>NW_028274810.1:182871771-184321771 GCF_037043125.1 Eumetopias jubatus
GTGTGAAAGTCTCATTTCCCCACTCAGCTCACTGAAACCACATCAGTGGGGTAGGAGCATCTCATTACATCATGGCAAGGATGAAAGTCTAGGTATTTGCTGGCAGGACAATGGGAGGAGATGGCACTGCAATTTTTTCTATGGTGTTTGCTTGGAGTAGAGCAGATATTATCTAAAAGTTTTCTTACTAGGATGTCCTTTTCTTGGTCCTTTGATTAGAGATTGAAGACTTATCTTGGGGCTTTTTTAGTCTGTGTCCCCTGGTATTTCCAGGTTGCCAGTTTCTCTAATGTCAAATCTGGGATGCATAAGACAAAACAAAATCTAGGTTCTAATGTCCCTAACCAGTCTACCTTCTGTTCTTCATCTTTCAGAGTCATCTAACATTTATTTTATGTACATAAAGTGTCCAGTGCTTTTAGTTAGCAAGAGGAATAAGGAAAAGGTTGTCTACTCCATCTTCCTAGATTCAGAAGCCAAGGTGGATTGTCTCTTACAATTTTGAAATGACTTTACCCTCACAGTTGATTCCCTCATTGTCTGATGTAAAATTTTATTACATAGTTATAATTAGCCCATATCTTCAACAACATATCCTCTTGCATGAGTCTTTCCTTTTGTTTCATATTCTTTATCTTCAATGAGATGTTTGAGAATAAATAAAAGTATATGTGACATGAATGCTGACACAGCTTTTACTTTTTAGTAGTTCAATAAAATTATTTAAATATCTATCAATACAGGACATACATTTTACTTTCACACAAGGAAATAGTATTTAGCTACTAATTTTAAAAATGCAATGTAAGTTCATGTGTAAAAAAAAAGTCTACAATATACTGCCATGAGGTAAAAACAAATTGCATATCATTTCTTTAATATTTTGTGCTTTTTTGTTTTGAATTTCTAAAAGATCTTTGAAAATAAGTGATGCTTGAGATAAAGAAATAAGAGGGGCACCTGGGTGGCTCAGTCGTTAGGCATCTGCCTTCGGCTCAGGTCATGATCCCAGGGTCCTGGGATCGAGCCCCCCATCGGGCTCCCGGCTCCACGGGAAGCCTGCTTCTCCTTCTCCCACTCTCCCTGCTTGTGTTCCTGCTCTCACTATATCTCTCTCTGTCAAATAAATAAATAAAATATTTTTTAAAAAAGAAATAAGAAATGTCTTAGTTTTTCAACAGCTATGCTCTGAATGCAATTTCATATAGCTTATCTCATTTGATGTTCACAATGTATATAGTCAGGGTAGGTGTTATTCCCAGTTAGTGTCCAGTCCCACACAATTTCTAGATACCACACAATTTTCTATATAAACTTCTTGGGCTCCAGATGCAATCATATTTTCCTCTTTAAAGCCATCTATCCAAACATTTGAAAATTGGCCTATGATGTAAAATAAACAAATGCAGCACTATATAGAGAATCAAAACTTGCAAACTTTTGCTCCCTAATTCCTCAGAGTCCATTTTAACAAACAGGTGTTTCTCTTTTTCTATGTACCCTACATACGCATCAGATAAACAACCTTAAAGTTTTTAATCACAAGGAGGTCTATGACATATGACTTTTCTACTTCAAAGGTCTCTAATAATAGCACATGCATAGAAATATAGTGCTCTGTGCAGAATAAACAAACACCTCTCTCTCCTGAGAGGGATCAGATGAATCCGCTTATGTCAGATCTCTCCCAGAATTCCATTGTTGTCTCTCCAAACAGGCTTTAAGGAAAACCACTGAATCTGGGATTAGGACTTTTTCTCAAACGTGTTTCCTTTAAAAACACAGGGAAACAGGATTTTTGGCCACAGGAGGTCAAGGTCAGCAATCTAACAGAATTGGTCCTTTTGAACTTCCTTTCTAAGAAACACATTATGTTATCTGATAAAAGCTGTTACATTGAAAATCTCAACACTCAAGCTATGATCAATTTTGTTCATCATACAAGGAATGATTTCAGGAAACACACCTATAAAATCCACAAATCAGTCTAATAATACTAAAATGTAAATGTCCAAGATAATGTGAATAGTATAAGTTCTGTGAAGAACAGAACAGTGTTTTATCAATTTTGCTTGTCCCACAAGAAACTATACAGTGCCTTACAAATAGTAAGTAAACAATATTTATTTAATGAATAGTTGTATTTTTAACAATAAAAGAAAAAAGAAACAAAACGGCAGAGTTAAGAATGCAAAGAAATGCAAATGAAACACTCAAACTGGGCTCCTCAAATATAGTATTGCTTTCAGAGGCCTGAATTTATATGCAATTATTTGCAAATATGAGTACTGTTACCAAATAAAATAGAAATGCATTTCAATTAGAATGGTGTTAGTACCACTGTCTTAGATGTGTATAGTATTTTCTGATAATTTAAAAAAAATTTCCAATAGATTATCTCATGTATATGTTACAGAAATTTCAATATTACCTCCATTTAAAGATGGAAAAGCTCATATGAAATTTACCTAAAGGCACCCAATGAGTGAACAGCAGAGCTTGATTGTCATCTAAACTTTGCTCCTGAAGAATAGATTGCCTTTCATTTCTGCAAAGGAAGGCAGGTCCTGAAGCTCTTAACTCAGTAAAAATAGTTTAGACTTGCTCTATGCATACAATTCATTCCCTAATCACTTTTTTTTTTTAAGATATATTGATTCATTTGAGAGAGAGAGAGAGCAGGGTGGGGAGGGGCTGAGGGAGGGGGACAGAGAAATCCAAGCAGACTCTGCACTGCTGAGATCATGACCTGAGCCAAAACGCAGAGTCAGAAGCTTAAACAACTGTCACCCAGGCACCCATCCCTAATCACTTTCAATGGTAGCTTCACTTACTTTCTCCCTGATACCGAGGTGTTACTAAGCTTCGGTTCAATTGTACACAAGTAAACCAAAGAAGAAGAAAACACATCAAGTAGGGGGCTAGATATTTTGTCACACTGACAGGTTTACTTCCCATCGATGGCCACATTTTTGGTTGACACTGCCTATTTCCTGCCTAGAAGGAAAATGTTCAAGGAAAATGTCTGAAACACATTTCCTTTTGCTTTAAACTGAATCATGAAAACCCATAAAAATTTCTCATTCCACAACAGAAAATGTGAATTCCTGGATATTGTTATAATTCTAAACTAGGAAATAAGAAGCATTAAACAACATAACAGTTTGTTTATATGAATTACCACAATATTGTTATTCATCATTTGTTCTTACTAAGCTTTAGGTTTTACTAAGTTGGCCTATTTCTGTTTAATATGAGGAAACATTTAGTTTCTCTTTTTACAAACTCATTTCAGTAAGAATCAATTTGAGACTGTCCATCTTTTTAAAAAAGTTTATGGCATTGCCATCAACTGATGTTTGGAAAGAATGATGAGATGGAAAGTGAGAATTGACTACCTAAATTTTTCCTTTTAATTCTTGAAATGTCCAGAAGACCCAATGAAGAATCAGATTTTGCCTTATGATATGTTAATTAGGGACTAATTAAAAATGTTTCCTAGAAAGGTACAAAATGTCTATACAGTGATGATATCAACTGGCTCTAAATGCTAAAAGTAGTTATAGTGAAGCAGATGCCTGTCAAGTGGGTGGCACAAAGTTGCCAATGCAATGTCTTGAATTCTAGAATTTTACAACTTTATGGGGCCAAAAAGATCATGTTGTCCAGTAATTCCCAAAAGTAACCATAAATCATTCCCTAGCTTACTAAAAATCACCCTGGGGTCTTGGTAAAAATATAGGTTCCTTCCAAGCCACGTGGAGAGGTCAAGCAAAGGTGCTCTGACTGACAGCCCCAACATGTGAAAGAGGCAATGTTTAGAATGACTCCAGCCTCAGCCACTACACTTTTACTGCCTGGAATGAGACCCAAAGGTAGAACTGCCTAGTAAAGCCCAGTCCACCCAGAGAACTGTGAAAGATGATGATGATGATGATAAATTATTATTATATACCACTAATATAAATATATGCACATGTGCACAAGCACACACATACACATATTCCTAGTTTCAAGCAGGATCTTAGGACTTAGGTTGGAGACAGCAGGAGGAAGATATGTCTCAAGCATCTGTATTTTTCAAAAGATCTTTAGGTATTTTAAATGAGCAGCCAGGTCAGAAAACAACTAAAGATTGTTAAATGGGATTGTTAAAATGAGATTATCTGCTCTCTGCCTCCCCATTTCATGACTAGTCAATGGCAAAACACTGTTAGATTCCAGTAGACACAGCTCTCTGTGTGGTTCCAGGTATCCAGAAACATAAAATCAAGGGGCTGGGGTGAATCTCAAAGGTCTGCTGACCTATATGCTCACACTTTTATCCCATCTACCCTTCCTCAGTCAGGGTCTAGGAGGGATCACCTCTTATGTGTGAGTTGAGAATTCAGAATCAAAAAGGCAGATGATTTGAACAATGAACTTATGTTGAAAATTTTCTGCAAGTTTCTCTCATTGTTAACAAAAGTTGGCAAGCGACAGCTTTCAGAATATTTTTTCATTCAAACTCTTTTTTATAACCACCAGCCTATATGAAAGAGATACCAACCAACAGCTACATGAATGTGAGAATATATGCCTAAAAGAGGCCGGGTTCCAACCCGGAACAGGAAAGGATTGCCCTTCTTTCCACCTGTTTCCTCCCTGGCAGCAGGCAAAGATGCCAGAGCTTCTGGTCATCAACAACAACAGAACTTCCCCTTTTATCTCCACTTTTGCCTTAATCAGGCATCTCCATCACTCTGTATCATCTGGAAATGTAATTCTGTTACTTTTTCCTGAGACACAGAACCCTAAAGACCTCACTCCTCAAATACATGAAGTCCTAGATATGGAAAGATAGTAGTTAGGATATCCATTTTCTGGTAACAGCAGACTAATTAAGTTGGAAACAGCACTTCTACCTGAAGGCAACAGAGTGCTAAGAAAGTGAGAACTTCCAAATCAGAAATCAAGCAAGTATAGAGGACCAGGGGCTTGAGCTCATCTTCCTTGGGGAAAGCTGCCAGTTCCAGAGAAAGAGGAGAAGCTGAAGTCCTGAGCTGCATTTTCGGAAGGCTCATGGGTTAGAGGGGAAAGTATTAGATAGAGTCCAGGGCTCTTTGGGCCTCTAGTGAATGCTCCTCCCCTCCACCGCCACCATGTATTGAGTTTGACTTCAAACAGTAATACTCTGGATAAAGGTAAACTGGAGAGCCTGTAGACACTGGAAAGCTTTGGTTCAAATCATCTTAATGACTGAAATTAGACTAAAATTGTCTCAAAGTGCTAGTTTTACCAGGGGACTTAGGGAAGCAACATAAACTGCTTCTAAGAAAAAAAAAATTATTTTAGCCTCAAGTTATTTCTACAAATTATAGTTGACCCTTGAACAATGCAAAATTTAGGGGTGCCAAACCCCCCATGCTGCCGGAAATCCATGTATAACTTTTCACTCCCCAAAAACTTAACTAATAGCCTACTATTGATTGGAAGCCTTACCAATTACATAAACTGTTGATTAACACATATTTTGTATGTCGTATGTATTCTATACTATATTATTATAAAGTAAGCTAGAGAAAAGAACATTACTAAGAAAATCATGAGGAAGAGAAAATACATTTACAGCACTATACCATCTTTACTGGAAAATATCTATATCTAAGTGAATCTATGAAGTGCAAATCTGTGTTATTCAAGGGTCAACTATATTTATGAACATGGTACATGGCTGTGCACTCAATAAAGAAAAATTTGGAAAAAAAAAGAAGGGCCAAGAGCTATAGCTAATAACTGAAAAAGAAGATAAAAATAGAGTCATAAAAACAAATCAATTTAACCAAAAGAAGTCAGGAAAAAATAGAAAAGACACATAGAATACAAATAACTAGAGATAGACTCATACTTAACCTTATCAATAATCACATTAAATGTAGATCTTCTTTTTTTTTAAGATTTTATTTATTTATTTCAGAGAGAGAGACACAGCGAGAGAGGGAACACAAGCAGGGGGAGCGGGAGAGGGAGAAGCAGGCTTCCCGCGGAGTGGGGAGCTGGATGCGGGGCTCGATCCCAGGATCCTGGGATCATGACCTGAGCCAAAGGCAGACGCTTAACGACTGAGCCACCCAGGTGCCCCTAAATGTAGATCTTCTAAACACCATAATTAAAACGCAGAGGTTATCAGTTTGATATGAAAACAAGACCAGCTATATGGTACCAATTGGAAACTCATTTTAACTAGAAAGTCACAAAGAGGTTAAAACTAAAAGGATGGGGAAAATACATCATGTTAAGACTAGTCAGAAGAAATCTGCAGAGGCTGCATGAATATCAGAAAAAGTACATTTCATAGAAAAAGATATTATCGAGGCTAAGGAAGTTCATTTCATAATGATAGATGTTTATTCATCAAGAAGACATAAGAATCCCATGTGCAAATACACCTAACAGAGTGCTTCAAATACATAAACCAAAAACTCATAGAACAGCAGGAGAAAACGATAAATCCACAATTGTAGTCAGAGATTTCAATACCACTTTCTTAATAACAGAGAGATCCTTAAAAATCTTCCAAATACTTGGAAATTATATAACATATTTCTAAACTCATGGATCAAAAAAACAAAAGGAAAATTTTAAAGTATTTTATTTTATTTTTTTAAGATTTTACTTATTTATCTGAGAGAGTGAGAGAGAGCATGAGCAGGGGAGAGGGAGAGGGAGAAGCAGGCTCCACACTGAGCAGGGAGCCTGATGCGGGTCTAGATCCCAGGACCCTGAGATCATGACCTGAGCTGAAGGCAGATGCTTAACTGACTGAGCCACCCAGGCATCCCTAAAAGTATTTTAATTGAACAAAAATAAAATACATCATGTCAGTATTTGTAGAAAGACCATTAAATCAGTACTTAGAAGAAAATTCATAGCACTTAGAAGAAAAGAAGAAAGGTCTCAACCCAATGGCCCCAGCTCCTACCTTAAGAAACTACAAAGAAAGAGAGAGGGAAGAACCTGAACCTAAAGTAAGCAGAAAAGAAATACTGAAAAATAAAGTGGATACTAATGAAATTAAGAAAAAAACAGAAAAACAATTGGGGAAAAAAAGCAATAAAACAAAAAAACTGATTCTTTGAGATCAGTAAAATTGATACTCCTCTAGCCAGATTTATCAGGAAAAAAGATAGAGAGAATGAGAGAGAGAGAACACAAATTACCAATACCAAGGAGAGAGGTGATATCACTACAGATTCTACTAAAAAAATAATAAGAAATATTACAAATAAGGTTATGACGATACATTTGATAATTTAGATGAAATACACAAATTTCTTGAAAGACACAAATTTCCAAAGCTCACTCAAGAAGAAATAGATTACCTCAATATCCTTAAATATTTCATAGAAATTGAAATTATAGTTTAAAAACCTCCCACAAATAAAACTACATAACTAAATGATTTCACTGGTGAAATCTACCAAATACTTTAAAAAGAAAAATTAAAATTAAAAAAAATTTTGAAGAAGAAATTATTTTCAACTTATTCTGTGAAGTCATCATTACCCAATGCCAAAATCAGACAGACATTATAAGAGAGTAAAATTACAAATGAATATGCCTTATAGACACAGATGCAAATCTTCTAAATAAAATTTTAGCAAATTGAATTCAACAATACAGTAAATGCATCATACATTATAACCATATGATCAAATGGGGTTTATCCAAGTTATACAGAGCTGGCTTAATATTTAAAAATCAACCTATGTAATTCATGAGATCATTGAACTAAAAAAAATAAAACTGTACCATTATCATGACAGATGTCCCCCAAAAAGAAGAAAAGAAAAGAAAAGAAAACCATTTGATGACATTCAGTGTCTATTTCTGATATAAACTGTCAACAAATAGTGGTTCAAGGAAACATCATTAACCTGACGAAGGACACATACAAAAAAACTTACACCTAACAGCATACTTAATGGTGAAAATCTGAATGTTTTTCCCCTAAGATCATAAAGAAGCCAGGAATATTTGCTCTTGCTACCACCATTCAACATTATACTTGAAGTTGTAGCCAGTGCAATCAGGCAAGAAAAAGAAATAAAAGTCATCTATATTAGAAAAAAAAAGAAGTACAATTTTGTTATTCACAGATGACACAATCTATGTAGGAAATCTGATAGAATTTACAGAAAAGCTAAGAGAACTAACAGGTGAGTTTAGCAAGATTTCAGATTACAAAATCAATATGCAAAAACAATTATATTCCTAATATCAGCAACAGAAATTAGAACTTTAAATTTTAAAAAATAATATCATTTACCATAGCATCAGAAATATTAAATACTTGGAGATAAATCTGATAAAACATGTGAGAAACCTGTACCACATAGTAGAAAATATTGCTGACAGAAATTAAAGACTTAAATAAATTGGGAGATGTATTTTCTTCATGGTGTGGAAGGCTCACTATTGTTAAAGTATCATTCTCCCCAGATTGATCCACAGATTCAATGCAATCCCAATCAAAATTGCAGATGACACCTGCGTGGCTCAGTCGTTAATCATCTGCCTTCGGCTCAGGTCATGATCCTGGGGTCCTGGAATCGAGCCCCACATTGGGCTCCCTGCTCAGCGGGAAGCCTGCTTCTCCCTCTCCCACTCCTCCTGCTTGTGTTCCCTCTCTCACTATGTCTCTCTCTGTCAAATAAATAAAATCTTAAAAAAAAATTTCCAGATGACTAGTGTGTAGAAGTTTATAAGTTCATTCTAAAATTCATAAGGACCTAGAATAACTAAAATATTTCTGAAAAAGAACAAAATTCAAAGATTAACATGGTCTAATTTCACGATATAATACAAAGTTACATTAATCAAAACAGCATGGTATTGTTGTAAATAACTCAATGGAACAAATAGAGAATCCAGGAATTGTGTTGGAACTATTTGATATCCACATATCACACCTTATACAAAACACAGACACACACACAATGGATCATACCCTAAATGTAACATCTAAAACTATAAAGCTTCTAGAGGAAAACATAAGAGAAAATCTGCATGAGTTGGATCAAAGATTTCTTAGATACAACACTAAGAGCATAAGACATTAAAAAAAAAAACTGAGGGAAAGGATTCTGGGAAGACTGTGGAGTAGAAAGCATCAGTAATCTTTCTCCCCATCTAGACAATTGCATGGCAGAATCTGTCTGATGTAACTTTTGGAAGTGTGAAGTCTATTAAAATCTTGTTACTTCCAAGGGAAGAGTTGGAGAGTAAGTTGCAGTTAATATCATTTTCACTTCTTAGGACAGTAGCAGCTCTGCGCCTGTTCCTGGAGGAGCTTACACACAGCCTATGGGAGCTAGGGTGGCAAAATGATTCTGTCCTCTAAATATTGGGGGATCTGTTCTCTTATCACTGATTGCTGCTTTTGATTACAGAGATGCAGATCAAGACTATGCACCTCCCCCATTGTTACAAGCCCTTTCCCCTCTGGCTGAAGTGACTTCCAGGAGATTTAAGGTGACAGTGCCCTTTCTGATCCCCATAATTTCTTGCTTTTCCTCTTTTGGGGAACCAGACATTAAATACTAGGACACTCAAAATCAACTGCTTCTATGTGGAAAATTAGGAAGTGACCATGTGTGCCCAGGGAAAACCTCAGCAAAGACCTGAGAAGACATTAATATTATACCTTAGGCTAATCCACAGCACAGAGACAGTAACAAGAAATCTATAGACAGAGAGTAAATTAGTGGTTTCCAGAGTCTGGGAAAGTTGAGGAGAAATGGGAAGTGATTGTTTATGGGTAAACTTCTTTTGAGGTGATAAAAATGTTCTAAAATTGGTTGAGCTGATGGTTGCACAACTCTGTGAATATACAAAAAACCATTAATTATACAGTTTAAATAGGTAGATTATATATATGTCAATTATATCTCAATAAAGCTGTTATAAAATAGAAAAAACAAATTGATAAATTAGACTTCTTCAAAATTTAACATTTCTGCTCTTCAAAAGATACTCTTAAGAAAATGAAAATATTATCCACAGACAGGAAGACAATCATTGCTAAGCAAATAGCTGATAAAAGACATATATGTAAAAAACTCTAATACTGCAATGAAGTAATTTTTTTTAAAAGGCAAAGATTTAAACAAACACTTACCAAAGAAGATATATAGATGGCACAGGAGCATATGAAAGGATATTCAATACCATTATCCACTAGGTAAATCCAAGATTAAAACATGAGATGCTACATATCTATGTCATTCATGACTACAATGCCTAAAATTAAAACAATTAACCATACTGAGTATTGGTGAGAATGTGAAGGAACCAGAACTCTCATATACTGCTGGTAGGAATTAAAAGTGCTGTAACCACGTTGGAAAAGTTTGTCAGTTTCTTGCAAAGTTAATAAATATATACCATCTTGAGATCCAGCAACTCTATTCCTACATATTCACCCTAGCTAAAAGAAAGTATATGCCTATACAAAGACTTATACTTGAGTATTTATAGCAGCTTTGTTTGTAATAACCAAAAACTAGAAACAACTCAAATATCCAACAACAGATGAATGGGTTAGCAAACTGCAATTTATTAATTCAGTGGGCTACTACTCAACAATAAAAACAGGAAT
The DNA here is from genome assembly GCF_037043125.1 of Eumetopias jubatus. Lineage (NCBI taxonomy): Eukaryota > Metazoa > Chordata > Mammalia > Carnivora > Otariidae > Eumetopias > Eumetopias jubatus. Next base: position 182,882,411 of record NW_028274810.1, read on the forward strand.
GAACTACTGATACATACAACTACTACATGTATGAATTTCAAAAATTATTATTCTGAGTGAAATAAGTCAAACCAAGAAAAATAGTGTACACTATGTGATTCCACTTATATAAAACTATAGAAATCACAAACTAATCTGTAGTATCAGAAAGCAGAGTCTGCTTGCTTGGAGATGAGGTGAAAGGCGAGAATGAAGGTCTACAAAGAGGCACATGAAAACTTCTAGATTTTATGAATATTATCTTGATTATGGTGATGGTTTCACAGGAGTATGAATATTTTAATCATATGGTACCTATGTGCAGTTTATCATATGTCAATTACACCTCAATAAAGCTGTCTAAAAATTTTTAAGATGTGGGCGGGGAGGAGCCTGAGTGGCTCAGTCAGTTAAGTGTCCAACTCTTGGTGTAAGCTCAGGTCATGATCTCAGGGTCATGGTATCAAGTCCCACAACCGGCTCAGTGTTCAGTGAGGAGTCTGCTGAAGATTATCTCCCTCTCCCTCTGGCTCTGCTCCTACCCCTGCTCTCTCTCTCTCTCTCTCTCAAATAAATAAATAAAATATTTTTAAAAAATATTTTAAGAAGTGGGTGCCTGGGTGGCTCAGTCAGTTAAGCAACTGAGTCTTGATTTTGGCTCAGGTCATGACCTCAGGGTTGTGAGATCAGGCCCTACATTGGGAATCCACACTGGACATGGAGCCTGCTTGAGTCTCTCTTTCCCTCTCCCTCTGCCCCTCCCCCCACTCTCTCTCTAAAAAAGAAAATTAAGGTGTAATTTTATTTTCCAAAAATAAGGCATATTTCCTTTTTGTTTGAGTCTTATTTTCCAAAATAGCATTCTAAAGTATTCTTCATATAGTCTCTATATTACTTATAAAGTTCCTATATATTTTTTGTATTACTGTTACAAATGAAATTACTGCATTTTTTAATTGCTTTTGGTTTGCTTATAAGAAAAACTTGATTTTTGCTATAACTTTAGAATTATTAACATGGTGAAATACTTTTTCTCCATTCTTAATTCTTTATTTTGACTCATTTCTTATTTGATTTGACTTCATACTACCAAGTAATTTTTCACAAAGGACTCATGGGCAGTATATGTGTTTCATGTTTAAAATAAGCTGCTTGTTACATTTTTGGTAGATTGTGTTATTGTTGGCAATTATTCACTATCTCTTTTCCAGTAGGAGGGTTATATATCCCCATCCAACCAACTTTGGAAGGTTTTAAGAAAAAGATAATTAGTAGTATTAAACAAATTGCTTAAAGAGAGAATTGTGGGGATTAAGCAGAAAAAGAGAGACTGATGAAAAAGTAAGTATATATTTGACATTCATTAGGTTCCAGGTACTTACTCCTTCTATCCATTATTGAAGTTTCCTACTATTATTACATTGCCAGTTATTTCTCTCTTCAGTTCTGTCAATGTTTTCTTTATATATTTAGGGGCTCTGATGTTCAGTGGATGTATAATTGTTATATCTTGGTGAGTTGATCCTTTTATCATATGATGTCCTTCTTTTGCTTTTGTGATATGTTTTGACTTAAAAGTCTATTTTGTTTGATAAAACTATAGTAACCCCTGCTCTATTTTGGTTACATTTGCATGGAATATTTCCTTCACTCAGCCTATGTATATTCTTAAATCTAAAGTGAGTCTCTTGTAGACAGCATAGAATTGGATCTTGTTTGTTTGTTTTCAATCCATTTAGCTACTCTTGAAAAACGATGTCTTTTATTTTTTTATTAACATATAATATATTATTTGTTTCAGGGGTACAGGTCTATGTTTCATCAGTCTTACACAATTCACAGCACTCACCATACTACATACCCTCCCCAATGTCCATCACCCAGCCACCCTATCCCTCCCACCCCCCTCCACTCCAGCAACCCTCAGTTTGTTTCCTGAGATTAAGAGTCTCTTATGATTTGTCTCCCTCTCTGGTTTCTCCTTGTTTCATTTTTCCCTCCTTTCCCCTATGATCCTCTGTCTTGTTTCTCAAATTCCTCATATCAGTGAGATCATATGATATTTGTCTTTCTCTGATTGACTTATTTCACTTAGCATAATACCCTCTAGTTTCATCCATGCCATTGCATTTTTGGTGGCTGCATAATATTCCATTGTATGTATATACCACATCCTCTTTATTCATTCATCTGTTGATGGACATCTAGGGTCTTTCCATAGTTTGGCTATTATGGACATTGCTGCTATAAACATTGGGGCACATGTGCCCCTTCGGATCACTACATTTGTATCTTTGGGGTAAATACCCAGTAGTGCAATTGCCGGGTCATAGGGTAGCTCTATTTTCAACTTTTTGAGGAACCTCCATACTGTTTTCCAGAGTGGATGTACCAGCTTGCATTCCCACCAACAGTATAGGAGAGTTCCCCTTTCTCTGCAACCTCGCCAACATCTGTCATTTCTTGATTTGTTAATTTTAGCCATTCTGACTGGTGTGAGGCAGTATCTCATTGAGGAAAAAAATGTCCTTTAATTGGAGAGTTTGATTCATTTACATTTAAAGTAATTATTGATAAGAAAAGCTTACTAATGCCAATTTGTTATTTATTGTCCATCTGTCCTGTAGCTTTTTGGTCTCTCTCTTCCTTTTGTACTGTCTTCTTTTATATTTTGTTGATTTTTTTTGGGGGGGGGAGTGATATGCTTTGATTCCTTTCTTTTTGTTTTGTGTATCTGCTGTAGGTATTTTCTTTGTGGTTACACTGTGGCTTACACAAAACACCTTAGAGTTAAAACAACCTATTTTAAACTGATGACAACTTAATTTAATTTAATTTCAATTGCATACAATTCTACAATTGTACTTCTCCTACACACACACACACACACACACACACACACACACACACACACACACACTTTATGATACTGATGTCACAATAATTGGCATTTTCTTTTCTTTTTTTTTTTTTCTTTCCAGGAGTTCATAATCTCTTGCTCCCTCTGGTGTCTGTCCATTATACAATGGGTCTTCTGAAGCAGTGGCAAACCTCAAGATTTTTGTTGCTGTTATTCTCAGTAGCCTCCAGCCATCTATAGGGTGCCAGGTCCTATCTACATTCTGAGACTGTTAACAATGAAGCTGGTTTCAGGCAACCATCTGAAAAGTCTAAAAGTTGGGTATTAGTTTCAATCTTCTCTTTCCTTCCCCAAGGATAAGCCAGGGGCTGGGAGCTTTGCCGATGGTGTTGTGTTGAGCCAGGACAAGGGTAATTGCACACTAGCCCAAATCTTTGCCTTTGTTCCTACTGGCCCTCAGGCATCTAAAGGTTACTGGATCTCATCAGTGCTCTGAGACAGGCAAGACAGAAGCCAGTACCTCAGTCAGCCCTCAAAATAATTGGAACACTGGACATATGGCCCACATTTTTCCTTGCCTAGGTATAAGCTAGGATCTGAGGGGTTTTCTTAGACTTGCTCTGCACTGAGCTGGTGGGAGGGGCTATGTGAGTGGTTGCATGCTAGTCCAAACTACCAACAGAAGTCAGTCCCTTGGGTAATCCCCAGAAAAATCAGAATATTGGACATGTAGTCCGGGCTTTTTCTTTCCTCCCCATGGAGAGCTGGGTGTTTCCTTCCAGTCGTATCATGCTGGGGGCAGTGGAGAAGGGGACTACAATGAGAGAATGTCTCCAATTTTCCTACCTGCTTGGAAGTATTTGGTTTCATGTTTACATCAGGTTCAGGAGCCTATCAGCTGCTGCCTGGATTTCTCACAAAGGGAATTGTCCATGTATTGTTGTTGATTCAGTTTGTCTGTGGGGGAAAGGAGGTTCCAGGCCTTCCTATTTTACCATCTTGCTAATGTCACCCATGGTGAAATATTTTTTATTTGGCTGCTTCCCTTCTGGTTTAAGACATTTTAGTGAGAACTTTCAAGTGCTGCAATACTATAATATATTAATTAGAAAAATTAGCACAAGAAAAAGATTTTTACAAAGAAAAGGCAGCCAAAGGGAAATGAAGAATTACAGAATAGGTACAGCAACTTAGCTGTCAATGAACAAAACACAGGTCTTAATGTGGAATTTTCTTAATGGCCTCATCCATGCCAAAAGACAGCAAATCAAGGCAACTTTTTATAGCTGATCATAAAGGAAAGGAAATAGCCCACTGACTTAAGGAGGGAAGTAGGCTTAAAGTAATGGGTTGGTTTTAGATTGGGGAAGACATAAGGAATGTGAAGGCAAGAGGGAGAAACAATGTCATGAAAGGGATTTGAGAAACAATAGCAGAGGGATAATTAATAAAGGGGAAGCCTCATACTCTTAGCCCCATGGCATCTTCTGCTCAGAGACACATTTGCTTTGTGGGAATTGTATCAGCGATCTGGTCTTGATCCCAAGTTTCCATTTATAAGCTGGTGGCATTAGGCAAATCTGGAAATCACTTTCTCATCCATAAAATGGCCATAACACTACTTCACAGAGCTCTTTGTGGATTATATTCATTACTATAGGAAATCTTCTAGTATAATTCTTCAGATATACTCAAGAATTTTATTAAGATATCTCAAAAAGCTCAAGAATTATTTACTTTTGCCATTGACCTCCCCTTGAAATAACTATTCATACTCACATATATTAAGAAGTGGGGTAAGGACTGCTCACTTCAGGAGCACATATACTAAACAAAAAACGAAGTGGGAGAAGGAAGTATTTTAAAGTAATTTTTAGTCAACATGGGAAAAACATATGGTCTCTTATAAATTCAGTTATTATGTCACTATTAGGAAAACCCCTCTGGGCAGCCTCCCTGAGGCTGCTAGATAACACAAAAAAAAGCAATATTAGTCTTGCAGATTATTGTTTGTCAGATCTGAATGTATATGCCTGCCTCATGAGACCATGCAATGTGATGCCCAAGTTTGGCTGAAAACAAGAGGCTTTGGTGAAGGGTTATCTGAGTCATGACCCTTCTCTGCCTTGCAATATCTTTGAGAACCCCTCCTAATCCAGTACCTTCTTCAATTCCTTTAGCAGCCCACATTTCAAAATAAGCAACAGAAACATTATTAAGAGAGAAGGAGGGGCGCCTGGGTGGCTCAGTTGGTGAAGCGACTGCCTTCAGCTCAGGTCATGATCCTGGAGCCCCGGGATCAAGTCACGCATCGGGCTCCCTGCTTGGTAGGGAGTCTGCTTCTCCCTCAGACAATCCCCCCTCTCATGCTCTCTCTCTCTCATTCTCTCTCTCAAATAAATAAATAAAATCTTTAAAAAAGAGAGAGAGAGAGGAGTCAGTCAGAGCAACCCTCAGACCCAACATGGGAAGGTCCACTCCCAGGGTGTCATCTGATGCCTTCTATTTTTCGCTGTTATTTTATCTGGAATCCATAGTAACTACCAATTACCACTGTCAAATTCCCAGAGAACTGGTACTTGACACCAAAACTTTTGCTTAGTTCTTTATCATTTTGAGGCCAAATGCCCCTCTGAAAACCTAAGAAATATTTAAATCTTCTCCCCCAGAAAATCTCACATACACAAAAATTTGGCATACAACTTATGAGACTCCACTTGCTCTCAGAAAGCCATACCTGGTTAAAAATTCCTGGGCTAAAAGCACCTCGATATCCAGTAATTCTGAGATTATATAAATCCCAAAATCCAAGCTCTCTTGGTCTAACCCTGAGGTTACAAAAGGAGACTATAAAATGCTTTTAGATAAAAGAATAAAAGCATGCTGCAGAAGAAAAGGAAAGATACAAGCTAAAGTTATGTGAGCACATATACTTCACTCAGTTCCATGGAAGCATCTCCATTTTTATGTCTTCCTAACAAAAGGCTTAGTTGGTAGGTATTTGAATGAGACTGCTGAGGGAGTCCCAAGATCATGGGAAATGATGAGGGCCAGGCTCTCCTCATTCTATTCTACCACACAGAAACAGAGCATGAGGCTTCTAATAAATTGGGCTTACTCCAGCGCTCTCTCCAACTTAGAATTTTTTATGAAGCAACAACAAATATTGACCTCTCTTAATCTCAGCTTGGTTAGAAGAAAGCAAGGCAGATAAACATTTTCATAATTCATCTAGTATAATAAATCTTAATATTAAGAAATTATTTAAATTAGGTTCATTAAATAGGAGAAAGCTGGCTTAGCATCTGTCCAAAATGTTTTTTTCCACATCAGTGTTTATTATCAGCCAACTCATTTCTAAAGATTCCCCACATATGTAGTTTTGACTTTACAAAGAAAACATCTTCTCTTTCACATGAAAATAATTAAAAAATTTTCAGCTCAGTATCCCCCCTTGTCTAGCTCCACTGATATCAAAATGTTTGCAACAATAAAGTCTTGTAAAAACCAGGCCACTATACAGCTGTCATTTTATATCTTGTTGATCCCTCCCCAACCATCTATTCCCCCAAATATACTGGACTGGTACTAGGTTGGTTACAATAAAATCAACTGGGAGCCAATCTCCCAACCCAGAGATTCCAGCTCAGGAAACCATGCACAAGGCTCAAGAATCTATATTTTTGTTAAGCACCCTAAGGTGATTTATGCAGGATTTAGAACCACTTCTCTAGTGCATTTGTGCATTTATACATCATTTCAGAGCAATCTTCTTCTTCTTTTTTTTTAATGTAGTGTTCCATGATTCATTGTTTGTGTATAACACCCAGGTCTCCATGCAGTACATGCCCTCTTTAATACCCATCACCAGGCTAACCCATCCCCCCACCCCCTCCCCTCTAGAACCCTCAGTTTGTTTCTCAGAGTCCATTGTCTCTCATGGTTCATCTCTTCTTCTGATTTTCCCCCCTTCATTTTTCCCTTCCTGCTATCTTCTTCTTCTTTTTTTTTTTTAACATACAATATATTATTTGTTTCAGAGGTACAGGTCTGTGATTCATCAGTCTTAAACAATTCACAGCACTCACCATAGCACATACCCTCCCCAATGTCTATCACCCAGCCACCCCATCCTTCCCACCCCCCTGCACTCCAATAACCCTCAGTTTGTTTCCTGAGATTAAGAATTCCGCATATCAGTGAGATCATATGATACATGTCTTTCTCTGATTGACTTATTTCACTCAGCATAATACCCTCCAGTTCCATTCACGACATTGCAAATGATAAGATTTCATTGCTTTTGATGGCTGCATAATATTCCATTGTGTATATGTATGTGTATATATATATATATATATATATATATATATATATATATATATATACAACATCTTCTTTATCCATTCATCTGTTGATGGACATCTTGGCTCTTTCCATAGTTTGGCTATTGTGGACATTGCAGCTATAAACATCAGGGTGCACGTAACCCTTCAGATTCCTACATTTGTATCTTTGTGGTAAATACCCAGTAGTGCAATTGCTGGGTCGTATGGTAGCTCAGAGCAATCTTCTTAAACCCACATATTTTTCACATACTACCTTTATTCTTAACAGAAGCCTCCTTCCTACTTCACATGCATAACAGACACCAATAAGATTGAGCTCAAGTACCCTCATTGTCATCCCAACATATCACATCCTGGACATACCTCTCACTACCTTCCTTTCCTCCTAATCTACTCTGAGATATCAGAAAAAAATATATACATTTTCTCCCTTCTACTCACCAATGGCAGCACCTACACTCTACTAGTTATATCCTCCTTATGAAAAAGTTCATTCTTGGGGCACCTGGGTGGCTCAGTCGTTAAGCATCTGCCTTCGGCTCAGGTCATGATCTCAGGGTCCTGGGATCAAGCCCTGCATCGGGCTCTCTGCTCAGTGGGAAGCCTGCTTCTCTCTCTCCCACTCCTCCTGCTTGTGTTACCTCTCTCTCTCTCTGTCAAGTAAATAAAATCTTTTTTAAAAAAAGGAAAAGTTCATTCTATAATGACAATTTCATCATTTCTTTACATTTGACTTCAGAATACAAGAGCTGTTAGATGTAAGAGCACTAGAATAAAATCTAGATCAATTAAACAAAGACGCATCCTTCCCCAATCTCTTAGCCCTTTTCCCAGGGTTCATTCTTTCCACCATCTAGCAGGTACCTCTGAGTCAGTGAAGGATCAAGTTCTTGGCTTCTCAGTTTCTAAATGTACTCTTTCAAATTTGTAACACAGGCAAAAGTCTTGAAAGCCAGACATTACAAGAGATTTAAGGGAGAAAATGTTTTATAACTGCTATTGTTGTTGCTTGCTGTGTGTTTGTATTAGAATGCCAAACTTCTGGCTGTAACTAGCAAGACCAAAGCCTAGGGGACTCAAGCACAGAATGTGCTTTCTTTTTTCAAGTTTTATTAAATTCCAATTAGTTAGCATACAGTGTAGTATTAGTCTCAGGTGTAGAATTTGGTGCTTCATCACTTACATAAAACACCAGTGTTTATCAAAAGTGCTCTCCTTACTACCTATCACCTGTTTAACTCATCCCCCATTCACCACCCATCCAGTAACCAACAGTTTGTTCTGTATAGTTAAGAGTCTGTTTCTTGGTTTTCCTCTCTTTTTACCCCCGATGTTCATCTTTTTTTTTCTTAAATTCCACATATGTGTGAAATCATGTGGCAATTGTCTTTCTCTGACTTATTTCACTTAGCATAATACTCTCTAGCTCCGTTCACATTGTTGCAAATGGTAATATTACATCCTTTTTTATGGCTGAGAAATATTCCAGTGTGTGTGTGTGTGTGTGTGTGTGTGTGTGTGTGTGTAGCATATCTTTATGCATTCATCAGTTGGTGGACATTTGGGTTCTTTCCATAAATTTGGCTATTGTTGATAATGCTGCTATAAACATCAAGGTGCGTGTATCCCTTCAAATCAGTATTTTGGTATCCTTTGAGTAAATACTTAATTGTGTAATTGCTGGACCATAGGATAGTTCTATTTTTTGTAAAGATTTTATTTATTTATTTGACAGAGAGAGACACAGAGAGACACAAGCAGAGGGAGTGGGAGAAGAAGAAGCAGGCTCCCCACTGAGCAGGGAGCCCCACGCAGGGCTCGATCCCAGGACCCTGGGACCATGACCTGAGCCGAAGGCAGACGCTCAACGACTGAGCCACCCAGGCGCCCCAGGGTAGTTCTATTTTGAACTTTTTGAGGAATCTTCATACTGTTGTCCAGATTGGCTGCACCAGTTTGCATTCCCCCTAACAGTGTAAGAGGGCTCCCCTTTCTCCACATCCTTGCCAATACCTGTTGTTTCCTGTGTTGTTCATTTTAGCCACAGAAGGTGCTTTAGAGTTTGAAAGGATGCAGGGAGAAATGCAGCTTTTTTCCAAGGAAAGGTGATTTTTAAATATCTGACCAGTCAATGACAGAAATTTTTTAAAAGCTATGACTAGAGTTTACTTCTTACTGCCCGACCACAACCTCATCACAATCCTTATGAGGAAAAACTTTAAATACCAAAATAGGGCTGGGGATATATAAGTAAAAAAGACTTGATATCCAATTTACATTTGAATCATTAGGCTGGAAATGACAGTGAATTAATTTAGGAGAGTTAAAAAAAAAGCTTCAGACAGACCACAGAGGTTATAGCAGAGTGAATAAATGTTCTTTTGCTGTAGAGAAGGAATGAAAGTTACCTGACTGAGGGCTAGGGGATATGATAGACACCTGGGAGTTGGGACAGAAGGAACACAGACATCCTCTGGAGAGCAGAAAGGGAGGCCAGTGTTCCAACAGAAAGTGCACCAGGCATAGAAGGCCAGGAAGACACCAGCAGAGAATCTACCCCTTCCATGATGGACCATGACTTCCAGATCTTCCAGAGGAAGGGAAAGGAGAAAATCTCCAGCTGACAGTATTTACCCAATGGAGACTGAATTTTACACAAGAAGCCACTAAGTTAAGATGCCATCAGCGGAAGTGGGGACTATGAGAGTTAGGTTCAGTCACAGAGAAATAAACACTACATTTCTACATACCTGAGTAGTGTGAGCTGTGAAATGGTCTATCTGCTCCATAGACATAAAGAATCGTTATAAGACTTAAAATGCTAACCAATGTAATGACCATGAATTTATAGAAGAATTAAAAGGCTATTGAACATCAAACCAGTATTTCCAACCTAGAAAATTCACTTACCAAGAAGTTTGAAAGTTGATACTGGTATTTGATATGGTAACCATAAGAGTGAAAAGAATTATTGAGGATGACCAAAGAGTCTGTTGTATTCTACAACATTGTATCAAGCCATGTAAATATCATTTTCTAAGATTCAGAGAAATTTTAGGAAGAATCCATATTGAGATAAAACTGCTAAGTCTATACTTATCAAACTCAATGTATTGAGTTTGTCAAGAAGATTTAGACAATTTTTTAAAAGATTTTATTTATTTTTGTGAGAGAGAGAATGAGCCGGGGGTGGGAGGGAGGGGCAGAGGGAGAAACAGACTCCTTGCTGAGCAAGGAACCTGATGCCGGACTCGATCCCAAGACCCTGAGATCATGACCTGAGCCGAAGGCAGATGCTTAACTGACTGAACCACCCAGGCACCCAAGAATATTTAGACATTTAACTAACAATAAGTATAAAAATCTTTCACTGGAGTGAGCTCTCTATCTTTGCAGTTACAATTCCTGCAGATACACAATAATGGCATAAGAATGATAAATTGAATGAAGGGAATTTTTGTAGTCGAACAGGGCTGGATTCTGATTTTTTTTGAAGATTTTATTTATTTATTTGACAGAGAGAGACACACAGAGAGATGAAACAGAAGCAGGGGGAGTGGGAGAGGGAAAAGCAGGCTTCCCACCGAGCAGGGAGCCTGATGTGGGGCTCGATCCCAGGACCCTGGGACCATGACCTGACCTGAAGGCAGACACTTAATGACTGAGCCACCCAGGCGCCCCTGGATTCTGATCTTGAATCCACTATTTATTACTTGAGCATAGCTTTCTTCACCTATATAACTCACATGATAATATCTATCTCAAGTAATACAGTATTAATACATAAGATTTTTACATTCCAGAGACCAAGTTATTTTACTTTTATTATCACATTTAAATCTCCTATCAACCCTGAGGCAGATATCATTATCCCCATTTGTACAGATGAGGACATTGAAAAATGATAAAAATATTGAGTGCATATAATGTGCCAAACACTGTATTAGATACTTTACATATACCTTTTCTATTCTTTATCAGTCTTCAGGGAAGGCAGCATAGTGTAGTTTTTAAATACATCAGATCTGGAATAGACCAGATTTCAAGTCCCAGTTTGACCACTTACTATGTGAGTTTTAAACTATACTATTAAAACTTCAGTATTAAAATTTCACTATTTAAGCTTCACTATTAAAATTTAATTTCTCTTATTGGAATTATGCTTTTCAAGTAAATGTTTTGCTTTTGCTTATTTGCTTTGTTTTGTTTTGTCGCTTGTCTTCATCCACTCAGGCTGTTATAACAAACTGCTATAGACCAGTGGCTTATAAACAACATAAATTTATTTCTTGGGGCACCTGGGTGGCTCAGTCAGTTGGGCATCTGCCTTCAGCTCAGGTCATGATCCCAGGGTCCTGGGATCAAGCCCCGCATTGGGCTCCCTGCTCAGCAGGGAGTCTGCTTCTCCCTTTCCCTCTGCCTACTGCTCCCCCTACTTGTACTCTCTCTCTCTGTCAAATAAATAAATAAAATCTTTTTAAAAAATTTATTTCTCATATTTTTAGAAATGGGTAAGTCCAAGAAAAAAGGCAGTAGTTTGGTTTCTGGTGAGAATCTGCTTCCTGGTTCATGGACTAACAGTCATCTTCTCTTTGTGTCCTCACATGGTGGAAAGGGGAAGGAGCAAGGGAGCTCTCTGGGGTCTTATTTATTTAGTTAGTCACTTTAAGTACGCTCCACACCCAGCATGGAGCCCAACACGGGGCTCAAACCCACAACCCTGAGATCAAGACTCAAGCCGAGATCAAGAGTCAGACACTCAACCAGCTAAGCCACCCAGGTGCCCTACGGGAATTTCTTTTATAAGGGCACTAATCTCATGCGTGAAGGCTGTACCTTCATGACCTAGTCATCTCTTTTTTTTTTAATACCTTACTTTTATTTATATGCATAATCACAATTAAAGTCTCCTCTTTGTAGATTTTACCAACTTCTTTTATATCTTTTTTCCTCTTCCAGATGAACGGGACAAAGTTCAAGAGAAAACGTTTACAAAATGGATAAATCAGCATCTCATGAAGGTCAGTTAATATTATTTTCACATCTTGGAGTTGTTTAGCGTGCTTTTAATCATTGTGCAGGAATTGATTGTATAGCTCTGAAGCATAGCTTTTCAGTATCAAATCGAAAGTTTAAATTCTAGAGCATTTGACATGCATTTTAGTTATCTAAAATTATCTGGTGTGTGTCCTGTGGGTAGTGATGAAGGCGAGAAGATAAGTACACAGCGATTACAGTGCATTCTGTGACATTAGTTAAAACCTATTATTATTGGACTCTGAAAAAAATCTCAGCAGTTTAAGAAGTATGTAAATATTTATGTGTTAAGGCATGGAAAAACTTCAATTCTCAGTAAGATTTTTTCTTTCTCAAGATTCAAACCAAGTTCTGGCATCAGATATATGTGGATGGCAGAAGGTTACATGAGAATAAAGATGGATTATAGAGACAGAAGTCTAGAGTTCTTTAATTCCTTGTACTTGGTGTGACCCAGATATTGGTGCTTATGTGTACATTTCTCTGTGTGGTAAATAGTCATGGTTCTGAAATTAATATTTATTTGTGTGCTCTGGGGCACTTTGAAGATCTGATATAAGCTCTCCAGAAAAATAAACATGCACATAAAATTTGCATACAATTTCATGGAGTTATTGGACCTTACCGAAGCCCTTCTATAAATCTCAGCTAAAGCAACTGTATGACTTCAAAATGAACTATTAATCACTACCCCCCCTTATGGATGGTCCTAAAGATGGAAACAGGTAATGCTTTAAGTCTGCTGTTTGGGACTTAGAAAGAATTTTCTCACAAATAAACAGTATTTTAAATGTGGTTATATTCCTAAGCTACAAAAGACCTAGTCATCTTTTAAAAGCTCAACTTCCAAATACTTTGGGGATTAGGTTCCAGCATATGAATTTTGGGACAACACACTCAGTCTGCAGTACCACCTAACATCCATCCACTCTTCTTCTGCAGATCATATCTGATTTCTCTCAGGAAAACCATCTTCTCCCCAGTTATCAGTCCATGCCCTTCTACATGAGACTCAGACCTGACTAGAGAAACCATATTCCAGCTCAGTGTTTGGTGTAGTGACCAGTATGTGTCCCAAACAATGTCCATAAAATACATTAAAAATTTTCCTGGAGCCTCCAAGAGAGAAGCAAGTAGTCATTTCCCTGACCTTGTAGGTCTCTCAGGTCATGTAGGTTTTGGAGCTGCTTTAGTGATTTGGACTCCATGTGAAATCTAAAAATGGATCCACCTCCAAGGAAATGGACACTCTCCTCCAGAAAAGAAAGAAGAAAGAAGGAAAAGAAAGAAAGAAAAGAAAGAAAGAAAGAAAAGAAAGAAGAAAGAAAGAAAGAAAGAAAGAAAGAAAGAAAGAAAGAAAGAAAGAAAGAAAGAAAGAAAGAGAGAAAGAAAGAAAGAAAGAATGAATGAATTTGGTCCTGAAAACATTATTGAGCTTCTAGATCCAGCCATGCCTGAAACAAGTTTTACTCCTAAACATTTTAGTTATGTGAGTCAATCAGATCACTGTCACTTAAGGAAATTTGGGATGGATTTTTTTGTTACACAAAACTAAGAGTGTTACCAAATTATAAACTAGAATATTTAAATACTGTAGAAGACCATAGCTAAGGTGATGGGTGGTGGGGAGGATAGAGAAGAAGAGTGCTTGAATGATGAGGGAAATGACTCAAAGAGAGTCTGGAGGATGAGCAGTAGCAGTAGTCTGCCTAGAAAGACTTGCACAGTCAGCAGTAAAGTGTGTCAATCATTTCACTTTAAAAATTATCTGAACATAAAAGCATCAAAACCAAAACTTCGTCATAGGTTCTACAAAGACCATAAGCTTTCAAACAGATGGTGACACAATTCTAGTTGATGGGGTTTTGAGGCGTTTTTTGTTTGTTTTTTAACATTTTATTTATTTATTTGACAGAGAGAGAGAGGCAGTGAGAGGGGGAACACAAGCAGGGGGAGTGGGAGAGGGAGAAGCAGGCTTCCCGCGGAGCAGGGAGCCCGATGCGCGGCTCGATCCCAGGACCCTGGGATCCTGACCTGAGCCAAAGGCAGATGCTTAACCGAATGAGCCACCCAAGCGTCCCTCTAATTGATAGTTTTAAAGAAAACTGTTGTGAGACAGGCAGCCTTTGTCCTGAAACCAGAATTAACACAAAATAAGACCAGTTCCAAGGTTTACTTAAGAACAGAAATTTGCTAGCAACTGACTAGTGGTTGTGATGACCAGCGTAGGCAGTTGCACGGGGCAGAGGAAAGATATTCCCAGGTGAAAATCACAGAGACCTCCCAGGGAAGTGAAGGGAGACGTCATAAAGCACCAGAGAGAAATCAATGACAACAAGTTAAAGAAGTCACTCTCTCACACAGAGGTCCTATTTCCAGACCAAGAAGTATGCTGATTCTTAACACAAGATTAGCATTTCCCTCAGGACTGTCTAAGAAAGGACATCACAAAAAGACCTAAAAAGCAATCAAACCTAGCTCTCATTACACTTTAGTAGACCATCATCAAGACTATGTTAAAACTCCTTGAGACTCCCAACAAAATATTATTTCCTTAGTGTTGTTTTGTTTTACTTGTTGTCAATGTTAGCCACTGTTAACTAGTTCCATCTACAGAGTGAACATATACGAATATGTGTCTTTCAGAAGCCATAAGCTAGAAAACCTGACTCTTGTTCTACAAGCATTCTTGGAAACCGTAAAGGTGTGCGCCAAATGCCCAGGGCCCTATCAGAGAAAGAAAGGCATGCACGGGGCGCCTGGGTGGCTCAGTCATTAAGCATCTGCCTTCGGTTCAGGTCATGGTCCCAGGGTCCTGGGATCAAGACCCGCATCGGGCTCACTGCTCTGCGGAAAGCCGGCTTCTCCCTCTCCCACTCACCCCTGCTTGTGTTCCCTCTCTCACTGTGTCTCTCTCTGTCAAATAAATAAATAAAATCTTTAAAAAAAAAAAAAGGCATGCACGGTTCAGTAACCCTCTTGTCTTGGTCTTCTCATGACATTGTGGTAACATGTACAAAACTCATGAGGGGTCCCTTGAGTATATAGTGTATATACATTTTTCAGGAAGAGATAAATCTGCTGCAAGTTGGCAAAAGAAAAAAATTGGGACCCATGAGGTTCCTCAGTTGCACCTGAGCTGCTCACCAAAGCAGACACTGGTTTTACCCGCTCATGTCTCTATGCCAGACAGGGAGTGGTGTGTTCCTCATATGCTCCTGCAGCCTGAGGAGTGTACTAGTGTCTTCTGAAGGAAAACAGTTTCTAAATGTCTAGGTAGTGCCATGATGTTATACATAAATACTTGTACATGCAGCACTTCTAAAGAAGAAGAAATAGTGAAGGAACAGGGTGAGGAAGAGGGGAAAAGAAATGGATTTTCCTTCATTTTATATTCTTGAGAATTTACTGTCACCCTCATTAAATTATTCAAGACATAATCAAATTATATTTTCAAATGTATATTTGATTTGTGCCCCCTTCTGCCATAAATCTGATTAATAAAATCACCATGTTCCATTTTTCTCTACTATCAAGAACTAATGCTAGGAAATGCATATTCTTGCATTTTTTATCTGTGTGTAACAGAGGAGAAAATTCTGTTTTAAACAGGATGTGTGCAGGAGAAATTTTGTTTCTAAACTGCAATAACAAGAAGCTTTAAAGTAAATCAGACACTGTAAAGTAATTTTACAATGCCTTGGAAAGAGCCCAAAACTGTGGGTTCTTAAGTAGGTTCTCCCTGGTAAATGGTGCTGCCACCCCCTGCATGCACAATAAGTCTATTCCCTTGATAACTCCAAGAAATAGCCACTGAAGTGCATTTTAGTCTGATAAGAAAAAGAGTGGAAATATGTTCAGGTCTTTGAATTGTTTTTAACTCATTGTGGGGAAGTTCTTTTTTTTTTAAGGTTTATTTATTTGAGAGAGAGAGAGACACAGAGGTTGCGGCGGTGGGGGGGGGGGGGTAGCCGAAGGAGAAGGAGGGAAACTCCACACTGAGTGTGGAGCCCAACTCGGGGCTTGATCTCATGGTCTTTCTCCTCTAAGCCCAGCTGTCCCAGAGACATGTTTAGGATCTACCCACTAGGGACCCATAATCACTGGGGTCCGTTCCAGGATGAAGGGTTACCACAATTATTGAGTCACTCTCCTCTTCAGCTCCCAAACCAGCAAAATTAATTCTTCTCTCTTCTCAAAATAAGATTGCCTCTAAAGGTGGTGTGTAATGGAGGCAGATCCTAGAAACACAAAATGTCCATTTGTCCCCTTGGGAGGTGATGTGCCAATAAGTCATGTCACAAGAGAAAGAAGAAAGACTCTTAGGTGCTTCTCCTTTTCAACATTGTACAGAAAGTCCTAGCCAGTGTAGTAAAGCAAAGAAAAAGAAACAAAAGTCATACAAATTTGAAAAGAAGAAATAAAACTTTATTCACAGAGTACAAAGTTGCCTATAAACAAAATCTCAAATAGTCAACAACAACAACAAAAACTACTGGAACGAATTGTGCATTATCAAAATCACAAGACATAGCTTAATTTTTTTAAAGCAAATGTATTTCTGTAACTATCAACAAGCAATTGGAAATGGAAATTTAAAATATAACAATATTTTATTTATTCAGAAAACAAAATATTTAGGGATAAATCTAACAAATATGTGCAATATTGTGCTGAAAAATACAAAATACTGTTGAGAGAAATCAAAGACCTAAATAAATGAAGAGATATGTTCATGGATTGGAAAGGCTTAATATTGGTAGACTGTCAATTCTCCCCAAATTGATTTACAGATTTAACTCAAGTTCAGTGAAATTGACCAACTGGATGCTACAATTTATATGGGAAAAAGCAAAAGACCTAGAGCAGCCGATACAATTTTTGATAAAATAGATCAAAGTTGCAGGACTCAGACTACCTAATTTCAACACTTACTATAATTCTACAGTATTTAATACAGTGTAGCATTGGTTCATTATAGATCATTTGAACATTATAGAAAGTCCAAAAATAGACCCACACATGTATAGTCAATTGATTTTTTTGACAAAGGTGCCAATATAATTAGATGGAGAAAAGATAGTTCTTTAAAAAAAAAAAAAGATTTGATTTATTCATTTGAGAGAGAGCACAAGCAGGGGGAGCAGCAGAGGGAGAGGGAGAAGCAGGCTCCCCACCAAGCAGGGAGACCAACTCAGGGCTCGATCCCAGGACCCTGGGATCAGAGCTGAAGGCAGACTCTAAACCAACTGAGCCACCCAAGTGCCCCAAAATGTATGTTCTTTAGAAGCCACCATTAAGAAATAAAAAGGCAATGGAGGCACCTGGCAGGATCAGTTGATCTCAGGGTCATGAGTTCAATTCACACATTGGGTGTGGAGCCTACAAGAAAGAAAGAAAGGAAAGAAAGAAAGAAAGGAAAGAAAGGAAAGAAAGGAAAGAAAGGAAAGAAAGGAAAGAAAGGAAAGAAAGGAAAGAAGGAAGGAAGGAAGGAAGGAAGGAAGGAAGGAAGGAAGGAAGGAAGGAAGGAAGGAAGGAAGGAAGGAAGAGAAAGAAAAAGGCAAGGCATATCCTAGGGGAAAATATGTACAATATAAATACCT
Organism: Eumetopias jubatus; assembly: GCF_037043125.1. Lineage (NCBI taxonomy): Eukaryota > Metazoa > Chordata > Mammalia > Carnivora > Otariidae > Eumetopias > Eumetopias jubatus. Next base: position 182,900,239 of record NW_028274810.1, read on the forward strand.
AACAAAATACTTGTACCTAGAATATACAAAAATTACTCTCAACTCAATAATAAGAAAACAAACAACCCAAGAAAAAGGATATAGAGATGTGAAGAGACACATAAAAAAGTATAATACATGGATGGCAAATAAACATAAGAAAAATGTGCAACATTATTAGGCATCAGGGAAGTACAAATTATATCAATTAAGATACCACTACATACCCATTAGAAAGGTTAAAATTTAAAACCATCATAATAACTGTTGACAAGGACTTAAACCAACTGGAACTGTTATTCATTAGTGGTAGGAAAGTACAATGGCACAAACATATTAGAAAATAGTTTCACAGTTTCTTAAAATGTTAAACATATATACTTTTAATATAATCCATATAATTCCACTCTTAGTATTAATCCAAAGAGACAAAAGCATATATTCACATAATTTGATCATGAATTAATGAATATGAGGTCTCTTCATAACAGTCAAATCTGCAAACAACCCCTGTGAATATCAACTGATAAATGGATAAACTGTGGTACATCTGTAAAATGGAATACTAACTATTAAGCAATAAAATGAAGACAACTGACACATACAACACAGATGAATCTCAAAACCATTACACTGAGCAAAAATGCCGACTTTAAAAAGTAAATTTATCATGATTCTGCATATATAAAACTCCAGAAAAAAATGAACTTAATCTACTTGACATAAAACCATACCAGTGGTTGCCTGGGCCCAAGGTTGGGAGGTAATTGCTGTGGAAGGGGCACCAGGAATCTTTTGGGGTAATAGAAACATTGATAGGTGAAGGGAATGTGGATATATATGCTTGTCAAAACTCATCAAACTGTAAACTTAAGGTGGATGCACTTGTGGTATGTAAATTTATATCTTAATAAAGCTGAAAACAATTTAACCTCCACAAGTCTTGCTTGGAATTGGACAAAGCAATCATGAAACTCATATGGAATGTGAAGGGGACAAAAATAGCCAATATGATTTTGGAAAAGAACAAGATGGAGGAAACTGTCTACCAGAAATCAAGAGTTACTGTAAAGGAAGGCTAATTAAAACTGTAAGATAGTGGTACAAAAATAGATGAATGGAAAAAATAGAAACTGAAAAGGATCTACTAACAAGAAAATTTACATATTAAAAGTGCTGCCTTATAAATTAAAATGAGAAAGGGTAGACTATCCAAATAAATAACACCAGAGCAATTAGTTTTTGATACAGAGAAAATTAAACATCTATGTTGAGATATCAGATAAGCAGCTTGCTATGTAAGTTTGGATCTCAGACAAGAAGCCCAGATTAAGTATATATTTAATCCCATGCCTACATATTATATGTAAAACCATGGGATTTGAGTACGTGGGAGCAGTAGAAATTGCTCCCGGGATGTCTTGGGTACAACTGAAGAAATAAGCAACAGAGTTCAACTTTCTCTGATGGAAATTCATGCTTCAAGCTTCACGCTGAGCTGGGAAATGATGTGAAGGCTGAAATTCCTTTCCATAGGAGGAGGAAAGCCCTGAGACTAGTTGCAGTAAACCCAACATAGGACAAACCACATTACAGTTCAGCTGAGCTCTCTTTTTCCCTCTGTATATTTGGAGGCCCTCAGACTCCACAAATAAAGATGAACATGAAATATTCATCTGCCACACAGTTGCTTACAGGGAAGAGAGACAGGTTTTAGAAATGTTGGAAAGGAAATTATGGGGGAAAAAAGCATTCACAATATATCAAAATAAATAATATGACTGGAAAGAGTTACTTAACCTGAACAAGACAAAAAGAAGCATTATAGAAATTATGCAAACATAGTGAGGTAGAAAGAAAAAGGAGAAAATGGGGCATGAGATGCGATGAACACACGGAGAAAAAGGAGTCAAAGGGATGGAATAACATTCCCTACAACAGTGTCACAACTAATCCACTCAACAAATATCTACAGAGCACTTGCTACATGTCAGGCACTATTCTAGGTGCTAAGGTTTCAACAGCAAACAAAAAACAAAGCATGAATTCCAGAGCCAAACTGCCTGGGTTTGAATCCCAGCTCTGCTGTTTATGCTATGAGATCCTGAGTGAGCTCTGTTAACTGCTCTCGTCCTCCATGTGTGCATCTATAATATAGGGAGCTCTCCAATGGAGTTGATGTTGGGGCTACTTGCATATAGAAAGAAATGTAGTAGTGTTACTTATTATTTTTATTACTACCATTACTGTGTAAGTTAGATCATTGAAAATAAGCAGCCACTAAAAGATGATCACATGACAAACTGGATAAAATAAATTTAGACCAGTGATTTCCACTTGCAGAAAGCTGGAGTGGACAGGGGCGTCTGGCGGGTTCAGTCAGTGGAGCATGCGACTCTTGATCTCAGGGTCATGGGTTCAAGCTCACACTGAGCTTAGAACTTACTTAAAAATTTAAAAAAATGAATTAAAATTAAAAGGAAGGAAGGAAGGAAGTTAGTTTAGTTGGAGTGGACAAACTTCCATCCCTACTTAGTAGTAACAAAGCACCCCTCTCTTACTGGAGTGGTGTCAGAGGAGGCCTACTAGATAGTCAGGACTTTCAGTTGCCCAGTGGAAAAAAGGCAATTTCCTCCACTACAGTATCAGTGGGGTCCACATAGAGAGCCAGAACTCTCACCCCCAATCAGCAGCAATGGGTCTCCTCAACAGAAGCCCAGTGGAAAACCTGGACTTATTTCTCCACTAAGCACTAATGAGAGGGTTTCTCTTTTTTCCTCCCAGAGTGGTACCAAAGAAGCCTAGCTAAAACAGAAGTTTTAAATAAAATCCAATCTCATACTATAATATGTAATATCCAGGTTTTAACCGAAAATCATTCATCATACCAAGAACTAGGAAGATCTTAAACTGAATGTTGGTTCAAAAGCTAGTCCCTTCATACAGAGGGCAAAGAGAGAATGAAGAAACAAACCGCTCCAGGTACACAGCAGGGAACTTACATATAAAACTTATTTGGGGGGGGGGGGACGGTGTGCAAAAAGAATAGATCTAGTACCTGCCCACCAGAATCTTAAAATGTTATATAGAGGTCTCTAATGGGTTCCGTCACATATTCAGTCCAGAAGGTCTCAACAACTCATTGCTCTCTCTCAAGGCTGCATCCTTGCAAATAGCTCCTACTGTGGGAATGTGAGCAGGGTGTAAGTTCCAAGGACAGGGGATGGGTGGGGGAGCCTCAGATTGCCCTGGTCCAGCTCGAGGGTGAACTGGCAGTCACATCCTATCAATTACCTCCTCCAAAACAGAGTAAAGACAATCAATAGATGTCAACACCAAGATGACAGAGATATTAGAATTCTCTGACCAAGATTTTAAAACAATCATGATATAATACTTCAATGAGTAATTATATACATGCTTGAAACAAATGAAAAGGTGTAAAGCCTCAGAAAGTAAGTAAAAAGCTGCATTAAAGAAATAAGAAGTTATAAAGAAGAACCAAAAGGAAATTCTGAACTGAAAAATACAATAACAAAACAAATTCAGTGGATTTGGCTAAAAAATATAATAACAATACAAAACAAAAAGCGGAATGGAAAGAATCAGTGACTGGAAAACAAAAAATAGAAATAACTCAATCTGAACAAAAGAAAATAGACTAAAAAAATAAAATGAACAGAATCTCAGGGATCTGTGGGACTATAACTTAAGGCTAGGATGCACATAATCAGAGTCCCAGAAAGAGAGACAACAAGGCTGAAAAAGTACTGGAAGAAACAGCAACTGAAATTTCCCAAATTTGTCAAGAACATAAATCTATAGATTAAAGAAGCTGAGCAAATTCAAAACAGGATAAATTCAAAGATATTCAGGCTAAGACACACCACAATTAAATGAAAAACTAAGACAAAGAAATTTCTTGAAAGGAGAACTGAAACCGGAAAAAAAATAATAATACTTTACTGCCAGGAGAAAAAAGGAAACAAGAAATCAATGAAATTGAAACAGAAAAACAATAAAGAAAATCAATGAGCAAAAAGCAGGTTCTTTGATACATCAATAAAATTAAAAATATCTAGTGAGACTGATGAAGAAAGGCAGAAGACACAAATCACCAATATCAGAAATAAAACAGAAAGTATCACTACAGATCCTGCAGATATCAAAAGGATAATAAAGGAGGGGCACCTGGCTGGCTCAGTCAGTGGAGCGGGAGACTCTCCATCTCAGGGTTGTAAGTTCAAGCCCCATCCCATGTTCGGTGTAGAGATTACTTAAAAATCAAAAAAAATTAAAGGATAATAAGGAAATACTATGAACAACTTCATACACATAAATTTGGCAACTTAAAATGGACCACTTCCTTGAAAAACACATACTACCACCCAATATGAAATACATGATTTGAATAGCCCTGAAATAGATGATTTGAATAGACCTATTTGAATACTAACTGTTGAAGAAACTAAATTTATAACTAAAAACTTCCCTCAAAATGCTTAATCTCAGGAAACAAACTGAGTGTTGCTGGAGTGGTGGGGGGTGGGAGGGATGGGGTGGCTGGGTGATAGACATTGGGTAGGGTATGTGCTATGGTGAGCGCTGTGAATTGTGCAAGACTGTTGAATCACAGATCTGTACTTCTGAAACAAATAATGCAACATATGTTAAGAAAAAAGAAAAAGAAGAAGATAGCAGGAGGGGAAGAATGAAGGGGAGTAAGTCAGAGGGGGAGACGAACCATGAGAGACGATGGACTCTGAAAAACAAACTGAGGGTTCTAGAGGGGAGGAGGGTAGGGGGATGGGTTAGCCTGGTGATGGGTATTAAAGAGGGCACATTCTGCATGGAGCACTGGGTGTTATGCACAAACAATGAATCATGGAACACTACATCAAAAACTAATGATGTAATATATGGTGATTAACATAACAATAAAAATTTGGAAAAAAAAGAAAAAAAAACTTCCCTCAAAAAAGAACTTGCCTGGAATGCCTGGGTGGCTCAGTCGGTTAAGCATCTGCCTTCAGCTCAGGTCATGATCAGAGTCCTAGGATCCAGTCCTACATTGGGCTCCTTGCTCAGTGGGGAGCCAACTTCTCCCTCTGCCTGCCCCTCCCCCTGCTTGTTCTCTCCAACAAATTAATAAATAAAATCTTAAAAAAAAGAAGAAGACCTTTCCTTGCACAGATGGTTTCACTAGAAAATTCTCCCAATCGGTTAAAGAATTAACACCAATTCTATACAAGGTCTTCCAGGAAACAGAAGAGAAGAGAAGACTTTCCAATTCATTTTATGAAAGTATTATTCATACCAAAATCAAAGACAGTACCAAAAAAAATGTCTGTTCAGATATTCAAATATAGCTCTCCAAATCTTTTGCCCATTTTGAAACTGGGTTGTCTGTTTATTGCTGAGTTGTAAGTATTCTGTATATATTCTAGACCCTAGACCCATATCAGATATACAATTTGCAAATATTTTGTCCCAGGTGGTTTGTTTCACTTTCTGGATGGTGTCTTTTGATGCACAAAAGTTTTTAATTTTGATAAAGTCCAGTTTATCAAATTTTTCTTTGTTTCTTTGTGCTTTTCATGTCATATCTAAGAAAACATTGCCTACTTTAAGATCATACACATTTATACCTATACTTCCCTCAATGAGTTTTAGAGTTTTAGCCCTTACACTTCTATTCTATTGGTTTATAGGTCTATCTTTATGCCAGTACCAGATTATAGCCTAGTAGTGAGTTTTGAAAGTCAGGAAATGTAATTCCTCCAATTTTGTTATTCTTTTTCAGGAATGCTGGCATGTCCACATGAATTTTAGGATCAACTTGTTCACTTCTGCAAAAAAGACAGTTGGAATTCTGATAGTGATTGCCCTAAATCTGTAGATCGATTTAGGCAATACCGGCTAGAAATGCATCATAAAAATATAAATTTTTCCAAAAGTGAGCTACAAATGCACTAGAATTCCAATTATTTTTAAACTGGAGAAAGGGATGTCCACGGTTACCCAGTGCAGGCCTGAAAAGTACTCATGCAATGGGACCTGCTGTCTTGCTTTGTTTCTTATGAGTGGTGGTGAACAAGGATTTGTTATCTGATGTATACTGTTATATTCTGCAATTTTTAATGTCTTACATATTAAATAATAAATCATTTTAAGTGAAATACATTGTAAAAAATTTTTTTTTAAAGACAGAGGTTAACAGGGATGCAATAAAGGAGCACTGAATTTTAGGCCCTGGTTTGACATCTGCTTGGAATCAACTCTGATGATTCCACCTAGATGGAGAGAAAGGGAATTCCGGGGGAAGTGGGAGGGCAGGGAGAGGGCAGCCAGGGCAGCCCAGGATACTCTCACCACCCCTATGAATGCATGAATTTCCCTGGGGCCAAGTGGACACCATGCAAAGTGGCCAGGTCTCCACCATCTTGCAGGTGTGTTGCAAAGAAAGCTGAGTTGAGGTACAGGCACCTCAGCCCAGAGCCTGTGTGATCACAGCCCAGGGCAAGGATTGAAAGGAAAAGCAGATATGGATGAGTCCAGCCACAGTTCATCTGCCATTCAAGGAAGGAGGCAGTGTGGAGGCTCTAAGGCACTTACATGTGGCCCATGAGAGAGCCAGACCCTGTAACATAGTGGCTTTGAAGGCAGTAAATGTTTTTCAGAGAAACACTGGAGAGATCAACAACGGCCAGGTAAATAAAGACATCTGTCCCTTTCCCTGTCCTTCCTCCACATCTCCACCACCACCACCACCAGCCCCCCACACACAGCGGGAGCTGGCCTTAAAAAGGGAGGGGAGAGGGGCTATCTATAAGACGGGCAGTATCCCTCCTCCTCCAGGACCAGTAGATAGGGTCTCTGCTTAAGCCTTCAGGGAGGAGATTGGAAGGCATAAGCTTTGAACTAAGATCGAGGCTTTACAGTGAATTGACTTTTTACATTCTTAGTTTTCAAAATAATTCAGATGAGTTACATTTTAACAACTAAAAGTAACCAGAAAGTAATAAACTCTTCTCAAGAGTTCATTAAAGGGCAAGATAGGGAGATTTAAGAGAACATAGATAGTTAAAGCCACACAAAATTGTTTTGTGTTTATGTCCCAGTGAATAAGACTGGCCAGTAAACTGGGTGCTCTCCAGGCTCAGGCTGCACTGTTAGGTACACAACTGGGTTAGTGGGGCAGAAGCTCTCCCCTTCGTGCCCACCCATGGAAAGACCAGGTCAAAGGAATTTAGATTTCTTCCTCATAGCGTCATTCAGCTAGGCACTGTAAAAATGCTTCCAATCCTTGCAAAGAATCTGCAGGTAGCTATTATTACCCACATTTTGTAGATGAGGAAACAGATTTTCTGAGTGGCTGGCAAAGTCACAGGGCCAGTAAATGAGCTAATGGTCTCTCTGGAACACACAAGCATGTCTATCTGCCTGTGGGGCCCTTGGCCGGCCCACCACAGTATGCCAATTATGTTAGCCCTCCTGGGAGGCCCTCAGAAACCCTCTCCAAAACCCTGTGTCTGGTCTCTCCACAGCGTCCAGAGCACGGAGAACTTCTGTCTCTTTCACTACTTCCGGCGGTTCCCTATTCCCCACCGTCACAGATGGATTTTTCAAGTCCCACTTCTCCTAGAATGTTTCTTCCCACGGTTCACACTGCTCTTCCGGCTTTCAAATCTCCAATAACCCAAGACCCTGAGTCCAGTACGTTTGATGTGATATTGCAAGGGGGCAGAGGAAACACTTCTCCAGGAACCCCCGAAGCTAAAAAACAGCCTCGAGCTCAGCCTGAGGGAGGAAGTGGGGCGGATCAGCTAGAAAGGATGTTGACCCCCACGGGTCAGACAAGAGGAGGGGCCCTCTGGTCAGAGGGAAGTGAGAACAGGGAGTGCCTGGAAGAGATTGTTCATGCTTTAAACCCGGGCCAAACTAAATGAATAATGAGAGAGAGTCTGCGGAACCTCACTATATATAGCTAGGCCTAGAGACTCCCTCACTAGGGAAAGAGTCTGGCCCCCCTTAGATAGTCTTAGGGTCTACTGGTCCACAACAGGCCCAGTGGTGCAGCCCAGGAGACTGCTGGGGGGAAAGCCAGGAACTCAACCTTCTCCTTTTTTGATTCTTCCGAGTGGTGTCAGTGCAACAGGATGTAGGCCCCACTTGGGAAGAGGAAGGCCTCCCTTCCGTTGCAAACATGGACATCTCAGCCGTTGGTAATGAACTCCTAAATGAGAGCTGACTCCTGCCTCCACACAATCACCTGGCTGCAGAGGGTATAGGTGCTCAGGCGTCCTTGGGTTGGTGAAACATGGCGTCTGTCTCTGAAGGTCTTTGGGAGGCTCTGTCTCTCTCCATAGGGGGTGCATCTCACAGTCTCCATAGCTGTATTTTTGGAGATAAACTTCTCTGGGAAAGGAGAGTTCTGGGAGGACTCCAGCACCCATGTCTTTATGTCCATTCACAGCTTTCCTCCCCTCAGGGGAAATTCTGAGGAAGCCCGCCATCTTGTGGAGTTCCAGTTATACACCAAATACATTATACTATCTAGTACCCCTCTTGACAGAGGGTGTTGTCCTGGTGACTGTTGGATAAGAAGTCTAGTCAGTATTGCTCAACATTAGGATAAAAGGAGCTCTCTAGGATCTGGGGGAAGGGAAGGTCAACTGTGGGAAGCCAGGCACCCTTCCAGGCTGGGCAGAACCATAACTAATGCCGGGTAACTAGGGCTTTGCCTCAGGGTATCAATATTGAGGTGATTGAAGGGGGTAAAATTTTTTTTAAGAATGACTTCAGGGGCACCCGGGTGGCTCAGTCATTAAGCGTCTGCCTTCAGCTCAGGTCATGATCCAAGCATTCAGGGATGGAGCCCCACATCAGGCTCCCTGCTTAGCAGGGAGGCTGCTTCTCCCTCTCCAGCTCCCTCTGCTTGTGTTCCCTCTTTTGCTATTTCTCTCTGTCAAATAAATAAATAAAATCTAAAAAAAAAAAAGATTTAAGTAGCACCTGGTGATCAAGAGCAATTAATTCAAACTGGAAATTCTCAGAAGCCCAGTATTGCTAGTAACACTTACCTGTAAACTCTACCATTGATTACAAAGTTGACAAGAGTTGCCGTCTTGCTGGCCTTGAGCTGCTGTCACCACAAGCAAAATTTTTGAACTCCAGGTCTTTTACCCTCGGCTGAAAACAATCTCCTGGTTTCCAGAAAGATGTACATAACTTCCTTCTATCACTAGAAATTTCTGCCACTTCTTCCTCTGTATTTTCCAGTCTGAGTGAGATTTTCCTGTTTCACTGTTGCTCCATTTTGCATTTCAATGGCCTGACCTTTGCCTTCTGGTCTAACTCCCCCTCCTTTATATCCTGAATGACTTGATTAAATCCACTCACACTGGTGGGGTGCCTCATGAAATATGCAGAGAAGATTCTAGTCTTCCTACTCTCCTCTCCTCCCATGGAGGTGGGGGGGGGGGGAGGTGCGGTGTACAATACCCACTGCAGGACCCATCCCATTTCCCTGGCTGCCCAACTCTGGTGATCTTCACCTTCGACCCCTTCAGCAGCCACACCTTGCACATTATCAGCCCCCTAACCCATATCATCTCTGAAATCCCCCTCTGATGCATTCTCCTGTTATTCTGGTTTCTCCCTCCCTTTTTTCCAAGCCTAACACAATCCAGAACTGATTTCCTCCACACCCATCTCCATTAAACTCCTGAGCCAAAATCTCACCAATGCTCCATGGCCCTGTTGTCTATCTTTCCACTGCTCTTAAAACTCCAGCTTTGAAAGAATCCTACAGTCCCATCTCTCTGTTTCTACATTGGAGCTGCTGATCATGCAACCCCAAAGATGGGAATCACTCTATGAAATCCACTCCCCCAAAACATCGGGCCTTTCACACTGTACCAAGGGCCTTCCAGAGTGCACTAACAACCTTCTACAATGCACCAAAGACCTTCAGGCTGGAACTCCTCTTCTCAAGTCCCAGGCTCCACCTCTCCCACCCCCACCCCCCACCACCTTCTTAGGTTATCACTCACTCTAATTCTACAAAGAAAACAGAAGTAATCTCCTTTAGTTTCCTCATCTGCTCATCCCCATCTCCCTCAACCTCGACCCAGAAATACCAGCCCCCATCGCCCACCCACCTTCCCCACTTGGCTCTCTCCTCCTTCAAGGCCTCAGGTAAGCATCAGCACTTCCCTGAGGACTTCTTGATCCATAGTTAATGCTCAATAAATATTGGCCATTATTACTTTTATCCCATGTCTTTTCACAAAGAATCCATCACTCTGCTTTCTGCCAGAACAACATTTTTTGTACTGAACTTCTTATTACACTGACCACACATCAATGATTATTTATCTACATGCCTGTCCCTCGTGTAAAACCACCAGCTGCTTAAGAACAGGGAAAATAATACAGTGTCTGGCATATAATAGATGTTCAGTAAACATTTGATGAAATAAATACATAAGCAACTGACTTCTCAGATAGCTCTGTGATACCAATATGTTCCTCTATTTAATGGCTGCAATTAGAATCACTTCAAGAGATTTTCAATTTTGAAATGCCCTGAGTACAGGCCAAACCAATGAAGTCAGAATCTCTTAGGAAGAGACCAGACCTTTTGTTTTAAAGACTGATTACAGGGATGCCTGGGTGGCTCAGTCGGGTAAGCATTCACCTTTGGCTCAGGTCATGATCCCAGGGTCCTGGGATCGAGTCCTGCATTGGGATCCTTGCTCAGTGGGGACCCTGCTTCTCCCTCTGCATGCCGTTCCCCCTGCTTGTGCTCTCTCTTCTTTCTCTCTCTCTGACAAATAAATTTTTAAAAATAAAAAATAAAGATTGATTGTAGTCCGCAGCTTGCTTTGAGAATCACTGCTTTATGGGAGGTAGCAAGATATCTAATTCTATTCTGCTGTGTTACAGGACATGCCTGACTGTGATCTCGTAAGAGAGACAAGCAAACAAGAAATAAATTCATGGGACACCTGTATGGCTCAGTCGGTTAAGCATCTGCCTTTGGCTCACGTCATGATCCTAGGGTCCTGGGATGGAGTCCCGCATTGGGCTCCTTGCTCCTCAGGGAGCCTGCTTCTCCCTCTCCTGCCTGCTGATGCCCTGCTTGTGCTCACTCTCTCTAATAAATAAATAATAAAATCTTTAGAAAAAAGAAAAAAAATTCATGAAACATTAAACAATAAGAAGTTGGGTGAGATCAGTGGAGGTGCCCATTGGGTGGGGCAGTGGGCTTCTCTCAGCACCAACACAGGCTGTGCCAGCTCAAGTCCATCAGGTTTGGAGGGACACATACTCACTGTTCATCTCCCTGGTTCCTTTCCTCAACGAGCAGCATAATGTCTCAGTGCTATCGCACCTGTGCTTCTAATCTGAACATTTACAGGACCTTAGAGAAAAGCAAGATAACCTCAGAGAGTTGGAAAGGCAGGCTGTGCAGGGATAAAGAACAGGGCAGACATGGCCATCAGGCAAAAATGACCCAAAAACTGTTCAGTCTAGTGGCCCTTCTGAAATGGCTTTATGGCGTATGTTCCTGAAATTGGCATTTTTTTGCTCAAGAACAGTCTGTAAGAAGTCAGTATGGATAAGGGATCTGGGGTCTGCCTCGTTCAGGAATTTGGTAGAAATGTAGAATCTTGGCCCTACTCAATCAGAATTTGCATTTTAGCAAGATCCCCAGATGATTTGCATACACATTCAAGTTTGAGAAACACTGTGCTAGACCAGAATCTGATGTAAAAGTGCCTGAAATTCAACATTTCTAACAATCTCTCAGGCAATGCAAATGCTGCTGGTCCAAGCAAATACCCAACATTTGACATTTCCCTGTGACAACCAAAGGAATCAGCAATCACAGCCTGCTCTATCCCTGGTTATCTGTTATGAATCCTTGTGTATTGAGTGAGGAGAAAACCAACTCCAAGTGGTTTTTTTTTTATAGATTTTATTTATTTATTTGACAGAGAGAGAGAGCAAGCACAAGCAGGGCGAGCCAGAGAGGGAGAAGCAGACTCCCCGCTGAGAGAGGAGCCCAGGACCCTGGAATCATGACCTGAGCCGAAGGCAGACGCTTAACTGAGTCATCCAGGTGCCCCTCCAAGTGGTTTAAACAGTAAATGACTTGCATTTGTTCACAAAACAGGAGTTCAGAGGTATGCACCACCACCGCCCCACCTCCAGGAGCCTTGATTTACAGGGACTCAGATACCATCACCTGGAATCCATGTTCTCTCCTGTCCCTCTCTGATCTACCTCGCCCCACAGTGGCATCACGCCTATTCTCTAGTCAGTGATCTCCAGGCTTTCTTCCACTCATGAGCAAAACTTCTGAGGCTGAGAATAACAGCAGATAACATCCCTTCCTACCACCTTTTACCTGTCACACAAAGAGTATGGTGATCAATTTTATTCAGTCAAGTCTGAAGGGCTGTGGGGAACTCCCTTCTATGGAACCATTTATAGAAAAGCCTGGACTTTCTCTACCCCAGTAGATGGGCTCTCCACACCCCTCTCTGTGGCACCATCAACAGGCACTCTTGTCCTCTAGTTTTGTGGTCAGCTTTGGCCAATGGAAGGCACTATCAGAAAGTCAGCAACAGGAGAGGAACAGGATTTTTTTTTTCCAGGGACTATTTTCACATTGACAGTGACTTCATTCCTCTTCCCAAGGCCACAGGCGTGGCTGGCGGGACCCTTAAAGCTACCGTTATCCTGGGTTCCAGTGACTGCCTCTTCCCATTCCCAGTTATGACGGGACTATGCTCTGAGCTACAGCAAAATTTAGGATGCTTCTGGTCCCACTACAGATGCCCTTATACAGACCCTCTGTTCCTTGATCTTTCTTCATTCACCCATTTTAAGTATACCAACTGTTTCCTGTGGGACCCTGACACAGACACATCTTATTTAATTTTGCAAAAGAATATAAAATCTCCATATACACAGAATATTTTTAGAGCTTTATTTCCAAATTTACAAAGATGTTAATAACCAAGAACTTTAGAAACAATGATTTGAAATGTAGAAGATATGCAATACATGTTAATTAGATGTTTAGAACTAGCTGGAAGGAGATAACTTTAGAAGGAAAAAAGTGCTTTCTACTACTGCTCATTTTTTTTCCACTTTATAAAAAAAATTTTAGGGCTGCCTGGGTGGCTCAGTCGTTAAGCATCTGCCTTGGGCGGGGGTCATGATCCCAGGGTCCTACTCAGCCGTGAGCCTGCTTCTTCCTCTCCCACTCCCCCGCTTGTGTTCCCTCTCCAGCTGTCTCTCTGTCAAATAAATAAAATCTTTAAAAAAAAAAACATTTTTAGGGGTGCCTGAGTGACCAGGTAATTAAGTATCTCCCTTGGCTCAGGTCGTGATCCCAGGGTCCTGAAATCAAGCCCCTCTGCTCAGCGGGGAGTCTCCTTCTTGCTCTCCCTCTGCTGTGCTCTGCCTACTTGTGCTCTCTCTCTGTCAAGTGAATAAATAAAATCTTTAAAAAATATATTATTTTATAAAACAAAAACTTAATTGTAAAAGCCTATTGTTTCTTTAAATCAAACGTTAATGTGAAAATAAGTACATATATAGAAAATGGGAAAAGATGGATTTTATGTATGTTTAAGCAGAGCACATTTTTGCGCATCCGTTGAGATGTTAACAATGTTGGGGCGCCTGGATGGCTCAGTCATTAAGCGTCTGCCTTCGGCTTAGGTCATGACCCCAGGGTCCTGGAATCGAGTCCCCCAGGGGGCTCCCTGCTCAGCGGGGAAGTCTTGTTTCTCTCTCTCCCTGCTTGTGAGAGGGAGAAGCAGGCTTCCCGCTGAGCAGGGAGCCCGACGCGGGGCTCCATTCCAGGACTCCGGGATGATGACCTGAGCCGAAGGCAGACGCCTAACGACTGAGCCACCCAGGCGCCCCTAAATAAATAAAATCTTTTTAAAAAAATGTTAAACGTTGTTCTTACTAAAATGTTCATTCTGAGAAAGGAAAGTTTCTATTTTGTGACAGTTGTAGCAATACACCATAAACTGGCAACGGAACTGAGAGGACAGAGGCGAGGATTCAGGCCCGGGCCCGCACCCGAGCTGTCCAGGAGGAGACAGTGGTGCGGATGGACCGGCGGGCTCCGGTCGGAGGGTTGGCTCGGGTTCGCGCCCTCCCGGCAGGGCAGAGCCTGGCGGGGAGAGATGCCGGTGAGCGCATCACCCTGTAGTACACTTGCAGGGCGCTGGGGGGCGCCCGGAGGCCCGACTCTGCCGGGCCCTGGGGTTCGGGGCCGAGCGGGGGTGCCTGTGACCGACGGGTGGCTCCCAGGGCCCCGCGGAGTAGGAAGGGTGTAGGGGCCGCCGGACAGTCCCGGGGCAGCGGCACGGCAAAGAAGGCAGGATCCGGCTCCATGAGGTCCAGAGGGGAAGTGTCCGGCGTGGGCAGCCGTCGGCTGGGGGCGCGCCCAGTCCCTGACAGTCGCGCTAGTGGCCGCAGCGGCGGGTCCGCGGGGAAGCCCTGCTCGGGGAAGGACAAGCACATGGCCACGCGGCCGCCTGAGTTTAGGAGTCGGGGGTCGGGGGCTGGGGAGAGCCAGTTCCAGTTACCGGGCTGGTCCTACAAGGGCCCAGCGCCGCGCCGCCTCCTCCGGGAAGGCCGCTCCTCCCGCCCGAGCCCGCCTCGATGGGGACAGAGCTGCTTCCCAGCTCTCAGAGGTCGGACATCTCTCCAACCCGAGGGAAGCCCAAAAAGCGGCGGCCCACGGGCTTTTTCATCCAAACCACAAGAGTGTGATAGTGGAGGTTAGTATTAACCATTATGCCAGAACATGAACACCAGGAAGTCCGTCAACCAACGATTACTGGGGCAGATTTCACCACTTCGACCAACTCAGCGTGCTGGGACGCAGTCTCAGTCTTGGGATATTAGGGTCCTTGAAGGACAAAGCTTCCTGGAAGAGCCAACACCTGCACCAGTAAGGTAGGCAACTTAAGGACAGTCTCCAGAAATGAGTACCGCCAGCAGAATTTATGGACAATTTGGCTGAGATGGGACACGGAAAGAACTGCTCTTTTATGTAAAAGATGGCATTTGAGGCGTGCATTTTCTTCCCTTTCGAGTGAAACGTGCGCCCCCACTGAATCCCCTATATTTGAAGTGCAAGTATTTTCCGTTCACGTGAACACAGATTTTGCAAGTGTGAAATGGAGTCTGATGACTCTTAACTGTACATGAAAGGATTAAGTCAACATACAAACTTACATTGACCTGGAAATAGGAGAAGTGGGGCCGACCCCACTGAAGAGTGCAGAGAACCAACCAGGGAAATAGAGGTTTATCTTCTAGGAATACAGGAACGCCAAATATATACAGTTAACTGAAAAGGCAAGCTGCAGAATAGTAGGAAAAATGTGATCCCATTAGTGGGGGAGGGGGAAGGAGAAAAATCCTACATGTCTTTAGGATTGTAGATGCGGAGAAAACGTGCCCAAGGGAAATCAGGATTTGTAAGCAGTCACTAGCTCTGAAGTTCGGACTGGGACAGGAATAATAGTTTTCCCTTGGTGTGGTACTTAAATTTTTATTTTAAAATGGGAAATTAAAATTTTAATAAAGCTATTTACGCGGAAGACAATTATTTTACATTGGTAAGATGATAATAAAGTTCGGCCATTTTATTCCTTCTGTTAAAAAAAAAAAACCCTCCCTCAACTTCAAAAGACTGAAAGCGGAATGAGCTGGAACTCCTCACAACTAAAGGCCACCGTCCCCGGCTTTTCTAACACAAATTTCAGCATCAAAAAAAAAAAAAAAAAAAAAGAGCTCAAGACTGCAGCTTGTCTCGCTTGAAATTCTAAAGCTTTGAAAATTTTTCTGAAAAGTGCTGTTGAATGCATTTCCAGCTCCAATTAATAACAAGCCGTTTTATCTGTATAAATCTCTCAATTTCTTACCTGAGAAATGAAGAAGGAAGGAATCGGCTCTCTTATAAGAGCATTCGAGTTTTCTTTTTTAGGGAGCCTTGCCTGATTAGATGATACCTTTAAAGCCTTTCCCCATAGCGCAAAATTTCGTGTTATCATTTACACCTGAAGATGGTAGCGTTTGCTCTTGACCCTCTGTTTAATTTCGTCTCCCGCCCCCAAGATAATTGTGCACCTGCCGGCCAATTGTTTCCCCAGAGGTAAAACTACCTACACGAACAAAGGTAAAGCCACTGACGCACCCACGCGGGTTCTCCCGGAGCCCCCCTGCAGAAACCCACTCTTCCCACGTTCTTCTCGGTTATCCGTGCCTGCGCCCCTGCTCTCCGTCTCGCCTGGCGTCCGGCGCAGCTCCTCGGCCTGCGGGGGTCGGGCCCAGCGCAAACCCACGGCGCTCAGCCTTGGCCACACCTTGAAGATGCCGGAAGCGAGCCTGGCCCTAGGCTCGGCCCGCCGCCCCCGCCGGCGCCCCGCTGCTCACCGCCGCCTCGCCCTTTGCCTTCCTGTCCCCGAGGGGGCTCAGCGACTCCGCCCAGGGACAGGTGCCCAAACTGGCCATCACCGCGGGCAGCGCGCTGCGGGTCTGGCTCTGGTCGCCACCGCTGCCCCCACAACCCTTAGCCTTGACAAGCCGCCTCCCCCGACCGGGGGCAGGGGCTGGGAGCGAGGGTGGGAGAGCCCCGGGGGCTGCTCGGGTCTGCGGGGCCCGCCGTCGCCGCCGTTCCTGGACAGTCCCAGCCCACCGCGCAGCCAGCGTCCCTTGCCGGCCCAGTGACACTGCGGGCGCCCCGGGCCCTCTCTGCACTGATGTGACACATTGAGAACCGCTGCTCCGTACGCCCAGCTCCACACGTGCGGCGGCGAACTCAGGCGCCGAGCGTCGGAACGCGCTGCCACTCGCCCGGTAAAGCGCAGCCAGCGGATATTGGGTTTAATTTTACGCTAAGCAGAAAATAGCATGCCGAGACCCCAATCCCCTCCCCTAGTCGGAGGAAAATCAGTCCCGGATGTCACGTCCAGATGACCTTGTGAAGATTCCTCGCGGCAGGCAGGCTCCTGAACCAGTACAAAAGGGAAGCCCTTATTCCAACCTTCGAATCGGATTCGTTTTAGGCCGAGTATACCCGCGCTGGGCGGGCACAAGGCCACAAAGCTAAGGGCTCAAAACTCCCGGAGGCAAAGCGCACGACGTCGCAGTCTTTCTGTCCTTGTTAAAGGGTGGCCTCGCTGGCGGTGCTCTCCTTGACCCACACTCCCGGCTGTTTTTTTTTTTTTTTTTTTTTTAAGCACCAAACCTAAGATCTTTTACCTTCTAAGTTAAAACCATTGCAGAGCCTTGCTAAAATGTTCCCCTGAATTAATGGCAGCCAGAGTGCCGATTCCCAGCGAGGGCAGCGCGGCGCCCTGGGCTTCCCGTGCCTCTTCTGCTCCGAGACGCCCGCGCAGGAGGGGAGCGCCGCAGCCTCCCCCGGACGCAGAAGGACAAGAGGCGGAGGGGTGGGGATGGGGGTGGAAGCCGACCTCGGAGTTAAGAGATGCCCCCCTACATGATTGTAGTTTTTCTTCGCGTGAAGCTTTGGGGACACTCTTCTCTTTCTCAGTGGGTGTAAGAAGTGTGTGAATTTAAAATTACAACCAGGGTGGTAAGTAGTGCCTTTTGTCTGGATTCATTGAAATGCCATAAAAATGGATAGCTTTCCGTATAACCCGTGCATCAGTATTCCATCTCTCTCCCCACGAAAGAAAGAAAGAAAGAAAGAAAGAAAGAAAGAAAGAAAGAAAGAAAGAAAGAAAAAGAAAGAAAGAAAGAAAGAAAGAAAAAAGGAAAAGAGAAAAGAATCTTTACCAATGCCCACTTTTGCAGAAGAGAGGAGTATAGCTGGGAGGGAGCATCAATATCCTCACCTTTCACAGTGGGGAGTAAAGAATTCCCCGTCTTTGTGAGAGTGTGTAATCCTAGTACTTTAAAAGGCAATGGCAATCAATAGAAGAAATGGAAATAAGGGTATAATTACGTTCGGTGGATAGAGGAAATGCTTAGCTATTAGAGTAGGAAGTTAGTGTCTAAAACTGATAAGCACAGAATGAGCTGAGCAGGCGCATTAATTGATTAACCTCCAGAGGAAGAGTTATTAACGTCTGTAGATAACACTTAGTAGAACCTCCCTCCCCCAAAAGGATAGGTTGACTGTGGAATTGGGGCTAGGGAAAGATGGAATCTTTCTACAGCTCTGTTTATGTTATTAGCCCATCTATAATGTTGCTCTTTTTTTATTTTTTTATTATGTTAATCACCATATATTACATCATTTGTTTTTGATGTAGTGTTCCATGATTCATTGTTTGTTCATAACACCCAGTGCTCCATGCAGAATGTGCCCTCTTTAATACCCATCACCAGGCTAACCCATCCCCCCCCACCCCCAATGTTGCTCTTTTGTAAGCAAGTGCATCATTAAAATTTTTAAATTATTTTAAATGAATAAATAAAAACTACACTTTCTATACCCACAATCTCTTTACTGAAACTACAAACTCGTAGTTTTTTTTTCTTATTTCTCTCTCTTATAATCTCACTAAGCCTTTTTCAGTTTAATATTTTTGGTCTGTGTGTGTGCATCTGCAAGCCCTACTAATGTTTTCAAACATCCAAATGGATTTATTAAAATAAACAGAAAAATCCACTACCTAGGGAACAGCTATAAAATTGTTCATTCATTTCAAGGATGTCAGAATTTTGTTCTCTTCATTCCCTCTACCATAGCCCTGAGGAAAGAACTTCTGAGGACTGAGTGATTCACAAACCTGAGTATCAAGTTTCAGGGTTACTTGGAACTGCCGGAAGTGAGAATTTATTTCTCAATTTGCTGTCCTTCCCCATACCAGTCTGCTTATTCACCCTCAAGAATTCCAACTCTGTTCAGTCCTAAAAAAGAAAATACATGCAAATATGATTCAGTACTTGACAAACTATGATTGGTAGGAAGAAGGCTGGCCTGAATGATGAATGTTAGCAGACTTGATATTGCATTCAGTATGTCCTAATTACCCGTCCCTTGATAAAGACCTTGAGATTTTCATGTGAAATGGGAATTTATATGAATCAAAGTGACAATTATTCCTATTCTCATTTTATAATCAAATAGGCTGAGCTGTCCAAAGTTCAGAGTAAAACATAGATGATCTGTGTTTCCAGCTAATATGGACAGTCTTAAAAGGCTGTAAAATTCTCATTCCACTAATCAAAGCACCAGGGGAGGCGAGTTCCTGTTGTCTTCTCTTTTCCAAAGGAATAATGAAATTAAATTCTTCAACTCTGCTGGGATAGATAAAGATACACAAAATCCAAAGTTAAAGAAGGGCAGAGAGGGGAGAGAGCATTTTCTATGACACTAAAGCAATCCTTTTAGCGCAATCTCATTTGGTCCCTACAGTAATCCAGTGAGGAAAACAGGGCTATTATCATCTTTCCTATTTTTTTTTTTCAGTTGAGCAGACTGGAGTGCAGAAAAAAATTAGTGACTTCTCCAAACTCACCAAGCTAAGTTACTGAACCAGATGAACTTATGACTCAAAATGCAAAGACTTCTTTTAGAACACTGACCTTCTCTACTCTTTGCTCCAGAATATCTTATTCTCTTGTGTTCTTAAATTTGATGTTCAAACACATTTTTCAGGAGAAAGGAGTTTAGCCACTGGTGACTATAGGAGAGAGGCAAAGCAGGAACTCCTGAATTCTTCATGAATCCCCAGTGGAAAATTAAGGTGCAAACTAACAAACATGTACTCGGGTAATTTTCTGAGTACTTACAAGGTGCCTGGTCAGGTGATGCAAAGTGAAAACCGACAGTCTTTGCCCCAGGAGCTCTCCTGGTAGCCAGAAGAATCAGGCAGACCAGAAAACTGCTCAGCCTACTGCAAGCTTGCCACAATTCTTCTTTTCCTTGCCTAACAAGAGATCAGGTTTAAGGGAGGGCACTGATTCCCAGCAAAGTGAGCATTGACCATGACCCTGGAAAAGGCTGGGTCCACAACATATCTACTGCTATTTGTGCTCATCTGCCTTTTTGAGCAACATCAGTTTGGGGACTATTTATTATGAGTTCAACTTTGGCAAAGTTTTTAATACTTTGGTTAAAGTGGAAACAAGACCCTCCAAGCTAAAATGTCTTTAGCAAGAATAAGATGTTTAAAAGTTGTTTTTTTTTTTATTAAGCCAAATTGTTGTTTGGACCTGAGCTGTAGAGAAAGTTATATTGAAGAACATCATGGTTATCATAGCAAAAACTTATTTAGCATTTGCTGTATACTGTATACTGTATGCTGTATATTAAGCAATCTTATACTGCCCTAAGAAATACTATTACACTATTTAAATACTGTTTTATACTGCCTTAAGAATTTTTAATATCCAGAATCTTGAATAAAGCCAGTGGTGAGGTTTCTGTGTTTGTGCAAGGGGGACAGTGCAAATTGAACTGTTGATTCACATAAAGCTGCCTAATAATTTAGAAGCAAGCACGCAACAATTTTCTCATTAGAAGGAAGAGAGGGGTGGGTGTTACAGTGGAAAATTAAAGAGACACAGCTGGTTCCCAGGCCAGAGGCCCTGAAGAAATGTTTTGTCTGCCACAGGCTCATCATGTGGAGGAACAAGAATCAAACATCCCTCATCCTCCTCCAGATGGAGATGGGTAGGGACATCAATACCACTTTTCTTCAGATGAGTATTCTGGACTCAGAGGGAAGCACCTTGTAAGCAGGAAGAATAAATTTATGCTGAAATAATGGGTGTAAAATCTCTCTCCCTGTCCAGTATTGTCAAAACAAATCAAAGGGGAATGGCGGGGGGGACGGGAATGTTGAACATCTATTATATGACAGGCACAATTCTGAGTATTAAAAACAAAATGAAATGGGACATTTAAAATATTAGAGATCATACTCTGGTTTCTCTTCAGATCGCATAAATCTTTCGCCTTTTACTAAAATGTTACAGATGATACATTTTGGTTCATAGCACCCCAGTCCATCTGTTCTGAATTCCTTTTGCGTCTATGTGCTTTTCCTGATATCAGCCAGCTGGTAAAGAACAAGCCAATGTCTTTTGCGGTGTGATTCAAATGAAAGGTACAATAATCCTCAGAGGTAAGAATAATAAGTGAAAGATATAGTTTCATTGTGATATCATCTATTAGCTGCTTGTAAAAGTAACAAGTTTATTTGTACTTTATTACACCCACCGTGGTAGCTTTAATAGAGATGCAGTCAGTGTCTTTATGAAAGAAAATATCCTCCTACTTTCTATCTGGGTCTCTCAAAGGTGTGTAGACTCTTCTGTCATCAAGTCAGGATATCCCAGTCCATTCCTACCTCCTGACACACTTCTAAAGTACTCAGGGGCCAGGGTGGGGTGTGAGTGTTGGAGGCAAGCAATGTATCCTTTATGTATTTGCTTCCAAAATTAAGTAGTAAAAAACTGAGACAAATTTAATATTTCTTTACAAACCAGTTACTAGCTGTCACCTGTGGTCACTTCACTGAGTTGGCTGAGGAAAGAGGGCTGTATGCATTTGTGGATAACACAGAGTTGTCCAAGTTTTACATTCTGTCCCTCACTTTAACACTATATTGGTGGGCGCCTCGGTGGCTCAGTCAGTTAAGCATCTGACTTCCGCTCAGGTCATGATCTCGGGGTTCTGCGATCCAGGATCAAGACTGGCTGTCATTGGGCTCCCTGCTCAGTGGGGAGTCTGCTTCTCCCTCTGCCCCTCCCCTTGGCTCATTCTCTCTCTCAAATAAATAAAAAATAAAATCTTAAGAAAATCCAAAACTATATTGGTGTCTCTGACAGGCCCCAATGCTCTTTTCTTGGTTTTTCCACCAGTGCCCACATCCCTATAGTTAAAAATAAGAAAGGGTTATTTAAGGATAACATCTGTTTCAATAACCTGTTGCTGTGTAACAAAGCTCCCCCAAAACTGTTGCTCATAAAAACCATTCTTTAAAAATCTTTAAAAAAATTTTAAATAAACAAATAAAAATCTTTGCCACCTGCGCATTGCCCGAGTTCATATGGATATTTATTCTTCTAGCCTCTGTTGATTTAAAAGTGGCTGATGGCTGGGAGATGGAGTCAGCTCTCAGTAAGGCTGAACTCTCTACCTTTGCAGGGAGTCACAGGGCCTCTCCTCTCCATGCAGTCTTTCCAAAAGTGGTCTCATCACCCTGGTAATTGCTCAGTAGCTCAGAGCTCCCAGGAGTACAAGGAAGAACCTGCTAGGCCATCTTAATGGTTTTTACCCCAGCTGACACTGCATCACTTCTGGTCCATTCTCTTGGGTTAGAGTACCAAGTCCAACCCAGATCACACAAGGAATTTATACAAGGATATAAATGCCCAAGATATGGTCCATGGGGGCCAACCCTGAGGACTCACTCCTGCCACCCCAAATGCACAAAGGCGAAAATCATATGTTCACCTTGACAGCGCATCAGGGGTTTCCTTTATACTTTGAGAAAGGGACGTACCACTCCCCATGTTCCTTGATTTCCATGTCTCAGGAAGGCAGAACTCAGTAAAATGAGAGTTCTTGATGTGTTCCCTTGTGTTTTCCAATATAGGGAAACTGCTTCTGTTTCGATGCTGCAGCGCCAAGCTTTCCAACAAAGCTTTACCATCACAGCTTCTAAACCTGAGGGTTTCAGATTCCCACACCCCTTGGATGGGTTGCCAGGGGTCATGAATTGCCTAAAATTATGTCTAAAATTGTGTGTGTGTGTGTGTGTGTGCATGCATGCGTGCATGAGTGCACTCTCGGGGAGAGGCTTTCTGGCTTTCCTCAGACCCTCATCTAAGGTGAATTCAAATTAGCAAGACCTCAGAGTATTTACAACTTCGGGGGCGCAGCCCTGCATTTTTACCTCCTGACTTACTTCTCAGTAAGGGAAAAGCAATGTGTCTTTTATGTATTTGTTTCTACAGTAAAACAAAAAGCAGTCTCTAGCTGCCACCTGAGACAACTTCATCGGAGTCTGCCCGAGAAAAGAGAAGGAATGGGCTGGATGCCTGTACCAAGAATTACTGTGAGCACTAATTCTCCTTGGTCGGGGTTAAAGGCCCTGGAATTGCCTAAAATTTTTTAGCTCTTACTATTTTCCACCTGTACCTGGTGAATAGTTAAGAATGTAACTTAACAGGACTTTTGATTCTCTGCCCCCAACCCCACCTAGCACTCTACTTTTCTCCTTTCCTCTTTTCCCTCTTTATCTTTTTATTTTGTAAGATGTAGCAGCCAAGGGTACAATTTAGTCTTCTTGCGCCACGTATGTGCCAAATGCCTAGTGTGATCTCAACTGGAGACATGGCCTTGAACCTGAGCAAGTGAGGCCCCTCTGCTCACTTTATCTGCTAGGAACTCGGGACATCCTGGGGAAGGAACTCAGACTGGAAGCAGAACCTGTCTAGGGGCAGAGGAATAAAGAATGTATAAAGGGTAGAGTACTAGAGACAAGTAAACTGGATTAGGTGGTAGATATAACCCAGGAGTGAACTTCAGAATTTCAAATTTTAAATGTAACCTCTGTTATGCCCAAAAAATAGACTTACCTTTCCTTACTGAAAATTCTGTCCCAAACATTTCCTAGCATCCAGGGACCCCCTCTGAAAAACACACCTTGCCATTTCCCAAGAGAATCCAGCCAAGCATTTCAGCTCGGATATCCGTCTTCAAGATAAATGCTTTAAGCTATTCTCCTACCCTTCCCTTTTCTCTATAGCATTTATCAGTACAGAGAATTATATAGTTTCTCACCACCAGCATGCCAGTTCTTCCAGTGCCCACAAATATACCCTGGCACGAAGGAAAAGTGATTAAATATGTTTTAAGAACTTGTAGGGGCGCCTGGCTGGCTCAGTCAGTGGAGCATGGAGCTCTTGATCTTGGGGTTGCAGGTTCAAGCCCCACACTGGGTGTAGAGATTACTTAAAAATAAAATCTTAAAAAAAAGTATTAAGAACTTTTAACGCCAAGCTTTCACCACATAGGTGGCAGGTGATGGCTCCGGTACCTCCTTCCTCACTTGCAAAAGGGGGAAAAACGGCACCTCAACTCACAGGCTTGATCAGGCTCAAACTTGGTACAGAATGACCTTGACCCAAACACCTGGCACTGGAAATGCCCGTTACTATCATCTGTATCCATTATGTCTCAATCTGCAAAATCTGATGGATAGGTCCACAGCAGTTACTGCTGCAGCACACAGCAGGGGCTAACTCCTCACTTTTACAGGCCTGTGACTGTTTCTTCCCTACAAGGGTAAAATAGTCTGTGATACCCTGGGGCTGTAGCTTTAGTTGCACTTCTAAAGAACACTAGCTACAAATCTTCACTGGGACTCTCCAGAGCTTAAGAACTGCTCATTTCAGAAAATGCAATGCACCAGGTATGCAGTTTATAGGAGAGCATCCTATTAAATTACAGATGCTGAGTTTCATTCAAAGTTAAGGTCACAATGCACATTTTCTTTTGATTTGTTCCTATGACTCCTTCAAATTATTTTTAACCCTGCAACACTATTTCCCAAGGTGTAGACATGTGAGGACTGGCAAACTCAGTGTTGAGAGAGAGTGTACAGACTCTTGATGAAATGGAGACAAAGGAAAATCCAAACACCTCCTTAGATCGCTCTCAAGATTCAAACTAGAAAACCCAAATTCCTTGGATGTTCTCCTCTGGTGGGAGGGATATACTAAAATTGAAAATACTTAGTGTTAAGATTAACCAAGATCACTGAAATGTATAACATAGGCTCATCCGAGGTTTTTTTACCTAGCAAAAAACAAAACCTTAGATATCTTAACGTTCATTTTTAGGTTTTATCCTTGAATTATTTAGTTCTACCAATATAAAAGAATGAGAAATCTGCAGCAACTATATATTAAATATCATTAAAATGATTCCAGTGCTACCAATACTTAACATTCATCTTAAAAATTGGCTTTTGTAACAGAGGCACTAGTAGAGTGAAAAAGTAGGATTCCAGATTTTATTTTTTTAAAGATCGAGAAAACACACCCAGGACAAAATTGTTTTTGATCAATAAATTTTCAGAAAACGGAGCATGTTATTCTGGGACACATTCAAAACTGGTAAGCTTGAACTGGGAAATGGGATTTTGACAACACAACTGTGGGAAACAAGTATCTGAACAAATCTTAAAACAACCTCACATTTTTCTCCCCCCACTGTTCAAGTGGCAGACAAAATAAATTACCATAAATTATATGCCTAGGCAACTTAAAAACAAAACGAAACAACATGAGGCTGAGGATTTCCTTAGCCCCTCCGGGAAGTGTGTAACACTGTGCTTCTGGCCCGCAGGCTGGATCGGATCGGGGACCTGTCAAACGTCAGGATAATTGCAGTAATATACCGCAGAGCTGGCGTCGGACACCACCGAGGAAATGGCCCCGTGGCTGTCTGGGAGATTCACACTAGAGTCATGTCCCTGGTAAGGGAGACCCATCTCGGGCTTGCACACAAAGTGTAGATACTGTTCAAATTCCGTGCGGTCCACCTCCCCGAGGAGCTCGGCGGGCTGGTTTGGGTCCGCGCCGTCCCGGCAGGGCAGGGTCTCGGGAGGGGGCGACGGCTGCCCCGGGCCGGGTGGGTGCTGCTGCGGCGGCATAGAGAAGCCGCGCCCGCCACCAGCCGCCGGCGAGCTAATCGCGTTGTAGTACAGCTGCAGGGCGCTGGAGGGCGCCACGTGGCCCGGCATTGCTGGGCCCGCCTGCTCCAGGCCGAGCCGGGAGTGCATGGGGCCGACGGGCGGCTCCGGTGGCCCCGCGTAGTCCGAGGCCTGCGGATAGCTGTAGGGGCCGGCCGCCGGACAGTCCCCGGGCAGCGGCGCGGCGAAGAAGGCGGGATCCGGCTCCACGCCGTCCAGCGGGGACGTGTCCGGCGTGGGCAGCGGGTAGCCGTCGAGCGGGGGTGCGCCCAGTCCCTGGCAGTCGCGGTAGTGGCCGCCCATGTGCGGGGGCAGCAGCGGCGGGCCCGCCGGGAAGCCCTGCTCCGGGAAGGGCAGGCCCAGGCCGTCCATGGCCACGCGGCCGCCCTCGGGGCCCAGCGTGGCGGCCTGTGGCTCGGCGAGGCCGTGCAGGAAGCCGCCCTCCACCCGCTTCAGTCGCTTCACCTGCTTGCGCCTCCGCGGCCGGTATTTGTAGTTGGGGTGGTCCTGCATGTGCTGCACGCGCAGCCGCTCAGCCTCCTCCACGAAGGGCCGCTTCTCCGCCAGGGTCAGTGCTTTCCACGACTTGCCTGCATGGGCGTAGGAAGGTGGAGAGGGGCGCCGGGCTTACTTTTCGAACTCCCGCTCCCAGGCCCCAGGGCCCCACCTGGCCCTACCTCTCCCCTCCGACCTTTATTGAGCAACTAGAGGGAGGGAAGAGGTCAAGTTAAAGAGTGAAAGGCTGCGACTCCAGAGGCCGAGCGGAGTCCAAACACTTGGGGAAGACAGGACATCTTGGGTCCTCTTAAGGGCAACCGTCCCTTCTTTTAGCTTACAAGAAGCGGCTTCCCCGCTCACTCATTCCCCGCCTTTCAGGAATTGAAAATGTCCCCTACTCGGAGAAGGAGTGGGGGAACGGGCAGGTCCAAACCTGCCTGGTTCCCGGGATACCCTCGAGTGGCCCAGACCGGCGGGGAAGCCACCTCCCCAGAGCCGTTGTAGCCGCGCCCCGGGTCACCCGGGTTACACGAGCACCGACGACCCAGACCATTTGGAGAGTCGGGAGAGGGCATGCGGAAGGGGAACCGAGGGCCACAGAGAAGGACCCTGGAGGCACCACACCACTGGCCTCGAGCGCAAGGCACGCACCCCTCTCAGGCTCAAGGAAGCGGCTCCGCGATTCGCACCGCCTTGGGTCGCGAGCTCGGACTCACCCAACATCTTGCTCAACTCGGCGTTGTGCAGGTCCGGGTTCTGCTGCGCCAGACGCTTGCGCTCATCCTTAGCCCACACCATGAAGGCGTTCATCGGCCGCCGGATGCGAGACTCGCCCTTGGCTCGGCCCGCCGCCCCCGCCGGCGCCCCGCTGCTCGCCGCCGCCTCGCCCTTCACCTTCATGTCCCCGAGGGGGCTCAACGACTCGGCCCAGGGACAGGAGCCCAGCCCGGCCATCACCGCGGGCAGCGCGCTGCGGGTCTGGCTCTGGTCGTCACTGGCGTACCCCGCATCCGGGCTGCTCATGGCGCTCCAGCCCTGCCCCGCGCCCCACAACCCTCCGCCGGACACACCGCCTCCCCCGACCCGGGGGAGGGGGTGGGAGCGAGGGACGGAGAAGCCCCGTGGGCTGCCCAAGTCTCCCGGGCCCGACCCCACTGCCGACGTCCCTGGCCAGTCCCAGCCCACCGCGCAACCAGCGTCCCCGCCGGCCCAGTGACACTGCGGGCGCCCCGGGCCGCAGGCCCTTTTCTGCACTGATGTGGCCAATAGAGTGGTGGGGGCGGGCCGGGCGAGTGTCCTTAGGCCCACGCCCAGCCAGCCGCCCAAGTCCCAAGCCTTAGTTCAACCCCACGCCCGCCCTTTCCCCTCCCCCGGCCCCGCGCCCAAGGCTACACCTGCCCCCGGAAAAACTGGCTGAAGCCGGGCTCTGGCGCCACGTTCCCTCCGAACCGGCAAGGGGGACTCCTGAGAAACCTTCTGGAATATTGACTGTACCCTGGTTAGAAGTACTTGGCCACGATAGTTCAGATGAACACACTAAGCATACTCTTTTTTCCCCCTTAAATATGACACTTCTATAATTTGGGTTACTATGCAGCTATTTAAAAAGAATAAATCTATGTATCTATATACCATATTCAGAAAGATTTTTATATTAAGTGGAAAGAGTCAGTTAACATTTGAGCATACACTTTATTATGGGAGCTAAGGATTTCAGTGTGGGGGGGCGACCTATCTTCAGGGAACCCCACGGGTATCTTCTTGAAATGTGTTTTATTAAATTCAGTAGATACTGTTGCTAATAAATTAAAAATACATTCTCTCTCCAAGAACTCAACTTGCTTGTGGTACTACATTCAAAATGCTATGTCCGAGGTAAATTCTAATTTCTAAAACAAGATTAAATACGGAATGACATCCTGTAGCCAATATTCCGTCATCCTGAAGAATTTAAAACCTTTATTCATAACAATGAAGGAACCCTTGAAAATTTGTGCATGAAATATATGATAAACATAAAAGGTTTCTCATACGTGTTCAGTAAAAGAGGCAAGACTTAGTTTTGATTTCTAAAATGTGGTAACACTAGCAGCAATATTTATCTTAAAGCCTGTCTAATAGAGGAAAGAGCTATCCCGTTGCTCAGCAAGGTAACTGTAGCTCTTATGGGATTCTATACATTTCTTTAGACTGAAATGAAAATCTGAGTGAGTATTGGACTTGTGTTTAAATCTGAAACCTTTTCAGTGGGATATTTTAAACAAGCCCTCATATTGCACTTACATGGTACAGCCCTCCAAATTTAGTAAGCTAGTTTATCCTTACAATTCTGTGAGGTAAACACTGTTACATATTACAGGATAGGAACCTGAGACACAGTGAGGTTAAGGAACTTTACTGAGGTCACAGCATTGAGGAGTGGAATTCATCTCCAGTACTCTGCCCTGATTTTGAGCTCCTAGTCACTAAACCAAGCTGTTGTGTTTGTGTATTTGTATATTTGTGTTTTCTAAGGCAATTAACACAGCCATTTCTGCATAATTCCATAACTTTGCAAAGAAATTAATATATCACTGTCCAGAACAGATTTTCTTTGTTTACTGTGAAGGTGTGATGACAAGCTAAGGCTTACATCCGGGATCTGGGAGGTAAATGCTGCAGCATTTTTGTGAAATTAAAGTAACAAAAGTATTCTATCAAGTCTGCTTATTGGTGGCATTCATAAAATCAAAGAAACAACGCCTTAGGAAACCTCTGGCCTACAGTTTCTCTGACATTGCTATCCCCCCCCCACCACCAAAAAAAAAAAAACTCCTTCACACGGGTTTTAAGCCAAATTTACTTTGACTCTGTGAGTATCTGTGAAGCTTCGGCTGCCCTCCCTCACTGTTAGAAGCCAGTCTTCATACACAGGATAAATTAAGTGGTTCTAGTTCCTGGGTCTCTGAGGTTCAACCCAGAAAAAAAATTTTAATCTGCTTAAGAAAATCATAGACAAGTGTTATTTTTAATGGGTGGTTTTGGAGGAGCTGATCTTAAATTTAACTGATTGTGTACCTTTTCTTTAAAGCTTTATTTTTTTCTGAAATAAATATGGGCTTGAAAATTAAGCATAATTGCTTTGCAAATGGTTATATAAATAAGGAAACTATAGGAGAGAAAAAGTTTACCCCATAGTGCCTTGCTCCTTGTTTTCTTGGCGATCTTCTCTAATTTTTCTGGATAATAATCAATATCTTTGCAAAGATCTCGAAGCAGATTTTGTATTAGTGAAAAAGTTTTTATGGACAGGAGTTTCGTTAGACTAGAGATTGAAAACCAAACAAAAACACTGCCCGTTCCAGAATCCATTTTATCTGCCTATATTAATCTATTTGATTAGTTCTGTAAAAAAAAAATAAAATAGGGTACAGGAAATTCAATCCAAGTGTGAATCAAAAAAAATGTATATGCATGGGTTTACCCCTGTACACTTTCTTCGTCCTCGTTTTCTTCCTGGCCCACACCATTCCAGCGAGAGGTGCAGAGAGAAACTGATGGGGGAGACAACCTGGAGAACCTTCATTATTATTTGCACGTGTTCTTGGAGACAGACTACCAATTTTTGTTGGGTAAGATTACTGAGAACTCAGGTGAGAGCACAGCATCCACAGGATGGAGCGGGAGCTTCAGATTTTGCGTCCCTCCCCCCACTTCTTAGAACGCCTTCCCTGGCAGTTATAAAGGAGTTTACTTATATTTGCCAGTTGGGAATTATGGTGCCTTTTTAAGACTAGTCCCTTTTACCTACCGTTACCTAGATCTAATTTCTTCTGATCATTCACATGTCACGTATTTTGGGGGGAGGGTGTGGGGGGCTGTGGCGCCGCAGACCAGTCCGTTGTGTGTGTGGACCCTTCTATTTCGGTCTCTTTACTAAACGCGGTGTTGGAAGTCGAGCTCTAGACGTTATCAGAGCCAGCCACAAATGCCACATGAAAAGCAGCAAACATCCGGAGTGGTTTCCTGCAAGCCTTGCTTTTCTCAACACGAGAGATTTACGCGGGGGATTCGGGCGGGGGTGGGGTGGGGGACGACAAACTAGTTTCGCGAGTCAGAGCCTCGTACACCCGCTCGGGTAGGCGGCCGGGTGCATTTGCACCGCACAGTCTAGGATTTCTGGGTTCCTGGCTACTAATTGCACTCACGGTCCCCAGGCCAGACTCGAGGCTCGCGAAAGGCTGGGCGAGGAAGCGACTAGCGCAGCAAGAAGCTGTGCCCGCTGCCACTTGGGGCCTTTGGCCCGCGGGCGCAGAAATTAACCCGGGTAGGTGACGAGCTGTGGCTCAGACCCGGGGGAGTCGGAGCCGCGCTTTTCCCCGGGCCCGAGTGAGCAGGCAAAGACTGGGTGATTTCCTGCAGGCTTTTGTGTTTTCGATGCTCGGGAAGCGGGAGCCGGACGAAAGACTTTCACGTTAGGGAAGGCCGTGGGCACCCAGACAGATCCGGGTTGGCTCTGGAGAGCAAGTCCTTGGGGGCGGGGAGGGGAGTGCGCGCCGCAAACCCAGGGAAAACGCCGAGGAGGCCCGCCGTTGAATAGACAATGGTATCCCTGGAACAAAGCACAACAATAAGGCCTTTGCATTTATAAATCGCGCGCCGGCGGCGGCCTACGGGAGCCCCGCGGGAGGCGGCGTACCGCGGCGGAGCGCAGGCGAGGCTCCGCACCTCCCAGGTAGGGCCGCGCAGCCGGACGCCGCCGATTTGCATCGCGCGCCCCGGCGCCGACCGGGCGGCGGCGCCGCGCGTCTCGATACCTTGCGCGTCTCCTCCCTGTCCCTGGGCCAGTCCCCCGTGGGTCCGGGATGCGTGGTCGAAGGTCGCGGGCGGGATGGGAGAGGTGGGGAAGACGGAGTGGCCCGGAAGACTGGGCCACCCGCTCCCCCGCCCTTCTCCGTCCTTCCCCAGAGTCGGAGCCCCGCGGACCTGGCACCTTGTTCTCCCCCGGCCCTAACCCGTCGGCTGTGCGGGAGCCCAAAAAGAGCGATAGCGAGAGGGGCTTTGGGGACGCCTGTTCTGCACGAGGATGGAGGCGTGTGTTTTGCTTTCACGCCCTGTCGAACTCGGTCGGTCCGAATCCCTCCCCAGTACGCGCAGCCCTCGAGGCCGCCCGCGAACCGCGCCCTGGCAGCTGGCGACTCCTCGGTCGTAACCCTGTTCCCGCTTGGCTCCGCCTGGGGTTTGCACCGGCGAAGCAGGAAATGCGCTGTTCCCGGTCCACTTCCCTGCTCAGAAACTTGTCCGCGGGGATGTTTCTGAGATCCCCCCACCCCCAGCCCCAGCTGTGGTCCTGGTAGAAGTGTGGGCTCCTTCCCTTTATTCTCTGGCAGAAAGAACCTCGGACTCCCGGGGGTCGAGGGCAGGCGGCTTTTGGGGTGAAGGAGAAGGCAGCCCAGCTCCTTCTCCATTTTCCATGCTCACACCGTCCTGCTGTCCCCTTCATAGTTGCCTTGCGACTTGAAAGGGAATTTCAATAGCGGCATGGCTTCTATGCATCCGCTTCTGCTCACCTCCTGCTCCCACCCTCCTCACACCCTAGAAGAGGCCAGGGCTTTCCTTGTAAAGCTGTATTTTCAACTGACCCGTCTTATCAGCCCCAAGCCCACGGTGAGCAGAACACTTGCACTACCACCCAAAGGTGAGCAGTCACGGCCCCTGCCTTGGAGGAATGCGCAATGCAGTACCATTAGTCTTCCTCTCTGATTTATTCACTTCCAGCTGGGTGTTCTAGGCCTGTTCTCCTGTGATCATTTGTTCCTGGCTTGTAGAGGGGATGCCGACATCAGTAGGCCAAGTACTCTTGAGATTTTTTTTTTTTTTTAGTAGAGGTAAGAAGTTTCCTTTACACCCAGAAAACTTTGGCTTGCCAAGTTTCCCTAGTCAGCAGGGCTGGGTTTGGGCAGGTGGTTGGTGAGGGTGAGGTGTGTGTTCTGTGATCATGGAAGTGATCAAAATTAATAGGTCATAGGACAGGCCATTCCTGACAGCACTCATTCTGTACTCTTCTGTGCAACCTCAGCCAGAAGCATATCAGATTTTGAAATAGGCACCTGAGTTGGCTTCCAAAGTTTCTAAGCAGGATAAAAAACATCGGGACTCCTTGCTGGTTTCTTTGGCAGTCAGTCTTTCGTAGACCTCTGTGGCCTGAATTTTCTTCTCCCATTTCTTTGACCTTGCCAAAAACATTGTCAGTACTCTTTAAGGCCTGCATTGTTTTCTCTCACCCTCTCCTTCATCAGCTGGGTCTCCATCACCGAGCACCTGAAATCTCACTTCTTCTGAGGATGAACTCCAGTCCTGTTGCTTTTCTGAACCCATTCAGCATGGAAGTCCAGCCCAAGAATGTACATATTCGCATGTGGATATAAGGCATAAGCAAAATTCTATCTTGAGGCATTTTGCACAGCCAAAACCCTGAGTATTTATTTCTTCATAATCATAGAGAAAGAAGTGTCACATACATTCACTCACCTGATTCTCATGGTGGCCCTAGAGGTACGAAGCCTTTGTTATAATCCCCATTTTTCAGATAAGGAGATTGAGATGGAACGATAGGGGACTTGCTCAAGGTCACATGACAGGATGCTTGGACTGCCTGTTTGCCCTTGTTCTCAGTGGTGGGTCTTGGTCTGAATTTTCCATGTCATGTCTACAACCCATGAAGGGCCTAATGGTGTTTGTAGGGACTAACTAATGACAGTGGACAGGTAGAAATGGATTAGGATTCTTGCACAGAAGCTTCCGGTGTGGTCCCTAACCAGGTTGTGATCATTTCCTTAATATCAGGGATGCAGGGCTATAACAAGAAAGCATTTTCATTTGGAAGATCTACAGTTAGAGGTATTTTTATTAGATCACATAATCGAAGCCCTAGCAGACATCTCATTTATTTTGAGTATTACTGAATGAGCAATATTTGAGTATTATATTTGTGTATTGTGAACACATTCTAATCCCACTGGAAAAATGAAAACAGCTCAAAGTTATATGGGAATAAAGTTCAAATACAAGGAAGTTGAGGTCTTCAAAGCCCTGCCCCTGGACATCTGTCTTTCAAACAGAAAGAGACTCAGTGAATTACATGAAACTCTTGGGGTCTTGTGACATGTTTAAGGTTTATGCTATTAGTCTCTAGACCTACTGCTGACCAAGTCTTTAATGCATAACTACATACGCATAGCAGCTAGGTAAAGTAAATTTTCTCCATTCTTATTGCTGTTTGGGAGAGCAATGGATGACAAATATCAATTCTATTTTATGAAGTGGAAAATTAAGGCACAGAGCCATTGGGTAATTTGCTTAATGTTTCCAAACCAGTCTAAAAGACAGAATAATTTATTTCTTTAATCAACAAATAATTCTCTAGCACCCGTAAGTCTGAGGCTCAGTGCATCCTGGTACATTGGTTATGAGTACAAATTTGGGAGTTGAACTGCTTGGAATTGAAATCACATTCTACTGTTTATCAACTATGTGTCCTTGGACGCATTACTTATCCTGTAAGCCTCCTGTGTAAAGTGGAAGATAATTATAGTAATAACCTCAGAGCTTTATGAGGATGAAATGAGTTAATTGTTCATAAACTGCTCAGAATAGGATCTAGCACATGGTAAGTGCTACACAGGTATTTAATAATAAAATAATAATAATAAAATTGCCAGCATGTGAAGACATGTTGGATACATTTTAAAGAGCTACCATAGTACTAAAGGTTTATAAATGCATTATAACAACTAAAGAAATGTTTTCAAGAAAAAAATTAAGGGCGTTTCCTAATATTGTAGCATTATTATAACTAGTAATAACTAACATCCTGCTTTCATCAAAATTGTCTATTACATTGGCAGAAGCTTTTAGAGAGTTCTATAAAGTATTGTGCATTTTCCAATTACATGTGAATATGAACATTTTAACTTTGGTGGTAAAAAATATCTTTGTTTTATGCATGTCAGCCTTCTAAAATTGTGTTAAGACTGGCAAGGAAAAAAATACATAGAATCATAAGACATTCAGTATTCCATTAGAACATCTCTGAAATGCTAAGAGACACCTTGCAACCAGTACTTACCTGGGTAGGTCTAGATTCTTCTCCTAAAGTCACAGAGACAAAGTTCAGTTTTGATAACTATGCCTGGTACACTATATTTAAAGGAAGAGTAACCCACCAACCTTGCCTGGATCTTTCAGTGTAGTATAATTAAAAGATTCTAAAGCTTGGTTGTGGTTGTTCAATAAGTTGCCACTAGGTAAACTGTGAGTCTGTTAAACTCCTCATGCTCAGCTTTCTCAGAAAAAGAAGCGGATAATACCTCAAGTCTTCCCAGCTTTTCCAGATAAAGATAAGAATGAAAGTCACAATGATTTTTACAAAGTAAAAGTGCTAAGTGAAACTGTGTGTGTGTGTGTGTGTGTGTGTGTGTGTGTGTGTGTGTGTGTCCATGAATGTCTGGGTATATATGCATTTAGAGAAGATTCTTTGTACAAAAAAAAAAAATATATATATATATATAGCAAATTGAGTATAATGGAACAAGGGATTGTGGAGAAGACTGTACACTACTTTGGGCTATAATGGAATACTGCTGTTTTTAGAGCAAAAGGTTTTGTTTTGTCTTGTTTTTAAACTAATTACTATGCAGAAGGTCTCACCTTTGATCCAGGACAAAGCAGATGCTATTTTTATGAACTAAGACTATGGATTTACTGGATAGCCATTATTTTAGGAAAGCTAATAGATTATTTCAGTGGTTAATTTAAAACTGGAATTTGGAGACAAATAGAAAACTCTTTCCTTTTGACACTTCCTTTTTACACATTTCCCTGGAACTCACCTGACATTTACAGAAAGGGACTGTATAACCCACACCTGCTTTTTTCCAAGTTCCATACAATTACCCTAGTGAGAATTTGGAAACATGGAAATGTCTTACGCAGGCAATATCACATACTACACTAATATATGAAAGCATTTGTTACTTCTACAGCTGTACATGTGTGTGTATAAGTGTACATATACACAGACACACACATACATGTATATACTTATACAGCTACATAAACATGCAGGTATTTTTAAAAAATCATTTATTTTGAAACAACTTCAAACTTAGAAATTGCAGGAGTATTATAAAGAACTGCATCATTTTCACTGAGACACTTTGGTAACATTTTATCTCTTTTGCTGCATCTCTATCTAAATAAATAAAAACATTTCCCCACATTTACTTATCTCACTCTCCCTCTCCAAAAAGGTGTCAATGTGTAGAACAGTATAAATATATAATACATATATTAGTTATCATTAACATACTAAAATTTACCATACATTATAGATACTCTATAAATATGTAATACATCAATGTATTATTTTAGATCTTATATATTAAAACATAGACATGTATGTATGTATGTATGTCATTAGCCTTTTTCTGAACCAGTCGAGAGCAAGCTGTGACATGATTTCTCACTCATTCTAAATACTTCATGGGACACTCTCCCATATAACAACCAAATAACCAAACAAATCAGGAAATTAACATTACTGCCGTACATCTAACATTACTACCATCTAAGCCCCACACCCAATTCAAATTTTGCAAACTGCTCCAACAAACTCTCTCTCTTTTTTCTGGTCCAACATTCAATCCAGGATCACACATCACATTTAGTTATCATATCTCTTCAGACTTCCATCTGAAACAGTTCCTCAATTCCTAGTCTTTCCTGTCTCTTATAACCTTTATAATTTTGAAGGAGGCCAGGCTTTCATTCAAAAGATGTTCCACAACTAAGTCTGTCTGATATGGGTTCATGCATTCTTGGCAAGAAAACTACCAAAATGGTAACATGCTCTTCTTGGAGCATGACAAGGGAGGCTAGATGTCAGCTCATATCATCACTGGTGAGTTAGCCTTGATCACCTGATGACATTGATATCTGCCTAGTTCCTCCACCTACACATCATCATTTTCCCCTATGCAACTGATAATTATTTTTTGTAGGGGGAATTCTGCCATTATACTAATATCCTACTCTTCATCAAACCTCCACCTACCTGCCTTAGCATCCATTTAGATGGATGACAAGTGGTGGTTTTCTATCCCCATCGTTCCTTCTAGTATGTGGAAGTTTTTCCTTTTTTCCATTTATTTGTTTACTTATTTATATCAGGATGGACTCATGAATTCCTTCTTCAGTCAATGGTTAGTCATCCTAAACTA
Organism: Eumetopias jubatus; assembly: GCF_037043125.1. Classification (NCBI taxonomy): domain Eukaryota; kingdom Metazoa; phylum Chordata; class Mammalia; order Carnivora; family Otariidae; genus Eumetopias; species Eumetopias jubatus. The sequence goes on from NW_028274810.1 coordinate 182,936,705, forward strand.
ATATTATTTGTTCAGGTGTTCAAGTTGTTGAAGATTTGGCCAGCAAAGATTTGGTGTCAAATATCTGGGCACCTTTAAAGCTGGCTCCTGTATCCTTTTGTTATGTCCTTATCAATCTTTGACCATTTCCTTACTTTCTGGCATAACAGGATATTCCGGGATCATCTTGAACTTCTCCTGCCTCAGTCCTGATTTAATCATTTCTCCAAGGAGTCAAGAGCATCTTTCAGTGGAGGATGGGATTTAGAAACCAGGATCTGGGTTCTCACTGATACTGGGATATCCTTGCTTCTACATACATTCAACAGACAGAGCTAGGAAACATGCATACATGTGTGCATGTACACATGCACATAGATCTACAACTGTGTCTTTATCTACCTCTAAAATCTATTAAAACCGTGAGTTAATTGAAGGTACCTCCAATTCCAGTCCAACATCTCAGAGTTCTTGCTAGCCCACTCCCTTTCCATATTTGAAAATCCCTTTTCCTTGGTTCCCATTACCCTCGATATATCTGCATATTTGCTCACTGGAATCAGTCTTCCTACTGCTCCACCTGCCTGCTCTTGACACCTCTTTTCTTGGCTTCCAGGCACATAAATACCTCTGTGTACATCTCCACTAGGGCTCCACTTTTCCATGTTTAGAAGCAAGGGAAATAAATAATTACTTGTTTAAATTTATTTTAGGGGCGCCTGGGTGGCTCAGTCAGTTAAGCATCTGCCTTCAGCTCAGGTCATGATCCCGGGGTCCTGGGATAGATCCCATGTCAGGATCCCTGCTCAGTGGAGAACCTGCTTCTTCTCCTTCTGCCCCTCCTCCCACTTGTGCTCTCTCTCTCTCTCTCTCTCAAATAAATAAAATCTTTAAAAATTTTTAGTTTAAAATTATTCATAACAAGTATAAAATGTGACCATAAACTATAATATCAGTTTTCTTTACTATCTTTACTTGCTGGCAAATTCTTCAGGAATAAATTAAAAACAAAATTGCAAAGCATTATTTTTGCTTGTTTTTGAATGAGGTCACCCATAATTTTGGAACTACAGGACTGTACCTTTAAAACCCAAAAAATATGGTGTCTGGCTGCCTCAGTCCAGAAAGCATGGGACTCTTGATCTTGGGATTCTAAATTCGAGCTCCACATTGAGTGTAGAGATTAAAGATAAGATTTAAAAAAATATATATTCCTTGGGCTTTCATTCAAAGCTAAAGCAAAACTAGAGATTGGCTTCACCTAGTAGCATTTCTTTTACTAAAACTTGTAAGTAAGAGGGGCGTCTGGGTGGCTCTGGCAGTTAGGCATCAAACTCTTGATTTTGGCTCAGGTCATGATCTCCGGGGTCGTGGGATGAAGCCCCATGATGGGCTCTGCTCTGAGTAAGGAGTTGGCTTGAGACTCTCTCCTTCTCCCTCTCCCTCTACCCCTCCCCCTCCTCCCATGCATGCACGAGTGCCTTCTCTCTCTCTCTCTAAAATAAGTAAATAAATCTTTAAAAAATAACCATAAGGAAGAAAGAGGAATAAGCATTAAATAATATTTTTCCAGAAGTGTTAATAGAATTTGTGGCTGCTTTGAGGAAATACTTCATAAATATATTGCCTCTCCCCTCTGTCAGCCACGCCCACACAGACATTACTCTTCATGATCTTAAATGAAGAAAATAATGCATAACAGGGCAGATTTCATGACTTCCCCAAAGTGCAGAGGTTGACCAGTCTCATTTACACGGCTTCTATGCATGATTGAATTCCCATGAGTCATTTCCATCTTCAGCATGAGAGAGAAAGTTCAGTGGAACTATATTAAAATGAAGACCAACCATGGAGCCTCCAGATCAGGCTCAGCCCCTCCCTAACCTGCATCTTCCATGGCTGCTTTCTCTCACCATAGCTCAGGACTTGCCCTGCTGGCACCTTGCAACCCACAGTGAGCTGGTACAAGTTCAAATGCAACCGACAGCCCAGGGCACATAACACACTCTTCTCTGCTTGGCAAATCTTTTCTCCCTTTCCAAAACTAAAGGAGGAAAGTCTTACTGGGCTATTTCTTCAGAAAATGTGATGATCAAACATCCCAGAGCTGGAAGGGGCAGACTCTAGTTAAGCAAAGACCATGGGCATGAATGATTTAACAGATATTAATCATATTTGTATGTATTAACTGGTTTGGTCATTGCATGTAGTGAGACTTCCAAAATATATCTAATATACCGATTGAGTTTTAGGACAGTTGTTCCAATTGAAGCTTCAATTCTTGAGCAGTTTAAGTCCTTAATAGTTGAAGGACTTATGCTAATTTGATTTTGCTAATTATATGTAATTATATATGATTATATAATATTATATTATAAGAGCATATTTATAAAGATGAGTAATGTAAATACTTTTCAACACTCTTTGCTTGCATTTGATTTGGGTACATTTTGACAGTGAACATTTCCAGTGCTCAAGCATCACATATAATCACCAATTCCAGTTCAACCCTATGTAGGCATTCTACCCATTATGGTAGCCTATGTGGTCCCACATAAACTAGCCCTTACTTATTTACTCCCACCTCTCACTATTCTCTGCCTCCATCGCTATATTCCAGCCAACTGGCCTCTCGATGTTCCTAAAATCAGCCACGTTTCTTCCTCCCCAGAGCCTACGTTCTCTTCCCTTTGCATGGAACCCAGGTCCCCAGTATTTTCGTATGGCAAGCTCCCTCATTTCATGACACCTGCTCTGAGACCATTCTACCTAAAATAGCCGATGTCCGCCTCCTCCCCCTCAAACTTGTCACACTCTGTTCTCTCACCTGCTTTATAATTTTATTATTGGCAGTCATTGTATTTTATATTTATTTGTCTACCATCTATCCCTTTCCCCATTAAATTGCTAGCTCCCTGAGATGTTACCTGTGTCGTGAATTGCTGGCTCCGCTGTGCCCAGGACAGTCAGTGATTGGCACATTACGGAAACTCAGCAAGATTTGTTGAGTGAATGAAAGATTGCCTAAGACGGAGTTCACTAGAGGATTTCCCTATGCCCTCAGCTGGACCAAAACTGGGGACACTTTGGACTGCTGGTTAGTCTCCTTACTATGCATTTTCACGTCTTGTCATTTCTTTAAAACACTCTTCCCCCTTAGAGCTTTTATTGCTTTTACAGAATCCTCCCTATGTCACTTTAAGAGGAGGAATGTTCCCTATGGACATGTATTTCATTAACAGAGTATTATCTCACAAAGTAACTAAGAACTTTCAAAAGAAGGGTGATGGTTATAAGAGCCTCTAAATAATTTTGCCTGATTAGGTATCTTAATCCAGTTGCCAGTTAATTGTGTTTGTTTGTGATTAAGAATATGATTTTCACCTACCCCCGCCCCCCCAACCCAATCTCCCTGTGTTTGGAGAAAGCCAATCTTCCTGCCCACTTCATATCTACGGCTAACTCTTTGAAGGTGTTTGCTGAGGGGATGAGACCACAGCTATCACCTGGAGCCAGGAGCTGGGAAGAAGGAATCTCTACCAAGCCACCTGCAGGTTGACTAAGAAAGGCCCCTACGCCCATAGCAAACAACAGGGAGATCTGAGGACAGGAACCCCTTCCCTGCCCCCTCTCTCTATGTCCAGGGCGCTATTTCTAAGGAGAAAATGACTCCGTAGTTGAAATGTGGATCAAAATGAAATGTTCTTCCAGCCACCCCATCCCTCCCACCCCCCCCACTCCAGCAACACTCAGTTTGCTTCCTGAGATTAAGAATTCCTCATATCAGTGAGATCATATGATACGTGTCTTTCTCTGATTGACTTACTTCGCTCTTGCACTCTCTCTCTCAAATAAATAAATAAAATCTTAAAAAAAATGAAATGTTCTTTAAAGCACAGCTTCTCAAACCATCAGTGGAGAAGGATCAGGTTTTTCCTTTATTCCCAATCTGTCACACACTGATCCTTTCAAAATACAATAAAATAAATCACCAGAAAAACGAAATAACAAAGTCATGCAAAACACATGCTTACATTTTTTGTCCTTTGTGCCTGTCTTACAACTTTGGTAACTCTCAAACTGCTACCAAAGTTCCTGTCCTGCAGATCTCCGAGGGCCCTTCAGGCCAGGTAGGAAAGGGCGCAGACCTCCCAAGAGCCTCTCCCGAAAGCCTGGGGCCTTAAAACAGCAACTCTTTTATCATTTCTTGCAATTTTGTGTTCCTAGTCCTTCTTTAATTTTTTTTAAAGGAGCTATCAAACTGATTATAAAAGTGAAATTAGATGACAATTTGTATCACTAATAAGCACCAAATCAACCACCCATTCCTGACACTGTTTACTGTTGAACACGAGGCTGTTTACAGGTGAACGCATTCAGCTTCTCTGATTTCTTGTGGGTGTAGGAGTGAAAGGCTTGGAAAGCAAACTCTAGCAAAGAGGAAAGGGGGAGTTGGGCCTTTTCAGTTAACCTAACCTTCTAATCTCCTGCTTCTGAGTCACAGACTTGAATTTTTCTCCTGCTGCCAAATTTAAACCTGTGTTATTAACCATAGCTACTCCTACACATCATCTATATAAATTATTATATATTTATATATACACATGTATATATAAATATGTTATATTTATATTATTAAAGTTTTTATATTTAATATAAGTTTTTGTATTTATATAATTATATAAAATATATAAATTATTATACAAATATAAAGAATATACATATAATTTTTTTTCTGTTTTACCAATGAAGAAACTGATGTGAAGTTTTCTAATAGTCATTCTGGAGACTCTGGTACCAGAAGCCAAAACTAAAGGATGTAGTTCTTTACCTAAAGCATTTAGAGCTATAACCTCACAGGTGCCTAAATGTGCCGCTCTTGAAGATGGCGTGTAATAGCCCCATGACTTGTGAGGTGCCATGTGTCTTTCTAATAAGATCAGACTTAGGGTATCTGGGGGAGCTCAGTCAGTTAGGCATCCAACTCCTGATTTCAGCTCAGTTCTTAATCTCATGGGTTGTGGGATCGAGCCCCAAGTCAGGCTCCGTGGTCAGTGGGGAGTCTGCTTCCCCTCTCTCTCTCTCCCTCTGCCCCTCCCCTTGTTTATACATTCTCTCTCTCTAAAATAAATAAGTAAATAAAAAAAAATTTTTAAAAAGATCAGGCTTTTGGGGCAAACTCTCCACACCATCCCCCACTCTTCCTAACTTCTATGTAGTTCACTTGGAACTCTGGCTACTGCAAAGCCCTCCATTTATAACATTGTTTGTTTGTTGTATCACTTCATATTATTACCATACTAAGGCCTTTGTTCAGAGGGTTTGAAATTGTTATTTGATGGAAAATTGCATTTGAACTATTTATCCAAAATTCTTTCCATCCTAAATTGCAATTAGCAGTAGTCCCAAAGATGCTTAAATTGTCTAGTCATATTCTCTCCATTTTAAAATTCTTTATAAATAGCTTTCTTGAATTCAAATGATCTTATTCAAATAATCCTCAAACTATCTTATTTTACTATTTCATGTATTGGTAGGTTTTCTCTAAGCCAGGCATCTGCAAATGTCTTTAAGGGCTTTTTAGAGCAAGACCTGTCTATAAGGAAAAGATCTAAAATTGTGACGCTATCAAAATTGCCACACCATTGAGTAGTACACAAAGGATAAAAATGATTTCTTTTGTAGATTTATTTTCAGATATAATGGACTTGCATAGTACACTTAAAATGGTATGTTGGTTCATTTTTAAATTTTTTTAAAGTTTTAAAACTCCAGTTAATTAACATACAGTGTAATATTAGTGTGCGGTGTATAATACAGTGATTCGGCAATTCCGTACAACACCCGGTGCTTATCACAAGTGCCCTCCTTAATCCACATCACCTATTTCACCCATTCCCCACCCACCTCCGTTCTGGTATGCTGGTTCATTTTTTTTAAAGGGGAGTAATTGCTTTTAAAGCATATGAATGTGGAAAAATGCTTTGTTGTTTTGCAAAATATAATAATATTTATACAGTACTTTGCAAAGTATTTTTATTTACATACTTCAAATTGATCTTCAAAATAACCCTACCCATTAGATATTCCAACTGCTTCCTTCCCACCCCCCACAAGAGGAAAATGAAGTTCAAAGAGATAAAATGACTCACCCAGAGTCACAAATCTAGAAGGACTGGATCCTTTGATCCCACAGTTTATGCTTTTTTACTGTTCCACACCGTTAAGATGGCTTCCCACATGTAAAGAGGCCAATTCTACCACCTTCTTGTTAGCTTGTGTGTTATTCTCCCAGAGCTGGAAGGACTTCAGCTGCCTTAGATTACTGCGAGCCTGGCTTGAAGATTGAGGTCAACATGCTTTTCATTCAATATTTTGCAGTGATACTTTATATCCATAGACTAATATGGTAACACAGTGTCCTAAATTTAGCTTACCATCTTGGACTGCAAGGGTAGCATGCTCCAAGCAGCGTCTCCCAGACTCTTTGCGAGGGCAGGGGGAATCTGTGTTATAAACACCCTGAGGTCCTCTTCCTGAGGAGGAATGCTGCTTACATATTAAAAGCAATAAAGTGTTAATGATATGCAATAGAATTGTTCCAACAAAGAGGAAAACCACAACACATGCTAGCTTAAATATATGGTACCTTGAGTACTATTATTCCTGAAAAACAAACAAGCAAAAAAGATACCTTAGGTTCTTAGGCCCTGATTATCTGTAAAATAAAACTTCAGAGGGGATGATCCTCCTCATCTTACAATTTTTCCATAAAACGGATGTAGCCTGGTCATCTTTGAAGCCTTTTGCCAAATTATGACTTGAAGTTTTCTTCAGGCACATCCCCTTCTGTGATTCCCATAGAGTCTTCCTCCCAGAAAGAATTATTTCTATCTTCCATAGCTGTTTTTCAAAAATTTATTTATTTAAGTAATCTCTACACCCAACATGGGGCTCAAACTCACAACTTCGAGATTAAAAGTCGCATGTTCTTCCAAGGAGCCCACCAGGCACCCTGCTGTTGTTCAAAATTATGCTGACAGAGTGTGGGCCACAGTATATTGCAGTTGGTTATTTTTGTTAAAATTGGCCAGCAGTCATATTCCTCTTTATGCCACTTTTACCTCCTTATACCACTTCGGGACACAAAGTAAGGTGCCTAATAAATACTAATTAATTATAATTGCAGTTTGATAAGAATGGTGCAAAAGAAGTTGGTATCTTTTCAGCTTTCTTAAATCCTATTTCTTGTGTGTTCAGTTCATTTCAGTTGCTAGAGGCTTAAGCTTTCATGTATTTCTGGGCACATACAGAAAGAATCAATTGACTTGTATCAAATACATATCTACCACCAAACTGAACTAACCCTGGAATTTCAAGTAATATTAAGAAAGTTCAAAATGGCAATCCAGATTATTTATAAGCAATCACAGAGCATTCATACATAGATGTGACATAATTTTTTTAATGTTGTATTGCTGCAGTAACAAGGACATTGAAACTCTTTAGACATTTGATTAACAAGAGATGAATCTAGATATGGGATAAATGGATTTTTGTACAAGCTTTATTTTAGTAACTCTTCTGTAAGTTTGAAATTATTCCCAAATGAAAGAGTTTTCTTTTTCTAGTTAGACCTTGAAAACACGTTATACTGAGTGAAAGAAGCCAATCATAAAGGAGCACATATTGCATGATTCCATTTACATGAAATGTACAGAATAGGCAAATCCATAGACAGAAAATAGCTGATCAGTTGCTTAGGGCTGGGGGGTATGGAGGAACTGGGAATATGGGGGTGATGTATAGAAGGTATAGGGTTTCTTTGTGGGGTGATGGAGATGTTATAGACTTGATTGAGGTGATGACTGCACAGCTCTGAATTTACTAATAACCACAGACGGGTACCTGTTAAATGGGTGAATGGTATGGTATGTCAATCATGCCACAATAAAGCTGTTATTTAAAAAATTAGAAATCAGAGACAATCTGGAAAAGACACCGATATTAAAAGTTTTGTTTGAAATTGAAAACTGGCTGGAAGATAATAGTCACTTTGGGTAACACCAGTCAGGATATTCCTTCTGTCTTCCCCCTCCCCCCCAACAGGCACATTTCCACATTAGCAGTAAATGAATTATTTTCTCTCCCACAGTAGTTAATAGGAAAATGTTTTAGCACATAAACTGATTGATTTAGGATTAGTCATAGGGTAATTTTAACATCTGACAAGTTTGATTTTAAACTTGGTTTATTATTTTGTCTTATTTTCAACTTGAATTCAGAGATACTTATGAAAGAGCTTTTGCTAAAAGCATTATACAAATCTACCTCAGAATCCTAAATGAGGTGTTTTCTCTCTTTCCACCTTCCTACCAGGAATGGGTAAAATGAGTTTTCACCCCCTCTTTCTCAGATTAAATGGCAGTTACATTATATGGCTAGAATATTGATGAACGTTAAAAAAAAAAAAAGGTAAGTTTACCTTAAGTTAATCAATTTAAAAATGACACTTTAAAAAATTATTTTAAAATGACACTTGGGTAATAGTAAGATAGGAATTTTTTTTTTTATTTGAGAGAGAGAGAGAGCATGAGCGTGGGGAGGGGCAGAAGGAGAGGGGAAAGCAGACTCCTTGCTGATGAGCAGAGCCAGATTCAGGGCTTGATCCTAGGACACTGAGATCATTACCCGAGCCAAAGTCAGATGCTTAACCAACTGAGTCACCCTGGTGCCCCAATGGGAAGAAAATTTTAACATACAACCCTTTTCCATTTCCCTAATATGTGTAAGTTGTGTATTTTTACCAGGCATTCTCTCACTTGTTCATTTTGGGACTTGATAAAAATATTCCAGAAAAAATTAGCTTAATGTTCAGTGATATTAACTAAGGTTGGAGATTGCATGAACTTGAAAAATATTTGTGTAAGAGAAAATTTTCATCCGTAGTCAATATGTCATCTTCTTATATAAGAAGATAAATAATTTTACAGATGGATTTAAGAGGTACATGACCATGTTCTGTGCAAAAAATGCTTTCTTTAGTTTTCTGAGGACTCAAAATGACCAAATAGTTATTTCTCTCCAAACTGAGCTGTATACTAACCAGAGTGATTTCAAATTTAAGCATGAGTGGCAACATGCCTTGATGTGGAATTTGCTAGAGAGTTCTAACCAGCTGCAACACCACTACTGTTTCATTGCAAAGCAAGGCATCACAGCTGTGGGTCAGGTTGGCCTCATCCTACCACACTGAAGGTTAGCAAATGATTTTACCAGCTTCTGTTTAAACATCTTATTTGTCCTTCCGGCCTCAAAGAGAAATATTTTTCTAAAATTGATTGTAGTAAGTTTTCTGTTTGGAAACATTTATTAGAACAGATAGTGAGCATTCTTCTAGTACGCAATAAACCAAGGGCTTACTATTTAGTTTTGAAATCTCTTGGGGGGTTTTCTGCCAAAACAAGTAGTATATTGCAGTCAGAATGAAGAACTTTTACTCACTTTTGGTTTTTTTATCACCCCACACTTTGGGGGAACTTAGTCATTTTTATTTTTGGCCAGGAAAAAAGGGAGGTTGCAGGCTTATAAAAGAATCAGACTTCCTGATAGCTAAATGGATGATTTACCTGTACCCACTTTAACCAACTCATGATCTTCCTATAAAAATGGAATTCTCTATTGCTATAGAACAAGATAATTCCTAACCTAAACTGAAAAACATTTTGAATAAAATTTAAGATCCGAGGAAAAATATATTCCTTTTATGGTTCCCAAACAAAACAAACAAACCAACAAAAACATCAACAATGAAAAATTTGAGTTCAAAATTGTGTCTCTACCATCCTAATTATTCATATGTGCTCAGACACACATGCAGTCTCTCCGTTTCTGATTCCACGTAGTTAATTGGTGCAGGAGGGTTTAATAATTATTATTCTCTATACTGTTCTGATGACTTAGATTTTTTAACCTTATAGTTAATTTCAGAAGACATAACCTCTTAATAGTGTCAGATAACATATTTAACTCAAATGAGGTGAACATCAGTAGAGCAAAATTCTGTTCTGTAGTATCAACTACACTCAATAATGATATGTTCTAGTTTACAGTCTCAATTTGCATTCTGACTCATCAGAGGCAGAGAAATTTTCTAGAAGGGCCAAATCATTGAGTTTTACTTGTAGTCAGCTTTACTTGGGGATACCTATTCATTCCACAAATCGATCACAAAGTATTCATTAGTAGAAGGTACCCCCAAATATCTAACAAAATGTCATCTTTTACCAAAACTTTTTAATTCTATTTGAAATAAATGCATTTCTCTTAGGGAAAAAAGTTTGCAATTTTAGAATGTCACCATTTTGACCTACTTTTTACACTGGAATTACTTTATTAAGTTAGATCAAACATGGACTCTTTGCCTCAACTAAATGGACACGCTAAACTGGCTCCAGAGTTGATTTGTGGAACTCATTATGGACTTCACAAAGTGTTCAAGGTTACTTTTCAATTTGTTTCAGCCAGAATCAATAAATCTCTTACCTGGTTTCTTTGCCGCACGTATTGTACTGGTTAATCATGTATATACTCGGCACAGCATGTTAGACCTGGAGAGAGCTTTCGGATGGAAGCCAGATTGTAACTACTGTGCTGTTGAAATGTGAAAACAAAGGAAAACGGCTCCTGTTTATTATTAAGGTGTGAGGTGAACTAAGAGCCATAAATAATCTTGCTGGCCAGTTTCCAGGACCAGAGAAGGAAGGAGAAAGAGAGAAGGAGAGGGAGAGAGAGAGAAGAGGGAGGAAAGGAGAGGAAATTATCTTATGAAATGGCTTTGTTGAGGAACCTCAACATTTAGAAAATTCTTAATGGGGAGTCACAAGTGCCCAACAAGAAAAGGAGAAATCGTTGTCTCTACAAATACAGAAGTAAGCTTTCTTATCTACCTACACCTACATAATATTTTAAGAGACAGCATGAAGTGCTTTTCAGAGACTACATATTCAACTTTAAATTTATGTTGGTGAATCTAGAAGAGCTCTGGCAGAGCTCATCTTTACAGTGGCCCCTTTCCTGTGCTATTCATTCCTCTCTTCTCGGGATTACCTACTTATATGTAGAACTAAGATTCAGGATTCTAGCTAATCGTGGATGGATGTGGTGTGTGCGCCAGAGAGGTGCCCAATCAACCTAGTTCTGCCCCAGCTGAGGCAGGACACAGCTCTGGGCATCAGAATGCCCGAGCTCCATCTTGTCCAGGCTGTGCCCCTAACTAGCTGTATGGCTTTGGGCTAATCATCTCGTTTCTTCCTCCATAAAATGAGAGGGTTACACAAGATGACTCTTGAGCGCCTCTCACTTTTCACATTCTAGGATTCTGTAATTCTTCATATGGCAATGAGATTTCAAAACTCCTACCTCTCTGATGAAGTAGGGAAGTAAAATATTTCTAAACCTACACATTCTAGTATGCATAAAAATCACCTGGGGGTATGGTAGGTTTGAGGTAACTTCCAAGAATCTGCATTTTTGCCAAGCAGCCGAGGAAATTCTCACCTAGATGGATCTTAAGACCTGGCTTGGTGAAGCCTTGCCTTAGGGAGTTCCTTAAGCTTCGAAGGAGGAAAAGGCTGTGAAAATCAAGACTTTTTAAATGAGTTTACCTAGGGGTCACTTTAACATTCTGAATGAAAATAACCTTGTGCACTTAGGAAATTAACATATATAAAAGACAATCTCAGGAAGAGGGGCAGTTGTCATAGCTGGGGGACAACTTCTAGATTTAAGCACTGGTTCTTGTTACTTGTTGTAAAGAATGAATGGAGATAAAGAATTAAAAGAACAATGTCTCTATTTTCGATTTTAGTGGAAATTACTGTAACAAAATAAACATTCAAGCTATAAAGCACTATAATAACCTCACATTTACTAAATATAAACTAATCATTTTGTATGCCTTAATACCATTAAGGGTGTTTGGCATTTCTCTTCTGAGCTTTACCCATTCCAAACTTTCATTTTAATCAATCTCACAGATTAATAATGGTGAATCTCGTATTGACCTATCCATTCACTTTTTTTAAACAACCGCAGTTTTTGAAATGTTTCGTATATCATATGATTCCTTACATACCTTTTAAAACGTACAATTCAGCAGCTTTTAGTATAGTCACAGATCTCTGCAACCATAACCACAATCAATTTTAAAATGTTTTCATCCCCCCAAAAAGAAACTTTTAGCAGTCTCCCCTCATTTTCCCTCAGACCTCTGTAGCCCTAGGAAATCACTAACCCAATTTCTGTCTCTATGGTTTCGCCTGTTTGGGATATGTCATATAAATGGAACCATATACTCTCTGGTCTTTTGTGGCTGGTTTCTCTTGATTAGCAAGGTGTTTTGAAGGCCCATCCATGTTGGAGCATGTATCAATACTTAATTTATTTCTCTGATTGATTAATATGATGTTATATGGGTGTGCTACATTTTATTTACCCACTCATCAGTTGATAAACACATGGATTGTTTCTGCTTTGGGGCTATTATGAATAATGCTGCTATGAACATTTGTAAACAAGTTTTTGTGCAGATTCATATTTTCAGTTCTCTCAGAATGGAATTACTAGCCTATATAGTAGCTTTATGTTTAACCATTTGAGGAACTGCCGAACTGTTTTCCAAAGTGGCTGCACCATTTAAAAATCTTACCAGCAATATATGAGATTTCCAATTCCTCCAAATCCTCACCAATACTTGTTATGAGCAGTCTTTTGTGATTAGGGCCATCTTAGTGGTTGTGAACCAGTATCTCATTATGGTTTTGATTTGCATGTCTCTCATGACTGATGATATTGAGGATCTTTTCCTGTGCTTACTGGTGATTTGCGTATCTGCCTTGGAGAAATGTCTATTCAGACTCTTCACCCCATTTTGAAATTGGGCTGTCTTTTTATTATGGAGTTGCAAGAATTCTTTTTATAGTCTAGCTACATGTCCCTTATCAGACATATGATTTACAAATGTTTCTCTCCAGTTGTCTTTTCACTCTCTTGATGGAGTCCTTGGAAGCACACAAGTTGTTAATTGTGATGTCTATTTTGTGTATTTTTTTGGTTGCTTGTGCTTTTGGTGTCACAAATAAAAAATTTTTGCCTAATCCAAGATCATGAAGATCTACGCCTATGTTTCTTTTTATGGATTTTATATGACTATCTCCTAAGTGAAGCTTATTTCACTTAGCATAATGCTCTCAAGGTTGATCCATGTTGTAACATGTGTCAGAATTTCCTTCCTTTTTAAGGCTGAATAATATTGTATTGTATGTATGTACCACATTTTGATTAGGTGTTTGATCCATTTCTTAGTTAATTATTGCTCTTTATGGTGTGAAGTAGAGTCCAACTTTATTCTTCTCATGTGGAGATCCAGTTGTCTCAGCACCATTTGTGGCCCATTTATTCTTAGCACAGATAAGTAATTGTATTTAAATAACTTTATTATTTCAAACTCTTACGTGGGGGGGGGATCCAAAGGCTTTTTTAAAAGATATAGGGCATAATCAGGGCACTTTGTATTGTGGGTGACGATAGCATTTCAGGACAGGTATAAAAAAACAAACTATGAAGATGTCACATTATTGTTTCTTCCTCATACTCTAGATCTTTCTACTGTTTTGCTTTTACTATTGAAAATTTAACTGCCACTACACGTCCTGCTTTAAGGGAATTGTGAAAATGAATCATACAAACCATAACTTAAAAGAACTCACCTATTATTATCATCATCATCATAAATATTTAAATAGAACAGTTATCATAAAGTACGCATATCGACATTATAAATTAGGAAATCAAAATCATTTCTACTTCCGCTTGAGCAGGAATGTCAGTCACCAAGAGTCGATGTATACTTGGCTACCAATAGGTGGCGCTAGACATTTAGTCAGGATTTCATTCCTTTTAACATTGACCATAATATACAGAACTATAAAGTCTCCCACAGGGAAAGAGACACTGTGTCTAGAGGTGACCTAAAATCTTTGGGAGAAAAAGGACTTTTTTCCTCCTACTCACACTCAGATTGACAATAAGTGAAAGCAGCTTTCAATGAAACATACCAACAAGGACATGTTTACAGATTTGAGTCGCCACAATATCCAATAAGAAAAGTCCTTCTTACTGCTATCCAGAGAGCACTTCAGGCCAAGGATATAATCAAACCCTCTGGAATCTACCAGGAAAGAGTCAGGAAAACTTTGGAGGTGTTTATCTTTATTTCTTGAAGACTTAAAAGAAAATTAATGTAGTAACAGCAGAGAGAGCTCTACATTTACATTTGACTCCAGGTTAGGTAGTTACAGAACCAAACAAATGAGAGCAGGACAGAATTCAATCGTTTGTTTGTTATTTCCTATATTATTACAACACTTGTTAATTTGATCACTGGATTGAATGTTATACATATGTTTATGCCTATATAAACACACACATCCTATTGATTGTTGTTATATTAATATTGAAAAACAGAAATAGTTTATTTTTTTAAAGATTTTTTTATTTCTTTGAGTGAGAGAGAGCGCGAGAGGGGGGAGGGTCCGAGGGAGAAGCAGACTCCCTGCTGAGCAGGAGCCCAATGTGGGACTGGAGGGACTCGATCCTGGGACTCCGGGATCGTGACGTGAGCCGAAGGCCGTCGCTTAACCAACTGAGCCACCCAGGAGCCCCAGAAATAGTTTAAAAACTGACTTTTTACATTAAAATGCTACACATTACAGCAATGTATATATTGGGCACAGTGTTTTGGATCAACTGCATTTTTATTTGTGATGCCTTAGACCATTTAGGGCTTAACTTTGTTTCAAACAAGTAAGCCCCATGCTGTCATTTAATCTAACCCACAGAACAGAAGTCTAATATGGAACATAAAGCCACAAAGCAAACAACCCTGTACTCTACAACCCATCCCTAGGGTATGTTCAACTCTTTTTGTAAAAGTCTTGGCTTTGGATAAACTTGCCATACTATGAGAATTGTCCCAGGGTCCTGAACCAAATGCTGAACATTTTTAGTTCTAGGACCTCGCCTTAGTCCTCGACCAGTCCAGCTTTTTTTTTTTTTTTTTAAACCTTTTCCTGACTTTTCTGAAAGAGAGCAAGCTTTCTTTACCTACATCTCAGCATCCTTGGTGACGGTAAAGAATCCTGCGTTTATTTTGTCTTTCCTGAAGTACAACTCACTACCGAGGTAGACGTCCCACCCCCGCAACATCTCACCCCACTCCCCACACACACCATTTGGAATATTCTCAGGCATAGCGTCCTATAGTAGAAAGTATCCATTATGTTGACTACCACTACATGGAAAATACATGGATAGAATCAGCAAAATATTTTCTAATAGTTCCAGGTAATGCAATACATGAAGCTTCTTCACAATTTTTTTCCTTCCAATGATAAAAGCTAAACATTTAAAATTTCAAATAAATTAAATTCCAATCAAATACACTGAGATTTTCTTGGTTCACTTAAAATTGTATTGGCTCATTTTTAATTTACTTCCACTCATTTTTAGCAAGCTAGGTTTGTTCATTTATTTAGCATTTATAAGAAACTATTGTCGTTCTGGGCAGGACTCCATTGGACACCAGATATACTCACATTTTTATCATACCCAAGGGAACCACTTGAAGGTAGGAGAGCTTTTGGTACACTGAATAAATTCACATGCTTATCTAGTGTTTTTCAAAGTAGGGTTCATAGGCCTTAGGAAACTTCAGGCATTCTTGGAGATCTATGGATTTTCTATGCACTATAATAGTTTTTGCTTTTGATTGGTTAAAATACATACGTGTGTGTGTGTGTGTGTGTGTGTGTGTGTGTATGTCTATATATCTCATGAAGATAACCACCTTATAACCAATCACTTACACTCACTTTCAGTTTCAGTGCTCAGGCTGGATTTGTGTTTATGCACAATGGCACCAAGCAATACTACTTTAAACATTAAGGATAAAAGAAACTGGGTGGGGCAGTGAGGTAGGGAGCACTGTTAGTAATGCTTTTCTCTGGTTCAAATCATATTCCCATAGGTCTTCAAATACAATTTACATGATGCTTTGTATTTTCTAAACATCATTTAAACCTTTCCATTTTAAAATACAGCTGGTTTATAATACATTTTTAAAATAGTCCCATATTAAATAGTTGACATTTCTTAAAATTGCAATGTTTTTATGATGATCATTTCTATGCAAATTGTATTTCATGTACATAACAGGTGTGGTTAGCTAGCATTTCTAGTACCTGAATCAGAAACTTCACTGTGGAAATGGCTAGGAGGGAGTATGTTACTAAAATCTGTGCCCAAAATGTATCCATTAATTAGAATAAAGTGTGCTACATAATTTTTTGTTGGTGAATGTTGTGGTGTTTAAGATAGGTAGTGATTGGGCGCCTGGGTGGCTCAGTTGGTTAAGCGACTGCCTTCGGCTCAGGTCATGATCCTGGAGTCCCGGGATCGAGTCCCGCATCGGGCTCCTTGCTCAGCAGGGAGTCTGCTTCTCCCTCTGACCCTCTTCCCTCTCATGCTCTCTATCTCTCATTCTCTGTCTCTCAAATAAATAAATAAAATCTTTAAAAAAAAAAAAGATAGGTAGTGATTAGGAAGATTACTTGGGCTTTTTGTACTGCATGAAGAAATTACAGGATTTTTTAAATTCCTTTTTCAAAATCTTGGGGCTTAGTAGAAAGAGGATATAATGCATATGCCATACAATATTTAATAACCCAGAGAGGTCTGGGACAGCTCCCTGTAAGCAAACACTAAAATTTTGGCACAAAATAATTTTGATTTTCAGTGGTTTGTTTGTGTATTTTGATTTTAGGATCTCAGATGAGGGACTGTGGGCCAGCAGAAGGATCCATCCTGCTCAGGTGGGCCTCACACCAGCATACACTTGCACTCACCACAGAGCAAGCTATCATGCAGGTGTTCCTTGGACTGAGGACAGAGAGAGAGGGTTTCTCTGGGCATAAATTCCAAAGATGCAGGTTTTTTGAGTGCTAGCTACAGCAATCAAGTCTGGCTAATTTAAGCAAAAAAGGGAATGGATTAGAGGAATATGGGTGACTAAAAAAGCCTGAAGGACAAGCTGAACGTGAACCATCAGGAAGTACAGACAGTGAAGAAGCAGAGGAAGCAGGGTTCATGTGGGAGAATTGGGTCTTATTACTCTAGTCTGGAGATGGAGAGTCTGGATGGAGGGTCAAGATAAACAGTGCTGGCACTCTTTGTGCTGGATTGTAGGGGGCCATAGGAGCCCCCTGTCAATAATTCCTGTACCAAGACAGTATCCTGTAAGAAGCAACCTAGTTCCTGTGCCTTCCAGTCTCAACAAATAATGGATTATGAGCTCAGGGGGAAAGGGGCCAGTGAGAGAGCAATAAGTATCATTTAGGTACCATGATGTTTAAAAGTCTAATTTCAGGGCACCGAGGTGGCTCAGTTGGTTAAGCATCTGCCTTCGGCTCAGTCATTCATGATCCCAGGGTCCTTCTCCCTCTCCCTCTGCCACTCCCCTGCTTGTGAGCTCTCACTCTCTCTCAAGTAAATAAATAAAATCTCTTTAAAAAGTAATAAAAAAATAAAAATCTAATTTCAAATCTTGACCTGCTGTTTATTGTGTGTGACATCGGGCAAATGAGTCTGAGCCTCGTGTCTGTATTTATTTATTTGAAAGATTTACTTATCTATTTGAGAGAGAGCGTGAGAGTAGGCACATGGTGGGAGGGGCAGAGGAGAGAATCTATAAGCAGATTCCCTAGTGGGTGCCGAGCCCAACCCCGGGCTTGATTCCATGACCCTGAGATCATGACCTGAGCTGAAACCAAGAGCCAGATGCTCAACCAACTGAGCTACCCAGGCGCCCCTGAGCCTCTCATCTTGAAAACAGGTAACAATGGTGCTCCCTCGATGTGGTTGTGGTGACACTCACTGTGATGGTGGAGGCAGAGCTCCTGGACCCAAGGCCCCACCGGTGCTCGCCAGCAGTGGTTCTTCTTCTTCTTCTTCTTCTTTTTTTTTTTTTTAAGATTTTATTTATTTGACAGAGAGAGACACAGTGAGAGAGGGAACACAAGAAGGGGAGTGGGAGAGGGAGAAGCAGGCTTCCGGTGGAGCAGGGAGCCAGATGTGGTGCTCGATCCCAGGACCCTGGGATCATGACCTGAGCCAAAGGCAGATGCTTAAGGCGCCCCAGCGGTGGTACTTCTGTGCACTTGCACTGACCCTAATGTTCACCATGGCAGACTTCAAACTAAACATCTAACTAAAGAGAGTAAACCTTCCAGTCATTCTGTCGTATCCTTAGCTACCCTTTGGAGGGAGAGCAGTTCACAAAGGTAAACACAGCAACCTCTCGAATGAATAGCTCCACATCAAAGCCTCTCCCAAAGAGGTGGTCTGCAGCAGGAGCTGGTTAAAGTATCACTAAGAGGCTCTCTGAGGCCACAGTTTCATTCTTTCCTTCCTTTCTTTCTTTTTACCTTCTTCCTTTCTTTCTTCCTTCTATTCCACTTCCAGTGGCTTGGGTGGGCTCCTCGATGCTGGGAACACTTGGGGCTTAGAAGTGTATTTCAGCTATGTTGCAAGATATTGCTAATTGATTCCCTTCCATTGGATATTATTAGTTATTTCACTAAAATGAAATAACCTGGAAGAAGACATATATTTAAATACCTTCTCCTATATATTTAAAAAAAATAACTACACCGCAAGACAAAACAAACAAAAAAACGCATGTTCTGAAAACATGCAAGTACATCAGGAGAGCAGTGATATAGGGAAATTCAGTCCAGCCGTTTCTCAGCAGACTCTCTGCAGTCTTCCCTTATTTCTCAAGGGGCAATACAAGTCAGGAGTTGTAGAAGTACAAATTTGGTAAGTTTGGTGGATGAAAGAGTTTAGAGGAAGAAAGGAAGAAAAGGTGCTGAATCCTAAAGAACAGCCATTCGCTCTGCTTCCACGTGTCCCTGTTGCCTGCCCCGCATCAGAGGATGGACAGAAAATCCCAATTGCTTTCTCTCCTAGCCTGACTATGTCTGAATTTGCAGAGGTAAGAGTATCTCGCGTTCTCAGTGCCGGGGGTAAAGTGGGTCAAGGGAGGAGGGCTTCCTGTCCTTGGAGGAGCAATAGCATGGAATGTGCCTGCTGGGCCTTGTCTGTGAATTAAAAAAACACGGAATGGAGATCCAAGGTGCAAATGTGCTAGAAAGTACCCCTGAAAGGGAGCGGTGTGGCACTTAAGGGACACTGGCAGCTTCATCGTGATATTTACTGTGTTCATTGCTAAAGGCTATGGTTTTCATCCAAGAAGCCCTTAAGTGGAGGTGGCTATAGTGTCTGAGTATCTCAACTTCCTCCCCATAAGGAGAGGTTTTCTCTACTACTGCGTGATCTACTTTCTCTAAAATAAGCAATCAGCTAATCCCCAACCTAACCCAGCCAAATTGCGCTATTCAGCCTGCTGGATAAGAGATTAGTTAGAGCAGACCTCTTCTGAACAATCAAAATCAATCTGAGGAATGTTTAAAGATTTAAAAGGTATAGACTGCCAGACTTTGGCATGGGTGGTGACAGGGCAGGTCACTAAAGGACTAAGAGAGGTCACTAAATCTAAGAGATGACAGGGCTCATTTCAAGCTGCTCTTGCGGTAGGTGCCGCAGGCTGGGGGATGAGGGGAGGTGGGGCATTGGATCGAGGCCATAGTCCTGATGTTTCTGGGGGAAAGGAGAGGAGCTGGCCTGTCTCACTGCAGAGACATGGTTATGTTGGGTGCTAGTGAGGGCAGCCGAGCTGGGAGCAGGGGAGTCTACAGAACGATGGCAGACACGCCCTGGCTTAGGAAGACCGGCTGGGTGGAGAGGGAGGCTGGTCACCAAGAGCACTGAGCACAGGGGCTGTTTAGCTCTCTGTTGATTTGTTCTAAGAGCAGCCCAGACAGGGACCGTCCTTTACCAGTACCAAGGTACTGATCACAGCCAGAAATGAATCAGAATCTGGAAATATGACCTGTCTCTTGCTGAAACATGTCCAAGCCTCAAGAACATTTCTTTTTCTTCCAATGAGTCTACAGATTGCATCCCCTCTTAGCCCTGATAAATGCCTTTTGATTTAATTTTTGCACACTGTGTGTTACAGTCCCGCCCGGCCTGGTTTTGTTCTCCATAATTCACACGTGTGTGGACTCACCTCAGGTTGCCTCAAATATCCTGGGAGAAAGGCCGGGGTTTGTTGTTGTTCCCTCAGTAGAACTCCTGGCCAGAACTGGTGAAATTCGACCTTTGGAAACAGTCTAACTTTGATGTTTATTATAATAGTGTCAGACTTCAGTTGTATTTATGAAAGGAAAACCAATATGATTGTCATTGAGCAATTGCGTAAAATAATTCCTGATGTGAAAAAGGGGAGTTTAGGGTTCTTTGCTTGCAAAAGGGATGGCCTCTTAGACTATGAGAAAAATGCTTAAATCCCCCAAATCAATTTTGTATGTATAGACCATTTTACCTTTTTTTTTTTTTAAGTATGCTTCACGCCCAGCGTGGAGCCCAACTCGGGACTTGAGCTCACGACCCTGAGCTGAGATCAATAGTCCGACACTTCACTGACTGGGCCACCCAGGTACCCCTACAGCATTTTACTTTTAACAACACACCAAGGAGCGCCTGTGTGGCTCAGTCCGTTAAGCACCTGTGTTCTGCTCAGGTCATGATCCCAGGGTGCTGGGACGGAGCCCCATGTCAGGCTCCCTGCTCAGTGGGGAGTCTGCTTCTCCCTCTCCCTCTGCCCCTCCCCACCCTGCTCTCTCTCCCTTCATGCTCTCTCTCTGTCTCTTTCTCTCGAATAAATAGATAAAATCTCAAAAAAAAAACCCACATACCAAAAATCTTTTCCTGCTTTGGAAAGATCTTTAATGACTTTGAAAAGGAAAATAATACAATCTACAACTTAAATTAAGAATTTAGAAAAATTGAGCTTCATCTAATGAAAATCCAAATTTTTTAAATTTTTATTTATTTTTTAAAAGACTTTATTTATTTGAGAGAGAGAGAGTGTGTATGAGACACGTGGGTGGGATCCCAGGACCCTGGGATCATGAATTGAGCCAAAGGCAGATGTTTAACTGACTGAGCCACCCAGGTGCCCCAAATAAGTTTTTAAATAGATAGGTAATTAAGCACATGAAGCAATTTCAGCGAACATGCAGGTCTTAATATACTTGAGTATTTTATTTATTTACTTTCCTAATGGATCTAGAACTTTCTTTCAATATGACTGGCTCATGGTAGAAATACATAAACTGGCCCACCTCCAACATGGCTTTCTAATGTAAACTATTTAAATATTTTGAACTATGTGTTTAAGCATAACAATATATAATCAAACTTCAAATTCTTAGTGGAACTCCTAACCAAAAATTTAGTAAGAAATCAAAGAGGAAAGGCTACCATGTACTATATCTACTTCCTTTCAAAAACAATTCCTAGATACTGCCAGAGACCAAAGTTTTGAATCAGAATGTCTCCATGTAGACACGGTGCACATCATACAATACACACTCTCTGGAACTCAGACCTGGAAGTTTGATGAATTGTATGGACAAACTGATGGAGAGTTCCCTGGCAACAGGGCCCCAGGCATCTTCTAGCCAGTTGGTCCTATGAAAGAGATAAGCCATTTCAGCCAAACATATCTTTATCCAGCATTGGAATGCATCCAAAGGAAACATGAAAGACTTCTGACATCAGAAAACATCTGTTGACTTTGGAGCATCCATATCAATAACAGCAAAACACACAGCAGATGTGATCCTGCTTTCTGGGGGTAGAAGGAATGTCAAGTATGAAAAAAAAAATCAAGAGGAAATGGAGATAGAAAATTCCAAATTCTTCTACTTCTGCCATTAATTACGTTAATTTTTCTGTTTTAATGTGGCCTCAGAAACAATTCTAGGATGGTATTTTCAGTGTCCCATTCCCTTAAACCCAAATCTGGTTAGAGGTATTTTAAAAGATCAATAGTTACGTGCCCTCAATCCCCAAATTTGGCCTAAAGTGGTCATAGTAGCCACTGATAATGCATGCTGTTATGAGGAAGTAGTCAGTTTTCAAAATGTTTGGCAATATTTATCTAAATATTTTTATGTATTATTGGAAAAAGGAAGTGTTGAGATAAAGGTTCTTAAAAGGGCTCTTCATCTGAGTTCAGTAGAGTCAGAAGAAATATATAAGAAGATTTCTGGGGGGAAGAAGACCCATAAATTGTTACCCTTAATTGTTAGATGAACATAAAGTTAGTGTGCTACTTTTCCGAGTCCTCTTTCTCTGCCTGGTGGTGCTTCCTGAGGACCTGTCACAGCCTTCTCTTCCCTGCTTTGTTTCATCTACTCCCATGAGTGCTGAGAACTCCCAACCCACCCAGACTCTTTCCTGAGGCCTGAATTGTTGTGTTCAACAGCATGCTAGACACTTCCATGTTAGTTTTTCAAAAATGGAACCAATGCACACAAAAAAAGTACTAGCGCTAATAAATGAGTTCAACAAAATCTCAGGATACAAGGTCAATTTTTAAAAACTCAGTTAAAAAAAATAAAAACTCAGTTGTATTTCTATACAATAGTTATGAATAATCCTAAAGGGAAATTAAGAAAACTATTCCATTTCCAATATCATCAATGGTAACAAGACACTCAGGAATAAATTTAAAAAAAGAAGTGCAAGTACACTGAAAACTACAAAATGTTACTGAGAGAAATCGATTAAATAAATAGATATCTCATGTTCATGGGTGAAAGATTTAATTTTACTAAGATGGCAATACTCTCCAAATTGATCTAAAAATTCAACACAATTCACTTCAAAATCCCATCTGATTCATTTGCACAAATTTACAAGTTGATCCTAAAATTCATATGGATAAGGATGCCTGGCTGGCTCAGCCTGTTAAGCGTCTGCCTTTGGTTCAGGTCATGATCCTAGGGTCCTGGGATCGAGTCCCACATCGGGCTTCTTGCTGGGGGGGGAGCCTGCTTCTCCTTCTGCCTGCCACTCCCCCTGCTTGTGGTCACTCTCTCTCTCCCTCTCTCTTCTCTGATTTAAAAATAAATAAATAAATAAATAAATAAATAAAATATTTTAAAAATAAAGAAATAAAATTCATATGGCTATTCAAAGGATCCAGACAGCCAAAGCAATCTTGAAAAAAAAGATAAACACAGTTGGAGGACTCAACACTTCCCAATTTCAAAACTTTCTAAAAAGCTAATAAGTAAATAAGACTGTGTGGTACTGACATGAAAATAGATTTATGGATAAATAGAATAAACTTGAGAATCCAGAAATGAACCCATATATTTATGGTTGGTTGATTTTGGACAAGATGCCAAGACAATTCCATATAGGAAAGAATAGTTTTTTCAACACATGATGCTGAATACCCACCTGCCAAAGAATGAAACTGAACCTTTTCTTCACACCATATATAAAAATTAACTCAAAATGGATCAAAAATCTAAATGTCAGAGCTAAATCTGTAAAATTTTTAGATAAAACATAAGCTTAAATCTTCATGATCTCGGATCAGACGATGGTTTTTTAGATATGGCACCAACATATGCCACAAAAGAAAATAGATGAATTGGACTACATGAAAATTAAAAACTTCTGTGCTTAAAAGGACTCTATAAAGAAAGTAAAAAGGCAATCCAGAGAATGGGAGAAAATATTTGCAAATCATATATCTGATAAGGGTCAGAATTGAGAATAAAGACCTCTTACAACTCAATAACAAAAAAACAACTCCATTTAAAATAGGCATATGTAGTTTTAAACGTGTTTGTATTCTGGGGCACCTGGGTGGCTCAGTTAAGTGTCTGACTTCAGCTGGGGTCATAATCTCAGGGTCCTAGGATCCAAGCCCGTGACTGTGTCGGGCTCCACGCTCAGCAGGGAGTTTTCTTGTCCCTCTCCCTCTCCTGCCTCTCGCCCCACTCATGCTCTCTCTCTCTCTCGAATGAATAAATAAAATCTTTAAGAAAATATGTTTGTATTCCCTGAGAATGTATTTATTTTATGTTAAAAGCAATTCATGTGTATTTCTAAATAGTAGGCAGGAACCAACCTATTATGTCAAAATTTTCTTGGATATTTCATAGAGTGAATAATTCAAATACTGACAAATGAGGGTTGGCAGTATGACAACAATTCTCTATGTTTTAGAAAAAAAATTAAAGCAAATTCCTGTTAACTTTTCCCTCCTTTTATTATAATTACTAGCTCTTGGTATTATGTTGTTACTGATACCCATTTTTAGAATAAAATTTTGTTCTCTACCTAAAAAAAATAATAAAATGGGCATATGACCTGAATACACATTTCTCCAAAGAAGATATACAAATGCCAAAAAAGCACATGAAAATAAGCTCCATATCATTTGTTATTAGGATGATCCAAATCAAAACCACAAACAGATACCAGTTCACAACTACTAGGATGGCTATAATCAAAATGAAAGACAATACTAAGTGTTGGTGAGGATGTGTAGAAGTTGGAGGCCTCATTTTACAGCAGCCACTTTGGAAAACAGCCTGGCAGTTCCTTAAAAAGTTAAACAGGGGCGCCTGGGTGGCTCAGTTGTTAAACGTCTGCCTTCGGCTGAGGTCATGGTCCCAGGGTCCTGGGATCGAGCCCCACATCTGGCTCCCTGCTCAGCGGGAAGCCTGCTTCTCCCTCTCCCACTCCCCCTGCTTGTGTTCCCTCTCTCACTGTCTCTCTCTCTGTCAAATAAATAAATAAAGTCTTTAAAAAAAAAGTTAAACAGAGTTACCAGATAACCCAGCAATTCTACTCTATGTAGGCATATACCCAAGAAAACTGAAAATATATATCTACACAAAAATTTGTATACCAACGTTCATAGTAGCACTCTTCCCACTAGCCAAAAAATGGAAACAACTCAGTGTCCATTAGCTAATGAATGATTAAGCAAACTGTGGTCTATCCACACCATGGAATATTATTCAGCCATAGAAAGTCATGAAGTACTGATAGATGCCATAATGTGGACGAACCTTGCAAACATGCTAGACGAAAGAAGTCAGACACAAAGACCATATATTATTTGAAATATCAAAAATAGACAAATCTATGGAGACAGAAAATAGGTTAGTCATTGCCAGAGGCTGGGCATGGGGCAACAGAGAGTGACCTGTTAATGGGATTGGGGTTTTTTGGATAGATGATAAAATGTTCTGGAATTAGATCATGGTGATGGTTGGAAAACCTTGTGAATATACTAAAAGCCATGAATTGTATATTTTAAAAGGATGAATATTATGGTACATAAATTATACCTCAGTTTTTAAAAAAATCAAAAGAAAAGGAAAACTAACTTCCCTAATTCCAAAACTCTTCCTTCTTGTACGTTTTTCTGTCTCAAGAAACTCTGAGTCATGTGGACATCTTTCTTCTCTTTACCCCACATTCCCTCCATCTTTATATCTTTCAAATATCTTGCATCTTCACTTCTTCTCCATCTCCACTCACACTATTGTGACTCATAATGCTTTTGTTTCTCACCCAGTGACTGCAAGTGGTCCCCATGCTTCCAATCCTGCCCTTGCCCAGTTTGTTCCCTATGATTTAACCAAAGGGGATGATCTTTCTAATATACATGATCACATTTTAAATTAAACCAAGATAATAATTTCTCTTTTATCTCCCTTTGAGGCTTTGATTTTCTATACATGTGAGTGAATATATGTGATTCTGGAGACACAACAATGAAAAGGCATGATCCCAGCTTAGGGAGCTTCAGTCTAGAGGGAGTCTCCACAAAGTATGCAGGTGATGAAGATATAGCACATATCTTGTCATAATCCATATGGTTTGTCAATATTTATTTGAATGGTCAACTGTATGGAGGATGTATATTGACTTGCAGGCCAAGGGTGCAAAAGGCTCATGATCAGGGAGCCTGGGGGAGTGAGCAGACGCCTCTCTGGAGAGTGAAGTCTTAGCTGATTCTTGGAGAATGAATAGGAATTATTCAAGTAAAGAAAAAGAAAGGAAATTCCAGAAAAGGAGGTACCTTATGCAAGTCTGGAGGTAAGAAAAAGCATGGACTTTAGGGAATCCTTGAAAGACATGGAGAAGCCCATCACCAAGGATCTTATAAGGCCACCTCTGGTAGCCAAGTCTCTTGTGAAAATGAAAAATATCAACTCAGATGGATTTAAACAAAAAGGGCCTGCGTAACTGAAAAGACTGGAGGTAAGTGGTTTGAGCAAATGTGAATCTAAGCACTCCCATGTGTCCAAGGTCTGTGTGGCTCAATGTGCTCTGTTGGCCCTTCTCTGTTGACGAGTCTACAGTCCAAGGGCAGATGGCCACCGGCAGCTCCAGGCTCAGATTCCCCGGGGTGCAAATCCAGCAGAAGGAGCTTGCCCTGACCAGTAGCTCCAAAGATTGATTTTTCACTGGGCTGATGGAGACAAACAGCCAAGCCTGAATCAATCACTGTGCCAGAGGAACTACATTCGCTTGTCTCTCAGCCCTGGAGCTGGCTTAATGAGAGGAGGTGGATCAAAGCAAAGCGAGGGACAGTGTTGGGGGGGAGTTCCCCCAACTTAAGTCAGGCACAGTGAGCAGAGCTCGGAGGAATGGGTGACAGAGGGGATAAAATAGCAGTGGCCCCTGAAACCATATGACAATGCTCGGGTCCTTCCAACGGGCAACGGGGCCACTGAACTGTGTGCGAGAGATGATCCCTAGTGGAGGCTTGGAAGAGAGCAGAGGACAAAGACACTGACTTGGAAGCAGTTGTGTTAATTCAGGTGACATTGTTGCTGAAATTAAGATCCTGTCTCTACAAATAAGGAATACTTGATAGGGGCGCCTGGGTGGCTCAGTCAGTTAAGCTGTCAACTCTTGGCTTCGCTCAGGTCATGATCTCAGGGTTGTGAGATCGAGCCCCGTGTCCAGCTCCGCACTCACCAGGGAGTCTACTAAAGATTCTTTCTCCCTGCCCCCTCCCCTTTCCCCCCTCCCCCCTCCCCTTCCCCCCTCCCCCGCCTTTTCTCTCTCTCTCTCAAATAAATAAATATTTAAAAAATAATACTTGAATGTGAACAATAAGGTTGCAGAACTTAGGTAAGTGATTAAAAGTGGCAGCTGTGGGGTGGGGGTCTCAGTGAGGAGGTGGGAGTTGAGCGTGACCCCAGGTGCAAAGCTTGGGCAACTAAAGAAATAGCGAGCACTGCCTAGGGGCCCAGGAGCAGAAGCAGCTCTGGAGGAGGGGAGGGAGCCTTCAGTGACGTCACTGCACCTGCAGGAGCAACGAGTGCAGTGGATATTTGGTGCCTAGAGTCCCTGGTATGAAGCTCAGGGCGGGACCCAGGCTTGAGTGGCTCCAGCTGCATGTTCATTTGGGATGAGCCCTGCTAAGCAAAGACATGGAACGGTAAAGAAGACCTATTCCTGACTCTCAAGGAGCTTGTGAGTCACAAGGGACGAGGGCTACGTCCACAAATGGTAGAGAGCCACAGAGCTAGAGGATGGGTACCCACAGGAGACCCTGCCCCTGCCCTCGAGTTACCCCAAGAACCAGGGAAGGCTTTCCTCATGATGAAACCTTGAGACTCACTCAGAGACAAAATGCTTCAGGAGATGATGAGACCCAGAATAAATTAACTTCTAGGTAAGTCATAATGTTGTCTGGAAATCTGTGTTTTCCCTATTCACTTGGCCTCCTCTATATAAAAATAACAGCTGGCTTCTCTCCCAAGGGGCTGGGAACGAGGACCAGCCACTCAGGGTTGAGGTGAGCGGTCCATGGGGTGACTGCAGTGAGGAATGTAGTTTGTGGTACCTGAAAGTGTTGGCTTTCTGCACAAAGAGCCAGCAATAGCTCTGATGTCTCTCCTCAAGCAATAGGCCTCTGAACATCCCTGGATGAGAGGGCTCCTCTGACCAAACACCCTGAAAAGTGAGCCACCCCTGGAGCTCACTGAAAGCCAACCCTACTTTCTCCTTTCAGTTTCCACAGAAAGAAGAGGGAAAAGATAGCAGAGTAAATCAGAGAGCTGGTCCCTGGTTGGCAGGAGAGCAGAGTCTACACAGGCCAGGCCACTGTGGGAAGCACGCTGGAAGGAGCCTCTTGTGGGGGGGCACTATAAAAAGCCAAAGCACTTGATTTAACCCCAGAGCTCCCATTAACCTTTGCTGTTCTCCATCTCCAAAGAGGTGCCAGGCAGGGATTTATGAGGTGCTCCTTAGCACGACCTAAGGAGAAATAAAAAAACAACGTTTACTTCAGGACTGAAAACTCTCCGGAAAACCCGAGAAGTGCTGCCTGTCACCACGAGGAAACGGAAAACAGGAGGCAACATGTTTGTGTTGAGCTAGATGGGAAATGGCTCTCTGTATTTCCATAGGTAATTATAACATCATCAAGGAAATGTGAGAAAGCCATTAGTGTTGCATGAATGCCCACTGATCTATCTGTTTTTAAGTTTAAATGGATTAGGCCACAGTTGCATGCATCATTTTTCAGAGTATGCATGAGTGACATTTGACTTTTGCTAATTCATTGTTCACTTAAATATGCATTACTCTTAAATACGCCATTTTTCAAAAGATTTTATTTTTAAGTCATCTCTACACCCATCGTGGGCCTCGAACTCACAACCCTGAGATCAAAAGTCATGCGCTCCACAGACTGAGCCAGCCAGGCACCCCTTTCATAAGCCATTTCTAATTTATCTCTAAAATTAAGACTAAACTAATAAATACACCGGATACTGATATTTCAAAGAAAAGAGCTCCGCCATGACTAATATTGTAATTCTACAAGTCAAAGTTCTTGTCATAATCCGTATGGTTTGTCAATATTTATTTGAATGGTCAACTGTACGGAGGATGTGTATTGACTTGCAGGCCAAGGGTGCTAGAAAAATAAGGAAGCACAGCGCTTCCTGTCTTCTGTGAGATCCGTGGAAGTGCTGTCTGTGGGGAGCTCTTGGCTGCTAAGCAAATTACTCTGTTCTATGTATAGCTTTGTTGATCTTCATGGTTCTCTAAAAGGCACACACCCAGGGTTTTGTTTCAAATGAATAACGTCAACAGACAAACTGTCTAATAAACCTGAAATGTTGGCATGGGGATGGAGAGAAAGGAGAGATCTTTGGGTGATTTAGGTCATTTTTCTTCTTGACCTTGGGGTCCTTCTGTCTCAAATTGATTTGAAGATCAGAATCTCCTTCTCGCGTTCAACTAATGACCAGGTGGAATGCCGGCTGGAATGAGGTAATTACTACCTGGAGCTTTTGAGAGAACGGTGGTGTCTTACCCTTGAGGGAGACTGTGGGTTAGATGAGCTCGCTCATTTACAGCCCTAAAACTATCATTGGCTTTATTCCTACGTGGATCTCTTAGCGTCACACTGAAAAACGCAACTTAGCAGCTGTGAGTCACCTAGCTGGGATCTTAATTGTGTGTAGGTTAGTAGAAGCCCACATGTCTTGGCAGATGAATGCCAGCAAATTGTTTGGGGCTCCTCTAAATAAGAAGGAATTCCAGCTAGCACTCTACGTAACAGCTAGCAACCGTGGTTGGTTTTAAGTACTTTAGCTCCCTTAATCTTCACAGAAACCCTGTGGCAGAGGCCAGAGAGACCCAGCAACAGGCTCCAGGTCACATAGCAGTTAGCATATGGTGTGGCTGGAGGAGGAAGCCAGGCAGTGTGAGACCAGTCTTTGCTCTTGACTGCTTTTGGGTCGTACAGTCTATTCTCTGTGCACCAACATGCTTCCTTCTTTCACCATTTGTAAATGTACACAAAAGATGGTTGAATAGCCTGTTCTAACATGGGGAGCCAACCCCAGTTCTCTTAAATTGGATGGGCTCATGGATCTGAAAATATGTCCAGAACTTTGGGAGATGCCAAAGTCTTTCCGATGGGCAGAGAAGGAGGTGACGTGATGGGGTAGGGGGTGTGCTTCAGCTGGGAAACGTGCGCTCCACCCCTGGCTCTTTTCCATGCCACCTGAGTGATCATGGAGGCATTGCTGCCTCTGCTGGGCTCTGATTTCCTGGTGCGTTCAGTAAAGAGCTGGCCCACGAGAATCCTCCATTTCCTTCAGGCTCAAACACTCTATAATCCCGTAGCACAAGGTTTGAGGGATTTGACAACGTGTAAAGAAAGCAGGTGGCAGTTAAGGAAGGTTAATAACCTAAACACTAAGTTTGACAGAAGTGTCCCATTTCCTGCCCACAAATCCCTCTCCTTCTGAGGGGCAGTCATTGGCCAGAACTGATCAAAACTTATTGGAGTCTTAGAACCTGTGAAACTACTTCTTTCTAAATGCTTAGTTAATAGTTTGGTATTGGAAGAAGACTAAAAACAGAAATGGAGACTCCTAGTTCTGACATGAGGATATAGACCTGCAGATTTCTCTACAGGCCTGAAGAATTGGTGGGAGAGTACTTTGAACATAAAGATGATTATAATCATGTCTTTGCAAAACATTTCATTTCTTGTATGTTCTGCTGACTTTAAAATGATTCGGATGTGGTGTTGTCTTCCAAAACCAGGCAAGTATTACTAGTGGGTCCAGGGAGAAGGCATATCTTATTTGTAAAACATTATCATGTAACACTTTCCTCAACCTTTGGATCTATTTCACTCACTAGGTAGCTTATTACAAAAAACTTCAAGTTCCAATTCTGGAGAAAGCCTTCATTTAAAAAAAACTGAGGGATTTATAAGCTCAACCCTTATGTTCTGCTACAATTTAAAACTATGATTAAATGTAAAGCTGTATTGCTCTTTAAGCAAAGCCATTAATAACAGTAGCCTTGATCTCTTATATGTTTTTTGAACAAGAGTTTTTTCTGATGTTTTACACCAAAGAGTGCTAAAGTTTGGCATAGGATCTTATTAGAATCCTATATAAACGCCTCAGATGGAAGAAATTGAATGTAATAACTGTGGTCCTAGAGACATCTCATCAGTACCTTAAACCAAACTCAGAATTATTGGAAATATTTCATGGAACAATTGGGGTGTCGGCTGGTTTTGTTCCTAGGAAGACGCAGACATCCAGAAAAGACAGTTTCCTATTGTACTGTGGGGGCTCTGGCCTTTTGACCCAGAAGTGCCTTTCAGAGAAAGCCTGCATGGATCTGGAGTCAGGGTGGACACACACTTGAGAAACAATATAAAGAAGGCGGCATGAGCGTGGGCTCTGAGAAGAATCGCGAAGCCACATCCTGTCAGGGTTTCCTCTCATTCCTGTATTTCTTTTTCCCCATAGCTCCTTATTGGCAGCAAATTGACTATTCTTCGGTACTGTTTTCTGTACACTCTTTCCCACAATGCTTTCCCTTTTTATTTCTCTATCTCCCTCATCCGCCTCTCGGACCGTTTCCGCCAACTACCTCACCTGGTTTTCCTTCTCTTGCCCCTAAGTTCTTTCATCCCAGGATCTTTTTCCCTTGGAATCCTGGTCCGCATTGCTAATCTAGGAGGGGAGGCAAACAAAGGCACAGGAACAATCTTAGATCCCTCAATGAGAAGGAAACTTCATTTCAACTGCATCACCCGATTTATGTATTTTGTGCTTCTTTTTCTCGAGTAGGAAGCAATTCCATGTTCCCATCTTAATTGAAGTATGAAGAGGAACAGATTTCTCTGCTGTTTGTTCGGTGGGGAAACAAGGGAGCACTGTGTTGATGCACCCCCCACGCCCGCTAATCCGGTTGCCCCCTGTTGGTGAGCCGGAACAGGTGCTAGGCATGGAGGAGGCTCAGCCCCACACTCACAGTCTCGTGGGGAAATAGACATGTAAACAAATATCCACAATACAGCGAGATGCGATAAGCACTGATTCAAATGGATTTCTGAGTTTGCAAGATAAAGTAAGCAGTTGTGCCTTGGGCTGAGAGAGAGGGAAGATCCCAGAGAGGACGTGACCTTTAAGAAGCAACCTGGAAAAAACAACGAAGAAAAAGATACACAGGATGAGTTGTGCTGACGGAGAGGGTATGGACACTCTGGACAGAGCGCACCGCCCAAGCAAAGGCATAGAGGCACCACAAAGCATGGCCAAGAAATAGGGTCTAAGTTGGGGGTGGCAAGAGACCCAGCCGAAAAGGTCAGTAGGGCCAAATAATGAAGGACTTCATGTGCCATAGCCTGGTTAAGAAGCAAAAAATTCTGGGTGCCTGGGTGGCTCAGTTGGTTAAGCGACTGCCTTCAGCTCAGGTCATGATCCTGGAGTCCCGGGATCAAGTCCCACATCGGGCTCCCTGCTCAGCAGGGAGTCTTCTTCTCCCTCTGACCCTCTTCCCTCTCGTGCTCTCTCTCATTCTCTCTCAAATAAATAAATAAAATCTTTAAAAAAAAAGAAGCATAAAATTCTGTAGATGAGGAGAAAGAATGGAAGGTTTTTAAAAAGTGAAAATGACAATGGACAGGTGTTGGACACTGTTGGAAAGATAACTCTGAAAGGCGAGGCCCGCGGTAGTTCAGGAAAGGGACGGTGTGAACATGAATAAGGGGAGGAAAAGCAAGGAACAGATAGGAGACCTGTTCTGGAGCTAGAACTGAATTTGTGGATGTATGGATTGTGTATGTCAGGGTGGGGGTTGGAAGAGAGGGACTCGATAACTTTATAAGTTTTTAATTGTTTTAAGGATTTCTAAACTTGTTTAATTTTTTAAAAAGATTTTATTTGTTTATTTGAGATAGAACGAGAGAGAGCAAGCACGAGCTGGGGGCAGGGCAGAGGGAGAGGGAGAAGCAGACTCCCCGAAGAGCAGAGAGCCCAATGTAGGGCTCAATCCCAGAATCCTGGGATCATGACCTGAGCCGAAGGCAGACACTTAACCTACTGAGCCACCCAGGCGCCCCTCTGAACTTGTTTCAAATAAATAGATAATAATATTATTAACCAAAACAAAAGAGTGAGTTTGGGAAAGGGAAGTTCTTGAGGTTTGGTTGGATATGTTCACTTTGAGATGCTCGTGGGACATTAACACTCTTTTGGAAATAGGGCCCACAAGCTCAGGAAAGCAATGCAGTTTTGGACATCATTGACTTATTGGCAGCAACTGAAGCCAAAGATTTGAATGAGACACCCCTGGGGAACTACATAGAACAATTGGAGAAATAAATTTGGTTGGATCCCTGAGAATCACTAATCCGTAAGGGCAAGAAGCAAGCAAAGGGGAGTAGGAAGGCAAAAAGGTAGAAAGAGATAATGAAAGGGTTGGTGTCTCAAACATCAAGGGGAGAAATATTTTTAGGAAGGGAGAGGACACAATGTCAGAGGCTTAAGGGTGGTCACATAAGATAAGAAACAAACACTGAATTGGATTTTGGAAGGCAAAATTTGTGTGTAATTTTACCAAGACAAGCTTTAGAAAAGTAGTAGAAGAGGAAAGCAACATTGCCGGAAAATTGAGAGATGTGTGATTTGAGGAAGTCAGGGATGATGGGTATATAGAACAGCATTTTCCAAGCTCTTTGGTGTTCAGAACACTTTACACTCCATGGTTATTGAGAATCACCAAAAGTTTTTGTATATATGGATTAGATCTATTAGTAGTAACCATGGCAAAAATTAAAACAACTTTTCAAAGTAGTTATTAATCCATTGAAAACTAACAAATCTATTCTAGGTAACAATAATAACATGGGTGTTTTTTTTGTGTGTGGAAAATATATGTTCCCAAACATAGGAGCTTCTTTGGGTTTAATGAAAATGTTCTAAAAAGGATTGTGGTGATGAACACAACTGTATGAATATACTCACAACCATTAAATTTTACACTCTAAATGGGTGAATTAATTGTATAGTATGTGAATTATATTTCAATAAAATGGTTAAAAAACAAAAAGTAAAAGCACAGGATACTTAATATATATTTATGGGATGATTAAAGTACCAAGTGGTAAATGCTTATTGAATAATTTAGTAAAACTAATTACTTAATCTCATTCTACTCTCAAACACACACACACACCCACACACATAAATACAAACAAAAAATATTGAGGCTCTTCTCCTTGGGGTGAAGTGTAGACCATTGGAAAAAGAGATTTCCTACTTTTTCTTGTGTAAATAAAATAACAGTATAGGATTTTATTATCCCTTTCCCTATCTTTTTAAAAAACATGTTTGTTGAGGATGATTTGCTTGTTCTGGATATTTCATGTAAATGGAATCATACAATTTGTAGTCCTTTGTGAATGGCTTCTTTCCCTTACCCATAATGTTTAAAAGTTCCATCCATGTTTTAACATGTATCAGTATTTTATTTCTTTTTATTGCAAAATAATATTTCATTGTTTGTATACCACATTTTATTTATTTATTCATTCACCATTTGGTGGACATTTGGGTTGTTTCCACTTTTGGCTACTGCAATGCTGCTATGAACATTTGCGTGCAAGTTTTGTGTGGATATATGTGTTCATTTTTTTCATGGGTATATACCTAGGAGTAGAATTGCTGAATCATATGTTAATTCTGTGTTTAACTATTTGAGGAACTGCCAAACTATCTGAAATGGAGGCACCATTTTACATTTCCACCGTTAGTATGTGAGGGTTTCAATTTCTCCACATTTTTGTCAACATCTATTATCTGTCTCTGGATTAGAGCTATGATGGTATCTCATTGTGGTTTTGATTGCCATTTCCCTCATGACTAATGATACTGAGTATCTTTTTATATACTTGTTGGCCATTTGTATATCTTCTTTAAAGGAGTTTCTATTCAGATTCTTTATCCATATTTTAATTGGGCATCTTTTTTTTTTACTTTATTCTTTTACCGTGGTATAATATATGTAACATAAAATTTACCATTTTAACCATTTTTAAGTATACAGTTCTGTGGCATTAAGTACATTTAAAGTGTTGTAGGACTGGGGTGCCCGGCTGGCTCAGTCAGTTGAGCATCCAGCTCTTGGTTTTGGCTCAGGTCGTGCTCTCAGCATGATGGGATCAAGCCCCACATGGGGCTCTGTGCTCAGCGCTGAGACGGCTTGGGATTCTCTCTCCCTCTCCTTATGCCCCTTTGGCTCATGCTCTCTCTCTCTCTCTCTCAAATAAAAAATAAATAAATAAAGTGTTGTAGGACTGTCACCACCAGACATCTCTGGGACTTTTTCATCTTCCCCAACTGAAACTCTGTATCCATTAAAAAATAACTTATCTTCCCCTTCCTCCTGCTCCTGGAAACCACAATTCTACTGAATGCCTTCATGAATTTGAGTAGTATCGGTACTTTGTGTGAGTACTATAGGTACTTTGTGTAAATGTATACTACAATAATAAGACAGTGTTTGTCTTTTTGTGACTGGCTTATTTCACTTAGCATGATATCTTCAAGGTTCGTCCATGTTGAAACATCTGTCAGAATTTTCTTTTTAAGGCTGAATAATATTCTACTGTATGTATATTACATATTCTGTTCATCCACTCACCTATCGATGAACACTTGGGTAGCTTCCACCTTTTGGCTATTGTGAATAATGCTGGCATGGACACCTTTGTACAAATATCTGTTTAAGTCCCTACTTTCAATTCTTTTGGGAATATGCCCAGAAGTGGAATTGCTGGATCATATTGCAATTCTTTAAGTTTTTGAAGAATCACTGTGCCGTTTTCTACAGTGGCTGCACCATTTTATATTCCTACCAACAATGCACAAGGGTTCCAAATTCTCCACATCCTTCCCAACATTTGTTGTTTTCTGGTTTTGTTTTGTTTGTTACAATAGCCATCCTAATGAGTATAAATTGATATCTCATAGTTTTAAATTGCATTTCCCTAATGATCAGTGATGTTGAACATCTTTTCATGTGCTTACCAGACATTTGTGTATCTTCTTTGAAGAAATATCTATTCAGACCCTTTGCCCATTTTTAAAATGCTGTTATTTGGGAGTTTTGTTATTAAGTTGTCTTTTTATTATTGAGGGGTGAGAGTTCTTTAAATATTCTAGAGCCAAGTCCCTTATTAGATATGTGATTTGCAAAAATTTTCTTTGAGTTGCTCTTTTACATTCCTGATAGTATCCTTCAAACTACAAAAGTTTTCAATTTTGATGAAGTCCAATTTATCTTTTTTTTTATTCTTTGCTTGCGCTTTTGGTGCCATATATAGGAACTATTGCATAATCTAAGATCATAAAGATGTACATCTGTTTTCTTCTAAGTGCTTATAGTTTTAGCTCTTACATTTAAGTCTTTGATTAATTTTGCTTAATTTTTCTATAGGGCATGAGGTAAGGGTTCAATTTCATTCTTTGGCATGTGGATATCCAGTTGTCCCAGCACCATTTGTTGAAAATACTATACTTCCCCTATGAATTGTCCTGGCACACATCAAAAATCAATTGACTATAAATGTGAGGGCATATTGCTGGAGTCTCAATGTGATTCCATTGATATATGTCTAGCCTTATATCAGTACTACAGTCTTGATTACTGTTGTCCTATAGTAAGTTTTGAAATTGGCAGGTATGAATGACTCTTCCAACTTTGTTCTTCTTATCCAATATTGTTTGGGCTATTCTTGATCTCCTGAATTTCCACTGAATTTTAGGATCTGCTTGTAAATTTCTTCTAGTAAAGCCAGCTGGGACTTGATAAGAATTGAGTTGAATCTGTAGAGCAATTTGGGGAGTATTGCTATTTTAGCAATAGTAAGTCTTCCAA
This sequence comes from Eumetopias jubatus, assembly GCF_037043125.1. NCBI lineage: Eukaryota > Metazoa > Chordata > Mammalia > Carnivora > Otariidae > Eumetopias > Eumetopias jubatus. Next base: position 182,973,467 of record NW_028274810.1, read on the forward strand.
TCCATGAACATGGGTTATTTTTCATTTTAATTAGAGCTTTTAAATTTCTCTCAACAAGGGGCGCCTAGGTGGCTCAGTTGGTTAAGCGTCTGCCTTCAGCTCAAGTTGTGATCCCAGCGTCCTGGGATCGAGCCCCACATCAGGCTCTCTGCTCAGCAGGAGGCCTGCTTCTCCCTCTCCCACACCCCCTGCTTGTGTTCCCTCTCTCACTGTCTCTCTGTCAAATAAATAAATAAAATCTTTAAAAAATTTTTTTTCTTTCAACAATGTTTTGTAGCTTTCAGAATATAAGTTTTGCACTGCTTTCATTATTCCTAAATATTTTATTCTTTTTTTAAGTTTCTTTTTGTTTTAAAGGTTTATTTATTTGAGAGAGAGAGAGAGGAGGGGCAGAGGGAGAGAATCCCAAGCAGACTCCCCACTGAATGTGGAGCCCCACACAGGTCTCATCAATCCCAGGACCCTGAGATTGTGACCCAAGCCTAAACCAAGAGTCAGTTAACCAACTGAGCCACCCAGATGCCCCTTAAGTTTCTTTATAAGTAAACTTTACCCACAATGTGGGGCTTGAACTCACAACCCCAAGATCAGGAGTCACATGCTCTACCAACTGAGCCAACCAGCTGCCCCAGCATTTTATTCTTTTTCAAGGTTTTTCCAAATAGAATCATTTTCTTAATTCCAATTTTAGTTTCAGGCTTACTCTTAACCATAGTAAGCCAAATATCTGGGCTTCATTTCTTGATTAATAAAGAAAGCTTCATATGAAGAAATCTCATTTCATTCTGAAATGTTTATGTCTGACCCAAGGATAATGTCAAATATTAGCTCGATCCGCTTTAAAGATCTCAGATGATAAGACTAGAACACTAGACGCTGTTAAGGTACATGCATCTAATAATCAGATTAAGAAAGAGCAGAAATTTGAATACACTAACATGATTGTACAGCTTCCCGGAAGTACAGCTGGAGTAGCTACAGAAATGAGTGAGGTCATGAGGTCACAGAGAGGGCAGAGCAGCCAATAGCCTGTCCCACGGTGATACCCTTGTGACCTTGGTCAAGGGCTTCACCTCTGTACCCCTCAGTTCTCTCATCTTTAAGATGGAAATAATGACAGTTTATATGGCATTATATCCCAAACTGGGATGCCCAGAGACAAACTACCATTCATGCAAAACAAAACTATAAGAACTTCCATTTGTTTATTCACGTCACTCTTTTAATTTGTATTTTTGTTTATGATTTATAGGTGTACATAACATAATTGTATGGTGGTATATTTGCAAACTTTATATTAAATTAGCAAACACAATTTGTCAGTTCATGCTCAAACCATTTTGTTTACTGATGGAGACTATTGGCTTAATTCATTGCTTAACACATAGCGAGTACTCAGTAAATGTTAGCTATCATCAAAATGATACTTACAGTTGTCATAATATCATTATGAGTAAGTCTAAAAGGATTAGTTATTCTTTCTTGGTTTACTTTCTTTCCACCATTGATGAGACTGTGAAGCACACAAAAGTCTAAGAGCAAAATTATCAGATGATGATACATCAACTCAACCACATATAAATAATGCTTTTATTACCACTTAAAAGTATAGGATAAAAGATTTTAGCTTGCATGTCCTTAGGGTGTAAACAATAAGCACCCTGAAAAAAATTTACTGTTGAGCTAAAGTTGTGCAAAATCAAGGTGGTTTTTTTTTTTTCCTCTGATTTTTACATCTGCACTCATATGAAGCACAGGATCCTCAAATGGTGGGAATTCCAGACATCTCTTGGTTCTTCAGAGCAACCAGGTCGGAGATTTGGGCGTCTAATCTGGGAATGTCCTTCTCCAGCTCGGCCAGCTTCCCTGCCATTCTTCACAAGGACTGTGTGTATGGCACCAGACTTACTTTCCCAGAAGTGCTTCTGGGACCTCAGTCTGCACAAAGGGGCTGTTAAATGTGTTTCCCTCCCTGCTGGCTCAGCTGACTCCTGGGCCTCAGGTCACATACAGCTCATAGTTCCTATCAACTTTTCCCAAAGGACCCCTGGGCTCCTGTAGGAGCCAGCACTTCCCTTGAACAGGAAGCTCTATTTACACTGTCTTGGAGCCTGGTGCTCATCCATAAAAGGGAAAAGAGTCCTTTAGGAAAAGGGCAGGGTGCTTGGAAACTCTTTAAAAGTGAAAGCGTTGCAACTGGTTTCTGTTGTTTTACACGGCTGGTTGATACAGTTTTGCAAAATATAAAAACACATGCTCTTTGGACTAGTTGACCAGTAAATCTGAAAGCTGACATGACAGTAAATAAAATGGGGAGAATGTCATGTGAACCTTTCAGAGTGCACACCTTGAGCACTTATGTCTCTCGTTAGCCTTCTAGAACATTAATTTTATACTGGCTCATACATGAATGATTCCATCATACTTTCAACAAGGAAGAAGGGCTATCTAGACTTTGGAACATCGTGATGGTTAGGTCTGTGGATGGTGGCTACAATTTCCCATGCCTCTTCCATCTGCTAATAGACATACCTGACAAATGACATGAATGCCAATTTGGCAAAAGATATGGATAGGCCAGGAAAAAAATGCAATGGTAAGGGGTGGGAGCATGGCTTTAGGAATCAAAACTCTCGGAAAATGTCATCATGACAGTCAATAATTATTGAATCACAATTTAAATGATTAAAAATAATAGTTCATCATGTTTACTATTAACGGTAATATGAACAATTATTGTCAATTGTTGCAAAGCATTGAGTTAAGTGTTTTACACATATAAACTCATTTAACCTCAGGGTAACCTTGTGAATCAGGTACTATCAGAATTCCCACAGATGATACAAAGAGGTTAAGTAACTTGGCTAACATCATGGTAAATAGTGAAGCCAGGACATAAACCCTGGCCGCCTAGTCTTGTAGACTGGTGCTCAACCATTATGCCCCACTGCCTCTTAAACTCTGTGCCTAATTGTGTTCTAAGCAGTTCAGATGCAGTAGCGCTTTTCATTAAAACAACTCCAATAAGGTGGCAAGTTTCCTGAGCTAAAATATTCAATCATTCTTCATTTATTCAGCACCTGCTACCCCTAGGACCATACCTAGATTAAATATAGTAATTCTGATGTCACTGGGATGGAGACTGGCTGGAGGCCAGTGTCCTTGCTGTGAGCACCTATTGGTCACCATCCAACCAGCCCTGTCTGCCTTTCCCCCATTATCAATTCCACCCCAGGCTTTTGGTATCCCGCATGACACAAGGTTCCCAGCATGTCACTGCTGCAAGAGGCTCCCCATGCTTCATCTGCTTCCACCTCCCGAAATGTGGTCCCCCATGTTTCAGGCACCAGTCACCTCTCAAACTCCAGTGTAGGCATTGCCTTTCCTGCCCACTGCAGAGAACGCTAACCCTCCTTCTTCCTATGTGCTCTCAGGGCCCCATCTGCCTCACTGCTTATAGCTTGGTGTATCACCAGTGTTTCTTTATGGCTGCCCGCCCGTAGGCCCTTGAGAACAGGCCTTGTCTTGTGTATATTTGTGAAGTCCCAGGATTTAAGCAAGTGCCTCGCACAGAACATGCAGTCAGTTAAGTGGGAAGTTCATTTGTTAAACTGATTAGATCATCTATGGAAGTGACCTTCCCAAACCTGCAAGATTCTGCCCTGAGGACTTGCCTCAGGGAAACACCTCAGGAGACTGAGTCGTGGTTTTGGGTTTCAGTAAGCTGGTAATCACTGGTGACCCTACTAGAAGCCATATTGAAGGGTGAGATTTGAAGGAACTAGAAGGTGGAAAAAGCAATAAGACAGCTCTAGACAATCACTGGATACATTTAATTATGAAGCAAAGCAAAGGATAGGACAGTAGCTGAGGTCTACAAAGTACAAGGGTGGTTTCTGTTTCTTGCTTGTCTAGCTGTTGCTACTAGTGTTCAGATGCAGAAGCCTTTATGTATTTGAGGGCAGAAGGGAATGTGTAAAGAGGACAGGGGGAAAGATGAGGTCAGTTCAGGTTGGGGAGAGAGCCCTCAAATGAGTGCCTCTCTTCATCATCATGTTTCTCAAACAGTGGTCTTATAGCCATCCTGTTGCTTTCTTCAACCTCTGGTCCCTTCTTATCTCACTTCAATATGGCCAAGGACCTGCACATTTCTACAACCATAAACCACTGCTCAGTATCTTCAGGTCCAGAGCAGGATGGAAAAGTCTTTCTTCAAGGGGAAATGGCCCCTCAGTTTTACCAAGAGGAGAGGAAACCTAAGTCAGATGCCCACTGTGGTGTACATTTGGTGGCACACAGTTGAGAAAGGTCTTGTCTGGTATTTCTATTTCTTCAGGAAATAGGAAGCAATGCCAATGAGGAAGAGATGGGACATAGTTGAGATTGAAGAAGATAGAAAATTTTTGAAAAGTTTTTCAAGAGAAGCATAGTGAGATTGCCAGCGAAAGGGAACACCCATATGGTTGGTGCTCAGAGGTGTCCAACAATCACCGTCTGCCCAGCTGGGGAACTTCCCTCCAGCGGCGCTCAGCTGCCTGGTGCAAGGCAAGCTAGTGAGTATGGTCGAGTTCATTCAGAATTGAATTCCCCAGGCATGTGCAGCCAAAGGAGGCCTCTGGAGGTGTGCATGCTTGGCGGAAAGTGGTTGTATCATGGGCCCTGGAATCCAACTTGGATATGAGGAACATTAAGAGAGGAGGGGCCCATGGATAGGGAAAAAGTGGGAGGTGTGCACATCACCCACAGGCAGAAGGACACTTGTGCTGGGAATCTTTGTGCAAGAAGCTGCAGTGACAGGTCTGTGACTAGCAAGGAGGATGTCCGATTCATGATTTGGGAGGTGGAACAGTTTCAAAAGATAATGTGGTTCGGACTTCACATTCTGCCTCGTGAGAACGGAAAGCCATGGCCCAGCAGAGAATCAGGTCATTGGGTCAAGGAGGTCACAGGGTCAGATATGTCCAGAGTGAAAGCAGATGTAAGGATGAAGAGGAAGAATCAGATTTAAGTCTTTAATGAACAGCGGTGTCTAGGACAAGCCTTAGTAAAGCTTTCTATCTTTCTAACTTGAAAAGCTCAATTGTTTAGTGCGTGAGAGGAGGTACAGACTGACTTTGAAATACTTTGGTCATCAATTTCCCATTTAAGGTGCATGTACTTTTTAAAACAATCCACTAAAAATGTATTATTTATTGGTGCCATGAAAAAACTTAGGAGAAATAGATCTTTAGAAAAACATCAGAGGGGCACCTGGGTGGCTCAGTCGTTAAGCGTCTGCCTTCAGCTCAGGACATGATCCCAGGGTCCTGGGATCGAGCCCCTCATTGGGCTCTCTGCTCCACAGGAAGCCTGCTTCTCCCTCTCCCACTCCCCCTGCTTGTGTTCCTGCTCTCGCTGTGTCTCTCTCTGTCAAATAAATAAATAAAATCTTTAAAATAAAAAATTAAATTAAATAAATAAATAAAATAATTTTTTAAAAAGACATCTGACTCTTGATTTCTGCTCAGGATGTGATCTCAGGGTCAAGAGATCGAGCCCCACGTCCAGCTCCACACTCAGCGCAGAGTCTGCTTGGGATTCTCTCCCCACTTCTTCCTCTGCCCCTCCCACCCCCCAAAAAAGAAAAAAGTAAAATATCAGAGAAGTCGGTAGCAGTTTTGGTAAAACAAAGGGCACCTACTTCCCAGTCTCACCAGGATCCCACTTGGTCCCCAACATCTTACAAAGACTGAACAACCTAGAGGGATCAATGGCCTTAACATTTTCACTAACATTTCTCCTGCCGCAACCCTGAAGCAAATGTGGGGTCCACTGCCCCACGTGGCCCAGAGTTCATAAATCTGTTCAGAAGAGAGTTGCCCTGGCTTTGGTGGAGCTAGCAGACAGTGGGGAAACACTTCATTGTGGACTTCACCTCCGTTTGACGAGGTGGCCCAAATGGGGTTTGTAAAGTCTTGAGGCAGCCTTTTAGAGTTTGAAGCAGAATGAGGCCTCCTGCTCCTCCTGAGCCTTCTTTCTCCTCCAGCCTTCTGTCTCTATCTTGCTGTGTCCCGTAAGAACAACTAAGGTGTGCTGAGGACTTGGCGATTCTCCAGGCACCGTTCTGAGTGTTTTACCTGCCTTATTTTATCTAATCCACACAACAAAGCAAAACTCTGTGAGGTTCTATTATTATCGTCCTTGATCTTAGATGAAGAATCTGAGACACAGGTAGTTCAGTAATTTTCCAGGGCCCAGAGGCTAGCAGGAGCTTCAGGTGGCATTTGTTGTCAAAGATGGCACTTCCTGCCTCCCCGGGGAAGTGGCGCCCCCATCCTCCCTGGGGGCACCCAGGTCCCACCCTCGCCTTCTCCCCCGCTCATCTCTCCTCGCCCCAGCCGCTCTCCACTGTGCTGCCCGCCTCCTCCGACATCGCTGCCTGACTCTCCTTGTGACCAGCGCCCTAGTCCAGGCTCTGGCCAGTGTCACTGAGTCTCCGGTTTGTCCTCTTCTCAGTACATTCCAGGCTCACGGGAGAGGTTTAAACTTCCTTAGCACACATACGAGGCTGAGCCCTCCTCACCTTCCCAGTTTTTACTCTCACGTCTTGTCTCTCCTCCACCCCCTCCATGCTCCATCCTGCATTATTTTATACCGTCCCAAAGACGGCAAGGACTCTGTCCCCTCCAAGCCTATGCCTCAGTCCTCTTGGTCTCGAACACCTTCTCCACCTTCCCGACCATGCCACCCCCTTGCCTTGTTGTACAAAATTCCCTTCATCTTTCAGGACTCAGTTCCTAGACCCCGCTCATAAGTGCTCCCTGCCAAGGCTCCCACAGTCCCCAGCACACTGAAGGGTACCTCCCTGTCTGTCTCCTCCCCGACCATCAGCCCTGAGGCCAAGGCCACATCCCGATCTCCTCAGTGTTCCTAGGGCTGATAGAAGTCTGTGCGTGTGGGAAGCAGCTGCCCAGTAACTATTGTCTGCATAAGTAGTGCAAATGGAAGCAATATGAGACCAAATGACCCCCAAAGTGTTCCTTTGTCCTGTATTTGGAGGATAAAGGAAGAACTCATGGGCACCCAATATGGAGGTGCCCATTGTGTCTACAGATTGTTTACGTAAGTTCTAGACCCAGTAACTTTAGATGCAGCTCCCCACTGAAGCATTGGCTGCGTAAGAACTGGGTGTTTGTCCTATCTGCAGCCATATTTCCAGGTAAGGGTCTTGGTACTCAATATATGTTTGTTTCACAAAACAAATATATAAAAGATCTCTAATCCTTATAACTCCACAAGGTCAATATCATTCTCCCCATTGTTCGGTCAAAAAAAACCCCTGAAGTTCAAAGAGGTCAGTAATGCATCCAAGGCTGTAAGAGGGTTAGTAGCAAAATCAGGATTCATCTCCTGGTTTCCACAGTTAGGCTTTTTCCACTATCCTGAGTTGCCTCTCAAAACTTTCTTAGCCACAAGAATTGGTCACTCCGATGAAAGGGAGATGAATAAAATTATAAAAGAAATAAAGCACATGGGGCAGAATTTTCCTGTTTAAAATGAGAAAACCCACTGCTTATAAAACTAGGTCGGAATGCAACCCAAACTTGGAGTCACAAAGAAAAATTGCTGGTGGACATAGCACCTGGAAAAGAGTAAGCTTCGAGAGCACAGGGAGATGAGATCTCTGGCACGGCTGGACCAGGTCCATGGGGACCCGCCCTGTGTATGAAGGCAGCACATAAGAACAGACTGCTCTCTCCCGAGCACACCATGTCTTGAAGGATTGAGCGGCTGATTGCAACTGCCCCGTTTCTTGGCCAGCATCAAAGAGCACCAGATTGAAGGCACTTTTTATCTCCTAGTCCAATGAAGGTTAGAGGTTAGAGGTGGAAGAAAGGTTTTTATTTTATATTGTATCACTTTAGGATCAGGCAACTCCCAAAAAGATTTCCTGTGTGATGAAATACATCTTTTTCTCCCCTCTATACTCGAAACAGTTGCAACTTCTTAGTAAAAATTACTCAGCTAGTTCTTACCATAACCCTTGAAGACAATATGTATTTTTAGTTTTGTCTCACCAGCAAGGAAATACATTCAACAAATGGAAAATGATTTCATGAAGGCCATCCAGTGAGTCAGGCACAGGATCAGGTTGGACAGATTAAGCATCTGGGTCTCAGTCACTAAACTTCAAGGTCCTGCTGAAAATCAGAGACAAAGAAAAGCAGTTTTAGGATACCTTCTGCAAATAATTTTAATGCCATGTTTTGTTGTATGTGGATGTCTGTTTACCAGCCATAGGACTACAGCAGTGGAAAAGCTCTACTCATTCTCTTGTAAGGATGTCACGGGATAATAGGTGTAAAGCACTGAGCACCACACAGGACATCATAGCTGCTCAATAAAAAAATGTTCTCCTGGGGCGCCTGTGTGGCTCAGAAGGTTGGGCATCCAACTCTTGATTTCAGCTCAGGTTTTGATCTTGGGGTGGGGAGTTCCAGGCCCGTGTTGGGCTCCACACCCAGCATGGAGCCTACTTTAAAAAATAAGTAAATAAAAAAAATTTTAAAAATGCCCTCCTTCTGCTGCCCTGCACACCAGTCTCTCTGCTGTGAAATCTCCTCAGGGAGGCTGGACTCACCTCTGTCACAGTTCCTCCCTGTCTTTCTTCATTATCAACATGATGTTTTCCTTAGTTCTGCTTTTATGCAGAAACTCAACGTGCTGTGCCTCTGAGCCAGCGTTTTGGCTTGTGTAGACATCTGTATGTTTCTCCTTCCTATTTGCATGTGTAGGAATCTAGTTCTGCCTATGGGTCTTAGTTATTAATTCATTCAGAAAAAAAGAAAAGGAACACTACCTTTTGCCACCAGAGTGAGGGAAAAGTCTGGTGAATTGAGGAGGCCAAATTTCTCCAACTCTGCCCAAACTGCCAGGCGCCTCCCACACTGCTAGAAAGGTTGACTAGGATTAAATCCGTCACTGTCATTGCAGTGGTTCTAACCCTTTTCATTTCTTTTTTTTTTTAAGATTTATATATTTGAGAGCGAGCACACGAGGGAGGGAGGGGTAAGGTGGGAGGGGCAGAGGTAGAGGAAGAGAGGAAGCAGACTCCCTGCTGAGCACAGAGCCAGTGGAGGGGCTCAGTCTCCAGACCCTGAGATCATGACCTGAGCCGAAACCAAGAGTCGGACACTTGACCGACTGAACTACCCAGGCGCCCCCTTATTTCTTTTTTTAAGGCCTATTTTATAGCCCACACATATCTCTGGGTCGGCCTGTTAGAGGTGATGCTGTGACAATGGTAATATGTAAGATGTTTCCATTCTAATAATAAAGCTATTTCCCAAGTTATTTGATGGTTCATCTCTTTATTTAATTTATTTATTATTGAAGTATAGTTGACATATTGTATTAGTTTTAGGTGTACAACATAGTGATTGGACAATTCTATACATTACTCAGTGCTCATCATGATGAAGTAGTCCCCATCTGTCACCAAATAACATTATTACAATATTATTGACTATATTCCCCACGCGGTACTTTTCATCTCTGTGACTTATTTATTTTATTACTGGAAGTCCATATCTCTTCATTCCCTTCACCTGTTTTGCCCATACCCCATCCCCTCCCTCTGGTGACCTATAGACCAGTTCTTTAAAATGTAGTTCTTTTATGCCGTGTTATTTAGAGATAAGATTTTATCTGTGCCCTGTTTTAACGCTTAGTAGTTATCTTGCTTATAACAGAAGACATTACATAATCACTAAAAGAAGAAAATCTAGTCATTCAGTTCAGAATCCCTGAATTTTAATATAACCTGATTATGATGTTTTCTTGTTTCAGTGGGTCAAATAAGGGATGATTAAAATAAATAAATAAATAAATAAATAAATAAATAAATAAATAAATAAATAAAATAAGGGGTGATTAGATTCTTCTGAACAGCAGAGTAAAAAAATTTTATGGTACTTGAAGAAATAGACATACTTCTTACTTTCGAAAGCCAAATTCTAGTGTTTGAGAAAGAAATAGATTGTGAATTTCCCTATTTAATTTTAATATAGTTTCATAAACGAATATAAAACATCGTAATTACTTTTAAAGCCACATAGAATTAGAAGTTTACATTCCAGGCCCAATGTCATAAAGTACTCTCCTAAAACAGAACCATGTGTGCTGCTAATATAACCAGCCAAGGCTTCCTGAAGAGGCGAGCCTGGCAGGCCCTGGTCTAAGCGCTCCCAGGGCTTAATGCCCCGCAGCCTCACAGCCAAGCCTCAGGTGGGCACAGAGCAGGGAACTGCTCTCCCGCTGGGCTGACCACACCGGGCTGCACAGGCAGGTGCCCTGCAGTGAATCCAGTAGGCCCCTGGACCACAGCCCTCACCCTCACCAACAGTCCCTGGCCTTGCTCAGGCTTACTTGCTTGGTCTTCCCAAGATGGACAGGAATGGCAGGAAGCTCCTTGCCGGTGGCCCACCTTGACTGCACTGGCTCCTTGTTCTCCTGCCTCTTGGATGAGAGTTCTCAGCGTCAGCTTTAGTCACTGACGCCACCTCTGCCCACTCCTCAGACATTCCTTGCTCCTAAGAGTGCAGTCCTGGGCCAGCTTCTCACTCACTGGCCTATCTCTGAGTGATCTCATTCTCCACCAGAGTTTCCCTTCCTGCCCACAGCTCATGCCTCACCATTTTTGTTTTCTCTCTCAGAGCCCTCTTAGTGGCTCTAGACCATCTGTCTTATGGCCAGACACAACACAGACACATCAAAGCCAACACATCCAAACCAGACCCAACATCTCCTCCTGTAGACCTGCTTCTCCCCAGATTGGGTGGTGACAACTCATCCACCCCTTGGAAGAGCAACTGGGGACAAGTGCCATGTATCACCCTTGCTGCTGCCCCACAAACAGGGAGCGTCCAGCTCTGATCATCGGGCCGTCAGGATTGACTGCCTGAGGACCACCTGACTTCTGACACACTTCCCTTCTGCTCCATGTACCTCCCAGTCCTCACTCCCCCTCACCACAGGATACTCTTCCCAAAAGTCGTCTTGATCATGTTCTCTCTCTGCTTAATGCATTGGAAGGACCATTGATAGCCTTAGGATGAAGTCTAACTGCTGACTCCAGTAGATAATCCATGATAATGGATCCATGATTATCCTCCTGCCTTAGATACTTCCACTTAGCCACTCCCCGTTCTCACCTCCCACCTTCCTGGACGATTTGTATTCCCTCAACTTACTCCTTCCCTCTTACCTCTGCGACTCTCTCGTGATCTTCCCTTGCCCCCCTGCACAGGCTGGGCATGTTCTCTTCCAGAAAAGTTTCTGTAATCCCCATTTCCCAAACCCAAGGCTGGGTGAGGTGCCTTTCTGGAACCCAACACTCTGCGCTTAGCTAGGTCACAACTACGATCATACTGCATTAATTACTTGGTTGTCATTCTCCTCCATTAGACCATGGTGAAAATCGGATTTGAATCCTAATCTGCCTGGTTCCTATTTTTGTTCTGTGCCCCCGGTACCTGCCTCTCACCAAAGCATTTGCTCATTTCCTGGAAGCCACATGAATCTGGGTCAATTCCTTTGCCCTTGTATCTGAGAAAATTCATGCTCATTCCAGGGTATCTACAAAGTAAACAGTAGGTGCCAATAAAACCATGCATATCCAGCTCAGTGCTCTGTTTCCACTGGCTTGACTTTAGCTTCCTGAACATGAGCAAAATGTAGTGGGTTCATTTGTTTACAGCGTACTCTCAAATAGTGTAAGGTGATTATAAAAAGAGTACATATTTAGCATTTTTAAAAATCTGACATATACAGGGACACCTGCCTGGTTGTCTCAGTCAGTTGGGCGTCTGCCTTCGGCTCAGGTCATGATCCCGGGGTCCTGGGTTCGAGCCCCACATCAGGCTCCTTGCTTAGCAGGGGAGCCTGATTCTCTCTCTGCCTGCCACTCCCCTGCTTGTGCTCTCTCACTTTCTCTCTTTCTCTCTGACAAATAACTAAACAAAATCTTTAAAAAAATCTGACAAATATGAAGGAGAAAGCAAAAATCACCCATAATTCTAATTAAATTTTAAAAATGTTTTGTGATTAGGCCACACATAGTTATCTATTATTCAAATTGTGACTTACTAAAATTTTTGTTGTGTTTGTAAGTATAGTTATGAGTAGTCTATTCAATATTTTGGCCTGTTCATCTGACTTGATAACTTTTCTGTTGATTCACAATCCAAAGTTAAAGAAAAGGTGGATTTGGGGGCTTTCCAGGCTTCGTGGATAGTTTCTTACATAACAAGAGGAAAGATGCTCACTTTGTTGCATGTGAGGACACCATCAGAGAACAACTTACTTGCAGACATTTGGGGGATTGGTGAAAGGGAACTTTTTTTTTTAAGATTTTATTTATTTATTTGACAGAGAGAGAGACAGTGAGAGCAGGAACACAAGCAGGGGGAGCGGGAGAGGGAGAAGCAGGCTTCCTGCAGAGCAGAGAGCCCGATGCGGGGCTCGATCCCAGGACTCTGGGATCATGACCTGAGCTGAAGGCAGACGCTTAACGACAGAGCACCCAGGTGCCCCAGTGAAAGGGAACTTTTGATTCCACCTACTGCTGGCTTCTGTGTTTCAAGATTTTCTTGCAACCTAGACTAAAAGAATATATAGTAAATGCCCACAAATCAGAGAATGGCATCCAAATACAAGTCAGACATACTAGGAATAAGAAAATTATGTTTTTATCTATTATTACTTATTTTAGCTTTAAAAGGAGAAAAAAAACTTGGTTTATTTCTTTGTAAATGTTCATGTTTATTGTACACTTTTGTCTAATTAAACTATGAGTTTTTTTGTATAGAGATCAGAAAATGTAAGTGTGAGAGATTTGTAAGTGATTTCTTTCAGATAAATAAGAAAATAAAGTATGCATACTAACTCTTTGATAATGGTGTAATGATACTTCTGTCTAATTAAGAGTTGCCTAGGCATTTATTTATAGAAACTCTTTTGGCAGGTTAATACTGGGACACTTCACTCATTTTGTCAAAGTCCCAAAGAGAGAAGTTAAATGACTTCTCCAAGGGTGAACAGATCAAGAATTAGAAAGCTCAGCACTTTTTTTTTAAGATTTTATTTACTTATTTGACAGAGAGAGATAGCTAGAGCAGGAACACAAGCAGGGGGAGTGGGAGAGGGAGAAGCAGCCTTCCCGCCTGAGCAGAGACCCCGACACGGGTCTCGATCCCAGGACCCTAAGATCATGACCTGAGCTGAAGGCAGACACTTAACGACTGAGTCACCCAGGTGCCCCAGAAAGCTCAACATTTTTTAAAAAAAATTTTTAAATATATATATATATATTTTAAAGATTTTATTTATTTATTTGACAGAGAGAGACACAGCGAGAGAGGGAACACAAGCAGGGGGAGTGGGAGAGGGAGAAGCAGCCTCCCCATGGAGCAGGGAGCCCGATGCGGGGCTTGATCCCAGTACCCTGGGATCATGACCTGAGCCGAAGGCAGTCGCTTAACAACTGAGCCACCCAGGCACCCCTAATGTTTTATTTTTAAGTAATCTCTACACCCAACATGGGGCTTGGACTCAGAACCCTGAGATCAAGAATCAAATGCTCTGGGCGCCTGGGTGGCTCAGTCAGTTAAGCGTCTGCCTTCAGCTCAGATCATGATCCCAGGGTCCTGGGATAGAGTCCCACATCGGGCTCCCTGCAGATAGTCTGCTTCTCCCTCTGACCCTCCCCTCTCATGCTCTCTCTCTCTGTAATAAATAAATAAAATCTTAAAAAAAAAAAAGTCATATGCTCTACCCACTGAGCCAGCCAGGCACCCCAAACCTCAACATTTTTTAAAACCTTTTTTATTTGATTTAAAAAAAACACAGAACATGAAAGTTACCATCTCAACTATTTTTAAGTCTGCAGGTCAGTAGTGTTAAGTATATTCATATTGTTGTGCAACAAATCTCCAGAACTTTCTCATCTTACAAAACTGAAACTCTGTACCCATTAAACACCAACTCCTCATTTCCCTTCCCCACAGTTCCTGGCCACCACCACTCTGCTCTTTGTTTCTTGGCATTTAACCACTTGGATACCTCATATGAGTGGAATGATACAGTGTACGTCCTTCCCTGACTGGCTTATTTTGCTTAGCATACCATCCTTGAGGTTCATCCATGTTTCAGCATGTGATGTAAGTTTTTTTTTTTTTAATTTTTAAAGGCAGCATAATACTCAATTATAAGGGTATGCCAAATTTTGGCAGGAAGGACCAAGAACAATTAGAAAGGGCTTCCTGCAAGAGATGCTACCTAAACAGTCACAAAAGTGGGCATTAGTAGACTAAGGGCAAACTCAAGGCACTTTTCTAGACAATCTGGGTATGAAATATGAACATTTCCTAAACCAATAGTTTCCAAGCTTTTTCTTGGCGGGTAGGCTAAAGACTAATGTATAAAACAGATTATATATGCAGTTTCTCCTACTGGGGAGAAGAGAGGCAGGAACCTTGGTTTCCCTCTTCTGCCTCACTCCTGTCATTGACCAAGAATGTGTTTGCCCTCATGATCACACAAGGGTAGTGGGTACTGAATAGAAGGGGGCACAGGGCGCGGGGGGGGCTCCCTTGGTTCTGCAAAGCTGTGTTTCTCGAGCAGCACGCTGGTTACACAGGTGTGTTCAATCTGATAAAATTCATCAAGCTGCACCTTGAAGACATTATGCTAAATGAAATAAGCTAGGCACAAAAAAACAGTATATGACTTATACCTACAGTAGTCAAATTCAGAGAGACAGAAAGTAGAATGTTGGCTGTGTTGGCCTAGTGGGAGGGGAAATGGGAAGTTAGTGTTGAATGGGTATGGGGTTTCATTTGGGGAAGAGGAAAAGCTTCTGGAGGTGGACAGTGGTGGTGGTTGCCCAAAAATGTGAATGCACTTAAGGCCACTGAACTATAGACCCAAAGATGGCTAAAATGGTCAATTTTGTGCCATGTATACTTTCATTACAATTTTCTTGAGAGAGAAAAATTAATCAAGCTATATATTTATGATTTATACACTTTCCTACATATAAAATTTTTTTAACCTAATCAAATCATAGTTTTAATTGTTACTCTCTGGAAACTTTTGAAACATGGTGTTTTTCCATTAGTGGGACTGGCAAATATTCCCATTTCATGAAAGACTAAAGGATAGTTCCTGCTTTTTCATCTCACCTCCCAAATCAAAAAACCCGGGATTTGACAACCTTGGTGACTCCCTTACTGCTATTTCCTGAAATTTGTCGGTGGCTATTTATGCTTCTCTTTAGATTTCCCCTCTTCCAAAATGGTCTGGCTGGCAGGCATGCCCTCCAGTAATGAGGAGACTGAGTGCTCACCCGGGTTTCCTCCCGGTGAGGGGACCCTGGGGTTAGACTGTCATCTAATGGTGTCCAGGGCCAAGCTTTCAAAGATTCTGTGATTATCAGGAAACCTTCTTCAGCTGAATGATTTTTTTTAACTTCCTTGTCAGCAGAAATAATTCTCTTAAAATAAATTGTTCACTTTGGGCATGGAAATCAAGGGGAAAATGTTAGAAGATATTTATTTAAGATATTACTGGTGATTTATCATTATAATTTACTTAAGAAAACATTCATGAGCCACTTCTTGAAAAGAAAGATCACTTGCTCTTAAACAATGTGAGTTTTGGTGAAGGTTCATAATTATGTAACAATTACACTAATTATAGAGAATTATTTATTTGGATAAAACTTAGATTTGCTACAGTCATGTTCTGAAACAGCACTATCCAAACCGGTTTTAATTTGGGGGGACTGTGTGCATGCGTGTGTGTTCTGAATTCTCTTTGTTGATAAAAAATAGGGAAAATTAATCGTACATTGTTTAAAACCCTATTTACTTAAATGTTGACTTGGCCATTTCTTAACTGTATGTCAAAAAATAGCCAGGAAATTAAAAACCCAGACTGTTTAAAAATGGACTCCCTTTGTAGTGTGCATTTGGTAAAGTAGTATTTTTGTGGCTTTTATCTTAAACTGAATTTTTATGATACTTAAAAATATTTGCCATGCTGATATAGTAGCATATGTGCTTTCTGATTTTTAATATTAAAATAAATCCACAGACTATTACTGTGTCACTATGGATGTCCTGAAACCATAAAAACTATTCAGACTTACAAACCACCTACTAAAGCTACATTTTTATATGGTATATAAAATTACTTTTTATTTTTAAGTTGAATGATCATGCATTGAGACAACCTGCACTGTTTATCTATCTAACCAAATGTACTTAAGTGATCTCTGAAAAGTTTAAAGTTTTAGCCAAACAATATTTTGTGTACATTATTTTCCTCTGACTTTATTGGATGTGCCACTAACAATAATATAAACATAGTCCTATCTAACATTTACTGAGCATTTCCTTTTTTCCAGGCACTATTCCTGCACTATACACATCTTCACATTGGCCCTGTTGAATAGTACTATTTTTTAAAATTTTTATTATTGAGGTATAATTGACATGAGATGGTTCTATTATTATCCCCAATTTGAAGCACAAAGCTAATGTATGACAAAGATAAAATGCTAACTAGACCTCTCCTGAATTTCATAATAGCTATGTAAGAGGCAGATAACACCAGCAGAGGTTGAACACCTGCGGGGCCTGTGAAGGAGGACATCTTTGTCCTTTCCTGCATGACGTGACGGTTCCATGTCTGGCCAACAGCACATCCGCCCTCATCTAGATGCAAAGCCTATGAAACCACAGGACCATCACTGGCTTGGAGACAGGGGTCAGCACCTCTCCCCTCCACACCCTACATCCCTCTTTTGAGGAGCTTTCATGGGCAAGATTCCACCAACTACATAGAGAGCCCTGAGCTCCGCCCAGAGAGATAAAAGAGTCTGGCCAAAAAATCTGGTGCAAACTGGAGTCTACCCAATTTTCAGTGAAAAATAACTTTGAGGCTGAACTTTAATCTTTCACCACTTCAGTGAAGTAGAAT
Source organism: Eumetopias jubatus (assembly GCF_037043125.1). Lineage (NCBI taxonomy): Eukaryota > Metazoa > Chordata > Mammalia > Carnivora > Otariidae > Eumetopias > Eumetopias jubatus. Next base: position 182,990,489 of record NW_028274810.1, read on the forward strand.
TGAGACAGAACATCTCAGGATTTCCTGACTTTACCTTTTACTCTGAAGGAGACTGCTCCATGGTACTGCTAAAAGGATCAACTATCTTTAATTAAACCCTTGAACTGTCTTGGCTTTTGAAAATTTGCTGGAGGGAAATATCCAAAGTTTAGTTCATTTTCAGAGCCTAACCTAATATCACTATGTTTATCTGTGGAAGATTCTAGCAAATAGCTAAAGCCAGAATGAATGGGGTAATGTCTGCCTCTTAGGTTTTTGGTGAGGGGTAAATGATATACTGAATATATTTGAAAGGCTGAGCACAGTGCTACCATAAACCTCTATAAGAGAACCTGTCTGTTAAAACACACTTTAAAACAGCATGTTTTAAACATTTATGAAGCTTTTCCCATGAGAAAGTTCTTCACTTTATTATTAGTTTTTTGCTGTTTTAATCTGTAGATTCTATGTATGCATATTAAAACTACAGATCAGGGACTCCTGGGTGGCTCAGTCAGTTAAGCGTCTGCCTTCAGCTCGGGTCATGATCCCAGGGTCCTGGGATAGAGTCCCACATCCGGCTCCTTGCCCAACAGGGAGCCTGCTTCTCCCTCTCCCTCTGCTCCTCCCCCTGCTTGTGCTCTCTCTCTCTCTGACAAATAAATAAAAATCTTTAAAAAAAATAAATAAAATAAAACTACAGATCAACATTCATACAAGGACTCAGCTGAAAACACTACTGAATTCAATTCAAACTGAAACTTCTTCATCTCCTTTTTTTTTTAAAGATTTATTTATTTATTCTGGAGAGAGAGAGAGTGCACAGGGAGAGGGGCAGAGGGAGAGAGAGAATCCCAGGCCGACTCCCCACTGAGCTCAGAGCCCAACGCAGGACTCGATTTCACAACACTGAGATCATGACCTGAGCTGAAGTCAAGAATCGGATGCTTAACAGACTGACCCCCCAGGCACCCCATTCCTTGTCTCCTTTTGAATCAAACTCTAATAAGGAAAAAAGAAACCTTTATTTGCCAAGAAAATTTTCTTATTTGCATAAATATTATGTTATATTGAATTATACTTAAATATAACTTATTATATAGTTGGGTTACTGAAGAAATTGGAATTATTAGCAACAAGACTAAACAAAGACTGGGGACTAGGAATGGGAGTGGAATCTATTCTGCTCTTACAGGGCTTCCAGGGGCTAAAGAATCTGCAAACAACTCATACTTGTAAATTCTAGAACTCTATGCTAATCAACAGCAAAAGTTCATATTGCAGTTTTAAAATATGCTCCACACTAAATATAGTCTAGTCTACATAGTCAGTGATAAAACACAGCCTATGCAGAGGAACCATACAGTCTGCTTATTATACAAACATTCTAGTTTTCATATGGTTCTACTTATATGAGAGTCTCCAGAGCTGTCAACCCACAAAGGCATATTATTGCCACGATTTCTTAACTCTGTGTTAATAATAAAACAGCACCAGCCGCTTTTCTGTCCCTCACCTCACAGGCCACTATAGTTCGACAGTCAGTAAAGACCATATTTTATTTTATTTTCTTATTTTATTTTATTTTATTTTTAAGATTTTACTTATTTGACAGAGAGAGACACAGTGAGAGAGGGAACACAAGCAGGGGGAGTAGAAGAGGGAGAAGCAGGCTTCCTGATGAGTAGGGACCCCGATGTGGGTCTCGATCCCAGGACCCTGGGATCATGACCTGAGCCGAAGGCAGACGCTTAACAACTGAGCCACCCGGGCACCCCAAGACCACATTTTAAAACAGTGACAAGATTCAATTTCATACTCACCTAAATACCTACAATTTAAATGTCAAACAATGCCAACTGTTATCAAATTGAGATCTTTAATACACTGTTTATAAGAAAGAAAAACATTTGACAATATCTAATAAACCTTAAGACATGCATTCAGACCCCAGGTACTATGCTTCTAGGTATTTACCCAACAAACACTAAAAAACATGCCTCAGGAGACATAGACAGAAACATTCAAGGTGGCATTTTTTGTCATAGCAAAGTACTGGAAATGGCCCCAAATATGCACTGACAAGAGAATGAATCAATGACTTAGTACACAATACTCGGACCACTTTGAGTACCATATAAAGGTTGGAATTGGTTAAAATTTATGTGTTAGTGTTTCCTGTTTCTAATTGGATAATTCTGTTTTATCCAAGTTTATTAACTTAAAAGTTTCAGAAGATTATGTACAACAAGAAACACCAAACACCAGCAAGAAAGTGAAAACTCAGCCCACAGATGGGAGAAAATATTTGCAAATCTCTTATTTTATAAAGGACTTACATCTAAAATATACAAAGAATTCTTATACTTAAATCATAAAAAGAAAAGTAATTCAGTTTTTAAAATGGGCAAAGGACCTGACTAAATATTTCTCAAAAAAAGATATACAAATAGCCAACAAGCACATGGAAAGATGTCATAGCTAAATGTCAAACATTCTTAGTCATTAGGAAAATGCAAATCAAAACCAGTTCACACCACACATTAGGATGGCCTTAATCAAAAAGTCAGACAATAACAAGGGTTGACAAGGATATGGAGTGAATGAAACCCTCACACACTGCTGGTGGGAATGTAAAATGATGCAGCTTCTCTGGGAAACAGTCTGGCAGCTCCTCAAAAGACTGAGCGTAGAGTTACAAGATGACCCAGCAATTCCGCTCTAGGTACATACCCCCCCCCCATTGAAATGTGTTCACACAAAAACTTGTACAGAAATGTTCATTATTTATTTTTTTATTTTTTTTAAAGATTGTATTTGTTTATTTTAGAAAGAGAGAGAGAGTGAGCAAGCACGAGCAGAGGAGGAGCAGAGGGAGAGGGAGAAGCAGACTCCCCGCTGAGCAGGGAGCCCAATGCGGGGCTCAATCCTGGGACTCAGGATCCTGACCTGAGCCGAAGGCAATTGCTTAACCAACTGAGCCACCCAGGTGCCCCCAGAAATGTTCATTAGCAGCATTATTCATAATAGCCAAAAAGTGGAAACAACCCAGATATCCACTGATAAATAAATAAATAAATAAATAGTGATACTTCCATAGAACAGAATAGCAAACAAGAGAAAGGAATGACATACCTATACCTGATACAACATGGATGAATTATAAAGATATGTTAAAAGAAGTCAGACACAAAAGGTCGCATATTATATAATGCCATTTATATGAAATGACTGCCATAGGCAAATCCATAGAGATAAAAAACAGATTGGTGGTTGCTCAGGTCTGGGAGGTTGGGGGGTGGTGGGAAGAAAGAGGTGTGGCTGCTAATTGGTGTGGGGTTTTTCAGAGGTGGGTGATGAAAATGTTCTAAAACTAATTGTGGTGCAGTTCTGTGGAGACATTAGAAACGAGTTAACTGTACACTTGAAATAGATGAATAGTATGGTATGTGAACTACAACTCAAGAAAAGTTATCCAAAAGGTTAGGTGCATATAACACCATGTATATTCAAATTTTAAAATATGCAAAGCAGTAGTACATACAAACATATGTTTGCAAACATGCTGGCAAGGGTATCCTAAACATCGAAAAACTCATACTGACTCATCAAGAAGAGATACCAGCCTTTACGCAGCTGTGAGTAATCGATCCTGCACGCAGGGGGAAGGTAAACACCAGAGTTCAGACAGCAATCACCCCCATGCAGAGAGAGGAGGACGTCAGAGAGGAAACCGAGTTATCCTCACTCTTTCTTTAAAAGAAAACTGTGGGGGCGCCTGGGTGGCTCGGATGGTTAAGCGACTGACTCATGGGTCCAGCTCAGGTCACAATCTCCTGGGTTGTGAGATCGAGCCCCAAGTTAGGCTCCACGCTAAGCGAGGAATTTGCTGGACATTGTCTCCTTCTGCCCCCCACTGCCCCCCAACCCCACTCCCCGTGCCTTCACACACGTGCTCTTTCTCTCCCTCTCAAATAAATAAATCTTTTCAAAAATATATAAATAAACTCTGAAGTCAGTATCACAAAATGTTCAGATGTCATCAAAGTGGGTTGGTGAGTACATGAACATTTATTGTATGATTCCCTATATTTTTCTAGATGCTTGAAACATTTCATAGCTTAAAAAATTCTACATTTCTAGGCGCATCTCATTAAAGACCATGATGCATGCCTCCCATCAGCGCTGTTCATTGTTGGTTGTTAAACATACCCAGAACTCTACTGAGTCCTGGCCAAAAAAACCTGCCCGTTTCCACAAAAGCAAGGACCAGACAGAAGGATCGTCATGCATAAATGAGGAAGAAAATCTCTCTGGCACATGACTCGGAGCTATTGGTGTCCAGGTCGACTGCAACTGGGTTTCGCTGCAATAGTAGAGATATCAGTAAGCACAAAGCAGAGGGCTGCCCCCCCCCCAAAACCACCCTGGGCCAACGCTCCTTAAGTAGCCCAGCCCATAGCAAAGTCCACGACCTGCCAAAAACTTCCTGACCTGGAAGCAGAAGGTTTAAGAGCATTTCTGGTAACTGTTGTATTAAACTCCTGATTTCTGGGAGTAGGTTTCTAAAAGTTCTCAAATTTCTGGCATAGGTTGCCATTTGAAAGACCTGGTCACATATTTAGTAACCTCATTGAGGTATTCCACAGCCAAGAAGACCAAACAAATTTAGAAAAAGAAAAGAAAAAGAAAAAAAAAACAAGTTTTCCTGGTCCTTTTTGACACATGAGTAGTACCAGGGTTTAATGGCTTTTTAAATTTTTATAATTTCATCCAAGGGCTGTGTTCGAGAGTACTATAACCACTTAGAGCAAATTCAGCCAAAATATGTGGAAGGTAATTACTAGATATCAAAAGGAAGTTCTTCCCATCACATTTACCCAGATTTTGCTCTTCTGTTGCAGTCTCCTCGCTGTCCTCGTCCAAGAAGAGCCCAGGGATTTAGAAACGGAAAGGAGAATGAGATGATGGGCCACCATGAACAAATTGTGTTGTCCGTGGTGTTAATATTACTTTCAGGACTTTTCTCCTCCTATACTTACCCTGCTATAAGAAGTTCCAGGCATCTGCCTACATTACATACATGTTTTGAGAGTTAATCCCTTTCCCCATGTGACTCATGATCCTGCAAGTCCTTCCAGAGGGGATAAAAATACAATGGATTACGGCACTGCAGCGTCGGCAATTCCCAAGGAAGAAGTGGCTTTAGACATTTATATACCGAGCTTGGCGACCGAGTGCCAGTGAGTGTGTCCGAAAGTTGTTGGAAATCGGACAATTTGTGCTGCGGTGCAAGGACAGGAAGCATTGCGAGTTTCTGCAGCCGTGGTTGGCTTGAGATAATACCATTGTATAACCAGGCACAGCGACCGCTCCCACTGCTGAGAGCCTGGGCCTGGCGTCTGGCTCCTTGGCTGCAGGCCAGGCTGAGGTCCTGCCGTCTGAAGGCAGGGTGTGTGTCCCCTCCCGGGCGGTCCACACACACACAGTGCCGGCCACACCTCACCTTCCAGAGGAAATCTGGCCAGAAAGCCAGACTTCATGACTTCTCCTTTATGAGCCTTACCCACCCCCAGTCCTTGCTGGGGGGGTTTTGTTTTCCACTTGGGTGCAGTGATGGTATTCACTGTGCGCTCACATGGGGATTTAAAGTCCCAGGCAGTAAATGAGCTGATGACAGGGTTATTGGAAAGATACTGTATCTGGCTATGCCTAGCTGCCTCAGTGCTCAGCCCTGGGCCCAGGCTTCAGAGAGGCCCCTGCCCTCATCACTTAGACACCCGGCCCTTCCCACAGAGCTCTTCCATTAGGCAGGAGCACTTACCAAGGACTATTTTAGACGTATTTAGCAGCAATATTGTTTGATTTTAACTGGACATTGTTCTAAATACACAAAAGAGTTCAAGGATGTGGCGCTGGGTTTTGTTCTCTCCCCCCCTTCCCTCCCCCAAACTGTCAGGTTTCTCTGGGAAAATGGGATGAAAATGTTTGGGGACATTTCCACAATAAAACACTCTAAAATATTTTTTTAAGATTTCCTTTCTAGTCATGTCAAGATTATAACTCAAATCTGCAAGAGTCAGGAAATTCCAAATTTATGTTGACACTTTCCCCTTAGAACCCTCACCAGATGATAAACAGTGTAAAAATTCTGTTCCAATTCAAATGTTCCAAATATGACATGGGGTTGCTATGTTCTTGTCTCGAAAAGGTACTTCAGGGCGACAAAGAATAGGCCTTTTAAGAAGCAAAGAGAAGCTTTTGGGCAAATAATTTTTCCAAACAATTTCTTAATATAGGAGGTGAAGTAATCATTTAAGATGGGTCAGCCTCTCGATTGCATTTTTGCAAATGGAAAGGAATTTAATTTTGTGATGGAAGCCAAGGAGACAGTGGTGGAATTTGTTCATGAAATCAGTGGTCCTCGAGGTGGAAATTTAAGTACTTGGCATGGATGGGAGGGCTCTTCTGGGCGACTCCAGTGGGTGCACTCGCAAAGGCCCCACGGGCCCCAAGGGGAAGCTCCCCGGCAGTCGCCACACTCCTCAGCAGGACAGGCTCAGCCTCGATCCCAGTGTGGCCTGCCACCAGCTGTGGGATGCAAGTAAATTATTGGGCACGTCTCAGATCTGGTGTCCCCATCTGTAAAATGCGGGAGGATCACAGCATCTACCTCATGGGTTGTCTGAGATTAGATGAGGTCATGCATGCTAGCTAGCATAAAACAGGGCCTCTAAAAACTTTCCTACAGTGAAAATAACAGCCATTTAGATAACCAGTATTCGTGGTGTGAAGGAAAATAAGCATTATCGGCAGGAGTGTCAGGAGCGCGTGCTTGGATACACGTTAGGAGCAGAAAGAACTTGATGAAAAAAGAAAATTCTCAGGGACAGAGTTTCTAAAATCTTAGAAACAGACATTTCTAGGGACACCGAAATAACTAATTACACTGACAGAGGAAGAAAGTGACAAAAGCCAAATAGCAAAGCGCTCCGTCCAGGGCCACAAAGACCCAGGGGGCTGCAGGTAAGAAAACAAAAAGAAACAGCGCGTGGTATCCATCTGAGTCCTAATCAAAACCCGAAACACCGCGGGAGATGGGCCCTCTAGGAGACGTGGAAAGTAGCAGGAGAAAGATCCGTGGGTTCTAGAAAACGGTGAGGAAGACTGCAGGCGAAGGCGAGCACATGTGCAGGGGGAGACCAGCTCCCGCCCCTCTTCACGCCCCTTGGCAAAGCCTGTGATCCCTTGGCCACAGGTGGGGGCTGGGGACCAGCGACGACGTCAAGAGCGCTGACACCACGCGTCTGCCCCAGATGCGGTCAGGTGGCCCAGGGAAATCGGGTCACTTTTGCAGACCACGCTATAATAAGGCAAGCTTGGAGGACTGGAAAAGGCAATTGCGTTGTCTCTGGTGTTAAACTAAGAAAAACAAAAACAAAAACCTGACGGTTCTGGCTCTTAAGTGGCTAGATCAGCTTCATTTTCCTATCTGTAAGGACATTACATTTAAAAGTCATCTATCAGTATGGACCCAAGAAGACTGTGGGAAGAGGAAACCATTCCAGACCAATTTCATTTCCGTCCACGATAGACAGTGAGGCCCTGTAATAAAGGCAGAACAATGGATGTGAAATCTGAGGAAGCGTGCGCCACCAGCTGCTCGCAGGCGGGGGGCGGGCAGGCTGTGTGGGAGCCCGGAGCCCGCGGCCCCGGCCACCTCCGCCCCCGCGGCCCGCCGAGGCCCGGCCCTTCGACTTACCACCTGCCACCTGGGGCGGCTCTGGCCCTGCGCTCCCTCACCTGGGGCTGTTTGCTTTTAGATTTGTTTCCAGGCCACATCTGTTGTTCTCTGGGTTTAGGTGGCAGTAAAGATTCTGTGGAGAGAAGAGCGTAGGATCTGGAGTCAGAACAATAATGGATGGATGGCCATGTCATTTACTGGTTGTGGGGACTTGGGCGGATCCCTGAGCCTGTCTGAGACAGCCTCTCTTACAGTGGGGATCAAAGGACCACCCTTGAACGATTACTGTGAGGATCACAAATCAAGGACTGCCGTAATGCTTGGTGCAGTCAATGTCGTATGTATTCCTAATTTCTGATCTCACCTCTTTTCAGGCTCTGGGCTTTATCTGGATCCTAGACCCTTACTGCAAGGTATGTTTATGCTTGCAAAAGCGGTCTAATAATTCACTTCATCTAAGTGTTTGATTCTTTCCACGGGACCCCGCCATTCCTGGATTTTAGTTTGGGTCAGGAAAGCAAACCATGTTGCAGAGGCCCTGGAATGTCAGTTAGGAAAAGGAAACACATCTTTCACTCAGCCAGCCACCCCCTGCAAGGACCTTTCTTCCCTTTCTCTCTACCTTCTTCATCTCCTCTCTCTCTCTCTTTTCTCCCTCTTTTTCTTTCCTAGGCTTTGATCTTGACAATGAGAAGATTCACAGAGTCTACAGATCTGTACCCGAGACCAAGATTATTTTCAAGACTGATTGTTCAAATGACAACAGTATTTCAACAACAACCTGAGTCCCAAAGAGTTCAAGCCTCTCTCCCTTTCTGCTCCTGTCGCCACCACGGCAGCAAAAGAGAACACTAGCCCCTGTGCCCCTTGCCGTCTGACCCCAGGCTGACTTGGCCACACTGCCATTTGCCTCCTTCATGCTGATACACCTGGATGTCTGCAGAGCTGGTAAATATTTGCCCATGCAGGAGAGAGCAAATGGCGGTTTCTGCACAAGGGAGGTGATGAGGCAGCTCGTCCCCCTGGGTCAATAAGTGCGAAACCAACAATGGCAATGTGCAATGGTGACACGCTATCTGTTAGCTTCAGAGAAGGGAGCTACCGATGGCCGTGACCTCCAGACTCCACGGCTGCAACCTTCCAAGCAGCAAGAGCAGAGGTCTGTTCTTTGCCCTGGATGTCAGCTTTTCACTGCACTCTGTTGCCCTCCACCCCCTGGCACAGCTGAACTTCAAGATCACTGCAGTGACGTTTCAACTTTCCCCAGAGGGTTTAGAAATTAATTGTATCCATTGCGGGGCGCCCGGCTGGTTCAGTCCATAGATCATGAGACTCTTGATCCCTGGGCTGTGAGTTCGAGCCCCACGTTGGGTGTAGAGATTACCTAAAAATAAAATCTTTAAAAATAATAATAAAATAAATGTGTCGGTTGCCTTCTCATTATTCTGTCTGCTTGTTACCTCCATCTCCAGACTCTGCTAGAAGAGAAAGGAGCCGGGGTAGAAGAGAAAGGAGCCGACCTCCATCTCCGGACTCTGCTAGAAGAGAAAGGAGCCAGGGTAGAAGAGAGGCTCACACGAGGTAGAAGAGAGGCTCACATGGGGTGATAAGGAGGCAGATACACCAAAGAAGGAGCAGGACAGGATTGCTGGCAAATGCCAAGAGCAGACAATGCAAAGTTTAGGAAAGTGCCCCAAAATTATATGTCTAAGATGGGGGGTGGGGACGGGGGTACTTTGTTACTGAAGAACAGAGAAACCAGTCCAGCTTCTTTGATTAACTACTTAGACTTCTCTGCCTCTATCCCTTTCAGTTTGGTAAATAGAGTCTCAAAATATAAATGCAATTGACAGACTGAACTTTCAGTGAATCGAAGAGAACTACTCACCCTTTCAGGCCTGTGAAGCTTTTCAGGATACCACAATGTTAGTTTATAGTAAATAACTTCTGACAGATTGGGGTAAAAGGTATACAAGAGTTCTTTTTGTACTAAGACATTTTCTCTAAGTTAGGCATTATTTTGCAATAAAAATTAAAAAAAAAAAAAAACCACAACAACAAAACCTACACTTCCAAAGAAGGCTATCTATGGATTCTGAAAAACTACCAGCACAGCTAGATAGCGAGTCATAGCACAGGTGAATAATCAGCATGATGCAGAAGTGACAACTTTGTCCTTGGAACATTCATTCAGTGAATGATTACGGAGCTCCACTGGGAACCAGGTGTTTCTCTGGTGCTGGGGATGTGGCTATGAGTAAGAGAGAAAGGAAGAAACAAACACAAGTCTGCAAGACCCACGGTGGGATACACTCTGAGTTCAGATGGGGATGTGTGCAACCCCAAGTGAGCAGAGGGGACGCAAGGAAACTCTGTAGGCACCCGGGCTCTGGGAAGCACTGCTGTCAGAGTAAGTCCTTATGGTGGAAAGAATGAGCTGTGGGAAAATCCAGAGTGAGCATCCAGCCTAGGAGGACAGTACATGCACTTATTAGGCAGGGACCAGCTTAGGGACTAGACAAATAGCCAGAAGGCTAGTTGATTAATTAATGCATTGGTTAATTAATGAAAGAGTCCTAAAAAATATATCCAGTTAGATCTCATCATTAAATAAACATTCACAGGGAATTTGTACATGGGGAGTGATCGTTCAATGTCTTCTAAAACCTCGTTCTCTATTTCCTGCTTCAGTGTCCCCAAGGAGGTCTTCCTTGCTGGGCTTCCAGTCGTTGGGTTGTGTAAGGAACCACCCAATTCTCATCCATAGTGAAGATCAAACAAGAATTAAACAAGCAAACAATAAATACGGTATTGATTTAACCCAACCATATGAGGTTAATTCTGACAGCGTCTTTTACTGGTTGGTGACATGGTTTAATGGAATGAACTTAAATTTCATCATACCCTCATTGGGCAAGCAGAGTTCACTTGCCCAAGTGTTGTTAATTAGTGATCTAGAATTGCCAGACAGGTAGGAGGAGCCAACCTTCAGCAGAATTTAGGAGCAATAGGGTACAAAGTGACCATATCTTGATTGACACTGTCTTCAAAGGTCTACTAATCCAGTATCTATGTGAATTGTTCTATGACACAAGTTGAGTTACCAACTGGGCTTGATGTTGATGGAAAATACTCTAGAACAAATAGCACTGAGATTTCTTGCTTATCACTCTAAGATTAGCATTTGCCAATAGGCCCCTTAAAACCACCCTATTTCTTTCATGATGGAGTTAAATCGACACTGGAGGAGTAGAGAGAAGGAAACGTTGCCTCTGTGAATCACATGTCTGTGGACTTCCGTTTTTCCTGGGTTAGGCAAAGTTTGACTGTCACAGTCTAAAATTGGGACCCACAGAATCAGTCTTTCTATATGGACTTTTCAAAAAGCGAGTTACATTTTATTAATGATTAAAATATTCAGGAAAGTTCAATGTAGACATGAAATACATTTTTAGGGGAATTGAACAAATGAGCACTTGTTTCTCAGCAAATCTGTGATTCTTACTCCTACCAAGGCTGTGAGAAGGCCACCTTATTCCACATCTGAGCCTTGACAAAAAGAGGTGCCTTGTGTTTATAATGAATTTCACTCTCCTATTGTAGACATAATTGCCAATCATATTTCCTGCACACCAGGGTTCTAACTGGGGAGTAGAGCAATACAGTGAACATCACCCTGCTAACGTGGGGGCAGGTATGGCTTCTTCCCTGGCTCCCACTTTAGAACAAGGGAGGACAAGAAGAGAAAACTCCTCACGGAGAGAGTAAGGAAGTTGGGCTGATTTGGGAGACAGCTTTGCAGGTTCTAGAAGGGCAGAGAACTAAAAGCTACTGTTCCAAGACCAGACAAACCTGCTTCTTTTTCTCCCTCCTCACAGGAAAAGGGACAAGGAAGAGAACAGAGAAGGGGAGTAGGGAGAAAGAAAGAGAGGTGTTCTTGGCCTCAAGCACGGGGCATATGCCCATGCCATGCTGCAGCAGAACACGCCTATGAAGCATGAAGAGTCATTTTTATGATTAAGTGAAACGCTGCCAATTTCTTCCTTCTTTGTGGTTTATCGGACATGTTGGCTAGTCTATGTTCATAGTTCTAAACCTAGAGAGAACTTAGGAAATCCTCATGAAAATAACTTCTCTGACTGGATCTGTAAGAATATAAATGGGTAGGGCATGATGGGGGACAAGAAAAGGAAGGGAGAATATTGGCATCGTCCAAATGAGAAATGCATGCCTGCTTTAAGACAACAATCTAAAACTGGAAAAGAGAATATATACGAAAAGTCACAAAGGATTACCAGAATTTCATGTTCATGTTCAAAGGCCAGTCATTGAGTTAACAATGAGAGTGATGAGGGAAGTGAAGGCCGTTTTGGAAAACTTCCCTTTCCCAGGTGATGGTTCAGAGTTGCCCTCCTGAATTTCGTCAGCCATTCTGTGAGCGTGGGTTAGTGATGACTTCTTTCTTGCATTCTTTCTCCTAGCATCATGAAACTCCCCGACCCTCTCTGCTCTGGTTTAATAGTGAGATCCATGGCATTGCTGCAACTTGAGAGAAAAAGGAGTCCCTCAGGGTCTGCACATTCTTTGTCTCAGAGGAAATTAATTTGGGTGTTCTTTAGTCAATGCCTAAAAACATTAAGATTCCTGTAACAGATGATGTCTCAGCAGTGTAGGCAACAAATGGAAGGCCCAGGAAACATAAGCTTTTTGCCTAAAAAGGCAAACTGACTTAACCACAAACAATCCATCTCTCCCAATCAGAAACTAGGGAAGATAAGAGTTCTGCTTCACCTACATCCATGCATGGACCTGGGAGTAAAAGTTTTCCATCTTAAACTCCAAGGACAGGTGTAAACAGAGGCTCAGTTCTTCCTAGGAGGCTGATTACAAAGAAGAACTAATCAGAAGCCTTTCATCTCTGACCCTTTACCTTTAGGTCTATTTTGGGGCACGGAGGTGACAGCGCTTGTGTCCTTTGCGCCCAAGGAAGTGACAGGCAGCTTGCTGATCAATATCCCCCTTTGGTAGTGTCTTCAGAATTTAGAAAAAGGGCCAGAAAATGAAGCAGAAATCAATACTCAGGTCTGGTGAGAAGGAGGTTATTGTCACATTAATTTCATTTCTAAAAAAATAAAAATAACAAAGGCAAACTGCTTCCCTTTGCATTCATTGAGAAATGAGTGCATTTTCTAAAGAATTTTAGTCAAAAGAGTCTAAAGAGGCAAAGCTCTAAAGAGTTTTAGTCAATTTCATATCCGAATGAGATGTTGTCAAGTTTCTGAGATCTGATGCTCGCTGTGCTGTTCATGGGGGAGGCAGTCCTTGATTTTCCAAGCATCACTAGTTGGACAATAACTTGTAGCAGAAAAACATAAAAGGGAAGAATTTCTGACAACAAACCTAAGGCTTTAGGAATGAGCAGTTCAATAGATAAATGGGAAGTTTGGGAGAATCAACAAAGCAATTAAGAGAATGGAGGGATTGATTTATGGGGAGGATCATTCCTTTGATGTTTAGCTCGGCTAATCAATGCTTCTTTTTTTTTTTTCCTTTTGACAAGGATTAGGGGACAGGAGATGAGTAAAGGATTAAGATTAGTAATCTACAAATACCTGAAATAAATAATTTTACGGGAGGAGAGGAATTCCTTTCAAATTGGCCAACATAATTGAATAGATCTAAGAAATTAATTCAAAAGGTATTTGTACCACAATCTTTTGTCCCCCCAGGTCAGCTCCCTTTTATTACTTCGTATATTGAATATACACTTGCTGGCTCTTTGTTAGCTTAAAATAGAAAAAAAAATTACAATTTAAATTCTTAATAGAAGGATGTTTGAAATATGCAAACAATTGCCTTTAAGAAACAATAAAAACTCACCCCATGAGATATTTAAAATTCCAACACATATGTTGTATCAGACAGAGATGAAAGAAGTGAGTTTGTCTCTTATTTCTTAGGGGAAATGTTTTACCAAATTTGAAATATTTTCCTATTGAACTTAGAAATTTAATAAAATCACTCTTCTAATATGTACAAGATTAAGATTCTGAGGGTGTGATTCTGACAACACAATATCTCCTTAGCTCTTATTTGATTTCAAAAAAGTAAAAGTCCTGCATTTTTCCTCCTATAGATTTGAGCATAGCTGATACGTTCTCTTCCTTCGGGGGCTGCTCAAGTGATGTCTTTTCAGGGGGCCACCCCTGACAGAACAACATCAAGCAGCACACACCATTCCTATAACACTTCTTGATTTTTCTAGAGTATTATTGCTCTCTAGAATCATATTACTTATTCTTTATCTTATGCATTTATTGTTTGTCTTCTCCATCAGTTAGGACACTCCATGAAAGAGTGACCGTTCTGTCTGTGGCAGGGACTCTGGCATTTGGGGCAATAGCCAGCTCAGGGTAAGCACCTGATATGTATTTGTTGGAAGGAAAGAAGGGGGAAGGGAGGAAGGAAGGAAGGAAAGAAAGGAAGGGAGGAGATGAGGAAAGAAAAAGAAGGAAGGAAGACTAATACACTATGTCATCACCACAGGGTTCTAGAAAGAAGCAGAAATGCATACTATGAGTTACTGAAAAGCAGAGGCAATGTCTTTTTATTTCCAGGGCACTCTGTGTGCCTAGCACATAGCTAGGCATTCAGAGCTATTTAAGAGAGAGCAGAAACTTGGCAAATGAGTTAAAGTTTACAATCCAGTTGAGGATAATTTAAAAAAGTGATATTGTAATAATAACTATACGGTGTGGTCCTCTTATAAGTTCTATGCAAATATAGTGCTGCACTAATATTCACAACAATCCAACAACAGGCACTATGACTATATATATATGTGTGTGTGTGTGTGTGTGTATGTGTGTGTATGTATGTATTTTTTTTTAAGAGAGAGAGAGCCCACTAGTAGGGGTGGGGGGTGGAGGGGCAAAGGGAGATAGAGAAAGAGAATACTAAGCAGGCTCCATGCCCACTGCAGAGCCTGACTCGGGGCTTGATCTCAAGACCCTGAGATCGTGACCTGATCTGAAATCAAGAGTCAGGGCTTAACCCACTGAGCCAAGCAGGTGCCCTGAGGCACTATGACCATTAGTCCTACTTACAGTTGTGCAACTGAAAGCACAATCCCCAGGGGAGCTATTTGTCCCAAGACATGAGCTGGGTGAGTGGCAGAGCTAAGGTCTGAGGACAGGCTGTCTACCTCCAACATCTGCTCTCATGACCTCGTGTGAGCTAGTCACCCATGGGGTGGGAATCCCCCTGGGAGACAAGGAGGCTCACAGAGTAGGGGCTGAAGAATAGTCCAGAAAGCAAGGGGTGCATGGCACACTCATGAGGAGGGGTGGGACAGGTTGGGGGGAAGAGTTCTGAGACCATGCTCCAGCTTTCTAGGGAGGCCCTGTCTTTTGGAGCCTTTCCTGACGTTCTGCTGCTCTGTGTGCCCAAAATACAGTGCGCATCCAAAGAATGTCTCCTGTTCTGATAAGTAGGGTGACTCTGGGGACCACCATGGAAAGCAGGGAGATGAGGTAAGAAAATGTGGGGCCCATGTTCCTCAGGGGCAAGGATTAGGGAGATGGAGAAGGAGGAGCAATTATTAGGAAATTTAGGTAAATTATTCAGATGTACACAGGATGGACTGGAAAGAGAAGAATGTTAAGACAAACCATGAAACTAAGGAAATCTGTGTCAAGTAGAGTAATGGGGTGATAATAAAATAGTAATTAATAAGATTAATAAACTATTAGACATTGGCAGATGAATGGATAAAAAATATGACATATACATACAATAGAAAATTATTCAGCCTTAAAAAGGAAGGGAATTCAGATACAGGCTACAACATGGATGAACCCAGACATGATGCTGAGTGAAATACACCAGGCAGACATACAAAAGGACAAATACTGTACAATCTGGTTTATGTGAGGTGCCTGGAGTAGTTCCATTCACAAAACAAAAAGTGAAATAGAGGTTACCAGGGACTAGAGGGAGGAGAGAGGAAGGGTAAGTTACTGGTTTTTTTAATAAATAAATAAACTATTAGACACAGGACAGAAAAAAGTGAGAGATAGAAGATGGTTCTGCATTTTGGACTTGAATAAACACAGGAGGGCAGAAAAGACAGGTCAGGAAGGTAGTAGCTGAGATGCAGTTTGTTGGGACACATGGATTTGAAGGTGCCCGTGAATATTCCAGTTGAATCTCCGGCAGGGACTTCGTCTCCATTCTCCTAGAAATAATAGGCTATTAAGATGTTGTCCGGGTTGTAGCCTTAGGGATGTATCTTTAAGGCTGCTTTGAAGGAATTCATACACATAAGAATTTAGTGGTTCTTTCTAAGTGCTGGGCACTGCCCTGGGTCTTTCCCTCTGTGGGAACTCTCCTTCCTGGGGCTGAGTTCTCTCATCCTGCAGCACATGGCCTGGGTGTCGGACTGCGCACATGCACCAGAGCATGGCTCACCCTGCCCTTCATTGAGGCACCACGCGAGCCAGCAGGACCATGCCCTTGGCACCGCCCTCAGCAACCGTGATAAAATGGGTGGCTGCCTCGTTACTTCTTCGGGCTCACAGAGAGATTTCCAGATGCCTTATCTAGGCCCTGACTCACCCCCACATTTGCCAGCAGATCCTGAAGGCCCACAATGTGAGGAAATAAGCAATACACAATTGGGGAGGTCTTTTGTATGGCAAGCGAGCTTCACTTTTCCTGGCTCTAAATAGCACCTATGCTATGGCAACACGACGTGCAGGGTCACTTCTATTTTCAGTTCTTCAATGCTAACCTTCTACAATTTTATGTTAAACTGAATGTCAAGAGAGGTTTCCTTTAATGAATATTATGGCTTCATCTATAAAGTGATTGAGAACACCCATTCCCCTCAATAACTCTGAAAAACTACCTTCCACCTTTGCCTATTGATGCCTTGCCATACAAAAACTTTTATCTTAAATTTAAATAGTTGCAAAGAACGTGACTTCCAGTGTATTGGAAATATCTAAATTTGTAATTAAAACGTCTCACAGTCAAATGCATCCAGTGCCATCGTCATTTGTTAACTACCATCGTCTGTTTAAAATACTAGAGCAAGATTTTCAGAAAGTCAGAAATATGCTATCAATCCATTTTCTCCTCAAAAGCTGTATTTCTGCTCCACATTCCTTTCAGAATTTTATCCTAATGCAACATATTTATATGCTTGAGAATTTATTTTACTGATCACCCACCCTATGTCCCTAAAAAAACTGTACACAAAATGAAAACCTAATATATTTAATATTTCTTGTGACCTGATGAGTCTAAATGCCAAAATAATTTATACTGGGAGTTCCTGGATAGCTCAGGCGGTTAAGTGTCTGCCTTAGGCTCAGGTGATGATCTCGGGGTCCTGGGATCGAGCCCCCGTGGGGCTCCCTGCTCAGCGGGGAACCTGCTTCTTCCTCTCTCTCTCTCCCCTTCCACTGCTTGTGCTCACTCTCATTCTCTCTCTCACACATATAAATAAAATCTTAAAAAAAATAAACACCAAAAATTTTATCCTGGATGGAATAATCAATACAATTTTTGCTAAGATATAATTGAGCAAAACAATACATTTCCCAATTTTGATAAATAATTATTAAATATGAAGGTACAATTTTGTTAGATGTATCTCTTCATGAAATGCAAAGGTGAAGATGTTAGCTTGGTTACATGAGACAATATTTCAACTTTTTTTTTTTTATGCCTAGGAGCTTACTGTACCTGAAGATAATGTATCACAGTGGAATGCTCTTCCATTGTCAACGGGGTGGGGATTCATATGAAAGCTGGAGGTGGGAAAAGACACCAAGCACCTTTAGGTCAGAGCAAATATTCAGGTTGAGGGTAGAAAATTGACTCTTTGGGACCATCCATGCCAAGCACCTCCTGGACACTCTTCATATATCTGAAGGGAAACATGGACCCTAGTGAAAAGACTGCTCTTCTAGAAAATCAGGTCAGAGCACTGGAAAGAAATGCAGAATTACATCGTGCATTCTCTCTACTTCCTGCTGTAGACTTAGACCATCTCAAACAGATGACAATTCATTGCACTTCTGAGGGTGGTCAGCATAGGAGATTCTGTAAATGCCCCAAATAATGTCATTCTTTTATTCAACTAATAGTTGCTGAGGGGGCACGTGGGTGGCTTAATCTGCCTTTGGCTTGGGTCATGATCCCAGGGTCCTAGGATCAAGTCCCATATCGGGCTCCCTGTTTATCGGGGAGTCTGCTTTTCCCTCTCCCTCTTCACTTCCCCTGCTTGTGCTCTCTCTCTCTCACTTTCCCTGTCTCTCTCTCTCCCTGTGTCTCAAATAACTAAATAAAATCTTAAAAAAAAATAGTTGTTGAGGACCTATTGTGTCAGGCACTGTACTACTAGGCACTGAGAAATGTATAGCAAACAAGAGGGACTTTGGGGACTGAGTCGGTAGAACCTGGAATGGTGAGCTAGGGCGCAATGAAGGATGTGGAGGGATGCGTGGGGTCTGAGATGATCCTAATAGCTCAGCTCAGGGCCCTAAAGCAAAACCAGACAATAAGCCAGGCCAACCTCCCAAGAGAGGTGGTGGCAGTTTGGTCTCTGATCTGTGGGACTGTGATTGTTGGGGGCATCTCAGGGAGAGGTAACTGAATATATGGGTTTGATGATTCACTGGAAGATGCAACCAATCATAGTTCTTTTTTTTTAATTGAAATTCAAAGAACACTCATTGAGCATGTATTTTATACCATGCACTGTGCAAGTTTCAAGGGTTTCAAAGATGAAGGGAGATAATCCTTCTCAAAAGCTCACAGACTAGTGGACAAGGCAAATATATAAAAGAGGGGAAAAGAAATAAATCCCCAAAGAACAGGTTTGGGTTTGGCTCTTAATGCTGGCCCTGGCCTGGATCAACCAACTTACTAGAATCATAGAGATGATAAAGCAGCAGTATATCTAATTTGATCCTCTAACTTTACAGATAAATTTTGAGGTGTTTTCTCCCAGTGCTGATCTGCAGTCACCGCTGATACCCCAAGGACTTCTCTTTACATGTACTCACATTTCTCAGCCCAGAACTCCACTAGAACCATGGAGAAACACTGAAGGTCCTTCTAGAGGAATGCTGCCCAAATGTGAAAGTTCACCTCTCACCCCGTACATAGAGAGGTTTGTGGGGACCCTCCTGTTTACCATCCACCAATGCAGGTAGAACCTAGGATATTTTCTGGAAAAGTATTTTAAAGTCACTTCAAATATTCCCTGAACCTGGCAATGGGGTCTCTCATAAGAGAATATTCTTCATTTAAGTGTCTGCTATACTCTTTCCAAAAAGAGACGTGAAAACTTCATCTCGAACACATCTATCTTTAAGGTGAGGTGATGAACAAATGTCCTAATCAAAGACAAAACTCAAATGGTCAAAAATGCTCTAGCTGCTCATTTTCACCTGGCCTGCTTTCCCGGGGCTCTCCAGCACCACACTGCCCACCACCATTAGGAGGTGGGTTATTGTATTCTCCAGTTCATGCTTTCCCTCCCTTGCACACAAGGGCTCCGTGGGACCCTGCAACTACTTCTCCATCAGATACTCTTCCCTAATTCCCTGCAAGGACCTCGCTGGCACCCCACACCAAATGTGGATGGGTTCAAGGGCATGGACACGGGGTTCCCTCTAGAATGGTTTTGTTACACGGGGAAGATCTGTCAAAGATTCAGCTCAAATAGAATACTTCCTTCTATTCTCCACAGGATTGTCTTGTTCTGGAAACCTAAGACTGGCCACAGAGCCTGGACTTCCTCCTCTGACAAACGGGTCCCCTCGTCACACATTGTTTTGGATTCCTGAGGGGACTATTTTATGCCTTTTCAATTTTTTGCATTTGTTTTTAATGATTTAATTAAAAAAAAAAAAACAATGTAAACCTGAGTGCACCTGACTGCGTGCTTCTTTCATCTATACTGAAATAAAATAGCTTTGTTTTGCTTTTTTCTGAACTTTATATTCTCTTTCTAAGGACCCAGATTGCAGATCAAGAGTCCTACATTGGCTGACAGATCTCCTCCAGTAGATGCAGTCATCGAAAAGAGAGTATTCACAGAGGCTTTAGAAAGCCAGATGCTCCCAGGAACACTTGGAATATTGGGGTCAGCTTTCACAACAGCTGAAGAGAAAGGTAAGCTCCCAACTTCAACTAATGCAACCAATGGAACTAACATGGTATCAGTACTATTTCAGCCTTAAGGACTGACCCGAGTTCACGTCAAATGACCAGGAAATTACTTACATTATTGTATTATGCAAACTAGAAGTATAATGGTCTTTCTCTTAAAGATCCTAGAAGCAAACTTTAGCCAGGTAGCTCTGAGATTTAGCCCAACTCATTCTAATATTTTCAGTGTTGCCCAGAGGTGAATTTAGCTGAAATTAGTGAAGTCAAGTTTTAGGATCTCCACAAAAGTGGCCCCTTCCAAGACCTTGGGAAGGGTCTTCTTGGGTTCAGTTGGCCCCCCCCTTTTTTTTTTGGACTGTCTCCCTTCCATCATATTTCATCAGATTTTGTTGGAGTGGCCTTACACATTGTACATCTGGCTTTGAGGCAGCTTATATTATATACAATAATATATAACTTAATAGACATAATTAATAAACTATGTGGAGTTTTTTTTTATTTGGTGATCGTTTTCTGATGCATTGCTAACCTTTTTAAATTTGTAATTTGTGGTGCTTCTTTTATCATTCAAAATAAACATTTTTTAAAGATTTTATTTATTTATTTGAGGGAGAAAGAGCAGGATCAGGGTGAGGGGCAGAGGGAGAAGCAGACTCACCACTAAGCAGGGAGCCTGACGCGGGGCTCGATCCTGGGACCCCAGGATCATGACCCGAGCCAAAGGCAGATGCCCAACTAACTGAGCCACCCAGGCGCCCCCAAAATAAACATTTATACATAATACCCCACAAAGTACTAAAATACTAAAAGTACAGGTTTAATAATATTGATTTAAATACTCAGTAGTACTTTATTATAATTATTGTTTGTTTTTAAAACTCTCTGAGAGATTAAATACAGAAATATTTCACTTTTTCCATATTTTGGCTATCCCATTGTTATGTTAATAGATTTGATTTTTTAGTTTACAGTTAGATAGCATTTGTCTCCTCTTGTCTTTAATAAGCCATCTTTCTAATTAAAATATTTAAATATTGGGGTGCCTGGTGGCTTAGTCGTTAAGCATCTGCCTTCAGCTGGGGTCATGATCCCAGGGTCCTGGGATTGAGCCCCGCATTGGGCTCCCTGCTCTGCAGGAAGCCTGCTTCTCCCTCTCCCACTCCCCCTGCTTGTGTTCCCTCTCTTGCTGTGTCTCTTTCTGTCAAATAAATAAAATCTTTAAAAAAAATTTAAGTATTTCCTTTAATATTTTTATTAATGGCTATTTGCTTATCTAATCTAGACATAATATCTAAAATGCCTAACCGAAAATTATATTCATCAAAACAAAAATATTTCTGTTCATTATTAATATCACAGCTCATAATACACTTCTATGATTTCTATAAGTTTAAGCCACTTGCTTCATAAATACAAGTTTTACTGATGGAAAAAGGTGTTTTCCCTTTTTTTTAAAAAGATTTTATTTATTTGACAGAGAGAGACAGTGAGAAAGGGAACACAAGCAGGGGGAGTGGGAGAGGGAGAAGCAGGCTCCCCACTGAACAGGGAGCGCCACGGACACGGGTCTCAATCCCAAGACCTTGGGATCCTGACCTGAGCTGGAGGCAGATACTTAACGACTGAGCCACCCAGGTGCCCCAGTTTTCCCTTTAAATACACAAATTAAGATAGCCCAGGAGGAATACTGTGTACTCAAACTATCTCAAAAAGATAACAAACTAATTTTCTCTAAAGATCATCTATTAGTCAGGACTTTTCAGTTGGCAAGTGACAGAAAAATCCAACTGAAAGTGATTTAAGGAAAGACGAAGCTTCGTGGTCATGGGTGGGAAGTGCCAAAAGGGGAACCTGGCAGGGGACCCAGGCCTGGACTCCACATCACATCCCTGCTTGCTGCCCTCTGCAATGGCTCTGTTCTCAAAAAGGCACTCCCCTTATGGTGCCAGGACCCCTTGAAACAATTCCAAGATTATGACCCACAACTCCAAACCCAGCTGAAAAAGTGAGTGTACCTTTCTCTCAATAGCCCCAGCAGAAGTTGAGTCTCCTTAGCTTTGATGAACCTACCCCCATACCCAGTACTGGGACCAGAAAGAGGCACTATGCCAACGGGCCAGCACTGAGATGGGATCCTGTTTTACTAAAGACAGGGAAATAGACCATGAGCAAAAAAAAAATACAATTGTTCAGTATGATTATGAGGTGTGAAAGAGTCCATCTGGTGTAAAACTTAGGAAAGTGGTTCTGAAGATCTCGTCTCTGAGACTGTGTGTATGGGGGGATGGATGCGGGATGTTTATGTGTATGTGCAGGGAGGGGTATGTGTGGCTTGAGTGTGTGGTGTGTGTATGTGGTATGTGTGAGTGTGGTGCCTACATGGAAAACAAAATGTCCACAGTAAAACATCCATGGTGCTCAGTGGAATAGAGAGTCCTTCCAGGGCTGTCCGTAATTCATTACTGACAAGTAACTTCAAGTGAGGTCATGGTTAAATGTTGAAGCATTACAAATTAGGTTAGAAAAAGCCACTTGCCAAAGCAAACAGTATGGGTGGGAGTAGAGGGAGAGAAATATAGATGGCAGGGTCCAAAGTGGGCATGCTGACATTTCATGCGGTTCACTAACTCTACTTTTGTGGCCTTCATAAATTTCACTCAGAATTACTGTCAATGAAACTAATGAAATCACAGGCTGTTCAACAAAAGAAGTATCAATCTGTAATTTTCCATTGGGTCAGTGAGACCTCAACTTATGGGAGGTATGCTTCATGTTATCAAGGCTGGGCGTTGACTTTGTTTCAAGTACCTTTCAGGAATTTCATAAAAATTCTGTGTCTTGATCTTTTTTAACAAGTTCAGGTAATTTTTTGGATCTGAGAATTCTGCTTTAAAGACCAAATAACAAGCACAAACACAAACAAACAAAATATAAAAAAAAAAATGACTTTTGTGTCTAGTAAATCGGTTTCAATCTCTACTTTTCCAGAGTAAGATCTTCCTCCAGCTTTTTTAATTTCCTATTTTCATTGTTCTAAGTAGAAAGAGAAAATGGAGAAAACAATGTGTCTTTGAAACATATCACTTCCAAAATTCAAGAAGAAAAATAGACATTGTAGGGATGTTATTATATGTTTCTTTCCTGAATGCCAATGCCTATGTGAAGAAGTTTTAAGAAAACTTCTATTGGTATACCATAACCATTTTCCACAATATTACCTAAGTTAGAAAAGAGAGTTTTGTTTTACTTATATAAAAATATTCATATGTATTATATAAAATATAATAATGATCAAGTCCTACATTAAAGAAAAACACTACGTACTTATTCCAGACCAAAGGACAATAGCAAAAATGAGACTGAATTTACACCAGAAATTGAAATTTTTATTTCTTTTGCCAGGTTTCCAATTTACTGCTTTTTAAAAAGATTTATTTATTTACTTGAGAGAGTGCACACGCATACAAGCAGGAAGAGGGGCTGAGGGAGAGAGGGAGGAAGAGAATCTCAAGTAGACTCTCTGCCAAGCACAGAGCCCAACGCAGGGCTCGATCCCATGACCCTAAGATCATGACCTAAGCCAAAATCAAGAGTCAGATGCTTGACTAACTGAGGCACCCAGGCGCCCTTCCAAGTTACTGCTTAGAGGTATAATTCAGGTTATTATTACCTCTAATTCTCCAGGTGGATATGTCTGTTCTCTATTAATTATTTTAAGGAATAGAAAACTAACAATGATCCTAAGAAAGGGAAAATTAATGTTCTGTTCTCACTATTAAAAATTTTTTAGTTTTCTTTCCATTGGAATTTATTTTAAGGTGTCTTTCCCTGGATCAATTCCCTTGTGTCTTGCCTCCATGAATACTTCTTCCCATCCAAATCCACATTCTTTTCCAGGATCATCATAAATTTTTGTCTTGGCTTCCAAATCATTGTTGTTGAGAAATATCCCATCTATCTGGCTTCCCTAGAGTGTGTCATCTTTTCTGTCTTTAGACCATCTTGACTTCTTCCACCAGGGAAGGGATATATGATGATACAGGCCTACCTCAAGAAATGGGATGAAATATTTTGTCTCAAAGTGAAGTGTCCCGGGGTGCCTGGGTGGCTCAGTTGTTAAGCGTCTGCCTTTGGCTCAGGCCGTGATCCCAGGGTCCTGGAATGGAGCCCCATGTTGGGCTCCCTGCTCAGGTGGGAAGCCTGCTTCTACCTCTCCCACTCCCCCTGCTTGTGTTCCTGCTCTCACTATCTCTCTCTCTGTCAAACAAATAAATAAAATCTTAAAAAAAAAAAGTGAAGTGCCCATGTTTGGCTTCAGCATCACCAATGGCTAAGCCCCTCTCCTACCACCACTCTTCCTAAAATGATATTAAAGTCCCACAGATTGGTGCACAAAAGCCATAGTCCAACTTGGCTGCCAGTAAGAACCTAAACAAAATTCCAGAGGCAATAACAGAATTTCCCTCTTCAGAGAGTGAAAGACACAGGCCAGCATGGAGTATTTCCCGATAAGGACTTTCCTGAAGATATGGTCCTGGGGCTGGTTATACCTGACACTAATTTTTTAGTGATATATGATTTTTTGAAAATCTGGGGGAAAAGAGGGGGGAAGAGTAAGTGGAGAAAAAGCTAAGGGCTACCTTTTGCCAAAAACTCTAAGTAAATATTTAGTATCTCTCTAAAGGTCCTTTGACATTGCGAAGCATTAATGAGAATAGCATGAAACTCAGCAGTACAAGTCCTTACTGATGCCCTACTGTCATTGTGAAAAGCAGTATTGAAAACTGAGCATGGGTTAGGACTTTTTGACAGTTTTGTGGCCACATTCAGCAGCCACACAGTACTATTAGTTTTGTTCATCCACTCCCTGGAGTACTTGAAGAGCAGCAATACTTGAAAGAGGAATGAATGTTTCCAAGGCTATTCTAAAGGTGGTTAAATTGAGGTCCAGGAAACTAAAGGATCCCAAGGACCTAGCCAGCCTGTACTGTTACTTAGCATAGAATTTAGGTTTTCTGAGCTCCAGGTCTTCCTCTGCTAGACCCCACCTTCTCGCTGGGTACTCCACTTTTATTCGTCTTTCTTCTGCCCCATCTCTCCACCATTCAAAACAAGGCAAATAGTTTCTTTCAAGGTACCTTGTTTCCAGGACCTACTCTGATCTTATATCAACTTCTCATCTTCCAGATCAGATCAAAATTAGATCTTTGAAATACCTGTGGGTATGGGTATAGTTGTAGAATGAAGGAACATTTCAAAAATGGAAATAAAATATGTACTCCTTGAAGGTGGCATTCTTTAATAATCAACATTTTCTTAAGAAGAAAAACTCTTTCAAAAATAGTAATAGGGGTGTCTGGGTGGCTCAGCTGGTTAAGCCTCTGACTCTTGATTTCAGCTCAGGTCTTGATCTCAGGGTTGTGAATTCAAGCCCCATTTTGGGCTCCATGTAGTGTAGAGCCTATTTAAAAAAAAAAGTAACAAAAGTTGCATTTGTTAGCTTTTACATGAGTAGCACTATGTTAGTACTCCACAATGATTACCTCGAGTAGGCCCCATAACAACCCCATGCACTAAGTATTGTGATCCTTGGTTTGTACTTAAGTAGACTGACAACCAGATAAGTCACATCACTTGCCTAAATTTACCCAGTTGCCAGATCCAAAGCTAGAATTCAAGAATTCAAGGTGAGTGTGATTCAGTTAAAAGCTCAGTTTAGAACCACCATAACCTCCTAATTACCATTATGTCTTTAACAATTATCACACATTTAGAAGTCAAAAGATTTGCCAAAATCTTTTGTGGAGGATGTGGAGAACTTGGACCCTTTGTGCTCTGCTGGTGGGAATGTAAACTGGTGGAGTTGCTTTGGAAAACAGGTGATTTCTGAAAAAGTTAAACAGAATTATCACCTTATCCAGCAAATCTGCTCTTAGGTATATTCCCTAAAGAACTGAAAGCAGGGTCTTGAAGAGAAACTTGTAAATCAGTATTCATGGCAGCATTATTCACAATAACCCAAAGATAGAAGCAACTCAAGTATCCATTGATGGATCAGTGGATAAGCAGACTGTGGTATGTACATGCAACGGAATGTTATTTAGCCTTAGGTAGGCATGAAGTTCTGACACAGACTATTACACGGATGAACCGTGAAGACGTTATGCTAAGTGAAATAGGTGATCAAAAAAGGACAAACACGGTACGATTCCACTTAGTTAAGGTACCTAGAGCTGAGAGACAGAAAGTGGAACAGTGATAGCCAGGGGCTCAGGGGAGGAGTGGGAGTTCGTTTTTAAGGGGTAGAAGAAGTTCAGCTTGGGCAGATGAAGCAGTTCTGGTGTTGGATGGTGGTGATGGGTGCACAGCAATATGAATGTGCTTGCCACTAACCTGTACACCTCACCATGATTGAAATGCTACATTTTATTTTGCCACAGTTGGAAAAAAAAACAACAAATTTGCCAAAATCATAGCAACTTGTCATAGAGCGTTCTGTCTCTTCTCACTCAAGTCCTGCTTTTGTATTTTCAGGGCTGTTTTAGTTTGAAGAGTCGATAATCACAGACTTTATCTGCTAATCACACCGACCCTCACTTTCATTGTAATCTGGCTCAGGAAACCATGTACCAATTTAGTTGGCAGGTCTCCCCTGAAGAGCTTCTTCATAAAGTAATATAATGCCTCCACACTTGGGTGGCTTAATAGCATATAAATTGATAAATAGCCACACTCTAAGGCAGATAATAAGTAACAAAAGCCAACACTAGGGCGTGCTGGCCATTGGGCAGAAACCGTACTAAGCCCTTTACGTACATTAGTGCCTTTAATCCTCAACATACTTTTAGGAGCTAGGTTGTACTATTATCTCCATTTCATACTCAAGGCACACCTAAGAAAGTTTAAGCAAGGGGCCTAAGATTGCAGAGCAAGGAATCATTGGAGCTAAATGAGAATGGAAAGCAAAGGTGGTGGAAAAAGTCTTCCTCAATGAGATGAGATTTGAGGGATGAGTATAAACTCCAAAAAGGAATGGGAGGAAACAAGAAAATGTGTATGTTTAACACACTTAAATAAAACCTCACCTAACTGAGCCATGAGAAAACCATTTTGTATGATACTGCTGCCAGGAAACTATGAACAGGAACGGAGATATAACTTCAACTTCAGAAATAATGAAGTTGAGGAGCACCTGGGTGGCTCAGTTGGTTAAGCAACTGCCTTCGGCTCAGGTCATGATCCCAGGGTCCTGGGATCGAGCCCTGAATCAGGCTCCTTGCTCAGCGGGGAGCCTGCTTCTCCCTCTGCTGCTCCCCCTGCTTGTACGTTCTCTCTCTCTGTGTCAAATAAACAAATAAAATCTTTAAAAAAAAAAAAAAGAAAGAATGAAGTTGAGTACTCATTCTAATTCTAAAAATCTAAAGGCTCTGACTTATGAACTGAGATCAGTTGCATTTTTTTCATATTTTTAAAATAATGAAATAAACACAGAGAAATACAGACAGAATAACATAAGAAACACTCTTTCATCCATTACCAAGATTGGGCAATTCTCTCATTTGTTTTGATTATCAATAATGTATGTCTCTATCTATAGATACTTCATATATAACATGTAGTTAGGCCCCTCCAACAAAATATGGGACTCCAGTTCAATTGCATCAGACCATGTAAGTGACAAACGAAAGAGGTGAATTTAGAGTCCCAAAAATAAGATAGAGAATTTGAAGAAAAGATCCTACCACTCAGAAGAGTATAGAAGGAGAAGAGGGAAAAGTGATCAAGTGTTCCATGAATTTTGAAAAGATGATCATTAAAGGAGGCAAGGTTAATTTACAAAGGTATACCTAACATTAGATGTCTAATACTCTAGAAAACAGAATTTAATGTACATAAAATTCCTCTCCGATGTCACTTTGTTAGAGATACTGACTCATGTCACACTAGAACTCTGTAACTAGCCCATAAAGAAGGAAATAAGTGCAGTGTCTGCCAAATGAGATTTTCTTGCTACCAAGCCACTAGTTAATGAGAATTGTTGTAGAATATTTGCTGATTAGTGACATTTTGAGGCTCTAATAACTTGTAACTGTTCATGATTCACTGAATTTTTAAAAATTTTTATTCATAAGCTTTTATTTAAATTCCAGTTAGTTAACATACAGTGTTATATTAGTTTCAGGTGCACAATATAGTGATCCAACACTTCCATACATCACCCGGTGCTCATCACAAGTGCACTCTTTAATCTCCATCACCTATTTCACCCATCCCTCTACCCACCTCCCCTCTGGTAACCATCAGTTTTTTTCTAGAGTTAAGAGTCTGTTTCTTGGTTTGTCTCTCTCTCTCTCTCTTTCTTATTCTTTGCTTGTATGTTCTGTTTCTTAAATTCCACATTGGAGTAAAATCATATGATGTTTGTCTTTTTCTGACTTGCTTCTTTTGCTTAGCATTCTACTTTCTAGCTCCATCCATATCATTGCAAATGGCAAGATTTCACTCTTATTTATTTATTTATTTTAAATACAATCTACCCCCCCAATGTGGGGCTTGAACTCATGACCCCAAGATCAAGAGTCACATGCTCCACCGACTGAGCCAGCCAGGTGCCCCTACATACCACATCTTCTTTATCCATTCACCAATCAATGGACACTTAGGGCTGCTTCCAAATCTTCGCTATTGTAAACAATGCTGCTATAAACATTGAGGTGCATGTATGCCTTTGAATTAGTGTTTTTGTATTCTTTGGGTAAATACCCAGTGGTGCAATTGCCAGATCTTAGGATAATTCTATTTTTAACTTTTTGAGGAAACGCCATACTATTTTCCACAGAGACTGCACCAGTTTGCCTTCCCACCAACAGTGCAAATGAAGGTTCCCCATTCTCCACATCCTTGGCAACATCTGTTGTTTCTTATGTTGTTGATTTCAGCCATTCTGACAGGTGTGAGGTGATGTCTCATTGTAGTTTCGATTTCATTTCCTTGATAGTAAGTGATGATGAACATCTTTTCATGTGTCTGTGGGCCATCTATATGTCTTCTTTGGAGAAATGTCTGTTCAGGTCTTCTGCCTATCTTTTAATTGGATTATTTGTTTTCTGGGTATTGAATTGTATCAGTTCTTTATATATTTTGGATACTAACCCTTTATCCTATCTGTCATTTGCAAATATCTTCTCCCATTTCGTAGGTTGCCTTTTGGTTTTGTTGATTGTTTCCTTCACTGTGCAGAAGCTTTTTATTTTGATATAGTCCCAATAGTTTATTTTTGCTTTTGTTTCCTTTGTCTGTGGAGACCTATCTAGAAAGATGTTGCTACAGCTGATATCAAAGAAGTTACTGCATGTGTTCTCTTTTAGGTCTCATTTCATTCTGTTGCATGTTGCTGTCCAGTTTTCCCAACATCATTTGTTGAAGAGATTATTGTTTCCATTTTCTTTCCTGCTTTGTCAACGATTAATTGACCATATAGTTGTGGGTTCATTTCTGGGTTTTCTATTTTAATTTTTTAGATTTTATTTAGTTATTTATTTGACAGGGAGAGGGGGAGGGAGAGAACACGAACCACGGGGAGGGGCAGAGGGAGAGGGAGAAGCAGACTCCCTGCTGAGCAGGGAGCCCATACTCTGGGCTCCAACCAGGAACCCTGTAATCATGACCTGAGCCGAAGGCAGACCCTCAACCAACTGAGCCATCCAGGTGCCCCCTGAGTTTTCTATTCTATTCCCTTGATCTATGTGTCTATTTTTGTGCCAGTACTATACTGTTTTGATGATTACATCTTTGTAATATAACTTGAAGTCTGAAATTATGAGGTCTCCAGCTTTGCTTTTCTTTTTCAAGATTTCTCTGGCTATTTGGAGTCTTTTGTGGTTCCATACAGATTTTAGGATTGTTTTTGTTCTAGTTCTGTGAAAAATGCTGTTGGTATTTTGATAGGGATTACATTAAATGTGTAGATTGCTTTGGGTGGCATAGGCATTTTAACAATATTTGTCCTTCCAATCCATGAGCATGGATTGTCTTTCCATTTCTTTGTGTCATCTTGAATTTCTTTCATCAGCGTTTTATAGTTTTCAAAGTACACCTCTTTGGTTAGGTTTTCTTAGGTATCTCATTATTTTGGGTACAATTGCAAATGGGATTGTTTGCTTAATTTCTCTTTCTGGCTGCTTCATTATTGGTGTGTTAAAATGCAACAGATTTCTGTGGATTGATTTTTTTATCCTGTGACTTAACTGAATTTGCTTATCAGTTCTAGCAGTTTTTCATGATTCACTGAAATTGAAATTTGAGTTTCCTGTGACAGTATTTGTTAGAAAAAGTTTTTGAAGTTACCAAAGGAAAGGTGTAGCCTGCTTAAAAGTGGAATTAATAAGCAAGGAGAGCTCCTAAAAAAATCATCATACACAAATATTGCTGTTAAGCCATCAATGTGATAATCACTAGTGGTTCTCTATCTTCTTCTTATTGGGTAATAATAATAAATATATTCCTATAAATCTGTATCTATCTCTATATCTACATTTTGCATTTATTAAGCAAAATAATCAAATATATTTCTACTTGTCCTTTTCTATTAGCAGAGATATTCCATGAACAGAAAAGGAATAAAATTAGATTTCTTTAAAATATTCTACATGTCAAATTTTTTACTTTCCCTACAACTAAGGAAAATTTTAATATAGGCAATAAAATCTGTACACCTTTTCACTATATTATTGCAAATATATTTTGTCCACATACACATTTCTCTAATAACTTCTTTTTTTAAGATTTTATTTATTTATTTCACAGAGAGAGACAGTGAGAGCAGGAACACAAGCAGGGGGAGTGGGAGAGGGAGAAGAAGGCTTCCCGCTGAGCAGGGCGCCCGATGCGGGACTCGATCCCAGGACCCCGGGATCATGACCTGAGCCAAAGGCAGACGCTTAACGACTGAGCCACCCAGGCGCCCTCTAATAACTTCTTTTTAAGATTTTATTTTTAAGTAAGCTCTACACACAACATGGGGCTCAAACTCACAACCACGAGATCAAGGGTCACATGCTCCATGAGCAAGCCAAGGGCCCCAAACATTTCTCTAATAATTTTTTAAAAAGTTTTATTTATTTATTTGAGAGAGAGAATGAGAGACAGAGAGTACAAGAGGGAAGAGGGTCAGAGGGAGAAGCAGACTCCCTGCTGAGCAGGGAGCCCGATGTGGGACTCGATCCCGGGACTCCAGGATCATGACCTGAGCCGAAGGCAGTCGCTTAACCAACTGAGCCACCCAGGCGCCCTCTCTAATAATTTTTTAAAATATCTATATATCTATCCATATCTATAACTATACAGTGTTTATTTTGCTAAATCTCTTCTTAAAGGTCCATGCAAAGAATTCCATCAAATCAATCCCTTGTGGATGGTCAATATAAGATATCATAATAATAATATTTATGAACTGACTGCCTCAATCACTAGCTGATTGAAATTGTTTTAGTTTGCTTCTTAGACAGAATCTTCACTTTTAAAAAAGGAGAGAGTAAGTGGAATAATGAAAATGTTCTAGAACGGGATGGTGATGACTGTTGCACCACCTCGTGAATTTACTAAGTGTCACTTTGAAATAGTCAAAATGATGAATTTTTATATTGTGCATTTTACCACAATAAAAAAAGGGGGTATCTTATTTTACAGAGGACACTGTTCAGCCTGATAGTTCCTATTCTTTTTCTTTTTTTTCTGGTAGTGAGATCTGGTTTGAGGTGAATAACACCTAATTTAAAGCCTAACTATAGAACATAGTTTAGAATATCATTCCAAGAGGAACGGGAAACATGGTAATTTACCGGAAGACTGGAAGCAATTTGCCATCTCTCTGTTTGTGGAAATTTGGCAAACAAATATTCACTTTTTTAATAACCTCGAGCTCCCACCAGGCCAGCAAATCAAAAAAGGAGACAAGATACTCTCCGGTTTACACTCCAGACACACATCTCCCCAGGCAAGCTGGCCCTCCCTCCGGGCAGCGGTGGGCTTTCTAGACGACACATAAACAAGTATCTTTGACAGAAAGACCAAGTGGCTCCAGGTCCTGACGATAGCGCACAGTAACAAAGCAGGGAAGTCAAGACCCCGGTCTATTTACAAAGCCTACGTGCTAGAAGGGACAGAGATAAAGCCGTTCCCAGGAGGAGCGACATCAGTGCAGGCACCGATGCCCTCCTTTCTCCTGCTTCTGAGAGCCTAGCCAGCCACGCAGACTCAGTGCAGAGAAGCCAACAGAAAAGGGGCAGAGCCCTGCGTAGCCTTGACCACAGGGCAGGAGAGCTTCCGGCCCACCCAGTCCCAAGCATTCCTTACGTATGCACCTGTTAAAATACAATAACCTTAGACTCCATCAAACAGGCAAAGAAGAGGATGCTGCTGTGTCCAGGCTGACCCTGGAGAACCATCTGGTAGCCTGATGCTCCTTCCATCTTAAAAGAGCTCCATTCTCAAAACGGCATTTTTGCACAGTTTTATTAGAAAGGACTTGGGAAACTAGCCTGGGGAAGACCGGAGGCCCCATAGTTTATCCTCCTCATCGGGCGCCCAATTCGCCAAGGCTGTGCCTCCTGTATACACATGTATACACATGTCTGATGAATAACCCCAGTTCTACCCAGTCCAGAGTCTCGTCTGGGAGACAGAGTAGAGGTAGACTTATCAGCACCCACATCCCTAACACACACACACACTGACTCACACACACGCACTTTCCCTTCAGTTACTCACTGCTTTATGCCTGCTCTTGTGTCACATATAAAACCATGAATGGAACAAGGTCCCTGCTTTTAAGGTTCAAGGTTTCACGTGGAAGACAGGCAAGCAAGGAGGCACATAAATGGTCATGTGATTTGAGGCACTATGATCTGGAAGTGCACAGACGCCCAGTGAGTGGAGGAGAGCTGTCCTAAGCCCAGCATGCCTGGCAGAGGCGGGTGTGAGAAGGCCCCAGGCATCCCTCTGCGTGTGTTTGCACACGAGGACACAAGTCCTCACAGCCACCTGGGCCATCGCTTCCCAAGCAGGACCAACCGATGACTGAAACTAGTAAGGAGCTAGAAACTGGAAACACTCACATCTGTTGAGACAAAGCACCAGTGTGAGTGATTTTTTTTTTTTAAGAATGATTTTAAATATTAAAACTGAAATGTCTGTTTGTTCTGTAAGCCAAATTCTGGACCCACAAGTAGAAGTCCAGAAGTGGTCAATTTGTCTCTCTTTATTTACAAGAAAACAAACACCCAGCTTCCCTGAACTGCAGAATCTAGCTATGGAAAGAAGAGGAAGATGAAGGGGAGGGGAAGGGAAGGCTGGAGGGCTTCGAGGAGGGGAAGGAGGAAGGGAGGGGAGGGAGAAGGACCCAGCTACCCACCAACAGGATCTCTCTCATTAGCCAAAATTCTTCTCTGCAAAGGGAACGAACATGTAGTGAGCCCCAACTTTGGGGTCATGACCACATTACTCACATCAACGATCAGTTGAATTCCCAATTCTGTGGGAGTAGATTTTATCCAAATTTTATAGGTAAGGAAATAGGGGCTCAGAAAGTGAATGATTTGCCCAAGTTGACATAGCTAATGAGTGACAAAAGCAGCGTGCTGTTGCTTGTTAGTGTGATGCAATGTTCTAGAAAACAAGCTAAGCTGGATTATTTTAAAATGGAATTGGAGTTCTTGGGAAATGGTTTTCTAGACTGTACTAAGCTCCGACTCCCCAAAATGCATGTCGTCGCTATCTGGCCAGTGCCCCTCACTGTAACCCTTGGTGTCAGCCCTCAGTTCCTTCCTGTCCTGACCCCACAGCCTGCCACCACATTCCCACCATCATGCCTCCAACCTCAGTGTGTCTCTCCAACCCCACACCCTGCTTGCACTGTGCCCTTGTCTTCTGGGAAGCTTCTAGGCCTTCTTGGTCTCTGTGTCCCCTGCAACCCATCTCCACACGGCCACCATAGGGGTGCATGGCCAGGCTTTCCCCTGTCAAACCTCTTCTGGGTCCTACTGGCTGCCGGAAATACAGGTGCACTTGAACAGGCAGTCTTGGATCACTTTTGCACCGAGCAGGGTTTAAGGAAGAGTTTAACATAGAAGGTCATTAACAGTCTGGCTAGAAGCTGCTCTCGGACCTCATTCCCCACCTGTCTTCCTCCGCACTTGTTTAGCCTCCCCATTGGCTGGCCCAGACCCTGCCAGACTGATCTTCTCACAGCTCACTTTGGGGCCAGCAGTGCTTGCCCACGCTGCTCTCTGCCTGGAGTTTTCTTCTCCTTCCCTTGCCTGCTGCATGCCCACTCATCCCTCATGAGTCAGGCAAGTACACTCTCCTCTGCTGAAACCTCAGCTCGTGCCCTGAGGCAGAATGCGATGCTCTAACCCCGGGCCCCAAAGCAGTACAGACAGGGGCACATCCTCCCAGAGAATGTTTACTGCACTGTATTTTAAATATAAGCTTCATGTCTGTCTTCCCCCATCAAACTGTGAATTTCTGCATTAAACCTTGTGAACTTTTGACCCCCCGTGTGCCTATACTTGGCATATAGTAAGTGCCGGCTAAGTTTGTTGACTGCAGATAAGCATGAATATCTGAGACCCAGAATCCTGCTTCTCCAGAAGTGGAATGGATGCTTCCTGCAGGGTATATCTGTGCTTTTGGTATAATCTTGTCAGCCCTTGACTTTGAAATAATATTTTCAAAGAGGCCCAGGATTTCAATGTTCAGTACTAGGGAGTACTCTGTGAGTACGGGGCTTCATTTAGGATCCTGGTGATGCCTTCTCTAAGAAAAAGAAAGTCCCCTGACTCACTCCATGGAGATTCACTATCCCTTTCCTCACCCAAGCCCCCACCCACCCCACTCCCATGCCCCCCACCTATTACAAACCAAGTGGATTTGAGTCGCACCTATAATCCCTCCCTTCTGTTCTCTCTTTTCTACCACTTACTTTTCCTACTCTTTTCCATCTTTTCTGCTAGTTTTACATGTCCATTTTGCCAACACACCCTTTCTTCCCCTTCTTTCAATCCCATCTAGACTGGCAAAACCCCTTGGAACTGCATCAGAACTCAGAGAGACAGGACTTCCACCCCAACTCACTCCTCACCAGCCAGACACCCGGGAGGATGCACTTAAACTTCTCAGAGCCTTCAAATCATCATCTACTAAGAGGATATTGCATCCTTGTTATGATCCTCCTACTACTCTGGGCTCTTCTTTTTCTTGGCCCTTCTTTCTTTATTTTTTCTATCATTTTATGTTATGAATTTATGTAAGCCACTCAAATACTTTTTTGATGAGGTAATAAGAAATATACAAAATAAGTCTTTAAGAGCTACAAAGATTTAGCCAGATAAATCTGTAATTATCTTAGCACAGTGCCTGGAAAAGGTTAGCTCATTTTCAAAAATAGTTCTCTTCCGGGGGCGCCTGGGCGGCTCAGTTGGTTAAGCGACTGCCTTCGGCTCAGGTCATGATCCTGGAGTCCCAGGATCGAGTCCCGCATCGGGCTCCCTGATTGGCAGGGAGTCTGCTTCTCCCTCTGACCCTCCCCCCTCTCATGTGCTCTCTCTCTCTCTCATTCTCTCTCTCTCTCAAATAAATAAATAAAATCTTTAAAAAAAATAATTCTCTTCCAAAAGGAACCCTTGTATACTGTTGATGGGGATGTAAATTGGTGCAGCCACTGTGGAAAACAGCATGGAAGTTCTGCAAAAAATTAAAAATAGAACTACCCTCTGATCCAGCAATCCCAATTCTGGATATTTATCCCAAGGAAATGAAATCAGGTTCTCAAGGCGTTATATGTCCCCCACGTTCATCATAGCATTATTGACAATAATCAAAATATGGAAAAAACCTAAATGTCTGTCAATGGATGGATGGTAAAGAAAATGTGGTAATAGACACAATGGAATATTACTCAGTCATAAAGAAGAAGGATCTTCTGCCGTTTGCAACAGCATGGATGAACCTGGAGGGCATTACACTAAGTGAAATAAGCCAGACACAGAAAGACAAATACTGTATGCTCTACAAATGTTGAACTTGTATGTGGACTCTAAAAATGTTGAACTCAGAGAAACAGATTAGAACAGTGGTTACCAAGGGGTGGGGGTGGGGGTTGGGGTTCTTGGGTCAGGGATTATGCAGAGATGTTGGTCAAAGGGTATGAACTTTCATTTATAAGGAAAATAAGTTCTAGGAAGCTAATGTACAACATGGTGACTACAGTTACTAATATTGTATTGTATCCTGAAATTTATTAAAAGAGTAGATCTTAAGTGTTTTCACCACACACACAAATGAAATGGTAACTAGGTGAGGTGATGAGTATGTTGATTAACTTGACTGTGGTAACCATTTCATAATGTAAATGTGTATTAAACCATCACATTGTACAGGCTAAAAAACTCACACTGTACAATCTAAATATATACAACATTTACCTGTCAATCATATATACCTCAATAAAGCTGGGAAAAAAACAATTCTTTCCCAGCTGTCATAAAATATTGTCATAAAATATTGGTTAGTTATTTCACAAGGTTTTTGTGAGAATTTAAAAAAAAAAAATACCATGTAGGAGCGCCTGGGTGGTTCAGTTGTTAAGCGCCTGCCTTCAGCTCAGGTCGTGATCCCAGGG
This sequence comes from Eumetopias jubatus, assembly GCF_037043125.1. Taxonomy (NCBI): domain Eukaryota; kingdom Metazoa; phylum Chordata; class Mammalia; order Carnivora; family Otariidae; genus Eumetopias; species Eumetopias jubatus. Next base: position 183,027,076 of record NW_028274810.1, read on the forward strand.
TCCTGGGATCGAGCCCCGCATCGGGCTCCCTCCTCCGCGGGAAGCCTGCTTCTCCCTCTCCCACTCCCCCTGCTTGTGTTCCTGCTCTCGCTATCTCTCTCTCAAATAAATAAATAAAATCTTTTAAAAAAAATACCATGTAGTTACAAATACTGTTGTAAGCACTTTACAGATATTAACTCATTTGACCCTGCAAAGAAACATCCTAAGAACCTTTTGAAGTATCACTATTCTCATCCCCATTTTTATGGGTCTCCCAACACTGAGCCGCACAGTTAGGAGCTCAAAGTCACAGACTTAGTGCTCATGCTGACAGGCTGACTTTTCAGCCTGGGATTTTGATTCCAACACTGAAAGTTCCCTACTTGGCAATTTAAGGGGAAAAGAATTAGCTCCATCGATACCAACCGCTCCTACTCTACTTAAAATTAGGCATTTTGGCTTGCCCAGTCCAAGGTACAGTCAGAAATGTTCCATAGCTCTGCCCTGAGGAAGTGTGGCTACATGTTTTGATTGTTTTTCCTCCTTATCTCCAAGAGCCTTAGTCAGAATCCAGGGACTGAAGCGGTGATGATTGTGGATGAGCTCGTTTCCTGGGGATTGAGTCTGATGGCTCAAGGAGCAGCCAAGGAACCCCAGCATGGGGAGTTGGAAGCCAATTGGTCATCCATCCACAGGAAACCTTCCAGACTCTGGGTCCACACTGGTACGTACACAGAAACAGGTGCTGCTGTGTTTGCTTGCTTGCTTTCTTCCTTCCTTTCTTCCTTTTCTTTCTTTCTTTCTTTCTTTTTCTTTCTTTCTTTCTTTCTTTCTTTCTTTCTTTCTTTCTTTCTTTCTTTTTCTTTCTTTTTCTTTCTTTCTTTCTTTCTTTCTTTTTCTTTCTTTTTCTTTCTTTTTCTTTCTTTCTTCTTTTCTTTTCTTTTTTTCTTTCCTTCTTCAGAAAAAAAGACTGTGACGTGGAATTCCTGGGTCCTGGGCAGAGGATACCTGTTCCTCCCACCCCATCTCTAGCCCAGTCGAGCCCTAGCCCCATAGTGGGAAGGATCATCCATTTCAGATAGAAAGCCACTAGGAATGTTGGCTAACACCATCCCATTCTCAAGGCCTCCAACCCCAGAACTGACCCTCCTCACCCACAGAGGAGCTTGACTGTGATTTCCCTCATGGACTCTCCCGCCAGAGTCTTGGCCAGAGGACTAACTCACAGAGGAGTGAACAGTGGCCCTTTGTAGCATTTAGAAATAAATCAACATTCAAAGGGAAGGGAGAGTCTATACACACCTTGTGTTACTGTCAGGGTAATTTGAAATTTGGGGGTCTAGCCAGTTTATCCTGAAGAATTTTTTTTTTTAATTTGGTTTTTAGCTTTAGGATTCCCATGGTTACTAAAGTCTGCTTGCAAGTCAGCTTCCTTGTGACTTTAGAGGCAAGATAAAAATGATTTGTAATTAGCATCCTCAGGCCTCATAATCAAGTGTCTGGGCGAAAGCAATCGACCTGCCTAAGAGGGGTAAACATTGTTATCTTACGATGCTGTTAAATTGTTTGGCAAACCCTCTCTCCTTAGATTGGTAGGTTGTACACAGATAGTTTTGCTTAGCTCCCCACAAATTATCACAGACTCCAGAAGAACCGGATCTTTATTTAAAAATATGTATTATACTTCTAACGGTCTGGTCCTGGCCCTGACAGTAATGATAAAGATGGAGTCAGGCTTTGACGCTTACTTCAGCTTCTTGCATCAAGATCTAAGGCGGTCGCTGAAAACTGAGCTCCCACTGCACAATATTGAGAGTAGATGCTAAATAAATACTTGTTGATAATGAAAAGGATGCAGATAAAGAAGAGGAAGAAGAAGAAAAGGAGCAGAACGGGAGAAAGGAGGAGGAAAACGGGCTTGATCACTGTATTTTTCAAAACTTAAATTGAAAATACTAAAATTATTCACCAGACTCATTGGATGGGAAGAATTCTTTTGAGCAAGACAGTTTTCTAAAAAACGTCATAGACCCTTCAGGATTAAAAGGAATCCTAAAAGTACCTTTAAATTCAGGATATCTAAAAATGAATGTAAAATATGATTTTTTTAAAGATTTTATGTATTTATTCACGAGAGACAGACAGAGAAAGAGAGAGGCAGAGGGAGAAGCAGGCTCCCAAGGAGCAGGGAGCCCAATGCAGGACTCGATCCCAGGACCCTGGGATCATGACCTGAGCCAAAGGCAGACACTTAACCATCTGAGCCACCCAGGGGCCCCTAAAATATGATTTATATGATTAAAACATACAACATAGTTATATGATTACACAGTTATTGCATAAGATCATCAGAACGAGTTTTTATAAATATTGAATAGAAATAGAATATGATATTGTCATCCTAGAATGCTAAAAATCCGTTAAATAACTCTTTTGATGATGTTCACCCAAAATTATAATCTTAGAAATCTAAGATTATGAGACTATAAGTTCTAGGAAGACAGCTTTTTAATGCTCACTTTGGCAACCTTTTCCCATGAATGTAAATGTTTTTTTCAAACGTCTTATAAAGAAAAGACAAGAACGCTAATAAGTCTTGTAAAACCAGAATAAACTTCTGATGGCTATCTTATTTTTACTATTTTTTTAGAGGCATGCAGCTACAGATATCTGGGTGATTACATACCCGCTAATGTATTTCCCCTTCGTGTTTATTTTGGAAAGATGGCAGGTTATTTTGAAAGAAAGGAAGAAAAAACAGAGCACAGAGGAAACAGAGTTGCTTGTATCTCATAGGGCAACGGATTACTAAAAGTACCAGACTTCACGGAAGAGAACACAAATTCACTTCTTTTACACATTTTCTTAAGTTTCAGAGTAGCCCAAGGAGGTATAGAACCCTAGGCCAAAAAATAATAAAGAAACACTAATTTTGGAATTTTCCTTGGAGCACAAAGCAATAGTGGGGGGTGGGGCGAAAATTGTTCCTGAGCGTTCGCTATCAGACAAAACTTTCTTCCCATACTTTCCAGACTAATTGAGTTTTATAGCTGATTATAGCACTTATCAATGAGATAGATTAGATATCAGTACAAAAATGTATATATAGTAAAAGTATTACAAGTCAACGTTTACCTTTTAGTTAATATTCCTGCCTAGTAACTGGGTTTATTTGCAGCATTCATCCAGTCTTACTAGGCACTTACTGAGTGCCACCAAACCCAGGGATACCTGAGTTTGTATACCAAGGATACAAAAGTGAATGTGGCAGAACCCCTGCCCCGACAGCGCAGCCCCTCCTGCCCATGTGGCCTTAGACGTGACCTGGAAAGTCATGTTAAACAGCATTCGGGAATTGATGCACGCAGTAGAGCATCAACTCTTCTACAATTCATGGAGTGAATTTCCAGAACAAGTAGTTTTTTTCTTCTAGAAAAGGAGATCAATTTTACATTGATTTACCTCTGAAAAAAAAAAGTATCCTTCCTCCAACAAGGAAAAATTTCTACTGTACATTATTTTAATTGTGTCTCTGCAGGAAGGAACAAGTCCAGAATGATCAAGACGTTGGTTGTCATCAGTGACCTCTTCCAAGATACCTTGAACTCTCTTTTGTTGATTGGACCTTCTGAAAGTACGCGGGGAGTCAAACTCTTCTGGCTTACACCCATTTTAAACATCACTTAATCGCATGATGTGACAATTCGTTATCAGATGACCCTGTGCTCATACACAAACACAGCCACTATCAGGCATAGACAGGCCATAATCTGGCAAAATCTTGATGAAACAGAAATAAACACAATGTGTAGTGCATATTAATAAACTCGGGCATTCTGGCTCACACAAACATTACAAACACCCTCAAAAGGAAAATGCTGTGAGGCTGGGTTTCCTTATATGAACCTTACCATCAATATAAACAAGGAGAGAGAAAATGGAAAGAGGTGAATCTTTTGAAATAGCGTATCTCTTCTTCAATCTTGGAAATAACAACTCATCTCTGAAGAGCTAATAGTTTCTGTAATGCATCATTTTTTCTCAAAGGGAGGGACTAAGGTACACCAAAGCTCTTGCCCTCCTGCCTGGGAACTTACTCATTTAAAGGTGATTGGATAATGCATTAGGATGGAGATTCTCCAAAGCTAATTTGCAGCCAAGGGCCAGTCTCAGGACACAGTTCTCACTGATCCAAGGCAAAATGAAAAACAAGGGCACTGGAATAAATTTTTCACAAAGCTAGTTTTAAAAATTACATTTATCTCTTTAAATGCACAGGGTATAAACTTCAAAGAGCGTAAAAACATATTCAATGGAAAAGAGACTCCTCTCCTGGTCCTCTAGGTCAGAATCCATTATTACTGGTTTCTCATGTATCATGAATAATGTATGAGCAGATTTTTATATACATAAATATATATTTTACATATTCCCATAATTTTGTATTATTATGATCTTTCTTTGATTGCTGATAACAAATGAGCTTTCAGGGGAAAAAATGCTCTCACTTGGCAAAAAAAGGTCAACTACCCTGTTTCTACTTGTGCACATTACATCCCATTACCCAAACCCACTCCACAACTTAGCTTGTTTTGTTTTTTTAAAATTTTACTAGTTCATGAAATCTAAAAACCTGAGAACCAGTGAATTAGAGTATTTGGCTCTTTCAGAGCAAAAAGTTGGACTTGAGAGTCCAAGAACCAGAAAATAAACAATGACAAAATAATTTTCAGACCATTATATTAATTTTAACTTTTAATATATACTATATATATAATTATTAAGTATTAATTTTCTACCCCAAAAGTTTAGTTTTCTATCAAAGAGTAAACTGATACCAATAGAATTTGACTCCATGTCATCCAGGGTAGTTTCATTAGGCATCTCCATAAGCTCCATAAGAAGCTGAAAAAAAAAGGTCAGTTATCAGTAAACAGAAAAGTTAACACTCACCAGATGCAGCAAAATTAAGAGGCACTACAAACTCAGTAAATAAATTTGAAAATTTTATTTTGAAATAACTAAAATACATTTTAAAACAAAAAATACAAAAAACCTCAAAAAGTTGGTTGAAAACAGTTGAAAAGTGTTTTAGTTCAGGTATGTGAGGTCAAGTTAAAGCATAAGGAAGAAATTTAACATTCGAACATTTTACTAGTTTTGACACCTTTTTGGCATAAGCAGTATTTTCACATCTCGGCAATTTATAAAAATTCCATATTTATATAATCTGCTCGAGAGTATCTAAATTTGAAGCAATTGTCCAAAAAATAATTATTTCATTAAATTTAATTTGCTGGTAAAGACTGAAATAAAAGGCTATTCTAAAGGTTTTCTTCACCACTCCAACCCATCAACTTAATGTCCTGTTTCCCTTGAACTCGAGGATGAAACTCTCCATCTGTCTCTGAAGCAGGTACTTCAGAGCCACCAGCTACTGGGAGCTACCAAGTGCATGGCCTGCCCTCTACTCCTAACCTCCTGGTACCTCCAGAGCTAGCATCTCTAGGACATGGTAAACCTGGGCCCTTTTCTGGTTGGATTTGTACCTTCTAAGGACACTCATCTGCTACTGTCCCTGCTGCCTTTTTGTTCTCCAGCTCTACAATGGAGTCAGTCTCAAATTGCTCCTCCCCAGCATTCTCTGAATGCCCACCCACACTCTGCCACCTCCAGACATGCTCACCTCCCTCCCACCGCCATGCAAATGACCACCATGATGCCTACCAATCTGAGAACCTCCACAAGCCCTGTCCCCACTTCTAACCACCTAGTCCCCCTTGGTGACTTCAAATTTGCCATTTGCTTTGAAGACCAGTGCCTACTCTCTCCAGCTGCTGGCCCTCAAAGGCAGCATTGACCTTTCCCTTCCAGCCACGCTGCTCTCCATCAGTACCCACACCACAACTCCTGCTTCACGGTCCTCTCTTCTGTAATCCAAAAAAGCAGGCACTGAGCTGGGACCTAGAGAAGAGAGTCAGAAAAGGTCAAGCTGCTACCTGTTGAGCAAAAGAACATTTATGTTTTTCTTCAGGAAAAGTCTCTCTATGCTATGGAGTGACTTCAGTGGGAGCAGAGGGGAACCTTGTGGTTGTGATAGTCTTTCAAAAACAAACCCCTTAAAAAGCTGAGAAGAGCCAAGAAAGCAACCACAGGAGTGATTAAGAAACAAGCTGAACTCTTCATTTGTTTCCACCTGTAGCCTCTCTCCGGAATGGTTATAGATCATCATGGAGTCACTTTAGGACATGAATGCAACAGCAAGAAGGACATCCCTGGTTTCTCAGAAATTCCAAGGAAACTTTCATGGCCTATGTTCAGAAATGATTTTTTTCTGTATCCTTTCACCTGGCAGAAAAGCATCTTCTATAGCACAACAAGAAAAGAGAAAAGAAAAAACCTTAAAGATACCTATCATTAATAATAACTACCATTTATCATTAGCCTAAAAGGAACTCAGTTATAACTAAACAATTTACACAACTCACAACATGCCATGAGAGAGGGAGAGTATCATTCCCATTTTACAAATGAAGAAAGGTGCAGAGAGGTTAAATAATTTCCCTAGGGTCACACAGCTAACTAAGAAATAGAGCTAGGGTTCAAACCAAGGTCTACCTGGGGCCAAATCCAGTGCTTTTTTGCCCTATACTTCTCCAGTCCCCGAAAGGAGGATTCTAGAAAACATGCCATCTGTCCTTACTAAAATAATTCTAGGTCTTTAAAACTATAAAGTTATTAGCTGATGCTGCAGAATTGGGTAGTACATGTAGATACACATTTAGAGAGTTTTCCTAATTTGTTCTCAATGTTACATATTTAATTTTATAAAATATCAATGGATAGACATCACTAAATTATGATGGGGCACCTGGCTGACTCAGTAGGTGGAACGTGAGACTCTTGATCTCGGCGCTGTGTTTGAGTAACACATTGGGTTGTAGAGATTACTTAAAAATAAAATTTTCAGGGGTGTCTGGGTGGCTCAGTCCATTAGGCCTCCGACTCTTGATCTCAGCTCAGGTCTTGATCTCAGGGTCGTGAGTTCGGGCCCCATGTTGGGCTCCAGGCTGGATGTGAAGCTAAATAAACAAATTCTTTCCCTGCCCAAAGTCACTAAATTGTCAAGAAAACTGGACATTTAAGAATGAAGTACCATTTTATTCCCTAACTACAAATGTGGTCATCCCCATCCACTCCCAGACCCCACAAACTAAATTACTAAAGCAGCCTCTCTCAGGGTGTTCGACCATTCTCCAGAGGTAAAGAGTGTGCTCAACAGTCACTGTAGATTTTTAAAGTTTTTATTAACTAAGTCCCTAACATGCACTGTCTAATCTAACCCTCCACAGTGCCCCTCAGATCCAGGTGTCATATTTTACCTTGTACAGATGATGAAGCTGAAGGTAAGAGAGTTTCCAGAACCAGCCCAAGGACACATCACTAGCAAATGGGTTCAAATTCATCTCTAATTTCAGAACCTCTGTTCTTAACCTTTAGGCTCTTCCTTTCTGGTCGTTCATGATTATCATGTTAGCATTGTTTCATCTGCACAAATATCTCTATGTCAAGTCCATGATAAATTACTAGAGACTTGGCTTCTTGTGTAGCATGGTTAAAACACCAGCCTTGAGGGGCCCTTGGCTGGTTCATTCGGTAGAGCATGCAACTCTTGATCTCGGGGTTGTGAGTTTGAGCTTCATGTTAGGTGTAGAGATTACTAAGAAAAATACATAAACTTTAAAAAACAAAAACACCAACCTTGACTCCAGAGTCTTTGGGAGAATATCAAATATGTTCTTTGTTTTCTAGCAATAGGAAACTGGATTGATTACACTCTGTTAATACAATTTCTAAGAGAGTTTTTCTGTTCAACTGTTTTTTAAATCACATTTCAAATATGTTGTTTTATTTAGTCTCAAAAGCTCTTCAAGGTTTGCATTCTAAACTTCACACTTATTACTGGATGTAGTATCTCCCTTATATTACTAGAGATTTTCCAAAGTAGATAAATGTAGTCATTGGTGGAAATTTCTGGAGACTGATCTGCTCTGACTGGAAGGTGGTGACACAGAATGGATAAGACCAGGCTTTTTAGTCAGACAGTGGGGTTTGCATCTTGACTCTACCACTTACATTTTGTGCTGTGTCACTTTAAGTGACTTACTTAACCTTTCTGAGTTGGTTTCCCCATCTCCATGCTACCGATCCAATTTTCTGTCTCTGGATGTTTCCACTGAATATTTAATGGGCATTTGATTTCATCCTGGTGTTCTTCCCCCCAGTACACCCAGTCTTCCTCATCTCTCAAAACAGTACCACCACCCATCCAGTCCGTTATTCTAGAAATCTCCAGCCATTTTTGATTTTCCTCTCTCTCTCTCTCTCACCCCTACATGCAAGACCAATAAATACTACTTCTAAAATATATCTTGAGTCTGTTTATCTCTCTTCTTCAAAACTGCTATCCTAGTTCATGCTACCATCACCCCTCTCTGGACACCAAAACATTATCTTAATGAGTGCCCAGTCGCTCTCTCCTTCTGCTCTGATCCGTTCCCTACCAAGCTGCCAGAGGGAACATTTTAAGAAGAAAAAGGGGGGGGGGGCGCCTGGGTGGCTCAGTCATTAAGAGTCTGCCTTCAGCTCAGGTCATGGTCTCAGGGTCCTGGGATCGAGCCCCGCATCGGGCTCCCTGCTCCACGGGAAGCCTGCTTCTCCCTCTCCCACTCCCCCTGCTTGTGTTCCTGCTCTCCCTATCTCTCTCTCTGTCAAATAAATAAATAAAATCTTAAAAAAAAAGAATAAGAAAAAGGGGGGCTCGGCTGGCTCAGTCAGAAAAGCATGCGACACTTGATTTTGGGGTCATGAGTTCGAGCCCTACATTGGACGTAGAGATTACTTAAGGAAATGAAAAAAAAATTGTAAAAAATAAAAAGAAAGATTGTGTTACTTCCTTGTTGAAATCATTTGATGGCTTCTAACTTAAGAATTCCAAGCTTTTCAGGGGCACCTGGGTGGCTCAGTCGGTTAAGCAGCTGCCTTCAGCTCAGGTCATGATCCCAGGGTCCTGTGATCTAGTCCCACGTTGGGCTCCATGCTTGGCAGGGAGCCTGCTTCTCCCTCTGCCTGCCTCTCTGCCTACTTGTGCTCTCTATCTCTCTTTCAAATAAATAAAATCTTTAAAAAAAAAAAAGAATTCCAAGCTTTTCTTCACACCCATTACGATGACTATTATTAAAACCAAACAAAACAAAAGAAAAAAAACACCAAAATAACAAAAACAAAATAAGTGTTGGCAAGGATGTAGAACAACTAAAATCCTTCTGCATGCTGGCAGGAGCATAAAATGCTACAGCTGCTGAGGAGAACAGAATTGCAGTTTCCCAAAAAATTAAAAATAGAATACCACATGGTCCAGCAATTTCACTTCTGGGGCATACCCAAAAGAATTGAAAGCAGGGACTCAAACAGATATTTGTATCCTGCTGTACACTGTTTTACCTCATTACACTGTAATGCTATTCATGGCAGCATTACTCAAGAAAGCCAAATGTCCATCAACAGATGAATGAACAAAATGTGTAACATATACATACAATGGAGTATATGATTCAGCTTTATTTTTTTTCTAAAGATTTTATTTATTTATCTGAGAGAGAGAGAATGAGAGAGAGCATGAGAGGTGGCAGGGTCAGAGGGAGAAACAGACACCCCGCCAAACAGGGAGCCTGATGCGGGACTCCACTGTGGGACTCCAGGATCATGACCCGAGCCCAAGACAGTTGCTTAATCAACTAAGCCACCCAGGTGGCCTAGGATTCAGCTTTAAAAAAGAAGGAGATTCTGACACATGCCACAACATGGATGAACCCTGAGAACTTACACTGAGTGAAATATGCCAGTCACAAAAGGACAAATACTGTCAGAATCTGCTTACATGATTTATACCTAGAGTAGTCAACATCATAGAAACAGGAAGTAGAATGGTGGCTGCCAGGTGCTGGGGGAGGGGGACATGGGGAGGTGTTATCTGATGGGTTTAGAGTTTCAGTTTCAAAAGATGAAAAAAGTTCTGGAGATGGATGCTGATGATGGTTGCACAACAACAGGAATGTACTTAATGCCAAAGAACTATATACCTGAGCATGGTTAAAATGGTAAATTATATGGTATGCATATTTTACAGTTTTAAAAAGTCCAAAACTTGGGGTGCTTGGGTGGCTCAGTCGGTTAAGCATCCAACTCTTGATTTCAGCTCAGGTCATGATCTCAGGGTCATGAGATGGAGCACCGCATCAGGCTGTTGGCTCAGCCCGGAGTCTGCTTGAGATTCTCTCTCTCCCTCACAGACTGCCCCTCCTCCAACCCCCACCCCCCAAAAAAAATCCAAAACCCTTACCATGACCCAGGAGGCCTTGTATGATCTGGGCCCAGCAACTGGCCAACTCTCCCTCTCATTCCTGCCCTGGTCATACTTTCAGGGCTTTGTGAACCCGCCTGCCTTCTTCCCTCAGCCTTTCCCTCCTCCCCAGCCAGGGGGGCAGTCTTTCTTCCACCGGCGCAGCGTAAATACCACCTCCACAGAGAAGCCTCCCCTCACACTCCCACCCTAAGTCAGTCCCTGTTCTTCCCTGTCATATCCTTCATGACATACCACAGGGTAGTTCACGCCGTGTGTCTTAATTAAAGCTGCCTTGTTCCTGAGGAAGCAGTGAAAGCCCTAAGCCCCCATCAGCCCACCCCACAGGGTCCACCAGGCTGCTTCATCTTCCTCACGTGACTGACATGGTGTTCACTTGGAAATAACTCAGGATGGCTGTGCACCTTCACTTGTCTCATTTACCCATCCTAAAGAAGACTTCCAATATCTTCCCTGGCTACTACTTAAGTAGTTGCCAAAGTGGGGGAAGAAAGACTCTTCAGCTTTCAAAATAAAAAATAAGTAAATTTCAAAAGGCTTCATCCATCCCCTGCCTTCCATCTCAAGAGCTGCTCCTGGAGGGGAATTCCTCTGAAACGAAATCGGGAAGGGCTCCAAGAGAGCTCATGTTTCCAATATTAAGGCTCTGACTTCTGAGGACACAGCCCAGCCCATTCTTTAATCACAGCTGAGGAAATTCCCCCAGCCTGGGTAAAAGATCATAATATCTTAAGAAGGCTGATGAGCTCATGAAAAGCAGTTGAATTTAGAATGCCAAGACACTCCCAAACACCTCCTTCAGCTCCTTTTCTCCTCCATTAACCCCTCGAATTTTCCAGATCAACACCACACCAAATTTTCAATGATTTTCAAAATAGCTTTTATTTAATGCATTGCAAAGTAGAGCACTGTCAATGTTCTCTTTCCCTGACATTCTTTCTGGTGCACTATCTTTGTCTGTATGAAATAGCTCAGAAAATTAAGCTTTAAACATATTATGAGCCCCATTCATCTTTGGCGGATTTGACATTCCCAACTTTACTTTTCTGTGTGAGGACTATCTCATATCCACCTTGAAATTTTATGAGAGAAAGAAAGTAGTACATCAGAAGATCTCAGATGATGAGAAACAGTAAAGCCTTGGTAATTACTAAAAACACTTAACATTTGCAAGGGAAGCCAAAGAGGGCAGGACTGACAGTTTATTTGTTCATTTAACAATATTCACAAGCAAACTACCCACCCTCCTTCTTTAAGTTAGAGATATAATAAAATGAAGGAAATTGAATAAAGTGTAGTTCGTTACAGGTGGGAAGCCATTTTCCAAAACCCCTGTAAACACCGTAGCTTCCTGGCACGTCTCTGTCGCCAACATACACATGTATGCCAGCCTTACTTTATTTCCTTGGCTCATAAAACAAAAGATTAAAATTTCAGGTGACAACAAGGGATGGAGATGGGGATTGATTTTTTTGTTTGTTTGTTTCATGTCTTTTGGAGTTGTGTTAATCCTACCCTCCCAGAGCAAAGAAAGTGTAAGTCTGGAAATAAAGAAAGCCTTTTGTAGATGACAGTTGTTTGTAAGTGTAGAAAGCAAGAGATTTCCATGTATGGACCTGAAGTGCATTCCAGTGCAGTGTCAAGTTGTGTGTGCGATAAGGCCAGAGCAGGAAGCCACTCGAGGTCAGGAAGGAAGTGCTGTCAAGCCTGGGAGCGGGCAGAGTCCTGCAGGGAGCTGGGTAGGCTCAGGGCTTCAGCTGTGTAACCACTGCCCTATTTTTAAAAGATAAACAGCATGAATAGCGCAGAACCTGCACCGTGGCTGCTTCAAATTCATCCAAACCACACAAGGAACTCACTCTTAGCCCTTGCCAGGCTTTGCAAGTCTCCCAAAACTGTGAAGTCACTGCTCCTCCTGGGACACGGGGCAGAGATTGCTCAGAAGATTTGACTGTGGCCTTTTATCCAGTATCCACAGCTGGCTTTGAGGGCCTCTGGTTATCCTAGCCGATTTCCAAGTGTCCCTCATTTCTCCCACCCACCCTCAAGTTCCTACCAGCCCCTCTCTGCTGGGAAAGAAATTATACTCTGAGTTAATGTTATTAAGAGAAAAGTTCTCACTTTAATCATGACCTGTCCAAAATGCAGTCAGCCAACAGAACTCATTAGACTGATGACCTTGACAATGCTTTACAGAGTTAATTTTCAGATCAGCAAACTCTGACTGAGTGTCCACAGGAGGCTAACTATTGTGCTGGGCATCAGAATCCTGAGGTTTGGTCAGCTGCCCGGATCCTCGTGGAGAACACAGGACAGAGTGCTAATACAGTCATTCCATTTCCAAGAAACCAATGCTCGTCTGCATTGTGATGAGGGCAGTGATAAAAGACATAGAATGTGCACAAAAGGAAGATCATTGAGGGGGTCCTAATTCAAGGTCAAGTCAGGGATGGACACTGAGACTCCAGGGTAGGTGGATGTCTCCCAAAGTTAGGAAGACAAAAAACAGAGCATAAGAGAAACGTTATTCCCAGACCCAGGGCAGCCCCCACTGTGGCTTAGAAGCCAGAGACGCGTGTAGTTAGTGTGTGACACCTTCACACGATTACTCAGGAAGCAAGAATGCACCACTGGGCATTTTCCCTGGAAAAATGAGGAAAAATCAGGGGATAAGCTTCGTGGCCTAGGCCCATCCCTGGAAGCCCACACTCGGACATCTAAAGCATGCACCTCCTACTGGGCAAGCTGATATATCCAGCGCTGGAATTACAAAAAGGAAACCAAGTCAAAGGAAAAAAACTCAACAATTAGTACTGCTTCATGCAGAAAATATGGGTAAATCTCCTTTTAATTTTGTTCATCAAAAGATACCATTAAGAGGGGCACTTGCATGGCTTATTCGGTTAAGCAACCTCTTGATTTCGGCTCAGGTCATAATCTCAGGGTCATGAGATCAAGACCCGCGACGGGCTTCATGCTGCATGTGGAGCCTGCTTCCGATTCTCTCTCTCTTTCTTTCTCTGCCCCTCCCAGCATAATAAGAGAATATGATACAAAAATGGACAAAAGGCTTGCCAGGCCCTTCACAAAAGGGAAAATTCAAATAGCCAAGAAAATATAGGAAAAGATATCCATGTCATTTGTCATCAGGGAAATGTAAATTAAAACCAATATAAGGTCACAATCCTTGAAGTCTCTCACCTTGACAACCTTGGAGAGGCAGAAGTTCCACCCCAGTCCCCATGTTTATTTTATTTTTCTTTCCTATTTATTTATTTTTTTAAATTTTTAAAAAATATTTTATTTATTTATTTGACAGAGAGAGACACAGCAAGAGAGGGAACACAAGCAGGGGGAGTGGGAGAGGGAGAAGCAGGCTCCCCGCCGAGCAGGGAGCCCGATGAGGGGCTCAATCCCAGGACCCTGGGATCATGACCTGAGCCGAAGGCAGCCACTTAACTGACTGATCCACCCAGGTGTCCCTATTTATTTATTTTTTTGATGTAGTGTTCCATGATTCATTGTTTGCATATAACACCCAGTGCTCCATTCAGTACATGCCCTCTTTAATACCCATCACCAGGCTAACCCATCCCCCCAACCCCTCCCTTCTAGAACCCTCAGTTTGTTTCTCTGAGTCCATAGTGTCTCATGGTTCATCTCCCCCTCCGATTTTCCCCTCTTCATTGTCCCCCTCCCACTATCTTCTTCTTTTTTTTTTTAACATATAATGTATTATTTATTTCAGAGGTACAGGTCTGTGATTCAACAGTCTTACACAATTCACAGTGCTCACCATAGCACATACGCTCCCCAATGTCTATCACCCAGCCACCCCATCCCTCCCACCCCCCACCACTCCAACAACCCTCAGTTTGTTTACTGAGATTAAGATTTTCTCATATCAGTGAGATCATATGATACTTGTCTTTCTCTGATTGACATTTCAGTTAGCATAATATCCTCTAGTTCTATCCACGTCATTGCAAATGGCAAGATTTCTTTTTTTTTGGTGGTTGCATAATATTCCATTGCATATATATACCACATCTTCTTTATCCATTCATCTATTGATGGACATCTTGGCTCTTTCCATAGTTTGGTTATTGTGGACATTGCTGCTATAAACATCGGGGTGCACATACCCCTTTGGATCACTACATCTGTATCTTTGTGGTAAATACCAGTAGTGCAATTGCTGGGTCATAGGGTAGCTCTATTTTCAACCTTTTGAGGAACCTCCATACTGTTTTCCAGAATGGCTGCACCAGCTTGCATTCCACCAACAGTGTAGGAGGGTTCCCCTTTCTCCGCATCCTCGCCAACATCTGTCGTTTCCTGACTTGTTAATTTTAGACATTCTGACGGGTGTGAGGTGGTATCTCACTGAGGTTTTGATTTGGATTTCCCTGAAGCCGAGCGATGTGGAGCACTGTTTCATGTGTCTGTTGGCCATTTGGATATCTCCTTTGGAAAAATGTCTGTTCGTGTCTTCTGCCCATTTCTTGATTGGATTATTTGTTCTTTGGGTGTTGAGTTTGATAAGTTCTTTATAGATTTTGGATACTAACCCTTTATCTGATATGTCATTTGCAAATATCTTCTCCCATTCTGTAGGTTGTCTTTTGGTTTTGTTGACTCTTTCCTTTGCTGTGCAAAAGCTTTTCAGCTTGATGAAGTCCCGATAGTTCATTTTGCCTTTGCTTCCCTTGCCTTTGGCGAAGTGTCTAGGAAGAAGCTGGTGCGGCTGAGATCGAAGAGGTTGCTGCCTGTGTTCTCCTCCAGGATTTTGATCAGTCCCCATGTTTAAAGGAGCACCCCACTCTCACCCTCTGAGCCCTTGCTATGGGTTAATGTTTCACTGTTTTAGCCACTGGAAATATTATATCCTTATTTATTATTTGTCACTATCCACTGGAATGTAAATATAATGAAGTCAGGGACTTTGTTTTGTTCATTGTTTTTTTTCCCTCCAGACCTAAATCACACAGTAGGTGATCAGTGAATATTTATTCATTTAGCGATAGTGTAAATTGGTAAAACCTCTTTGGAAAAAAGTTTGGCGTTATCCTGTACTAGAGGAGATACGCACACAGTGTGATCTGTCAATGACACTCCTACAGGTACGGCCTGGAGAAACTTGCACATGGGCACAGGGCCACGCATAAGTGTTCATCACAGCCTGTTTCTAATCATCAAACCCAGAAATTCTTGGAAAATTTTGAAAATTTTTTGAAAAATTGGCAAAAACTAATTAGCATCGGCTCTAGAGCAGATGAACAAATTGTGGTGTGTTACACAGTAGACTAGAATAGAGCAATCAAAATGAACAGCCATAGCTGCTGACCACATGGATGAATCCTACTAACATAGAATAAGCAAAAGTAGCAAAGACAGAAATAAATACATGCACAATAACGTCCTTTATTTAAGTTGCAGAAAAGGTCAAATGAAACTGCCATATTTCGGGCTACAACTGTAAGTAGTAAAAATTATTAAAAAAGAGCAAGGAGCATACAATGCAGTCTTTACCTCCAGTGTATGAGGGTTTCAGGGAACAGACAACATCCTACATCTCAGCCCAGGTGATATTTTTATGGGTGTTGGTTAATTCATTACTTGTCAACCTGCACATGGATGTTTTATGCACTTTAAATATTTATGTTCTATTGTACAATTGAAATGTTCTTTAAAAATAAAATGGCACTTGTTTTTTTAAAAATGATGGTCTTCAAAATGAAAAGCAATCACCCTAGAGGTCGAAACTGACCAAGATGTCACTGGAATCTGTCCACCAGACCTGTGTGTGTGATCTGCCCCTGAGTCCAGAGAGCCGGGCGAGGAGATCGCATCATCTTCTCATTTAAAGTTGCTCATCTTCTTCTATCATGTGAGGTCAAACTTTCTACATCCAAAAGCACCCTGTTAACCTGGCAAACACACAGGAAATGCAACATGTTGTCAGAATGTTCCCCTCGTTTCTTTTGCACGTGCTTTCCTTATAACTTTATAGCAGAGAAATCTGAGGGCAGATGAACTACAGCAGAAGAACTAGTGAAGGTAGGAAACATCTCCATCCAGCATGCTTTGAGGGAGGAAAGCAAAAGACTGCTGAATTTGAGCAACAATAGAAAACTTCACTTGTTCTGTAGGATGGGCTCCGTGTCCCAGCGCCATCAAGGGATCAGCAGAAACCCAGCCCCAGCAGTCACGCTCTGATGGAGGCTGTGCTTTGCTCCATCACCCCACACCTAAGGCTCTCCACCCTCGACCCCCAGCCCACAGCAACCCGCCAGCGCTTTTCTTCCTACCCAATCCCACCGGAGATACTCCCTTCTGCATAGACTGAAAGGATAGCCCTGCCTCCATTGCCCCCACTCCAGTCCTTTTCCACTTCCTTAAACACATTGATTTCTCTCATCTCTCAAGCTCCACACATGCTGTTCCGTCTGTCTGGATTTCTCCATCCCCACTCCATCAGGTAGCCCTCCTCACCATTCCTGTAGGAAGCCCCCTGCCAAACCCACCAATCCATGTAGATGTTGTGGAACATTATTTTATTTGCCTGGCTGATTATGTATTAATTTTATCTATTGCCACTCGACTGTAAGTTCTGCAAGGGTGTTTACCAAATCTATCTCGTCCACCACTGATTCCTCAGCTCTCGGTGCAGTGATCAGTGTTTGTTGAATGACAGATAAATGAACACATCTATTTCATCTCCCAGTTTTTACAGGAACCCTGTGGGAATGCACGTACCTATATGCCTTCCACATGTTGGGTCGCGGCATTCACCGGTCAGTCTCATGGACACAAGGAGCTGGAGAGGAGGGAACAGTGACAGGAACAGCAGAGCCCCTGAGAGTCTAATTGCCACAGAGGAGGAAAGACTGGGAACGCCGGGGCCAGATTCAGAACCAGGGACCACGCATTGTTCCTGGTAACTTGCTGAAGATACCCTCCCTCCAGAGACTCCACAGAGCAGCAGAGAAGTGGAGTGCGCAGAGCAGAAGCTCCAGGTACTCCTCCAGAGGCTACACAGGCTTGGCATCCAGCCCAGCTCAGCCTCAACCCAGACAAGCAGGGAGGCCAAGGACAGAAGGCAGAGCTGGGGGCAGAAAGTCAGTCCACTGCTCAGCGTCCACGTGCAACAGGGTCCCAGCGACCCTAGAGAAAGACAGGGTGGTGATCTTTTCACGTGGCAGATGAGAGACTTGGATGTTATAGATTTAGTGGCAAATTTAAGGGATATTTGGGCTTCAGGTACAATATTTCCTTTAATCCCTCAACAATCTTGCAAGGTATTCATCCCATTTTAAAGATAAGGAAACTCAGAAGGGTTAATGCACTGCCTCAAAGTCCCGTACCTAGTAAGAACAGAAGCAACAACAGAGCCAGTATTCCAACCCAGTCTGACTTCTGAGCCCTGCGTTCCAGAGAATCCATCCTGTGTGAGCCCCCAAATCTACAATCCAGCAAATGCTTCAGGACACACGGACGCCATACTTAACGTCAAAAAAAAAAAAAAAGCAAAAAAAAAAAAACTGGCTCTTACCAGATACCTTATTATCGCTTATGAGAATATATAAATAAGAAAATATCTGATTTGGGAGGATTATGTAAATAAGAAAATATCAATTATGAGAATATATAAATAAGAAAATATCTACTGAAAAGAAAAGAAAGAAAGGTAAATGTGTTCTAAACTCAAATCAGGAGATAGGAGGCCCCAAAGCCAAATGAAGCATAAGAGGGAAAAGTTAGAGACTGTTCTAACATTTAAATGCAGGCACATGCCCCGTTTCCACCAGGGTTGGGGAAGGTAGAGGGGGTGTGGGGGGAGTGGATACCATTACTGGATAGCAGATCCGTGAGCCCGGCTTAATACAACACACTGCAGATTAGGAACTCAAGGGATTTTCCAGAATTTCTGTTCCAAAAAACCCTCTGCCCACTGAGATTTACAATTTAGGGCCCTTCCTTCTCTATATGCTTCCATGGTCTCCCCGCCTGTGTTTTGAAAGCATAAGTCTGGCGATATTTCCATTCCTGGATATTTTGGCTCAAAGAACCAAAGTGGATCTCAGGTTTCAAAGACCCAAAGGAAAAAAGGTCACTATTGACTACTTATTGTTGGACCAACAGCATTTAAGCTGTCAAATCAAGATTTGATTTTAATATTCCTCTGTGAGGAAAGTACAAATTTTTAATAGCGTTCCTTCTTTCAGTATGTTTGCAGGGCAACTAAATGACGGTGCAACAGCACACATTTTTAAAGCAAAGGTGGTGAAATAAACACAGTCAATAGTCTATCTTCATTTCCAGGCACAAATTGTTAGTCACATATTTGCAAGTTTGGTTTGGATTTACAGCATGTTCACAGTGATTTATGTGGTATTTATATTATAAAGTTTTCATTTAAAAATTGAAGGTACTTCAAAGATTTTACATTATTTTCTTGAAACTACTTTTGAAAAAAAACATACCAACAGGGCACAAAGGAGCCAAAATGTGAAATTAGGTGGCAGGTCAGAAGCTACACCGCTACACCGTTTCCTAGGGAAAATAGTCATTCCCCACTTATCTTTTCAAAGGTAAATATCATCAGCTCACTTTCCCTCCCACACTTTATAGAGGTATAATTTACATCCAGCAAAATCCCCCTTTTTTAGTGCAAAGTATGATGAATTTTGGCAATTGCATACAGTTGTGTCACCACCATCATACACTGCTCTGCCTTCTGTCACTGAAGTTTTTTTACCATTTCTAGGATTTCATATCATTTACATCATACATTATGTTTTCCAAAGTGGTTATACAGTTTTGCGTTCCCACCAGCACTGCACGAGAATTCCAGTTCCTCCTCATCGTATCCGATACGTGGCGTTGTCCATCCTTTTAATAACAGCCGTTCTGGAGGAAGGTATCACTGTAGTTTTAATATTCATTTTCTTAGTGGCAAGGGACAATGAGCCTCTTCTTATGGGCTCCGTGGCCATTCCTACATCTCCTTTTGTGAAGTGCTCTCAAATCTTTTGACCATCCTTATTATCAAGTTGCATCAGTTGTATATAAAGTTGCATGTGTTGCCAATATTTCTGTCAGTTCATGACTGGCCTTATTGTTTTCCTAACTTTTATTCTTTAGGAGAAGAACAGTTTGTAATTTTGATAAAGCCCATTTTATCAACTGTTTCATTTTATGCCGGTTAACTTTTAAGGACACCAGCATTAAAACTCGGCTTGAAATGAAATGGTATTCGCAATCTCTATCCATCCATCCCATGTGTCGTCTTCATCCTTTTAGGCATCCTGATTGCCAAACAAAAGTTTGTGAGCGTCATTTAGGCACCATGGAAATGTGTAAAGATGCGGTAGCAAAGGGTACTACAGAAGGATGAGAAAAGGAAACACACAACATAAGCTCTTCCTTAAGCAAACTAACTTTCAAAGTCAGAAGCAAAAGAATCAAAGGTCTAGAGTTGAGATTGAAGAAAAAGAGAAAATGATGCCAGTGGGGGTTCTGTTTCTGTTGAGAAACAGCTGGAAACACATGTAAGGGCAGGTGTTAGGAATCCTGCATCCAGCCAAGATGGAGTCTCCACGACCAGATCTATTCTCCAACCAGAAACAACTGAAAAACTGGACAAAACATTAGGAAATGAGGTTTCTCAAGATATTGGCCATCAGGCAGTGGAGGATAATGATCCTGAGAGACTCCACCAGAGAAGATAAGCACCTCAAGATGTCCCATATTGTTACTTATTAGGGAAATGCTAATTAAAACCCACAAAAGATAGCACTTCACTCCTACTAGAATGTGTAGAGTGCAAAAGACTGACCATATAAGTGCTGACAAGGATGATGAGGAACTTGAACTCTCTTACACTGCTAGTGGGGACTTCCAACCACTTTGAAAACCATTTAACAGATTTTCTAAAAAGGCAAATGTACTCCTCCATGACCAAGCCATGCCACTCCTATATTTGTCCAAGAGAAATCAAAGCATGTGTTCAACACAAAGCCTTCCACTTGAATGTTCACAGTAGCGCTTGCTCCCCAGTAATTCGCAACGAGAAGTGATTTTGCTTCCCAGGGGATATTTGGTGACTCTGGAGACATTTTGGCCATCACAACGAGTGCTGCTATTGGCATACAATGAGTAAAGACCAGAAATTCTGCTGCATATCCTAGAGTGCACAGGACAGTCCCTCACAACAAGCAATTATACAGCCCAAAATGTCTATAGTGCTAAAAGGGAACAACCCAAATGTCCACTAATAGGTAAAGGGACAAAAAAATGGTGGTATATCCATACCATGGGATACAGCTGACCCTTGAACATGGGTTTGTACTGCATGAGTCCACATACGTGGATTTTTTTCAGTAAATACAGTATAGTACTATACATATATATTCTCTTCATTATGGTTTTCCTAATTGCATTTTCTTTTCTCTAGCTTACTTTATTGTAAAAATACAGTACATAATACATAGAACATATAAAATATGTGTTAATTATTGACTATTTATGCTATCTGTAAGGCTTCCAGTCAACAGTAAGCTATTAGTAGTTAATTTTTGAGGGAGTAAAAAATCATACATGGGGTTTTGACTGTGCATGGGGTCAGTGCCCCTAATGGCCACATTGTTCAAGGGTCAACTGGATTGTTAATGACAAATTATTTGTAAAATATGATAGTTGGATATAGTGCTTTCACCCCTATATTTTTTAAGGATGTATCTTTTTCCACTTATAGACTCTTTTTACAGTTTTTGGTGCTTTCTAGAGTAACTGGATCAGTCTACTGTTGTAACACTAAATTCACATAATGGCAGCCAACCACCAAGAAAATGTACAATTGCGTAGGTTGTTCTTGCCAAGGCCACCTGCTCATTGTTCTGTGGCCAATGAACTTCCTCTTCTCAGCGTGCCTACTGAAGCCAAGGGCATTTAACAATAACCAAACTTAGATAAGCTGTTCTAAATTCTCTTATACCACCTAAGACACAAATGCCCTGGTAAAAGCTAAGACAAGGTGATTCTAGCTAAGATGAGATGAGATGAATTCTCGCTTAGAAAAATGACTTTGGGAGTTGACGAGAAAGAGCTGAGGAGTCTGAGTAGAGAAATTGGGGGCACAGAGAAAACCTGAAGGAAACCTGGGATTAATTTCCAGTCTTAAAGCCCTGGATTGATCAGTGCACTGGAAGGGGAAAGGGGAGGGGCTTGAAAAGAAGAAGAGACAACAAAGCAAAGGGACCTGAGAAGTGCTCCTGGAGAAATACTATAAGAGCACCACATATGGAAGAAGACGAGGAAAGGAAAAAGAATAAACAATTTATAGTTTCCCCCGTGAACAAAGCATATGGGTCACTGATCTTGTCCTGGAAACCATGAATTAACAGACTTACTGTATCATCATATGTAGGCGAGGGACTCCGTTTTCTCTGGGTCTTGGGGGAAACCAGTCCTTGGCTGAAATTTGGGCAGAATTTCTGAAGTTGCTTTGAGCATTCAAGATTATGTTAAATGAGCAAAAAAGTCAAACTGATGCAAGTCTGTCTTCTCTGAGAATGACCATTTTAACTTCACTTTCTCATCTGGTAATTACAAACTTCGGTTTTATACACTCCATTTGAACACTTTGGTCAACTGCTAAATATGAAAAGCAAGAATTGAAACTTGGCAGAAAAACAGATTAGATGTAGATTACAAACAGACCATCTGTCACTTTCAGGGAACATATAAACCAGCACAAATGACATTAAGTAGCGGTTTTCATGGCACTGCCTACGTGGCAGGAAGAGATCAAAGAAACATGGTCTTTGCTACCTGAGGAAAACAGGGGAAGTTACTCAAGCAGGAAGAGTCTTATATAAAATTAGCATGGATATGTTTATTCTTATTTTATTTTCTTTAAAGATTTTATTTATTTGAGAGAGAGAGCATGAGCTGGGGGAGGGAGAGAGGGAGAAGCAGGCTCCCCGCTGAGCAGGAAGCCCGATGTGGGACTGGATCCCAGGACCCTAGGATCATGACCTGAACTGAAGGCAGCCGTTTAACCTACTGAGCTATCCAGGCACCCCTATTTATTCTTATTTTAAAGACAGCTTTTTTCATACTGAAAAAATAAGCAGAAAGCAGCCAAGCAGTGGGTGTCCTTGCTTCATTGTGTTGGGAGAGAGTTCTACTTGGATACCAAGAATTAGTTCCCTAGATTAACTCGTTCTCCAACGGGCTGTCAGTTTTAGTTAGTCACCTTACATTGTCACTCAAATGTTTCCATTTGTATTGTCTTTATTTATTTTTATATTTTACCTTCTCAATGAGATTTATTTTCCTTGAAGATAGTTTTATGTGTGTGTATTATGCCACACATACGTGCGTGCGCGTGCACGCGCACACACACACACACACACACACACACGACTGTTCTCACTACTCGCAGCAGTTGTGTTCTATAGAGAATACTGCGATTGCTCCTAGGGAAATGCAGGGTTAGCTTCTTTCCAGTCTCTGGTCACATTTTCATCAACTGGTGGATACATAAACTTGTTTTACGTGTGTTTCATGGGGGTTCTGTTTTGAGACCCCTATTTAATATATATTGTTGATTCATTTACTTGAACTCATGGACAATGGCATCATATCTCATGCCTGATAGAAGCTCTGTAACGCATATTTTCTCCTCAAGGCGCATCACAGCCTTCTCTCACTTAAGAACACTGGACAGCACTGCAGCACTATGCTTAGAAGCCATTTTAAACAGTGGAATCACCAACAAAAATGAGGAAAACGTGGCACTAAATAGATGGAGAAAAAGACACTTGTTTACAACCAGGCAAAACACTGCTTTGTTCTACCTCAGCTGGGAAAATGCCAGGGCAACTCAGAGTTTTCCTGCTCTGTGTCTGTCCTTGAATGACTGGCAAAGTGCTCTAAGTATTGATCTTGAGGCTGCAAATCAATTTTCGCAAGTATGCGAATTCGCAAATACTGAGGATCACCCGTCTATGTGTATTTCTTCACAGTAACATCTAACAAAGTATATGGCCATAGTCAATGCAAATTACAGATTTCATTTCCTTGAAGATTGTTGCTATCTAATATATTAATAATACTTTTCCCAGAAAACTCCTGGCTTAGGACATTTCTAATATGACATTCTCAATTATAAGGCCTTTATGGTTTTTGTTGAACAGAGAAAAGTTGTTGGATTTCCACATGGTAACTGCAGAGCCTACGCTGATGTATAGGAAAATGCCAGCATACGACAGGTGCTCAATAAATGCTACATACTTTTCTTTGTTTCCTGATTCATGTTCCTTCCTATTTTTATTTGCTTTCATTTTACTAGCTTAAATTATCCACTGCATGAGTAAATGCACAGGCAGGAAATTCCATTTCAATATATAATGTGGATATAAAATCACCAAGGATACATCATTGTGAATTTGGGTGGTATCTTTCTTTTCCTCAGAGTCCTCAAAAGGTTTCTGAGCTTCAGGTGGAAACAAAGGGAAGCATAAGCTTCACATAAATTGAATGATTTTTTTTTTAGATGCCAAAACGTAAATAGTAATTCCAAACGTGAATGTAAAGCTATTTACAAATTTCAGCTGGAATCCTAGAGAAGCATTAATGATCAGATTAAAATAATACTGTAATAGGCAAGACTAGAAAGTGATCTCTTTTATAATATGTCTTAAATGCTATTTGTATTGGCACTTCACCACCGCTCTCAGAAGTAGGTATTGTTGCAAATACTACAGCAGACCTTGGCCTTTCTAGGATTCATGCTGAATTATTCCACTAGGCCAATGATCCCCAATCCGCGGAAAACATCTTTGTCGCGGACTTATTGTGCTATAAGGGCTTTTGACCCTATTGACAGCAAGCACCATCCTTTGGAATGTAAGTGTGGCAGTCTGCCTGGCAGAAACTGTGCCATTGGAATGGAAATAACGTTGAATAGCAGAAGACATTTGACCTGCCCCTGTGTCGGCCCTGCTGTAAATCATTTAATCTTTCTCTTCCTTGGTCTCTGTGTCATTAAAATGAAGAAATCAGAACAATTTCTGTCGATGAATGCTTTGACATCTGTAATTCACAGACAGTTTATCTGCAATGTGGGGCTTTGTCACAGGAAAGCCGAGTAGTGAAAGGAAAAGACAGGGAGAGCAGAAGATAGTAATGATAATTGCAAGAGCAATAAACACGGAGACTGTTGATGGCCAAGATAGTGGGTGGTGTGGTTCTATTGAACCTTTTGGTTCTATTGAAATCCCACTTTCTGATTCTATTGAAATCCCACTAAAACGACAGTAACCAGATTTTGTTAAGGCAGAAAACCACAAGAAAAGAGAAAACAGAGAGGAGGTGGCAATAATGATAGATGCTAGAAAGCAGGCAGATGAGTCACAAATGAATTGGCAGACCCAAGACAACGGAATCCTATGAAGGCAGGTAAGAATTGAATGGATTGATTAATATGAATTTTTTGAGGCCTCCAGAATGGCCCCATTAGGGACCTCTGAGAGTTAGGGGTAAAAGGAGACCCTAAAGAAAGATGATTGATTGAAAGTCTACATCAACAACTGTCAGATCCCCCACTCCTCCCCCACCAGAGCCCGAAACTATAGGTTTGTTCTCTAAAGAGAGCTAAGAGCCAGTCTCTGGACTGGACGATACCAGGCAGGAAGGTGGGTATGTAACCCTGTGAGGAGGGATCTTGTTGCTGAGGGCTGTTCCTCTCCCCGCACTCAGCTTCCCCGATGCTGGCAGGCCGGCTCCGCTTCTGGGCAGAAGACAGGAATCACTGTCTTCTCCAGAGACTATGACCTACGCATATAAATATAAAAATATTTATATTAGAGATTGCACAACTCATCAGCCCAGACCCAGCTCTCTACAGCAAGGACTTTATGCATCAGAGTCTCCAAGCCATGGTGTTTTCCAAGCCACTTTTTAGTCTCCCCTTATATGAGCCTACAACCAACATTACCCAACATCTGAGCAAAGGATTTATCGTTAAAGAATGAGAGAGAGAGACAGAGAGACAGAAAGAATGAGATTGAGAAAGAAATGGACCAAAACGAACAGAAAAAAAGTAACTTGGAAGAAATAAGAAACTCTGCCGGGGGAAGAAATTATTAGAAATAAAACCAATACTAACGAAGATAATATATTGCAACCACAGAGCATGAACAGGTTGTATAAAAAAGGGGTATACATGGGGGGAAAGCTGGAAACAAAAGATCCTGCACACTTTCAGAAAGAAAAAGTAAACAGAAACAAACAGACGCAATGTAAAAGATCGTGATCAGAATGGCCTTGGACGTCCCAACAGCAGTGCTGGAATGGAAAGGAAAGTTCTATATACAGCCAACTTATCAACCAAATGTGAGGCTAGAACACAGCCATTTTTAGAAATGCAAAGTTTTATTTACCATGTTTTTTTATTCAGAAATCTATTTTTTAAAGCTGATGAATTAGCAAGCCAAAGAAAAGAGAAATGGAGATTTTAGGAACCAGAAATCTAGCACAGAACAGAGGGGAGGAAAATTCTCAGGCATGAAGGATAGCAGTTGAGATTGGCCTAAGATCCTCAGGAATGGTAAATTCATAGACTACCTGATGTGTCTCAACATCTTGAGGTGAGATCTGTGTAGCCAGAAAAGCATGTGGGGTTGAAATACGAAGTACCTATAAAACAAAGCAGAATACACATACACATACACACACACACACACACACACACACACACACAGAAAGAGAGAGAAAGAGAGAGGTGTTAACAATGAGGCAAACTGGCAAGAGGTATACATGAACAGTGTGTCCTGTGCTATTTTTGCAACTTTTCTGTAAATCTATAATTATTCCAAAATATAAACATTTATTTAAAAAAATAATGTGAGACACTGGAAAAAAGTTAAGAACACTAAACTTTGACATGCACATATGTATATGAAGGGGGAGATGAGGGATGACCAGGCAGGAAAGAAATTCTGGAGAATGAAAGCCTTACCCACTGAAGGGTCTAGCAGTGATGTGCCCAAGCTCAGCAAAAGCAACCTTGCCTTGGTTTACCCAGCCTGCATGAGAATGTGTGTATAGGGCTTCCAACCAACCGAGAGCACAAGGAGATGGTGGTTTCAGGCAATCACATAGGAGGTGCTCCCTGCCTCAGGGATGTTGGGTCTCCCTTTCCAATCTCAGCCAACAAAAACAATTCCCAATTCTTCCTGCTCTCCAGAACCCATCTCTCACATGAAGCAACTGGTTGATTTTGAAGATTCAAGTGTTGGAGTCTGTAGAGAGGTCTGAGCCTGACACCCCTCATTTTACCATGAGAGAAGGTGAGCCCAGACAGGTCTTGTCACTTGCCCAGAGTCATGCTGACCGCAACTTCCCAGGTAAGAGCTCTCCCAATGTTGCCTTACAAATGTGAGCCAGACTGCATACACACATGGCTACATAGAATCCAAATATTCTCTTTTCTTCTTAGTAAAATAAAATTGAGGCAAAGCTTTTCAAAAGTATGTAAAGCAAACATCTCCTACAATCCCATGCCACCCCCCAGAAGTAGCTTCCTGAATTATCCCCCATTCCTATCCCATTGCACAAATGAGGAAACAGAGTCCCAGAAAGTTTGTGCGGTGGGAGAGTGGATAAGTGGCACAGCCAGCATGGGGACCAAGGCTGCTCTCTGCCTGCTGCAGATTACACTTTTAATCAAGAACACACTCTGAGGGCATCTGGGTGGCTCAGTCGGTTAAGCGTCTGCCTTTGGCTCCAGTAGTGATCCAGGGGGTCGTGGGATCGAGTCCCGCATCGGGCTCCCTGCTCCACAGCGAGTCTGCTTCTCCCTCTGACCCTCCTCCCTGCTCGTTCTCTCTCTCTCTCTCTCTCTAAATAAATAAAATCTTAAAAAAAAAAAAAAAGGAAAGAAAAGAAAGCATTCTGAAGGTCGGGTGGCCATAAAACTGGTGACTTCTGTAAGACATCAACTTTAGCTATTTTTAAGCATTTTATACCTTTTGTTGTCCACTCAGAGGCTAAAACATAGCCCCATGATGGGACGGCAATTGGCTGAATTTAAATAGCCCTGAGATGCAGACATCTTAGGATCAGAGTATTATTTGGATTTTTCCCTCTGTTAACCTATCGTCATGATAAGCTTTTTAATGCTTCTGGAGTACAGAAAGAAAAGGTTTTCATCATTGAAAAAATTGTTCTGTCATTTATATGAGCTCATCGGCATTTATTAATCTTCCAAAGAGGTTGGCTTGCCCCCACTCCCTATCAGATCTTCTTTTTTACTGTATAATCTTTCACAAAGAGCAAGGAATGTATAAGGAAATCGCTTGCTAGTAAGGCTTTTACTTTGAAGGGAAAGAGTTCAAATAAATTCATTTCTGTTTACAAAGAAAAACTTCAAAGCCTTTATAGGCACGTCCTTTTTTAAAATTCAGGTTGTTAGACTTGTTCCCCTACTTAAAGGTAAAAAGATGAAAGAAAGTTAATCCTCCATAAATTTTCCCTCCTATTATGCCAGAGTTTCAATACAATACCTTTTTGCTTAGTAATTCTAAGGGTAAAAGAGAGGCTGGAACCAATAATTAGCAGAGCTGCAAATTGCCATTGTTTTAGGTGGGTGTCCAGACGTGCCTCAACCTCAGGATTCCTATCAAGTCTCAGATATATGCTCCTCTCCATCCCACAGTGGCTCATCCTTGGGTTATTCTGACTTGTCATGAAAGCACCCCAGAAGAAATTTAGCACAATTTTCAACACAAATCTCCCTTCTCCGGGAAATCATTTCAAAGCAAAAACTACATTTTTCCTTACAATCTTCTTAAAATTGCTACCACTTCACGTAAGTTACACCTCATCGGTATCTAGGATTAAGAATTTCACTTGCAAAGACAAAGAGAGTCCCTCCTACCCCCGTATCTTGTTCCTACTTTAGGATAAGCTTTCAAAATCCTAATTGTGTTGACCTTTGCTTATTTTATTTTATTTTTTTAAGCTGCTTTTCTTTTCTTTTTTTTTAAAGATTTGTTTGTTTGTTTGTTTGTTTGTTTGACAGAGAGAGACACAGCGAGAGAGGAAACACAAGCCAGGGAGTGGGAGAGGGAGAAGCAGGCTTCCCGCAGATCAGGGAGCCCGATGCGGGGCTCGATCCCAGGACCCCGGGATCATGACCTGAGCCAAAGGCAGACGCTTAACGACTGAGCCACCCAGGCGACCTTTGCTTATTTTAAATAATTAGACGAAAAATCCCTCAGACTGAGGAGCTTTCAGCATTGCAAAGGATGCTCTTCTGGGTCTAAAAAACACTAAAGCCTGTTTATTCTATGGCATTTGGGCCCAAATATTGTTTTCTCAAAGCTCTATTCCTTGGCAAAAAAGATACAATTATTCACCCATGTTTCTGGTTGTTGGCAAAATGCAGAATCAGAAGTTTGTAAGAGTCAACGTTCCCATTGCTGGATTAAAATGAAATTAAGCCCAAAATTCCTTCTTAAAACATGCAACAAATTCCCCTAGTCAATAAGGAAGAAATGGGAAGTTATTGTTCAATAGACAGACTTTCTTTTTGGAATGATGAGAAAAAATTCTGGAAATGGACAGTGGTAATGGTTGTACAACGTTATGAATGTACTTAATACCCCCGACTTATACCCTTAAAATGGTTAAAATGGTAAATTGTATGACATGTATATTTTGCTACAATTTTTAAATTTAATAAGTAAATGAGAGTTTTGTGTTAAAAATGTTAAATAATGTAGGGCTGGGAAATAAGCACAAAAACAAGACAATGTTTCTGGTGGTAAACTATAATTAATAGATACAGAAAATCTAATATGAAATTTCTAACATAGAAATTCCACCTTTATCACCTTATCTTAAGGACATAATTTAAAATTTACACAATAGCGTTGTTTTTCATAGCACATTGTTAAAAAAATGCTGGGAGGACTTTAATGCCTGACAATATTAGTTCAGTAAGTTCTGGTTAATTTAGTAAATAAATTACGCCTCTTTTGTTTACTCTTCTGCTTCCGACTTTACATTAAATCTGGGCATCCCTCTGCTTTTTCTTAAGGCTTTCTTTTAATTACCACTGGTTCACTCAACAATTATTCATCGACACTTCCTCTGTCAGGACCACAGGAGGTGCTGGGGATAAAGCTTTCAACAACTCAAACCAAGTCCCTTTCCTCACAAAGTTTATAAAAGTTGAGGAGAATACAAAGAAAAAGAAATCAGCAATTTTAATATCACATGACAAGTGCCAGGATATGGAATGCTCTGGGAATATGTCGGTCAGTCCCTTAAACCAGGTCCGAGTACCTCTGAGATGACTTTCTAGAAGAAATCAAGTCCCCAGGATGAGTAGAAATTAAGCAAGGGAAGAGCAGAAGGGGAAAGGAAGAATTTTCCAGGCAGAGATCATAGCACATGTAAGGACTCAGAGGTGAAACCGGAGGGATGCCTGGCTTCCTCAGTCAGTAGAGCATGTGACTCTTGATCTCAGGGCTATAAGTTTGAGCCGCATGTTGGGCATAGAGCTTACTTAAAAAAAAAAAACCAAGGGGCGCCTGGGTGGCTTCAGTCAGTTAAGCATCTGCCTTTGGCTCAGGTCATGATCTCAGGGTCCTGGGATCAAGCCCCACATCGGGCTCCCTGCTCAGTGGGGAGCCTGTTTTTCCCTCTTCCCCCCTGCTTGTGCTCACTTGCTCTCTCTCTCTCAAATAAATAAATAAAATATTTTTTGGATTTTAAAAATTAAAAAAATTAAAAAACCAAAAAACTGGAAGTATTTCAGAACAACATGAGCAGAGAGGTGCCAGGAAAAGATAGAAAGAAATATATCGGGGCGCCTGGGTGGCTCAGTCGTTAGGCATCTGCCTTCGGCTCGGGTCGTGATCCCAGGGTCCTGGGATCGAGCCCCGCATCAGGCTCCCTGTTCTGAGGGAAGCCTGCTTCTCCCTCTCCCACTCCCCCAGCTTGTGTTCCCTCTCTCGCTGTGTCTCTGTCAAATAAATAAATAAAAATCTTTAAAAAAAAAAAAAAGGAAAGAAAGAAATATATCTGTGACTATGTTGCTGCAAACCAGACTCAACCTCAAATCCAAGACAAGGACACAGTTGATTCACCTACTGGGTGTCTCCATAAGACTAGGCCACAAGCACCCCACGTTCACATGCTTCATGCTAAGCTCACCATCTGCATCCCTCCCTGCAACCCAAGTTCCCCTTTGAGTTCTCAATCCCAGTGAGTAATGCCACCAGAAACCCACACACAGATCCCGAGTCTCCTTCCCTCCTGGTCACCTTGGGGTGCAGTGGGCGCAGGTGGGGCGGGACTGGGCAGAGAGGGGAGTTGAGAATGCGGGAGCTGAAATGGTCTGTGAATGTTGTCCCAGGTTCAGCGGATCCTGCATCTCTGTGGCTCCACCTGTCAGTCCCTGAATGCGAACCGCGGGGAAGATAGGGCTGAGGGCAGGTGGTCCGGAGTGGCTGACAGCCCATCCCGCAGGGAAGCAAGTCTTTCCTTAAGAGGATGTGCAGCGGCGTCTCTGTGCCCATTACAAACACAAGGGATGTCCATTCCTATCTACTTCCTAAATACTTCTTGAATCAATCTTCTCTCTCTGTTTCCACTTTTTCAGACTCAGCAGAGGCCTCTCCCTGGTGTGACTGACACACTCGGGCACCCCACTAAGCCCCTCCCCTCACTCTAGTCTGAGTAATCTTTCCAAAACCCAAATCTGATTGTCATTCTTCTGCTCAACGGATGGCTACTCAACATAAAGTCCAAACACTCAATCGTTTTCATGGGGCTTACCCCCCATCGGACCTTGACTAGGCACTGCGGTTTCCCACCAGCCTCCATGCCCTGGCCCTGCCCCTCCCCACCTCCACTTGTTCTTTTGGGTTTTGTTTTTTAACAGGGTTTTATTTTTCCACTTCAAGTTTCACAGGCTGTTCTCCCTGCTCCCCCACCCCCACCCCCAGCTCCTTTAAAGATGATGGCTTGTGCTACTTAGTCAGTGCGTTTTTTACTGCCCTAAAGACCGCTCACATCACACCGTTCCCCTCCCCAGGACTGAAAGCTTTTTCTGGTTTTTTTTTCCTTTGAGATATAACTGACATATAACACTGCATTTGTTTCAGGTGCCAGGACTGAATTCTCAATGCAAATTCATTCCCACAGAATGTTCAGGAAGATTTTCAGATCCTATACTGTCTGCTCCTGCTCTGTACGGCACAGGGCTAGGCTGGGTGCCGTAAATACACATCACGTTATAATCCCCTTGTAGACTTGGAATGGGTATTCTTTTTCCTGCTTCATACATGAGGAACTAGACCCCACAGGGTCTGGAGCATGGTTTTTGGATTTAGCTTTTATACATGGCAGCTATATTTGTTTAATGAACGTGGAATGTTGAGTTTATTGCCTTTTAGATTTTGAAAATGCACATCAGTGCAAATCTGTGGGACTACGGGGGTCTGGCCAAAGGCAAAACACATCCCAGTTTACAGCCCCTTTGCCCACTGAGCCCACTTCCTCCTGGACCCCTGAATGGCTTTTCCCTCACAGAGTCTTCGTGCCAGTGTGATCCCCCCGCCTGGAACACCATCTCCTGCTTTGGGTCGGCTTCATTCTGACTTGTCTTTCAAATCTCAGTTTAAAGACTGCTTCTTCCAAAAAGCTGTGGTTCTTCCATCTGCCTGTTCTTCTGTGTTGCTATGTGGTATATTATTTCTTGCTTCTCTATCTCTCACCAAACTGTAAGCTGTATCTGGGCAGGGACTCTTAATTTTTTTTTTCTTTTCAGTTTTCCTAAGAAATAATTAACATACATCACTGTATACGTTTAAGACATACAGCACATTGTTTAGATTTACATCTATTGTGAAATGATGACCACAGTAGGTTCAGCTAGCATCCATTATCTCATATAGACACAACTAAAAGAAAGAAGAAAAAAGGGCGCCTGGGTGGCTCAGTCGGTTAAGCGTCTGCCTTCTGCTCCAGTCGTGATCTCTGGGTCCTGGGATCGAGCCCTCCATCGGGCTCCCTGCTCAGTAGGGAGTCTGCTTCTCCCTCTCTCTCTACCCCACTTCCTCCCCCGCCACCCCACTCTACCCCTCCTCCCATGCATGCTTTCGCTTTCTCTCTCCCTCTCAAATAAATAAAATATTTTTTTAAAAAAAGAAGAAAAAAGAAAACATTTTTCTCCTTATAATAGAACTCTTAGGATTCACTCTTTTAGCAACTTTCTATATATCATACAGTGGAATTAGCTATAGGCATCATGTTGTACACTGCATCCCTAGTACTTATTTATCTTATAAGTGGAAGTTTGTGCCTGTTGTTAATGGTGAAAGAGCAGCTCAGAAGCATGATGCTTGGCTTAGAAGCCATGCGGCATCTAACACTGCATTGTACTGACAGCACATTGCCGAACTGAAAACGGGCTCCAGATGCATTATGCACTGAGAAAAGCGCATAATATTTATGGTATTATCCCATTTTGGAGAGGAAAATATTCTCGGAAAAAAATTCTCAAAGGGCAACTAGCAACATGATAACTGAAATGGTCTCAGGTCCACCATCTGCTACTTACTGAAGGGGTGGGTCTTCAGTCTCTTTGGTTTGGGTTTTATCTGTGTTTGCTGAAATTTGGGGAGGCATGAGCATTTTTTTCTGCTTTAGTAATAATAATGAAAACCAAAGAAGCCACATAGAGAAGTAATTTAGGAAATTCAAGATTTTAAGCTGCTAAAATCTGTTATTTCAGAGTGTGTATAAGCTTGGCCAAGAACAGACTTCTGAGTTAATTTGTTAAATCTACACAAATAATGGAATTTACTCAACTCCTGACTCTCAAGTTCAAGGATTGGAATTCTCAAAGTTCACCATTACATTCTGCTTCTGTTAAAAAGGAAAATATTGCTGCTTCCCTAGAAACAGACTTTGTTTTACAATGATGGTGTTATCTTCACTAAATTTTTCCTCTTTTCATTAAATCTGTGTATTTTGGAAGAATGTTTTAAGTACTATCAGAAAGCACTTCACCTTCAAGTTATTTTTCTTCCACTAATTGCCTGTGTCTCACAATATTCCCAACTATAGCAAGGCAAGAGCAAGCACCCCCAGTTCTTCTCACTCTGTGAGACCTATTGTTAGGGCCATTCCATTGTTAATCAGGTTGAGACAATCATATATTTAGTCTACATTCGTGCTTGTTCAATGCCAGTATCTTAATTTCAAGAACAGCATGATTTTATCAGTTGTGTGTGAAAACCACTTCACAGCACATAGAAGATCTCGGCTCTTTCTCTAGAGCTTCCCAGAAACCTTGGCTTCCTGGTTTCTCACTTCTCCCCGCCCCCCTCATCCCCTAACCCCCCAGGGAAAACAGCAGGTTTTTATGCAGCAACTACTTGGCTGGTGGGGGGAGGGTCCGGTGACTTCGGACTGCAGATCCATTGAGAAGGTTAACCAGACACCCACCGGCACCATTAACACATTAACTCTCTGGCCAGTTTATTCTGGCACCTAGGTGAGAATGGTGTTTGCAAAACTGGAACAGAAACACAGCTAAGTTTTGAAAAGGGGGATGGGGGAAGGGGTGTAGGCAACCAGCAAAGGGAAAATGCCTCGGAAGATGTCTGGGCTGAGAGCACCAGAAGGCAAGACGCAAGGTTTAGGAAGGGAATAGCAAAGCCAGGTGGAAAGCATTTCCCCGGTAATTCTCCCAGACTTTTTAGAGAAGTTGCTTTCAATCAGAGGGCCTCAGGATGGCTCAGTGGGCCCCGTCGCGCCTCTTGTGTTGGAGACAGGATATCGGCACTGGGCACTGAGGTAAGCAGCATTCATGCAGGCATGACGTCACCAATTATAGCAGCCCTGGGAAGTGGGTATTGCTCTCTTCATCTTATAAATGGAAACAGAGAGGGGCACCTGGGTGGCTCAGTCAGTTAAGTGTCTGTCTTCGGCTCAGGTCATGATCTCAGGGTCCTGGGATGGAGCCCTGCTTTGGGCTCCTTGCTCCAGCAGGGAACCTGCTTCTCCCTCTGCCTGCCCCTCCCCCTGCTTGCGCTCTCTTGCTCTCTCTCTCCCCCTGTCTCTCTCAAATAGATAAATAAAATCTTTAAAAATAACTAAGTGGAAACAGAGATTCAGAGGGGGTTCATCGATGTGCCCAGGGACCTGAAGTGACATTCAGGCCCTTCCTCTCCTCTTACCATGTCCCACGGAGTCAATAAGAAGGGGCTCTCGCACCTCAGGCCTCATCTTTTCTGCAACCACCCCCGTTCCCTCCAAAACTGCACCCTATCCCAGACTCTCAGCACCACCTGGATGCAAACCTCTAAACTCAGGCTGCTATCTCTTAAGTGCCCACCCACACTCCTGAGGAGTTCCTATGCTAAGGTCACATGCCCTAAACCAAACCCTCCCTGGGCCTCCCCTCCCTCTGGAAACAGTAGCTCCCTTCTCCTAGTCCACTTGGTCTTGCAGTCCACCCTGGTTCCTCTCTGCATCTCAAATCCCACCTCTGATCCAAGCAAGAAATTGCTGTTAGATTGCCTTCGGAGTCATCCAGGTGTGACCAGCTCTCCCACCTTCTCCCTTCCCCTGGCTCAGCCACTGTCGACCTAGCTCCCCCGTTGCCTCTATCCCTGCCCCTTAGTGTCTTCTCTGTACATAGCTTCCAGCAGCCCCCCAGCAACCTGCCATCTCACTCAGGTGAAAGCCAAACCTGCCCAGGGGCTCCAGAAGCCGCCTACACCCACCGTGCAACCTCATTTCTAACCCACCTCCCTTGCTCTAGTCTCACTGGCCTCCAGCATTCCTCAAACACTGGGACTTTCTACTCAGATATCCCCTCACTTCCCGGTCCTTGCTGGAAGGTCCTCAGTGAGGTCTTGCCACCTGCTTCCTTTAAAATTGCATTACCCCTAACACACCCTCTCCCTACGCCCTTTCTGGGCCTCTTTCCCTGGACTGGATGGCACTGGGCACCATCTGCTGTACTAGATGGTTCACCCCGCTCCACACATGGAGAACGGAATCACTCAGAAGGCAGAAACTGTTTCCTATGCTGCTCTCTCATTCACTGCTTCCCGGCAAGAGTTCCTGGAGCATGACAAGCATCCACAAAACTTCCAATATATTGTTGATGAATGTATTTGCATCACCCTATGTATTTCTTTTCTTGTCATTGTACCTACTCTCTGTTGGATTCTTATGTTTCACTCATCCTCCATGGAGACATTTCTAATCTGTTAGGAGTCCATTTCTATCAATTCTGAATCTTTCAGTAGTATTAAGATGCCAGATTAAACACTGGGTTCATTTTAAACTCATATAGCTCAGCCTGTAACCAGTGCCTATTCATGAAATCAGCATCCAAAGATCAACAGAAACATCAAAATTCCCCTTGTGAGATGCCTAAAGTTCTTTATGGAATGAGAAATAATGTCAGCAAATTAAATATAAGTACATAGAGACATTTTCTGAGTGAATCCCCACAATGGACATTGCTCTCTTGACAACATCCTTCCCTTTGCTCCTCCACAGTGACACCTTAATGGAGTTTGGGTTGCACAGATGTCAAAGTGAATCTTGATTGATCAAAACTTAGATCTCGATGGTCCACCCTTACTGCAAAGGAAGATTCAGGTACCCCAGGCCCAAGGTCACTACATGGCATTGTGCTGGCCACAAGGCTTGATTCTGGGATAATGTAGTCAGTGCAAAGCCCAGGAAGTTTATATGGCCTTGGGGGGATACATGTCCTCCCATCTGCTCTCATCAAACACAGAAATAAATAGATTGACTTAATTGCATTTGTTCGTCTCTCTTCTATATCTGTGGCTAGATAGACAGATAGATGATAGATATATATCTATACATACAAATATACAAATAGCCAGAAGGGAGATGGATGGAGGAAATGACAGATAAAAGCACTCAGTAATGTTTTGTCATTAATAGGACACCAGAATGGCAATATTTTACATTACACCTCTGCAGTTTGCAAACCACTTTCACCCAAATATCATCTAATCTTCATAGCACACCTATGGGATGTCAGTATAATTATCATCCTGTTTTACAAATGAGGACATTGAGACCTCAGAGAAGTTTTGTGATCTATCCTATGCCACAAATAGTAGATCACTTGAGTACTGCCCACCACAAGGTAGTATATGAGAACAATGAGTGAACGGAAATTGCAGAAAAAGAGAGCCCAGCATACAGCAGTTTTGGGGGCAGTCAGAGAACCAACATGGCACTTTAGATGCGGACAGTAAAAACAACCAGAAACTAAAGAGAAGAAATCCTAGAGTTGAACCCATATCTGTCTGATTCCAAAATTCCTCCCTTTACCCACTCAGGCTCCACCTCAGGAAACCCAAGATGGGTATCCCCAGTACCATGGAAGTACGGAGCAGACACCACCCCAAACTAAATCTGATGTGGGAAACAAAGGCAAAAGAAAAATTAAATTTCCTTACGACCTACAGCCCGTTGACAAGTCCCTGAAACAGGCAGAATGACATTCCTCTAGGAACTCAGCGGCCTCGATGTTAATACTTTGCTAGGGGCAAAAGGGAATCTTAGCCTGACCCCAGGATGCTGTAAGTCTACTTTAACATATGAAAATTCCTTTGGAAACATCCTTTATCTCTACCCCCCAAGATATATGTTGGCACTTATCCCCAAAGCATATGACCTACCGATATACATCCAAAGGGTCTCATGATTAAGGTTTTATTAGGCAGTAATAATTGACCTCTTTTTAACAATAGCTAGCCCCTCAAGGTCCTGGAAACCTTGCCTCCAAAACTCCTTAGAGACTTACGCTATCCCTAACCCCTTCCCAAGTTGAAAGTATATAGTCAGCCACTCCTCACGACCCCAGGGCAGCAGCTCCATCTGCCCACGGGTCCTGTCCCTATGCTTTAATAAAACCACCTTTTTGCACCAAAGACGTCTCAAGAATTCTTTCTTGGCCGTCGCCCCAAACCCTAACATCTTTCCTACATGAAAATCCACATGACCGTTTGTGGGTTGTGTATTTAAATGCGGTTTGCCATTATAAATCTCCCAGAAAGTGGAGCCATTTCTGTAGAATGTGCCTGGTGCCTGGCACATTTTCACATGGTGACATGTGCAGGACTCCGTGCTCCCTTCTTTACAACTTGGGAACCCAACCAGGTCCATGAGGATGTGTTCTGAGTCTCTAATGCCCCAGAGCTTAATACAAACACAAAGAGCCTCTGTACCAGGAAACTAGCAAATTGACATTACTTTAGTTGCAGAAAGCGAGAGTATCCTGTGGCAGGTTTACTCAAGAATTATAGTTATTCTAATTATGCTTATTATTGATCGGTATCTCTCAGCTCCAAGCCCCCTTCCCAATTCTCTGCGTGTAATTCTTCTTTTTTTAAATTGTGGTAAAATACACATAACATAAAATTTACCACCTCAACTTTTACAAGTGTGCACTTCAGTGACAATAAGTACATCCACATTATTGTGCAACCATCACAGCCATCCATCTCCAGAACGTTTTCTTCATCACAAACTGGAACTCAAACTCCCCATTCCCCCTTTCTCCAGCTCTGGCAGCCACCATTCTACTTCCTGTCTCTATGAACTTGATCTATCATATCAGTGGGATCGTATTTGTCCTTTTGTGACTGGCTTATTTCACTTCACACAAAGTCCTCAAGGTTCATCTACATTGCAGCCTGTGTCAGAATCTCTTTCCTTTTACAGACTGAATAATATTCCTTTGTAGGCATATACCACATTTTGGTATTCATTCATCCATCAATGGACACTTGGGTTGCTTCCACATTTTGACTATGAACATGGATGTACAAGTATCTATTCAAATGCCTGCTTTTGTTTCCTTGGGGTATATACCCAGAAGCGGAGTTGCTGGATCGTATAAAAATTCTATGTTTAATTTTCCTGAGGAGCCACCATACTGGCTGGGACTGTGAAAGTCTTCCCCAATCTCCCTCATCAGCTGGCTTTTCATTACTTTCTTGAACAATGGGAGTCTCAGACAAGAAACTGGAAGGTAAGAAGACAGAGATAAGCAATTCTGCCTTCCACAGCAAGTACTGTATTAAAAAACAAATAAGCTCAGCTCTGCCATTCCCTTAGCTCTTAACCTTCCCAAATCTCTACCCTTTGGGGGCCTGGTTTCTCATCTCTAAAAGCAGGTGCTAACAAGATTTTTTAAATTCCTTCAGGCTATAAAAGCCTACATTTTACGTAAACAAAAGACCATGAAGATATGCCAAATATTTTAAAAACCCAATGCACCAACGAATTGAGTTAAACTTGAGTGGCCCTATTCTAAAAAACTCAACTGCTTCTCCCAAAATTCAGACTTCAGCTTCCAACCCTGACAGGATACCTCATATCAGCCCTAGCCTACATCATAGAGAGCTATGAAACTGAACTCAATCTATAAAGCCAATGATTTCAAGCATTGACAACAGGATACAGAGGGTGGTAATCCTAGAGAAAAGGGAAATACTTGAAATGAGCCCCAATGCACCCTGGCTTTCAATCCATAAGCACACTCCAGACTGCAGCAAAGGGAGGTAGAACCCAAGCAGAGAGCTCTGATCTCCATGATTTGCAAAGGTGGATATTGAAGTTCAGAGCAGGTGAAGAACCTAGAATTTCTGGGGAAGGGTACTAGAGGCGAAGGAATAGCAGAAGTGTGAGTGGGCATTCCCCATGGTCCTGGG
The DNA here is from genome assembly GCF_037043125.1 of Eumetopias jubatus. Classification (NCBI taxonomy): domain Eukaryota; kingdom Metazoa; phylum Chordata; class Mammalia; order Carnivora; family Otariidae; genus Eumetopias; species Eumetopias jubatus. Next base: position 183,066,286 of record NW_028274810.1, read on the forward strand.
CTGAGGGATGGACTGCACGAGGGCATGTCAAATTCTAAGAGGCCCTCCAGAGAACTGCTGCAGGCTAAGAGCTCCACAGAGGTCCCAGGTCACTCATGACTGGGAGAGGTTGAAGTCCTACACAGTCAGAGTGGAGAAAGTTTGCTGAACATTACAGGCATTCAACTCGGATCCCAGGAAGCTCACGCCATCTGAATAAAGACCATGCCCTAGAATAAGGGACACCTAGATCTGGCAAAACAGAAATAGGATCCACCTGGTAAGATCAAGAGAACCCACTAATAATTTAATTTCTTGCTTGAATAAAACTCAATACTCTTTAAAGGAAAATGACATAGTCTAACCCTCCTGAACTTATCTTCCTTAATCCTTGGTATACAATGAAAACTCATAGCATATGCAAAGAATCAGGAAAATGTGATCTATAATCTAGAAATTATATACTCTCCACATACATATCCTTTTCAGTAGAAAGACTGAAGAGATGTCTGAGGAAGCGAAATAGCCAAGGTGTCTCCTGATCTAGGAATAATTTACAAAAATTTACTAAATACTAATCCATCTACAGTAAATGCTATACTTTTTACCCATTATTTATACCCATTATGGATTTTTAATGAGATGCTAAATGATCCTAACCCTACAATCATTAACTTGAAACTAACTGTATCTTACTTAGAAGTAACTTTAACATAAATGTGAGTTTTTAATGTCCTACTTTTTTTCCTCCTTATGGACAAAGCTTTTGTTAAGAATTCTAAAGAAAGGGCATGATCAGAAAACATCTTAGGAACCCGGAAAGTTTACATCATTTTGTGGTGAAACAGGTGCTGATATCTGACCTGAAGAGGACACCTCTGGATGGGGTGCTAGAAGCATGAAACCAGGGAATTTGAACCTCAGAGCAGAAGGTTCTAGGATTGGTGATGCCATCTGGGCAAACACAATGACCCCATCAGAGCTGAGCCCATTCGGGAGAGGAACAACCCGTCCCACTGCCACCATCATTACACACCCCCCAGACATTATCCTCCATTCTCCAAAATGAAAAGGAGAACTTGCTGAGGTAATCATTTGAAGTAGAGTTTACCTCACTGTCACCACCACAGACTACTCTTTCCATAAGTATTATCTGTTATCTCCCTCTATATTAAGATTCTCTATTTTGCAATCAACTTTTACAGAAGAGAAGGAAACTAAAATTGAGAGAAAGATCATGATTTTAGCAGAAAGTAAGAGGAAATGAATTGGTTGTTAATAAACTAAATAAAAACTAATACATATAAAGAAAATTCCTCTTGTAAACTGTAAATTAAATTAAGTTAAATGGCACTCCTGTAGTTAGAAAGGGAACATTATAGAAGAATGGGATAATCTATCAAGATCAAAAATCAACAAACATTTAAACTCATTTTACAAAGCCAGTGTTACCCTGACACTGAAGCCAGTCAGAGACACCACAAGAGAATTACAGGCTGTTATCCCTGATGAACATGAATGCAAAAAATCGTCAATAAAATGCTAGTAAACCAAACTCAACTCATACTATAGTCAAGTAAGTTTTTCCCTGGGATGGTGCAACATATGCAAATCAATCAATGTGATAATGGCATATTAACAGAATGAAAGAAAAAAAAAACCATATGATCATGTCAATAGACACAGAAAAGGCATCTGACAAAATCCAACATTCATTCTTGATAAAAACTCTCAACAAAATGGGTCTAGAAGGAACTTACCACACACAATAAAGGCCACATATGAAAAGCACACAGCTAACTTCATAATCAGTGGGGGGAAAACTGTACGTTTTCCTTCTAAGATCTGGAACAAAGCAAGAATGCTCTTCACACTTCCATTCAACATAGTACTAGAAGTCCTAATCAGAGAAAAAGACAAGAGAAAGAAAAGGCACTCAAGTTGGAAAGGAAGAAGTAAAATTATCTATTTATAAATTATAAGATCATATATGCAGAAAATCCTAAATATGCAACAATATAACTGTTAGAATGAATAAACAAATTCAGTAAAGTTGCAAGATACAAAAGCAGCATACAAAAATCAGTCACATTTTTATATACAATGAACTATCCAAAGAGGAAATTAAGAAAACAAAAAATTCACAATAGGAAGAAAAAGAATAATAATAAGGCATAAATTTAACCAAAAAGGTGAAATTTGTACACTGAAAATTATAAAACATTGATGAAGAAAATTAAAGAAGACACAGATAAATGGAAATATATCCTGTGTTCATGGATTGGAATATTTAATATTGTTCTTTTTCTAGAGATTTTATTTATTTGTTTGAGAGAGAGAGTGTGTGTGTGCATGAGTGGGGGGAGGGGCACAAGGAGAGGGACAAGCAGACTCCCCGCTAAGTGGGGAGCCCAACGCAGGACTTTGTCCCAGGAACCCAAGATCATGATCTGAGCTGAAGTCAGATGTTTAAACAACTGAGCCACCAGGTGCCCCCAGAAGAATTATTATTATTAAAATGTCCATACTACCTAACTTAATCTACAAATTCAATGCAATCCCCATCAAAATTCCAATGGCCTACTTTACAGAAATAAAAAAATCAATCCTGAAATTCATATGACACCACAAAAGATTTTCAATAGCCAAAGGAATCTTGACAAAGGAGATCAAAACAGGAGGCATCACATGTCCTGATTTCAAAATATATTACAAAGTGACAGTAATCAAAACAGTATGGTATTGGGATAAAAACAGACATATAGACCAGTGGAACAAAATAGAGAGCACACATGCATCCATGACCAACTGATCTTCAACAAGATGCCAAGAACACACAATAAGGAAAGGACAGAGTATATCCACATGCAAAAAAATGAAATTGGACTCTTATTTTACACCATATACAGCAATCAACTCAAAATGGATTAAGGACTTAAACACAAGACCTAAAACCATAAGATTACTATAAGGAAACATAGAGAAAACTTCTTGACATTGATCTGGACCATGAGTTTTTGGATATGACACCAAAAAAGCAGACAACAAAAGCAAAAATAGACAAATGAGATTGCATCAAACTAAAAAGCTTCTGTACAGCATAGGAAACAAGCAACAGAATGCAAAGGCAATGTCCAGAATGGAAGAAAATATTTGCAAACCAAATATCTGACAAGCAGTTGATTTCCAAAATATATAAAGAACCCATGTAACTCAATAGCAAAAAACTTAATAAATAACCTCATTTAAAAATGGACAAAAGGGGTGCCTGGGTGGTTCAGTCAGAAGAGCATGTAACTCTTGATCTCAGGGCCATGGGGTCAAGCCCCACACTGGGTGTATAGATTATTAAAAAAAATCATAATAAACTTAAAAAATGGACAAAAGAGGGATGCCTGGGTGCCTCAGTTGGTTAAGCAACCACCTTTGGCTCTGGTCATGATCCCGAGATCCTGGGATAGAGCCCCGTGTTGGATTCCCTGTTCAGTGGGGAGTCTGCTTCTCCCTCTCCTTCTGCCCCTTCCCCTGCTCATGCTCTTGCTCTCTCAGTCACTCTGTCTCTCTCTCAAATAAATAAATAAAATCTTTTTTAAAAATGGACAAAAGAGCTGAATAAACATTTCTCAAAAGAATAGCCAAGAAGGGGGCACCTGGGTGGCTCAGTCATTTGGGTGTCCAACTCTTGGTTTTGGCTAGGGTCATGATCTCAGGGTCATGGGATGGAGTCCCGTGTCAAGCTCCATGGTGAGCGAGGAATATGCTTAGGATTCTCTCTCTCCCTCTCCCTCCCCCCCTCCCCCCACTCACGTGCATGCTCTCTCTCTCTCTAAAATAAATTTTTTTTAAGTTTTCAGGCTTCATAAGTATAGTTCCACCTTTAAAAAAAAGAAGAATAGCCAAGAGGTATATGAAAAGGTGTTCAACATCACCAATCATCAGGGAAATGTAAATCTAGACCACAATATTACTTCACACCTGTTAGAATGGCTATTATCAAAAAGACAAGAGATAACAAATGTTGCTGAGGATGTGGAGAAAAGGGAACTCCTGTACACTGTTGGTGGGAATTAAAATTGGGACAGCCCCTATGGAAAACACTACAAAGTTTTCTCAAAAAAATTAAAAATGAAACTACCATATGATCCAGCAATCCTACCTCTGGGGATATAGCCAAAGGAAATGAAATCAGTATCTCAAAGGGACATCTGTACTCTCATTTCATTGTAATGCACTCCTTGCAAAAGCATTAGTAACAATAACCAAAATATGGAAAGAATCTAAATGTCCATCAGCAATGAATGGATAAAGAGAATGTGGTAGATATCACATCATAGGCAAAAAAACATATACATATATATGTGTGTGTACACACACACACTGGAATATTACTCAGCCTTTACAAAGAAGGAAACCCTACCTTTTGTGACAATATGGGTGAAGCAGGAGGATACTATGCTAAGTGAAACAAGCCAGACACAGACAGACAAATACTGCATGATCCTACGAATGTGTGGAATCTAAAATAGTCAAATTCACAGGAGCAGAGAGGAGAATGGAGGTTTCCAAGGCTGAGGGGTGGGAGAAATGAGGAGATGTTGGTTACACAGTACAAAGTTTCAGTTATGTAAGATGAATAAGCTCTGGAGATCTAATGTACAGCAATGTGACTATAATTAATGGAGAAAGGGGAATTAATGATACTGTATCCTTGAAATTTGCTAAGAAGGTAGATCTTAAGTGTGGTCACCACACATGTACAGAAAATGGTAAGTAAGTAAAGTGACAGATATGTTAATTAGCTTGATTGTCATAATTATTTCACAATTCATACATATATGAAAACGTCAAGTTTGTATACCTTAAGTATATACAGTTTTTATTTGTGAACTACTACCTCAATAAAGTTGGGGAAGGAAAAGAAAGAGGATTTAACTCTGACTGGCACCAGGCCCTTTCCACACATCACCTCACTCAGTCCTTATCACCAGCTACACCCAGGTAGTATTATTAGCCAGTGTTACATAAGAGGAATCTGCATCAGCAAGAAGGAAAGTAGCTAGCCCAAGGGCATACAGCAACTTTTACTAAAAAATAAATAAATAATAATAAAACAAAATAAGATAAAATAAAATAAAATCTTTTTAATACAATTATTTGAATTTAACCCCTAATAACTTAAATATCTTACCTTCGGAAAATGTTATAAAATACATTAGGTGTTGGGGAGCCAAGGTGGCTCAGTTGGTTAGGCATCCTAATCTTGATCCCGGCTAGGGTATTGATCTCAGAGTTGTGAGTTCGGCCCTGAGTTGGTCTCCATGATTGTGGAGCCTACTTAAAAAAAAAAAAAAAAAAAAATTAGGTGTTGATACCAAAGAAAACAAAACAAAAACCAAAAAACAAAAAAACCCTACCCCGACAAGAATTAAATGAAAAGAAACCAAGGATAAAATGCTTTTTCTTAAAAGAGAGAAGCAAGAAACATATGCAATTTTATTTGTCAGTTATTCCTCAATGTAAAAAAACTTTTAAAAAATTTTTAAAGAGGAAAACATGAATTGAAAGCAGGGACTCAAAGAAATATTTCTGCACCCATGTTCATAGCAACATTATTCACAATAGCTGAAAGGCAGAAACAAGATGAATACATAAATAAAATGTGGTATAAAGGCACCTGGGTGGCTCTGAAGTTTGAGTATCTGACTCTTGGTTTCAGCTCATATCATGATCTCAGGGTCCTGGGATCGAGCCCCACATTGGGCTCTGTGCTCAGTGGAGAGTCTGCTTGAGATTCTCTCTCTCTCTCTCTCCCACTGCCCCTCCCCCCACTCACTCTCTCTCCCTCTCTCTAAAATAAATAAATAAACAAAATCTTTTAAAAAATAAAATAAAATGTGGTAGATACATACAAAGGAATATTATTCAGGCTTCAAAAGGAAGGAAACTCTGACACAGGTTACAACGCAAACCTTTATGGACATCATGCCAAGTAAAATAGGCCAGTTAGAAAAAGACAAATACTGTATGCACTTACATGAGGTACTTAGAGTATGGAATTCATAAAGACAGAAAACAGAAGGGTAGTTACCAGGAGCTGGGGGAGGAGGAATGGGGAGTTGTTGTTTAGTGGGTGTAGTTTCATATGGGACAGAGGAAGAAGTTCTGGAGATGGATGGTGGTGACGGTGGCATAACAGTGTGAATGTACTTAATGCTACTGAATTGCACACTGAAAAATGGCTAGGATGGTACATTATAGGTATGTATATTTTGTCACAATTACAAAAATAAGAAGAGGAAAACAATAATTACTTTATGCTGTATTTATATTTATTTTGCTTATTAGGAGCTAAAATCACTTTCGTATGCTTTCTTTGACCTTTATTTTTCTTTTTAATATGAATATTTTCATCAAAAATCAAAATAGAACATTTACTAAGATCAAATTTACTTCCAACTTTTGCAGAAAAATTACAAAACAATTTCATCTTCCATTTTGAGGGATGTTAAAGGTATTAAATATCCCAAATAATTTGAATAGAGGAAAACAATCATCAAAAACTCTTAAAACGGCAAACTTTACTAGAATTGATGGGGACCAACACTTTAAAAATACCTTGTATTCTAATGTAAAATGACCAGGAAAAAGAAATAGAGAATTAAAATGCAAGAAAAGAGAAATAGATCTAGGGCCGCCTGGGTGGCTCAGTCATTAAGCGTCTGCCTTCAGCTCAGGTCATGATCCCAGGGTCCTGGAATCTGCCCTGCATCAGGCTCCCTGCTCAGGGAGTCTGCTTCTCCCTCTCCCACTCCCTCTGCTTGTATTCCCTCTCTTGCTGTCTCTCTCTCTGTCAAAAATATAAATAAATAAATAAATAAATAAATAATCTTTAAAAAAAAAAAAGAAAAGAGAGATCTAATTGGTATATCTAGAAAAACATGATACTTAGAAAATTGTCAGGTATACCATCTTCACAAGATCTTAATTATAATGGTGAGCACTGTGAATTGTGTAAGACTAATGAATCACAGACCTGTACCTCTGAAACAAATAATACATTATATGTTTAAAAAAAGAAGAAGAAGATAGCAGGAAGGGAAAAATGGAGGGGGGGAAATTGGAGGGGGAGACGAACTATGAGAGACTATGGACTCTAAGAAACAAACTGAGGGTTCTAGAGGGGACGGGAGTGGGGGGATGGGTCAGCCCGGTGATGGGTATTAAGGAGGGCACGTATTACATGGAGCACTGGGTGTTATACCCAAACAATGAATCATGGAACACTACATCAAAAACTAATGATGTAATGTATGGTGACTAACATAATATAATAAAATAAAATTTAAAAAAAGGATCTTAATTATAAACTAAAGTCAAATGAATTAAAAAAAATTATTGTATACCATTCACTAAACATTTGAAAATAATTCCACCAAGATTTGATATCAGTTTATCTGGTGTTTTAATTATCTGTTGTGCATAACAAAACACCCCAAAATTTAGTAGCTTAAAATAACCACATATTTGCTCATAATTCCACAACCTGAGCTGGGCCAGGTGGTTCTTTGCTGGTCTTGCCTGGGGCTGTGCCATGTGGATACATTTGCTAAGCATGTTGTCTAGAGTCTGGGCTCAGCTGGGCCATGGAACAGTTGAACTCCTCTTTTTATACAGTTTGAAGACCACTTCCTCTCCTGGACCACTCCATACAGCCTCTCTACAGGGTTCCCCCAATAACCAGACTGGACTTCCACCAGAACTTCCAAGAAATTCCAAGACATAAACTGTTAGTCCTTCTTCATGCTTGGGCTTGCTGTCCCCAAACACGACTTCCACTGATATATGTTGGTCAAAGCAGTCCACTCTTTTCCACAGTGGTTTTACCAGTTTGCATTCCCACCAACAGTGCACAAGGGTTCCTTTCTCTCCACATCCTCACCAACACTTGCTATTTCTTGTCTTTTTGATTCTGGTCATTCTTTTTTTTAAATTTTAATTATTTATTTATTTGATACAGAGAGAGAGAGAACACAAGCAGAGGGAGCAGCCGGCAGAGGGAGAGGGAGAAATAGGCTCTCTGCTGAGCAGGGAGCCTGATGCAGGACTCAATCCCAGGACCCCAGAAGCATGACCTGAGCTGAAGACAGCTGCTTAACCGACTAAGCCACCCAGGCATCTCAATTCTAGCCATTCTGACAGGTGTAAGGTGATATCTCATTGCTTTCTTGTGTGTGAGTGTGTGTGTGTGTGTGTGTGTGTGTGTGTGTGTGTGTGTGTTTAGGCTCCATGCCCAATGTGAGGCTTGAACTCACAACCCCCAGATCAAGAGTCACATGCTCTACCAACTAAGCCAACCAGACACCCCTCATTGTGGTTTTGATTTGCATTTCCCTGGAAGATATTGGGCATCTTTTCATGTGTCTATTGGCTATCTGTATGCCTTCTTTGGAAAAATGTTTATTCAGGTCCTCTGCCCAATTTTTAATTGGATTATTTGGGTTTTTTGCTGTTAAGTTGTGTAAGTGTTTTACATATTTTGAATATTCACTCCTTATCTGATATATCATTTCCAATACCTTCTCCCATTCCATAGGTTACCTTTTTGCTTTGTTGATGATTTCCTTCGCTGTGCAAAAGCTTTTTATTTTGATGTAGTCCCAATAGTTTATTTTTGCTTTTGTTTCCCTTGTCTGAGAAGACATATCTAGAAAAATGTTGCTAAGGCCTATGTCAAAGAAATTACTGCCTATGTTTTCTCCTAGGATTTTATGGTTTCAGGTCTCACATTTAGGTCTTTAATGTGCTACTCTTATACCACTAAATAAAGTATAGTTTTTCAAAGGTAGCTTTAAAGCTCTGACTCCTACTTCTTTTCTAACTACAACAACCATAATTTAAAAAAAAAAGAAGTGATGAGCACACAGGAATCACAAAAATAGCTGTCATTTTGGGAGATACTCTGTCAAAGTAACACTGACTCCTCAAAATAGTTGTTAATAGGCTGGAGAAGCCTTAGTTACCTAGAACATCAGAACACATTCTAGAAATGTTATTATTTATGTATATATTTTATTTCCAGTTTTACCCAATCAAGGTTCCCTGGATGAGTGTGCTCCTTTACTAAGAGGTGAAGCTGTGATTTGGTCTCCAGAACACCCAGCATCTTTGTACAATAGGCCTGGACAGCATTCCTCAAGCATCCACACATACACCCAAGACTACATAATCCCACCAAACACCCTAATATTTAAAGCCAGTGAAACTCTTATATGGTGACTTCCAATACTAATCGAGTCTGGGTGGAAAAACACCAAGCTTTTCTCAAATAACTGCACAATTGTCTTGGGTCCAAAATGGAAAATGCTCTTTCTCTCTCTTCCTGCCTTTGCCTCCCACCAAGGCTGCTGCATGGATCTCTGCTGATGCAGACTTTCCCCTCCTTTGGGTGGGATGCTTCCTCACACATTCAGTAAGAGGAAGAGGTGGACAGAAAGTGGAGGCGGCCACTGAGCAGCAGGGCCCCTCCAGGCGGGAGCCTCTGTGAGTTGAAGCCAGAAGTCCCTGGAGGGAGGAGTGAGCAGGGGGAAAAGAATGGAGGGGGGCCTGTGAGGCCTGAGCAGATAAGAATCTTGCATTCTCCCTCCTTTTCCTTGTTCCTCAGTGCTGGCCGCTGGGCTCGCCCACCCTGTGCCTTTTAACTGTCAGGGAGCCAATGCCAAGCACTGGGCCAAGTCATCGTCGATGACATGTGAGTTGTGCGTGTTCCAAATTGGCCTTCCTGCCTTTCTGCAAGAAAAACAAACTTGAGCTGGACCCCAACAAACATGACAGGAAAAATAACAACTCTTGTCGAGGGCTGATACTGAAAACGGCTGGTCTCTCCACCCCCCCAAGCCTGCCCCTGCTGCGGACAGGAGTGGGTCCCCATCTCTGGCTATCAGGGAGGGATTCTGAAGCTCAGGAGCCTCCATGGCTACTGTGTGGGGGCCACCAAGTTGTTCCTTCTGAGGTCACCTGGGCAAGGCACTGTGAGAAGCCCTTTCCAGATCCCATAGGGACATAACAAGGCATAAACACTAGCATTGACCCCCTTCTACAGAGAGGTCAGTAAATGGCTCCAGGTAGCACAGTGATTAAATAAAAAAACCACATTCATTCTTGACAGTATCAACTCTATATACTTCCTATTTTTATTTTTTGGCTACATTAGAAAAATGAGAATTCAGAATGCATGCTATTGTTGGGCCCTTTCCCTAGATAATATGCTACAAGTCATTAATGAAAACTACTGACTATATGTATATATATATAGTTATGAAATAGCATTTTTATTTTGAATAATACCCCTTCATCCAAGTTGTAAGTCCTCCACAAGCCAGAATTTGTTCCATTTTTCATTGGTATTTTCCACATGACTTGACATGGTATATTTACAAAAGTGTTCAATTAAATAGTGAGTTGAACTAAACTGAAAATAACTTTTCTAAACTCAAGCAAAAATACTTATATATACCCAAAAGAATTGAAAGCAGGGACTCGATCAGATATTCATACACCTATGTTCATAGCAGCATTATTCACCATAACCAAAGGTGGAAGCAATCCAAATGTCTGTGGATGGATGAATGGATAAACAAAATATACATACACACAATGGAATATTATTCAGCCTTTAAAAGGAAGGAAATTCTGACACAGGCTGCAACGTGGCTGAACCTTGAGGACTTTGTGCTAAGTGAAAGCTTTTTTTATATTGGACTACCTTCCTAACAACGTGGTTGGAGCTAGAGTGTACTATAGTAAGTGAAATAAGTCAATCAGAGAAAGACAAATACCTACCATATGATTTCACTCATGTGTGGAATTTTTTTTTTTAAGATTTTATTTATTTAACAGAGAGAGAGAGACAGCAAGAGAGGGAACACAAGCAGGGGGAGTGGGAGAGGGAAAAGCAGGCTTCCCGCTGAGCAGAGAGTCCAATGTGAGGCTCGATCCCAGGACCCTGGGATCATGACCTGAGCTGAAGGCCAATGCTTAACGACTGAGCCACCCAGGCGCCCTTCTGTGTGGAATTTAAGAAAGAAAACAGATGAACATATGGGAAGACGGAAAAGAAAAAAAGGAGAGAGGGAAACAAACCATAAGAGACTCTTAACGATAAAGAACAAACTGAGGGTTGATGGAGGGAGGTAGGTGGGGGATGGGCTCGATGGGTGATGGGCTTGATGGGTGATGGATATTAAGGAGGACACTTGTTGTGATGAGCATTGGGGGATGTATGGAAGTGATGAATCACTGAATTCTACTCCTGAAACCTGTATGTTAACTAGAATTTGAATAAAATTCTGAATAAAAAATAAAAATAAAAAATAAGAATTTCTACTTATCAAAAGAAACTGATCAGTGAATGAAAATATAAGCCAGAGAGTAGAAGAAGATACTTATCACATATATAAACAATACAATGTAAGAATTCCAAATCAGTAAGAAAAATAAAGATAACTCAGTAGGGAAAGAGGCAAGGTATGCCATAGGCACTTATGAATCAGATGGTCAATAAGATGAAAATGTACTCAGAGTAATTAAGGAAGTGTAAATTAAAATGATAATGGTTTAAATTAAAAAGACTGACAATACCAATTTTTTGCTGAAGATATAGGACAATGGGAATATTCACATATTATTCGTGTGAGTATAAACTGGCACAGCATTTTAGAGAACAACTTAGCAGTTGTCCGTCACAAAGGTTCTCAAATGTTTTGCTCTTGGGACGCCTTTACACTCTTAAGAATTATTAACAACTCAAAAGAATATTTTTTATATGGTGTATTAGTTTGCTACAGCTGCCATGACAAAATACCACAGACCAGGGGGGCTTAAACAACAGAAATTTATTTTCTCACAGTTCTGGAGGTTGGAAGTCCAAGATCAAGATGTCAGCAGGGTTGGTTTCTTTGGAAGCCCCTCTCCCTGACTCACAGATGATTACCTTTCCCTGTGTCCTCACATGGTCTTTCCTTTTTCCATATGGGCCCCTGGTGTCTTTGGGTCCAAATTTCTTCTGAGAAGGACACCAGTCATGTTGGATTAGGATTCAGTCTAATGGCTGCATTTTAACTTAATCACTTCTTTAAAGGCCCTGTCTCCAAATACAGTCAGATCCTGAGATACTGGGTGTTAGGGCTTCAACATAATCATTTTGAGGGAGACACAATTCAGCCCATAACATGTGGGTTACATCAATTACTATTTGCCATATTAGAAATTAAAACAGAGACATTTCTAAATATTTATTAATTAAGGATCTCTTCCAAGCTCATGTGGCTGTTGTCAACATTCAGTGTCTTGTGGGGCTATAAGACTCAGCTTCAGTTTTGCTGGCTGTTGGTCAGAGGCCATCCTCAGCTCCTGGAAGCTGCCTACAATTCCTAGCCATGTGGGGTTCCCCAACATGGCCACTTACTTCCACATGGGAATAACGCTAGGGGAGAGAGATTCCAGCAAGACGGCACTACAGTCTTGGGCATCCAATGTAATAATGTATACAGTCATGTAATCAGGTATATAATCATGTGCATCTCTTCACCTTGCCATGTTCTACTGGTTAAAAGCAAGCCATGGGTCCCGCCCACACTTGAGGTGAGGGATTACACAAGGGCTTGAATGCCAGGAGGGGCAGATCACAGGGGCCACCTTCAGCATCTGTCCTCCACATATACCAGCACATAGTTTTGATTGAAGTTAATGAAGAAAAATCTAACCATGGACATGCAGTTGAACAAGTTAAGAGTATTTTCTTAGCTTTTTCAGATAATTGGGGTATTCTTCTTTGATACTACACCAAAACTCAAAAAGTGCTGGTTTCTTAAAGGTTATTAATGTTAACCTTCAAAATAAAACTGCCAGTTATTTTACCAGCAAAAATGGGTTTATTCAGGAATAGCAGGGAAGTAGTTGTCAGGACAAGCGAGCTATGGCAAAAACCACAAGCAAGTCCAGGAAACAAAGGAAAGGAAAGCATTTTTACAGAGTAAAGGTGGGAGGGGGGAAAGAGGGATTTGGCGGTGCTTATAAACAAAAAGTCCATTGTAAACTGGGAGTTGGAATTATAGTGGCTTCTCATTGGCTGGGTCCTGACAGTCTTTCATTGGCTGGGCTATGGTTGGAGGAGGAGAGATTCTTCTTTCTCCTGCCTGGGGGAGTAAAAAGCATAGGCTTCCTCCTCTTGGGAAGGCAGGGGAGTCTCTTCCTGTTGGGGTCTGCAATTGACTATGTTGGTAGGGCATGAGATTTTCCCCTTCTGGCCTCCCAGCTCTATTCTAAATGAGGTTTCCTTAATTCATTTTCACAGATGCAATGTGGAATCTGAAATCATATCAATGAAAATATTTGTACTCTGTTACATTAAAATCCACTCCTCTGGTTTGCACTTTGATGAATTGTTTAACTGTACATGATTGTATAATACTATGTGTTGGTCATTAGGAAAATACTGGCTGACTTATACAGATCTTCCAAATATTAACACATCCTATCTTGTGTTATAAAAAATCACATGTTATAATCATTGCAGGATCCCACCCAAAAAAAGTCTTTAATCACTGGAAACTGACTAAACTCACAGTGATGGACACAAGGTTCCAAAATTTTAACAAACTCTTCTTCAAAAGAGCTACCATACTTAGGTATACAGCTTTTTGTATAATTCTCATTTCATCACACAAAATGTTAAAAAGACATGTCCTCAAGGATTGAGAGTTAATCAAATTAATTTGATTAATTAATTTACTGCTTCCTCACAGACATTCTTTTTTTTCAAGATTTTATTTATTTGAGAGAGAGAGAGCACACACAAGCCGGGAGGAGGGGGGAGGTGGGCAGAGGGAGAAACAGACTCCCCACTGAGCAGGGAGCCTGATGCAGGGCTTGATCCCAGGACCCTCCAAGACCATGACCCCAGCGGAAGGCAGACGCATAACTGACTTAGCCACCCAGGCGCCCCGCTCACAGACTTTCTCAAGTGAAACTGACATTTTTTTCTGCTAGTGTATAGCAGTGAAGTGGACAATAATTGCCACTAAAATTTGGTGCTATTGTCTTGAGGCAGGCTAAGTAACTAATACTTTTACCAACCATGACTTTTGCAACATTAGTGTAATGTCATCACAGTGAAAAAGAGCAAATAATGTCTTAGTATTATTATGAAATAGTTTTTACATCACAGACTCCCTGGAAGTGTTTCAGGGGTCCCCAGGGTCTATGGACCACTCTTTGAGAACTACCAATCAACCCAACTTGAACAAAACCTTCGACCAAGCTAGTGTATTCCTAGGTATTCACCCAACAAATGCACCTTGATACAAGAAAGATGCATCAAGAAATGTGCAAAATGTTTATAGAAGTACCATTCACAATAGTCAAAACTGGAAACAACTTAAAAGTAAATTTAAAATAGCATAGATAGATAAACTGTGAAATATCTACATAAGGGAATACTGTAAAGCAATGAAAATGAATCAATGTTGCAGGGCTACATGCAACAATGTGGAAAACTAAAAAACATAGTATTGAGAGAAAAAAATTCAGTCACACAAGAACATATAATGTATGATTCCATGAACATAAAGTTTTCAAAATAGCAAAATTAACCTATAAGGCAATGCAAAAATAAAAATGAAACTTCAAAGTCTTGGTAGAATATATGGGAGAATTCTTTTGGCCCTTGAGATTGTTATAGATTTCTTAAGATACAAAAAGAGCTAACTTTATGAGAAAATATTAATAAACTTAACTATATTAAAATTTAAATTTTTTTAAAAGATTTTATTTATTTATTTATTTATTTGAGAGAGAGAGAGAGAGAGAGAATGAGAGATAGAGAGCACGAGAGGGAAGAGGGTCAGAGGGAGAAGCAGACTCCCCGCCGAGCAGGGAGCCTGATGCGGGGCTCGATCCCGGGACTCCAGGATCATGACCTGAGCCAAAGGCAGTCACTCAACCAACTGAGCCACCCAGGCACCCCAAATTTAAATTTTTTATCAAAATAGATCTTAAAATAAAAAGATAATGCACCAGAAAGAATTAATATCAGTAGTACATAAATAGTTCCTATCAATGAGAAAAAACAGATATAACCTGATAGATAAATGGGCAAAAGACCGAAATAGGTATTTCACAGAAGAGAAAATATATTTGGTAAACAAGCATATGAAAAGATGTGCACTGTCATGGAGATAAGGGAAATACAAATCAAGACCATGATACAACATCATTATAAATCCATTTGTTTAGCAAAAAAAATAAATAAATAAATAAAATTTATTTATTTATTTATTTGAGAGAGAGCATAAATCTGAAGCAGACTCTGTGCTGAGCGTGGAACTGGACATGGGGCTCCATTCCATGACCCTGAGATCATGACCTGAGCTGAAACCAAGAGTCAGGCAGTTAACCAACTAAGCCACCCAGGTGCTCCTATTTAGCAAAAATTTTAAAGGTGTAGCAATAACAAGTTTTGGAGAGTGAATCCACAGGATTTCTTATATATTGCTCAAGAGAGTGCATTTTGGTTGCAGTTTAATATTGTCTTTAGAAGCTGACATTCACATATCTGGGTATATGTCAGGAGAAAGCTTTACCCAGTTACATCAAAGCAGAAATGTTCACAGTAACATTGTTCACAAAAGAAAAAACTTGGAAATAACCCAAATGTCCATCAAAGAGAAAATGCATGAAAAATAATGTAGTATAGTCACACATAGGAATGTTATACAGATGCCCAAAAATTGAACTACAACAGGAGACACAGATAGGGAAGAATTTCAGCAATATAATAATAGGTAGAGAAAATAAGCTCCCAAGAGTTGCATAATGCATGATACCCTTTTTTAAAAGTTAATGAAAAATAAGATTAAAAAAAACATTTTTAGAAATATGTGAATACAATGAAAAAGTAAGGGAATGATGAACTCAGGATTCAGGATTCCTATGGCAGAGGGAAGAGAGGCATAGGATGGTGATACCCACTGTGGATGTCAGTTGTTTTCAAGATCCTATCTCCCATGTTGGTGGGTTCACAGAGACTTGATACATCATTATCCATAAATAAATAGGTGATTCTTGGGCAAAATTTGAGACTGTACAATGAACAAGAATTATGATTAATTCAATTCTGTGCCCCTGATGTCAGTCTTTCGTTAAAAATATTTTAAGGGGTGCTGGGATGGTTCAGTCACTTAAACATCCAACTCTTGGTTTTGGCTCACGTCATGACTCAGGGTTGTGAGACTAAGCCCTGAGTTGGGCTCTGTGCTAGGTGTGGAGCCTGCTTAATATTCTCTCCCTCTCCTTCCCACTCTACCCACCACCTCACTCATGCTCTCTCTCTCTCAAAAAAACATTTTAGGTATAAGAAATGTAATACCTGTGTTTAAATACACACACATGCAATTGATTCAATGAAAAGTAAAATGGGTACAAATGAGGATCAAACTGGATTTGAAGATCAAATTGCGGAACTCTCCCAGAAGGAAAAAAAAAGGGATAAAGAGAAGATACTTTTAAAATTAAGAATTATCATAGATAGATATTGAAGTTCCAAAATCTAGATAATAAGAACGACAAAAGGAAAAAAATATATAAATGGAGAGGAAAAAATAATAATTAAAGAATCCACTTAAGAATCCGTTATTTGTCAAAAAGGAAATGTAAAGGGAAAAAATAGCACAGATCTAGAAACACTTTAATGATATTTAAGAACCATCAAAGGAAATTTTCTAAATTTTCTAAAATTCATATGGAAAAATTACCAAACAAGAAGAACCAAAAATATACTTTAAAAAATATGGACGTGGAGATGTAGTTGTCCCACTTGATGTTAAAGCACATCATAACACAGCTGTACTTGAGGGAGTTACCTGTGTCTGAATAGACAATGGCACAGACTAGAAATTATAGAATTCAAATCATATACATACAGGAATTTACTATATTGCAAAAGTGGCTTTACAAAGCAATGGCCTGTGATGGTTGTTGATGTTGAGATAACTGAATAACCAAGTGGAAAAAATTCATTTGTATTCTGTATTAGTTTGTTAAGGCTGCTATAATAAAATATCACAAACTGAGTGGCTTAAACCACAGAAATTTATTTTTTCGTGTTGTGGAGACCAGAAGTCCAAAATCAAAGTGCTGGCAGGGCCATGCTCCTTCTCAAGGTACTAGGGAAGGATCTGTTCCAGCCCTCTCTCTTGGCTTCTGGTAGTTCTTTGGCTTGTGACAATATAGTTCCAATATTCACATGACATTCTCCCTGTTTGTGTCTGTGTCTATATTTTCCCTCATTATAAGGACACCAGTCATATTGGATTAGGAGTCCACTTTACCCCAGTATGGCCTCATCTTAACTAATTACATCTGCAACAACCTTATTTCCAGATAAGGTCAGATTCTGATGTTCTGGGGGTTAAGGTGTCAATATGAATTTTAGGGGAACACAATTCCACTCATACCATATCTCTACCTTAGTTTGTACATGAAAATAATTTCCAGAAAGATTACAATTCTAAAAAAAAGAGAAAAGAAACTATAAAATACAAGAAGAGCACATGGGATAATTGTTTTCAAAAATCCCAGAATGGGGATGATCATTTTAAGTACAATTCAATTAAATTTAATTATCACAAAAGCCAGAGCCACTAAAACAAACAAAAGCATATTAAAATGATCATTTGACACTAATAATGAAGAAGCAGAAAGAGAAATTAAGAAAATAACCCCATTTACAATTGCACCAAAAATAATAAAATACCTAAGAATAAACTTAATCAGGAGGTAAAAGACCTGCTCTGAAAATTATAAAACATTGATGAAAGAAATTGATGATGACACAAATGGAAGGACATTCCATGCTCATGACTGGAAGAACAAATATTGTTAAAATGTCCATACTTCCAAAGCAACCTGTATATTTAACACAATCCCTATCAAAATACCAACCACATTTTTTTCACAGAACTAGAACAATCCTGAAATTTGTATGGAACCACAAAAGACCCAAATGAAGTTGGGTCTTGAAAACAATCTTGAAAAAAAAAAGAAAAAAGCTGGAGGCATTACAATTTCAGATTTCAAGTTATATTACAAAGCTGTAGTAATCAAAGTAGTATGGTACTGGCACAAAAATAGACATGAGTCAATGAACAGAATAGAAAACCCAGAAATAAACCCACAAGTAAATGGTCAATTAATCTGTAACAAAGGAGGCAAAAATATGCAATGGAAAAAAGTCTCTTCAACAAATGGTGTTGAGAAAACTGGACAGCAACACGCAAAAGAAAGAAACTGGCCCACTTTCTTACACCATACACAAAAATAAACTCAAAATGGATTAAAGACCTCAATGTGAGACCTGAAACCACAAAAATTCTAGAAGAGAGCACAGGCAGTAAGGTCTCTCACATCGGTAATAACAACATCTTTCTAGGTACATCTCCTGAAGCAAGGAAAACAAAAGTAAAAATAAACTATTGGGACTACATCAAAATAAAAAGCTACTGCACAGTGAAGGAAAGAAACAGTCAACAAAACTAAAAGGCAGCCTACAAAATAGAAGATATTTGCAAATGACATATCAGATAAAGGGTTAGTATACAAAATATATAAAGAACTGATACAACTCAACACCCAAAAAAGGAAATAATCCAATTAAAAAATGGACAGAAGATGTGAGCAGACATTTCTCCAAAGAAGACATCCAAATGGCCAACAGACACATGAAAAGATGTTCAACATCAACCCATCATCAGGGAAATGTAAATCAAAACCACCATTCTCACACCTGTCAGAATGGCTAAAATCAAAAACACAAACAAGTGTTGACAAGGATGTGAAGAAAAAGACATTCATGCACTGTTGGTATGAATGCAAACTGGTGCAGCTACTGTGGAAAACAGTATGGAGGCACCCCCAAAAATTAAAAATAGAAATACCCTATAATCCAGTAATTGCACCACTGGGTATTTACCCAAAGAATACAAAAACACTAATTTGAAAGGATACATGCACCCCTCTGTTTATTGCAGCATTATTTACAATAGCCAATATATGGAAGCAATGCAAACGTCCAATGACTGATGAGTAGATAAAGAAGATGCGGTGTGTGTATATATATATATGGGAATATTATTCAGCCATAAAAAAAGAATGAAATCTTGCTATTTGCAACAACATGGATGGATCTAGAGAGTATGATGGTAAGTGAAATAAGTCAGAGAAAGACAAATACCATATGATTTCACTCATATGTAGAGTTTAAGAAACAAATGAACAAAAGAAAAAAAGAGAGGCAAACCAAAAAACAGACCCTTAATTATAGAGCACAAACATATGGTTACCAGAGAGAAGGTGGGGGGGGATGGGTGAAAGAGGTGAAGGAGATTAACAGTACATTTATCTTGGGGCACCTGGGTAGCTCAGTCAGTTAAGCAGCTGCTTTGGGTTCAGGTCATGATCTCAGGGGTCCTGGGATCTAGCCCTGCATCCAGCTTCCTGCTCAGCAGGGAGTCTGCTTCTCCCTCTCCTTCTGCCTGCCACTCCCCCTGCTTGTGCTTTATCTCTCTCTCTCAAATAAATAAATAAAATCTTAAAAAAAAAAAAACAGCACACTTTTCTTGATAAGCAATGAGTGATATATGGAATTGCTGAATCTCTCTATTGTGCACCTGAAACTATATAACACTGTATGTTAACTACACTGGAATTAAAACAAAATAATTTTAAAAATAAAATTTTAATTTAAAGAAAGGGTTCTGTAGATGGATGGTGGTGATGGCTGTACAACATCATGAATGTATTTAATATCACTCAACTGTACACTTAAGAATGGTTAAAATGGTAAATCTTATGCTATATGTATTTTATCACAATTTTAAAAATGGGTGGAAAAAAGATCATGTGATTTTTAAAAAATTCTGCATGGCAAAAAACTTGAGAATAAGATAAAATGAAAAAAGTTAAGTGATAAACATAGAAAAAGACATTTTTGAATTTATATCATAGAAATAAAGCGTATTTCTTCTAACTCAAAGAGGAAAATGAACAGCAGTAAAATGGAAAAATGAGCAAAGATACAAATAACAACAAAACTGTCAATAGCACAGAGAAACTTATTTTTCTATGATCAACTGACTCCTAACACAAATCTCACATATTAAATTACAAAAATGTTTTGAGCAAAGGACCCACAGAACAATGAGCAAGGGGATCAAACTAAAGAAGACAATGGTCTTGCTGAGATATAAACGTTGAAAATGAAGCTCAATGGGCGCCTGGGTGGCTCAGTCATTAAGCGTCTGCCTTCCGCTCAGGTCATGATCCCAGGGTCCTGGGATGGAGCCCCGCTTCGGGCTCCCTGCTCAGCAGGAAGCCTGCCTCTCCCTCTCCCTCTCCCACTCCCCCTGCTTGTGTTCCGTCTCTCGCTGTGTCTCTCTCTCCGTCAAATAAATAAATAAAACATCTTAAAAAAAAAGAAAAAAGAAAATGAAGCTCAAAAGAAAAGCACTCTAAGTGTTTGGTACATAGAGATACTGTCATATTTTTATCTTCCAGAAAATTACCTAAATTCTCTAAATGAGCTAAAATGTCTTAATACATGAGATACAGATTTCACTGTCTGCTTTGCTGGGGCTTTGTCCTCATTAGAGGTCCAGGCTAAGAAGTTACACTCTCAGTAATTTTACAGTAAATGCTCATTTTCTATCCTTTTTCTCTTTTAATTTCCAATGTAAGGATGAATTTTTCTTTTTTTTTTAAGATTTTATTGATTTATTTGACACAGAGAGACACAGCAAGAGAGGGAACACAAGCAGGGTGAGTGGGAGAGGGAGAAGCAGGCTTCCCGTTGAGCAGGGAGCCTGACGCGGGGCTCCATCCCAGGACCCTGAGATCATGACCTGAGCGGAAGGCAGAGGCTTAACGACTGAGCCACCCAGGCGCCCCTAGGGATGAACTTTCCAAGTCTAAACCTCAATCACATCACATTTTAATACTCTTTTATGTTCTCCTCACTCTCAGATTAGGGTTACTCTTGACTCACATATGATTTTTATGCCAAAATTTCCTGCACTTCTTTTTGGTATTGTGATGCTTTGTTACCACCGATCCATAATGCTCAAAAAAATTACTCTTAGCAGCACAGGTGGATGATGGCAACAGAAGGAAGATAAGAACTTTTGTAGCTCTTTCTCAGTAGATTTAACTGGCACAGGTGAAGAGCAAACACATGCCCATGTTCTGAACAAGATGAAAGTAACTGAACCAGATGACCAGCCAAGGGCATGGGCCACTGTGAGTGGTAAAGAAGGGTTGATCATTGTCCCAATCATAGAAGGGGAAATTCATTGAAAAGCCTCATGCTTAGCTTTTACTGGTCCAATTTAAGGCATTACTCATGTTCTTCACCTTCTTCCTTGAAAAAGAAAAGGTTGCTGATAGGAAAAGAATTTATGTTGCAGAATGATTTAAAATAATTTGTAATAGAGATCTCCATCTCCAAAGAGATTAAACACCATAGCTAAAGTAAAATCAGAAGCCTTACAATTATAGAATGTCCAGGTGAGCAAATATTACTAAAACAGGGTCTCTCTGCTGATGAAGTCCCACTCTGCCTTCTCTTGACTATAGAATCCATGAATAATTCAAATTAATGCAGCCTGTATGGCTATTTTATTTAAGTCAACTGACTTGTAAGAGTTATTTGATGTCCAGAAAGCCTTTTGGATCTTTTTTCAAACCTTTTAATGTCTTTTTTTTTAATTTTCATTTTGTAAAACTACGTTCAGCTCTGACTTCAAAACAGTTTCTCACAAGAATGAGATCAGCTTCCTGCCTGAGGTGATAGAGCTCTCTTCGGTTCTATGTAGGAGTAATAATTAAAATTAATCTAAGCCATTCCTACCACAAAAACCTCATGCATTTTTCCTTAGCACACTGAAGGTTTTTTAACTAATTAAAAACAATGTTTGGGGTGCCTGGGTGGCTCAGTGGTTAAGTGTCTGCCTTCAGCTCAGGTCATGATCCCAGGGTCCTGGGATTGAGCCCCACATCGGGCTCCCTTCTCAGCGGGAAGCCTTCTTCTCCCTCTCCCACTCCCCTTGCTGTGTTCCCTCTCTCGCTGTCTCTCTCTCTCTGTCAAATAAATAAATAAAATCTTTTAAAAAAAAAGTTCATAGCAACAGTCAAATTCATAAAGAAATTAAAAATTTTCATAAGAATTGACCATCAAAGTTATGCATTGCCAATGTACCATACTGTAAGGATCTCTTTTTGTGAATATTGTAAATCATTTCAATTCTGTTCCATTTCTATCAAGCTTTAAGTCATTTATCTAGAATTACCAACTTAGAGGAGCCTGGGTGGCTGAGGTCATGATCTCAGGGTCGTGGACCAAGTCCCACATGGGGCTCCCTGCTCAGCAGGGAGTCTGCTTCTCCCTCTCCCTTTGCCTCCTCCCCGCCCCTGCTCATTCTCTCTCTCTCTCTCTCTCAAATAAAGAAGTAAAATCTTTAAAAAAAAAAAAAGAATTACCGACCTAGAAGATAACAAGTGTTGATAAGGATGTGGAGACATTGGAACCCTGTGTGTTGCTGACAGAAACATAAAATGGTGCAGCCAATATGGAAAACAGAACAGTGACTCCTCAATAAGTTAAACAGCATTACCATATAATAGAAATTCCACTCCTGAGAGTATACCCAAGAGAACTAAAAGCAAGAACTCAAAGAGATATTTGTACACCCTTGTCTATAGCAGCATTATTCACAAGAGCCAGAAGGTAAAAACAACCCAAGTGTCTGGACAGATCAATGGATAAACAAAAGGTGGATACAGTGAAATTTTATTCAGCTTAGAAAGGAATGGGTTTCAGTCACAGGCTACAACACAGATGAACCGTGAGGACATTATCCTGGGTAAAACAAGCCAAACACAAAAGGACAAATACTGTAGGATTCCACTTACATGAGGTGCCTAAACCAGTCATATTCATAGGGACTAAGGGTAGAATGTAGCTGCCAGGGCCTGGGGGAGGGGGAATGAGGAGTTGGTGTTTAAAGCAGACAGAGTTTCAGTTTGGGGATATGAAACAGTTCTGGCCATCGATGATGGTGATGGTGGCACAACACTGTAAATGTGCTTAATGCTACTGAATTGTACACTTAAAAATTGTTAAAATGGGGTGCCTGGGTGGCTCAGTCGATTAAGCATCTGCTTTCGGCTGAGGTCATGATCACAGGGTCCTGGGATCAAATCCGGCATCAGGCTCCCTGCCCAACAGGGAACCTGCTTCTCCCTCTCCATCTGCCTCTGCCACTCCCCCCTCCTTGTGCTCTTTCTCTCTGTCAAATAAATGAATAAAATATATTTTTTAATTGTTAAAAAGCAAACTTTATGTTATGCTTATTTTACCACAATAAAAAAAATAAAGTAAACATGGAAAAAAGAAGCATCTGCCAAGATGATTACAATAGTGTTGTCCTAATGAGGCCAGTGTAAGAATTAAGAATTAATGTATATAAAGTCCTTGGAACAGTGCCTGATACTAGAGTTAGTACACACACAAAAATAGCCATTACCATCATAATCCTTGTTATTAATATTATCTCCTACCAACATGTTTTATCCTACAGTTTTGCTATCTTTTTTTTAAGATTTTATTTTTAAACAATCTCTACCCCTAATGTGGGGCTCAAACTCACAACCCCAAGACCAAGAGTCACGGGCTCCACAGGCTGAGCCAGTCAGGCACCCCTAGTTTCGCTATTTTAAATACAAAAATTTCCCGGTGTAATGAAAAGTAATCTCAATAGATGGCTCTCTCTGGCATTTTTACCCTTCTCAAGGGAAAATTGATTGCTTTGTCAGAGGGCAGACTCCGAGGTTTATTCCAAGCCCTGAACCTTGAACAAAAGGGCCTGAACTAGAGCAAGTTCAACATGAACCTTCATCCCCTCAACATCTGCAACCATGCCAACTATTTCTTGGGATCATTTATAACAACTCACTTTAAAAGATAACAGAAAATGCAAGTGAAAATAATACTTTATTTTCAGTCCATACAACATTTATTCAGTGCCTGTAGATAAATGCTTTCAAGCTGTTCTGTTTTTCAATCTTAGGAATAATTTCTCCATTTTACAGTGTTCTCTCCATTTTATAGTGAGGAAACTAAACTTCAGAGCAGGTAAACACTTTGTCCAGCGGGATACAGCATGTCCCACAAGGAAATAGAGAACAGCCAACCCCCCTGACTCACCATTCTACTATTTGCAATATGCACCTCAAAAATTAGAAATAAATCCCCCCCCCTTTTTTTTTAACTTCAGAGCTAAATAGGGCGCCTGGTTGGCTCAGGTGGTTAAGCATCAACCTTTAGCTCGGGTCATGATTCCGGGGTCCTGGGATCAAGTCCCACATCAGGCTCCCTGCTCAGCAGGGACTCTCTTTCTCCCTCTCCCTCTGCTGCTCTCTCTCTCTTTAACAAATAAATAAAATCTTTAAAAAATTTTCAAAGCTAAATAACATTTTGTAAAACTAAAATGAAGTGCTTGTAAGACAAAATGTGAGACCGTAGAGTTTGATGAGTTCAGAGAAGTATACGTCATATGAGGCCCAGCCCAAGAAGCCTTGTGAAGGGACGCCTGTGTGGCTCAGTCAGTTAAGTGTCTGCATTCGGCTCAGGTCATGATCCCAGGATCCTGGGATCGAGTCCAGCATTGGGTTCCCTGCTCAGTGGGGAGTCTGCTTCTCCCTCTCCCTCTGCCTCTCCCCCTGCTTGTGTGCTCTCTCAGACAAATAAATAAATAAAATTTAAAAAAAGAAGTCTTGTGAATTCTACTCATTGTGGTGGATGAGTCAAAAATCCAGCTATTTGTCTAAGAACTCTGGGCAAACCTGCAGACTGGGGAAATAAACAAACTTCAGAAGAATTTTTCCTAACACAACTCTGTCCAACCTCAAACACAGAAGCAAACAGATTTAGAATCTCCAAACTGCAAGTGTGATAAAATAGACCAGTAGAAACATGTATCCCTGGGGGAGGAGCCAACAGGTAAGCCAGCACCAGGGGAGTCCTGGAATGGGGAAACCAGCACATGGTCGGAACCATCCTCCCCCAAACAATCCACCTTAATATAGCTTGGCGGTGATCAGTTCATCGTGCCTAATATTTACAATACTCCCATCAACAGCTTACTTGGTAATCTCTTTAATATTGTGGGTTTCAAAGAATAAAGCAAAGACCCCGAGAGATCAAGGAAAATGAAAATATAGAGTCATTATTTCCTGACCAGGCAAAGAAACACATACCAATAAAGAAATTCACTGAGTAGTTCACTCAGGGGGAGATTAGGGGACTGAAAGTGGTGGGGTATGGGTGTGGTGTAAGGAATGAAAACTAGCACTCTGATTAGGGCAGAGTCCACAGTAAAAAACTTGTTAAAACAAGCCCCATTGTCTGTTGCTGAAGAAAACCCTTCAGTGAGGTCTAAGTAGGGTCTGAGGTACAAGGGTCCCTCGACATCCGCCATGTTTTATCAATATCAGTCGGCTGGAATCAGTTCTGATGAAACACAGTCTTCAGTTTTCGTACCTCCCGGACAAATGCTGATAGAAATGGAAATTTTTCCTTTTATGTAACAACTACATGTAACACATGACATCCGATTGGATACTTACTTGCAAAATCAGCAGTAAAGGTATTTGGGGAAAATCTGAACATGATCATGGCTTAGAGAGTACATGAGAAGAAAATTTATTAAAATGGAAATGGTTGGCTGACAAAACAGGTCACAAAACACTGTGTACAGTATGATATCATTTTGATAATAATAATAATGGACGTATATGTACATATAGAAAAATAACCAGAAGGATATGCACAACTGTGACCACAGTGAGTTTAGGCGTAGGGAATGTGATGAGATTTCATTTTTATTTTTGCTCTACTTTCTAATTTTCTACAATGATCGTGGGCTGTTTCTGTTGTAATAAAACGTTATTACTCTGGATTGATGCAGCATAAATGAGCTCACGTTTCTCTCTCCCGAGGATTTAAAGTCAAACATGCTCTGAGATTATGTTGGCTTCCAGACAGACAGAAATGGCAACTTGACTTCTGATAACTGATGAATATTTGCCTCAAATCCACAGCTCAAGCCTCATTGCATGGCAGCCCTGCATAAGTCAGACCCGAAGGTGGTCATGGAACACTAAGAATAAACTTTGGGACCATGTCCAGTTCTTCACACCACCCGCATAAATGCCTGGAAGCACAGCGTTACTGTGGTAATCCTCTGGGCCAAAGTGACTGGTCACTCAAACAGACTGATGGGGCGCTGGCACCCAACACCAGGAATTAAAGACCAAGTACAAAGCAGTAGGCGACCATCAGGCTTTCTAACTCTCAGGGCCAAAGACTAGATTTCATGACAGGGAGACACAACCCCCACTGATTTATCCTTCCTTTATCCTGTAACTGAACTGGTGATTTCAAGTCTGTTCCGTGATTATATCAGGAACTGCTTGGGTGGAGGTTTAAAAATGCACAGGAATGTCTTTTCTAAACCAAATCAGATCTGTAATTTGCAAATCCCAAAAGCCCAAGCAGGATGGTAAGGGCAGACCCCAGGTTATCAAGAATAAAGAGAGGGCAAAGTTCAAAGTTTCGGGAAAATCAAAATAGGCAACTACCGGATGGTATTAACTTAAATAAACCAAATGTAGGGTTAAATAGGCCCTCTGATGTTAAAGGTTACATAATTACTCAACTTCAGCCTTGTAAAACAATGAAGAAATGTGAATAAAATTACCTACTAGCATAAATCATTCTTACCCAACCCAAATCCCAGGGAGGACTAAGGAATTACCTACTTGTACAAAGATAGATGAGTTCCCTGGGCTCTTTGCAGGAGCAGCAAAAGATTAACCCAGCCTCACCACAGAAATGCAGGCAATGATAAAGGGCAAAGAGCACAAGAGTTCAGAGCCATCCAAAATGTCCCACTGAAAGACAGTTTTTGTTGAATTTAATATTCTGTTATTTTAAGGCTATAAAATGGAATATAAAAATTGATCTCCTTTTAAGACAATCATGCTTTTTGAAAAGGTAATACATAGTTAAATTTTTAAAAAAAGGTAATACATGGTTAAATAAGACCCAAATTTCTAACAAGAACGAATCTTCTCAATCAACTTTATCTAAAATCATTATTTCGACGTTCTTTCTACTTACAGTGAAAGTGATATATACACCTATTACATTATAAACTTGGATGACAAGAGCTTGTGTGATATTTCTTTCTATCCATTGCCACAGAAAGTGTCCAGTAAATAGGAACTCAATCACTTTGGTTGCATCTTGAATTCTTTAGAATTTTCAGATCACAAAGAAACTACGCACCAACTAAACAAACTTATGCTATAAATATCTGACTTACCAAAGCATATATGCTGACATAATAATTAAATTTTTATTTTAGAACACATCCAATATAACTCTTCAAAAATTCTAACAAAAGGGCAGATATATATCAGCTTTCAACTCACTCTGTGAAAATTAAAGTAAAAGATCCACAACAATGGGATACCACAACATACTTATAAGAATGGCTAAAAGCCTCAAAACCGACAACACCAATTGCTGGCCAGGATGGAAAGCAATAGGACCTCTCACTCACTGCTGGGAGGAATGCAAAATACTACAGCAATTGAGAAGACAGTTGGGCAGTTTCTTATAAAGCTAAATGCAATTTTATCATATGATTCTATAATCATGTTCCTAAGTACTTATCCAACTTATTTGAAAACTTATGTCTACAATAAACACTTGCATGTGAAAGTTCATAACACCTTTATTCATAACTGCCAAATACTGGAAGCATCCAAAAAATATGCTTCAATAGGTGAATGAATAAACAAACCTGTACATCCACACAATGGAATATTATTCAGAGATAAAAAGAAATGAACTCTCAAGTCACAAAAAGACATGGATGAATCTTAACCCATATTATTAAGTGAAAGAATGCAGTCTGAAAATGCTACTTACTGTATGCTTCCAAGTATATGACATTTTGGAAAAGGCAAAACTATAACAATGGTAAAAATGAGTGCTTACAAGGGTAGGGGTGAGGTTTTGAACAGGTGAAGCACAGGGGATATGATTTAGGGCAGTGAAACTATTCTATATGATACCTTAGTTGTGTATACACAACACTATGCATTTGTTGAAACCCACAGAACTTTATGGCATAAAGTACCCTTAATATATGCAAAATTTTAAAACATCACTTAAGAGGCAAGGTATCCCAGAGTGGAATACAGACTCTGACAAGAAAATCTGTTTTACAAATGTATGAAACATCCTTACTGAAGGGGTTGGGGGAAAGGTACTGACCTAAGTAACCTTGGAAATGAGTGAAGTCTATAAGAGTAAGGGCAAATAAAACTGTACCTGAGCCACTGTCCTCTAACTGATAAGATGTTTCCCATGGGGTTAATGTTAACAAATGTAACAAATACACACAAACGTATTTCTTTGCCTATCTGCTAAAAGGACCTAGAAACAATGGACACCCCAGTAGCAACAAGCACACCGAGCACCCAGATCTTGGTTTCTTTGTTCTTTTTTTTTTTAAGATTTATTTATGTATTTGACAGAGAAAGAGAGAGCATGTGCACTTGCATGCACGTGTGAGTGGGGGGAGGGGTAGAGGGAGAGAACCTTCAAGCAGATTCTCTGCTGAACACAGAGCCCGATGCAGGCTCCATCTCATGACGCATGAGATCATGACCTGAGCCCAAACCAAGAGTCAGCCACTTAACAGACTGAGCCACCCAGGTGCCCCACGATTGTGGTTTCTAATATCTTCCACCAATAAAAGGAATCAGAGCTTCTTGGAGAAAGGTTGATTCTAGGACTGGGGCAGGGAATATATATGATAAGCCTAGAGCATTTTGTAGTACCAGGAAATAAGGAAACAATCAAAACAAAAACAAAAACCCACATTGATGGGAATATGCCAACGGAGCCAATGAAAGAGCTCTTCATAGCAAAAGCTAGAACAACTTAAGCTACAAAATAAATAAATTAGTATTAGATTATAACTCCAGTTATAAAATAAATATCCATGAGTCCATACTAATACAAATAAATGACTGAATAAATAAGTGAATGGGGGAGAAGAGGTCAATTTCCTGTGCAGAAGAATTCCAAATAATTTATGTTGATACTACACCTTTAGGGAAGTAATGCATGGTAATGCATTTTCCATTCCTGAAGTGTTCACTGCACACAATAACTTAATTCCAAACACTACCATGTAGAAAGTGGGGGAAAGTAATCTTGCAGTGGAGAAACCTGACAAACACTACCTGAGCTAGGTGATCAAGGTCAATACCCACAGTGATGTCATGTTGGTATTATACACCCTTGATACCAGGTGATGAAAATAGCACTTTCCCTCTGTGGTCTTCCTGTAAACCCATAACCCCATGCTAAACTAATCATGAGAAAAGCAGCAGGAAAAAAAAATCAACTGAGGAGTATTTTATAAAATACTTGACTAGTACTCCTCAAAACTATGGAGGTCATCAAAAACAAGGAAAGTCTAAGAAACCATCACAGCCAAGAGGAGCCGAAGGAGACATGATCACCAAATGTACTGTGGTGTCCTGAATGGGATCCTGGAACTGAAAAAGGACATTGTGGAAAAACCAAGGAAATCTGTATAACTTATGAACTTTAGTTAATACTAATGTATTGGTTCATTAATTGTAACAAATGTGCCATGCCAACATGAGATGTCAATCACAGGGGAAACGGCATGCAGGTTATGTGGGAACTCTACTATTGCCACAGTTTTTCTGGAAATCGAAAACAGTTAAAAAAAAAGAAATTTTATTTTTAAAAAGTCAAACAATGCTAGATAATACCAAACAAAAACAAAAAACAAATGAATTAACATCTCTATTATCCAGAAGAAAAAAAAGTAGAAGACTTGAGGGCAAGTGGTCAGTCCCATCAGACCCAGGCTGACTTAAACATCTCTGCCTCTCCTTTAAAGTGAAGAGACAGGAGGTATATTCAAAATGTCTCTGAGGGTCATTAGTTATTATTATAATCCAATACTAACTGTAACAAAAATTAAAAATCAAGAGATAATAAGGGATGTTTTTGTTTACTGAAATAACTAATATGTCTTTTGTTTCACGAACTTTGTTACTGGCCAAACTCAAAACAAAATAAATCACCAGAGGCAAAGGGCTTTGTTAGCTGTATTTTAAAAATATTGATCCAGTGTCCAGCTGAAGATGACATCGTAGCTATAGGGACATAACCCCCAGAAGAAGGTCCCCCATTTAGGAGAGGGTGTTTTTAATGAGCCTCCCAAAGGAGACTCCGAAAGTGGTGTGAAACAATTTCCATATAAAAAAATACAAACTAAAAGAAGACTTCAAGGAACATTTTAATTCACCAAGGGGAAAAGGCTGGAGACACTAAGGAAGAAGGGGCTAGAGGAGTGGGCAGCAAACCCAGGTGACCAGGATCTGTCATCCAAGCACAGAGATGTCCGGTTCACTCACTCTGCCTTCACATATTTACTTCTCTTCTATGTGTGTGGGCCCAGAACTACATTTTTTTGAAGATTTTATTTATTTATTTATTTATTTATTTATTTATTTATTTGAGAGACAGAGAAAACATGAGCAGGGGGAGGAGGGGCAGAAGGAGAGGGAGAAAAAGTCTCCCAGCTCAGCAGGGAGCCCCACGTGGGGATTGATCCCAGGACTCTGGGATCATGACCTGAGCCGAAGGCAGACACTTAACCAGCTGAGCCACCCAGGAGCCCCAGAGGGAGAATCTCAAGCAGACTCCATGCTGCGCGCAGAACCCAACACAGGGTCCATCTCATGACCCTGAGATCATGACCTGAGCTGAAATCAAGAGTCGGACACTTAAGCAACTGAGCCACCCAGATGTCCTCATAGCTACATTTTTAAAAACTTACTAATTTCATAATTTGTGGCTCCATTTACAAGAAAGTTTTCTAAGAGTATTTTTTTTTTAAGATTTTTTTTTTAAGATTTTTTTGAGTAATCACTACACCCAATCAGTGTGGGACTCAAACTCACAACCCCAAGATCAAGAGTTGCACACCACTGACAGAGCCATCCAGGTCCCCCTTAATTTTGATTTTTTTTTTGAAAGACAGATACCTACTGCATCCTATTGGGATTCCCTGACTGCCTCCTGAGAAGAGAGAAGAATCTCCCAAGAGAAAAATCAAACACGAGAATAATTTATTCAAAAGTTTGTGGGATATTTCAAAAATTTGCTGCCTGTAAAAATTTTCTTCCTCTTTTTACCAAATAATAGAAAGAGAGAAAAAAGAAAGTTCTATCATTCAGTGATTCCCCCAATCTTATTTACGAGACTAAAACTTGCATTTCTTATCCACTTAACACAGGCTATCCACATTTGTGGTAAATAGGAAAAACGTATTTGAGAGCAATTTCAGGGCTTACCCAGTTTCAGAATACCAACTTCTGCTTTACAATTGAGTTTAGGAGGTTGGTAGCCCTGGGAAAAATGGACTAGACCTTAAATTAGCAAAACAACAGCAAACAAATGAACCACAACTGTGAGTGAGGACAAGAGGTAGCTGGTGAGGACTCCGAGTGCTGTGGAAAATAAAACTTGCTCACCCTTATTCACTCAACGTGACAACAGGTGTGTTCTCACAATTATCCAAATCCCTACCCGGATAAGAGACATCTCACTAAGGCAAAGTCAAGTCCGGCCTAAAGTCAACAAGCCACTCCCAAGATTCTGGACATGTGCTCTCTGTGCCCGAGAGTCCCTGGGGTTCTCTGTGTGGCCAGTGGTGGTAGCCATGCCTCACCAAGTGTTGAGTGCAGGAACTGGGACAGGGCAGGAAAGTCACTGTAGCTGGGACAGGTGTAACAGTTTCCCCAGCAGCAACCGCTGAAACAATCCTACAGAGTGAGTCACGTTTCCCAGGACCATTTCTCCAGCTGTGTTTTTTTAATAGCTTACATTTCCTAACATGTTAAGGAGTTAACCAATTTGCCGGGCATTGAAGAGTGGCAGCGAGAGAAATCAGGCCCCCTGTGGGCTGTCTTCCTGAACCCAGTGCCAAAGTTCCTAAGACTGATGAATACAGGCTTCTCAAAAGCCAGGGTCGTATCAACCACGAGGTTTTTTTAAAAATCTGAGTTCTCACCATGTTGTAAAGCGTTTTCTGCAATGAACCCAGGCTGAGAATGGAGTCTTCTTTAGAACTGAGCAAAGTAAACTCGCGGGCTTGGAACAGAAGTCTTAAGTTATTAACATTAGTCTGGATCAACCAAATACAGTGAGCCCGGTTAGAGGCATCCTGGCTGAGGACCCAGGGTCTCCTCCTTAGGTGGTCCAGATTTGTTTGGGACCAAGGCAAACTGAGTGTCCTCCAGCCAGCCCCTTCCATCCCCCATTCCCATGTCCTAACCCTCCTTGTGAAACTTCATTAGCAGGATTTAAGAAGTCTACCACCCTTTATTGGGAGCAGACTGCTCTTTGCAATTGCCTTATACAAAATAAGGCCTCCATAAGTGTTTGTTCTAACGGTCTGTCACATAATATCTAATCCTTAGAGGGCCTCTTATGTGCCTCCTCACTAGCCTGTGGGTGTGAAAATAAAGTGCCTTCTCTTTGGAGGTAGAGGGTCCCTCCTGATAGTTCAAGGCTGGGTGATAGATAATGCAAAAAAAAAAAAATCTTAACTTGGAACTGGAAATTTGCATCCGATTGGACCCTCACTGGGAGCACCTGCCTGGTGTTGGGGATGCTTTTAAAATCAAGGAGAAGAGGATTTGCAGGGGGTGGGGGGGTTGGTGAGCTTGCACATTTGCAGGAGCTTCAGGCTGGCTTTTGAAACCTTCCACTCTTTTTTGATCCGGCACGTAATCAACTTAGTACATTTCAAGTTTGGTTCTGAGAAAATGACATTAAACAGGGGGTTAAAAATCATTCAATCACTAGGAGAGCAAAGAGGACAAGCATTGTTTGAATTCAGAGTGCTCTAAATGTGCGCACCACTACAGCCTGGGGACCTGATCCCCTCAAATGTAGTTGATATTGGCCAAATCGTGAAGCCACACAAAAGCTTGAAAATGATTTAGAAGAGAATTATCTGAGATCATGGAGATTCTGTAAGCCCCAAAGTTTTCCTTTCCAGAGGGAGGGTGCAGTGGTTGAGAGCAGCTCACAGACCACCCCAGTTCAAGTTCAGTCTGCAGCATTGGGGCTGTGTGGTGACACATCACTTTGTCACTCTGGGCCACAGCTCCCCATGTATAGAATGAAAATAGTGATAGCATCTACCCGGTAGGTTTGTTGGGAGGATTAATATATATATACTGAGCACTTAAAACCATGCCTGGTTTATTATTCCCAGTGCCTTAGCTTGTGAGTTTTGGCTACCTATGCAGTCAGTCTATGACAGGTACACATTCCACATTTTATGCACACATCCAAGACAGCGCAGGCCTCAGACTGATGCACACCAGGAACCAGATATCTGCATCCAGTGAATTGGTATGAAATATATATCCTTCCTCAATAGCCTAGTCAAAGATATAATGGATAACATGTGATTCATTTATAAAGTTTTGTCTTTTGCTTTGCCTTTTTAACTATTTTATTAAAAAAAAAAAATGGAGCACCTGAGTGGCTCAGTTGGTTAAGCGTCCGACTCTTGATTTCAGCTCAGGTCATGATCTCAGGGTTGTGAGATCGAGCCCGGTGACTGGCTCTGCACTCAGCTGGGAGTCTGCTCAAGATTCTCTCTCTCCCTCTGCCTCTGCCCCTCCCCCTTCTCTTTCTCTCTCTCAATAAATAAATAAATAAATCTTAAAAAAGAAAAAAAACCTTGAGACCTAAAAAGTCTTTTGCTTTTACATATTAGTGATGATAAACAGCAAGTCAGAAATCGGTTTTGAAAACACCAAGGAAAATTTTAACAGTTATAGTAAATCATGGAAGAAAATCTGTTAATAAAGTAAATGTATATAGTTGAAATCTGAACAGAACATTGAGGTGAGGGGAGTTCATTCCAGATAAAATTCTGGGAACTTTAACATTTGTCCACCCTACTCACTGCTAAAGGTCTTTGTTCTCCATAATCAAAGTTACGTATTGGTAGAACTCTGCCTTCCTCATTGCTAGAATGCAACCTCCTCATCCACCTACTCCTCTCTGCACCTGGAATAACTTTTAATAGTATTCTGCTGTCCTGAAATCTCTTTAAAAAATGCATCTCAAATCTACTAAGTTGATCCTTGAACAACACGGGGGTAAAAGCTGTGGACCCTCCTGCAGTCAAAAATCCACATATAACTTTTGACTCCCTAAAAACTTAATCAGTAATAGCCTAGCGTTGACCAGAAGTTTACCAACAACATAAACAGTCAATTAAACACACATTTTGTATGTTATATGTATTGTATACTGTATTGTTATAGTAAAGTAAGCTGGAGAAAAGAAAATGTGATTAAGAAAATCATAACGAAGAAAAACACATTTACAATACTGCATTATATTTATCCAAAGTATCTGGGTATAAGTG
Source organism: Eumetopias jubatus (assembly GCF_037043125.1). NCBI lineage: Eukaryota > Metazoa > Chordata > Mammalia > Carnivora > Otariidae > Eumetopias > Eumetopias jubatus. The sequence continues at coordinate 183,100,947 of NW_028274810.1, forward strand.
GACCCACACAGTTCAAACCCATGTTGTTCAAGGGTCAGCTGTATTTAGCTTATGAAATTAAAAATCCAAGATACCATATCATCATTTCAGCCCATTTCTAACTACTATTTGCCTGCCTGAACAAAGAAAAGATCAGGACACCATGTGATATCTCTTTAGAAAACTTATATTATTGGAGAATAAAAATGTTGACTTAACAATACCATACTTGCTGTTCCCTCCACCGGGAGCTCTCTTGTCCCCTCCATTCATAAGCTTCTATCCCTTGTTTCATTCAGATGTCTGCTCAAAGAGCAACCTTATCACTCTCCAATTGCTCACTCTTTCGCTTTTTACACAGTTGTCATTACCCACCTATCTAGTTGTTTCTTGTGTGTTTTCCTCACTGAGTGTTGGCTACACAGAGCACACCTTTGGTTTGTTCATTGTCAGATCCCCAACACAGGGAAGAGGACCTAGCATGGAGCAGCTACTCGATAAATACGTGTTGGTCAACTGCACTGATTTAACAGCCCTATTCACTGGTAAAAATCTCCTTTGTTCTATCATCATCAAGTTAGGTATCATTAGAATTCTGCCTACCGAATGTGTATTGCCTTCCTCATCTCATACCTTCTACACAGTACGTGCTCAGCAAATGTTTTGTTTGTTTGTTTGTTGTTTTTTTATTAAGTAGTCTCCACGCCCAGCATAGAACCTAACACAGGGCTTGAACTCAAGACCTTGAGATCAAGACCTGAGCTGAGATCAAGAGTTGGATGCTTAACAGACTGAGCCACCCAGGTGCTCCTCAGAAAATGTTTTATCAATGCATTTTTCTTCATCAAAAAGTACTCCTTCAGTTAAATATTATATAAAAAAGCAAGAAGATATAATGATATATGTCTATTTGATTACAAGACTATCAAATGTGCTTTTGAAAAAGACTATAAGGAAGCCAAACAAAATGATAACAGGATTACAGATAACTGGGTGTTTTTCTTTCTCTTTTTCCATATGTTCTATTAGGTGTCATTACATTTTGGGGGAGGGATGAGTAGGAAGCATCCACTCTTATCCTTTCTTTTCCCAAAACGTAACACACAACTTTATGAGAAAGCGGTAATATCTTTTACTTACTACTAAAGATTATGAAACAAAATGAGAAAAAATAACTCTAAAACTCTTGATTCATATAAGCAAAGTGCTCTTAACAACATTGACAAGGTGTTTCATATAGATTTTATTTTAATTTTTTAAATGTATACCAGATATATGTGTATATATATATGTATATGTGCCTGTGTACACATACACACACGCACACACACACACAAATTACACTCAGTATTATGTACAGCATTGGGTTTTATTTGCATTTCTTTGATTGTTGGTGAGTGGACATCTGTACAATATTCTTTTTTGTGAATTTCATTTGTGTGTGTGTCTTCTTCATTCATGCTTTTTATCAATTTTACTTTTGGAGGGCAGAAACATGTTTACATATTTTGATACAGTAAATCCATGCTAAGGAATTTGTTCTAAGAATGTGCTATTACTCTTAAAATTATATATATATATATACACCAAAAAGTAAATTCACTGAGTTTTATAATATAACCAGTACATTAAAGAAGTAATGGGGAATATGCTATGATTTAACCATTGCCTCTGTCCTCAGAATGAGTGCAGTCTGCTTTGAGGAGAAAGGCAGAAAACACCAGGGAGAATAAGACAATATTCCATGACACCATAAAATGGAAATCTCCACTTCGGCCAGATCATATAATATGACAGAAGTTTTAATGACCAGGGAAGAATGTGAGGTGTGGCATTTAGAAAAAGCTCTATGGAAGAGGGAGCCCTTGAGCTGGGACTTTAGGAACTGGGGCAGTTTATAGCCACTGGATTATACTCCGGGGAGTCAGATTCCAGGAGAAGGGACAGTGACAAATGACCTCACTGAAGCACAGAAACTGGTGGGGAGGAGCAGGGGAAGCGTGGTTTCCCAGGCTGGGAACAGGGAGAGTCTTTAAAGACAGCAGAGACTCTTCTACTCGCTGAGCTGGGTGCTGGCAACGCCACGGGAACTTTTACTCAAGAGGAGCAGGACGATGAAAGCGCTTCTCTATAAAGGTTGACCTGACAGTAATAATTGGCCCGAATCTTACAAACTTGGAGAACAGAAAGAAAACTTTAAAAGTGAGCTTCCTATATGTACAAACTCAGCATTTTTTTAAATGGGAACAGTTTTCTTCTTTGAATTTACAATGATAGTCTGAATTTCATTTTTAAAATAACCTCTTTCCTCTGGTGTCCTTTTCTTAATTTATAAGTAAATCTTTTAAGAAAGATTTCTATTCAAATTTTTAACCTACATCAGCCTGTGTGGCCCACCTAAAAATCTATGTATACCCTCTAGGGGCTCGTGGCTGGTCAGTCCATAGAGCATGCAGCTCTTGATCTCAGGGTGGTGAATCCAAGCCCTATGTTGGGCATGGAGCCCACTTAAAAAGAAAAGAATTTGAGTAAATGGTAACGTATCCTCATTAAAGTAAATGGTATATTAAAAAAAAATTCTAGTACACCTCCTTCCATGTTTCTCTCCTCGTTCATGTAACTATGGGGGCAAATCTATGCATATGTAGGCACAGTGTTATTATTTCACACAAATGGCAACACATTCTATGGAGGGCGCCTGGGTGGCTCAGATGGTTAAGCATCTGCCTTCGGCTCAGGTCATGATCCCAGGGTCCTGGGATCGAGTCCCGCATCGGGCTCCCTGCTCCTTGGGAGCCTGCTTCTCCCTCTGCCTCTCTCTCTATCTCTCTCTCTCTGTCTCTCATGAATAAATAAATAAAATCTTTAAAAAAATACATTCTATGTATACACATATCTCTGCTTTCTTTTCTCTTTCAACGATACTGTAATAAATCAGTATGTCTCTATTTGATCTTTTTTTTTCTAATTCATTCTTTATTAGTGCTGTATATTATTCCATCACATACTGTAATTTATTTAACCATTATCCTACTAATCTTTTCACCGCAAGCAATGGTACAATAACAATTTTTACACAAATGTAAATCATACTTTTTTTATTTTAATGGGTATTGCTAGCTTGTTTTCCAAAAAGGCTATAATACTCTATGTTGGGACAGACCCCTTTCTCTGCATTCCCACCAGTAATGACTATTACTGCTCACTTGAACTTGTCAGCTTAGTTCATGGACATTGATTTTCCTGGCTGCTCATGATTTTGAGCCTGCTTTCATATGTTTTTGGCCATTTGGAGTTACTTTTCTATAGATTTTCTACTTATATCTTTTGCTCATTACTATTTATATCCTTTGCTCATCATGTCCTTTTTGTAATCCAGTCTATTGGGTTTTTAAAGTGTTTGTAAATCTCTTTTATTGCAAAATATAACACAAGCATCTAAAATATAAATGTACAACTTAATCATTTTATAAAATGAAAACTCTGTAACAGCCATCCAGGTCAGGAAACAAAACACTGCACCCCACGCCCAAAGCTCTTTGTCTGTCTTCCTCTTCCCAATCACAAACTCCTCCTTCCCGCCCACCCCCCAAATAACCAATATTCTGACTTACTGGTCATTACTGCCCAGCTTTTCCTTATAATTTTAGCAGCCAAGTATTCAACCTAAATATTATAGTTTAGTTATGACTGTTTTGAAACTTTATATAAACTAAATCATACAATACATGTTCTTTTGTCTCTGATCTCTTCCCCTCAACATTACGTTTGCAGGACTCCTTCAAGTTGTTGCACGTGGCCCCATTCATTTCCATTACTATAACATATTCCCTTTTATGAATATACCACAATTTATTGATCCATTCTACTGTTGAAGGAATTCCAGTTTAAAGCTGTTATACAAGTAAAGGTGCCATGAAGATATACACATCAACTGGGGAAATGTGCACTCAATTCTTTTGATTACATGTCTAATGGTGGAATTGCTGGGTCATAGAGAAAGTATATCCTTAAGTGTAATAATTCCTGCCAAAGAGTCTTCCAAAGTGGTTCTCAGAAGGGCATATCCTCAGCTCGTGTTCATTCATTCCCACCCAAACTCAGTGTTGCCAGGCTCCCATCTCCCATCTCCCCACCTCTTGTGGGTGTGTAGAAACAATCTCATCACTTTGGTTTTAATTCACAAGTACCTTTCTACCTAGGACCACTGGATTCTCTCATTTGTGAAATGCTTTTTCAACTGCTCTTGCCCATTTTGATGCCAGGCTGTCTTCCTGATTTTGTTGATTTGTTTTTCCTTATACATTCTAGACATGAGTGCTTCATCAAATGAAAAGTTCACTTTAAAATCAGCTTTCTTTAAAATAAAAGGCATCTGAATCGGCAAAGAAGAAGTCAAACTCTCACTCTTTGCAGATGATATGATACTTTATGTGGGAAACCCAAAAGACTCCACCCCAAAACCGCTAGAACTCATACAGGAATTCAGTAAAGTGGCAGGATATAAAATCAATGCACAGAAATCAGTGGCATTTCTATACACCAACAACAAGACAGAAGAAAGAGAAATTAAGGAGTCGATCCCATTTGCAATTGCACCCAAAACCATAAGATACCTAGGAATAAATCTAACCAAAGAGGCAAAGAATCTGTACTCAGAAAACTATAGAATACTCATGAAAGAAACTGAGGAAGACACAAAGAAATGGAAAAACGTCCCATGCTCATGGATTGGAAGAACAAATATTGTGAAAATGTCAATGCTACCTAGAGCAATCTACACATTTAATGCAATCCCTATCAAAATACCATCAACTTTTTTCAAAGAAATGGAACAAATAATCCTAAAATTTGTATGGAACCAGAAAAAGACCCCAAATAGCCAGAGGAATGTTGAAAAAGAAAAGCAAAGCCCGTGGCACCACAATTCTGGACTTCAAGCTCTATTACCAAAATGTAATTAATCATGAAGATAGTATGGTCCTGGCACAAAAACAGACACATAGATCAATGGAACAGAATAGAGAGCCCAGAAATGGGCCCTCAACTCTACGGTCAACTAATCTTCGACAAGGCAGGAAAGAATGTCTAGTGGAAAAAAAGACAGTCTCTTCAACAAATGCTGTTGGGAAAATTGGACAGCCACATGCAGAAGAATGAAACTGGACCATTTCCTTACACCACACACCAAAATAGACTCAAAATGGATGGAAGACCTAAATGTGAGACAGGAATCCATCAAAATCCTTGAGGAGAACACAGGCAGCAACCTCTTTGACCTCAGCCATACCAACTTCCTCCTAGACACATCGCCAAAGGCAAGGAAGCAAGGGCAAAAATGAACTATTGGGACTTCATCAAGATAAAAAGCTTTTGCACACAAAGGAAACAGTCAACAAAACCAAAAGACAACCAACTGAATGGGAGAAGATATTTGCAAATGACATATCAGATAAAGGGCTAGTATCCAAAATCTATAAAGAACTTATCAAACTCAACACCCAAAGAACAAATGATCCAATCAAGAAATGGGCAGAAGACATGAATAGACATTTCTGCAAAGAAGACATCCACATGGCCAACAGACACATGAAAAAGGGCTCAACATCACTCGGTGTCAGCGAAATACAAATCAAAACCTCAATGAGATACCAGTCAAAATGGCTAAAATTAACAAGTCAGGAATTGACAGATGTTGGCAAGGATGTGGAGAAAGGGGAACCCTCCTACACTGTTGGTGGGAATGCAAGCTGGTACAGCCACTCTGGAAAACAGTATGGAGGTTCCTCAAAAAATTGAAAATAGAGCTACTCTATGACCCAGCATTTGCACTACTGGGTATTTACCCCAAAGATACAGATGTAGTGATCCAAAGGGGTACGTGCACCCCAATGTTTACAGCAGCAAATATATAAAATATATTTATAGCCACAATAGCCAAACTATGGAAAGAACCTAGATGTCCATTGACAGATGAATGGATAAAGAAGATGTGGTATATATATATATATATATATATATATATATATATATATATATACACACACATAATGGAATATTATGCAGCCATCAAAAAAGTGAAATCTTGCCATTTGCAACGACATTGATGGAACTAGAGGGTATTATGCTAAGTGAAATAAGTCAATCAGAGAAAGACATGTATTATATGATCTCACTGATATGAGGAATTTGAGAAACAAGACAGGATCATGGGGGAAGGGAGGGAAAAACAAAACAAGACAAAACGAGAGGGGAAGACAAACCATAAGAGACTCTTAATCTCAGGAAACAAACTGAGGGTTGCTGTAGGGGAGGGGACTGGAAGGGATGGGGTGGCTGGGTGATGGACATTGGGGAGAGTATGTGCTATGGTGAGCACTGTGAATTGTTAAAACTGATGAATCACAAACTTGTATCCCTGAAACAAATAATACATTATATGTTAATTTAAAAAATCAGCTTTCTTTAGAAAGCAATATAGTATGATTTTAATTGGAAATTAAATTTTGTCAGTCCAAGCACCAAAATAAATAACCAAAGGGATAAGAAATTAAAATGTAGAAAATAAAGCAATTCAAATACTAAAAGAAAATTAGGTAGATTCCTTTAAAATGTGGATATAGGGACAGCCTTTCAATGATTCAGAATCCAAAAGCAACAATAAGAACGATTCATAAATTTCATTTCATAAAAAAATTTTAAACTTTTCTGTAATGACAATAACAACAACAAAACCTCATGAGGAAATTCAAAAGACAGATGACAATCTGGGACAGAGTATTTGCAGGTTCCATCGTAGATCAAGAGTTCACGTCTCTGATTTACAAACACTTTAAGTATTAAGGAGGAAAAATATTAACAAAAACTTTTTTTTAAAAGATTTTATTTATTTATTCATGAGAGATAGAGAGAGAGGCAGAGGGAGAAGCAGGCTTCAAAGGAGCAGAGAGCCCAATGCGGGGCTCGATTCCAGGACCCTGGGATCATGACCTGAGCCGAAGGCAGATGCTTAACCATCTGAGCCACCCAGGCGCCCCTAACAAAAACTTTTTTGAAACAAAGACATAAAATAGCAGTTTACAGAAAAAAATAAGCAAATGGTAGTTAAAAGTAATAAAAGATGCTCAATTTAACTAAGTAAAATGTACCCTGAGACACCATGTCTAACCTGTCAGATGGCTAAAAATTAAAAAAATTGACAGCATACTCTCCTGGTGAGCCTATGGGAAGATAGGCCTGCTATTGAATTGAGGGCAGGGGTGCAAAATGATACAAACCCTATGAAAGGGAATTTTACAATATCTGGCGAAACTATATACTCTTCGGTCAGCGATTCTGCTTCTATAAATTCACCCTGAAAGATAACATCCCAAATATAAAACAAGAAATATCCGAGGTCACCCATCATATTATTTTTAGTGCACAGTATTAGGAAAAAACTAAATGACCATCCTCAGAAGAGTGGATGAAAATTATGGTGCAGTCACATGATGAAATTCCACACAGCCTGCAAAGGAATGCAGAAGATCTCTATGAACAAATATGGAGCAATTTTAGGACATAATTTCAAAAAAAAGGGCAAGCTATAAAAAAATGCATATAATAAGATACATTTTTATGAGAAAGAAAGGGACATAAGACTACATATAAGCATAGGCGTATTTTCTTTAAAAAAAAACAGGAAAGATAAAGCAAAAATAAGAATAATTTTCTATAGTAGGCAAATAAGAGAGGAACAGAGGCAACAGGGATAGAAGTAAGACTCCTCTGAAGACATGTTTTTATATTTAAGCAAAACTTAAATTAGAAAAAAAATGGATTAAAATAAAACCCTAGAATTAAATACAAATGGAAACACATCAATCACATTGTGTATCAAATTGATCACATAATCACACAGATAAAAGAATTAATTCAAATAACTTTTGATCACAGTCCTCTGACTATATACTCTTTTTTTTTTAAGATTTTATTTATTTATTTGACAGAGAGAGACACAGCGAGAGAGGGAACACAAGCAGGGGGAGCAGGAGAGGGAGAAGCAGGCTTCCCGCCGAGCAGGGAGCCCGATCTGCCCGATCTGACTATATACTCTTAATGAAATATTTATATTCAGGACAAAACTTTGCAAAAACAATACTGAACCTAACCTAGTAGTTTTGTCATTGGCAGGGGAATACGTGTTGTAATTCTGAAAGTATTTTCTAGATATCAAAGGACAGAGCAAATGAATAAATACCTGCTATTATTGGGAATGGGGAGTTTCACTGTGGGAAAGAAGAGATACCAGTATTTAATGGGAGAAAACCACTATATGGTTTATGTGTATATGTGTGTGTGCACATATATGTAATACTTCCCAGTTTTGTCCATTGAAACAGCCTAGAAACAATGATGTCTCTTTAGCAATAAGTATACCGAGTGCCCAGATCTTTCTCTTTTTTTTTTCAAGGTTTATTTATTTATTTATTTGTTTATTTATTTGTCAGAGAGAGAGAGAGAGCAAGAGAGAGAGAACACAAGCAAGGGGAGTGGGAGAGGGAGAAGCAGGCTTCCCGCTGAGCAGGGAGCCCGATGCGGCGCTCAATCCCGGGACCCTGGGATCATGACCTGAGCCAAAGGTAGACACTTAACCGACTGAGCCACCCAGGTGCCCCAGCCCTGGTTTCTTTTAGAGGGGATGTGTATATAGAAACAAAGACCTGGGGATTCCTGGATGGCTCAGTCAGTTAAGCATCTGCCTTTGGCTCAGGTCATGATCCCAGGGTCCCGGGATCGAGCGCTGCATTGGGCTCCCTGCTCAGCGGGAAGCCTGCTTCTCCCTCTCCCACTCCCCCTGCTTGTGTTCCCTCTCTCGCGGTGTCTCTCTCTCTCTGTCAAATAAATAAATAAAATCTTAAAAAAAAGAAAGAAAGAAAGAAACCAGGGCTCCTTGAAGAAATGGTTGGTTCCAGATCTGGGCAGAGAAAGCATGTGAGCCTGGAGCATCAGTCTGCATCAGACAACAAAGACAGACTCAAACATGAAAAGGGCATTTCAATAGACAGAGGATCCAGCTCAAAGGCGTTCTCACTGCACAAACCTGGGAGTACTTGAACATCAGAAAATAATGATCATGATGGGCTATAACACATTGAATTTAAGCAGAAAAATCCATAGATTATAATAATCATAGGGATACTACCAAATAAATGAAGGGGAAAGAGAGAGAGCTCTTCTGTGCAGAAGAATTCTATTAACAAATGTAAAAGTAATGACAATTAGAAAATCACTGCACCCCCTGTCATAATCACTGATTCAGGCAGTGATCATTAATGGATGAGAAAACCACTAGCTTGATGTCATAGGGGGTAGAGGTTATTCCAAAGTTTAAAAGGCCCCTACAGATTATCTTTATGATGGGGGATTGGCAGTGACAACATTAAGGGAACAAACTCAGCCTTAGCAGGAGAGCATGACACTGGGTGCCTCCTGGTGTGGTACACCTGTCAAGAATTCTTGCCAGAAATGTTTAACCCTGAATTTAGTCATGAAGAAGCAACCAAACAAATAAAAATTCCAGAATATGGGATGTTCTACAGGACAACTAGTCTAGACTTTTCAAAAAAATTCAATGTAATGAAAAACCACAGGAAAGTAAACTGTTCTAATTAAAAGATACTTGTCATGTGTGTATGTCACATTATTTGAGAATGTTAGAATCTGTTATAGAGATGAGAAAGCAAATAAGGTGGGTAAAGAAATTAAGCATAGAAGCAAGTGGTTTGAGACATGGGCAGAATTCATAAGATGTTCTAAGGATAGCCCAACTAGATAAAATACAACCTAAATGTGCCAAATGTAGAAAGAAAGAAATGGGAAAATCCAGAAGGTACTAGATATTCATACTCTATAAAACATACAGAAGGTGTATATTGGGCATTCCATATTCATGACGTCTTAAAATCAACCATTCATTGATGATATTCATCTTGTAGCCCCTCATCAGGCAAATTGGGCAGCCTTAGCTCTGGCACCCTGTGCCTTTCCCACTGAGCAAGTGTGTGTCTAGGTCCCCAAAATTTCCCACTGCTGGGCCCATTGGCTCAGATCTCATCTCTGGCCCATAGAATCACAGCATCAGCCAGGAAGGCAAAGCCACAGAGAGACAGGACATATGTGTGGTCTGTGTCCCTTGCTGCTTGCTATATGTTTTTGGTTTTGTTTTAAGATTTTAGTTGGTTAGTTAGTTAGTTGTTAGTTGTCAGAGAGAGAGAGCGTGTGCGCACAAGCAGGAGGACCAAGCAGTGGAACCGGCACGTAGAGGGAAAAGTAGACTCCCTGATGAGCAAGGAGCCCGATGCGGGGCTCGATCCCAGGACCCTGGGATCATGACCTGAGCCTAAGGCAGACGCTTAACCGACTGAACCACCCAGGCACCCCCTGCTATATGTTTTAATTGATTAAACCATGTGACTCAAGCATCTCAATTTGGCTGTGAGCTTTTATGTTGTGTGAGCAGGGAGAGCTTGGCTGGTGGTGTAAGTGGACGACCCTATCACACTGAGTAAATTTCCCACACACCTGTGACTCAAGGGCAAGTACAGCCAACTATAACATGGAAATTGGAAAAATAACAGCTTTAAAAGACATATCGGGGGTACCTGGATGGCTTAGTCCAGAGAACATGTGACTCTTCATCTCAGAGTCGTGAGTTTGAGCCCCATGTTGGGCATAGAGATTACTTAAATAAAGATATTTTGGAGACAAGCTGAGCATTTGAAATATGGACCATATATCAGATTGTATTACTGAATGAATGTTTCTTGGGTGCAATAATGATATCGGGATTTGTAGGCCCTATCCCTGGCAGATGAATGCTCATATATTTAGGAGCATGGGAGACAGGGAGGGAAAGCAAATGTGGCAGAATCTTAACTGGTGAATCTGAATAAAGGGTATACTGGTGCTTGTCTTTTCATAAAACTCTTGTGTAATTTACAATTTTCAAAATTAATTTTTAAAAACTGTCATGAATTAAGCTCAAGGTCTATTCATGTACTTCCAGCATTCTACCCATTGGTTCGATCCAGTTAGATGGACAGCACGCATTTCTCTCACTTCCTCCTTTCTTGTCCCTCGTGAAAAGTGAAAGTAAGGCAATGTTTATGTTGTTGAGATTAATCTAAATATAATCTTTATGTATAAATTCATAGCTTTGTTTTCTTAATAACTCTTCATCAGAAATTTCCCCGTGGTTTGGAATATCAATTTATTTCTTTGCCAAAGTTAAGCCTTATTATTTTGATGTTACTTGGTCATCATCATGTCTGTCGAAGTGATTGTTTTCTTTACAAAAGCATCAAATCTTGAAGTCCTTCACTGAATATGGCTAGCTGACTTTTAGTTAGTAAACGTAAAGTGAAAAATGTGTCCACAGACTACTTGAAGTGTTCATGCAAGAGGCCTAGAGACTAGAGTACTGTCCAAATTCTTTTATTTTATTGCAATATTGTGGTATTAACTACAGTATCAGTAAATTAAAATTTTTAAAAATTAGGAACGTAGTATTTAGTCCCAAGACTGGGTTGGTATAGTGGTAGTTATAGTGAGGGAACACCTGATAAAAATGTCCTACTGTAAGATTGACCATACACTTTCAGGCAAACCAAGCCAAAGGTTGTTAAACCCTAGCGGGAGGACATTGTATGAAAATGCAATGCTAACAGCTCAGGGCACATCCTTTGTTCCACCCCAGCTGTACCTCAGCTGAGAAACCTACAGAGGAATCAGATAGCCATGGAAATGAGATCAAGTGCACAATAGCTGTGAAGATAAGAAAAGTTCACAGGAGGCAGACATCAGAGAGAAGGAGTGATGATTCTTCCCCTGGCATTTTCTAGCTTTGGAGAGACAGGAATGGTGACTATAAGGGAGGCTGCTTATAGGTTCAAATAGAAAGTCACTATAGGAAGGCAGTCTTTACTAACCTCAAGTCATTCAGGAGATGCTAACAATGGGAGAGTTTTCAAGTTTTCATCTGGTTTAAATTTAATGGCTTTAATTATTTTTTAAAAAGGTGCTTACTTGCAAGGGCACCTGGGTGGCTCAGTCCGTTAAGCGTCCAACTCTTGATTTCAGCCCAGGTCATGATCTCAGGGTCGTGGGATTGAGCCTCAGGGTCGTGGGACTGAGCCCCGTGTAGGGCTTTGCTTTGCACTCAGTGCGGAGTCTGAGATTCTCTCTCCTTCTCACTCTGTCCCTCCCCTCACTCGTCTGTGCACGCTCATGCACTCTCTCTAATAAATAGAACAAAAGTCAAACAGAAGAGCAAGATAAGCTGTGAAAAGTCAGTTTCTTTTCTTCTTCCACCCGCCTAACTACACAGTACTTCCCAGAGGAATGCCTGTATCTAAGTGGTAGAAAGATAAAAGTATGTATACATTTTTGTGAGTCCTTTTCAAAGTTGAAGAAATTGTCCATATAAATCCTGTTCCTCTTCTTCTCCCTAAGACTCCCTCCCCCTCCCTAGAACTCTTTCCTGAAGGCCACTTCTTCCTCCCCTCCCCCACTCCCAACACCTGCTCTAGACAGTGTATCTTACCCAAAGAGAAGTGCTCCCAGCTCTCCAGTGTACTAGAGCCAAGAATAATGTTGAGGTGGGGCACGTGGGTGGCTCAGTCAATTAAACATCTGCCTTCTGCCTTCAGCTCAGGTCATGATCTCAGGGTCCTGGGATTGAGCCCCACACTGGGCTCCTGCTCAGCAGGAAGTCTGCTTCTCCCTCTCCCTCTGCCCTGGCTCGTGCTCTCTCTCTCTCTCTCTCCCAAATAAATAAATAAAATATTTTTAAAAAAATGTTGAGGTCCACTGAGTTAAATTCACCAAGGTACCATTGTTTGCTGAAGTAAGAAAGGGGTTATGAATAATGTACACAACACATAATGACATACAAAATTACTCATTTCTTCATTTGGGCCCAAATCAACTTGTTCATGTAAAGAGAATAAGACTGAAAATTGTAAACCCTATAAAAAGGCCTGGAAGAGTTGAGAACAGTTACTTTCTTGTTAAGAGCCTCCTGAACCCTTAAGCCATCAAAAAGCAAGTATCCATGATATTTTTCCCAATTCCGTGTCCTGTATGCATTTGCTGTTGCCATTCACAAATGTTAGTTGGATGTTGCTAATCCATATCTATGTTTTAAAATTGCAACCCAATCAGGTGGAGGCCCAGCAGCATGGGTGATTAAAGAATTCACCTGAGGCAGAACAAAAGAGATAGAAGTTTATTGAATATCCTACAAAGGAGCTGCGGGAAGGACAGCAAAGGAGCGACTGTCTGCCACAAGCAGTGGTGGGGAGCTGCAGTTAAGGGGGAAGGTGAGGAGGTATGAGAACCAATGGCATTCTCCTTTTTTGGTAGCTGTGCCTGGCTGTAGGTAACCCATTGGCCAGCTACAGTTTATGGCTATTTTGACGTGGGTCGCCTAAGGGGTCTGTGCGCATTCCGCCCAGGGTCACTGGGGCCTTCCACCTTACTCAGGTGTCCGTTGCTCAAGCTGGTGGCCTAAAAGCAGCCTCTATGTTAACAAGTTGCAAACCTCTGTTATTGGAGCATCTTTGGTACAGATGGATAATCAAAATTGTCCAGCGTTTTCTGTACCACCATACGGTGCATATAAAAGTCCTGGCTGATGCTCTCAGGAGTGCCAAGAATGCCAGAAAGGTTCGTATTAGGTTGTGCTCCAAAGTCACCGTCCAGATTTCAGCAGTGATGATGAAGCATGGTTCCATGGGCGAATTTGAAATCACTCATGATCACAGAGCTGGGAAAATTGCTGTGAACATCACAGGCAGGCTAAACAAGAGTGGAAGGATCAGCCCCAGGTTGGATGTGCAACCAAAAATTCTAGAAAAATGGCAGAATAACCTGTTCCTGTCCCATTACTTTGGTTTCATGTACTGAGCATCTCAGCTAATATCATGGACCGTGAAGAATACAAAAATATGCAAGAGGGAAAATTCTGGGATTCTTTTTCTAGGGATGTGAAAATACATATGTGATAATAAAATGCCCCCATGGAAAACAAGCAAAATTGTTCAGTATAAACAACACCTCCCACCCTGATCACCACACTTGCTCACAGCACATCTTTTAGAAAAATGCCTGTGCAAAGAGAAGTCAACCAAGCTGCCATATTCCAGGCACTTGGGCAAAATGTCTTGAGGAATATAGAAAATAATATTTTCCCAGGCTCACACTCCCTTTGGTATTAAAAACTTTCAACATTTCAAGGAAATTATATCTCATCTCTTCTTCATCTATTGTCCCCCTGAAATCCATTGTCTTACTAAACTGCGTTGCCCAGTGGATCTTCATTAGTGTTCTAAGGCTGCACAGTCCACTAAGATAGGCATTAGCTTATCTTATATGTGGCTATTTAAATGTAAACTAATTAAAGTTATTTATTATTTGTTAAATAATAAATAGTTAAAATAATAAATAATTAAAACCAATTACGTGGCTATTTAAATTTAAATTAATTAAAATTTCAGAATATTTAAAATTTCGTTCCTTAGTCACGCTGGGCAGATTAAAAGTGCAGGAGCCATATGTGTCCGGTGGCTGCATATTCCACAACACAGATGTCCATCTCGCGGAAAGCACTGTGAAACAGCACTACTCGAAAGGCAGTTTTTATTTTTCCTTCTTCTTTTAATCAGGAAGTTATAGTTTGGCTTAAACTAAGTGAATTTTCAAAAAAGCTAGAGATTACCAGCTAGTTTAAACTGCATATTCAGTCCCAAAATCTAAAGGAACATAATTCCAAACATCAGTTGCCAAAGCAAATGAAAAAAATAAGACAACACATGACTTATCCATCCTTTTCTGCCGGTTGAACACCAAGTCATTTTTTTTTTTTTAAGATTCAGATGTCCTAGGGGCACCTGGCTGGCTCAGTCAGTAAAGCATGCAACTCTTGATCTCAGGGCTGTGAGTTCAAGCCCCATGTTGGGTGTAGAAATGACTTAAAAATAAAACCTTAAAAAAAAAAATTCATCTGCCCTAGAAAGGCTCTCCTGACTCAGTTCAATCCTCTGGGATTTTCAAGGAAATGACCACTATCTCTCTCACTGATTCCTGTATATGGGTCCAGCAAGTCTCCCAAATTTAAAAAAGAAAAATTTATTCTACGTAACTGTCTCTACCTCTGTTTCTAAGATCTTTAAAAACAGGCACCTGATCCCATTGGTCATTATAACCCCAGCCCACATTACCTAGTAGGGGCATAATAAAAAAAGTAAACCAAAAACTGACTACACTGGTGCCTGGGTGGCACAGCTGGTTAATCGTCTGACTCTTGGTGTCAGCTCAGGTCATGATCTCAGGGTCTGTCAGCTCAGGTCATGATCTCAGCCCCACGTGGGTCTTTGTGATCAGCATGGAATCTGCTTCAGATTCTCTCTCCCTCTCCCTCTGCCCTTCCTGCTCTTGCTCTCTTTCTCTCTCCAAAGTAAATAAATATTTAAAAAAAAATAATGAATAAATAAAATTTATAAACTGACTACATCAGTTGCCGAGCGCCTGTGTGTGCCAAATTCCAGAGCTCTGGCTCGTTACAGTAATCCAGTCCCACCCTCCACAAGCTCATAATCGGGCATTGATTTCCGCTTTAAAGTGTCATATGAACCCATTTAGTCAGACTTTGCTCTGCCAGGGGAAGAAAGAGCATTCCAAAAATTAGAGTTGTTAAAATTAATAAGTCCAAAAATAACCAAAGTCTGACAAACTGTCACGGCCAAGAGGAGCCTAAGAGACATGACAACTAAGCATAAGGTGGAATCCTGGAACAAATACCAGAATAAGGATATCAAATAAAAAATAAGGAAATCTGAATGAAGTACTGAATTTAGTGAATGATAATGTATCGATACCAATTCACTCACTGTGACAAATGGACACTAATGGTAAGATGTTGACAAGGGGGAAGTTGGTTATGGGGTATATATGAACCCTCTGTGCTATGTTCACAACACTGCTGTAAACCTAAATACCATTTCATTCTCACGAGGAAAGATTCTGACACAGACTGAGGCTAAACCATAAAATTCATAGAGTTGGACGTTACCTCTAACAAGCTCTTGTGCTGGGGCGCCTGGGTGGCTCAGTTGTTAAGCGTCTGCCTTCAGCTCAGGTCACGATCCCAGGGTCCTGAGATCGAGCCCCGCATCCAGCTCCCTGCTCATTGGGGAGCCTATTTCTCCCTCTCCCACTCCCCCTGCTTGTGTTCCCTCTCTCACTGTGTCTCTCTCTGTCAAATAAATAAATAATCTTAAAAAAAAAAAAGAACAACAACAACAAACTCCTGTGCCACCCACTGACCCACAACCAGGTCTTGAAAGTGGACTTGATGGTGCCATGTTGGCACCACTCAGTCCTTTTTAAGAACACAAAGTGTGTTCAGAATGGTCTTTGCTGGGACGCCTGGGTGGCTCAGTCGGTTAAGCATCTGCCTTCAGCTCAGATCATGATCCGGAGATCCTGGGGTCCTGGGATCAAGCTCCGCATTGGGCTCTCTGCTCAGTGGGGAGCCTGCTTCTTTCTCCCTCTCCCTCTGTGTGGGAGGGAGAAATAAAAAGAGAGCTTTTTATTTCTCTCTCTCTCTCTCCCCCCTACTGCCCCTCAAATAAATAAATCAATCTAAAAAATAAAAAAAAGAATCATCTTTGCTCTCTGAAAGGAATTTATTTTCTTGTTTTTTTTTTTTAACATTTTCTCTTTTTCAACAATTTACAAGAGGTATGGAAAATTCAATATATGAAAATATGAGGAGTGTTGAAGTAAGTAACGATTGGACACAATTACAGTAAAGTTGGTGGAGTTGCTGAGGTTTTGGCATCGTCTGGGTCATGCTTCTTACACTTGAAGGTGCAAGCAAGTCCCCTGAGAAGCTTGGGAAAAGTCCACTGTGATCCAGTGGGGCTGGGGTGGAGCCTGAGAGTCTAACAAGCTGCCTGGTAATGCTGCTGCTGTTGGTTCTCAGACCACGGATCAAGGCAAAGAGGAATTTTCAAGCCAAAGACTCCCACCTTCATCTGCAGGCTGGGACTTGCTTTCCCGACACACTGTCCACAGTCTGCCCCTGGGAACCCATGCCAGCTTATTGGTTGCTCCCCCCGCCCCAGGGTACAAAGCTGAACATGACTTGCCACACATTTGTGTGCACACACACACATGCAGACATGCACACACATTTCCTTTCGCTGTTTTCCTTGCCTGGTGCACTCTCAACATGAATCTGTGTTAGGTACCAGTGCTGGAATGACAACTGTCAAAGAGACCTTCCACAAAGAGCCCACCATCTAGCGAGAGATCCGTTGTTTAAATGTCCAATTGCTATACAGTGTGCTAAGTAATGCAATTGATAAGCAGGGGTGCTAGAAGAAAATGTAAAAAAAAAAAAAAATGGCCCTTACATTTAGGAGACAGACTGTTAATCTATGCCGGACATCACTGGCACTATTCATGGTTTACTAATAGTTGGGTAATGAGCACATCTAGAATTACCTTGCATTGCCCAAGTTGTGTATATAGTGAATGTTACACAGTATACCATGCAGGTCTACTTTAATTGAATTCAATAAAGATATGAATACCTTGTTTGGCTGGCATATATTAAATTATTATACAAAGGGGGACAATGTCCCTTCTCAAAGGACATTTGTGGGTCAGAGGGTCCCCAAAGAAGTTGGCATCAAAGCTGAGACTGCATTAGGGGGCGCCTGGGTGGCTCAGTCGATTAAGACACTGCCTTAAGCCTGGGTCATGATCCCTGAGTCCTGGGATCCTGCATCGGGCTCCTTGCTTAGCAGGAAGCCTACTTCTCCCTCTCCTCCCCACTCGTGCTCTCTCTTGCTATCTCTCTCTCTCTCTCTCACAAATAAATAAATAAAATCTTTAAAAAAAAAAAGCTAAGACTCCATTAGTTGGGAAGCCCTGTGACCTTGGCCACTGAAGGAAGAGCACTACGAGGAAAAGGATCGGCTACTGTAAGGTCTGCAGTCAAACACAGGGCGACCTGCAGGAACACGTGTATTTCAGTGCTGCTGGGACATATAGTCTGACGGGAGGGTGAGTCAGTGGCCAGGCCTCGAAGCAGAGAGGACAAAACCCCAGGTCTTGTCCCAGCTGTCCCACATTTTTACTGATCAGCTCAGTTTATAGTTATTTCTTCTTCCACTAAATTCTATCACATCAATGAACTTTGCTGCTAATCATAAGTTACCTTGATTCAGGGACTTGTGCAAATGTCTCCTTTAGATGAAAACCCCTTAGAAAAAAGGACAGCTGGATCTTTCTTTGTAATATTGTCACACTGTCTTTCATGGATGTGGTGCTCAGTTAATATTTCTTGGACGAATCAGTAAGACAATTAGAGAGGCAATATTTTCACAACTAAACCAGGCCATGCTCACAATATTCACCTGTTGCTCTGAGCATCTGAAATCAGACTAAGTTGATCTTGTCTTTTATTCTTTAAAACATCTCACACTTATTTCCAGTGCTCAGCACAGCCTGAACATGTATTGATTGATTTTCTCAAATCCTTTCTGTGTTTTCAACAATACTGCTTTAAGGGGCGCCTGGGTGGCTCAGTCATTAAGCATCTGCCTTTGGCTCAGGTCATGATCCCAGGGCCCTGGGATCAAGCCCTGCATCGGGCTCCCTGCTCGGCGGGAAGCCTGCTTCTCCCTCTCCCACTGCCTCTGCTTGTGTTCCCTCTCTCACTGTGTTTCTCTCTGTCAAATAAATAAAATCTTTAAAAAATAAAAAAACAATACTGCTTTAAGCAGTAGGTCTTTCAAGTGCATAGTTACTTCCTGTTCTGACATGTGGTCTCTTGATGAGTTCTACCAGAGCATTCCGGGCAGGTTCCTATCCTTCCAGGTTGCAATGTTGTCTAAATTGCATCTTCCAGCCTGGGCCTCACCCAGAAGGATGAGAGCACCTGGTGGGCCCAGAGAAGGTTACCCATTCCCATTGCTCCCTTTCCCTCTCCTGCAGGCTTGCTCCAGCCTCTCTCCTTCATGCCTGCTCCATGAAAGGGCAGCAGAATTTATTTGCTCACCTTCCTCTTCCTGCTCCCCACAACCTTTGAAAGCTCTACTCTGTGACCCCAGATGATCTGTCTCAGGGTCAGCCAAATCCCAGCTCCTAGTAGAACCAGCTTCCAGTGGAACTGTGTAAAGGAATCTCAAAACCCTGCACCAGGGTCCTATTGTTCACAACTGTTCTATTTTTTTTTTTTTAAAGATTTTTTATTTATTTATTTGAGAGAGAGAGAGAGAATGAGAGATAGCGCGAGAGGGAAGAGGGTCAGAGGGAGAAGCAGACTCCCTGCTGAGCAGGGAGCCCGATGCGGGACTCGATCCCAGGACTCCAGGATCATGACCTGAGCCGAAGGCAGTCGCTTAACCAACTGAGCCACCCAGGCGCCCCCAACTGTTCTATTAACAGAGTATTTTGAAACCAAATGTGTAGCACTGTTTTTTATAAGTGGTGCTAACTATATACCATATGTTGTTTTAAGCACTCCTGTAATGGTAACTAATTAATCTTCCCTAAAGAATTTGCTGTTTGGGGTGCCTGGGTGGCTCAGTCGGTTAAGCATCCAGCTCTTGAGTTCTGCGCAGGTCATGATCTCGGGGTTGTGGGTTCGAGCCCCACTTTGGGCTCCGTGCTCAGCAGGGAGTCTGCTTGAGATTCTGACTCTCCCTCTCCCTCTGCTCCTCCCCACCCTGGGCACTCTCTCACACTCTCACATGTGCTCTCTCTTTCTCTACAAAATAAATAAATATATCTTTAAAAAAAGAAGAAGAATATGTTGTTCTTACACTCCTCTCCCTTTTACAGGGAAGGAAATAAAATCACAGAGCTGGATCTAGTTTTGAACCACAGACTATACTGCCTCTTGCTTTTGCTTATAAAGTTTTTTGTTTCAAAAAATGGCTTTTATAAACATTCATCTCCTCTCTTTCCTAAAATCCTGCCAAAATGACAGTAGAGGAATTATAAAATTATAAAAAGAAGGAAGAGGAGACAACAGCAGTCAAGAAATGTCAGCCAATTGTGCAGATACAATGTGGGGGGAGGTGTGGTAACTGACTTAGCAGGGCCAGTTCATCCTGGGGAACTCCTCATGGAAGGCAAGGAGAAGTGACCCTTCAAAACAGGAAACTGTATGAAACTCTGGACGCAGAACACCCAGACCCTAGGTCTGTCTCATATCATCCCACAACGGGTAGCTCCTTCGCACTCTCCCCTCCAAAACCAGAGCCAGGCGGGGCAGGACTAGGATGTACCCACATGGGGTGCCTGGTGCAGGTCCACATGTGGGCCTTTGGGTTCTAGCCTTCTGCTCTGCTCACAGATACCAGCAGCCATGCTTATGGCCACCTCTCCCTCCGCTCCCTCATCAAGTGGAGATTAGAGTATAATAATTATTCTCCAGTGAAATTCCAAGAGAAAATATGTCCAGATAGTCATATTTGGGAGTACACAAATGAAATGATTGCCCCCTATTTCTTTACAGTGAAGCTCATCAGGCTACAAGCCCCTACAATATAGCAGGGCTTCCCACCAGCTCTTAGTTGTGAAGGGACAGCTAAAGATCACCATACATTTGAAGAAATCCTCGTACATGGAAATGACAATAGTAGTTAGAAATATGAAAGAAGGCCCACCTGGGTGGCTCAGTTGGTTAAGTGTCTGCCTTTGGCTCAGGTCATGATCCCAGGGTCCTGGGATTGAGCCCCGCATCAGCCTCTCTGTTCAGCAGGGAGCCTGCTTCTCCCTCTCGCTCTGCCTGCTCCTCTACCTACTTGTGATCTCTCTCTCTCTCTGTGTCAAATAAATAAATAAATAAAATCTTTTTTAAAAATCTGAAACAAAACAGATGGCACACCCAAATCTAGAAGTTTAGGATAATTTAATGGAGGGACAGTTGACGAAAATAAGCAGTGCTCAGGGTGGATAAATATGAAGGATGGGTTGCCCAAATCTGGAGAATGTAGTTGTGCAGAGAGTCTATTCGCCCAGAACTGTGGCCTTTGGTAGGAGAATCTTGGAGGGGGTGGGGAGTGGTTGCTTGGGGGAGCCAATGCTCCAAATTCATTCTCTTCTGTCCAGCTTTCCCACAGGCCAAGCCCATACAGAATCTAAAGGGCACAGGAGCTTGTTGATACAGCCTCCATGGCAAAAAGCAGAGGGATGGATTTGAGTGACCTTGAGTATAGCTTGGTGGGGCCAAGGGAAAATATTTGTCACCAAGATGGAAATAAAGAGAAGAGAGAGAGGAGAATAGGAAAGAAGCAAAGACAATGCAGAGAATAGAAGTCATAATATCCTCAAAGGAAGAAAAGAATACACACACACACACACACACACACATATTTAAGATTTATTTATTTATTTCAGAAAAAGAGAGCACAAGGAGGGGGAAAGGCAGAGGGAGAGAGGAAGCAGACTCCCTGCTGAGCAGGGAGCCCGATGGATGTGGGGCTCAATCCCACAACTCTAAGGTCATAACACGGAACCGAAACCAAGAGTCAAACACAATGGACTGAGCCACCCAGTGTCCCGAGATTATATATTAGGAAGAGAATATATATCATAAAAGATTAAAGAAGAAAGAGACCATGGATAGCACAATATTAGAACTGAAATTTTAAAAATCCAATGGGATGTTGGAAGTTAAAATCAAATAAATATCCAGAAAGTAGAATAAGAATGTGAAAATATAGAAAGCAGGAAATAAATAAGATAATTAGTGGATCAGGGCACCTGGGAGGCACAGCTGGCTAAGTAGCCAACTCTTGATTTTGGCTCAGGTCACGATCTCAGGGTCCTGGGATTGAACCCCATGTCAGGCTCCTTGATCAATGGGGATTCTGCTTCAGGATTTTCTCTCTCTCCCTCTCCCTGTCTCCCCTCGGCTTGCTCACACTCTTTCTCTCTCTCTAAAATAAATAAATAAATCTTTTTTTTTAAAAAAGGAGAATTAATGGATCAATCCAGATGTTATAACATCTGATAAGTTGTACTCCAAAAAGCGGGTAATCAAAAAAATAATGCCAGAATAATTTCTTTAATGAGTTAGTAGCTTGAAAGGGCCCACCACATACCCACCACAATTAATTTTTTAAATTCATGCAAAGGCATATCATTGAAAATTTTGTTCCTTAAATGTAAAGGGAAGACAGAGAGGTAAACCCAATAACAATTCAAGGAAAAGGAATGCAAATGTCATCAGATTCTCAACAACAAAGCTGGGTGTTACACAACATCAAAATTCCAATAGGTGCAACTGGGTGGCTCAGATGGTTAAGCATCTGCCTTCGGCTCAGGTCATGATCCCAGGATCCTGGGATTGAGCCCCGCGTCCGGCTTCCTGCTTCTCCCTCTCCCTCTGCCATTCCCTCCACTTGTGCTCTCTGGCTCTATCTGTCTGTCAGATATATAAAATAAAAATCTTTTTAAAAAAATTCCATTGGAACTCTATAATCAGCCAAATTATAAATCAAATGTGAAGATAGAATAAAAACCTTTGCAGACATGCAAAGACCACAAAAATAGAGCTCTCAGAAAACCTAGATGACCTTGAGTCTGGTGATGACTCTTCAGATACAAGACCAAAGGCACAATCCATGAATGAAATAATGGATAAGCTGGGCTTCATTAAAATTTAAACTTCTGCTGTGCCAAAGGCAATGTCAATAGATGAAGAGACAACTCAAAGACTGGGAGAAAATAATTGCAAAAGACACATTTGATAAAGAACTACTACCCAAAACACACAAATAACTCCTAAAACTCAACAATCAAAAACAATTTGATTTAAAAAATGGGCCAAAGAATCCTTATATCAGACAAATTAGATTTTAAACCGAAGACTATAATAAGAGATGAGGAAGGACACTACATCATAATTAAAGGGTCTATCCAACAAGAAGATCTAACAATTGTAAATCTCTATGCCCCTAACCCGGGAGCAGCCAATTATATAAGCCAATTAATAACAAAATCAAAGAAACACATCGACAATAATACAATAATAGTAGGGGACTTTAACAACCCCCTCACTGAAATGGACAGATCATCTAAGCAAAAAATCAACAAGGAAATAAAGGCTTTAAATGACACACTGGACCAGATGGACTTCACAGATATATTCAGAACATTCCATCCCAAAGGGCAGAATACACATTCTTCTCTAGTGCACACGGAACATTCTCCAGAATAGATCACATCCTGGGTCACAAATCAGGTCTCAACTGGTACCAAAAGATTGGGATCAATCCCTGCATATTTTCGGACCACAATGCTTTGAAACTAGAACTCAATCACAAGAGGAAAGTCGGAAAGAACTCAAATACATGGAGACTAAAGAGCATCCTACTAAAGAATGAA
The DNA here is from genome assembly GCF_037043125.1 of Eumetopias jubatus. Classification (NCBI taxonomy): domain Eukaryota; kingdom Metazoa; phylum Chordata; class Mammalia; order Carnivora; family Otariidae; genus Eumetopias; species Eumetopias jubatus. The sequence goes on from NW_028274810.1 coordinate 183,124,377, forward strand.
TGGGTCAACCAGGAAATTAAAGAAGAATTTAAAAAGTGCATGGAAACAAATGAAAATGAAAACACAACTGTTCAAAATCTTAAGGATGCAGCAAAGGCGGTCTAAGCAATACAAGCCTTTCTCAAGAAACAAGAAAGGTCTCAAATACACAACCTAACCCTACACCTAAAGGAGCTGGAGAAAGAACAGCAAAGAAAGCCTAAACCCAGCAGGAGAAGAGAAATAATAAAGATCAGAGCAGAAATCAATGAAATAGAAACCAAAAGAACAGTAGAAGAGGTCAATGAAAGTAGGAGCTGGTTCTTTAAAAGAATTAATAAGATTGATAAACCCTGGCCAGATTTATCCAAAAGAAAAGAGAAAGGACCCAAATAAATAAAATCATGAATGAAAGAAGAGAGATCACAACCAACACCAAAGAAATACAAACAATTATAAGAACATATTATGAGCAACTCTCTGCCAGCAAATTAGATAACCTGGAAGAAATGGGTGCATTCCTAGATTTGTATAAAGTACCAAAACTGAACCAGGAAGAAATAGAAAACCTGAACAGACCCATAACCACTAAGGAAATTGAAGGAGTAATCAAAAATCTCCCAAAAACAAGAGCCCAGGGGCAGATGGCTTCCCAGGGGAATTTTACCAAACATTTAAAGAAGAATTAATACCTATTCTTCTGAAGCTGTTTCAAAGAATAGAAATGGAAAGAAAACTTCCAAACTCATTTTATGAGGCCAGCATTACCTTGATCCCAAAACCAGACAAAGATCCCATCAAAAAGGAGAACTACAGACCAATATCCCTGATGAACATGGATGCAAAAATTCTCACCAAAATCCTAGCCAATAGGATCCAACAGTACATTAAAGGGATTATTCACCACAACCAGTGGGATTCATTCCTGGGCTGCAAGGTTGGTTCAACATCCACAAATCAATCAATGTGATACAATACATTAATAAAAGAAAGAACAAGAACCATATGATCCTCTCAATAGATGCAGAAAAAGCATTTGACAAAGTACAGTATCCTTTCTTGATTAAAATGTTTCAGAGTGTAGGGATAGAGGGTACATACCTCAATATCATAAAAGCCATCTATGAAAAACCCACAGCAAATATCATAGTCAATGGGGAAAAACTGATAGGTTTTCCCCTAAGGTCAGGAACATGACAGGCATGTCCATTCTCACCACTGCTGTTGAACATAGTACTAGAAGTCCTAGCCTCAGCAATAAGACAACAAAAAGGAATAAAATGCATCCAAATCAGCAAAGAAGAAGTTAAACTCTCAATTTTTGCCAATGATATGATATTTTATGTGGGAAACCCAAAAGACTCCACCCCAAAACCGCTAGAACTCATACAGGAATTCAGTAAAGTGGCAGGATATAAAATCAATGCACAGAAATCAGTGGCATTTCTATACACCAACAACAAGACAGAAGAAAGAGAAATTAAGGAGTCGATCCCATTTGCAATTGCACCCAAAACCATAAGATACCTAGGAATAAATCTAACCAAAGAGGCAAAGAATCTGTACTCAGAAAACTATAGAATACTCATGAAAGAAACTGAGGAAGACACAAAGAAATGGAAAAACGTCCCATGCTCATGGATTGGAAGAACAAATATTGTGAAAATGTCAATGCTACCTAGAGCAATCTACACATTTAATGCAATCCCTATCAAAATACCATCAACTTTTTTCAAAGAAATGGAACAAATAATCCTAAAATTTGTATGGAACCAGAAAAAGACCCCAAATAGCCAGAGGAATGTTGAAAAAGAAAAGCAAAGCCCGTGGCACCACAATTCTGGACTTCAAGCTCTATTACCAAAATGTAATTAATCATGAAGATAGTATGGTCCTGGCACAAAAACAGACACATAGATCAATGGAACAGAATAGAGAGCCCAGAAATGGGCCCTCAACTCTACGGTCAACTAATCTTCGACAAGGCAGGAAAGAATGTCTAGTGGAAAAAAAGACAGTCTCTTCAACAAATGCTGTTGGGAAAATTGGACAGCCACATGCAGAAGAATGAAACTGGACCATTTCCTTACACCACACACCAAAATAGACTCAAAATGGATGGAAGACCTAAATGTGAGACAGGAATCCATCAAAATCCTTGAGGAGAACACAGGCAGCAACCTCTTTGACCTCAGCCATACCAACTTCCTCCTAGACACATCGCCAAAGGCAAGGAAGCAAGGGCAAAAATGAACTATTGGGACTTCATCAAGATAAAAAGCTTTTGCACACAAAGGAAACAGTCAACAAAACCAAAAGACAACCAACTGAATGGGAGAAGATATTTGCAAATGACATATCAGATAAAGGGCTAGTATCCAAAATCTATAAAGAACTTATCAAACTCAACACCCAAAGAACTAATGATCCAATCAAGAAATGGGCAGAAGACATGAACAGACATTTCTGCAAAGAAGACATCCACATGGCCAACAGACACATGAAAAAGGGCTCAACAACACTCGGTGTCAGCGAAATACAAATCAAAACCTCAATGAGATATTACCTTACACCAGTCAGAATGGCTAAAATTAACAAGTCAGGAAATGACCGATATTGGTGAGGATGCAGAGAAAGGGGAACCCTCCTACACTGTTGGTGGGAATGCAAGCTGGTGCAGCCACTCTGGAAAACAGTATGGAAGTTCCTCAACAATTTGAAAATAGAGCTACCCTACAACCCAGGAATTGCACTACTGGGTATTTACCCCAAAGATACAGATGTAGTGATCCGAAGGGGCACCTGCACCCCAATGTTTATAGCAGCAATGTCACAATAGCCAAACTACAGAAAGAGCCTAGATGTCCATCAACAGATGAATGGATAAAGAAGATATGGTATACATAAGAAATGGAATTTTTTGTGTATGCAGCCATCAAAAAAATGAAATGTTGCCATTTGCAACAATGTGGATGGAACTAGAGGGTATTATGCTAAGCGAAATAAGTCAATCAGAGAAAGACAAGTATCATATGATCTCACTGATAGGAATTTCAGATTCAAGACAGAGGATCATAGGGGAAGGGAGGGAAAAATGAAACAAGACGAAACCAGAGGGGGAGACAAACCATAAGAAACTTTTAATCTCAGGAAACAAACTGAGGCTCACTGGAGGGGAAGGGGGTGGGAGAAATGGGGTGGCTGGGTGATGGACATTGGGGAGGGTATATGCTATGGTGAGAACTGTGACTGTGTAAGACTGATGAAGCGCAGACCTGTACCCCTGAAACAATTAATACATTATATGTTAATAAAAAAATTTTTTTTTAAAATGGGCCAAAGACCTGATTAGACACTTCACCAAAGAAGATGGCAAATAAGCATAGAAAAGTTGCTCCCCATCATATGTTATTAGGGAAATGCAGGCTAAATGAGATGCCACAACACAACCTATTAGGATGACTAAAATACAGAACACTGATGAGGATGTAGAGCAATGGGAATTCCCATCCATTGTTGGTGGGAATGCAAAATAGTACAGTCACTTTGGAAGATTTCTTACAAAAATCGGGCAGTTTGACAATTTCTTACTAAACTAAACACACTGTTTGCATATTATCCAGCAATCATGCTCCTTGATATTTACCCAAAGGAGTTGAAAACATCTGTCCATGAACATGGATATTTGTAGCAGCTGTATTCATAATTGCCAAAACTTGGCAGCAACCAAGATGTCCTTCAGTAGGTGAATGGATAAACAAATGGTGGTACATCCAGACAGTGGAATATTATTCAGAACTAAAAAGAAATGAGCTATCAAGCCATGAAAAGACATAGAAGAAGCTTAAGTGCACGTTACTAAGTGAAATAAACCAATCTGAAAAGATTACATACTGTATGATTCCAACTATATGACATCTTTAAAAGGCAAAAGTATGAGGACAGTAAAAGGATCACCATTGCTAGAGATTTGGGGTGGATGGGAAGGGATGAATAGGTAGAGTACAGAGAATTTTTAGGACAGTGAAAGTGCTGCATATGATATTAATTTTTTAAGATTTTATTTATTTATTTATTTATTTATTTATTTATTTATTTATTTGAGAGAGAGAATGAGAGAGAGAGCACATGAGGGGGGGAGGGTTAGAGGGAGAAGCAGACTCCCTGCTGAGCGGGATGCGGGACTCAATCCTGGGACTCCAGGATCATGACCTGAGCCGAAGGCAGTTGCTTAACCAACTGAGCCACCCAGGTGCCCACTCCATATGATATTATAAAGACACATACATGTCATAATACATTATACCAAACCCATAGAATGCATAACACCAAGAGCAAACCCTAATATAACCTATGGACTTTGGGTAATTATGATGGGCCAATGTGGGTTCATCAACTGCAACAAATTTACCACTCTGGTGATAGAGATGGATAATGGAGAGGCTATGCATGTGTGGGGGTGGGGAAATACAAGAAATCTCAGTCCTTTCTCCTCAGTTTTGCTATAAACTTAAAACTGCTCTAAAAAATAGTCTTAATAAAAAAGAGAGAGAGAGAGTTTTCATATATACCTTCTTAGGTTGCTACTGGATGGTGTGCCTCAGTAAACAAGGGAATGAACAAGAAAAAAAGGAACATGGGATCCTACCATAATAGAAACTTATGCAGAAAACTGATTCATCAAAAAATAACATAAAAGCATGTTATTTAGAAATTTGGAGTTTCTAATTAAAAAAATATATCTGGAAGAGTTGAAAGAAGTTGACTCTGAGGAGTGGAACTGGGACCACAATTTTTCAATATAACCCTCCAGGCACCATTTTAAAGCCTACTGTAGATATTTACTTTCATAAAAATTAAAATCAATAGATGATATTTTCTTTACCACCTTGCCTATTTCTTCTATATTACCCCACTCAGAATGTCTCAGGAACACTTCCCATCCTTCCCAGAAGATTGCCATCCACTCATTTGTTCATCAAGCTATTTCCAAATATTTTCTATCTGCCATATACTGTGTTTGGGCAAAAGTATAATAAGGATGTTAGAAAATTCTCACCCATGAAGAATTTCCCATATGATTAAGAAGATGAGAAATGAATGATTAAATCATAATAAGACAGACATACTCAGTTAGATGGCACAAATTATAACTGTTACAGCGGGTAAGACATAAATCTGTGAACCGAGGCAATAAAGAAAAGCTTCAGGATAAACTGGGATCTGCAGTGTGTATTAGCATGTGGTTATGATTTGGTGAGAGAAAAATGAGTAAATATTCAAGACTAAGCTTATAGCCAAGCAAAGACGAAATCAAGAATGACTCAAAGAATTGTGAGCAAATGATGATGGAGAGAAATCATAAGAAATGAGTTTAGAGGGGCACCTGGGTGGCTCAGTAAGTTAAGCGTCTGCCTTCAGCTCAGGTCATGATCTCAGGGTAGTGGGATCAAGCCCCGTGTCAGGCTCCCTGCTCAGCAGAGAGCCTGCTTCTCCCTCCCCGTCTGCCTGCTCATCCTATCTCTCTCATACTCTCTCTCAAATAAATAAATAAAATCTTAAAAAAAAAAAGAAGAAGTGAGTTTAGAAAGATGAGCCAGAACTAGACAGACAGGAGTCAGTGAACACAAGACTTCTCTTAGTGGGTGGCAAGGACCCCCCCCAAAGGATTTTGACCCTGGTAAAATTACAGCAGTGTTTGGGGCAGACTGACCCAGGAGCTAAGCTCAAAATGGTGAGAGGGAGCAGAAAATCTTGAGGCATGCTCTCTTGAAATCACTGAAGCATAAAGTTCTAAGCGTCTGGACCAGGTGAATTACTGGACCTCACCTACAGGAGAAAAGCCCTTCAATGTGCTCATTCATTCTCACGACAAACATTTATGGGGCTCAGCATGTCAGGTGGTGCACCAGCTATTGGTGCCCTGTAGACAAGTCACTGAATGTGGAGTGGAGCCTTGGGTGAGGGAGCTCCTCCCAACAGCAGGCAAATCCCAGAAAGGGACACCAGCTGAGGGCTGTCCTCTGTCAGGGCTCCAGGAAGGCAGACTTGAAGTGAAAACCTGGGCAGCACCTACCTCATCCACTACAAATGTCACCAATTGTGAGATGGTTTCTGATATCGACATGCTAGGATAGGAAAAAGTGTACTTCTTCAAGTCAGTTAAACACAGTATATGTGTAATCAATTCCTTTTCTGCTTACATCATTTTGAGTTAGTTTGGTGACTTGCAACAAAGAATCCTCATGGTACAGCGGAGAAAGAGGTCACAAGAAAAATGATATACCTAGTTGTGGGGTTTTTTTTTTAACATTTTAATTATTTTAAGTGTACAGTTCAGTAGTGCTAAGTATGTTCACCTTGTTGTGCAACCCTCACCACCATCCATCACCAGAATGTTCTCATCTTGCAAAATTGAAACTCTATACCATTAAACAATAACTTCCCATTTCCCCCTTCCTTCAGACCCTGGCAGCCACCATTCTACTTGCTTTCTCTTTGGATTCGACTACTCTAAGTTCCTCATATAAGTAGAATCATGCTGTACTTGTCTTTTTACAACCAGCTTATTTCACTTAGCATAATGTTCTCAAGTTTCATCCATGTTGGAGCATGTGACAGGATTTCCTTCCTTGTTAAGGTTGAATAATATTCCATTGTATGGATGTATCCCATTTTGTTTATCCATTCATCCACCAAAGGATATTTGGGTGGCTTCCACCTCTCAGTTATTGTGAATAGTGTTGCTATGAACATGGGTGTGCAAATATCTCTTTGAGACCATACTTTGTATTCTTTCAGATATATACCCAGAAATAAGATTGCTGAATCAAATGGTAGCTCTTTTTTAATCTTTTGAGGAACTGCCACCCTGTTTTCCATAGTGGTGGCACCATTTTACAATCTCACCAACAGCATATAAAGGTTCCAATTTATCCACATCCTCTCCAGTGCTTGTTTTTTTTCTGTGTTTTTTTTTTAATAGAACTCATCCTAATTAGTATGGGGTAATATCTCATCATAGTTTTTATTTGCATTTCTCTAATGATTAATGATGTTGAGTATCATTTTATATGTTTGCTGGCCATTTGTATATTCTTTGAAGAAATATCTATTCAAGTTCTTCGCCCATTTTTTGATGGGCTATTTGATTTTTTGGCTGCTGGGTTGTAAGAGTTCTTTATATGTTCTCAATATTAACCTCTTATCAGATATATGATTTCCAAATTGTATTGTAAATTTTTCAACTTCATACTTTCTTGCTGCCTCCACATGATAAGACTGGTCCCTGCCACAAGTTACTTTCTTGTCCTCCCCTAACTGTGAACTAATGATCTTCAAATACACCAGTGAAATCCCCTCATGGCTTTTGTTTGTGTACTCCATCTTGACCCCAGTAAAGGCACTTAGTGTCCCTCAGCCCCCCACCTGCTAGGTTGAGCTGGCTCCCTTAACACTCTCCCCATGCGGCCTTGCATGGCGTGCCTCCTGTCTCTAGGACCTGTGAATATATAAATTTATTTTCCTGCACCTCTCCTGTGACCCTTTTAGTGGTTGAACCTGGATGACCATCTCATGAAAGAATACAAAACACATTACTTCCTTCCGTTCCACAGGCAGTCTTTCACTCTGCTAATAGTGTTCTTTGACACCCAAGAGTAAGTTTGGCATAGTCCTATTTGTCTAGTTTTGCTTTTGTTGCCTATATTTTCTTTGTCATAGCTAAGAAATCATTGCCAAATCCAATGTCATGAAGACTTTCCCCTATGTTTTTTTCTAGGAGTTTTATAGTTTGGGGTCTTACATTTAGGTTTTTAATCTATTTTTGAGATAATTTTTTCATATAATGTAAGAAAAGGATCCAACTGCATTTTTTCACAAGTGGATATCCAGTTTTCCCAACACGATTTATTGAAGAGACTGCCCTTTTCCCATTGAATGATCTTGGCACCCTTGTCTATGATCATTTGAAAATATATGCAAATGTTTATTTCTTGGCTGTCTATTCTATTCCATTGGTCTCTGTGTCTTTATGCCATACTGTACTGTACTGTGCTTTGATTTTATACCTTGTTTTGAAATCAGAAAGTGTTAGTCTCCCAACTTTGATCTTCTTTTTCAAAATTGTTTTGAGTATTCAGGGTCCCCTGAGATTCCATATGAATTTTAGAATTTTTTTTCTATTTCTGCAAAAAAAAGTCATTGGGATTTCAATACTACACCTACTTTTGAGCACATTGTGCTTGTGGTTTCTGTGAGGTGTCCATGTCCAGTAGGCAATTGATTTAGGACTCAGAAGGCACTGAGGATGGAATCAGTCATCTTACGTAGCATTCCTACTTTTCCAAGAAGCTTTAAATGATTGTTGCCTTCCAAAATAACAGCAGGAAAAATAAATCCCAAAGGAAAAGAAACATCTGTATTGTTGACATTTTTCTTGCATTTCTCTTCATCCATAGAGTCTATACTCAGCATTTTAAAAGTAAGATCACTTGACCTGAATCTCCTCAAAGAGAAAAGATAAGGTTTTTCCTAAATTTGAGGGAAATCACATTCTATGAGAAAGGGAGGAGGCAGCTAACAATCATGCTTCCCCTTCTCTCTCACCTGAGTGCAGCAACCCAGCACCCACATAGAGTTCAGTGAGGTGGCTCAGGGCCCAGCAGCCAGCTTGCTGAGGCATTTCCCCAGTCCTACCTGAGCAGCACCACAGCCCCACCACCAAAGCTCCTGCCCTGCCATTTTCAGGCGAGATAACAAAGACTCCGAGCTAACCAGTGAAGTTCTCCACACCAGATACATTCAGGCTAGGACGCAAAATCCTAGGGCACACATCATAGACTTGTTCCCAACATATTTCGGGCAGGATTTTTTTATAGGACATATTTCCCAGTATTTCTAAACCACATACCAAGCACTACAAAGAAATCATTATGCCAGGTCTCCATTCTTTTCTTTCCAAACTGTATGTCTCTCTAGAATACTAGATGGAGTAAAAAGATTTCAAGAGCTTTTTTTTTTTTCAGGGCAGTATATTCATAAAGCTTACTTGCCATTGGTAATAAATTAATCCTTATTTTTACTCCATTTCCTATCAGCATCCAGAGGGTGGTTAAGGGTTGGCTAAAATGTCTCTATCTCTACTCTTGCACTGGAATCAGCAAGAGTGCTTACTTAAATTCTTGGGGACCACTTCATACCTACTGAGGTCTCAGGATATGGACCAGGAATCTGTGTTGTAAACAAACTCCCCAGGAGATTCTTATGCATGTGAACATTTGAGAAACACTGAACTATAGCAAATAAAAGTTTTACCCAAAGGAATGCAACTAAGAAAGTAATTATGATAATCATAGGATAATAATGATTCTTGCATAGTTTCCAGCATACAATCAGATATCCATTCACACAGTTGGGCATTTTACAAGTTTAGGGTATGCTGATACTCCATTAGACTCTTATTATCCTATTCCTGTTTAAATCTCTAAAAATGTGAAGCTTATTTTTTAAGAAATACAATTATAAAGTAAGCCTTGAGCTGTGTTACTTACTTTCTCTTTAAGATTGAATAAAACTCCCAACCCTATTTTATATCATGATTCTCACACTTGGGAAATCCTTTACACTAGCTGTTAAAATCATTAAGCCAATGTCCTCGATTTAATCTTTAAGGTTGACCAGCCAGCATTGAGTCACTGTAATCTTCTAGGTCAGACAGGAAAAGAATTGACGTCGTTACCAAATACCACTGCGTAAGTGTCTTTGAGAAAATGGCAGCCAAGTGTACACAGTTGGGTAATGAGATGTGATGGGCAACAGTCCCTGAGCAGGTGAGCTGGAAGGCCTGGCATCTGGCATTCCATCCCTAACGATGCCCTTGTGTGAGCTGTCAAGGATCCATGACACACTTTCTCTGACATAACATATCTCAGGGAGTTATCAAGATGTTTCCTCTCTCCAGAAGATCAACCAGCCTATTAGGAATGATAATTTGGCACATGCTATGCTCAAGGGACAGATGCAATAAGGGATGTTTCATACAAAGGGGCTTCCACCGTGAGCCAGCAATGTTGATCTGCAGCTAAAAACAGAGATGCATAAAAATAAACCTTCAACCTCTCACCCTGAACAATGAAGATGTTTTCCAGAAAACTGCACAGAATCTAAACAGCCTCAGAGGTCACCAGTTCCTTTCTCCAGCTTTTACTTTTTAAAAAAGGAAAAATTAAAAAGAGGATCAGCTGACCTAGTTGGTTTATCTCACTAATCTGTAACACTGACTGCCCAAGAGACAAGTATAATACAAACATGGCCAAACAGTCTTGTTGGCTTATTTCTAGCTTTCAGAAACAAACAAAAAAGTTATAATTAGCTATAACTTAATATCCTAAATTATTATGAATACTTCCATGTCAGAGGTTAATGTTAGTATTCAACTCCATTTTAAAGAGAGATGCCAAGATAACTCAGTTCCAACCATACATTCATTCTCTCTCTCTCTCCCTCTCCCTGTCTCTCCCAGCCATCCCCAACTCAAGTGAAAGGGAGGGAAAACTGAGATGATTATCTGGGAATGAAGAGGGAGACGATCACATTAGTCTAAATGACCCAGGGCCTATGCCCATGAATGCAAGCAAACCCAGGAACCAATTGTAGCCAGAAGGGTCAAACATTGAAGACAAGGCAAATTTCAGTTAATTCATGTCAAAATTAATTTTTTAAAAAATATTTTCCTCTTCTTTTTAAGATTTTATTTATTTATTTGGGGTGGGGGGGACATAGAGGGAGAATGAGAGAGAGAAGCAGACTCCCAGTTGAGCAGAGAGCCTCACTTGGGGCTCGATCCCAGGACCCTGAGATCATGACCCCAGCCATAGGCAGACGCTTAACCAACTGAGCCACCCAAGTGCCCCCAAAATATTTCCCTCTTATCCCAAGGTTTTTGATCAGTAAGACAGAAAGATATGAACCGATGCCTATGCAGTGAATTATTTTACAAGGAGGGCTAAAGTTAAAGACAGTGTGTACTGCCCTGCCCCCCGCAACCTATAAGTCCCTGGTCAGGGAAGGAAGGGCAGGAGGTCAGGCATGGAATATCCAGAGCAGTGGGGCCATTTGCTGATCCATGTTTGTATATAATGTCCCCGTCACTACCATTTTCCTATCACTGTCCCCAGACCAACCCATTCTAATAAATGTCCCCAGTCCCTTCCAACTTCTAACATCCTTATTTAAATGTCTATGGTAGAAGGCTGTGGTGGACACGTCCGAGCTGTGGGTGGTCAGCAGGAATTGACCCTCTGGAACAAGAACACCAAGCTATTTGGTTCTGGGCTGCGTTAGCAGACCTCTTAAGGGAAGTGTGATGGCCACTGCAGCAGCAGCAGCTTCTCACCTGAACCTGGACACCCTCCAGGAAGTGCTGGAATGCCCCATCTGCATGGAGTTCTTCACAGACGAGTGGCTGCAGCCCAAGCTCCAGCACGGTGACCATACCATCTGCCCAATGCCTGAAGAAGCTCCTGGTCAGCAGCATCAGTGGTCACCGCTGTCCCTTTTGCAGCAAGATTGCCCACACAACTTGCCTCACCCAGCTGACTGGCAACCTGACAGTGCTGAAGATCTCTGACACAGCCAGGCTCCGTGAGGCTGGGGGGCCGCTCCTGTGCTGGTCCTCTGGGCCGCAGCTGCCCAGGCAATCCTGCTGGAACTGCGCCGTGATGTCAGATGAACCCTGCTTGGAGGCAGACCCCCAGCCCCCTGGCCACTCCCTGTCCAAGACTCAGCTGAAGTGCAGCATCAGGTCATGAAGAGAAGTCAGCCGGTCTGCAGGAGCTTAAGGGGGGAGCTGCAGCAGCGCAAGGTGGCCTTGGAGGGGGGTCTCCAAGGACCTTCAGGCAAGGCATAAAGCAGTTCTCCAGGAGTACACCCGAGGAACGCAGGGGCCAGGAAGAGCTGACTTGCTCTCGTAAGTTCTTCACCAGCTCTTTGGCTGAGGTTGAGAAGTCCAACAGTCAAGTGGTAGAGGAACAGAGTTACCTGCTTACCATGGCAGAGGGGCAGACTGTGTCTCAATGTGACTACTTCCCGGCCAAGATCAAGCAGGCTGATGTAGCCCTACTGGAGAAGACTGCTGATGAGGAGGAGCCAGAGCTCATGGCCAGGCTGCCCTGGGAGCTTACCCCACAGGCCAGTTTCTGGTAACTGACGTGGAAGGCAGAAAGCTCTGGTGCTTCACTGTTGACCGAGGAGCAGGGGTGGTCAAATACAGTTGCCTCAGTCTTGCCGTGAGGCCCAAGTTTGTCACCTGTGATGCTGAGGGCTCTGTCTACTTCACCCAGAGCTTGGGTCTCAGTCTGGAGAATTGGCAGAGTGAGGACCACCTGGAGAGTGGCTTCTCCATTGGCTCTGTGGGCCCCGATGGGCGGCTGCGTCGCTTTGATAACCCTGGTCCCATATTTCCCTCTTATTATAATGTGCTTTGTATGTGACACTTTCTCTTCTTTAGCCTGGAAATTGCTTGCCTTTTACAGGAATATATAGATTGGAACTATGTCAAAGCACAGAAAGATGTGAATAAGCAAACACAAATGTTAATATAGTCAGTACATACTCTTGAATATTTAGTCTCTAGAATGCATCATTTTTCATTTTACCTCTCTCCACTGACTTGTGTTAAGATTTGTTTGCAAAATTGTACAACACAGACCAGGGTCAACAAAGTGGGGAGGTGGACACATCTCATTTTCATTAGATAAAACTGTTGGGTCTTTATTCTGTATTTTCCTCAAGTGACTGCACAATATTTGGTTTTGAGATTTATTTCCATTCCTCCATCAATAATTTAAAAATTAATAACTGTTTCTTAAATAAATAAATAAATAAATAACATCTTTGGTAGGGCTACATTCTACTTGGGTCTTTTTTTTTTTTTTTTTTTTTTAAACAACAATCAATCCAGGCAAATAAATTCAACATTCTAGTAGAGGGGATGTGGAAATGAGGCTTGCCAGGGCTCTGCCTCTAGGAGGTGTGTGACTGGCCACTTTGGCCCACCTCTGCATGACACTTAGTCTTCCTGGCCTCAGTCTCTCCATCTTCCCAATGGGAGTGCCCATCTGGGTGGTTTTTAAGGCCTCTTCCAGCCACTGGTTCCCTAGGGTGGAAATCAAGGTGGTTCCTATTTCTGACCCCTACCCCTAAATCCACACTCCCATACTCCCCTACAGTGTGAAAACACACACCCAGTTCTTCCACCCCTACAGTGGGCCTCTGACGAGATTTGGAAGAAGGGAATGGGAGAAAGAAAAACCAGTCAGCCCCATCTTAAATTCCACCAGAGCACAAATCCTGGCAATTGCTCAGTGGCATATCTGTGCAGGAGAAGGTAGGAAGTCTCTCATATTTTTAATCAGGATGTACTCCATCTCCCTGCACCAGGCAGCTCTAGTGGAAATCTGAACATACCCAGGTCAAGGAAGCTGGGGCAGCAAGGAAAGATGGGCAGGGAGGCAAGTTGTGAAGACTAGAAAAGCAGGACTTCAGGACACCCTTGAAAATGTCCAGTTCAAAACAACTGTTCTTATCAATGTTGGAAGAATTATTAAAACAACCATGTTCCTGAAAGAGAACCACAAAATGTAAGTGTCTGATTCCTAAGAATATGACCAATGAAAGCCAAAGTCTAATTTCTCTACTCTTGCCTTCAGAATAGATTCATTCATTCTTTTCCTTATTTTCTGCCCAGGAAATATTTACTGAGCACCTGCTAAGCCTCCAAAACCATGCTTCATGCTGGTTTGTAGTGATTTACTTTAAATTGCTTCAGTATTATCAGTGTGCAAGGATGTGAGTCCCAGCTGGTTTCAGCTTGAATCCAGCCATGTCTTATCAAGAATATACACTCCAGGGGCGACTGGGTGGCTCATTTGGCTAAGTGACTGTCTTCGGCTTAGGTTATGATCCTGGAGTCCCAGGGTCTAGTCCCGCATCGAGTCTGCTTCTCCCTCTGACCCTTCCCCCTCTCATGTGCTCTCTCTCTCATTTTCTCACTCTCAAATAAATAAAGTCTTAAAAAAAAAAAGAATACATGCTCTGGGTGCAACTGGTTAGCTGCACATCCTGGACACTGCAGAGAAGCAGCTTCATCAGCCACACAGATCTCAGTTGACACAGAGGATTTGCTCTTTAGCAGGCTATCAAAAATGGATATTCCTTGCTGACACTAGTGACTCACTCATGAATTATGATGAATGAGAGAAATGGGCTCTTGACTGCTGAAAACTTCAAGACAGGAACAATGGTAAAATGTTTAGACATTCAGTTTGAGATGATGAAAATGTTCTGGAGATGGACTGGTTGCCCAGAAATGTGAATGTATTTAATGCTATTGAACTTAAAAATGGTTAAAATGGTGGTGGGGGGGGGGGCCTGGGTGGCTCAGTCAGTTGAGCGTCCAACTCTTGGTTTTGGCTCAGGTCATGATCTCAGGGTCGTGGGATCGAGCCCTGTGTCAGGCTCTGTGCTTAGCACAGAGTCTGCTCCAGATTCTCTCTCTCTTCCTCTCCCTTACCCCTCCCCCCGCTCATGCTCTCTCTCTCTAAAAATAAATAAATAAAATCTTTAAGAAAATGGTAAATTTTATGTTATGTATATGTTATCCCAATTTTTAAAAAATGTTAAGGTGGAGTGCCTGGCTGACTCAGTCAGTAGAGCATATGACTCTTAATCGCAGGGTCACGAGTTCAAGCTCCACATTGAGCGTGGAGCCTATTTACTTAAAAAATAAAATAATTAAAAATTTATAAAAATTTTTAAGGTGTAAACATTGCCCATCCCATGCCTGAGCAAGGCCAAACAACAGTGACACTGGTTACCAAAATGGCCCCTGAGGCCTGGTCCCTGCTGGGGCTGTGCCTCACCTTTGCTTTAGGAGGATTTCTGATTGCTCAGTGCCAACTAGAGGGTTCCAAATTAGGCCTCTAAAGCACAGGTCTGCAAACCCTTACAGTCAAGGGCCAGAGAAGTAAATATCCTAGGCTTTGTGGACCACACACTGTCTGTTGAAACTGCTCCCCTGTGCCATTTACCAGGAAAGTAGTCACAGGCCATACCTACCTGAATGAGCCTATTTTCCAATAAAATTTCATGTACAAAAATCTGACCTAGAGCTTAGTGTGCCGATGCATGCTCTCCATCACTGGAATATTGTGTCTCCCTTGAGTGGGCTTTTCATGCAAGGTGAGGTGAGAGCACTTTACTTGCTTTGCCAAGCCACATGTACTCACCATCTGTGGGGAGACCCACGAGGTAAGGCCTCCTTCCCTCCTGGCCCAAACGTGTGGTGGGGCTGGTCTGTCAGGCCTCACACCTCAGACATCCTGGGCAGTCTTGTCATCTGCCTCAGAGAGCCCTGGAGCTGTAGGGAGCACACCAGCTAGCGCTGGTTCACAAAGACTCCGCCTGGAGCATGGGGTACGATAGAGAATATAAACAAAAGATTTAAAAAATTGCTCAAAGCATTATAAAATAAGAACTCTGACAGGGCAACAGAGGAAAGCCATTTGAGGCTGGAAAACAAAAAAACCCTGCAGATTAGCCCCTCAGTGCAGAAAGGAGGTGTCTGGCCCATTCAACCAGCACTAAAAGCAGTGGGGGAGCTCCCAAAGTGGGTGAGCCTTTGGGGAGGAACCAGATTGACTCCAGCTACAAAACCACAGGTTCCCCGAGGGACATCTGGACTGTGTCATTCATTCATTTTACCAGCCTTGTAGAAAACTGACTGAATCTGCAGGATAGTTCAATTTGGGCAGAGGGAGGAGAACTGAGGGTTGTTACAGGTGGTGCTTCTACTGAGCCCCTGCCATACTCAAACCACATTTCAGACTCTGTTTTTCCTTCCCTGAGCATCCTTCTCTCCTCTTGGCTGTATCTGCTTACAACCAAATCAGCATGCACCCTGAATGACTGTATGGTGTGTATGGATGAGATCAAGTTTAACAGTCAGATGGAACAATCTTCAAACACAAACTGCACAGTTGACTCAATTAAGTATAAAAATTCTCTCTTGGGGAGGGGTTTGGGGGAATGCAGTAACGGGGTGATGGACATGAAGAAGGGCATGTGATGTAATGAGCACCGGGTGTTATATAAGACTGATGAATCACTGAACTCTACCTGGGAAACTAAGAATACACTATATGTTAATTAATTGAATTTAAATTTAAAAAAAAAAAGTCCTTCCTTACAAGGTTACCATAAGAAGTAAATAACTTATTTGTTAAATAACACGGTTTTTTTTCCTGTCATTTTCTTGAGCTCTTACTACATGAAAGACTCTATAAAGAGTTGTTGCTGTTTCTAATTAATTGATTTATTTTTAATTGAAGTCCAGTTGTCATACAATATTTTATTAGCTTTAGGTGTACAGCATAGTGATTGAACAATCCTATACATTATGCAATGCTCACCATGATAAGTGTAGTCATCATCTGTCACCACACAAAGTTATTACAATATTACTGACTATAGTCCCTATGCTGTACTTTTCCTCCCATGACTTATTTATTTCATAACTGGAAGTTTGTACCTCTTACTGTTGTTTTAATGTATTTGCTCTTTTAAGGCACAATGCTACATGGTGGGCTTATTATCTCCATATTACAGACAAGAAAACTGAGGCTTAAGAGAGTTTAATTGAAATAAAATTGTAAAGCATTTGGCACATAGTGGGCATTTAATAAATGTCAACTACTACCGCTTCCAGAAAAAGCCTAATTTCAAATATGTTGTGTTCTTCCCTCACAAAATGATATGCTGGGGGTGATGGAAGGTAGTGCTTTAGACCAGATACAGGTCATGGTGTTTCTCTCCACGTATTTAAATCTTTTCCTTCTGTTACGGAACCTGGACTCGATCCCCTGGTGGAAGAACCAAGCGCACTCGAAGATTTTGGAGGATAGGAGGTTTATTTAATGCCAGCGGGCTCAGAGGAAAGTGGTCTCCAAAGGTCTGAGCCCCGAGCACAAACAAAGCGGACAATTTATACACTTCTACTTCCTCATGTTTGGCACTTTTGGCGCATGCGCAAAGTGGGGCAAGGAGAAGGACCCGGATTGGGGCGCGCGCGGGGGGGGGGGGGGGGGGGGGGGGGTGGCGGGGATGGGGGGAAGCAGAGCAGGAAGAAGAACCCCAAAGAGCCCCGGGGGCAAAGACTGGGACTCTCTCCCCCGCTGGGTGGGCCATCTTAGGACACAGATTTCCCTTATCATTTCCACCAGAAAAGTTGTATTAATTCTTCACACAAACTGAGGCACCTGTTAGCTTTATTCTGAGCTGTTTGATGAGTTTGCGGCCATTATTTTTTTTAAGGTTTTATTTATTTATTTATTTGAGGTAGCACAAGGGGAAGGTAGGGAGCAGAGGGAGAAGCAGGCTCCTGGCTGATCAGGGAGCCTGATGAAGGGCTCAATCCCAGGACCCTGGGATCATGACCCGAGCTGAAAGCAGACACTTAACCAGCTAAACCACCCAGGGGCCCCAAGTTTGCAGCTATTATTAATGGAAATTCTCTCTCTCTCTTTTTTAAGACTTTATTTATTTATTTGACAGAGAGAGTGAGACAGCTAGAGAGGGAACACAAGCAGGGGGAGCTGGAGAGGGAGAAGCAGGCTTCCCGCTGAGTAGGGAGCCTGATTCGGGGCTCGATCCCAGGACCCTGGGATCATGACCTGAGCGGAAGGCAGATGCTTAACGACTGGGCCACCCAGGCACCCCATTAATGGAACTTCTCAGTGATGCTTTCTAATTGGTCATTGCTGCTATAGAGCACAGATATAATATGGATCTGGAGTCCACCTGTCTTATGGAACTCTTACTAGTTCTATTGGTCTCACAATGGAGATCTTTAAAACAAACAAACAAATACCTTGCATTTCATTTCTTCCCCTCATCTTATTGTATTGTCAGAACAAATACTGAATTGTAGCTGTGAAAGTGGGCATCCTTTTTGTTTTCCTGACTTTCCCTTAATAATTCTTTGGTAGACGCCCTTTGTCCGGGTCACTCAGGTCTCCTGACTTTTTTGCTGTTTGCTGGTTTGTTTCCACCAGGACTGCATGTTGAATTTTATCAAATGCTTTTTCAGCACCTGTTGACAGGATCCGGACTTTTTTTCTTTAAACCCAGTGACTAGACTCCTTTGCATTGCCTCAGCATTTTGCACTTGGCTTGGCCATAGCTTATTACTTTATTAATCCATTGCTTGGTTGGATTTATTGGTATTTTTTTTTAGAAATTTACTAATTAGGTGTATAAATAAGGTATTCCTACTGGCTTATTTTTGTGTACCCCCCTTCTCTGTCTTTATTAGCAGGATGTGTTAACCTTCTAGAAATACTTTATAAGCATCCCATTTTCTCTATGCACTGAAATATGCATGTAACATGGGGATTATCTACTTTTCTGCAGATTAGGTAGATTCTTTTAATAAAACTGTACAGTCTCCAACTTTTTTGGTGGACTGATTGTGGATCGCAATTTCAAGGGTTTTTTTTTCCCCCTTTTTATGAGCCACTTTTAGCCATTTACATTTCCCAGGTGATCACCCACATCATTCAGGATTTCAAATGTATTGACATAAAATTTCACATAGTATGTTTGCTAGGACTGGCATAATAAACTACCACAAACCCGGTGGCTTAAACAACAGAAATGTATTCTCTCACAATTGTGGAGACTAGAGTCCGAAATCAAGGTGTTCCTTCGAAACCCTTAGAACTCCTCCAAGGAGTTCCCTCCCACCCCTTCCGAATTCCCCTGAGATATGGCCCAAGATTTCTGTAGATCTGGCCTTCAGGGAGGTGGCTGCCTTATTTAGGGTCAGGATAAACACAAACTGCCTCTTGTGTTTCCCCGCAGGACCCCACCTGTGGCTGCAGAAGAGCCCTGAGGAAAGTCTGAGGGAGAATCTGTTCTATTTCTCAATCTGGCCCCCAGTGCTTGCAGGCAATCCTTTGTATTCCTTGGCTTGTAGACACGTCACTCCCATCTCCTTGTCCATCTTTACATGGTGGTGTTGGGGAGGGGCGTGGGGGAGAGGCCAAGTTTCTCTCTTCTTTTAAAGACATCTCTGAGAGCTGCTTAGTGTTGATTTTAATATGTAAAGCAGTTGTCCCTTTGCAAAGGGAAGGAGAATCTCCAGTAGACTCCCTGCTAAGCAAGGAGCCTGACCAGGGCTTGAGATCATGACTCAAGCCCAAATCAAGTGTTGGGCGCCCAACCACCCACACAGGCACCCCTTACTTGCAAAGATTTTTAATTGCAATTTTGATTTCTTCTTTAACCCAGGAATAATTTTGTTAAACTTATCTTATATTTAATTTTATTTGTTAAATTTCCCAGCACCTGGGTTTTTCTTTCTTTCTCCTCATTTGCTTTTATTGCGCATTTCTAACTTTACTGCACTCTGTTTATTGATTGTGGCCTGCATGATTTCCACTTTGGGAGCAAAAAGTGTTCCATGTGTGTCTGTCAGACCAAGCACATTAAATACGATAGTCTAATCTTCTGTAGTCTTGCTTGTTTGACTAATTTACCTATTAAGAAATATGTCGGGGATGGAGCTAGAGAGTAGCTAAATGAAATAAGTCAGAAAAAGATAAATACCATATGATTTCACTCATATGTAGAATTTCAAAAACAAAACAAATGAACAAAGGAAAAAAACAGAGACAAACAAAAACATGGACTCTTAACCATAGAGAACAGATAGTTATCAAAGGGGAGGGGGGAGAGGAGAAATAGGTGAAGGGGATTGAGAGTACACTTATGATGAGCACCGAGTATTGTATAGAATTGTTGAATCAGTATTTGGACACCTGAAATTAATACGACACTGTATGTTAACTAACTGGAATTAAGATAGAAAGAAAGAAAAAGAAGAAAGAAAGAAAGAAAGGAAAGAAAGAAAGAAAGAAAGAAAGAAAGAAAGAAAGAAAGAAAGAAGGAAGGAAGGAAGGAAGGAAGGAAGGAAGGAAGGAAGGAAGGAAGGAAGGAAGGAAGAGAAAAAAGAAAGAAAGAAAGCTAGCAGTTAAATATAGTAACAAATGTTCTAAAAAATATAGCACCAAAACCTGTAGATGTTAAGGTTCTACTTAACAAAATATGGATGGATGAGGAGACTCAAGTATATGAAGTTTCAATTTCCCCCAAATTCATCTATAAATTCAATGTGATTACAGCCAAAACTCTAACACATTTTAAAGGGATTCGACATAGTTCTAAAATTTACTTGGAAAATTAAAGGGCCAGGCATAACTAGGACAATTTTGAAGATGAGCATCAAACAGAGACTTGTCCTATCAGATAGAACTTCCTACTAAAAAAAGAAAAGAAAGAAAAGGAAAGGAAATGAGTAAGGAAGGAAAGAAAGAGAAAGAAAAGAAAGAAAGGAAGGAAGGAAGGAAGGAAGGAAGGAAGGAAGGAAGAAAGAAAGAAAGAAAGAAAGAAAGAAAGAAAGAAAGAAAGAAAGAAAGAAAGAAAGAGAGAGAGAGAAAGAAGAAAGAAAGAAAGAAAGAAAGAAAGAAAGAAAGAAAGAAAGAAAGAAAGAAAGAAAGAAAGAAAGAAAGAAAGAAAGAAAGAAAAGAAAGAAAAAGAAATATGTTGGTCTCTCACAATAATTAGGATTTTGTCCATTTTCTTCATATTCTTAGTTATTTTAGCTTTTTATTTGCAAATTTATGTGACTAGGTACATACAGATCAATGACATTAAACATATTCCTGATCAGTTTGTGCCTTTCATCAGCATTATAGGACGCCTGATGTCCCACTGGACAGGAGCACTAACTGTAAATAGGTGTGTAGGTCTATGTTCAGCTGTGTCACCAACACTGTGCTGGGGCCATTCCTTCACCTCTCTGGGCATCAGTACCTCATTTATGAAATGGAGATCGTGGGCATTATCACTACCTGGGGTGTTTGGGCAGCTAGCTTCTGGTTTGTGGTGAGTTCTCGAAGCACCATTTTCTAATATGATGACAATGACAATGATAACCCACAGGCTAAAAAAGGTCCTTACATTTTCTAATGGTGGAAAAAAAATAGAGTAATATTTTGTGATGCATGAAAATTCTATGAAATCAAAATTTCAGTGTCCATAAACAAAGTTGTACCAGAACAGCCAGCCGCTCATCCCTTTACGCACTGCCTATGGCCACTTTCACACTACCATGTGGAATGGAGTAGGTACGAGAGAGAGTACTTGACCCCCAAAGTCTAAAATATTTATTGTCTGGTCTTCTTTGGAAAAGCTTGCCAACCCCTGCTTCAGGCCATTCGCCCTACCCCACAAACCTTCCAGTATTTACGATCATATTACTCTTCTGCTTATTAGTGAAGAAGTATCCACTTCCTAGCCTGCTAAATTGTCCTTCATGATCTTGCCCCACACTACTACTTTGCCCTCTTTTTTCCCCTTTCTTTTCGGTTCTATAAGTCATGTGATATAACAACACAAAAGTGCTCATCATGACCAGAAAAAAAAGAATCAATCACATTTATCATCTTTGTTCAATAATAGTCCCTTCCACCTAGAATTCTCTTCCCCTCTTCTGAATATGAAAATCTCTACTCATCTCAAGAATCCAATTTACTTTTATTTTACATACAATAAAATGAACAGATTTAACTATACAGTTTGATGAGTTTTGCAAATATACACACTGTGTAACCAACATCCAAATCAAGACGTGGATCATTTCTCATCAATGCAGAACGTTCCCTCTGCAACCACTACTCTGATTGCAATCTCTTTTGATTAGTTTGTTATCTCTTCTTGAACTTTCCATAAATGAAATCAGACAATATGCACTATTTTTTTTATCTGACTTCTTTAGCTCAGGATAATATTAATGAGATTCACCCATGTTGTGTTTATCACTTTGCACTACTGTCTAATATTCCACTGTATGAGTAAACAACTATTTGTTTGTTCCTGTTCTTGATGATCGCCACTGGGTTGTTTCTAGTTTGAAGCTATTATGAATGAAGCTTCTATGAACATTTTTTCTACAAGTCTTTTTGTGGTCATAGGTCTTCATAGTTCTTAGGAATGGCTAGGTCATCAGCTATATGTATGTTTAACCTTGTAAAGAACTGTCAAGTAGCACACCATCTTACACCCCCTCCAGCAATGTTTGAGAGGTCTGGTTGCTACATCCTTGTCAACATTTGGTATTTTCACTCTTAATGAGTGTAAGATGTACTTCATTGTGGTTTTTATTTGCATTTCCCTGATAACTAGTGATATTTGGCACCTTTTCCTGAGACTGCTGGCTATGTGTATATCTTTTTTTGTGACATATTCGTTTGAGTCTTTTGCCCATTTTTCAGTTGGGTCATTCTTCATATTGTTGACCTACAAGATTACATATTCTAAATAAAGTCCTGCAAATATTTTCCCTGCACACATTTTTCTCAGATTGTGGTTTCTCTTTACATGTTCTTAGCAGTGTCATTTGATGAGCAGATTTTAGAAGTTTTTATTCTTTTCCATTGATCTATTTGTTCTATTTACACCCATGCCATACTGTCTTAATTACTATAGCTTTACATTTTTTGTTCTTTTTTTCAAGATTATTATGACTATTATAGATCATTTGCATTTTCATAAACATTTTTACAATCATCTTATCAATTCTAAAAGAAATAAATAAAATTAAAAGAAGCTCCTGCCAACGTGTTATTCTGATGGCAGAGTGGAGTATTACTCTGTGCCCCAGAAAATGGAACTTGAGGCTATGAGCAGATACACTGGCCCAGGAAAGCCAGCTGTCTTCCACATCTGACCATGGGGCTGTTGGCCATGGTTCTTCGTTTATGAGGTACCTCCACCAGGTACACTTGGGATATCTACAAAGACCCCCTGATCTTGGTTACCTTGCTCTACATTGGCTTTGGAGTCCTCTATCTGTTGCTCTGGATTGGCATTTATATATGAGGCCCCAGTGGTTCCAAATGGATGGCTTCACTGAATCCCTGCCTTTTTAAATTAATTTTTTTAAAGATTTTATTTATTTATTTGAGAGAGAGACAGAGAGAGAAAGATAGCATGAACAGGGGGAGGGGCAGAAAGAGGGGGAGGGGCAGAAGGAGAGGGAGAAGCAGACTCCCTGCTGAGCAAGGAGCTTGATGTGGGACTCAATCTAAAGACTCTGAAATCATGACCTGAGTTGAAGGCAGACACTTAACAAACCGAGCCACCCAGGCACGCCTTAAATTAATTTTTTAACTATTATTGGAGGTGTCCCACCTGCTGCTCACAATAAAGGCAGATGTGTGACTATCAAAAAATAAAAACTAACAATAAAAAATAATCAAATTGAAGATCCTGGTGGATTTTGATTAGTATTGCACTGAATCGATAAATCAATTTGGAGATAATTGGGGCACCTGGGTGGTTCAGTGGGTTAAGCGGCTGCCTTCAGCTCAAGTCATGATCCCAGGATCCTGGGATGGAGCCCCATGTCAGGCTCCCTGCTCAACGGGGAGTCTGTTTCTCCCTCTCCCTGTGCCTTCCTCTCTGCCTGCTTATGCTCTCTCTCTCTCTCTCTGTCAAATAAATAAATAAAATCAATTTGGAGATAATTGATATCTTTTTTAATAAAATTGAACCTTCCAATCAAAAATATGGTTATCTTTCCACTCATCTATGTCCTCATTAATGTCTCTCTGCAAAGCTGTTTTAGTTCTTAGCATAAAGAGTATAATTTAATTTTATTGTTTTATTTTTGTTGTCAGTATATAGAAATACATTTTTCAGGGCCACCTAGGTGGCTCATTCTGTTAAGCATCTGCCTTAGGCTCAGAGCAAGATCCCAGGGTCCTGTAATAGAGTCTGACGTCATCAGGCTCCCTGCTCAGCCAGGAATCTTCTTGTCCCTCTGCCCCTCCCCCTCACTTGTGCTCTCTTGCTCTCTCTCAAATAAATAAATAAAATCTTTAAAAAAATTAAAAAAGAATACATTTTTCATATTGACTTTATACCCTACAACTTTAAATTTACTTCTTAGTTCTAACAGTTATTTTGTGGAGTCTTTTGGATCTTCTATACAATTATGTCAAAGTTTTAACATCACCTTTTTTTGAACCTTCTTATGACTTTTTCAGACAGAATTTGTTGCCCCCCATGAAATCCCACAATGCTATGTTGGTATCTGTACCTCCATCATGGCCATTATTATCTATATTGTAATCAAGTGTTTACCTACTGTGCTTTCATCAAGAAAATGTGTCATTTTTTCATTTCATGTTTCCACTCCCTGGCATATTTGTGGAATGAATGAATGAATGAATGAATGAATATTTTGAGTTTTCTGGATTCCAAATAAATACTCCAAATATTCTGTTTGTTCCAAATACTCTGTTTCTTGCCCTATAGGTATGCCTTCTACATGTCTCATTTTAAAATCAAACAGTAGAGAGGGCGCCTGGGTGGCTCAGTCGGTTAAGCGACTGCCTTTGGCTCAGGTCATGATCCTGGAGTCCCTGGTTCGAGTCCCACATCAGGGTCCCTGCTCGGCGGGGAGTCTGCTTCTCCCTCTGACCGTCCCCCCTCTCATGTGCTCTCTCTCTCATATTCTCTCTCTCAAATAAATAAAATCTTAAAAAAAAATTTTTTTTTTAAATAAATAAATAAAATCAAACAGTGGAGAGCACCTGGGTCGCTCAGTCAGTTAAGCATCTGCCCTCAACTCAGGTCATGATCCCAGGACCCTGGGATCGAGTCCTGCATCAGGCTCCCTGCTCAGCGGGAAGTCTGCTTCTCCCTCCGCCCCTACCCGCCCCCCACTCATGCACTTGTGTGCTCTCTCTCGCAAAAATAAATAAATAAAATCTATACTAAAAAAAAAAATCAGTGAGCACAGAGTTGGAAGTTCTGCCCAGTAACAGCACAGAAGTAAAGATGATTGATTGTACGTGGAAGGTAGGAACTTGGAAAGCTTCATATTGTGTAATATTGTTAACTTAATGCTGTTACAAGTATGTGTCTCCTACTCAAATTTCACACCTTTCCTTTCCTTCCTTTCTCAAAAATCGCTAGAACAATGTAACCATATATTCTAAATAGAAGCTGGGTCTCAGCGTGTGACAATGTTGTGTTCTTAGGGGGATAAAGTGCAGAATCAGGAGAGGAAGAAAATCCAGGGAGTATAGACAGCATTGGTAAAGGGAAAGAATCCCCAGTTTTCCCACTACAGGACCTTGGAGAGCTTACTCCTGAACCTGGGCTTCCTCATATCTACCACACATCTGGGACCAGGTGATCTTAAGGACCTTCCAGCTCTGAAATTCTCCTTATGCTTATGACTTAGGTAGAAAAGCCTTCCACATTTCTAACCAGTGTTGATCATGCAGTACTCTTTGCACTCCTATCTTCATGGTCAACAAATCAACTTATCTAACAAATGTTTCGTGTATTCCTACAACGTAAGACTCCTTCCTTAGTGAGCATATACTTCCTAGTGACAAGGCAAATAAGAGACCACCTGTACCCTTGTGGGATGTAAAAGTGCTAGCTCATGTAGTGAAGGCTTCTCATT
The DNA here is from genome assembly GCF_037043125.1 of Eumetopias jubatus. Taxonomy (NCBI): domain Eukaryota; kingdom Metazoa; phylum Chordata; class Mammalia; order Carnivora; family Otariidae; genus Eumetopias; species Eumetopias jubatus. Next base: position 183,149,956 of record NW_028274810.1, read on the forward strand.
TCCATCGAAGGAGGACGTTTCCTGCTTCCTTCCTTGCAGGAGGCTGAGAGGTGAGTGTGCAGCTAACATCAAGTGTGGGCTCATGTTTTCACATGCTCTCCTTCCTTCTCCATTTCCCTGAACAGAGGGTTTGTACCTACCAACAGCAGAAAGCTTCGCCAGGATCCTCACACCCTTTACTTAACAAGCTCAAAGGCCAGCTGTTAATTCATCAAGTATTTGATGGAGAGAAAACAGAAAGGAAAAAAGGAAATATCCTCTGCCCTGAGAAAGCTTCTCAGCCAGCCTTTCCAAGTTTTTAAGCCTGATTGGGAAGATGTTTGTTATGGCAGAACATCACAAAGTTGAATTCATCTTGACCAACTAGATAAAGAGCCAGGAGATTATGACAGTGCAGAGGATATTTTAGAGATGCATGTTTGAGGGCACAGTTCCAGAACTCTCTGGGAAAAGCTGAGGTTAGGATTCCTACCCAGAGTTTTCCAATCTGTGGTCCTGCAGTCAATTTAGAATTCTTTTAATCAAACATATATTGGAGTGGATAAGAAGATAAATTATGTTTCATGAAACTTTCTTGCAGTTGAGTGTGTTGGCTCATATATAAAATCTATTCCAACTGTGGGTCTCAGGCAAAAGGTTCTTTTCATGTAAGAGTAAAACAGAATATTAAAGGCGTAAGATCTACCTGAGGATGGAAGTGAGGGAATTGGTTTTTCCCAGGGAAGAGGTAAGGGAAGGGTAACCTTGCATTTCTAGTAGTTACTGAGAGAGCTGGGGGGTAGGTAAGCTTCAATCACAAGGAAAGCCACAATTAGCTTATCTCCCTGATAAGTCAGGCACTTCCCTCAGAGAATCCACCCTTTAACACCTTCTTTGGTGAACCAGAGTTAAAAAAAAAACTAAGGACATCATTTTTTTCTTTTTTTTCTTTATGTTTCTTGATATCTTTCTCTTCTGGTTTGCCTTAGATCCAAGAGTAGCAGAAAATTTATTTTGTGGGTATGTTTTTTAGCACCGACGGTATTCTGGGGCCAGACATTCAAATCTTGGCCCTGCCGCTTACAAACTGTATAATCCAGCACAAGTGGCTAACCTCTCTCTGCCTCGGTTCCCACTGTAAATGGAGATAGCTTTGTTGCGGAGATCAAATAAGAGTATATGAAATATATTTAAATATATGAAAAGAAGCACGAAAATCACCCTTGATTATGACCCATCCTGGCACTGCCCTAGCATGAAATATTCCTCTCTGGTCTAATGGAGTTGTGTTCCACTGGGGAAATAGGAAGGTGTGCTCTTAGCAAACATATTTTGGGCAGCATGGTGATATAAGGGGAAGAATATGGCTTCTGGAGCCTAAACTGTGGCTCGAACTCTTAGCCTATTTATTTCCTCACCAAGTGACCTTGAGTAATTTAATTAACATCTGACCCCCCCCCCCTCTAAAATGAGTATATAATACTCACTTGGTGGGAGATAATGGACTGACTTGTTAATTTTCTCCTTTACCCTTGTAACAACTTCACAGGAAGACTAATAGTAATCCTTGTTCCAGGGCCCTTCACTGTTCTTTCCAGAAGTTCTTGGTGATTACTTCCAAGTCAACTTGCAATAGCAAAGCAAAGGATGCCTGTACAATAAAGTATATTCCAGATCTGAAGAATAAATTGTCATTCCCACAGGAATTGCCCTATTCTCGTGGAAACTTTTTCTTTTTCTTTTTTTTTTTTAAAGATTTTATTTATTTATTCATGAGAGACAGAGAGAGAGAGAGAGAGAGGCAGAGGGAGAAGCAGGCTCCCAAGGAGCAGGGAGCCCGATGCGGGACTCGATCCCAGGACCCTTGGATCATGACCTGAGCCAAAGGCAGATGCTTAACCATCTGAGCCACCCAGGCGCCCGTGGAAACTTTTTCTTAATAAAATGATTTAAAAGGTTAAAAATAAAGATTTTTAAAGAGTCATAATTCTCTTTAAGAAACAAAGCAAATGAGCAAGGGGGAAAAAAGAGAGAGAAAGAGAAACCAAGAAACAGACTCTTAAATAGAATAAGCTGATGGTTACTGGGGTGTGGGGATGGGTGACATTGGTGAAGGGGATTAAGGAGGGCCCTAGTCGTGAGCACCAGGTGTTGTATGGAAGGGTAGAATCACTGTATTGTACACCTGAGACTAATATAACACTGTATGTTGACAAACTGTAATTTAAATAAAAATTTTTTAAAAGGGTCAGAATTCCCCTTCCTACTACAACTATTTTTGTTCTTAGCTATTACCTTGCAGTCTTTGTACACATGCAGGTATGGTTTCTCCTAGTTTCTGTCATGGAATAAACTATTCACACTCTACTTTCTTATGTGACATTATTCATTTACCAGCAGAGTTCTCACATTATCCCATAAAGTAGCTCCAGAATTGACCACCTTATAGAAGTTTTATAACATTGGATAAGAATAGTATATTCAAGCTTATGCTACAACAAACCTCTTTATAAGTACAGTTTTATTCTTTTTCATTTTTCTCTTCATAGATTATAGTCTTTGGAAAAATTATGAAGGCTTGGATGTTTTATATTTGTAATGCATTCCCCCTTAAAAATGGGAACGACCCTTTGTTAATAAATGGTAGATTCTTCATCTAATGCAACCAAGAATTTGATCTGGGGGCTGATTTCATACTTGGAGAAATTGGGGTATAAGCACATTCAGACAGACCAGCCCTTAGAATCCACTCATGCAAGGCACCCGTCTCATTTAAATGACCAGAGAAAGCAATGTTGTGTGTTCCAGCTGTTGATTTCTCATGAAAAATCACCCAGCATTTCAAGAGACAAAAAGCACCCTGGACTCACTGGAAGTCTAGCACAGAAGGAAAGACATGGGGGAGGAGAACAGGAAGAGAGTTAGAATAAATAATCTGTTACACATACATTGTGTGCAGCAAGAGCAAATTGAAAGGGAGCTCAGTGTGCTTGAAGGGGTAGGATGTAAACCTGTCCTAAATGGGTATTATGTCCTATCGAAGTCTATTGTTTCATGGAGCCCAAGCCTAACAATGTCCCATTGTGGCAAATGCAAAGACAAGCTGGTTAAATCCCAGTTTTCCCTTCATTTTCAGTCTCCAGGACTGTACCCCTGAGGATGGTTCCGCTCTCACTGCCTGGGCTGCCACCCTGCTGGAGTGTAAGTAAGGATGGGTTACAGGCTCCTCGATCTGAGTTGAGGACGCTAAAAATCTTTCAACCTTGCTCTGATTTTTATTAAGTGTAAAGACTATAGCACATATTTCCAGAGAGATGACGTGGGAAAAACTATGCCCGGAATTGCCAACCTAGGGCCCATGGCTTATCTGCAAAACCACCTTTGGAATTATTAAGAATGTTTCACACAGACGGAAGATGCTTTGACGAGTTTTATGCAAATATTTTCATTTTAAAAGGAATTTAAAGACCAACTTCAATTGCAAGAAATTGCTTTGCTTTAAAGAAGCAGGGGAATGGGTGTTAATGCTAAGTGGATTTTTAAATCCCAGGACTAAAACAACTGTATGGCTACCAAGTGTTCTCATTGTGCACAAATTTTTGGGTCACGTGACATCTTTGTATTGCCACCGACTGCACAAGGACAGGAGAACCAGCCACCTGGGAATGGTTAATCAGGCGCTGGAATCATGGAAATTTGCCTGGAAGTCATCTACTTCATATCTCACCTCCTAGGTGGAAAAGGATGCTGCCTTTTATGGGGAGGGAGGTTTTACGTTGCTTGTTGATGGTTTCCACAGAGAAGCGGGAAATGTCATTGCCAATGTGTTCTGTGGTTGTGCCTTCTGCTCTTTCCTCCCTATCTGAGTCAGAGGATCTTGGTACAGACTGACCTTGGTACAAGACCCAAGACAAGAATGCCTGCTGGACTTGGGGCTTCACAGAAAGGAGAGGCTGGGTCTTGGGGTCTCCTGCACTGATTCCTTTGAAAAGGGATGAGTTGCAGAAATGTATTTCTATACCTGGTCAGGGAGCCTGTGAAGTGTAATTGGAAGAAAAGCATCCCAGCCTTGACACTCCCCTTTCTTGGGCGGCCATGGACTGATTTCTCAACCTCTCTGTTTACCCCTTCCTCCATCTATAAAATGAGATTGTAGCTGTCCTATTATCCTCACTAGGATATGGTTGAGGAGCAAAGAGACCTAGTACAGATGAAAGTGCTATATACAAGTAGGTTATTTGTATTTTGTGTTGATAACAAACATTTAGGGATAGTCCTTGAGCTTGCACTCATGGCACACTTCTTCCAGGATCTGTTAGTAACAGGTGGACCTCTTCTTAACAACCCCTCCTTTTATACACTGACTAGTTGAGAGTTGAGAACTGCTTTCCACATTTGCTGAAGTTGTATTTCTTCCTTTCCTCTGTAGGGGTTGGGGTGATGGGAGACCTACTGATACACCTACTGAGATCTAGTGGGGGCCCATTAGGACTCAGCTCTGTGGAAAAGGGGGAAATAGGCGAAGAGAGATGAAGTAAAAACCATAATACATATTTCTCCTACTAGGACCATTTAAGCAAATCTAAGTTTATTTTTTGGTAAAAAAAAATTTATATTTAGATTTAGTCGGCTGGACTCAGTTTCTCAGTTAGATGATCCCACTTTTGTTGGCAATATCCAAAGCATCATAGTCAGGAGACAGTTGAACACATACTTTCTCTCCATCAGGCCTGATCAGGGTGTTGACCTTGGCCACCTCAATGTCATAGAGCTTTTTCACAGTCTATTTGATCTGGTGCTTGTTGGCCTTGACATCCACAGTGAACACAAGTGTGTTGTTGTCTTCTATGTTTTTTATGGCTAACTCAATGGTCAGGGGGATCTTGATGATGGCATAGTGGTCAAGCTTGTTTCTCCTGGGGGCATGCTTTCAAGGATATTTGGGCTGGCTTCAGAGACACGGTGCTTGGGCTGTCAGAAGGTAGGTGACGTGTGGATCTTCTCTTTTCTGTGACTGTGGATACATTTTAGCATGGCTTTCTTGGCCTTCAAAGCCTATGCTTTGGCTTCAGCATTGGGAGGGGTACAGCCTTCCTCTTCACCTTCAGTGCCATCTTTGTGAAAGGGATTTCTGATCAAACCGAATTTGGATGAACACAACTTGGGTGACACTTTCTAAATCATATTATGATCTTCTTAACTTAAAATGTCTCCTTTTTATGTGTCTAACACAATATGTATTTTTAAGATCCTCTGGGACTCAAGTCTTTAGATCTATAGCCAATCCCCTGATTCATTAAAGTGCTATCCTTTTTCCTCTCTGATTGTAAACAAATAGAAATATGTATGCTATCTAGGTAAACACTGCATTCCCTTCACCAGCCTCTGTGAATACTTAGGTGGTATGGGTGACTGAATGTCCCATGGAAGCTTCGTCATGATATAGTAAAAAAATAATAAGTTAAGTTATAATCCTTCCATATGACTCTTTTGAGCTCTGTTTCCCCATCTGTGAAATGAAGTCTTTGGATTAGATGATTCCATCCCGTTCAAAAATGGAGTAAACAATACCCTTTCTCTAGGGGATTTTCTCTCCTCCTTCTGCCCCCACCCGCCCATCCTCCTCCTCCCCCCAGAGCTTAGGAAATAGTCAACCCATCCATAGGGGCAGTGGCAGGGGGGGAAGGGGGAGAAGTCCTCATGGATTCCCCGGGTCCACTCAACCCTTGTCCACCTCTCCAATATTCACCAATGGGAAAATCCAAGGTTTTTCTGAGCAGGTTTGAATCAGGTCAGCAGTCATATGGGAATTGACTCATAAAACAAAATCTGTGCTAGGCTCTGGGAATACAAAATAAGTGAGTGCCTGTCTTTCAAGGGTCTTTCCATCTCCATGGGGAAGAAAGTCGGAGGAACAGAACTGTAACATAATGAAGTCAGGGCTCTGCAAGCATGTGCTCAGGTAGGGAGGAGCACAGAGGCGCGCCCGTGAACCTATAGCCAGTCTAGAGGGTCTCACATCCGCGGACAGATCCCACAGTAATGTGGGTTCAGATTTGTGCGATTCCGTGGCTAGCTTATACCAAATGGAGTAAACTATAAAGTGTTAGAACTCTAAGGACTGTTGAGCTACTTTCTCAACCTTCTAATATAATCAGATTTCTTTCTATTGGAGGTGAGAGACCAGTGGCTGGAGATCCAGGTCTCCATTAACCTTCACACAATAGGGCTGATAAAGCCCCCTCTTCAAACAATGTCTTGGCAATCACTTTATCAGATGTAATTACATTTTCTAATCTTACAGTGACTTCCTTGCAGGTACTGAGGGATTCAGGTTAAGGATCTTCCCAAAGGTTATCTGTTTAGGTTCTGTCCAGTTTAAGGCTGCAGTTCTAAGCTTTATTAAGCATTGTCCTGCTCTACAGGTGGTGTCCCAGCAGAGCAATCCTCTAAACCTGGACAGATTGACCCCCAGTGCTAGGGGCCATCTAATCAACATCTATCTCTGAACAATGTCATCTGTGCACCACCCATGCCCCTCCCTTCTGCTTGTGGAGCCTGTGACTGATTCACCTCAAAGGCATTTGGTGAAATTCAGACTGAGGAGGTACTTGGTTTGTTTAGTGTGATCACCTGAGCTATTTTCACCTCACAGGTGAGGTCTGGATTATACACGAGGCTCATGGCTGCTAGGCCCAAATATTTCAGGAAGCTGTCAGTGTGGATGATGTGATTAGAGACAAGTGGCATTAAAACCTACCCTGGTGTGAGTTTGTGTTAAAAAACAAAACAAAACAAAACAAAAAAAACAGGTAGATGAGTGGCCCGGTTTAGTTTTACGCTTGATCACCATCCAGCACTTCCTATTTGTGAGTTGATTAAAGAGAAAAGCTCAGGCTGAGAGGCAGAGAAGGAAATAACATTAAATATCTTAAAGTTACTCAATTCTTCCTTTTGGTGAATTCCTTTCTTTTTGTGGAAATATTTTTCCTAGTAGTTTTGATGTTATCCAGCTCTGCCCATGCTGCTTGCTTACTACTGATTTCATTACAAGCCCCCTTACCCTCTCCTTAAACAATAATGAGACAGCGCTATCCACATGTAAACCCACAAGGTGAAAAAACTCACTCTTTCTCTTTTCAAGTAAGAATTTAGGATATCCGTTTGGTTCAATCCTATAAACTTGCAGGTCCATTCTTTGGAAATAAATGTGCAATACCTTAATCCCTAACACATTGATTTCTCTCTTATACTATCCGTCCTCATGCTTTACCTCTGCAAGTTACACCCAAGTTCAGAGGCAACTCTTAAGATACAAGAACAGCAAAAGTGTACTGATGAAAACTTCTCCTGTATTTTTGTTGCAAACTTGTCCTTTCAGAAGTGATACATGTTTCTGACATCCAGTTAAGTACTTTAAGACAGAAATGGCAAGATGGGATAAATTAGCACCTGCTCTGATGTGATCAGGGAAGTCATGCCTGATGCAGTTTGGAAGGCTGGTGTCCTGTGAAAACCTGAAAAGTTCATCACAGCTCTGCTGCTAAGCCAGCTCTAAAATCTGAGTCACTGGACCACTCTGTAGCTTGAAATTTACCTCTTTTTTTTTTGAGAGAGAAAGGGAGAGAGAGCATGGTGGGGGGGGGGCGAGGGGAGTGGGGTGTGAGCGGAGGAGGAAGGAGAAGCAGACTCCTTGCCAAGCAGGGAGCCCACCTTGGGGCTCAATCCCAGGACCCTGCGATCATGACCTGAGCCGAAGGCAGACGCTTAACTGACTGAGCCACCTAAGAGCCCCTGAAATTTACCTTTTTATGAGGGAATGGGACCTGTGATGGCACTTCTAGTTCTAAAATGCTAAAATGTTCTGAAGGTTGTATTGATCAAACACAGATAGTCTGTAGTTACACGGGGACCTAAACTTGGACAGGGCACCTTTTTTTCTTGTTCCATCTTTAACTTATGGGAACTGTTTAGTCTAACCTATTTAAAGAGAGTGGTGCCATTAATGCCAAGATGAAGACTGTCAGCAAAAAAATTGCTTGTCTCCACTCTTCCTACCCCCAATAGCACCTCAGACCTGGAGGCCTGAGCGCTCTGTCTCTCTGTAATACATGCGTGGGGGGGCGACATTGAGTGTAAGCACACAAGCTGTGGAAAGAATTCATAGAGGACACAGAAGTTCAAGAATGGAATGGCCTCCAGGCTGTCCAAAGTATCTCCTTTCCAAGCTTACTTTGTATTAGAGAACGTGGTCTAGAATCACAGCCAGCCAGAACTAAAGGATGAAGTCCATTTTCCATGAGGGAGGGCCCTTCTCCACCTAACATCTTTCCTCTCATATTCTTACAAAATGATGACTTGCTAGCCCTCTAAGTGTGGACTCTCCCTTGAATTTCCCGTTGGCTGGCTTGCACCATAGCTAACACTGAACTCTCTGATAGCCTCCTCTTGTGAGTAAGCTGTGGACAAATTTCCAAAAGAAGCGGGTGGGAGAGGACATTCAGGCCAGGGAGCAAAGGCCAGGAGAGGAGCCAACATGCAAGTGGCTGACAAACACTGAGCAGAGGTTCTCCAAATCGGCTACCCATCAGAATCACTTGGGGAGCTTAGGGAGGATTCACTGCTCTTGTTGCACTCCAGATTAATGAATAGGACCTCTTGGGGAGCTTAGGGAGGATTCACTGCTCTCGTTGCACTCCAGATTAATGAATAAGATCACAGATATCTGTGATCTTGTGTGCAGCCACATTTGAGAACCAGTATCCTGGACTGCAAAGAATGAGCCCAAAGAAAGGCCAAGGGTGAGCCTGAGGGCTGGCACTGGAAAGTAGGTAGAGGAGGTAATGAGGCCCTTCATGACTTTTCTGTCTTTTGATGATGAGAGGAACATGACCAGATGCTGCTAGTGGTGAATAAGGAATGGCAAGACAACAGTGAAGCAGGAAAGACGGTGAAAAGGCTGCTGCCATAATGCCTGGGCAGGCCTAATTCCAGACACAGTGAGGCTCCGGAGCACAGAGAAGGTGGGGTTGAGATAGTAGAAGAAGTGATATGGGAAGAGTCAGGGAGTAGAGTCAGCTACATAACCAAAGGGGATGAAGAATGAAGAGTGGCTCATGACTATCCAAAGCAGCCTCATCGGCTCCCACTACTGTTTTTAGGATGTGCCAGCTGGAACATGCTTACAAGAGCAGGTTTTGGGCCCCTGCACTGTGCTGTCATGCCAGCCACAGGAGTCACTCACTCCCCACAGGTGAGTAGACAGATTCAGAAGAGCAGGAGTTACCATCTCCAGGCCAGTAGTGACCCACATCTACAGCTTAGGGCCCCGAACAGGTTCCATCAGCCTCGTGGAAGAATCTATCAAGTGACCATTTTTTCCAAACCAAAAATTGGAACACATGAGCTTCCCATGAATTTGTATAACACTTCAAGTATAATCTCTGAGACATGATTTGGATACCAAAATATTGAAATTTCTAGGTCCTTCTTACTTTTTAATAGAATATAAAGATAAGGTATTTAAAACAGCAGTATCCCAGAAAATCCTGGAGGTATAATCTCTGTAATCATATATGATATATATTGCACACTTGGTAGAAAATCTTGAAAATGTTCACCAAAAATGAGGATATTAGCACAGAAAGAGTAACAGGCTTTCTTACTCTTACAAATAAAATCAGAAGTAATATTCAATGTGAAGCTACCCAACTTAATTCAGTTCTTCTCTGTGCTACCTCTGCCATGTTATTTTTAGTTACTGATTCAACTTTACAAAGTGAAAATGAGCATAAGTCTTCTAAAGTCTTTGATAACTCAAACCTATACAAAGTTGTTTTGAAAGAGGAAGGAGGAACCAAGAAATAGAGTTTCCAGAAATGACAAAATAAAAAGAAAATCCTTTTATTATTACGTCTACAGAAAAACAGTAATTTGAATTATGAAATAAAGTTATGAGCAGGAGACCCAGCCCTACAATTGCAAATTTAAGTAGGTATTTAGCATTCAGTCCATTCGTAGATTTATTTCAGGGTACCAATAAGTTATAGCGTCAAATAAAGACTGCTGAATGGAGTACTTGGTCCCAGCCTGGTAATGCCCCACAAATTCTAGGAGACCCCAGCAGGTCCTCTTTTCTGGCCCTCAGAAACCACTTCTGTTTAATGAGTCACTGTAATAAATAAATGGTTTTTCTACCCTACTGCCCATTGGAACCACCTACAGAGATTTTTAAACATATCAATGCCCCTAGAAATTTCCAAAACTGTTAAATTGGACTCTGGTAAATGGGTCCTTGGCACCAATAGCTTTAAAAGCTCCCCAACTGATTCTAATGCATTGCCAGAGTTGAGAATTACTGGATGAGTGACATGATTTCTATGTTCTCTGTCAAAAACTAGGTTTCTGGGGCACCTGGGTGGCTCAGTAGGTTGGGCATCCAACTCTTGTTTTTCACTCAAGTCGTGATTTCAGTGTCATGGGATGGAGCTCCACATCAGGCTCTGTGCTCAGCAAGTAGTCCGCTTGTCCCTCTCTCTCTCTGCTTCTCCCCCTGCTCACTCTCTCTTTCTCAAATAAATAAATAAATACAATCTTTAGGGAAAAAAAACTAGGTTTCTATTTCATGGGGCACTTCTCCCTCAGACTCTCATTCCAAAAAGAAAATCCAGAATAGCACAAGCTTCCTTTTGTTTTCAGCTGTGAGATATACACATGCAAAGACACCGCACATAGAGGTCAAGACTGATATTTTAAAAGGGGAAATGCTTTCAGACTTTAAGTGTGACCCTTAACATCACAATGCCTTGGTTTGTTTTAGGGAGAAATTCTAAATTACTTCTAAAAGGTATCTAGTGTTTTCAGGTGCACTGTAAGTTCTTCAGGTGTGCAAAAAGAAAATGAAAAGTGGACAGAGCCTCTGGCCAGGGACAAGCACTGTCTGTGAGGCCAGCACTCACGTGGGAAACTAGCTCTCCACGGTGGTGGCCGTCTTGCTACTAACCTTTATGCCAGTGGAGTGAGCAGTTTCTCTAAATACAATAGAACCTCTGCCACTTTGAAGATAAGCTCACACAGGCTGCTTAAAACAATAATTCTGTACTTTCTTTCCTGTTTCTAGATTTATTTTAAGTATTAGTATAAAATGTCAGAGCAGCTGATAGCAGCCAGATCAGTTTGTATAAAACTCAACTGCCTGTTTGTAGTATATTACAGCTATATTTGACACAGGAAAGCACTTAATCATGCATGCTATCAGCACACCACACCCAGCTTTGTGAGGACCCTTGGAGGCTATGAGATTTATCACTGTGAACTTGAACTGGATGGACAGGCCCTAATGGATAATGCAGGCTGCTTCTGAGAAGTTAGGGCTAAAAGTGTACCATCCACAACCCAACTGCCAAGAGAAAGGTCAGGAATGTAAAGCCACCTCCCAGGAATGGCCTGAGTGCATCCCACCTATGCCCTGACTTTTATCTCAAGTTGTTGAAATTTTGTGAGTTTAAATCTGATGACATTGTGAGAACCTCCCCATGCCCCATTTTGCCTTCAAAATTGCTTTTTGTGAGGGCCCCTAGCCACATATTTCTCTTCATGCCAACTGATAAGTGACACTGCTTACATGGAAGAGGCTAGCCCTTGCGGGGCATTTGCCACCCTGGTAGGGGCTGGGCGATCATTTCCTCCATTTTCCGTATTGAGTTGACCAAGGGGAGACTGTGCATGGGGAACCCCAATCCAGAAGTCCTGGCTCTACATCCTTTCTTTTAAATGTGAAGTGTTTGGGCCATGTGAGCTGGTGTTTGCATTTCACTAGAAGTCAAGAAATCTGGATTCCACTCAGTTTCAACATTCTGTAGTGAATATGCAACCTTACCCAAATCATCTCTGACTTTTGTTTCCACCTCTGTAATGGGGATGACTGGGGATGTACCCAGGGAAGATGAACCCAGATGGGGATGCACATCTCAGAGGATTAGAATAGAATGAATAGGAAAGTATCATCATTTTTCATTAAATATTAATATTATTACATACCTGTTTGGAATTACACTCTGTAATCAGACTGGCTGGTCACAGCTCCACTCTTCCAAGGCACTTACTAAATTTCTCCTAGCCTCACTTACTTCAATTGTAAAATAGCAATAGTAGGATCCATAGATTTTTTTTTCTTTTTATTATGGACATTTTCAAACATTTTTTAAATTTTTTAAAAATGTATTTGTTTATTTGAGAGAGAGAGAGAGTGCATGTTCACACAAGGGAGAGGCAGCGGGAGAGAGAAAATCCTCAAGGAGACTCCCCACTGAGCACCAAGGTCCTGCTGAGGACCCGGAGATCATGACTTGAGCCGAAATCAAGAGTCAGATGCTTAACCAACTAAGCCACCCAGGCACCCCTCAAACATATTTTTAAAAAGTAGAGGGAATAGTAGAATGAACCATCATGTATACATCACCTGTCCCAAGCATTTTTTCCTAAATTCTTTTACACCAAATCCCAGGCATCATGCCATTTTCACCCATCTTTGACTAATTAGGATATATACTTTCTAATATCACCACCATGCCATTGTCACACCTAGCAAAATTAACAATAATTCTTTGTCCTCTGATAGCTAGTCCATAGTCAATTTCCCTGATTGTCTCAAAAAAATATTTTTACAGCTGGTTCATTCGTTCAGAAGGCCAAGAAAATCCAAATGTTGAATATGGTTACTATGTATCTTGAGCCACTTGTATTCTTTTTTTTTTTTTTTAAGATTTTATTTATTTTAGGGGCACCTGGGTGGCTCAATCAGTTAAATGTCTGGCTTGGGCTCAGGTCATAATCTCAGGGTCCTGGGATGGAGCCTCGGGCTCCCTCACTTCTCCCTATCCCTCTGCCACCACCCCACCTTGTGCTCACTTTCTCTGTATTTGTGGGAGCACATGTGTGCAGGGGGAGGGGCAGAAGAAGAAGGAGAAGGAGAGAAGAAGAATCCCCACTGAACACAGAGATGGGGGCATGGTCTCACGACAAGACTCTGAGATCATGACCTGAGCCCAAATCAGGAGTTGGTCACTCAACCCACTGACCCACCCAGGTGCCCCTTAAGCCACTTGGATTCTAATAACCATTCCCTCTCTCTCTTTAAATCACAACATTGTTTTGTTGGAGTAGCCTTATCATTTATCCTGTGGAATGCTCCACCTTCTGGATTAGGTGGACTGCTTCCTTCTAGTGGTACTTAACTTTTCTTCCCTCCATTTTCCATATCTTGTAGGTTTGATGGTAAGGATTACATGAGTTAATATTTGTAAAACATTTAGCGCATGTATTAGTTTGCTAGGGCTGCTATAACAAAGTCTCACAAACTGGGTAGATTAAACAAGAGAAATTTATCCTATCATATCACAGTTCTGGAGGCCAGAAGTCCATAATCAAGGTGTGGGCAGGGTTGGTTCCTTCTGAGGGCCAGGAGAGGACATGCTCCAGTCCTCTACTCCATCTTGTAGATGGTCATCCTCTCCCATGTCTTCACATCACTTTCCCTATATTTGTGTCTGCTTCTGTGTCCAAATTTTCCCCTTCTGTAAAGACACCAGTCATATTGGATTAGGATCTAAGCTCATGACTTCATCTTAACTAATCACATCAGCAATGACCTTATTTCCAAATAAGGTCACATTCTGAGATGTTGAGGGTTTAAACTTCAACATGTAAATTTTGTGAGGACACAGTTCAACCCATAATAGCACAAAACCTGGCACATTGTAAAATTTCTATAAATGTTAACTAAGTTGTCAATAATGTCATTATTATTATTATATTATTACTCACTTAAGGATTAAGTGAGTTAATACATGTAAAATATTGAACACAAGACTTAGCACAGAGTAAAATTTCTATAAACATTAGCTATGAAACTGTAACATGTTACCTTATTAAATATTTAGCAATTTTTTTAAGATTTTATTTATTTATTTGACAGAGAGAGACACAGTGAGAGAGGGAACACAGCAGGGGGAGTAGGAGAGGAAGAAGCAGACTCCCCACTGAGCAGGGAGCCCGATGCGGGGCTCGATCCCAGGACCCTGGGATCATGACCTGAACTGAAGGCAGACGCTTAAGGACTGAGCCACTCAGGTGCTCCAATATTTAGCAATTTTTAAATACTAATTGCTATACGTGTTAGAATGTTACTTAATAGCTTATTCATACCAATTTAAATTCATAAGACTCAATCAGAATGAGCCACAGGCCAAATAAATTTTAACAGGTAGGGGGACAGGAACGGGGAGGCCTAGAAGAAAAGAGGCCTCAGTGGGCACCTGACAAGCTCTGAGGCCAGCTCAGGGAAGGTCAAATGGCTTTCCTACATTACCAGCTACACAACTCTGGGAAAGTCCCTTCCTCAGACTAAGTTTTCCTTTTCTCTAAAATGATCAAACATGAGATATTCTCCAAACCCCTTTTCACAAAATTCTAGGTTTAGGGTACCTGGGAGGACCAGTCAGTTAAGCAACTGACTCTTGGTTTTGGCTCAGGTTGTGATCTCAGGATCGTGGGACTGAGCCCCAAGTTGGGCTCCACGCTCAGTGTGGAGTCTGCTTAAGATTCTCTTTCCCTCGCCTCTGCCCCTCCACCTTCTTTAAAATAAATTTTAAAATCTTAAAAAAAATAAAATTCTAGGTTCTATAAGGAAAAGGATGATGAAAAGCATAGCAGGCAACTGCCATTTATAATTGCAAGGAAGTTATCTTACAATATTAGTAGTATCAGAAAATTTTACTAATTATAAGGCAGTAAATCATTCTTAAAATGCACTAGAAAAAATTATTTTAGCAAAAGTAGTCAAGTTGACATGTGTCAATCTTCTTTTATACCTCTATTTTTTTTCACTTTGGTTTCTCCCTAGTTGTTTGTTGTGTTTTGTGGTTTGTTTGTTTTTTCCCTATTTCACGGACCATTTGTATTTGAAATTTTTTGGCTAATGGTGTTGTTTGTGGTTATTTCTTTCCCGGTTTTTAAGCCTTTAACCAGTTATTTTCTTTGTCTCTTGTTACCACTTTTTTAATCACTAAGCTCTCTTTCCTGACTTTTCTATTCCCCTCCCTTGTACATTTTTTCCCTCTTATTCATTTCTTTCTTCTCTCATCTGGATGAAAGAGCCAAAGTTCTTTTGGTATAAAGATGGAGTCACTTACAGCATCCCAATGAGATTTCATGCTGAAAAATCTCTGCTTACCTTTGTCAGACGAGAGCAGTAACACAGAAAGTTGCATGGCTGGGAGGAAGACACAAGAGCTCAGCGTAGAACCAGAGCTCTTTAGAACTTTACATGTGCCCAAATCTTCTGCCCCACATCCAACAGAAAGTCTTTCATCCCCTGCTGCAACATTTCTCCTCTGGGGGCAACTCTACTAGGAAGCTCCGCTAACAGGTGTATTAACTGCCCAGTAGCCCATTGGGAAGACTGGTAGATGGGCGTGATAAATCAGGAGCAGATCCTGCTGTAGGGCCAGGAGAAAACACAGCCTTTCATGATGTTGAGCATTTTCAGAAGAGTGATAATACCCTTTCAGGTCATCAGAAATGCTTACTAATTGAGAAGAAAGCCTCAAGTCTACTGAGGGTTCTTAACATCTTTGCATTGTCATTGCCATAGTGAGAAGGGCTGAAGGGCAGCTGCAGGGGGATGTGGAGAGAGCGGGGACAGTGAGTTTCCAGCAGTGGGAAGAGTGGGGCTGCCCAGACCAGGAGACCCATGTAGGGCACTGGAGATATTGGGCCATTGCTGTGGCACCTTTTTCTCCTGTTCGCATCCATCCCCCAGGAAGACTTTTGACCTTGTTAGCTTCCCTAGTAGACTTCTTTCCTGAAAAGACAGCTCCCTTTAGAAAAAATTACATGGCCTTTCTGTCTCAGACCAATTTCATTTGCTTGGACAGTATAAGGCAGTGCTTCCCTAAAACCTGATTACCCTGGGTAAACTGAAAAGCCAAGATGATATAACCAGAGTTTGGCAACTCTCCAGATATGAGGGGTAAATGATGAGGAAAGAGTCAAAGACAGTATCAAATTTCTAATTCAGAGCTCCTAGAAAGATGATATACCATATAAAGAATAGGAAAAAGTAGAATCTGTCAAAGTATTAATAATCTCAGAACTTCCCTCACCACCAACCCTCTATTTTAATTTTTTGTGGTAGAGGGTCTATTGGAAGTGGTCCATAATTGCAGGGGCCATATTTCACTTCCATGTTCCTTTAGAAATATGGAAAGAACAGAGTTCAGTGTTTCCATTTGTTTTTCTTTCATTTTTAAGGACATTAAAATCTTTTTTGGCTCTGCCCCTCACACTTTCCTCTATGTCTCACTTGTCAGAATTATGTCACCTGAATTTTCTTATATCTGTCACTAACAACACAAATAATATTAACCTGATAGCTTGGACCAATCAAGATTCAACATTCTGGGAACGCCTGGGTGGTTGGTTAAGCTGACTCTTGATTTTGGTTCAGGTCATGATCTCAGGGTCATGAGATCAAGACCCACAATGGGCTCTCCGCTCAGCTGGGAGTCTGCTTCTCTCCTCGTCCTCTCCCTTTGCCCCTCCTCCTGCTCTCTCTCTCTCTTTTTTTTCTCTTTTCTCTCAAAATAAATAAAGAAAATCTTAAAAAAAAAAAAAGATTCAACACTCTATACCTGGGGGAGGAACCCTGGATGCCAGACACAGAAACAAAATCTAGATTCTGTTATCAAAGGGGAAAGAGGGGGAGAAGTGTAGCTGTTAGGTGGACAATCAACGGGATTTACTGCAACATGCACATTGTTGCTGGCACTTTTACTTGAAGCAGTTTAGACCCATCCCACAGATGTTTAGACAGATCTAGATCTGGACAATGAAATATCTGAGAGTCTTCCATTGCTTTGCAAAAGAAAGAAAAAGCACCATTATTATGTGCCAAGTACTATGTACCAGGCACTTTGCTGAGCATTCTAACTAAGCCTATTAGTTCATTTAGCTCTGCAAAGTGAATGCCTTATCCCCATTTACACAAATTAAAAAAAACAAAAACAAAAACTTTGCTTCAAGGAAGGTAACATACTTGTCAAAGTCGCACAGTCAAGTGACAGAGGTGAGAGCCAGCCCAGTCTTAGGGTCAAAGCCCCTACTCTTCCAGTATACATCTCTACCATGTAATTTCCAAGACAAGCACATGGAAGCAAAGGCAGGTAGGGTCTCTTTGTGACAGTGGGCTGGGGAGAGGAGAGTTTTATGCCCTCCCACAGGTACTGTGCTGCTTCAGAATATGAGGCTAATGGTAGAGGTACCAAGAAGTCCTAGAGCTTGTGCAGGGATTGCTGCTGGCTGTTTGAGGACCATTTGGTAAACCAAGAGTTAAAGTGGACAGGGCTTCCATCTCTTTCTGCCCAGGAAAGGTGAATGCTCAGCATTGCTGATTGTAATGGGAGAAATAGGGCTGACTTGTAAAACTCTCAGACACATACACTAGGGAGTCAGATTATTTCTTAAAACTTTGCTTTAGGAAATCTGAAATCCACTCTGTAGCCATCCAAATTACAAATCAAGGCTAATGACACAGTTTGTGTTGCACTCCACAATGAACAAAGTGTTTCCATGTGCAGTATCTTGTCTGTTATCCCCTCTCAGATGATGAAATTTAGGCTGTAAACCAGCGCTGTCCCAGGGAACTTTCCATGACAATGGAAATGGACCTGTCTGCCCAATACAGTAGCTACAAGCCACATTTAGCTACTGAGCACATGAAATGTGACTAGTGGGACTGAGGAAGTGAGTTTTTTAGTTTAAACTAATTGTAGTTTAAGTTTAAAGATCCACGTATGGCTAGTGGCTACTAAAGTGAGCAGGGCAGTGGTAGGTGTTGAGTGACTTATGCAAGTTTAGTGCTTTAGTAAGCTCGACAACTCTATTTGTGGTAACACATTGCAAAAGGAATTCTTCCTGGGCTCCTTGAGTTAATTATCAACCTGATTTAAATGTTGGAAATTAAATTCTGTTGTGAAAACTTCTCAAGTATGAATTCGATAAGGGGAAGGAAACAAAAATAGTTGAACTGAACTTTCCCTTATGTCAGTTAGGTCTGAATTTGTTGGGCAATGGGAGCATAATATATATTCCATCACCTGAGTGAAGTTTTCCAGTCAGGTTGTGGGTAGAAGAATGAGCTTCTGAACCCAATAGCATAGGCAATTGCATAAGATAGCCTATTCACTGAGGGGCACAGCCATAACTGTCCTTCACCTTCTGAGAAAAAAAACAGAATCAAAGTCTCCCTTGTAATTTACTCTGATAACCATAAATTCCAGAAGGTTCTAGGCACCAAACAGAAATCATTATCTGACACGACTCCTGTATATCAACACCGGTTAGGCCCAGTGAGGAGATTTAGAGAGAGCAGGAGGAGTACAGAAAGTGATGGGCTTTCATCTGTGAAATCTCATGCTTTAACAAAAAAAAAGAGAGGGGGAAGGGGTACCTGGGCGGGTCAGGCAGGTAAGCATCCAACTCTTGGTTTCAGCTCAGGTCATGATCTCAGGGTGGTGGTTTCAAGCCCCAAGTCGGGCTCTGTGCTCAGTGTGGAGTCTGCTTGAGAGTCTCTCTCTCTCTCCCTCTCTCTCTCTTCCCCTCCACTCTTCCCTCCTACTTATGCCCCCCCCACTCCACTCATGCTCTCTCTCATGCTCTCTCTCTAAAAATAAATAAATAAATAAAATCTTTTATAAAGGGGAGTGAGAGAGGAATAATTAGAGCAAGTCTCCCAGGGAAAATATTTCATCCATTTTGAGGGTGTAAGTATAGTCCTCTATTAATTTAAACAAATCCTTCATCCTGCAATATGACAAGGACCATCATCCCACTCTTTGTAAGGCCTTAGTTACTATGTCTTTATCTGGACTCTTTGCCTACTAAGGGATTTTGGAAATGGTTGAGAAAATCTGCCAATGACAACATCCACACCTCCCCCTCAACCATGACCTTTAGGAGGCTCTGGTTGCCCTGTTGCGTGAAGTTGAGGGTTCTCAGAATGTACATTCCTATCTTAACAGCGTGCCTTCAGATAGGTCCCTTCCTTCCTGAACAGATAGAAGTGTAGTTTAGCTGGGCAGGTGACCTTACCTCCACCCCAGATTTAGTCAGAAAATTCATTTCATCACCATTATTAATAGCTGGGTGTGCTGATGTTTCCTGAACATGATAAGAACCACACAGACTCAGAAGGAAACAAATCCATGACTCGGCACTTTTCCCTCCTATTCGACTGCATTAGAAAGGTTCCTACTGGACCTACAGATAGCTGTGGGGCCCTGGACTCTTGGCCAATGCCTGCTTGAAGATCTAACATTGTGCGATAAGGATGTGCAGCCACTAAAATTCAGAAAAATAGTAGATAGTTTCTGTGTAATACTACTATCTCCCCCTCTGGCTACCTAAGAGTGATGAGCAGAACTGCTTAACTTAATTACAGTGCCAGTTTCTGTTTCCTGAATTCCAATTGGTTTGCCAAAGGGATGGAACCTAATGTTTATACTGTGAATTGTGTACAAGGTGTGTGTGTGTGTGTGTCTGTGTGTATCTCAGATTAGCCTTTTTTTCTCCCTGTGAGATAAGAAATATTCACCTATTTTAAAGATGGGGAGGCTGTGTTTCAGAGAGGTAAATAATTAGCCCAAGATCACACAGCTAATTAGAGAGATCCAAAATTCAAACCCTGATCCATCGGTCTTCTAGTGCCAAACTGCCACCCAGGCAACATGTGTGCCTACAAGCAGGGCACCCACTGTTATGGACTGAGTTGTGTCCTCCAAGACATATATGTTGAAGCTCTAACCCCTAAAGTGAGTATATTTGGAAATATGGCCTTTAGAGAGGTAGTTAAGCTTAAATGAGGTCATAAGGGTGGGGCTCTAACCAGATAGGACTGATGTTCTTCTAAGAAGAGAAAGAGACATTGAAGATCCCTCTCTTTCCAAGCACACAGAGAAGAAGCCATGAAAACACAGAAGAGAGTTAGTTTCTACGAGCCAGAATCCAACCCTGTGGGCACCTGATCTCAGACCTCCTGCCTCCAGAACCGTGAGAAAATAAATGGCTGTTGTTCAAGCCCCCTGGGCTGTGGTTCTTTATTATGGCCACCCTAGCAGACTAACAAGCCCAGCTTGGGGCCTCCAAGACTTTCTCTTCAAAACTCCTCATGTAACAGTCAGAAAGATATCATGCCCTAAACCCACATCCCACAACGCCTTCCTTATCACCCACCTGCCCTCCAGCAGGGTCAGGGCTAAGGTGAGGAGGGTAAGGCACTTTCCCCAGGCACAAAAAATCCCCCAGTAATTTCCCAGAGACACCAAAAAACTCAGCAATTAAGACAAATAACATGTTTTAAATCAGTTAGTGCAAAAAATCCATGATGCTTTTGTTACTTTGCATGTTCACCCACAGCTAGCCATGGTTGAGAGATATTTGTCCCTGGGTTTTCAATATAAGTGGTATCCCTGTGAGTGAATCCCAAACTCCATTTTTGAGATAAAGGAGCTACACTTTTTTTCCATGACAGATTATTTTTTAAATTTTTTTTTAAGTTTTTATTTATTTGAGAGAGAGAAAGAATGAAGGAGCACTAGTGGGGAAGGGGCAGAGGGAGAGGGAAAAGAAGACTCCCTGCTGAGTGAGCCCCACGCGAGGCTCCATCCCAGGACCCTGAGATCATGACTTGAGCTGAACCGACTCAGCCACCCAGGCGCCCCATGACAGATGATTATTAAGCTGTCGATAATAGTCAAGTTTGGGCTGATTGTTGACTATGTTGCAGACTTTGTCCTGGGTGCAGTGTATAATGAGCAAGGGAGATGTAGCCAGCTCATAGGGAGGGCAGTCGGCAGGGGCACAGAAACAAGTAAGGGACAGTATCAGTCTACAGTGCTTGAGCTCCAAGGAGGCATATGCGAAGGAGAGCGATGATGGAAACACATAGAAGACTCGAAAGCCTGACGGAGGGCATCAGGAAAGAATCATGAGGGAAAGAGTCATCTCAGTTTGCCAAATGACAAGGGCAAGGAAACATGGCTCCAGGCATAGGAGAAGCATGTATAAATCCTCCAAGAGGCTTCTGTTGACAAGTGACAAGCATCATGGCATCGAAAGCTCATGACATCGTGTAAGGCAGGTGTGCTTCTTTCTTGCATACTAGTCCATCAACAAATTCTGTGGGTTCCACGTCAGAACAGATAGTCCAACTACCTTTTTTTAAAATTTTATTATGTTATGTTAATCACCACACATGACATCATTAGTTTTTTTGATGTAGTGTTCCATGATTCATTGGTCCAACTACCTTTGACAAGTCCATTCCTAGCCCCCAGCCTGAGACTCCTGATAAATCTGATCATGCCACTTCTCTGGCCCAAACCTTCCACCTGTTTCTCATTCTTACTTGGAATAAAGTCAAATAAGTCAAATAATCTGCCCTGCAAGGCCCCCATCCCATTAGCTCTCTCACCTCATCACTTTATAACAACTCTATAATTTATTGTTTATTGTTTGTAACCCCAATTGACTGCCCAAACAACCACCAGAAAAACTGGATGGTCAAGTCAAGTTTATTAGACTTAATGCAGTAAGGGAGCAGACCACCTTGACAGAATATAAGTAGTATTTAAAAATGAAAAGTTACAGCAGGGTATTTATAAGGGTTTCGGGTTTGAGCTAGGTGATGTCAAATATGATTTTGCAAGGTGGTAAATTGGCTAGAAGTGGGCAATTTATGAAATATTAGCCTAGACCAAATGGCTAAGGACCAGATGGCTTTACCGGGAAAAGCAAAATGAGAGTCTCATGGGACTTGGTAAATGAACTATTAGTCTTGATAAATAAGCCACTATTTCCTAGTACTGTTTAGCACATGAACTGAGAATTATTTCTGTTTCAGTTCTCACACCACAGAATGTAAGCCCTCCATGAGGGCATAGATTTATTTCTCTGTTTGTTCATTTTTATCCTATCTTCTATAAGAATGCCTGGCACTGAGTAGGTATCAATAAGTATTTATTGTATGAAAGGATGAATGTTATTATTCTGATTTTTAAAATAAGGAAACTGAGGAGTGCCTGGGTGGTTCAGTTGGTGAAGTGTTAGACTTTTGGTTTCAGCTCAGGTCATGATCTCAGGGTCGTGAGATCAAGCCCCACATCAGGCAGAGCTGAAATATTATTCAGCCTTAAAAAGGAATGATATTCTGATACATACTACAACATGGATGAACGTTGAAAATGTATGCTACATGAGGCAAGCCACACACAAAAGGACAAATATTGTGTGAATCCATTTATATGCAGTACCTAGAATAGTCAAATTCATAGAGACAGAAAGTAGAATAGTGGTTACCAGGGGCTGGAGGGAGAGGAGAATGGGAAATTATTGTTTCATGGGTACAGAGTCTCTGTTTGGGATGATGAAAAAGTTCTGGAAATGGGTAGTGGTAATGGTTGCACAACATAATGAATATATTTAATGTCAATGAACTGTACAGTCTAAAGTGGTTGAAATAGTAAATTTTATGTTTTTTGTATATTTTACCCACAATAAAATAAACACCCTAAGTGCCTTAGTCTTTTATTAATGCTATTCTAGCCCCCAAATAAAATCTTGCAATCACCAATCACTATTGAGCCTGTTCATGGTGAGCCCAGATGGGTACCTGCACACACAGCAACTTGCATTACAATACAAAAGAGAATCCTGAGTTTAGGGAATCCTTTATACTGAGCAGTAGGCCTGCCTGCCCTTTGCTCCCCAGGGAGACATTATCTCTATCATCCAAGGATATCTGCTATGTAACTATCCTTGAAAAGACAATCTGGAACATAGGGCAGTTAATACTTCTGCAGACAAGATTTGCAGGAACTCAAGAGATCCATGGAAAACTGTTTCCCAATAATATTCACCCCTCATTTCTGTACCATCTTGGTTTCTGGTAAGTTTTCCCGTAAATATGCCACTCTGTCATCCTCTCCAATTTATCTGACCAAGAGGTTGGGATAAAACCCATTCAATTTATCTCATATGGCATTTCGTTAAAACTAATGCCTACAGGACTCCAAGCAGCAGGATGAAGCCAGTACTGACCTCAACCATGCCCCTTAGGATCTTGGATCCAATGAGGCTGAACAAATCCCATATACCACCTGGGTCTTCCATCCAAGTGGCTTTCTCTTTAACTTACTATATTGATCTTTTAACTTGGCCCAAGGCATTAATCCAGGTACGGAAGGAGGAAGTCTATGGTAATTCTGTCAATCATAACAATCTTGGCCAATGAGTTTAGATTGGCTTTCAAGGATGAGGCCATATCATTATTCACTCCAGCTAAAATCAGGGGCAGATCCCACGCCACTTCTAATTGGATGTCTCCCATCATAAGAAAAACTGCTCGTGGGGTGCATATAAATAGCAAGCAAATTATCCTCCAAGACACTCCCCTGAGAACCAAGGTATGGCTGTTTGGGGAGAGATCTCCCCAATTGTTTGAGAGCTACATGACCCCCTGATGATATTTCCTTAAATACTGGAAAGTGTCCTATGACCACCCTTAGACGTGAAGTCCCCGTGTTTTCATGAGAAAGGCAAATTAACACCTGCCTTCCAGACTAGACGTACAATACTAAGAGTACACATAGTGCCCCCAGAAAGAAAGTTTATCATTGTTGGGGCCATTCACATAAGACCTCCATCATCGGGGTGTATGTGAACATTTTGACAATGCCAATGACACAGCCTCCTGGGCAGCCCATATGGGTCTCTGTTCAGTTTGAATAATTGAGTCCAGTCATTATTTTTAAAATGAAACCTGTCCTGTTTGTACATGACACCAGAAGAGCAGTATTCATTCACCCCACAGAATGATGGAACAATGGCTCCAGGAATGGGGATGCGAAAGCAACCCACTGGTGCCAGCAAACGTTTTGCATGAGAGAGTCTTCCTCTGCTGCTCCCAGTAAATTTCTCAGTAAGATTAAAGTACATGATGATCAGTTGTGTCAGAATCACCTGGAGGAAGGTGGCAGACCCAACTGTCTTAAATTTAAGTAAGTTGTAACAGTACAAAGAAGCTGCACCAGAACATTTTCCCTTTTGAGAGAGCCTCCAGAGAACAATCACTAATGTCACTCATCCCCCCTCAGGAGGTCTCAGGTGTTCCTTCCCCCAAGCACTCAGGTTTTTGCTCTCCCTCTAACATTACCACAAAATCAGTGTGGACTCATTCTAGTACCTATAACTTCACCCTTTTTTCAGATATTTCACCATTCAAACCAAGATGATTCTCTGGAAAGGTCAAGTACAAGAGGGACAAGGCACTTTTATAAAATGTACAAGAACACTTGTGTTAATCTGCTAGGGCTGCCATAACAAAATACCACAGACTGTGTGGCTTTTACAACAGACATTTATTTTCTCCCAATTCTGGAAGCTGAAAAGTCCAAGATCAAGGTGCCAAGGTTGTTTGCTGGTGAGGCCTCTCTTCCTGACTTGCAGACAGCCACCATTTCAGTGTATCTTTACATGGCCTTTCCTCTGTTCTTGAGCAGAGATAGATCTCTGGTGTCTCTTCCTCTTCTTATAAGGACACCAGTCCTAGTGGATTAAGGTCCACCCTTATGACCTCATTTAACGTTAATTACATATGTAAAGGCCATATCTAAAAATAGAGTCACATTGAGGGTGAGGACGTCAACATATGACCTGGGGGGGGGTGCAGGGGGACACAATTCAGCCCATAACAACACTTATTCCCCAACTTTGGTCTGGGTGGGCCACTATAGGAAGAATTGGTAAGCAGTGTACTCAATCATGTGACCATTATCTTTATCATCTAGGGCTGTGTTAATCCAACAAGAGAATCCAAGTGGAGGAACCTGAACTATGTGTGTATAAGGCCTTCCTTTTGGCTGGCCTGCCCCCAGGAAGTGTGCCACCAGGCCAGCCTAGAACCACCAATAGGTAAAAGGAAGGAGCATGATGCCCAGTTATGATAAGGGAAGTATCCCAAATTTTTAAAAATAGGTCTATATAACTATTGGGAGGCAACTCCCTAGGGTGTCTCTCTGCACACTTTGTGAGCAAAGGCACTGGCTCTCTTTGTTCTGGACTCTTTTGTCCAGAACATTTCTCTAGCATACAGCCCTGGAGGATAAAGATTATGTCTCCCTCCAGAGCAAAGGACAGCTATGTTAACTTTCCAGTATAATAATGCTTCTCTCTAGGGCAAATATCAGGCAGTCTCATTGCCCATTATTAAAGACTTGGGCTCCTTGAACTTGGGGTTCTTTTCATGTATGCAACCCATTGCGTGTGCAGATTTCACCTGCCCCTCATCACATTGTGGGAATTGGGCTCAGGTACTCTGACAACTGCAATTGCCATAAGAAGCAAGTCCTCCCCCTCTGGGACCCATGAGTCTCACATCTTCTGCCAGCATCACTAAAATGAAAGCAGGCTAAGTTTTTAGTTTGCAAGTAGGATAAACGCTTCGCAGTTATTGATGGTCACCCCCACTACCTCTTTTGTCCTGATCATTACCCAGGAAGCAGCCGAGGAGAAGACCACTCCTCTCTGGGGACTGCCAAATTCAGTGACCAGACTGTCTCACCAAGGTGTGTGGACCAGGTAAAGGGGAGGGAGCAGAGTCAAAAATTTTTTTCTGTCGATTTTTGAGGAGGCTGTTTCAATACTCAGCCACACAGGATGCCTATGAGTGGTGGAAAGCACAGGAGGTCCGACAAATCCTTGACTGGAAGCACGGTGTTGAGCAGCTTTTGCAATAAAAGGCTCACCATTGTCCCAATGCAAATGGTCCATAAAGCCAAACATAGGGCATGGATCAGTTTCACAGGCCACAATGCTCTGGCAGGGGTTGATGACTGAACTAGAACAAAAACATCATAACCTCAAAAAGTATCAACAGCAGTGAGACACCACCAACAGCCCTGACAGGGCTCGAGCTTCCAGTGTAGTCTATCTGCCAGGAGCAGTCAAGGGCAAAGGTCCCGTGTGATACAGTCTCCCATTTGTAAGGGGAGAAAAGTCAGGTGGTTAAAGGGTAGAAGACTGAAGGTTGTTCTGGAAAAGTTTCAACAAGGCTGACAGTGAGTCCAAGAGGCAAAGTAACCCATGAGAGGCATCCCAGGAATGGGTCTTAGAATCCCTGGTATGCTCAGCCATTGGCTGAAAGCAGCCATGGCCATTGCCTTCTGTGCGAATGTAGACATGAATAGCAGAGCTCAGCAAATAAGGCTGTGTCCAACCACACTCTGCAAGT
The DNA here is from genome assembly GCF_037043125.1 of Eumetopias jubatus. Classification (NCBI taxonomy): domain Eukaryota; kingdom Metazoa; phylum Chordata; class Mammalia; order Carnivora; family Otariidae; genus Eumetopias; species Eumetopias jubatus. The sequence continues at coordinate 183,176,279 of NW_028274810.1, forward strand.
AGAAAACCTAAGAGGTGCATTTTTATAGCCACCACAACCAATTATGGTTAATAAAAAGGATTCCACATTAAATCACATTATAAGGGAAAAGGGGACTAAGATTCTGAAATAGAAAAAATCGAATAGCAAAACTGCAGATGCCTATCAATATCTATATGAGTATTGTGAATACGTAAAAGGAAAAGAACTAGACAGAGTGTCATATATGGTGTCAATCTATAATACATAAATGCTTATACTTTAAGAAGATTCCATGAGGAAATAAAAACCATCTTTAAAGCTCCAGAGAGAAAGGTACATTAATATGCCTGTAAGTTTTTTCAATGTGATAGATCACTTTTTTTGTTTTCTTGGTAACCACAAACAGCCCGAGGGATTTCTTTTGGTCTTTTCTATTTCTGGGACTCAGACAAGTAGAAAGAAGGAGCAGGAAAACACAGCCCCTCCCCTTCTCATGGCCCAGCTGGAAAAAGTCTCCCTTGGGCTGCGTGGGACCAGGACCTGGTAGAGGGAGAAAAGGGGAGCAGGGGGTGCAGCAGACCCAGAGAGTGCAGGCACATCATAATATCTTATCACATACCCAACTACATGTCAATTATTTTAAAGACCTATTGAGATATAATTCATATATCATAAAATTCACCTATGTAAAGTATACAATTCCATGATTTTAGTATACTCACAGAGCCGTACAACTAGTACCATGATCTGAATTTAGGATAATCACATCACCCCAAATTTTGAAACCCATTAGCAATTATTCCTCCAACTGCCCTCACTAGCCCCAGCCCTAGAAAACCACTAATGTACTTTCTGTCTCTGTAGATGTGCCCATTGCGGACATTCCCTATAAATGGAATCCTAGGATATGTGGTCTTTTGCACCTGACTTCTCTCATTTAACACAATGTTTTCATGGTTCATCCATAGTGTAGCATGCATCAATATGTTGTTCTGTTTTATGGCCAAATAACATTGCATTGTATGCTATATTTGGATATACCATATTTTGTTTGTCCATTCATTAATTAGTGGACATTTGGGTTGTTTTCATGTTTTGGCTATCATGAATAACATTGCTATGAATGTTTATGTACAAGTTTACATATGCTTTGAATTTTCTTGGGCATATACCTAGGAGTGGAATTGTGGGCTCATATGGTAACCCTATGTTTAACATTTTGAGGAACCACCAAACTAATTTCCACACCAGCTGCATCAGGTTACATACCCACCAGCAGTATAGGAGAGTTCCAGGTTCTCCATATCTTTGCTAACACTTGGTATTGTTGTCTTTTTTACTATAGTTATCCTGGTGGGTTTGAAGTGGTATTTCTTCGTGGTTTTAATTTGCATTTTCTTAATGGTTAATGATGTTGAGCATATTGTCATGTGCTTATTGGTCAGTTATGTATCTTCTTTGGAGAAATGTCTATTCAAATCCTTTGCCATGTTCTTAACTGGGTTACTTATGTTTTTGTTGTTGACCTGTAAGAGTTCTTTATATATTTTAGATACCAGTTTCTTATTAGATATGTGATTTCTAAATATCTTCTCCCATTCTGTGGGTTGTCTTTTCACCTTCTTGATATATCATTTGTGGCACGAAAAGTTTAAATTTTGATATAGTCAAATTTATTTTTTCTTTGATTCCTTATGCTTTTGGTGTCATATCTACACAACCATTGACTAATTCAAGATCACAGAAATTCATGTTTTCTTCTAAAAATGTAATCGTTTTAGCTCTTACACTCAGGTCTGTGGTCTGTTCTGAATTAATTTTGTTTATGATATAAGGAAGGGATTCTATTTCATTCTTTTACTTGTGGGTATCCACTTCTTCCAGCACCTCCTGTTGAAAAGATTATTTTTACCCCCATTGAACTATATGTCAATTTTAAGCAGAAAAAAAATGTTGTTTCTATATGACCACAATCTGAGAGGAGGACAATCAGGCTCATTAACTCAGTCTTCTCACATTCCAGAATTCCTAGTACTTGGTATTCTGTGGGACAAGCCTCCTCCAAACATACTTGTTAACTAAACAAATACAAGAACCATACTTAACCTTGCTGAACTACCTAAGAACTTGAACCACTTCTGTTTGCTATAAATACTCAGTGCTGTGAAGGAGGCTTCTGGTTTCTATTGAAACTCGATCCCAGAGTATTTGTCTGGGAAGCTGGGGGACTGATTTTCCTGTTTTACCCATGACCTCTCCCAATAAATGCATTTATTAATTTCCATGAATTGTTGTGGCTGGTGGGAGGTGTGTAGCAGCTGCCAGTTGTGTGGCTAGAAAATGCCAACTACCAACAGAAGGCCACAAAGACTATTGAATCGCTCCTTCCCAACTTCATCAATGCCTTGGCTCCTATGAATTTATGGCACTTTTTGGCCTTCTATCTTACTACAGAGAGAATAATGAAGACATTTAAGTGTCCTTCGGGCCAATCCTACTGCAGCAGGGCAAAAACATCAAATGAGATTTTTGCCATCAAGATGGACCAACTCAAGCAAGTTATTTGGCACATTGAAGGTGCTCAAAACATATTGGTAGAGAACATTAAAGATGTAATCCAAAGCCTACATCTGTACCATGGGACTCCAGAAAAAATAGCTAGAGAAGTGGTCTTCAAAGAGCCCAGAATCAGCCTCAAATTGAGGGTCATAATTATTTTAGGGAAGTCAATTTTTTTTCCTTTTTTTGAGATTTATTTATTTATTTATTTATTTATTTATTTATTTATTTAGTGCAAACAGGGGGAGGGGCAGAGGGAGAGGGAGAGAGGGAATCTCAATCAGACTCCACTCCGCTCATGGAGCCCGATGTGAGGCTTGATCCCAGGACCCTGAGATCAAGATCTGAGCCAAAATCAAGAGTCAGACGCTCAACCCACTGAGCCACCTAGGGACCCCTAGGGAAGTCAATTTCTAATTCATTCTGTACTGTTCTTTCAGTGTTGCTCATTCTAATTCTTATACCACAGTTGGAGCCACAGATATTCTGGGAAAAGAACACTTGCACTATAACATTCTCAAGTCCCCTGGGCATGACCCAGAGAAACACATTTCAGGCTCTGCACCAAGTTAGCACAGCAGATGCTACCCCTACCAAGAGATGTGGGAAGGCTTAGATCACAGGATCTTCACTCTGAAAGAGCCCTTAGAGATTCATGACACTCACTTTGTTACAGATGAGACAACTCAGGCCCAGAGAATTTAGGGATTTGGCCTGTGTCATGCCGTGAATTGAGGTTGATGGAGAACTATCCGTAAAGTATTTGGGGCAGGTTGACGTTTTGAGTCAAAATCACTGATGGAAAATAGTTTTTCATTCAAAATCTAATGCTTCAAACATGTCACTGTTTTATCCAAATTTTCAAGCTAAGGTTTTGATAATTAACATCAAGTGTTAGGTAAGGGTGGGGAGCAGTTACTACAGTTTCAAAGAAGCCAAATCTAAATATAATTCCCCCACTACCTTGTTAGGATACAAAAGACATCCTCCAGTACCTTTTTCTCTGCATTAAATGCATTACAATGAGAGGTCAGTTGACCTTTGTTCCTTGGATTATTTTGACATTGTTCAAAGAGCCTCCAGTGTGCATTTCACAGAGCCCAGGTGCTGGGCCACCCTTGAACATGGGTCCCCAGACCTTACTGTCAAATTCAGCAATTATTTTCTCTCTCTCTGCAGCTGTGTTCAGAAGACTGCTTTTGTGGACCACCAGGAATTTCCTGTGATAGAATATCAGAAAGCTACTGGTGACTCGGAGGAGGTGACTTCACAGGGCAAAAGTTCCCTTTCTACAATAAACATTCTCAGTGTGGCCATGTAGGAGACTTCCTACACAGACCCCACACCTACGAGCCACTTGTCTTCTTGACACCAAATAGGCAGAGAAAGAGACAGAACCCTTTGTAAGAGATTATCTTTTTTTTCCAAAGTGAACTTGCCTACAGGTTCCTAGTATATCAGCATCATCATAAAAAGCGGTGAAAAGAAAGCTCACCTAGAAAGGAATTTAAGAGAGATGAGTTTTATAAAGCCAACAGGCAAGCCAGTTCACAGTTCCTAAGTGAGGGATGGAGGCTTTGTCAAATGACTTGAAGGCGCTTCAGCATTTTGAAGGGGGAGGAGCAGGGCACCTCCCTGGCACACTGACCAGCCTTGTGCCCCACGGGAGGCCTGGGAGCAAGAAGTCTACCTCCTCAGCAGCCATTGCAAAAGCCACCGTTCAGAAGAGAGTTACTAAAGAAAAAAGCCAGACCTGCTTGGTCAGAGCAGGTACATACCTAAGACCTATCTGATCTTCTACGCATCTGGGGAGAGAGCGGTCCAAGGGAAGGGGGCAAACCAGACATCTACCACAAGTGGACGTGGCCCTGCAAGCCAAGCTTCCTTGACATTTCCTCTTCTATCTCTCAAAGACTGCACTCTCCTCCCTAACTTGCCCTTTGTGACAGATTCTCACCCACAAAAATCTCATTCTTAGGAGCCATTAGTATTACCCCCGGTAAATGAGAAAAAATGGCTTGCTGGCATGGTAGAGGATGGATCCATCAAGAGCTGAAGGTGAGGGGCGCTTGGGTGGCTCAGTCGGTTAAGCGTCTGTCTTCGGCTCAGGTCATGATCCCAGGGTCCTGGGATCGAGCCCGGCAGGGCTCCCTGCTCAGTGGGAGTCTGCTTCTCCCTCTCCTCTGCCCCCCCCTCCTCATGCTCTCTCACAAATAAATAAAATCTTAAAAAAAAAAAAAAAGGCTGAAGGTGAGCTTTGGAGGGTCTTTTACAACAATCTGTATTCTTAGCAAGGACGTTTGCCCTCACACTAGGCTGCTTCCAGCTAGTTGACAGGGTTGACTTCCCACTTTCGCTGGTTTCCAGTGGTTAATATTTCCCGTTCATATGATTAGTCTCCTCAGGTAGCTATTATAAGCTCCTCTCCTCTTTGTAAAATAGGAGTTCATTGTTTGATCAGTTCGTGCTTTCCTAGGCATGCCCACACAACAGTGGGGGGGGTCTAGAGGCCTCACCGGGCTTTCTGTGAAAAGGTGATAGCAGCGGGCTGATTGCCGGTGGAGCAAGCAACCACCCTGGCCGCCTCCTCCAATTCCTGTCCCGAGCACCCCCGAGGCCCCATCTCCACCAAGGGCTAAGGAGAGGGCAGTCCAACCCCTTTATCTTCATGGGACTGGATTCATCAGTTCTCCTAAAGGTTTCCAAGTGTAAGAGAAGAGCTTCATCCATTTCTTTCTTTTTCCCCTGTTTCTGTATGAAGTGGAATCACAGCAGGACTTTGTGCACCTCTCACACCTTTCCTGAGGCAAAATACAGTTTGCCTTTGGTGTCCCTTCCACTGCCTCCCTCGAAGGATTTGACAACGGCTGCCTTCCAGACAACAAGTGTGGGTGACCCAGGCTCCCTGTGACCACCATACCTGGGCGTTGTGGTCCAGCCAACATCCTGGGCAGAGGGCACATCTGCCCGGGGGTGGGGACGGTCCAGGAAAAGGAGCTAGCAGGTACATGCACAACAGGACCCCAGACTCCAACTGTATCCAAGAACTGCTTAAATCTTCAGAGGTGTCTCTGTGAGCGACCCCAACATTCAGTAGGCAGCCCAGTCAGAATTGTCTCTGGCAAGGGAACAAAATGCATATTGTAAGGTTTAGGGAACAGTGCAAAGAGGCACACTAGTCTCCCCACTTCTCAGAAGCTACTTAAATCACTCTCTGAGGCTGCTTTGTCCTGAAACACAGACTCCTGTCCGGTTCTGGGGAGGCTCCGCTCCTGAGCTGCCCCTCCATTTCTTACTGCTGTTTCTCCTTTCCCAGGATGCCAGCGTTCAACCCTGACTTTCATCCATTGTTTCGCTTCCTTCTAGCCCATCTCCTAACCCATGGCTGAACCACTGCAAATTACCATTTACAAACACATTTGTTTGGGTATAATAAACTGGCATGACTTCTCCTCTATAGAATATGCAGGAAGGATATATACAATGGGACCCAGACAGAGACCAGGCCTGGAGGACTGAAGGAGGAACTAGGAGTGATGTAATCTCTATCCAGGGCACACGGCCCTTCCCCCTCTGTGACAGAGAACAAGGTGCATCATCTCGCCAGACCTCAGCCAGCTCCCTCATTTGTAAACTAACAGTATATAATCAGAGGGTCTCTCAGGCCTCAGGCTCTAAAATTTCAGATCAGTAAGATGATTTCTGAGCACTTACCTAATACCAGGCATGAAACGGCCCAGATCCTTATCCCCATGAGCTTAGCACAATGGAAAGGGCAAATATCAAAAAGAAATAATTATAAACAATAAACCTACAAGTGTCTAAATTACTACAGAAGAAAACTGAAAGTGCTCTAAAGGCAAATAATCCAGTCTGGGTATTGTGATGGCATAAATTTTTGCAACTACCCCGTAGCACTCACTTGATTGAGGAAATGGCTTCAATGTACATGTGAAGGAAATGTACAGAAAATCACAAGTTTCAGTGGGAAATATGGAAGGCCTAATGATATCACCAAGGCCTCAGAACTTGAAGAAAAAAAGATGAAAGCAAAGGTGACCATTTGGGTTCTTACTCCCCATGCCCACAGGGCCCGTTCATTCTCAACAAACTGAACATCGGCCTGGGCATGGTCACTTTGTGGTGCAATTTATCTATAGGTGATTTTTAAAGGGCGTGGTCATCAGCAAAAGAAACTGACCGTGGCTGATTCAAACAGAAAGATGCACACTGAATTGCTCAGTGTGGAGGCTGGAGAACTGGGTTCACAAAATGGACAGGAACAAAGACAAGCCAGGCCAGAGGAGGCCAGCCAAAATCACAGCACTGAACCGGACCCAGGTGGATAATGAGCACATACCTTGGGAGTCAGGGTTCACATCCTAGAGACAGACTGTTTTGTTCTCATCCCACCACCAACTAGCTGTGCAACCTTGAGCAAATTGTTTAACCTACCACCAACTAGCTGTGCAACCTTGAGCAAATTATTTAGCCTCAATTCCTTGTCTGTAAAATTAAACTAAATAATTCTAGGGGCACCTGGCTCAAACAGTTATGAGACCGACTCTTGATTTCAGCTCAAGTCACGATCTCAGGGTCATGAGACTGAGACCTGGGTCTGGTTCCGTGTTCAGTGTGGAGTCGGCTTGAGATTCTCTCTCCCTTTCCCTCTGCCCCTCCCTCCTTCCCCTCCACCCACCCCCAGCATGCTTGCACTCTCTCTCTCTCTCTCTCTCTCAAATAAGTAAATAAATCTTAAAAATAAATTCCATATTTTAACAAGTCTAAAATGTTGTCGGTTGTAAGATAATACTGCTTTTTTATGAGCCACTAAGAGAAAACACTGCCAATTAAACTATGCCACAGGGCTTTCTCATCACTTCAAATTTTTTGTTTTATGTTTCAAAAACAAAATTTTTGTTTTATGTTTATGTTTATGTTTTATGTTTTAGATCTATGTTTAGATCTAAAAATCCTTATTAGATCTATTTAGATACAGGTTTTTATTGTGTCACTCTTATACATACATAAAAAGGAAAATATAACAAAAATACATTAGGATACTTCTAGGTCTTTCTCAACTCAGAGCCCAACTCTCCCAAATGGCTTGTTGGCCTGGTCATTTTTGTTTTGTTTTGTTTTGTTTTGTTTTCATTTCAAGTGGGCTTCACACCCAGCGTGGAACCCAACTCGGGGCTTGAACTCACGATGCTGAGATCAAGACCTCAGCTATCAAGAGTCAGCTGCTTCACTGACCCAGCCACCCAGGCGCCCCTGGGCTGGTCATTGTTGTCCACACGTGTCCACCAGCGGCTGCTGATCTCTGGGCCTTCACGGTCACTGGTAGCATTTCTTCCAAGACTGCTCGCCCGTTTTCTCCTGGAGCTGCGGCAAGCCTCCCACACCCCTTCTCCAAGGTGTGGCGCGACTGCTTTCTTGACCTTCACAGAGGCGTCAAGAGGCTTTCAGAACACACACACAGTCCTTTCCAAATACTCCTCTGGGGTTTTTTTGCCTGAAACAGCAAGGATCTGTGGGCATCCTCTTATGCCACTGAAGACAAGTAGGTGTGTGCTGTCGGACGAGCATAACCACCACCAGCAGGCACGATGCCTCAGAGCTCACGATCAACAGACGACAGCCGGCCCAGGAGACTGCCATGAGACTGCCGTGAGACGTGAGACTCGTGTTCATTTACATGAAGAACTTAGCCCTGCTCCAGCGTGTTGTCAGCACTCCACAAATGTCAGTTATTTTCTACCTTTAAGAAATAAGCGGGGCACCTGGGGTGGCTCAGTCAGTGAAGCGTCTGCCTTCAGCTCAGGTCATGATCCTGGGGTCCTGGGATGGAGCCCCAAATTGGGCTCCCTATTCAGTGGGGAGCCTTCTTCTCCCTCTCCCTCTGCTGCTCCCCCTGCTTGTGCTCTCTCTCTCTCTGACAAATAAATGAATAAAATAAAAAAAAATACTTGTAGCAAATTAGGAGTGTTTTATAAAGGTGCACCTGTTTATCTTAGCTTGAACAGATCACCTGGAGGACAGGATAAAATGAGCCACTCTCCCATTTGCAAGCTTTCAAAAGAAATCTGTGAGGGAGTCCGTAAGTATCAGGAGGGGGATGAATAAGTGAAACAGATTTTCTTTTTTTTTTTTTTTAAGATTTTATTTATTTATTTGGGAGAGAAAGAGAGAAAGCACAGTGGGAGAGGGACAAGCAGACTCCCCACTGAGTGCAGGGCTCCATCCCAGGACCTGGGGATCATGACCTGAGCCGAAGGCAGACGCTTAATGGCTGAGCCCCCCCCCGGCCCAGGCGCCCCTGAAACAGATTTTCTTTAGTTCTGCCAGGGAGCCTGAGATCTGCTCTCCTCTTGATGACAAAGTGTATAGCCACTTAGCTAGGATTCAGACCAGCTCAAAGGGCTGGTGGCAGCAAGGGAGGGACATTCCTTATGGTTCAGTGCAAGTAAATAGCTTTTTTTTCATCTCTATTTAAACGTAGCTCATTAGTATGTTGTGTACTTGGGAACCCCAAACAGCCTCATTGGTTTTCTTTTGTGTTATAAGACTTAGAACACTGAATTCTATTTCTGGCCGTGACTCCTAATACACCTTTCTCACCCAGGGAGAGCTGGGGCTGCGGGGGAGGGGGGGGCGTATGGGGGGGGATGGAAAAAGTTCTGGCTGTGGAGGAGCTGTCAGAGGAGGGTGTGGAACAAAGACCAGGAACCCCTTTCCAGTTCTGACCATGTGCCACATGCATCCTCAGACAGCAGGCGAGAGACAGTGGCGGGGGGCGGTCAGCTGGCTGATGGGGTTACTTGGCCCAACTGGAAAAGCCTTTATTTTACAATCATTCATATATATATATATATATATATATATATATATATATATATGTATGTATGTATGTATATACATACATACATACATATATATAAGACATTTTAAAAACCATCAGTCCCATTCCTTTGCATTTGCTTTTGGTGCAATTTGGTATTTCTAAGGGAAATATCTGAAGAATATTTTGAATCTTGATGTGAGAGTTCATTGGCTCCAGGGACCAAAATTCTGCTCTCCTTGGTTTTATCTATATAATAAGAACAAATAGCTTAGATCTAGGTGGCAGGCGCACAGGCAAACAAAAGTAATTGGGGCCCTTGCCTTCTCCCTGCATTTGTAGGCCAGTATGTCAGGCTCCTAGTGGTAGAACACCATTTCTAAATTAGTATATTTGGCTTTGAGCAATAAAGTATGACTGTTTTTTATCTTGGCAAATACTCTAAAACACTGTGCCAAAATATAGTCCCAACAGAGAGAGAGAGACCAAGAGAACCTAGCTCTACACATTATCACCAACACTGGATTCTTTGGGGATTATTTCCTCATTGATAAGGTTATGGAGGTTTCAGACTTAAAAACTTTTTCTCTGAATTTCTCATTTCTCTAGCCGATGGCTTCATGAATTGACAGTCATGCACACCTCACCAGAGTAACTTAGGAGATGAGTATCCATGCTAACTGACGGGGGTGGGGGGGGCACACAAGCTAATAAGCTGATGTGATAGACAAGAATCTCTGAATGCTCCAAGTCCGCTGAGGCCCAACACAAACTGGGAACCTCTTCCCAAGAAGCCTGCTCCAGAAGTCTAGAGGCAGAGAAGACAAAAGTGCCTCAGGGAGCTACTACAGTGTTTCAGCCTCCCTAAAAAGGTAGGGCAGCCCTCACTGTGTGAAGACTGAAGCCAGGGGAGTGCAGCCCTTGGCAATATGCTATGTGGTGGCCCTGGGGTGCAGGGCGAGCAGTTATTACAAGCTCTCTATTTGGTCCCTTAGCCTCGCCTTACAGTTCCCTGTGGCTGGTAAGCCTGAAGTCTCAATTTATAGATTTCTTTGTTTATTCTAAAGGAAAGAAGCAGGAAGTTCATTTTTACTGGTGACCTTGAACTAGATGTCTTTGATGATGCAGTTTAATGGGTTAAAGTTTCATCGTAGTTTATTTATGTCATTATAAAATGACGCCATCCTTGTTTTTATATTTTTTCACATTTAATGAGCGTACTTCTTGTAGTAAGTTATACCACACACACACACACACACACACACACACATTTAAAGCAAAAGTTTTTCCATTTACTTTTTTTTTAGTTTTTAGTTTTTTAGGTCTTTTTTTTTAGTTTTTCCATTTATTCATTTTTATTGTAGCTCCGCCCCAACCTATAGTACAAATAGTGTCATATTATTTGCAAATATTTGCCAGAACTTTTAGAACAATAATTGATTTTAGTCTTTCTAAAGGGTTTTAGACTTGAACAGAGAAGGTTTAAAATATGTCCTCTCTACAGTCATTCATCAGATACAACTTGTATGTCATACATAACATCTTTTGTATCAGCTTTGTTTTGTCTTCATTTGAAGAGCAAAATGTTATTCCTTCCAATGGGGAAAAAATGCAGGAACCACCGACTGTGACGGTTCTTAAGTCACCCTTTAGAAACCCGAGGAAATATGAAGAAATGGGTCCTCCTAGTGTTCTGCGTGTGCTGCTGCAATATGCCGACACCCTAACTCATAGGAGAGCTTCTCCAACTTTATTTTTTTTATTTTATTATGTTATGTTAGTCACCATACAGTACATCATCAGTTTTTGATGTGGTGATCCATGATCCATTGTTTTCGTATAACACCCAGTGCTCCATGCAGTACGTACCCTCCTTAATACCCATCACCAGGCTAACCTACCCACCCTCCTCCCCTCTAAAACCCTGTTTGTCTCTCAGAGTCCATAGTCTCTCATGGTCCATCTCTCCCTCTGATTCCGCCCCCTCATTTTTCCCTTCCTTCTCCTAATATCCTCCATGCTATTTCTCATGTTCCACATATAAGTGAAACCATATGATAATTGACTTTCTCTGCTTGACTTATTTCACTTAGCATAATCTCCTCCAGTCCCATCCATGTTGATGTAAAAATTGGGTATTCATCCTTTGTGATGGCTGAGTAATATTCCATTGTATATATGGACCACATCTTCTTTATCCATTCATCTGTTGAAGGGCATCTCAGCTCTTTCCACAGTTTGGCTATTGTGGACATTGCTGCTATGAACATTGGGGTGCATATGGCCCTTCTTTTCACTACATCTGTGTCTTTGGGATAAATATCCAGCAGTGCAATTGCTGGGTCATAGGGTAGCCCTATTTTTAAATTTTTAAGGAACCTCCACACTGTTTTCCAAAGTGGCTGTACCAACTTTCATTCCCACCAACAGTGTAAGAGGGTTCCCCTTTCTCCACAACCTCTCCAGAGCTTCTCCAACTTTAAAGCACACAGATACTATCTGGGGATCTTGTTAAGATGCAGATTCTTACACAGAAGATGAGGAGTGAGGAGTGGGATTCTGCATTGCTAACAAGCTCACAGAGGATGCCAACGCCGCTGGCTCACGGAATTTCCATGAGTTTGATGGTGTCGAGTTGTGTCAATAGAATCAGAAAGTTGTAATTACATGTAAAGATCTTTTTAGATGTTAAAAATTCAGAAGTCAAACTCATTTTCCCCTTTCCTAGAGGCCATATATTAGTTGAAATTGGTGAAATTAGTTGAATTGGTGATGTTGAATTACAAATTTCAGAGCAGCTAATTGCCCTAAATGAAATTCCTTTAATGATCGACCGTTACTTTCATAACTACAACATCTAAGAACATGCCCGCTTACTGATTTGCCCATGCTTTACTGTTAACAGTTCTAAAAGCAATGTTCCCATGTTCTATTTTGTCCCCCTAACAGCTGGCAATGTTATAGCGGATGCCTGGCCTATTGGTCTAGAGAGATGAATTTTCCAGGTGAGAGAACAAAAAGCAGGTGGGCACGAAATGCCTCACTGCTGGCCATACGATCGCAGGGACATCTAGCCCAAGCAGAGCTTATTATGAGAGTCATGTAAGGGAAGAAGTCTGTGTTGTTAGGGACTGTCTTCCCTGAAGCCATCCCTATGATGGCTTCACCAGAGTAATGTGTTCACGCTTGTGGGAACTTCGCTCTGCTCAGCACTTACTAAATGATTTCTGTCCCTTCTCCATCATACTGAGCACCACAGCCGTACGAGGAATTCACTACTGCTCCTACCACTTTGTCAAGGAAGCTGCTGAGGCTTAGAGCTTGAACAGCCCTCCCGGTAAGCTGCTGATTCGGGACACATACCCGGGACCACCTCATTCAAAAACTCTTGCTTTGAGCCACTTTGCTACCACATTTAACGCTAGCTTGTGAATGCACAACTTCTGGGCTTCTCTTCCTTAGAGAGTTTGCAGCTGGATTTCAAATATGTATGCATAATATATAATCTCAAAAAGTAAGAGTTTATCTATTCTGTATCCTTAAAGTGCTAGGAGGTACTGTAAATGTCAGTCTTGGAAACTTGGGAAAGTCAACATCTAAACAGCTTTATAGTATCTCTGGGAGACTTAAGTGAAAATCAGTGTAAAAGCCATTGTTGCTACTTCTGGTTTGCTTCCTCCCCTGCATCCCTTCCTTGTCCCTCTCCCCCTCCTCCTCCTTTTTATGGTCACTAACTACAAGTGATGAAGAATTTAGGTTTGCCTAAGACTGAGGTTCCAATGCCTTTAAAATTAAAGGCGAACCAGAGTGTTGGGAGTAAGCCACTTACAGCATTTACCGCACTGCAATTTAATTATTCATTCATTTAGTTATCTGTTCCCTTCTACAGGTCTGTGTGTGCCTGTACGACAATAACTCTGCCTGTCTGATTTTAGTATTCCAGTGCTTAGCATTGTGTCTGGTGTGTGAGCATTTCATGCTTGCTGAAAATATAAACTCATGAGTAATTATTGAGTAATTAAGTCTGGCCAAGGTCAAACGGGGAAATTCCCCAAGAAATGTTCATATTTAGTCACTAGGTGGCAGCCGTGCCTAATCTTGGATGGCCAAATTGAATTTTTTTTTTTTTAATGATGTTGAGTCTCCACTTGAAGAAAGGAGAACCATTTGGAGCCACTTAGAGCTGCAAAGAGCCTCAGAGGTCATTGTTCATTACTTCTGTGGGTCCTTCACTCCGTTTGTCAAAGTAGGAGGCTAACATTTCACTCTCAATAGCTACAGCATACACGTGGCCAAGAGATTGTTAGATAAATGAGGAGAAAAGCATGGACAACCCATTCAGCTCAACATTTGAGAACTGACACCAGCTTCTTCTCCAACTTCAAACAATCTCCAGCAACATCTCATGCTTTCTCTGAAATTCTTCCTTCTCATTCTTCAGTCAATAGAATGAAATTACAGGGATGCTACAAATGACATTCACAAATGAGAAACAGTAAGTGTACATTAGCTTGACTCCCCATCCCCACCCCCACCTACATCCCTCTCAGGAGTTAGTTTTGTTCAAGTCAATGTGACTCTACAGGGACACTAGCCTCAGTACCAGCATCACTGCATGGCAGGTGGACTGTGCCCAAATTCTCATCAGCTATAATTCCTGATGCAAGGCAGAGCAAATTCCTACCTCTCCCTTAAGCAACTTCTCTGTCCATGGGACAAGAATGATAATCATGACCTATTTCCGGGGCAGCTCCTACCTGAGGTGTTGTCCCTACCTATATTGGAGAGGCAATAAAAAGAGACCCACCTCCCTAAGAACTTCCCTGAACCATAGTCACGTTTTATGTTCAAGATAAACAACTGACATTATAACACCTACTACATTATAAGTCTTTGGCCCTTGAGACCTATGGTCTTGTGTTATAAAATCGTCCCTGAGTGATGACTTGATGTTGACATAATACTGGAGGCAGAGAAGAGAAAGACCAATAAGCTTCTGGTTGATATGAGAAAGCATTGCTATGAAAATTTTTAAGACTTGTGGGAAGTGCACAAGAAAAAGAATTCTTACACTTAGCAAAATGGATGCAATTTTATGGCATTGCATGTAGTATGTCTACTATTCTCATTTTAAATGTATTTTACACTGAAAAATGTCTTGATTTTAAAATATTCTGGCACAGTCAGAAGAGCATGTGACTCTTGATCTTTGGGTCCTGAGTTTGAGCCCCATGTTGGGCATAGAGATTACTTAAATAATATTACTTAAAATAATAGGAAAGGTAATTTTTGCCACCTGCTGAGCAAATTACTAAATCAGAAATGAATAAAAGACATTAATACCAACCTTACAGAAATAAGAAGGATTATAAGAGAACACTGTAAACAATAGTATGCCAACAGATTAGGTAATCTAGATGAAATGGATAAACAGCTAGAAAGACAAACTACCAAAATGGATTCAAAATGAATAGAAATTTTGAAAAGATGTCTAACAAGTAAAGAAATTGAATTAATAATTTTTAAAATTTCCAAATTAATTAATTAATTAATTAAATTTAAGTGTAATTTAAAAACTTCCCACAAAGAAAAGCCCAGGATCAGATGACTTCACTAGTGAATTCTATCAAAGATTTAAAGAATTACCACCAATTCTTCACAAACTCTTCAAAAAAAAAAAAAAAAAACAGAGGAGGGAACACTTTCAAATCATTCCATTTGCCCAGTGTTACACTAATACTAAACCAGATCAAGACATCAAAGAAAAACATCCAGACAAATATAATTATATATGCAAAAATAATCAACAAAATACTAGAGGACTAAATCCAGCAACATATAAAAAGGATTATATACCATAACCAAGTGGAATTTATCCCAGATATACAAGGTTTGTTTAATATATCTGAAAATCAATCAAAGTAATATACCACATTAATAGAATAAATGACAAAACCACATGATCATTTCAAAGAACAAAAAAAGCATTTGGCAAAATCCAACACCCATTCATGATAAAAGATGATAAATCCAACACCCATTCATGATAAAAACACTCCAACAAAATAGGAATAGAGGGGATTTCCTCAACCTGATAGAGGGCATGTATAAAAAACCCACATTCATTGTCAATGCTGAGATTAAAAGCTTTACTCAAGATCAGGACCAAGGCTGACTGAACCCACCACTGCTGTTCAACACTGTCCTGGAAGCTGTAATAAGGACAATTAGAGGAAGGAAAGGAGAGGAGAGGAGAGGAAGAAGGAGGAGGGATGGAGGGAGGAAGGAAAGAGAAGGAAGGAAGGAAGGAAGGAAGGAAGGAAGGAAGGAAGGAAGGAAGGAAGGAAGGAGAAAAAGAAAGAAAGAAAGAAAAAGGGAGAGGGGGGGAGGGAAGGAAGGAAGGGAGGGAGAAAAAGGGGGAGAGAGAGGGAGAGAGGAAAGGAAGGATGGAAGGAAGGAAGGATGGAAGGATGGAAGGATGGATGGAAGGAAGGAAGGAAGGATGGAAGGAAGGATGGATGGAAGGAAGGAAGGATGGATGGAAGGAAGGAAGGATGGATGGAAGGAAGGAAGGATGGAAGGAAGGAAGGAAGGATGGAAGGAAGGATGGATGGAAGGAAGGAAGGATGGATGGAAGGAAGGATGGATGGAAGGAAGGAAGGATGGAAGGATGGAAGGAAGGAAGGAAGGATGGAAGGAAGGAAGGATGGAAAGAAGGAAGGATGGAAGGAAGGAAGGATGGAGGGAAGGAAGGAAGGATGGAAGGAAGGATGGATGGAGGGAAGGAAGGAAGGAAGGAAGGAAGGAAGGAAGGAAGGTTGGAAGGAAGGATGGATGGAAGGAAGGATGGATGGAGGGAAGGAAGGAAGGAAGGAAGGATGGAAGGAAGGATGGATGGAAGGAAGGAAGGATGGATGGAACGAAGGAAGGATGGAAGGAAGGAAGGATGGAAGGAAGGAAGGAAGGATGGAAGGAAGGATGGATGGAAGGAAGGAAGGAAGGAAGGAAGGATGGATGGAAGGATGGAAGGAAGGAAGGAAGGAAGGAAGGAAGGAAGGAAGGAAGGAAGGATGGAAGGAAGGAAGGATGGAAGGAAGGAAGGAAGGATGGAAGGATGGAAGGATGGATGGAAGGAAGGAAGGAAGGATGGAAGGATGGATGGAAGGAAGGAAGGAAGGAAGGATGGAAGGAAGATGGAAGGAAGGAAGGATGGAAGGAAGGATGGAAGGAAGGAAGGATGGAAGGAAGGAAGGATGGAAGGATGGAAGGAAGGATGGATGGAAGGAAGGAAGGATGGAAGGAAGGAAGGAAGGAAAGGGAGGGAGGGATAAAGGAAGGAAGGGGGAAGAAGGAAAGAAGGAAAGAAAGGGAAAAGGAAGAAATACGAGGCATCCAATTTGTAAAGAGAAGTCAAAGTATTCATAAAGGATATCATCCTGTATATGTAAAATCCAGGGTTGCCTAGGTGGCCAGTCACTTAAGCATTCGGCTCAGGTCATGATCTCAGGGTCATGAGATCGAGCCCCACATTGGGCCCCTTGCTCAGTGGGGAGTCTGCTTGAGATTCTCTCCCTCTCCCTCTGCCCTTCCCCCAACTCATGTTTTTTCTCTCCCTCTCTCTCAAATAAATAAATCTTTAAAAAAGAAAATCCAAAAAGAATCAACAACAACAAATCAGAGCTAATGAATGAATTCAGCAAGCTTGCAAGATAACAAGAGCAATATACAAAGGTCAAGTGTATTTCTATACACAACCAATAAACAATTCAACAATGAAATAAAGAAAACAATTTAATTTACTATGGCTTTAAAAATAGCAAGATACTTAGGAATAAATTTATCCAAAAAGTATAAAACTTGTACAAAATATTAAAAGGAATTAAAGAAAATTTAAATAAAAGACATTCCATATTCATGGATTAGAAGTTTTAATATTGCTTAAGGTGGAAATATTACCAAATTGATCTACAAATTTAATGCAATTGCTATCAAAATCCAAGCTGTCTTTTTGCAGAAAGTGACAAGTCAATTTTCAAATGCATATGGAAATAGAAGGGACTCAGAAGAGCCAAAAGATGGGCGCCTGGGTGGCTCAGTCGATTGGGCAGCTGCCTTCGGCTCAGGTCATGATCCTGGGGTCCTGGGATCGAGCCCCACGTCTGGCTCCCTGCTCGGCAGGGAGCCTGCTTCTCCCTCTCCCACTGCCTGCCACTCTGCCTACTTGTGCTCTCTCTATCTCTCTGTCAAATAAATAAATAAAATCTTTAAAAAAAAAAAAAGAAGAAGAAGAGCCAAAAGAACCTTGAAAAGGAACAAAGTTGAAATTTCTGGACTTCAAACCTACTATAAAATTATAGTAATTAAGACTGTGTGGTATTAGCACAAAATTACACATGTAGTTTAATGGAATAGAATTCAGAAGCCAGAAATAAACCCTCACATTTACAGTCAATTGATTTTCAACAAATACTCTTGTCAATGAATGGTGCTGAGACAACTGATATCCACATGCAAAACAATAAAGGTGGACACTTACCTCACACATATTTTGAGTCAATATACAAATGTTAGCTTAAAATAAGTCAAATACCTAAATGTGAAAACCAAAACTATAAAACTCACAGAAGAAAACCTAGGATTAAATCATGATCTCAGATTAGATTATTAAATATGACACCAAAACACAACAACAAAAATAGATAATTTGGACTTCAGCAAAATCAAAAATTTTTTGTGCATGGAAGGATACTCTCAAAAATGTGAAACAATAACCCACAGAATGAGAGAAAACATTTGCAAATCATATATCCAATAAGGATTTGTATCTTCAGTATATAAAGAACAGTTACAAGTCAACGATAAAAAGACAAATAATCCAATTTTAAAAATTGGCAAATGACATGAATAGATCTTTCTCCAAAGAAGATATATAAGTGGCAAATAAACCAATGAAGGTGATGATTAACATCACTAGGTATTAGGGAAATGCACATCAAAACCACAATGAGAGATTATGTCACACTCACTAGAAAGGCTACAATTTAAAAAAAAAAAACAGTAACAGTCTTGGCAAGGATGTGGAAAATTGGAACCCTGGTACATGGCTGGTAGGAATGTAAAATGGTACAGCTAATGTGGATAACAGTTTAAGAGTTCCTCAAAAATTTACACATAGAATTAACAGATGACCCAGCAATTCGATTCCTAGGTATATACCCAAGAGAACTGTGGAACAGATACTCAAACAAATGCTTGCACATGAATGTTCATAGTAGCACTAACCACAATAGCCAAAAGGTGGAAACAGCCCAAATGTTCATCAGTGGATGAATGGATAAATAAATTGTGGCGTATATATACAATGGAATATTATTCAGCAATAAAAAGGAAGGAGGTTCTGATATATGCTATGACATGAATGAAGTTTGGAAACCTCATGCTAAGTGAAAGAAGCCAGACACAAAAGACCACATATTGTATGATTCCATTTATATGACGTATCCAGAATAGATAATTCCATAGTGATAGAAAGACTGGTGGTTGCCAGGGACAGGGAGAATGGATAGTGACGGCTTAACAGGCACAGGTTTTAGAGTGATGAAAATGTTCTGAAACTAGACAGAGGTAGTAGTCACACAACATTGTGAATGTACTAAATTGCACTGAATTGTTTAAAGTCATTAATTTTGTTATGTGAATTCACCTCAATTTTAAAAACTGCTGTGAAGGGGAACCTGGGCTGCTCAGTCAGCTAAGCATCTGACTCTTGATTTCAGCTGAGGTCATGATCTAGGGTCATGAGATCGAGCTCCATGTGGGGTCCACACTGGGCATGAAGTCTGCTTAAGATCTCTCTCTCCCCCTCCCCTTGCGTAAGTGTGTGAGCATGTGCACTCACAAGTGCATGTGCTCTCTCTAAAAAAAAAAAAAAAATGAAATAAAATAATAAAAATACAAAACTGCTGTGAAGACAAAATGGAAGAACAAGTATTCTCTGCAGTATCCATCCCTTACCTCATTTCCTATGACCTTCCCTTGCTTCTTTGCTCCAACAAGAGTTCATAAAGTCTTGGAGAGCTTATAAATGCAATACTTCCTTCCATGATGGCATCTCAATGCCTGCTGCTACCTTTGAATGAAATGATTGCTCTCACTGCCTCACTTAGTTCACTCCTCACAGGGAAGCCTTCCCTGACCTCCCTGATGAAATTAAATACTTTTTATATGCTGTCATTGTCCCACATAATTCTCATTTCCAGCATTTATTACCACCATGATATAAAATTCATTTCTGTCAATTAGACTATAAATTGCAGGAAGGCAAAGATTATGTTTGATTCAGCACGGCCATACTCAGGGTTCATTACTTAGTAGGTGTTCAATAAACAATTAAGCATTTGAATGTTCAATAGAATAAATGAATTTTTGAAAATTTTTTGCACAGTGCCTTGCATATATGAGGTTCTTTACCTGTAAAAAAAAAATCATTTTAGGAAAACAATTTGGCGCTTCCTCAAAACTTAAAGCATTATCATATGATCCAGCAATTTCACTTGTAGGTATGCTCCCCCCAAAAAAATGAAAGCAGGGACTGAAGCAGATAATTTTTTTTTAAAGATTCTTTTATTTATGTGGCAGAGAGATACAGAGAGAGAACAAGTAGGCAGAGAGGCAGGCAGAGGGAGAGGGAGAAGAGGGCTCCCTGACGCGGGGCTCAATCCCAGGACCCTGGATCATGACCTGAGCCGAAGGCAGCCGCTTAACCGACTGAGCCACCCAGGCGCCCCTGAAGCAGATACTTGTACACCAATGTTAATAGCAGCATTGTAAAAGGTGAAGTCAACTCATCAACAGATGAGTGAATAAGCAAAATGTGGTATATCCATAAATGGAATATTACTCAGCAATAAAAAAGGATGAACTGCTGCATGCTACAATGTGAATGAACCTCAAAAATACTATGCCAAGTGAAAGAAATGACACACAGAAGATCACATCTTTATGATACAATTTATGTGAAATTTTCAGAATGGGCAAATCTACAGAGACAGGAAATAGATTGGTAGTTGTTTCAGGATGGGATGGGGAGAAAAGAATGGGTAGTGGCTGCTAACGGGCACGGTTTCCTTTTATGATGATGGGAATGTCCTATAATTAGATTCTGGCGATGGTCGTACAAATTTGTAAATATACCAAAAACTATTACACACTGAGAATCAGTAAATATTATGATATATAAATTACCTCAATAAAGTTGTTTTTAAAAAATAAGAATACCATATACTAGTAAAAGAACAAATTAAATCCATTATAGGCAGAAGAAAGGAAACAATAATGATAAGCAAAAATCAAGAAAATTAAAAACAAAAAATAGAGAAAAATCAATGAAACAAAAAATTCATCCTTTGAGATGATCAATAAAATTGATAAACTTCTATTAGTCTGATCAAAAAAAGTGGGGGAAGATGAAAATTACAATCAGGAACTAGGGAGGGACATCTCTATAGATCCTACAGAACAAAAAGAATATTAAAGGTATATTAATAACTTTATACCCATAAATTTGACAAGGTGGATGAATGACCAAATCCTTAAAAGGTACAAATTAACAAGGCTTATTTAAGAAAAAATAAATAACCTGAATAGTCCTGTATCTATTAAAGAAATTGAATTTGTAATTAAAAACTTTATCACAAAGAGAACTACAGGCTCAGTTTCACTAGCAAACTGTATAAGATATTTAATAATATCAATTTTATACAGTCTTCCAGACAATAAAAGATGAGAGAATTCCTCCCAATTCATTTTTTTTAAGATTTTATTTATTTATTTGACAGAGAGAGACACAGTGAGAGAGGGAACACAAGCAGGGGGAGTGGGAGAGGGAGAAGCAGGCTTCTGCGAAGTGGGGAGCCCGATGTGGGGCCTGATCCCAGTACCCTGGGATCATGACCTGAGCCTAGGGCAGACGCCCAACGACTGAGCCACCCAGGCGCCCCTCCTCCCAATTCATTTTATGAGACAACATTATCCCGACACCAAAACCAGAAAAGAAAAAAAAAGAAAAAAAACAGTACAAGAAAAGAAATTACAAATTGATATCTTTCATGGACAGAGATGAAAAAAATCCTAATAAAATATCAGGGATCTTGGGATTGAAAGATTAGTTCAACATTAGAAAATCAATGTGCTTCATCATATCAAGAAACTAAAGAAAAAAATGATGATCTCAATAAATACAAAGAAAGAAATTGACAAAATTCAACTAACATTCATGACAAAAACTCTCAGCAAACAAAGGATTAAAAAAGAATTTTTAAAAAATTCCTCAAATTCACAAAGGTTATGCACAAATAATTTATAGCTTGCATAATCTTTAATAGTGAAAGACTAAATGCTTTCTCTCTAAGATCTGGAACAAGGCAAGGATGTATGTTCTCACCACTTCCATTCATCATCATACTGGTGGCCCTAACTAGTGCAATAATACAAAAAGGTGGGTGGGTGGGGGACATACAAACCAGAAAAGAAGAAATAAGGTTGCACTATCTGCAGATGACATGACTGTCTATGAAGAAAACACACACACACACACACACACACACACACACACACACACACTACCAAAAAGCTGCTAGAACTAATAATTGATTTTAGCCTGGTTGCAGGGTAAGAAGTCAACATTTTATAGAATCAATTTTATTAATATATTTTAAAAATAAACAACAATTGAAATTTGAAAGTGCCATCCTTTATATTAACACCAAAAAAATCATATACTTTGATATAAATCTAACAAAACAGGTCTAAGACTTCTACACTGAAAAATACAAAACACTGATGAAAGAAATCAAGATCTAAATATAAAAGGAGAGTTATACTATATATGTAGTTGGAAGCCCCAATAGTGTGAAGATGTCACATCTCCTCAAACTTGTCTATAGAATCCAACACAAACCAAATCAAAATCCCAGCAGATTGTTTTTAATAGAAACTGACAAGCTGATCCTAAAATTTATAAAGAAAACAAAAGGAATTAGAATACCCCAAACAATTAGGAAAAATAAAAGTTAGAACTCATACTGCCTGATTTAAAGACTTATTGTAAGATAGTTCTAGTCATCCACACCATGTGTATTGATAAAAGGATAGACACATAGATCAATGAAACAGAAGAGTCCAGAAATACAATTGATCAATTGATTTTTGCCAAAGGTGAAGGGGTTGTCATTTCAACAAATGATGCTGGAACAATAGGAAATCCATGTGTCAAAAAAAAAAATTTAATAACTTTGACCCATTCTCACACCCTAAACCAGAATTGACTTGACAAGCATCATAGAACTAAAAAGTAAAACCTAGAATTAAGGAAACTTCTGGAAGAAAAATAGGAAAAAAATCTTTGTGACCTTGGTTTGAGCAAAGATACCTTAGATACAATACCAAAAGCATGATCCATTAAAGAAAAAATTGATAAAATGGACTGTATCAAAATTAAAAGCTCCTCTTCAAAAAGCATTGTTAAGAAACTGAAGACAAGTCTCAGACAGAAAATATTTGCAAATACAAACCTGATAAGGGACTAGTATGCAATATATATTAAAAACACACAAAAGTCAATAATAAGAAAACAATCCAATGTAAAAATGGACAAAAATAGGAAGATACTTCATCCAAGATATTTGAATGGTAGTAAGCACATGAAAGATGTTAGAATCATTAGTCATTAGGGAAATACAATTCAAAACCACGCATGCTTATTACAATAGCTGAAATGGAAAAAGATGGTCCACCAAGTGCTGGTAAGAATGAGAAGCTTCTGGAATTCTCTTACATTGTTGGTGGGAATGTAAAATGGCACACCCACTTTAGAAAACAGTTTGCTACATGATCTACGCATTTATCCACAAGAGGAGAAAGCATGTATCTATACAAAGACTCATACACAGGGGTGCCTGGGTGGCTCAGCTGGTTAAACCTCTGCCTTTGACTCAGGTCATGATCCTGGAGTCCCGGGATCGAGTCCTGCATCGGGCTCCCTGCTCAGCAGGGAGTCTGCTTCTCCCTCTGCCCCTCCCCTTGTGCTCTCTCTCTCTCTCACTCTCTCTCAAATAAATAAAATCTTTAAAAAAGAAAAGACTCATACACAAATGTTCATAGCAGCTTTCCTTCTGATAGACAAAAACTATAAACAATTCAAATGCCTATCAACAGGTGGATGAATAAACAAATTTCTTAATGGAACACATACTCCATAATAAAAAAGAATGAATTACATATATACACATCGACATGGACAAATCTGAAATTATCTATAATTATAGTGGCTTTACTAACAACCACTAAAAACCAGAAATAACCTGAATGCAAAAAGATGAACAAACTGTGGTACATCCATAAAATGTAACACTACTCAGCAAGAAAAAGGAAAGAACTACCTATAGGAACAACAACATGAATAAATCTTTCAAATGCATTGTGCTAAGTGAGGAAAGCTAGACTCAAAAAGCTACAAGCTGTATGATTCCATCTATAGGCAATTCTAGAAAAGGCAAAACGAAAGGGACAGAAATCAAGTCACTGGTTGCTCGTTGCTAGGATTTGGACAAAGAGACTGACTACAAAAGAATAAGAGGCATCTGTAAAGGTGACAGAAATAGTCTGTCTTTACTGTGGTGGTGATGGTGTTGGTTGTAGGACTGTATAGTTGTTACAATTCAGGTGTACACCCAGAGGTCTTTACTAGATGCAAATCACACCTCGATGAACCTGACCTTTTAAAAAGAGGGGTATCAGTGCTTACTGGAGAGGCCAGGCCTTAGCCAGGCCAAGGACACAGACCCTCTTTGAAGAGGGTGGAATCGTCTTTACCAGGGAAAGGGGCTGCAGCGGAAATGGTTTGCCAGTGGATCAACAAACATGGAGGCTGCAGGGAAGAGGAGAAAGGCAGACCAAAACTACAAAGCTGTGAAGCTATAAAATGAGAGATCTGACGATAATGACACATAAACAGCTCCTACTGACCTCTTCACTTAGGAAGTAAGAATTCCTTTCTTGGGATGCCCTGGTGGCTCAGCCGGTTAAGTGTCTGCCTTCAGATCAGGTCATGATCTGGGGTCCTGGGATCGAGTCCCATGTCAGGTTCCCTGCTCAGGAGGGATTCTGCCACTGCCCCAGCTTGTGCTCTCATTCTCTTCTCTCTCAAATAAAAAATGAAATCTTAGAAAAACTTTTTTTTCTTCCCCTTTTGTAGTTTCCAGATTTTTTATTTTTCCTTTCAATTTCAGTACCTTTTCCAGATAGGTAGATGCCTTTTATAAATTAATGGCAGAGCAAATCAGTGGCTACATCACTGAAATTCAACTTAATCCTCCTGGTTCTGGGTCTAGTTCCTACCATGCTGACTCTTCAAAATGTACTTATTTCAGCAGATCCTGATACAAATAAGAAAGTTCAGCAAGCCTTTCATTAAGAAGATACTGACCCTACATGAAAATCTTAAGGAGAAAAGGAAGTAACATGTATAGGGTGGCTCCCACATCAGAGGGACTGTAAGAAACTGAATTCACTAACCCAGCCGCTTATGTGCCAGGAGTTGTGTTAAGTGCTTTACAAGTAGTGACTTCTTTCAACCCTCATCGTAACTGTGTGTTCAGATCTATCATTACCCCCATTTTTCAGGGGAATCTGAGGCATGAGAGGTTAAATCGTGGCCACAAGGATGTTACTGGGATCTGAGCCCAAGTAAACCACTCCTGGTGGCTCTGCAAACCAGCTCTGTGTGCTTGGCGCCTCTCCACAGGTAAGCTGGTTGAGTCCCCAAGCACAGAAAGAGGTGGGTATTATGGGGCACCTGGCTGGCTCAGTCAGGTGAGCGTCTGCCTTCGGCTCGGGGTTGCGATCCCAGTGTCCTGGGATCAAGTCCCACATTGGGCTCCCTGCTCCACAGGGAGTCTGCTTCTCCCTCTGCCTCTCTCTCATGAATAAATAAATAAAATCTAAAAAAAAAAAAAAAAAGAAGTGGATATTATGATCCCAGCTTCACAACTCAGACAACTGAACACCCATGTCAGCATGTTGTAGGAGCCTGGATTCCAGGCCTGGACTAGACAGAGGAAGTTGTGCTAACTTCCACCATACTATATGGCTCTCCAGCAAAGCATCTAGAGACACAGCCAGTCTGGGATTTGTATTAACATTAGCATACTTTATTCTCTGACACAAAGTTGGGTTACTCTGCTGTTAGTTGACATTTTTTTCTACTATTCCAGAGCCACTCCATTTTCCAATAAATGAAGAGTAACATTTAAAAAAGAAAACTCAGGAACTCAACAGGAAATCCACAGTAATTATTTCTGAGGTATCAAAAAAAATCTTTTTTAATGCATATTAGCTCCAACTTTTCTATAGTCTTGCATGCAAATAGGCCATCCTGTATACTGAAAACAGGCTGAAGCCACACACCAGGTAAGGACTTCAATCTAGACGCAACACTTCCTGCTTTTCTACTTAAGATTTCCAAGTGATGTGATCTTAACAAGATAAAGCTACTAGCATCTGCCACTGTGTTCTCGCCCTCATAATCCTTGTAAATGACCAGCAGTAGAGCAGGACCTGGGAAACCAGCGTTGTTACATAATTAAAATAAACTTGTGTCTCCCTGCTATACAGCAATTTAGGGATTGCCTTGGACAGATTTTGTGGAACGTGCCTGTTTGGGCTGAGAATTATCTGCACAGTTATAATATTAAGATCAGGATACAGCTGTTTGTGACTAAGCCCAGGCTCAGTGAATAAGTACTATCCAAGCATTACATCACCAGACATCTGTTTCCTGTTTTCATTCTTCCCTCTATCGTTCTATCCTGATTTCCCTTCACCTATCGGCCATAGCCACAATTAAGCAAGTCTTGTGTTTGCCTGTCTCCTTTTCCATCTTTAACTCAGGGTGACTTAGTCATTGTGCATGGATGGGGAAGGGAAGGAGAAGAGAACCTAAGGGCCCTCAAAAGTGCATTCTGAGACTGGAGGGCTTTTGCCCAGGGAATCCATCTTTACATGACTAACTTCTAATTATTTCTAATTATGAACTTTTCCTGTTGAAGCAATACCAGCCCCTCCAAAAGGGCAGTTGTGAACTGAATCACAAAAGGAAAACATCCAGCAGCACAAATAAGTTGAGGCACCAACTTACCTAGAGCAATGTCCCCACACTCTGGTACACAAAAAATGGTATCTCTTGTCTTTGTTTCCATACCTCATGCCCAGATACAGAACAGAATGTGTTTAAATTTAAGGAAGTTCTTTTTTTTTTTTTTTTAAGATTTATGTATTCACTTATTTATTTGAGAGAGGTCGGGGAGGAGAGAAGCAGACTCCCCGCTGAGTCTGGAGCCAGATAGAGCCTATCTCAGGACCCTGAGATCACAACCTGGGACAAAATCAAGTCAGACACCCAACCAACTGAGCCACCCAGGCGCCCCTAGGGAAGTTCATTTTTTTTTTTAAACATTTATTTGAAAGAGAGCGAGAGCACAAGCAGGGGAGGGGGGCAGAGGGAGAGGGAGAAGCAGACTCCCCACTGAACAGGGAGCCCAACAGGACCCTGGGTTTATGACCTGAGCCAAAGGCAGACGCTTAACCCTTTAACCAACTGAGCCACCCAGGCATCCCATCAAAGCAACATCTTTATCATCAGGGCATTAGAGCTGAAAGAGACCTTAGAGGTCACTTTACACATCTCTTGGATTATACAGATTGTCACTGCATTTTACAGTTAAGAAAGGCAAAGTGACTCCTCTAATGGACCCTATTTCAAATGGCTTAAGAATAAAGGCACAAGTTTAAATACTTAATATAGAAAACTCAGATAAAGTGTTTTTGAAATTTTTGTACCTTGCTATTTTTCCTTGCAACCTATCATCTTTTTTCCTCCACACATTATATTCAAATATAACTGTTTAGATACTTAACATGGCAAGTTTAAGATAGCTTTATTGTTAAAATGTTTAGAAAAAGCAGGCACAGAGACAAAGTAAATGACTCCTTGGATGCTTTCTGGTGCTTTGTCATCATTCCTTTGAAAACATTTTCCTTACCAAGGTTGATGAATTAATCAACTTATTGACTTAATACTTCTTACTGAACTCAGCATTCCAGAATGAATATACTATTAAAGAATTTAAGATTTCTGCACTTTTTATGTTGTCTAAGTCTGTTAACCTCAGGTTTGAAGTTTGGTCAATACCAAAACAGGTGTCAACCCCTGCTGGTTGTCCAATACATCCACTCTTACTCACCCATCCTAAAGGAATTTTTCAGCTAAGGACATAAGGAACTGTATCCAAGTTCTGGCCAATGGGATGTATACAAAAGTTTTGTGTGGCGCTACCAGGAATCTTTCTTAGGAAAAGTTGGCTCTTATTGATCCCTATTTGGATCATGAAGATGTACATCTCACTCTAGGGATGGGAGAGCTACACAGGGAGAAAGCCATGGGCTCTGAGATTGTGGAGGAGAGCCACCAATCAGCTCTGAACAGGTCTCAGCGCTTCAGTGAAAAAAAATAAAACCTTTATCTCATTCAAGCCACTGTGCTTTGTGGTTCCTATCAATGGAGCCAAAACTAATCCTAAAACCCCAACTCACTTGGAGTCTCTGAAAAATAAAAAAGTTCTTACAATTTTTGCCTGTCCCTTGAAATTCATACGTGATTATCATAGAAGATGATCCTAACAGTGATTCTTGTAAGTTCTGGTTTATTACGAAGTGGTTCAATAAGCCAAATTATATAATCCTGGATAGAAATTTAAATATACATACTTTTGGTGCATAAATTACTTTATAAAAAGAATCTCAGATCAGCAATATAGAAGGCAGATAAGTTAACAAAATAAAATACTGCATCATTTAGGCTTTTAAATTTTTTATTTTAAGAAAATAAACAGCCAGGAATACTTTATTTTTCCTGTGGAAAAATTATCATGAATTATTCAAGATTTAATTGCAGCAGGATAAAGTGAGCTTTTTTGTATGGTTCAGGTACAACACACCTTTGCAAAGCTAAAGAAGCTGACTGCTGAATCTTTTACATTAACTGAGTTAAAGTTTCACATTACCAGTTGTTTTTATGGCTTATATAATCACTGAACAATTCTTCAAAAATCATTTAAAATGACTGAAAAACAAAGGTCTCCAATACCTATGAAATAAGTAAAATATCAGTTAGAACACTTCTTCAAGAAGATGGTTAATGGCTTAATTATCATTGTCTACTCTTATCAGATGAGTTGAGAAAATGAATTCATTTGGAATTCTTGCTTCAATTTTTCTAGTAAATACTGTACTACTTATTTACTGTATTTAAACCTTAAGCTCAAACCCCACATCTTAATAATCCAGAGCTGAAGGCTTTTCACCTTGACACTGGATAGCAGAGCTTCCTTGAGGCTTATTAACATGGGCCACCATTAGTAACTGCTTTAACCTTGACTGAGCAGTCGGTTAAGCATCTGCCTTCAGCTCAAGTCATGATCTCAGGGTCCTGGGATCGAGCCCCACATCGGGGTCCCTGCTCAGCGGCCAGTCTGCTTCTCCCTCTCCCTCTGTGATCTCTTCTGCTCTCATTCTAATAAATAAATATCTTTTTAAAAAAGTCAGTTCCATTCCACCTGCACATCCATTCTGATTTGCAACGATAACACAAGACCTGGACGAGAAGATCATGAGAAAACGAACAAGAAATACCCTAAAAGTTACCATCTTCCTCTGGCAGAAAACCAGGGAGTCTGTTTCTTTGAGAAAAAACCTGCACAGATTCAGTTCCCCTATGCAGCCCTTGCTTATTCCATTTTTTATTTCAATTTTAGATAAAAATGGATATAGGGCTACATGGAAAATTAACATCAACATCTAGAGAATTATAAATCAAGAAAAGATGATGAGAAATAAGCATGTTTCAGTCCGTTTTCTTCCAGAACTCTTTTACAACTCTGCTTTCCTGGAAGGGAATTCATGAGCTGTAATACTTGAGGAGATTTTCATCGGTAGGTTTGAGGATTTTCTTATCTGCCATATTCACCACCCATCCAGGGGCAAGACCAAAGAAAATCTGCCTTGGATCCTTACGAGTACTAAGCATTTTGAAGAGTTCATCTTTAGTGATATCAGGTAAAATATAGCCATACTTCTTGGCAAGCTCAAGTCTTACTTCAGGAAATTTGGCAGGATCGGCCAGGTAACCACGATTCTTTGCATCAGTATAATACGGTACCAGTGCTTCAGGCGGAAGCATTCGTTTTGGAATGGGTTGTCCGCGCAGAAAGAATGGAACAGGTTTACATAGAATTTCTGAAAAAATTTTAAATAAAAAAGAGAGATACAAATAATGGCTATATACATGATTTTCTTTATTAATTTTTAAATACTACCAAGATGAGCACTTCAATCCAAGAACTTTTTTTTATTAAATATATTTATCTTAAGTAAGCAAATGGATACACTTCATTTTCAAAAATTTACATCTTGAAAATCCAAGTTATCCCTGGGTTACTAACAATTAGTGAATTTCTAGACATAGGTAACATGATATGCAAGCCCTATGTTTAAAAACAAAAAACCTTCTTATACATACTGACTGAGGTACATTACAAGAAGTCACACCACTAACAGGAAGCCCTAAAACAGAAAACTGACGTGTCCAAACTGCCAAGTCAGAGAGCTAGGAGGACTTTTAAAATCCTCATAGGGCAGCCAGTAGGAGACAAAGCGGGAAAAGAAAGGGACTGCAGGACATCTTACCTAGACTTCTTGGGTCATAGAAGGCCGTAGTAACAACACCACCATTTTTTTCAATTGCAGCAATGGCTAGTTCTGAAGCCAACTGTACTTCAATATTAACTTTTGCCTTAAAGGTGTCAGCACCCTGTAATGGGTCAAAGCAAAGCCTGTTTGTAGATAGCTTGGCTAAAAGTAGTCATGGCAAGCTTCCTTTTTACATTGTATTTTCTCCTCCAAAATGCTTATAATGCAACAGTAATTCCAACTCTAAATACCTCTACTTTGAGGTCCTATCAAACAACATGCAATCTTTTTTATGTTTTTAGGACACTTTGTTTTACCAATTTTCATTCTCTGTAAGCAGGGATGACTACATCTTCATTTTATATATTTATTAAACAGCAATATAAGCATCCATCCCCAGTACTTCATTAATAGTAGACTGTTTAATCCTCCTAACAACCCTATGACAAAATTATTGCTATGCCAACTTCATAGATGGGGACACCAAAGCACAGAGAAGTTAAGTAACTTGTCAAGATCACACAGCTAGGATTTTTTTTTAAGATTTATTTATTTATTTTAAAGAGAGAGTCTTAAGCAGACTCTGTACTGAGCGCCAAGAATCACAGAGGGCTCGATCCCACGACCCCAAGAGCAGGAAGACCCGAGCCAAAACCAAGAGTCAGGAGGCTTAACAGACTGCGCCACCCAGGTGCCCCTCACACAGCTAGGATTCTAACCCAGGGAGTCTAGTCACAGCACCTGTGTTCTTAAACACAACATTCTGCCATATTGAGATGGAAAAAAACTTATCTTCTATCCTTAAGTTAGCAAAAGACCAAAAGATTGTTAACAAGGGGACAAATATGCTGGAACCTTTGGGAGAACAAAATATCTGACAACAGGGGCACCTGGCTGGCTCAGTCAGTAGAGCATGTGATTCTTGATGTTGGGGTTGTAAGTTCGAGCCCCATTTTGGGTATAGGGATTACTTAAAAATAAAATGTTAAAAAAAAAAAATCTGACCTGGGAGGGATCAGCCCCCTCTAGGAAAAAAGGCAGAAAAGCACAACAGAGATTC
Organism: Eumetopias jubatus; assembly: GCF_037043125.1. NCBI lineage: Eukaryota > Metazoa > Chordata > Mammalia > Carnivora > Otariidae > Eumetopias > Eumetopias jubatus. The sequence goes on from NW_028274810.1 coordinate 183,207,502, forward strand.
ACTTTACATTTACTATTGATTTTATTACAGCCTCTAAAAGGACAAAAATGTAAGTCTACTTTTCCCTAGTATAGTCAATACTAAAAAATGTAGAACTGAACTTTTCTAAAGTTCTGTTTTTGGTCACTTTTATTAGGATGTACTACATTTTACTCTTATTTCAAAACAGATTCTGAATTAAAAGATGCTGGTATTACCATTCTTTTTGTAGTGATAGAATTTTTCTGCTATTTTGGTGTGGTCGAAACAAGCTGGCTCCCAATCAAGTTCCTTTTATTAAGTTTTCATGTATTTCAAAAATATTCCATCAATTCTAAGACACATTTTCTCACTTTTCCATCTATGAAACTGGTCTACATTTTTATAATCAATGGCACCTTTGACTCAATAAGGTCTTGCCATATTATTCGTGAATTTTAATTACTATTCCAGATTTCCCAACTATTTCCCTATTCTTGGGCATTAGAGTTAGTTCCAGCATTTTTAGTATTATAAATAGTATTTTTAGGAATGTCTCTTTGTATCAGATAGGTTTCTTTTATTTTATTCCTTGAAAACATACACTCCAAAATTGGTAATTTTGTGCTGAAGGATTAAAATAGTCTTACCACCCATTACTTATTACAAATCTGAAATCCAGAAAAGGTCAACCAATTTACAGAGCTACAAATGATGTGTAACTAACTGTACTTACTCAACTGTTGCCCTGGTGTAGTTTTCAGGATTATTTTCCTCGTTTAATATAGACACATGCCTGAAAACTTGGAATGTGCCGTTTATTGGCTGACAAAGTCAAAGATTTTTCCAAATTAATTTATATGTGTATTCCCTTATATACCCAGAATAGAATACTGAGACTTGAGAGTGTATTTTGTATTCTCTTTTCAAATCATTTTATTTGGAAAACTTTTATCCATGAGGTTCACTTTTTTAAAGGCATCTAAAAGGTTTTTCCATAAACATATGCTTCCCTCTAGTGGACACTAAGTTACTTACAAAGCTGTATTACTGACAAGAAGCAAAAGTATTAATGAACAAGTTTTAACTGTTAATGAACCTCTTCGCCAATTTCTATAAATAGAAAACTTTGCTGCAACTGGAATTGGATTTGATTCATTCCTTTTCTCCATAATTATCATGAGCCAATATTTCCAATACTGAAAATATAGCAATGAACCAAAGTACTTGTCCTCAAAGAACTTACATTATAGTGAAGGAGAGAGTGAAAAAATAAATGTACTACTTGGTAATACAGGTCAGGTGTTCATATATTCAAAGAAAAATACTTTGGGCACGTTAAAGCAGACAAGAGTATGACTGTTCGTGGGGCAGGGGGGGCGGTGAGTATTCTTTTATAAAAGGATGTCAGAAAAGATCTTCCTGATAAGACATTTGGGCAGAGTATCAAAGGGAGGAGGAAGCAAGATGAATGGATACACTGAAGAGCACCCCAGAACCAGGATACAAAGGCCCCTCAATACAGCATGCCAACTTCCTCAAACTACAACTGACTATAACACAATCAATCGCCACTATGTAATGGTTATATGACAACTCGAAAAAAATAAAAATTAGGGCGCCTGAGTGGCTCAGTTGGTTAAGCGACTGCCTTCGGCTCAGGTCATGATCCTGGAGTCCCGGGATCGAGTCCCACATCGGGCTCCCTGCTCAGCGGGGGGTCTGCTTCTCCCTCTGACCCTCTTCCCTCTCGTGCTCTCTGTCTCTGTCTCTCTCTCTCAAATAAATAAAATCTTTAAAAAAAAAAAGAAAAAAAGAAAAATTACAAAGGCAGATTGTTGATTATACTAATTCAGATATAGCCTTCTATGTAACACTAAAAAATCTAGTCCAGACTTACCTCCTCTACCAGCTGGACACCATAATCCCTTTTAAGTGGCTGGATGGTCACACCTCTTCCATTGACCAGCTGAGTTAAGTCAATAGGTTGAGTAGGATCCACTCGACCCAAATCAATAAGATACTGCAATCTATTGAGACTCAAAGGCTGATACTGGCGTCTGAAGCTACAAAACAAAGTAATAATTGGAAAACTCAGGTCAAGCTTATCTTCCTGTAAATTCTTCAAATCAACTCAAAGCTCTGTCCTGTATTTTCCTCCATCAATTTAGGTGACTTAACAAAATAAAATTCTCCTGAGTACAACAGAAACATAATATTGCTTGGCTTTTGCTAATGAAACAAAACTAGTACTTCATTTCATTAAAATAATTTGCCTCTCTAAGCATTTACTTCACTCACTTAAACAAGTATGTCAAAAATGTAACACTTTATTTAAATGATGCATTAATGGAGCTCAAAGTAACAAGATAGTTTTCCTTTATTGATATTATTGCTCAGTCTCTAACCAACCATAAAAGCAGGCATTATCATCTCCATTTGCAGGTATGAGTACAAAGTCTAGGCTTTTTTCCCTACTAATCCAGCCCAAATTTCATTACCAAAAATGTTTCAGAGAAGCAGCAACAAAAGTTTGCTTCAAAAGGAATTCAAATTTCTACCACGCTACTTTTTTAGGTGACTGTCAGTGAAAATTAGGGATTTCTACTTTAAAAAGCAAAGGAACCTTACCTATGACCTTCATTAAACCCGTATTTTGGGATTCGAATGTAAAATGGAGTCTGGCCTCCCTCAAAGCCCAGTCTGGGCCGAGTTCCTCTCTGACGCTCTCCTTTATGGCCTCGGCCACATTTTCTACCTCTTCTCCGACCTCTTCGTCGTCTTTCCTAGAAGAGAGTTTTGTATGATCTGCAGGTGCATTTTTAAAAATTGTATTTCATCTTTTCGCTGTATATTTTTTGTGATGCCATTCATTTATCCAACCAACCAGTACTGGCTAACACTACTATGTGTCAAGCCTTGTTCTAGCTGCTCTACCCCCCAAACACTCTTTAATTAGCATCTTTGCCTCTGAAGATGTAGCGAATTCTTGTAACTGTGAAGTCCAAGCTGTGTTTCAAAGGCAAAGTGAATTCTGTGATGGACTGGAATTGAAAAAAATCCTAGAATCAATCCCCAACAAACAAGGTTTATACCATATTCCAGAACATTTATTTTGGAATTGTAAATACATTAGCGTTATGCATTAATTTGTAAAGACATTTACAAATTTGTAAATACATTAATTTGTAAAGAAAGAATTTTTCCTAAATTAACTTCCTCTCACTTCTTGAAAACAAGGAACTGATTTCTTTAAAATGACAGTGTACCCCATGCCTGACTGGTTCAGTGGGCCAAGTAAGCGACTCCTGATCTCAGGGTTGTAAATTAGAGCCCCCACAATGGGTGTAGAGATTACTTAAAAATAAGATCTTTCAAATTAGGTAATATGACAGTATGTCAACAGCTTTTCTAGCTGTATTCAGTGATTTGCAGAGGAGACATCTATCATAATCAATTAAAATCTTTCCCACGAAAATAGATACTGAGAAGGTGCTTCATTTTAAATTTCCCTGAGACTATCATTTTGTAGTTTCTGTGACTTCACTCCTCCGCCCTAACATAATTATGCTTACTGAGAATTGGGACCATATGGGAAGACTCTCCTCCGTGCAGTTAAGGAGAACAAGGGCTCGGCAACCCTAGTTCATCCCAACACCCTTCTGGAAAAAGGAGTCCCCGAAAACGACGGGGAGTGAAGGGCCGCTTCCATCGCCCCATCCCCCAGCGCTTCCCCGCACCGCCACCAGCTATTTACCGGTTTCCTGGAGCCTGGATTCGGCTTTAGGTTGGCCAAGCTCACACGCGGCAGGGCCCGGAGCAGGTCCAGGGCCCTTGCCCCACCGCCCTGCACGGGACCGGTCATTGCCCGCAGAGCCAAGACCCTCCAAGGACGCCCGGGGTGGCCTCACAGCCCACGTGGTCGCCTCACAGCCCACGTGGTCTCGCGGCGCTGCCTTACGGCCGCGGCACCGCCCCCGTCGTACCGCAGGAACTGCTGAACTTTCTGTCGCGGGGCGCGCCCGTGTCCAGGAGTAATCCGATAGCGTCGGAAATTTTCTACATTGTTGTCTCAGTGTAGCTCAACATTTTTCTCTTGTTTTTAGTTCACTGGGGATGTGAGCATAGTTAGAGGTCGTGCGTTGACCCCGTCTCTGAACGTGCGTTTCCTCCCGCTTCGTAAAAGCACGCATTGGGAAAACGCCATGCGGTAGGGAATCTGAGTCAGTGTTTGGCCTGACATGTTTTGTCCTGGGGTCTTGTAGTCCTTATGAGGTAGTGTGTTCTCTGAGCTCCACGTAGAGCCCGGAATAAAATAACGTGAGCGCTAAACCATTAGTTTTGAGCTTCGTTTAATTACACGCCATGAGATACGAAAGTAATACCCAGGGTCCAGCTTTTTAAATGCCTGGCTAGGGGCGCCTGGGGTGGCTCTGTAGGTGGAGCATGGGACTGGTGGTTTTGACTCAGGTCACGAAATCCGGGTCCTGGGATGAGCACCGCCCCCCACCCCACCTTGGGCTCCGTGCTTAGCGGGGTGTCTGCTTGATTTTCTCTCTCTCCCTCTGCGTCTTCCCCAGCTTGAGCGCGACTCCTCTCTCTCTCTAGAATAAATAAATCTTTAAAAAAGAAAATGCCTAGCTAATACCAACCTGTGAATAAGACTCAAAACTATGCGTTCTCTTCCCTGTGCATCTACAGCTATTGCTTTGCCGGAACCACTGAGATAACTAACTTCACTTAGTTCACTTAATGTTAGGAGCCGTACGGGCGCTCTGTGTATCAGACGCGTTGAGTGAGCCTGATTAGATTTATCTAAACCACCAGTCCTAGAGGTAGATATTTGTATTTTTTACAGTCCGAGAAGGTAAGGCTTGGCAAAGTCAAGTAGTTGGACCAAGGTCTGACAACAAACTGCAGAGCCAGGATTCACTTATACTGCCTTACGAAGTAGTATTTTTTTAAATATAAAATTGAATATCTACAGCACAAAACACATACCATTATTTTCACTCAAAAAATAGCTTCCCTATTTTTGTCTTAAGGGAGTATAATATAGAAGACCATATTACTTTTTCTTTCTTTTATTCTTTTTACATTTCACTGTCTTGCTGTGGAGTTGTTCTTCCTGATTCCTATTAGTGATACACATAGTGAAGGTGAGAAATAAACTTTTTGAGGGGAACTACTATGTTTGACTAAACCTTTTTGAAGTTATTTTAAATCAGATATAAAAGAAAGGTGCCATTTATTCCTTTAAGCAATATTTATGAGCAAGTCACTAACGTGTTACCAAGAAATATACATAGATGAAGTCAAATAGGATCTTGCTTCCAGGTTTTTTTAAATCTTGGAGAGGAAACCTAACAAAATTGAGTATTTAAAAAAAATTGAGTATTTTTGTAAAGATTTTATTTGTAAGTAATCCCTACACCCAACATGGGGCTTGAATCCACAATCCTGAGATCAAGAGTTGCTGGCTCCACCAACTAAGCCAGCCAGGCGTCCCAAAATTGAGTATTTTTTAAAAGGTAAAGGAGCACCGGGGTAGCTCAGTTGGTTAAACCTCTTCCTTCTGCTCAGGTCATAATCCCAGGGTCCTGGGATTGAGCCTCAGGTAGGCTCCCTGCTCAGCAGGGAATCTACTTTTCCCTCTCCCTCTTCCCCTCCACCTTCCCCTTCCCTGCTCATTCTCTCTCTCTCAAAAAAAAAATAAATAAAATCTTTTTTAAATGAAAATAAAAGTTAAAGAAAAATACAAATATGACTATAAAACAATACACAGTACAGACTCTATATGGAAGTACAAAAGAAAATACAGAAAAAAAATAAAGCTAGTTCCTGACTTTAAGGGTTTCAATTCAATATATTTCATCATTTTTTGTTAGAAATTTCATATACTTCTTGGAAGAAAATTGAAAAATATGTTGCACAATATGCCCTAATCACAATTTTTTTCTCTACCTAGAAAATCATTGCTTGCATTAAGTAATGAATTTCTGGATGAGTGTTAATACTAATAACATTTTTTAATCAGACAAAAACTTTTATTGAATAAATGAGATACAGGAAACATAAAACAATGTGCTGCATTTCTTGGTAGTAGATGTTCTACATTGTGTAGGTTACATAATGTTATTATTAGGCATCAGTTAATAGTGGAAATAATTGTCATTAATTGTAGGCTACCTGTTTATCCCATATCCAACATGTTGATGAAGCATATAAAACTGTCAATTTGATGAGTATCATCGGTGTTGTAAAAAGAAATTAAGGTTGTGTAGTAAATAAGTCATTCATCCTTACCTCAAACCTGTATAAGTTTTACAGCATCATTATTGCATGAGAACATCTGTTAAGCACCTGCAAGACTATACTTTCAGGAATCATTTCTATAGTTTGTTAAGCGCCTGCATGATTGGGATATTACACTATACCCTGTTTATATCTTTAAGTAGACCTTGTAATAATAAGAAAACATCTCAATAACTATCCTGATTCCAGCCTGGGTTAATAATGACTACTGAATCATTACATACAAAGAATGAAATGAACCCTGTAAAGATGGTATAATTTGAAATCCCTTGGGAAGGCCTCTTTCTCACACTTCTAAATAATCTTCCCCAAGTTATCCAAGTGCCTTTAACAGTCCAATACAGATTAATTCCTTTGAACTCATTTAAAATGAAAATTCTCCGAGTAGAGAATAAGAGTGGGGGGTGAAAATAAAATGGGATAAATTCATCATGCAAGGCACTTTATACGAACCATAATGTAATATACTATGAAGTGAAGAGTCTGATCCACTTACCTTTGTTTCTGATATTAAAAAGCAACAAAATAAAAACATGCACATAAAACTCTCTTCCTAAATGAGATCACACATTAAAGAATATTTTGGCAGGGATGGGAACAGGAGGAAAAGAATTTCAGTTATTAGATTATTACTGATTTGTACCATGAGCCAAGGACAAGTCATTTTTAGAACGAGCCCAAGAATAGGCTTATTTTGTGTTTACCAAAGTTGAGAATCGGAAAACAACTGGAGACGAGATTTTCCTTAGTGAAGAGGGGAGGAAGTCAGGGCAGAAGAGCAGTATATCCCTTTGATATTGGGAGGAAACAGTACCCAGAGGGCTAAGAAGAGGGCTTGGGAAGGGGATAGAAAAAAATGTCCCTTTCATAAACCTACCTACTTTTATCAAAGGTTGGTCTGGACATAGATCTTCATTCACACTTAAATAGTTTTTGTTTTAATTTTATTAAAGTATAGTAAGGCATACATTTGTTATGAGAAAAGTCAAATAGTAGAGTCTCAATGAGAAACCATAGGCAATCACTTTTAACTCTGTTTTTATTTCATCTGGTGATTGCCTCCATATTTATAATTTAAAATATCTCTATCACTAATTGATCAATTTTTGACATTGTATATTCACCTGTCTTTAAGATAGATGAAGATTTAGATCATTTAAACTACTTTCTAGTATTTCAGTGCTCTCATGGTAAATGTGTAATTCTTTTTTAAGATTTTATTTATTAGAGGGGTGCCTAGGTGGCTCGGTTGTTGGGCATCTGCCTTCGGCTCAGGTCATGATCCCGGGGTCCTGGCTCAGCGGGAAGACTGCTTCTCCCTCTCCCACTCCCCCTGCTGTGTTCCCTCTCTCGCTGTGTCTCTGTCAGATAAATGAACAAAATCTAAAAAAAAAAAAAATTTTATTTATTAGCGAGAAAGAGAGCGAGCACAAGTGGGAGGGGCAGAGAGAGAGAGAGACTCTCAAGCAGACTCCAAGCTGAGTGTGGAGCCTGATTCGGGGCTTGATCCCAGGACCCTGAAATCATGACCTGAACGGAAACCAAGAGTCGGACACTTAACCTACTGTGCCACCCAGGTGCCCCAGTAAATGTGTAATTTAAATAATGTGTGTACTTAAATATCTATTTCTTGAATTTTCAACTATCAAAAGTATACAGTAGCTCCTCAATCTATGTAAGATGAAGATACTGACACATCTAACCTCTCACACCTTTTTGCCCCCGCTACTTATAACTTCTTTTAGCTATATATTTTCTTTAACATTGTCATGGATATAAACAAGGAGCTACAATTACTGTACTTGCTCTCTCTCTAGAGCAATTTTCAGTATTTCTCTCTTTCAAAAGGGGCCACAAAGAACTGGCTTTCAGGCTGACAGGCTTTCTTTAAATTCAAGATCACAGACCCCAAATTGGTCATCTTATTTCAATGTTCTAGAAAACTTACTTTTTCACTCTCTACAATGATTATTTTGTACCTTCTTTCTCAGCCAATGATTTTCCCTTCTGCTTCAGAAAAAGAAGTCATGAGGTAAGGCATTTTTCCATATCCTGCTGCTAAATTTAAAATCCTTCCTATCACTGCATACATCTTCTATATATTAATTATACCTCAATAAAGCTGAAAAAAATTGAAATTCTCTGTTCTCTTAAATGAGTGCTGTGGTGCCTGGTGACGCAGTTGTTTTAAGCACCCAACTATTGGTTTCGGCTCAGGTCATGATCTCAAGGTCCCAGGATCTAGCTCCGAGTCAGGCAGAGTCTGCATGAGATTCTCTCTTCCTCTCCCTCTTCTGCTTGTGTTTCTTCTCTCTCTCTCAAATAAGTAAATATTTTTTTTAAAAATGAGTGCTGGTAAGCATTCAAGGCAGTTGACCACTTTGTCCTTGAAATACTTTCTTTGTTTGGTTTTCTGGATAGCCCACATTTTTGGTTTTCTTCTTCCATACTGTTTGATCTTTTTCACTTTTACTGGGTCCTCCTAAACTATCTGCCCTCTAAATGTTTAAATTTATATTTTCTATGCAGATATTCTCTTAAGGTGATCTTAAATGGTTTATAAATCCTCAGATTTATATCTGCACCTCAAATCTGAGTTCACCTTGTATGCATCCAGCTGCTTAATTGATATTTGACTAAGATGTCAAAAGGGGATTCTAGATTTCCAACTCTCTGCCACAATCTCCCCCAAACTTCTTTTCCCTTATATTCCCCACCTCAAATTGGCACCTCCATTTCCCTTGTTATTAAAGCCAAAAACCTCAGGGTCATTCTTTATGCCTATTTCTGTATTTCCACATTAACAAGACCAATCTCTTTGACCCACAAACACCATGATGATTCAACCCAACACCATCTTGCCTAGAATAATGCTACAGTCTACTGATGATCTCTTTTTACTTCCACTGCCACCCCCTTCCAGTCCATTCTCCAAAAGTAGTCAGAATGTCATTACTTTTCAGTGGCTTTACCTTGCACCTGAGTAAAATACAAACGTCCTACCATGGCTTATGAGAATCAGGCTGATCTGATTCCTTCTTGTCACTCTATCCTCAAAGTGCTGGGGGTACTTCAGTGAATGAAATAGGCAACTTATGGAGTATTCTGGGGTTTCTGAGGGAGGATACAATATATAAGTACAAATAAATAAAACTATTTCTGAGAATAAGGAGTACCATGGAGATAATTAAACAGGGGATTGTGTTACAGATTAACTTGTATTTGTGGTGTCTTTTAGACTGAGTGCTCAAAAATTGCCTCTCTGAAGGGACATTTGAACTGAATGACACAAAAGAATTTTTAACATTTTCTAAGCAAAGGTTTATTTCTTGGTTATATTATAATCTTACTGAAGATCAGCTGGGGACTCTGCTCCTTATCTATGTAATTCTAGGACTCAGGATGAGACAGCAGTCACATCCTGAAACTTGCAGGTTGCTGTGACAAATGGAAAGAGGATTCTGGAGGGTCTCACACCAGGAATGGAAAACTCTAGTCTGGAAGTGATACTTGTCTCTTCCACCTATTGATGTATGACTGGAACTACTCACATGACCTCACCCAAAACAAAAATCTGGGAAGTACAATCCTACCATGTCCTAGAACATAGAGAATCATAGATATTTGTTATTTATTTATTTATAGCATGAGCGGAGGGAGGGGCAGAAGGAAAGGAGAGAAAAAAGTCTCCAGCAGACTCTGAACTGAGTGTGGAGCCCGACTTGAGACTCAATCCCAGACCCCAAGATCACGACCTGAACCGAAATCAAGAGTTCAATGCCCAACAAACTGAAACATCCAGGCACCCCCAGAAATATTTGAAAAAAAAACGTTAAAAACTACCATAGTCCTTCATGTTCACAAAAGAAAATAAAAAAGAGGGAAAGGCACAGATGCATGCTTGGTAGTAGCAAGAATTCTCCTACAACTATAAATGCCATGGTATTGTTAGGTCTGATCCCTCTGTAGGTGTAGAATAGAAACAGAAGAGGGTTTGGTGAGACCTTCCAAATCTTGCTGGTATCCAATCCTAAGACTGAGGAAATGGTTTCCTACTATTTTATAGAGCTGGAAGACTGAGCACATAGAATGTTACCTAATTCTCCCTACTAATGATTCCAGTTTGCTCAGCTTCAGTCAAGCTGCCTTAAACTATTCTAAAAGTCAAGAACAGTCTGAAATATGTATACTCTCCATACCAACATTTCAGAGCAAAAATCAAATAAATGGGCACAAGACTGGCTCATTGATTTTTTATGACTAATTTCAAGAGTATTTCTTGCATATTACACATACATTTGGAAAGAGAACAAACGGTTCATTCAAGGTTATAGATGCCACTAAGACATACATATTGTTTCTTCTAATTTTTTCATGGTTTCTTTGTCTTAAAAAAAAGAAAAGACCTTAACCCTTTGTCCTGTTTGAACTCTTTCTATTGTGAAATATTTCAAGACTGATGTTAAATATCTGAATACCTATGTACATACCACCCACCTTATGAAATAAAATAGTATGTGTGTGTATATATATTATATATACATATATATATAGTTGTCTCTTTTTATAGTCACATTCCTCTTTCTGCCAGCTTCCCCAGAAATAGTCACTATTCTGAATTTAGAAGTTATCCTTCCTCTGCATTTCTTTGTACTTTTACTATATCTCTATATATCCATTATCAATATATAATATTTTGAGATTTTGGCTTCTGGAAATGATGGGGTAAAAACAACTGAATAATAATTTTAAAAAAGAACAAGATTTATCCTCCCAGCACACACAACTAAGCAACCAGACAAAATACACAGCATAATGGTTTTCATCTATTAGACAACAGGCACTACTTCTCTGAGGAAAATGAAACAAAAGATTTGAACTATGTTATTGCTCCAACGTATAGCCTGGAAAGAATTTGCAGGGAGGAAGTACCCAAATAGAGCCCTGGGGTCTCCCAGAGGTGAAGAGACAGAGTCCGTACAAGGAAAGCCCACTAGCATTTATAGAATCAAGTATGAGAGAAGAGAAAGCTGCACAGGGAGAGCTCCAAATGAATATTGGTCACACATATGTTTGAAGAAACTACTTAAGATGAGGAAAAAAACAGGAGAAAGATTCAAGCAGAGCCTTTCCTGAGCTCAGACAGGGCTAGGAAAACTTTGTTATCACTAGCGCACACACACACACAAATCTCCTCCCACAAGGACTTTCTCAAAATGGTACTGCCTAAGTGTTGGGACCAAATCAGTCCTACACTGTAGTGGACCCAACTAGCAAAGCAAAAAAGCAAGCCTCAAATATACCAACTGAACAAGTGACTTAACTGCATTCCAAAACAAAGACTAAAAATATTTTAGGTAAAAAAATGCAGAAACTCCAACAACTAACAAAATAACAAAAGTAATATCCATAATATTTGGCATTTTGTAAAAAAAAAATTACCAGATATGCAAAGAGGCAAGAAAGAAATGAAACTTAAAAACCAATCCATATAAATAGACCCAGAAATGACAGAGATGATAGAAATAGTTGGCAAGGGGCGCCTGGGTGGCTCAGTTGTTAAGCATCTGCCTTCTGCTCAGGTCATGAAACCAGGGTCCTGGGATTGAGTCCCACATCGGGCTCCCTGCTCTGTGGGTGGGGGCCTGCTTCTCCCTCTCCCACTCCCCCTGCTTGTGTTCCCTCTCTCGCTATCTCTCTTTGTCAAAAAATAAATAAAATGTTTAAAAAAAAAGAAATAGTTGGCAAGAATGTTTAAACAGTTAGAATATCTTTCATATGTCCAAGAAAGAGGAACGATGAGCATTTTAAGGAGATATGAAAGATGTTAAAAAAAAATCTATTGCCCAACAATGTAAATATACTTAACCCTACTGAACTGTACGTACACTTATAAATGGTTAAGATGGTAAATTTTATGTTATGTGTTTCGCCACAGTTAAGAACTTTGCTAGTCTAAAAGACAACAAACAAAACCACAAATAAATGTCTAGAGGTGAAAAATATAATGTTTGAAAAGAAAATGGTATGGATAACATTACCAAAAAGTTATACACTGTAGAAAAAGATTAACAAACTTAAAGCCTTAATAGAAATCATCTAAAATGAAACAGAGGAAGGACAGGGAAAAAATGTATCAGTGAGCTGTAGAACAACAACAAGTATCCTAACATGAGATAGAATTGCATTCCCAGAAAGGAGAGACAATGGGAAAAGAAATTTTGAAGAACTAATGGACAAAATTTTTCCAAATTTAATTAAAATGATTAACTCATATGTCCAAGAAGCACAATAAGCCCCAAGCAGAATAAACTAGAAAACAACCACCAAGGTACCTGATAATTATATTGCTGATAAAAATATATAAATATATCATATTGATATATATATAATTACATATATCTATCAGTGATAGGGAAAAAACTTAAAAGCAGCCAGAAAAACAAGACATGTATAGAAAAATGAAGGTAGGAATGACAACAGATTTCTCATTGGAAGGAATGAGAACCAGAAGACAATGAGGCAACACCTTTAAAATGCTGAAACACCATAGCCACCTAAAATTCTATATATAGTAAATATACATTTCAGGAATGAAAGTGAAATAAGGACTATTTCAGATATATCAAAGCTTTAATTCATTTGAATAAATGTTTGTACATGATGTGAGATAGCTGTCCAACTTCCTTCTTTTGTGTGTGGATATCCAGTGGACAACTAATTTTTGACAAAGATACCAAGGGACTTCAAAGAGGAAATTATAATCTTTTCAGTGAATGATGATGGACAATCAGCCATATGCAAAAATAGTCTCAGTCATCATTTCATACCACATGACAATAGTAGTTCAAGATTGATCATAATAAATATCCTTAATATAAGAGCTAAAATTATAAATCTTCTAGAAAAAAACATAGGAGAAAATCTTAGTGATTTGGGGTTAAGCAAAAATTTCTTAAAGCACTAAAATAAAATGCATAAACTATAAAAGAAAAGTTGATAAATTTGACTTTTTAAAACTTCTCTTTAAAAGACACTTAAGAATGAAAAGTTCAGTCACAGATTGGGAGAAAGTATTTTTTAAAACATGTATCTGACAAAGTATTTGTATCTAGAATAAATATATAATTCTTACAACACAATAATGTTGAGACAACCCAGTTAAAACATGAACAAAAGATTTGATCAGATATGTAAAATAACTATTTTGGAAAATATTTTGCCAAGTTTTTAAAGACTTTAACGCTTCACCTTCCACATGATTCAGCAGTCCCACTCCTAGAGAAATGTGAGCTTATGTTCACATGAAAACTTGTACAGGATTGGTAAGATAGTAGCTTTCTTTGTAATAGCACCAAACTGGAAACAACTCAAATGTCCATCAACAGTTGAACAGATAAACAAATCATGGTATGTAATGGAATGCTACTTGGCAATTTAAAAATGAACAACTGATAAAACAATATGGATAGATCTCTAAATAGTGATGCTGAGTGAAAGAAGTGCTAGAAAATGCAAATGAATCTACTATGACAAAATAATCAGAGGTTTCCTGGGGATGTGCCATAGAGGGAAGAGATAAGAATAGATTATAAACTGGCCCAAGAGACCTTTTTTTTAATAATTTTTTTTAAGATTTTATTTATTTGAGAGAGAGTGAGCACGAGAAGGAAGGAGGTGTAGAGGGAGGGGGAGAAGCAGACTTACCCATGAGCAGGGAAGTCTGACGCAGAGCCCAGGACCCTGAGATCTTGAACTGAGCTGAAGGCAGACACTTAACCAAGTGAGCCACGCACGCGCCCTGAGCCCAAGAGAACTGTGTGCAATGGATATGTTCATTATTTTGATTGTAGTGATAGTTTCAGGAGTATATAATAAAACAAAACTCATTAAATTGTGCACTTTATATATGTGCAGTTCATTGTAAGTCACTTTAGATCTCAATAAAACTGCTGAAAGAAACAATACATGGTATTTTAATGTGTTTTTTAAACTTATTGTAAAGTTTTATTTTTTGTTTGTAGTTTGTTCTTTAAAAATTCAACATTGTTTTTGAAATCTGCTCATGTTGCTGTATTTACCTATCATTCATACATTTTCACCTTTGTATAACATTTCATCATATGAATATAATAGTATATTCATCTATTTTCCTGTCAATGAGTGTTTAGGTAACTATCGGTTTTTCACTTTACGAAGCGATGCTTTTAATATTCCTATATGTCTCTCTGTGCACATATATGTGAGGTTTTCCAAGGTATGCCCTGAAGTAGAGTTGTTGGTCATACCTACCGTTAACCTTAAAAATAAAAGCTGGTTATTTTACCAGCAAAAGATGGATTTATTCAGGAATAAAAAGAGAATTATAATCTGGGACAAATAAGCAATGGCAAAACCATAGGCAAATTTGGGGAACAAAGGAGAGGTACCCTTTTTTAAGGAGAAAAGGGGTAAGTTGGGAAGGTTGCTATAAACTGAAAATCCACTGGAGTAAATTGGGAATTTGATTTCCTGGGCCTTCTCATTGTCTGAGCTGTTGTGGGGGGCGGGGCAGGGGATAGGAGTACCCACCTGCAAGATTAAGTTCTGGTAAATTCCCATCTGTCTTTTCCTATTGGGTCTGCTACTGACTAGGAGTGGCAGGGCAGAGCTTCCCCTGCCAAAACCTACACATTCCATTTTAGTGAGGTTTCATGTTACCAATTTTCACACTACACACATCTGCAGCTTCACTAGATCTTTCCAAATTGTTCTGCAGTTTCATTCAAGTTTGTACTTTCATCAGCAGTGTAGAAAGTTAAACCATGTTCTGTTCTTTCTAACATCACTGGTCTAAAGTAGTAAATTGTTTTAATTTGCATTACTTTAATGATTAAAAAAGTTGGGCACTTCCCTGTCAGTCATTTGGATTTCCTCTTCTGGATATTGCTACAATTTGGTGGGAGGAATAAGAGGAGTAATGGAGGAGCCATCTGAATTTTCTCTCAAATGTAGTCAGTTATTCTGATATCATTTGCTGAAAAACTGTCATTTCTCTACTGATTTGAAATGTCACCCTTAACATCTACTTATTTCTCCTGTGTGTTTCATTTTTTTTCTTGGAGTTTTAATTCTGTTCTAGAAATAAATCCAAGCAGGGCACCTGGGTAGCTCGGTCAGTTAAGCAGGTAAGCATCTGCCTTTGGCTCCAGTCATGATCTCAGGGTCCTTGGATTGAGCCCCACATTGGGCTCCCTGCTCAGTGGGGAGTTTGCTTTTCCCTCTCCTGCTCCCCCTGCTTGTGCTCTCCCTTTCTGTCAAATAAATAAATAAAATCTTAAAAAAAAAAGGAAGAAATCTGAGCAAGTAAGGGAATTCAGTAAATGATCCAATCTATTCGTTCCTTCTTATATTGGTAATTTACTACTATAATTTCTAGATGATGTGATGGGGGGGAAAACTTTTTCTCTACACTCTTAGGCTCAGCAACTGAAGACTTTTAAATTGAATTGACAAAAGACAGATTAACAGGAGAAGAAGGCTTATTTCATATGTATATGTGGGGGGGGCTCACAGAAACTATGAGAGAACTCTAAAGAGTTGGAACACTTGGCTGGCTCAGTCAATGGAACATGCAACTCTTGATCTTGGGGTCAATGAGATCGAGCCCCACATTGGTCTTAGAAATCACTTAAGGAAAAAAAAACTCTGAAGAGGCAGTCAGACAAGGAGGCTTATGTACAATCTTAAGAAAGGGAAATAAATTTGTGGAGAAATAACAAGACAAAGGAAAAGGGTTTTGAGCTTCTAGGTGTAGTAAATTGGGAAATGTAAACTTGTAGGGGAACTAATGGAAGGTAAAGCTTATTTTGCAAAGTTTGTGAAATTCCACTTTGGTTCCAACTGTCTTCTTTGTGGCCATAAAACTCACCCAGAAGAGATTTATGGCAGTCTTTCTTTCTTTTCTTTCTTTCTTTCTTTCTTTTCTTTCTTTCTTTCTTTCTTTCTTCCTTCCTCCCTCCCTTCCTTTTTCTTTCCTTTCTTTCCTTTCTTTCTTTCTTTCTTTTCTTTCTTTCTTTCTTCCTTCTTTCTTTCCTTCCTTCCTTCTTTCCTCCCTCCCTCTCTCTTTCTTTCTCTTTCTTTTCTTTCTTTCTCTCTCTTTTTCTTCCTTCCTTCTTTTTTTGGAAAATTTTATTTATTTAGAGCAAGAGAGCATACACATGCCAGTGTGAGGTGGGGAAGGGGCTGAGGGAGAGAGGGAATCTCACGCAGCCAACTGTGTGCTGAGCATGGAGCCCAAGACAGGGCTCAATCTCATGACCCTGATATCCTGACCTGAGCTGAAACCAAGAGTCAAACACTTAATCAACTGAGCCACCCAGGTGCCTCAGCTGTCCTCATTTCTTTTTTTTTTTTAAGATTTTATTTATTTATTTGAGAAAGAGAGCACATGAGAGGGGGGGAGGGTCAGAGGGAGAAACAGACTCCCTGCAGAGCCGGGAGCCTGATGCGGGACTCGATCCAGGAACTCCAGGATCACGACCAGAGCCGAAGGCAGTCGCCCAACAACTGAGCCACCCAGGCGTCCCAGCTGTCCTCGTTTCTTAGAAGTTTCTGTTCTTAGATAAAGGAAACTCCTAGAGGGCTTCTTTCTTCATCTATTGATTCTCAGTGGCCTTAACACAAAATAATCATATAACCAAATGGCATAATTTGAGGTGGTATATTCTGATCCCATTCAATGTCATACATTTAGTAGGGCTGGTACCTTCAATTACTGTATTTCTTTTTTATTATTCCTGGATTTTCCTGCATGTCTATTCTCCCATGTTTATGAATTTTAGACTAATTTTATAAATTAGGATATTTGAGTTATTAAAAAATAATTATTACAGTATAAGTTATTGGGATTTTAATTGGGAGTACATTGCATTGGTAGTAATTCTGAGCAAATTAATAAACTTATAATAGTGCATCTTCCTATCCACTTACTTGACTTTTTTGTATGTTGGTGGCTTCATGCTTTGCTGATATAGTTCTGATATATTCTTGCTAAGTTTTGCCTGAACATATTTTTTAAAACTTCTATTGTAAATATTTTTTTCCATTACTTATTCCAACCAGCTATTATTTGTAGCTAGAAAAACTATTCATTTTTGTATATTGATTTAGTAATTAGCTATATTGCCTAGTTTTCTTGTAATTTTTAAATAGCTTTTGTTAAGTTTTCCCTTTGTGTAACTGATGTGGGAAACAAAGGCAAAGAAAACAATTAAATTTCCTTACTGCCTACAGCCCACTGACAAGTCCTGTAAACAGGTAGAGTGACTTTTCCTCTGGGAGTTCAGCTGCCTCCATGTTAAAATTTTAGCTTAACATTATCCAACCCCCCAGGATCCTGTAAGTCTACTTTAACATATAAAAATTCCTTTGGAAACTTCCTTCATCTCTATGCCCCTTGATATATATTAGCAATCATCTCCCAAGCATATGACCCACTGATATACATCTGAAGGGTCTCATGACTAGGGTTTTACTATACAGTAATAAATGACCTTTTCCTAACAAATGATACATACTAGGGAATATGTCACGTTCACAGTAAGAGCCACAGATAGTTTTTCTCTGTATTTATATCACAACCAAATACTTAAAAGCCTGACATAAGCACGTGTACTCCAACGTGAAATGAGTCACATTATCATTTTCAATAAATCAGCATCAACTTAACATTTCTGAATTCTCAGCACTCAAAACCATGACGTCATAAAAAACAGTACGAATAAGATTCCCCAATCCTTCAGCATTCTGGTGATCATGTGAATTAAAGTGGAGTGGGTTTTTTAAAGCCTTTTGTTCACCAACTTCCTTCCCTATCTTAGACTACTCCCTAAATATCATATACATCCTTTTAAGTTTCTCCACTGAATTGTGACCTTCTGAAGGTCAGGGCATTTTGCCTTTAAGTGTTTCAGTCTCTTATCCCCTCCCAGATCCTACCAAGTATTTGATATGCTTTGAGCTCCCCTCCACAGCCCCCCTCAAACCCAGTGCAGGAAAGAGGCCCGTCCAGTCTCGTGCTTAAGTCAGTACAGTGTCAATATCCGTCAGTCATAATTGTGGATCCTCGATGCAACTGTTTTCCTTTCCCGCTGAGGTTTAAAGGAGGAGGGGAATCAACCCCCAAACTACACACTGGCTAGCTCCGAATGGAAATAAGGCAAAACCTTACGAACGAGTACACCCCGGCCTTAGGAAATAAAGGAGTACCTGGGGCTGGATACGACTGGCTTTGGGGATAATTCTTTTCACTACTGGGCCCCGAGGCCGGCAGCGTGGTCCCGGGAGGCTTCCCTAGGGTGGCCATCCGCACAGAGCACGCGCGGGCCACGGGTTACGAGGCACTAGAAGGTCAGCTCCGTTCGCTTCTCGGTCGCAGCCAATTGGGCGTAGCTGGGCATTGTGACACGCCGAGGGAAAGAGCGGCGGGGGAAGGGCAGGCGGACAGGACCTTCGGAGCGCCCGAGCGCGGAGCTGGCGCAGGGCGGCGCGGCGCCTCTTTGGCGCGCACGCGCCTGAGCGCGCGCCCGGAGGGGCGGGCCGGGAGTTGTTGCTCGCACGCCCTTGGGCAGCGGCCGGGCGCCCGTTGTCCGTTTTGCTTCCGACGCGCGCAGTCAGTGGAGCTGGTGTATGTGCGGCAATAACATGTCTGCCCCGCTTCCCGCCACCGTGCCCGCCGTCCGGAAAGCCACCGCTGCGGTGAGTGGCGGCGGCCAGGGTTCGGAGGGGCCCGCTCGGCCCGCTGCGGGCTACTGCCTCTGGCGCGGGGTTGGGATCTCAGGCGGGTAGGGGACCGGTGGGTTGGGGGCCCTCTGCCCTGCCCGGCGTGGAGGGAGTGGGGTACGGTGGGGATAGTTGGCTCGGCCCGGGCCCGTGTTGCGGCCGGGGTGGAGGATCCGCATCCCCCCTCCCCCCGCCCCCGCCAAGCAGCCTCTGAACCCGAGTCCCCTGCATTGCGGAGCGCGTGCGGCCCGCGGGACCCCCGGACCTTCCCCACCCCCACCCCCTTTCCCAGCTTGGAGGCTTTGGCGTTAGTGGAGAGGCGCCCTAACACGAGGTGACTTTATAGCGTGTTTCTGTCTCGTTTGTGGATGAGAAAATCATTTTCTTACCTTGCATTCTTGTTCTAAATTAAAGAAGTTGGAAGATTGCGTGTCTCACAAAATCAGAGGGTTTTTTTTTTTTTTAAGGAAACTTGTGTATGAGGCTCTCAAACTTATTTTTAACCCCACATCCCCCTCTCCTTTTTGCGATGGAAAAATTTACAGCCTTTGTGAGAGATTTTCATGGTTTGACTTGACAGAGACAAACTCTTTCTTAGAATGTGGTTGGTGATCATTTGCACTTAAGAATGTCTAACTGGGACCTCCTTAAGTGCTAAAACGCCACATTAATTATCTTAGGAACTCAAGGAGAGAAGTTAAGGATTTTTGTCATTTAAGAGGTCTGGAGAGATTAATTAACTTGCTGAGGGCAGTATTCTGTAATTCTGGCATCCACCTTAACCAAAACTTCAGTGTGTAACAATTCTATGTGGGTTTATTTTGGCATTGCTTATTAATTTTTCTCTTCTCTTATAGGTGATTTTCCTTCATGGATTGGGAGATACAGGGTACGTACCCTTATTAGTAACAGTAATGAAATGGGGTTATGCAACTCTATACCATGAAATGTTTATTTAAGAACTCTAGGAATGTATAAAAGAAGATTCGTAGTCCTATTTACAGTCCAGGAATAAGATACAACCTTTTCCTTTTTGAAAACTCCCAGAATTTTTCTCTCATCATCTTAAATTTCTCATACTCAACTCATGTTTCTGGAACATGTTAAATTGCAAACTCCTTGAGTTGCTATGGGTATTAGATGCCAGAGATGGGTGGAATGTTGCACACAGAGACAGTTTGCAATTGAGAGCTCTCTACAGGAGTTAAAATTTCAGGGCAGGTTGAGAAGTAGTTGATTTTGATAAGGAAGTAATAGTAATGTGTGGTATACAGCATTCTGATTGAGTGCTTCGGTATTCCCTTAGAAGAAAAAATCAGTTGAAGTGCAGAGGAGGCCACTCGAAGATTTATTTGGAGTCTGATCAAACAAATTTTGCTGTGCTAACTTTAGATAATATGACTTATCTTTCTTTAGGCTTTTTCTCTATTGAGATTTTTTTTTTTTTTTAATCTAAAGCTGTGATTGTCAGGGAACCCAGCTGGCTCAGTCCATAGAGTGTACAGCCCTTGATCTCAGGGTTGTGAGTTCAAGCCCCACATTGGGTATGGAGCAGTAACAAGCAGTGATTTTCTATTTGAAACTTGGGCAAAAGTGTTGTTACAAAATTACAGAACTGGAGGAAAACTGCAGATAAATAAATTTTGATAAAGTAGCCAAAAAACTATTAAATCTTCTTTACAAGGAGGCATTGGGCTAGACTGTTAAAAGTGATTCCTAATATTCTTTAATGCCAACTAGGTAGAAGTTTATGACATACCTTGTATGGGGCTAGGGAAAAGGTTAGCAGGACTCTTTTGGCAATCAGGTAGTCTTGTGAAAATGACAGACCCAGGGGCGCATGGGTGGCTGACTTGCTTAAGCGTCTGCGTAACCGGCTCAGGTTATGATCTCGGGATCCTCCGATTGAGTCCCGCATTGGGCTCTCTGCTCTGCAGAGAGCCTGCTTCTCCCTCTCCCGCTCCTGCTGCTCTTCTCTCTCTCTCTCTCTCTCTCCCTCAAATAAATAAATAAAATCTTCAAAAAAAAAATGACAGACCTGTTTCACTATTTATTTAAAAAGAGACTTAACAAAGCTCTCTTTTACAACCAAACCTTTCTTAATGCTGAGAGTTAGGGAAGAGCTTGCTACCCTGTAACTTTCCCATCAAGGAGATCCAGGCCTGAATAATCAGTCCAGGAGAAGCAAGTTTCAGTGTAGGAACGTTCTTTGTGGACCCCAAATTAGCCAGATTCCATGGACTGAAATTAAAGAGTGAACATGATGAAGGAAACGAACAATGTGAGATTAAAAATACCAAGAGTATCCATGGCTTCTTGACTAAGAATTAAGTTTATATAAAAAATTAAAGATCTCCAATTCTAAAAATACTTTGTGAGATAGTACTAAAGAAAAGCTGACTCGGGGTTCCTGGGTTGCTCAGTTGGTTAAGCATCTGAATCTTGATTTCACCTCAGGTCATGATCTCAGGCTGGTGAGATGGAGCCCTGCATTGGGCTCCACACTGGGCATGGAACCTGCTTAAGATTCTCTCCCTCTCACTATGCTCCCCACCTATCTTTCTCTCTTTCTCTCTCTCCCCCCTCTTAAAAAAAAAAAAAGGCAAGAAAAAAAGAAAATTTGTTCTGTCAATACATGTTGAAGTTCAGAACCAATCAATCCGACAAGTGGCAATTTTATGTTTATATTTGTCAGGTTAACTTTGAGGATGATGGGGATTAAATGATTCAGTTTGTTGCTGTTAAGATGGACAGGTTTTGCTGTTTTTTTGGTTAAGGTTCTTTTTTGTGGAACTAGCCAGGGTGTACTGTCTAGTAACTTAGGTCTCAAGGTCTGTGTCTTTGAGATTCCTCATGAAAAAAGTGGTGGCCAAATAAGATTGAGAGACCTGTATAATTCTATATTTCATCAATTCTAATATGTAATTTTCCTCATATTTTTATGTTTCTGAGATTGGTACTAATTTTACTACATGTATGTTTATTGTGGTGGTGATTTTTTTTGCCTTAACCTATTTTTTCAGTGGTTCCCCTCATATTATGTCTTAGTGTCTAGGAAATATGTTATGGCATATTCTCCTCTTGAAAAAACTTACAGCATATGCACTAGCATGTTTAAAGTTCTGAAAAGTTTTATTGTAAAGAAACGTGACAACCAGAGTGTTCCTAATAACACGTATAATAAACTATGAAACTACTATTCAAATAAACATATTTTAGACTATACTGTATGGCACGAGATCATAGTTTTCCTTCTAAAGTAAAACTGGCTTTTGTTAGGATTTTGAAAATGTTGTATTTGTATTGTAAAAAAATTCAAACTGTGACTATGAGAATAGTCCTAAAACTCAGTGATAAGTGTTTTTTTTTTGAGATAAGTGTTTTTGATAACATTTTTAAAAATGTTTTATTTTGAAATATTTTCAAATTTATGGAAGAGTTGCAAGAATAGAGATTGCTCAATACCTTTTACCCAGATCCACTAATCCCTTTGTTTGTTGAATGTGTGTGTTAATAATATGTTTGCTGAAATCCTTGAGAGTAAGTTGCAGTTACCTTGATTTTTCATTTCCACACTTTAGCTTGCATTGACATTTTTGCAGAGGTTAAGCTAGTCCCTAAGTTCATTAGATAAGTTTATGCATTTTTGGTACAAATACCGTATAGGCTATATGTCCTGTTCAGGGCATCATGTCAGGAGACAGATGATAGCCTTTGTCCCATTATTGATGCTTAACTTGAATCACTTGATTAAGGTGGTATTTTCCAGGTTTCTCTACTGCAGTTATTCTCCCTTTGTAGTTAAAAAGCAACTTGTAGGGAGATACTTGGAGACTTTGCAAATTGTATGTTAAACTTTTACCCAGTATTTTCAGCATCCGTTGATGATTCTTGCTTGACTCATTTGTTAATATGATGTGATTTCCCAAGTCTGTCACACTTTATTAGTTTGCCCCTCCCCATTTAATGCAGACTATAGATTTATGTAATGGGTTATATTCCATCATTGTTACTGTGTTTTAAAATTTTTAACTTTTTCTTTTAAAATAACTTCAAATTTAAGTAAGTATTGCAGAAATAGTATTTAGATCTCCTCATACCCTTTCCTGTTACCCAGTGGTGAAACATTTGAGCATATTGTAGAAATATTGCCTCATTACTCCATAATATTTTATTCTACTTATTTTTTTTTTTAAGATTTTATTTATTTATTCATGAGAGAGAGAGAGAGGCAGAGGGAGAAGCAGGCTCCCAAGGAGCAGGGAGCCCAATGCGGGACTCGATCCCAGGACCCTGGGATCATGACCTGAGCCGGAGGCAGACGCTTAACCATCTGAGCCACCCAAGCGCCCACTCCATAAAATTTTAGTGTGTATTTTGTAAGCACAAGGACATTCCCCCATGACCACTATCATCAGATTTCTTGGTTCTGTCACATTTTCTTGGTTTGACCGAATCATGTCCTTTATGGGCCCAAGATCCAAACCAGGATCACACGTTGCATTTAGTTATCTATCGTGTCCTTAGTCTCCTTCAGTCTAGAGCAGTCTTTCCTTGTCTTTTATGACCTTGAGACTTTTTGAGAATACAGGCCAATTACTTTGTAGACTGTCCCTCAGTTTGGGTTTGTGTGATGTCTCCTGACTTAAGCCTTTTTGACAGGAATATCACAGAGATGTTGCCGTGTTCCTCTCAGAGGATTGTATCAGTTGCACACTATGTTGATTTTTGTTCCTTTACTGGTGATGTTACATTTTTTTCACCTGGTTAAGATGGTGTTTGCCCTGTTTCTCCACAGTAAAATAAATAAGGGTATTTACTGAAAAATATTTTGTGGGGAGATGTTTTGATACTATGAAAACATGTTTCTCACCAAATTTTCACCTATAGATTTTGCGTCTATTAATTATTTTTATCTATATCTATTATTGTGATAGTTCCAGATAATCTTTTAAAAAAATCCTTCATTCTAGATTTATTCATTGGCCGCTCTCCCTTCTCCCTTATTTATTATGTATGTATGTATTCATGTATTCATTTTAAAGCATCAAATCAGGACAGACTCTTGGATTGCTCTTTTACTGTGAGGGTTACAAACTGTTAAATCTGTCATATATTTGATGGTCACATCATCCTACACTTGGCTATCAGAAGCCCCTCCAAGCTACTCTTATGTCTTTGGGACCATGCCCCATCACTCCTTGAGCACTTTCTTGCTTTCTGGTGCAGCAAGATCTTTTCCAGGATCATCTTATGTTTTTTCTGCTTCAGTCCTGGGACTCAGCTCTTTTTTTCTTTTTCAAGAGCCCCGGTTCCTTTTAGTAGAGAATATTTAGGAACCAAGATCTGAGTGCTTTATGTGCTTACTGCTAGAATCATTACTTCTAGATCCTTTCAGTGGACAGAGCCGGGAGTATAGCTACATAACATACATGTGTAGACACATCTATATCAATTTTGATATCTACATACATTAAAATTAGGGGGTGTATACTGATTCCTCCAGTTCCACTCAGCACCACTGGGTTTATTCTAGCCTTCCCCCTTTCTGTATTTGTAATTCTATCAGAAACCTGGCTTCTGTTCTGGCAGTTATGGCCAGTAGTATACTTTGGCATTGCCCCCCTACTCACCCCCCTCCCAGCTGAATGTGACACCTGAAAGCTCAGTTCCAGTTAAGGGGAGCAGGAAGGAGAAAAGGCCAGGTGGAAAGCTTGGCCCTCTTCATGTAAACTTACCCTTCCCCTCATATATTCCAGGAGTTACTGGTCTGTGTTACCTATCTATGTGAGATTTTTCTAGGCTGTGGAGATTGTAAAGCTTAGAAGAGAAAGTTTCATAAGAAAAAAAAGACTAAAAAACCCAAAAGTTTCAAAGACAGAAACTGGTCAGGTAGATTAAACCTTACTGAGAGGGGTGCCTGGGTGGCTCAGTCGTTAAGCGTCTGCCTTCAGCTCAGGTCATGATCCCAGAGTCCTGGGATCAAGCCCTGCATCAGGCTCCCTGCTCTGCCGGAAGCCTGCTTCTCCCTCTCCCACTCCCCCTGCTTGTGTTCCCTCTCTCGCTGTGTCTCTGTCAAATAAATAAATAAAATCTTTAAAAAAAAAAAAAGAAAAAACCTTACTGAGAGATCAAATAAAGAGAGGATTGTAAATAATATTGAATTGGCAACATGGGTATATTTTATGATCATTCATTTGCAAGTCCTTCTATAATCAAGAACTAAGAGAATTATAGGATGTGATTTGGGGATCATTAAGTTATAAGGACTAGGGAACTGTTCAACCTAGTTTAAGCAAAAAGCAGTATTTGTGGAAGGATACAAGGGTAGCTCTCTTGTATATAAAGTCCATGAAGGAAAAGATTTTTTTTTTAATTTTCTTGATCTATAACTCACATGCTATAAAATTGACCTGAGAACACAGATATTTTCTATTTAACTTAATACTGCATCCCCAGGACTTGGACAGTACTGGATATGAAGAACAACTAAGTATCTGTTGAGTAAATAAATGAATGAATGAGGAATTCCTGGGGAAAACATATAATGGGAATTAGTCACCAAGTATATTAGTTTCCTAGGGCTGCCATAGTAAAAAAACCATAAACTAGATGGCTTCAAGCAACAGAAATCCATCCTCACAGTTAAATAGGCTAGCAGTCCAAAATCAAGGTGTCAGAAGGACTATATGCACTCCCTCCAAAGGCTCTAGGGGAGAATCCTTTGCCTCTTCCAAGTTTGATGCCTCCTGGCATTCCTCGGCTTGTGGCAATGTACTTCCAATCTCTGCCTCCCTTTTCACATGACCTTTTTGCCATTTATCTGTGTTTCTTTTCTTTTTTTTTTTTTTCTCTCATTTCTGATAAGGACGCCAGTTACTAGATTTAAGACCCATCCTAATCCTAGCAAATCTCATCTTGATCCTTAACAGATTACATCTGCAAAGAGCCTCTTTCCAAATAAGATCACATTCTGAGGTTCCAGGTGGACATGAATTTTGTGGGGACTATCTAATCAACTACACCAACGCTATTCTCTCTGCCTTTTGTGCCCTTGTGGTCTCTCACTTTTCCTTCTTTCTATATATTTGCACAGTTTTCTCTGCTGACACACTTTCCTTATCACCCAAAAATGGACCACCCCAGCTCTGACTTTATATCACCCCTAGTTCTGGTGTTCATTTAAGAATCTGACCCATCTTGGATGCCTGCGTGGCTCAGTCAGTTAAGCATCCTTCTTCCGCTCAGGTCATGATCCCAGGGTCCTGGGATTGAGTCCTGTATCCGGCTCCCTGCTCTGCAGGGAGTCTGCTTCTCCGTCTGCCCCTCCTCCCCCTCGTTCTCTCAATCTCTCTTTCTCTCTCAAATGAATACATAATCTTTAAAAAAAAAAAAAAAGAATCTTACCCATCTTGGGTCATTTTGCTCTTAGCCAGGTAGTTGGTAAGACTCATTAAGACAGGTAGGGGAGATTCCATGACAGTGATATGCTACTGGGACACAGATGGTGATGAGTTGTGTTTCTTGTGGAATCTTTGAGTTTTTAGTTCACAGCATATTACTTTGGAGTAGTGAAGATAATGAAAACAGACTTCAGTTACTTTGTAGTCTTTTCTAAAAGCACAACTGAGAAGTAAAATAGAGTGGATTTGTAGTATTTTTTGGGATATGCCTTGAAATTCACTTTTTGAACCCATAAAACCTGTGTGTGTGTGTGTGTGTGTGTGTGTGTGTGTGTGTGTCTGTTTCATTTTCTTTTCCTGTTTCTAATAATTAGGTGAAATATATTCTCATTGATGTAGGTTTTTGAACATTAGATTCCTTTTACTGAAGCTTTGTGTAGACATCTTAAATCTTTAGGTTTCCACTGACTTTGACAATTATCAAAAGGACAAGTTGGCCATAGTTTTGTATAATTCAGTTATTGTCAAAGATTTTTATAATCTGTGGGGACCTTTGAAATCATCCAGTACGACCAGCACAGATTATGGATGGGAAAACAGGACTGGAAAGACATTGATTTCTCATACTGTAGCATGCAAAAAAGTCACCTGGAAGGCTTGATTGTTGGTCCCCACCACCAGAGTTTCTGATTCAGTGGGTCTCGGATGGGGCCCAGGAATTTGCATTTCTAACAAGTTCCCAGATGATACTAGTGTTCCAGGGACCACACTTTTAAAAGCCACTAGACTGAACCATCTGAGGCCACACTTCTAGATAAAGGCACAGTTGGGACTAGAACTCAAGATTCCTATTCCTTTTTCTTATATGAGTATTTCTTGTGTAGAAGAGTAGTTGGCAAACAGTAGGCTGCAGTTCAATTCTGGCCTGCCACTTTTTAGAAGCTTATTTAGTTAATGTTATTTATTGATATATAATTCACATCCATAAAAGTCAACCTTTTTAAAGTGTACAATTCCATAGTTTTTAGTATATTTACAAAGTTGTGGAACCATCACTACTGTGTTAATTCCAGAATATTTCAACATCCCAAAAAGAAATGGCATACCCGTTAGCAGATACTCCTTGTTCCCTTCACAGGCAACCACTAATCTCCTTTCAGTGTCTAATCTCCTTTCAGTGTCTATGGATTTGTCTGTTCTGGGTATTTCATATAAATGAAATCAGATGATAGATGATCTTTTCTGTCTAAATTCTTTCACATAACATGTTTTTCAGGTTCATTCATGTTGTAATGTGTACCAGTACTTTATTACTTTTATTGCCAAATAATATTCTGTGGAGGGATATCCATGTATTGATCTTATGGATATACCATGTTTCTTTAATTCATCAATTGATGAACATTTGAATTGTTTCCACTTTTTGACTGTTAGCAGTAGTGCTACTCTGAGTATCTTTTTGCAAGATTTTGCATAAACATAGGCTTTCAGTTCACTTGATTAATTGCTGAGTCAGTGGTAACTCTTTAACCCTTTGAGGAACTCCCAGACTGTTGTCCCCCGTGGCTGTACCATTTTACATTTCTACTAACAGTGTATGAGGGTTCTGATTTCTCCACATTCTCATCAATATTTGTTATTATCTTTCTTTTTGAAGAAAATGATTAATGACTAATGACTAATCATGTTGATCATCTTTTCATGTGCTTATTAGTGATTTACATATCTTCATTAGAGAAATATCTATTCAATACCTTTGCTCATTTATTTTTTTTAAAGATTTTATTTATTTATTTGACAGAGAGAGATAGCGAGAGAAGGCAGCACAAGCAGGGGGAGTGGGAGAGGGAGAAGCAGTCTCCCCGCTGAGCAAGGAGCTTGAAACAGGGCTCTATCCCAGGACCCCGGGGATCATGACCTGAGCCAAAGGCAGAAGCTTAACCATCTGAGCCACCCAGGCACTCCAAAGCACAACAGTTTTTAATCCTGATGAGTTCCAGTTTATCTTTTTTTCTTTAGTTGCTTGTGCTTTTCGTGTTATTATCTAAGAAATCATTCCATATCATTGGTACCAAGCCTCCCCAGTTGTTAATCTTTTACCACATTGTGTATTTGTGCATGCACTCAAGGTCTTTATCTGTCTCCATATGTGTATGTATATACATATACTCATTATCTAGTGATCAGTCTTTTTTTTTTTTTTTTAATTCTTTGACATCAGCCCAAAGCATGATCTTCCATAATCTCTAAATACTCTGGTGTTTCCCATACCTGAGGATACTGTACATGACCAGCATACAACACTCCAAAGTAGGAAATCAGCATTGATCCAATACTACCGTCCAGTCCAAAGAATCCATTCAAATTTTGCCAGCTTTCCCAATTATGTGTTTCCTTCCTGATCCAAGATCCTTTCCAGTAATTTGTGTTTCATTATGAAATAGTTTATTAGGCTCTCATATCCTTTATATTTTTAAAATGTGGAGCCTTACCTCTGTATATTCTGTAGAATGACCAGCAGCTTAGGTTTAATGTCTCCTCATGACCGGACTCAGATCATTTATTCCTTTTTAATTCTTTCGGTAATAGTTTGATTGGGATATAATTTGATTACCACACAATTCACCCATTTGAATTCTGCAGTTCAGTCTTTAATGTATTCACAAAGCTGTGCAACCATTTTTATCCCTCCAAAAGGAAACCCTGTACTCTTTTTTACCCCCAGATCCCCCTTATTCGCAACCCTAGGTAACCACTAATCTACTTTCTATCTCTATAGATTCACCTATCCTGGACATTTCATATAAATGGAATCATATAATAGATGGTCTTTTGTAATTGGCTTTCTTTACTTAACATAATGTTTTTGAAGTTCATCCATGTTGTAATATATATTAGTACTTCATTTCTTTTTAAAGGTAATTTTTTTAAAAGTTTTTATTTATTTATTTGACAGAGAGAGATAGTGAGAGAAGGCAGCACAAGCAGGGGGAGTGGGAGAGGGAGAGGCAGGCTTCCCGCCAAGCAGAGAGCCCAGTGTGGGGCTTGATCCCAGGACTCTGGGATCATGACCTGAGCCGAAGGCAGACGTTTAACGACTGAGCCACCCAGGCTCCCCAGTACTTCATTTCTTTTTATTGTTCATCATATTCCTTTGAGTAGAATTGCTGGGTCATATAGTAACTCCATGTTACTAGCAGTATATGAAAATTCTGGTTTCTCCCCATCCTCATTTAGCACTTGTTATTGTCTTTTTTATTATAGCCATCCTAGTGGGTGTAAGTGGTATCTCATTTTTGGTTTTATTTGCATTTATGTAATGACTAATAATGTTGAGCATCTTTTCCTGACCACGTTGGCCATTTGTGTATCTTTGGAGAAATGTCTGTTCAGGTCCTTTACCTATTTATTTTTAGGTTGTCTTTTTGTTTGTGGGTTTTAAGAGTTCTTTATATGTTATGGATACTAGACCCTTATTGAATATGGTTTGCAAATAATTTTCCATTCTGTAGTTTGTCTTTTCACTTTCCTCATAGTGCCCTCTGAAGCATAATAGTTTTTAATTTCGATGATTAAATTTTTTTCTTTGTCATTTGTGCTTTTGGTATCTCAGAAACCATGGCCAAATCCAACGTCACAGATTTTCATATATTTTCTTCTAGGAGTTTTATAGTTTTATCTCTTACATTTAGGGTGCCTGGGTGGCTCAGTATGTTAAGCGACTGCCTTCGGCTCAGGTCATGATCCTGGAGTCCTGGGATTGAGTCCCGCATCGGGCTCCCTGCTCAGCAGGGAGTCTGCTTCTCCCTCTGACCCTCTTCCCTCTCGTGCTCGCTATCTCTCATTCTCTCTCTCTCAAATAAATAAAATCTTTAAAAAAAATTAAAAAATAATAAAGAAACTAATTTATATCTCTTACATTTAAGTCTTTGGTACATTTTGAGTTAATTTTTGTGTATGGTGTGAGGTAGAAGTTCAACTTCATCCTGTTATATTGCAGCTACTTTCATTGAAAGATTATTCCTTCCCCATTGATTTTTTTGGAGGCACCCTTTTCAGAGATAAGTTAATCATAAATGGAGGGTTTATTTTTGTATTTTCAAATCTGTTGATTTGTAGGTCTTTCCTTATTTCAGTGCCACTCTGTCTTTATTACTATTGCTTTGTAGTAACTTTTGAAATTGGGAAGTGTGAGTCCGCCAACCTTACTCTTTTTTTAAGATTGTTTTGACATCTTCTCGGTCTCTTATATTTCCAACTGAATTTTAGATTTGGTTTGTCAATTTCTGCAAAGCCAGCTGTGATTCTGATAGAGATTGCATTGACTGTATATCAGTTTAGGAGTACTGCCACCTTAAAAATATTAAGTCTTGGGCGCCTAGGTGGCTAGTTGATTGAGCAGCCAACTTTTGATTTCTGCTCAGGTCATGATCTCAGGGTTGTGAGATGAGCCCCTTGTTGGGCTCCACACTCAACAGGGAATCTGCTTGAAGATTCTCTCCCTCTGCCCCTCCCACCACTTGCACACACTCTCTTTCTCTAAAATAAATAAATAAATGTTTAAAAAGAAGAATATTAAGTCTTTTGGTCCGTGAACATGGGATGTCCATTTATATAGGTCTTTAATTTATTTCAACATTTTTGTAGTTTTCGTAATGAGGTCTCATATATATCTCATATATCTCTATACACACATAAGACACACACATGAACTCACATATAAACACACATGTACACATGCAAAGCACATACACAACTCTAGAATAGTGCCTGGCTCATAGCTAGTGTTATATAAGTGTTAAAACTACTACTTTGTTATTAATTTTCCTATATGTCTTTAACATTTGGGGGAAGGTGGATTAAAATAGATAAATAATTATTGAAAATCATTTAACGTTTATTTAATTTCTAAAAAGTATTTTTTTAGATTTGTTTATTTTAGAGGGAGTGTGTGCGTGTGCATATGTGACTGGGGAAAGGGGCAGAGGGAGAGAATCTTCAAGCAGAGTCCCCACTGATCACAGAGCCCGTCACAGGGCTTGATCCCACAGCCCATGAGATCATGACCTGAGCCAGAACCAAGAGTCTGATGGTAACTGACTGAGCCATCAAGGCACCACGTTATTTATTTTATTTTAATTTATTTTTAAATTTTAAGGTTTTTAAAATATTTAATTATTTTTAAAACTTAAATAGGCTTCATGCCCAACATGGGGCTTGAACTCACGACCAGTAGAGGTCACATCCTCTACCAACTGAGCCAGCCAGGCACCCTTTAAGTTACTTTTACTTTATCCTTTAATAGAAGTAACATGTTTAGGGGATCCTAGGTGGCTCAGTCAGTTAAGCAGCTGACTCTTGATTTCTGCTCAGGTCATGATCTCAGGGTCGTGGGATTGAGCTCTGCATTGGCTCTGCTGGGCGGGGAGTCTGCTTAAGATTCTTTCTCTCCCTCTCCCTCTGCCCCCCGCAGAATAAAAAAAAATAAAAAAATAAATAACATGTAAAAAGTATCGGTTATAATGTCAAGTGTAAACAAGCAGGAAACTATGTATGTATAGTATCCCATTTTTGTAAAATCTGTATCTGTTTCTTAAGTGATGTGCATAAAAAATTGGGAGGAAATACATCAGAAGATTAACTGCTTATTTCTGGCTTGAAGGATTATCATGATTTTCAGTTTTTCTCGTATTCCATTTTGAACATGTATCTGTACATAAAACACACGAGTAAAGAATAGTAAATAAAGTGATTTTTAGTAGTACAGTAAGCATGTAGAGTTTATTTATATTTATTTATTAGCATATAGAGTTTAAGAATAACTGATTTACTCCTGAGGTGACTTTTATCATTATATGAGAATTCACATTATATAATATAATGTGAATTATATTATCTGTCTTGCCTAGTTTGTTAGGCACGTTGTTGTAAGATTATAAAGAGATAAACATATCTATATTTTGTAAATTGTAAAGCCCTGTGGAAATATATGAAAGAAAACACACTGCTCTTCAGAAATCTGGAGACATCATCTTTATTTGTAGGTAAAGCTTGAGTAGTAGTAGCCTTTGGGTTGTTTCTGCGTTGATAGTGGTGTTTTAATAGCATTGATGTTCCACACTTTTAAGATTTTACAAGGAGTTAACATTTATCCTTGCAAGTTTTTTAAAGTTACCATTCTGTTACTAACTTATTGGGATTTAAAATGGTATCTAATGGCATCATTCAAATAATTTCTCTACCAGGCATGGATGGGCAGAAGCCTTTGCAGGTATCAGAAGTTCACATATCAAATACATCTGCCCACATGCGTAAGTATTTTAATCTTTACATTTGTGATTCAGAATCTGGAGAGGAATAATTGTGATAGCTTTATTTTCGTAGAAAAGCATTTGAATATAATTAGTTTTTATCCTTTTAAATAATACAGTTTAAAAATAAAGATTAGTAAATTCTTTAAAACTAAACTGGTAACTTGGCTACATAGAATTTTTTTTTTTTTTTGGAAATTTAAAATAATGCTTTCTTGGAGGTCAATTGAACTCAGAGCTAGGAAAATTCCTTTAGATATACAAATATCTGAGATCTAAGGATATCCATGAGGTATCTCTGAAGGGGATTTATTTATTTGTCAGGTTTGTGAGAGATCTTTATTTACTATGTTGAAAACACTCCTAAATTTTATCAGCTAAAGGCAATGTGTGTGCTGTGGAAAGAACACAGGTTTTAAAGTCTGATAGATTTGGTTTTGAATTCTGAAAATGTTTGTGGATGTCAGAAACTATAAAGTTTTGAACAAACTCAGAAAATTGCTGAGATTGGCAAGGTTTTAGGTCAAAAGGTTGCTGAGAAACAATAGCTGTGGAGAAGACAAATGGGATTAGATACGTGCTCTTAGGTTAGTAATTCATCCTCAGAAGTGGTAGTAGCAGTAGAGCTGATAAATGTGAAAGAGGAAATGGAAAGAGGAAAAATATGTGATGAGGTAAGAAAACTTCTTTCCCCTTTTTATCCTGAAATAGAAGGTTTATCTGACCTCTGTAGGCTACAGCTGAATACTATGGCAAGAATGTCTGTGTCCTCTATTATTCTGATTCATTATGAGACAGAATTCTTGATTATATTAGGATTTCTGCTGTATTGTTATTGGCCCCAGGACTGATTTGATTTAAGGCTATTTCCCAGTCTAGGGAAGTTCATGTTCTCAAAGAAATTTTGATAAGATTTTGTGACCTCTAAGGTAGACTTGTTTCATGAGTTAGGAGGTTAGTGGTAAGATGTAGTTCTAGTGTATTTATTTTTCTTTTCTTTTGTACCTAGCTATATTCAGGTTACCCAGCAGATTTTTCATCACAGACCTGAATTGGGTATAGTGGACACTTAGGCAAAACTTATATTTCCCATATTTATTTAGAGGTCTCTTAAATAACCAAGTATGTAGATAGAATATAAGCAAAAATGTAATCTTGACCGTATGAGAATTGATGTACTATATCTGTGCAGTAAATTGCTCATTTCCTAAACCCTTAGCCAGAGTCTCATATTTCATACATTTCCAACTCTCTTGGTTACTTGTTTTCCTTGTCATGTCTGGTTTGAAAGTATTAAATAAGGGAGTTGAGAAAGGAAAATATTTTTTATTTGCCAAGCTTAGTCCTTTCCAGCTGCTGTTCCATCTTCAGAATACATTTGGGGGTTACGTAGAAAAAATGACACAGGTGTGGATGCAGTGACACAGTTCATATGTTACAATTGTAGCATACAGTTTTGTGTAAGCCTCAAGTAATTATCTATTCTTAATTGATGAAATTTATCAGGTTTTATGCCTTGTTACATTACTCTTATTTTGCTGTTTTTTTTTTCTTTCCCGTGTAGACCAATTATGCCTGTAACATTGAATATGAACATGGCTATGCCTTCTTGGTAAGTATCAGTAAGAACTTATTTATACTTAGTTTTTGTCTTTTCCTTTTTTTTTTTTTAACTGGAAGTGCTTTTCCATGTAGCAATTTTTAATTAGCTATTTTTATGTTGCAAAGTTATACAATTAAATTTAACCTTAAACCTTTAAGCTTAACCTTAAAGTTTTGTATTTTAGACTCAGGGTTAAACTTAAGGAGCTGCACCAAAAGGTAGAGAAACAGGAGAAAATGGGTAGACAGAAATACTGTAGAAAATATCTCTTATTGCTTGATAAACCTTTGCTGGTTTCAGTGACCCAACATTTAAATGACCCCATGTGGCATACACTCTAATTAAGCAACAGCCTTTCACCCTTCCAATATGTTGCCTTCCTGGAGAGTTGACAAGTTTTTAAGGAAACCACTTCCTCTTCCACCCTCTCAAGATATTTTCACATTCCCTTGTATTTTTTTTAATTAATTTATTTTTTTAAGTCTCTCAGGGGTCTTGTTTCAGTTTCTACCATGGAAGTAGGACAATAAAAGCAGCAGATTGGTAAAAGCCATTCTTTCTCATCAAAATCTAGTTCAGTGATGCTTAGTGTCATTTTAATGATGTTTAAAATTGTTTAAAATTGTTTATTTTTTTAATTAAGATATAATGTATTATTTGTTTCAGGGGTACAGGTCTGTGATTCATCAGTCTTACACAATACCTAGCGCTCACCACAACACATATCCTCCCCAGTGTCCATCACCCAGCCACCCCATTCCCCCATCCGCCTCCCCTCCAGCAACCCTCAGTTTGTTTCCTAAGATTAAGAATCTCTTACGGTTTGTCTCCCTCTCTGGTTTTGTCTTGTTTAATTTTTTTCCTCTCTTCCCCTATGATCTTCTGCCTTGTTTCTTAAATTCCACATATCAGTGAGATCATACGATAATTGTCTTTCTCTGATTGACTTATTTTGGTTAGCATAATACCCTCTAGTTCCATCCATGTCATTGCAAATGGCAAGATTTCATTTTTTTTAATGGCTGCATAATATTCCTGTGTGTGTGTGTGTATGTACGTGTACACCACATCTTTTCTGGACATCTGGGCTCTTTCCATAGTTTGGCTATTGTGGACATTGCTGCTATAAACATTGGGGTGCACGTGCCCCTTCAGATCACTACATTTGTATCTTTGGGGTAAATACCCGGTAGTACAATTGCTGTGTCATAGAGTAGTTCTATTTTCAACTTTTGGAGGAACCTCCATACTGTTTTCGAGAGTGGCTGCACTGGCTTGCATTCTCACCCTTGTGTGTTTTATAGTCAGGAAGTAGAGTCAGTTCTTTGTTCCTCTAAGCTACTTCCAGTCTATTGTCATCTTGTAGTCTCTTCTTGTTCCTACCCGTGTCTTATCCACCCCTTCACTTTCTTTTTCTCTCTTCTGGATTCCTTAGAAGCTTTTACAAGTTCCTGCCTACTTTGCTCTTTGGTTCTTTCATCTTCCCTCTCTGGCAAAATTCTCATCCGGAACCAAAATTTTTAGCTAATGTGGCTAGAGACCATAATGAAAGGATGTAACTTGATAGAGAAATGGAAAGGGCCAGAGGAAAGCTTCCCTTGGGTCTCTAGTTGGAGGTATCTACTATGTGTGATGAAAATGTTTTGCAGAATGTGGCTAGAGCTCAGTGTAATTCCTCTGCTCAATACTTATGAAGGTAGTAGTGCATGCGAGAATGACATGGTAAAGTAGTTCTGTTCCATTGGATTGACTTACGATGCAATAGAGGGAAAGGAATGGCTGGAATTTATTGCAAACTTTTTAGAGGAATGTGCGATGAGATTCCTGCTTGGCTGTAAGATTGGACTAGGTATTTTCTTAGATGTTCTTACCCTAAAATTATGTGGCATTGTGATTTTTTAACATTAGAATCTGTATCTAGTTGGTGAAAGGAACATGTAGAATGTCATAATCACACATTTAAGTTAATTTTTTGGCCTCTGTAGACATTTTGAGTTTCATGTTCATGGTTAGTTCTTTTTATCCTGAGTTTAGTGAAACATATTTACCATGAGTACATATTTTTAGAATCAAAGAGCTCTTTTAAGATTTTGCCTTATTTTCCAGGTTTGATATTACTGGGCTTTCACTAGATTCACAGGAGGATGAACCTGGAATTAAACAGGCAGCAGAAAATGGTGAGTACAGAAACATAAAGACAAAAGCATTCTCATTTTAGTAGGTTCAGTAGTTTTATTGATGTTGATGAAATAATACACAATTATCTGAACTTAGGAGGTGATGCTATTTCCTTCCTTTCTGATCAGTCTCTAACTTGTTTGCCACAATGTCCCCATGGACTCCCTTAACTATAAATGAAGATGAAATGAATGGGGAAGAATGGCCTTTATCAAACTTCATCTCTGTTGGATACATAATTTTGCTTTGATTTACATAGACTAATGGAGAAAATAGCAATTTAATAGTTGTGGCCATTTATCTTCATTAAGGAGACTTGAAATAAGGATGGGTATAGTGATACAATCATATATAACACAATTTGTTGGTTAATTTTAGTGTGGTAATAATAAATGCCACTGATTGAATACTTAGCTGTTAAAGAAGCCAGGTAATTCTTGTAGAACATCTCATTTAACACTGCTATGACATAAGTCTTGGCTCTACTTTACAGAATCTCCAAAGTGTATTCTCTGGTTGGTATTCCATTTTCCTTATGGACATGGTAATTCCGTTTATTTTTAGGGTGAAAGCATAAAGAACACTAGCTTATTGGGAGAAATCTAGTTTTAGAAAATGTATAGAGGCATAAAAAAAGAAAAAAGAAGATGTATAGAGGCCTCCTTTTATGTATGCGCTGAGGTATTTACAGAAAGGTGGGGTCACTGGGATTGACTTGAGAATAACTGGGTGGTGGCGCAGCAGGGTTGATGAAACAAGCCTGGCTGTGAATTGGTAGTTGCAGAAGTGAAGTGATGTGTACCTGGGAGTAACTGCACACTCTTTCTATTTTTAGATTTGTTTGAAAATTTCTAAAATAGCTTAAAAACCAGTAGGATCCTTTTTAAAAATGTTTTTAAAGAACTCTTAAAAACTTTAAAACAGGGAAGATACACTCAAAATGCAGTGGAGATTTGAGACTGTCAAACCAAGAACACTGGCTTTTTTAGGATCATCAATAAGTAGGTCAAATCAAGAATCCTAGAGCTAGGGTTTTTTCAAACAATAATAAATGACAAAAATAGGTATTGGGTTTGGGAGTGAGTTGTTAGAACTTGTAGAAGATAGGGAGGGGCAGGGCCTTGTGGAGAAGACTGGTAAGCCTGGTAAGTTCCATCCTAGTGATAGAGTTGGCCTCTGACATACGAGCCATTTCTTTCCTTTCCAAGGTGATGTATTATTGGAGAAAGTGAGGCTCAGACTTAGAGCTAGGAAAGAATGGAGGCTCCGTTTGAGGCCTACAAGAGTAAGCTCCTGAACAAAGAAGAGAGCGTTCAGGTTAGGTCCAGGGAGCACAGTGGTGCCCTCGCCCTTATGCAGAAGGTGATTGAAATTGGAATGCACTGTTCCACCGCTGATGTCTTTGTAGTTTGTCAACATTATCTCAGCGCTTGGTGTAACCTTGAGGGGTAAAGCTTTGTGAAACTCGGCGGGAAGTGTCCCAATAGCTTGCGAGTGGCAAGTGAAGCAGAGGGAGAGGGACAAGCAGACTCTGTGCTGAGCACGGAGCCTAACACTGGGCTTGATCTCACAACCCTTAGACCATGACCTGAGCTGAAATCAAGAGTTGCCGCCCGACCTACTGAGCCACCCAGGCTCAGTCCTGCCACTTCCGCAGTCTCCATCTGACTGAGGCTGTGCCGTCTCCCTAAATAAATCCCTCACATTTCTCAGCACTTCTTTTATTTCTTAAGCCCCCTTTGCTGTTCTCTAGCCCATTCTTCCATGCCATAGTCAGGGCATTACTTTTCATACTCATTCTAACTCAGTACTAAACTTTATATAAAAAGAAAATTTTTCATTTGGGCATTTGTTTTTTGCAGTGTTTTAGAAAAAAACAGATTTTTATTTTTTGATAAAAAGGAAGAAATACGAAGTTGGAAATTTTAATCTTGAAAAATGAAACTCTTGGGGCATCTAGGTGGCTCAGTTGGTTAAGCATCTGCCTTTGGCTCAGATCATGATCCTGGGGTCCTGGGATGGAGCCGTGTGTTGGGCTCCCTACTCAGCAGGGAGACTGCTTCTCCCTCTCCCCCTGACCGTCACCCCTGCTTGTGCTCTCAGTTGTGCTCTCTCGCTCAATAAATAAAAAATCTTTAAAAAAAAAACGAAACTCTTGCACATATGTAAAAATGAAAGGACATAGTTTGTGTAGTTACTAAAAAAAAACACTGGACAGATTATAAAGAAAAAGGAAATTCTAGGAGTCATCAACTTTTATAGTTAATGATCTGTGTCAAAGTATTTTGCAGAAACAAAAGAACTCATTTGATTTTTTTTCCTGCATCATTTACTGGCTATAGGAAAAATTAGTACTATAGTTTTTAAAAATAATAGAATGAACTTTTTAAACACTATAAATCACAAACTGTGTAATATACTTTATTTATATTTTAAAATGGTAACTTTTAGGTACAAATCCTGTGATTCATTGGAGAGAAATATAAATGTATATGAGCAGAATTGACCATAGATAAAAGAATATCTGTTGATTGATAAGAGAAAGAACTGTTTATAAATTATGTAAGAAATAATTGAACAGTTTAAGCAACACCTGCAAAACGAGTTTTATAATGAAAATACATTCTAGGTTTGTATTTTAGTAGAGTGCTTCAAGTTTTTCACTTGTTTCGACCTTTAATATACTTCGTGCTTTTCTGTAATTAATTTTATCCTATTTAAAATGGTATCTTTTGGCTTAACTTTGAAAGTATTAGTGATTTAATTTTATGTTGTTTTTAGTAAAAGCTTTGATAGAGCAAGAGGTGAAGAATGGCATTCCTTCTAACAGAATTGTTTTGGGAGGATTTTCTCAGGTAAGATAAAGTTTGGGTGATATGTCATTGGTATATTTATCTAGGAGTCTGTGGGTTCTGTCCTTTTCTATGGAGGAGTCTTTTTTTTAGTACATGTTACAGAATCTGATATACTGGGTTTTTTTAATATATATATACTGTTACCTTTAATGCTGAATTAAGTTTGAATGGACTAGATATAGTTAATTATGATAATATACTCTTTTGCTTTTTTAGTTTTCTCTCCAGCAATTGCCTTCAACTTCTAGATTATGTCTTGAAAATCAATTTATTAATAAGTAAATTGATTAGAACTTGGAATATATTTTCTTAAAATAATTAGGACATATGTAGTTTAGGTATCTAAGTTGATGCTGTGTACCCCTTTAAACAAAATTCTAATTTAATAAACACAAGTATAGTTCCCCTATCCTAGGAGGAGACTACTGATAGGAACAGTAAAATAGAAAACAAGAGAATTTCTTCCCTCTTTTTATCACAGATTCCCAGTGGTTGAGCCCCACAAACTCCCCCCTTGGGGCAAAAATCCAAGTAAGGGCTCCCACAAAGTGTCCCACAATGTTGGAGGTTGCTGGTTGTTCCCCCTGGGTTCTCTTCTCCCACAACAGGAACCAGACACCCTGGGGATACTCTCCAGGTGGTGCTGCACTGGCTTGGGAGAGGGGCAGTGCACTCAGCATATAGCCATTTCTCTTACCTTTCAGTGTGGTCTCTTTTGGTCTCTTTGGTTCACGGGATGGTGCCTCAGCCTCACGCTCTCCCCTCCATGTGCTAAGATTCTCTCAGTGGTGTCCTTTCCATGATTAGATGTTAGACCTATGTCCCATCATGCTGATGGCACTTTATCATCTTTATTCTTCTTGTCTTATAAAATAGATTGTAGATTGTAGATTTAAATATGTGATGGTTTATTTTTGGCATCTTTCTTCTTCTTTCTGTACTTTTTCTCCTACTTTATATACTTTTTCTGCAGACGTAGTTACCTCGTATTGACCTTAGATCTTTCTTTCAGCTTTCACATGTTCACCTTTTCACCCATCCCAAATTGCTCTAGCTTCTAGTCTGTAAAGCTTCTAAATCAACAACTTAGTGTTCAGACTACCTGAATTAGGCCAATGTCAGAATTATGGAATTCTTTAGAAGTTAGCATTCAATAGATAGATAGTTTGCCAATACAATAAAAAGATGTTCCTGGTTTGGTATTTGTTGAAGTCAAGATAATGTCTATTGTAATGCACATTGTGATGTAGATGTAGGTACAGAAATGAATGCTTGATTCAAATAAAAAAGCTAACAAAGGAGACTGTATAGTTGAGATTCACTGATTACAATTTACAGAAAGGAATTCCTCTTACCTTAAGCAAGAAAGAGCAGGTTATGAGTCTGTGGGATCACATCAGGAAAACCAAGGATGAGAATGAATCAGAGCCTCAGGGAATAGCTAAGATTTGGAAAGCCCTCATGGCTTTCTCTCCGTCTCCTGTTTTTTCTGCTCATCTGCTTCATTTGGCTCTTCATCTACAGTTGGCGCTCTGCACCTTTGCAGCCTATAGCTTTTCCAGTTCTTGAATTTACAGGTTACCATTCCAGCCACCCAAAGAGACAGACTGACAGTCACTGAATCCCAATTTCAAAATCTTGAGAAAAGGAACATGACTATCTTGGATGAGAAAGAATCTCATGTTTTCATGGGGCCCAGTGACCCACAGCACAGGCATGGTCAGAGTGACGTGGCATCCAGATAACTGATGGGAATGCTCTTCCCAGAGCGCAGGGTATTGTAAGCTGGGTAGACGGATACTCTGAAGGTGTCTGCTACAGAGTCCTTATTATCTTGACTTTTTGTTGTAGAAAAGATTACCAGCTTAAGACTAGGTTTGATTTTATACCTAAACTTTTCAGAGGAGCAAATAAGTATGTTTAGAATGTTCCTAAGGCAGTTGTAAGTGCATTTAAATATACAATTAACTGTTTCTTAACTGATTGGGTGGTTGCTATGTTCTCACAGTGGTCTTCAGTGTAGAGAATCATGTCCTTTAGGACATGGTGGGGTGGAGTATGTATGTATTTCTGCTAGCTTGCCTGATTTGATTTGACATGAACCACACAGGTTGATTTTTTTCCTTAATGGACATCATTAATAACAAGAAATCTCTTAAGTTGCTGCTAGCAGAGGATGTGTTGCATTGACTTTTCTCTGCTTGTTTTTCCAGGGAGGAGCTTTATCTTTATACACTGCTCTCACCACACAGCAGAAACTGGCCGGTGTCACTGCACTCAGTTGCTGGCTTCCACTCCAGGCTTCATTTCCACAGGTAGCCTGAGTGATACCTGTAACATTACTGATAATGTTGGAGAGACGTTCATTTTTTTTTTTTAATTAATCAACTATATATTTTTAGAGAAGTTTAAGTTCATAGCAAAGTTGAGCAAAAAGCACAGTAAGTTCCCATCGGTGCACAGGCTATGGACACCCTGCAACCCTGTGGTACATTTGTTAGAATGTGTCAGGTCATCACGCAAAGCCCATAGTTTATATCAGTCATCCTTTTTAAAAAATAATTTTCCTGGACTTTGTGATGTACTAGTAGGCTTTATTTGAATACTATATTGTCTTTATTGTGGATTGCAGAGACTGGAGTAAGAAATAAGTCCTTTTGTCATAAATTTTATATTTGAAGTGTTTGATACATTTTAAAATGTATATATAAATTAGGGCAGTATTTTACACATATAATATTTTCAAAAGTTCAGTATTTTTACTGCTTGATAGCAGAATTTTACCATAGAATAGAATTTCTAAGTACTCAGTAGTGTAAAGCAATATATAATATACATGGGAGAAGTGGACGTTTATTTTCCAATTTACTTTTAAATCTAGGATTTTTTTCCTCATCACTATATAGTAATTCTTTGGTGTCTTACACATACTATTTTATTTATTAAGATAGTTTATTAACCATCTTATTTAAATCAATTAAATAAGAACTGAGAAGAACATGATTCAGTTAAAACATACCTCTCATCTCAAGACACTGAACATATAAAGAATAAGAAAGAGTCTTCTTCAGGGAACCACTTCATTGGGAAAACAGTAATATGAGACAGGGTAGGGGCACCTGGCTGGCTCATTTGGTTAAGCGTCCGACTCTTGATTCCAGCTCAGGTCATGATCTCAGGGTCATGAGATCAAGCCCCATGTCAGGCTCTGTGCTCAGCTGGGAGTCTACTTGAGATTCTTTCTCTCCCTCTGCCCCTCTCCATGCTTGCGTGCTCTCTAAATAAATAAATAAAATCTTAAAAAGCAAGACAGGGTAATCATATGTCCTATAAAAGTTTAACTAAAGAGTTGTGGGGAGCATAGGGATAGAAGGAATTTTAGTTCTGTGGCCGAATAGAACCTATGATGT
This sequence comes from Eumetopias jubatus, assembly GCF_037043125.1. Classification (NCBI taxonomy): domain Eukaryota; kingdom Metazoa; phylum Chordata; class Mammalia; order Carnivora; family Otariidae; genus Eumetopias; species Eumetopias jubatus. The sequence goes on from NW_028274810.1 coordinate 183,250,297, forward strand.
AAGTGACATTGTATGTGCATATCTATCTATAGTTGTAAATGCCTGGCATATAATACTCTATACATTTGAATAAATAATACTAGTTTTCTTTTATTTTTTGCAGGGGCCTATCAGTGGCATTAATAGAGATATTTCTATTCTTCAGTGCCATGGAGATTGCGATCTGTTAGTTCCCCTAACGTTTGCTTCTCTTACTGCCGAAAAGCTAAAAACATTAGTAAATCCAGCCAATGTAACCTTCAAAACCTATGAAGGCATGAGGCACAGTTCATGTCAACAGGTAATTGGAAGGAGTGATTACAGACACATATTTGCAACTTTCTTCATGTGATATTTTTAACATAAGTAACATTTGATTGGGTAGTTAAAGGAGTTAATGAATTCGCATAGAATCATAGGTTGGCAGGATTTAGATCAGCATTTATTCAATTTAATTCAACAAACGTTCACTGTTTTCCTATTACATGCAAGCTTTGTACATAATTCAGAGACAAAAAGTCCTTTTTATTAAAATGTAAGCTAAATTAATAAAATTTAAAATTTAATAGGGGAGGATATATATCCAAATACTTGTGTAGAAAACAGAATGTGGTAAGTGTTATATTAGAAGTTTTTAAAGTTCTCTAAAACACTGAGAAGAGTGAGATTAATTTTATCTTGAGAAGTACTGCGATCATGAAGAAAAAGCTAGATTTAGAAGAATGGGTAGGATTTTGATAGCAAGTGTGCAGAGAAAGGGAAAGGGAAAGCAAGCTGTCCAGTTGGGCCATAGTCTTATGAAGAGCTGGCTGTCTTAGAGCAGGATGCCATTCATAAAGTAGATACAAGGAACAGTTTTAGGGTAACCGGAAGGAGATAATACTGAGTTTATTGAACATACTGAGATTGATATACCCCCCATGATAACAAAATGGGATGTTGGAAATATTTGTCTGAAGCTCAAGCCTGTAATAGAGATTTAGAATAATTGCCAATATTATTAATTACTGAAGAATTACCATGGGAGAATATCATGAGAAAAAAGCCAAGGGATAGAACTCGGGAGGGGATTAGGAGTTAAATGTGGAATGAGAGTGCAGGAGAGAATTTCAGTACAGCACCTGGCTGGCTCAGTCGGAAGAGTGTGCAACTCTTGATCTTGGGGTTGTGAGTTTGAGCCCCACGTTGGGTGTAGAGATTACATACATACATACACAAACTTTTTAAAAAAATTGGTTAGGTTATTTAAGAAAAAAAAAAAGAAAAAGGGGGTTCCTGGGTGGTTCAGGGAGTTAAGCATCTGCCTTTGGCTCAGGTCATGATCCCAGGGTCCTGGGATTGAGTCCCACATCCGGCTTCCCTGCTCTGTGGGGAGCCTGCTTCTCCCTCTCCTGCCTACCCCCCACTCACGCTCTCTCTCCCTCGCTCTTTCTTACTCTATGTCAAATAAATAAAATCTTAAAAAAAAAAAGAAAAAGAATTGTAGAGTGGGAGGGAACAGTGTCCCATGATTCAGAGAATGATTGAGGAAAAATAGGCTGGGAAGAAACTACCCAATAGTAAGCCATCTGTGACCTTGGATGTTTGGGGAGATGGAGCCTGCAGTGGATTGTGTAAAGTGGATAGAGAAATGGGAAAAACGTTTATTGAAAAGGTTGTGAAGGGGGAAAAAAGTAAAAAAAAACTCTCTTTAATGGATGGGAGAAAAAGACTCCCTTGGCGGGGGAGGGAGGAAGAAAATGTGATGAAGAGAAGATAATAATCCAATGGAAGAATCTTAGGGAGATCTAATAATGTAAATAAGCCTTAAAATGGATAGTGCTTGCCTTCAAAGAGGAGAACAACACTTAAGAATCTAAAAGAGGGTGGATGAATATGAACAAGGATTGCTGAGGTAGTACTAGTTGAGAGTTCACATTAAATCCTCTTTGTCTTTAAAGTAGGAGATATGGTCACTCGATAAGAATGAAGGAGGCCTGCATCGGTTTGGAGGCTTGGAAAGGCCTAAAATAAAAATTAATTGCCAAGCATTGAGGTAGTCCCTAACAAAACTGTTTTGTAACCACTCAGCCTGGCTGAATCATTTGTTTTACGGACAGAGAAAAGTGTTAGAAATATGATTTATCCAGAAAGATAAGGGGGCCTGGGATTCTAGCCTATTATTGAGAACATAGTTGAAACCATCAGCAAGTGCTGAATCCAGAAAACAGGTGGGCTGGCACTCTGAGTATCCAGGAGGGACCGAGGGTCTAGAGCATTGGTTTCCAAAGTAGGCTTTATATCACAAATACCCTGGAGCTTAAACATTCAGACACCAGAACTCCAAACTCCACAATTCTGATTCAGCACATTGGGGGTTAGCAGGTATACTCAGGTATTTGTGTTCATATGGATGTGTTTTTAAAATAAAAGTTCCAGGGACGCCTCAGTGGCTCAATGGGTTAAGCAGCTACCTTTGGCTCAGGTCTTGATCCTGGGGTCCTGGGACTGAGTCCCACATCGGGCTTTTTAGCAGGGAGCCTGCTTCTCCCTCTGCTTGCTGCTCTCCCTGCTTGTGCTCTCTCTCTCTCTGACAAATAAATAAAATCTTAAAAAAAAAAAAAAGATGCCGTTTACCTAATCTCTACACTCAGTGTGGGGCTGGAACTTACCTGAGATCAAGGGTCGCACACTGTTTGCACACCCCAAGCATGTAACTTGAGCTCAGGGTTGTGTGATCAACCCCCAAGTTGGGCACAGAGCTTACGTAAAAAGAAAAAAAAAGGTAAAATAAAAGCTGAGGATTCTTTGTGCAATCACGTTGGAGAACATTGGACTGAATGATGAGCAGAAAGTGAGAAGAGATAAAACGGTAGGAGGTATCGTCACCAGGAAACTTCCAGGACTTTAGAGCATTGTAAAATAGAGCACTTCTGTGCTGTGGCTTTATTTTCCAAGTGACTAAATTATAAGGGTGAAGGTTCTTTGCATGGCTAATTTGTGAGTCTGTGGGGTTAAGCCTTGAAATACTAGAGGTTATAGTAGGAAATTATTAGAGGGGAGTGAGAAAACCGAACCACATGGCAGGAGTCTTATAGAAACGTTTCTTTTGTAATAAATACTTGATGTATTCTTTTTCATCCAGGCCTGTCATAGGTACATGCTGTCTTTTAAATGGTTGGTTGTATGTAAATCCTTGTGAAAGGCACAAAATACTTTCTGCTACGAATTTAGCATTTCATTCTAATGAGGGAAAGTTAAAAGCTAGGTTTTTCTACCCATGCTTAGTTGACCGTAATTATATCCTTACTGATATTCCTCTGGATAGGTTTTGTTACTTCTAAGCCCCCTTCTCTCCACCCAACCCCTGTGTTTTATTTTGTTCAGGTATAGCAAAGTGCAGACCATTATCATGGGACTGCATAATAGTTGGGAGCTATCATTTGAATGTACGATAATCCTAGTCTCAGGAGATGTTCTGAAATTTCTATTGAAGCCTCATTTCTGTTATAATTTTTCATTTCACTGAAGTAGTAAAAATATGGTTTCACCTTACCTAAACACACCACAAATTTAGTTGGTGGTATTTTAGTGGGGATTTAATTTCTGATTTTGTAACTGCTTATTAAATCACTTTATTCCAAACAGGAAATGATGGATATCAAGCAGTTCATTGATAAACTTCTACCTCCAGTTGATTGATGTCACTAAGAGGCCTTCTGTAGAAGTGCACACCAGCATCATTGTAGTAGCGTATAAACCTTTTCCCGTGCCCAGTCTTGAAACTTCTAATGTTTGCAGTGTTAAAATGTTTTGTAAATACACACCAATGATAGAGACTACATGATACTCTCTCCTTGTGGGAAAGATGGTCTTTTAAGTTTCTATACCTGTATTTGTATAATATGATTCAGAATATACTAGTATTAAAATAGGTGAAGCAGCTAAGCTTCTTTTTCCCAAAGTAATTCAGCAAAATAATAAAATACTGTAACCAGATTTTTTATTACGTCATTTGACAATTATTAGTATGCTTACTGAAAATTTGTTTAGGTACAAATGAGCAGTTAAGATATAAATGACTTATGCATGCTGTGACTTAGTCTATGGACTTATTCCAAAATTACTTAGTCACCATGCACTATCTGTATTTTTATACATATATATATATTCATTATATACTTAATGATTGTAATACATAATGAGAATGAGGTGTTACTACATTATTCCCAATAATAGGGATAATGCTTCTAAGGTCAATAAAGAGTAATATTCCTGTGTTCAGTTAATGGCCCTTTTATTTTGGGGACCAGGTTTTATTTTCCCTGATACCATTTCTGTTTAGTATTTTTTTTTTGTCTCTAGAAATCTGTTCTTTTTTATGCTTCATAACAGACCAAATATTGCCTCCTTGCCATAGACATCTGCTGCCCATACATGCTGTAATTTGACATTCTGAATCACAGGTTTGATGGTATTTAAAATGTATTTACATTTGTATACAGAAACCTTTAAACTTCCTACACTACTTATTTCTTAAACTGCACCTTAGTCCAAAGTTAGACCTATATAGTTATTAGAATCTTCAGTCTAGATAATGGGAATAATTCTGTGGTTGTATTTTTCTGTAATTAACTGAAAGAATGTATAGGTCATATTCTAGTATGTTCTGGAATATTTAAGACAGATCTTAAAAACTAATTTCTAAGATGATTTGCTCTAAGATGATTCTCCTCGAGCGTAGTTTTAGTTTACTTGTACATATATTTGAAACCAACTACTGTAGAAAATGAACAGTCCATTAGAAAATTTTGCTTTATTTTTATCTGCCAGTGAACTTTTTTGAAAACTTCACTTTAGTCAGATGGGTTTTTTTTTTTAATTAGTTTTTTGTGCAAACATAAAAGTAGTAATTATTTGACTTTAAGTAGTTGAATTTTTCAGATTATTGGTAAAAATTATTGGAAAACAAATTTATGGGTGATAAAAATTAATCGCAACTCAATACATATGGTGTAGTTACCACAGTTTAATATGTAGCAAAAATGTATACTTGATATTTCTGAACTGTTAATTTTTCTGCTGTATTCCAACTGACTAAAACAATGTTAGGAATGCATCTTTATAAATGGGTGCTAATTGATAATGGAAATAATTTAGTAATGACTGTACAGAATGTTAATAATGAAGCCATATGTTTGGATTTAAAATTTTTAAACAATCATTTACTAAGTCGTTTTCCTTTTACCTTGAAGAATATAAATTGTTGTTTCAATTATACAAATCAGCAAGATCTAATTTATGGCAAGAAATATTCCGTTGAAATGTTGTGCTCTAATGTGGGAAAATGTAAATCTTTTTCATGGTTTCTACCAATGTGAAATAAAATTTAATTCTGACTTTTCTGTGACTGCTTTCTCAAATACTATTTTTAATATTTGGGTTTGCTTTCGAATGGCTGTCTATACTGAAAAGGGGGAAAATGGCAATGCAATCATAACATACATTCAGGAGAGAATTTTGATGATGGTATGGTTCACCTGGAATAGAATGAGGCAAGAGAAAAGCTCCTGTTACTCAGTTTGAATAGGCTAAAAAAAATTCTTAAATTTGGTTTTCAGTGTTTCTAATGTGTTTAAGAAGTTTTGTTTGGTGTTTCCAAGCCTCCTCCTTTCATGCAGTATTCATGGGATTTTTAAATTAGTGTCATGAGGCAGTATCCAAATAGTTTTTTCTCTTTTTATTTCACTGTTGACTTCTAGCATTTCCCAATAAAGGAATCCTTTCTATCCCATCTCTTAAACAGTCCTTCACTTTCTGCTTCTGAGTACTTAAAATTGACCAGCTCATCTTTTTGTGAGGGAGCTTGTTCCATTTTTGGATCACCCTAATGGTAAGGGAGTTCTGTATACCAAAATATTGTCTGCAACTTCTAGACTTCACAACAGCACCTTATTTCATACAATAATCTTTTATTTCATCATCTTTTTTCAATTATTGTGTTCACGGTTAGATGTGGTCAGGGTATGGTATTGTTAATCTCAATTGACAGCAGCAGTGTCTTATGTATATATAAATAATTGGGAAACTTGTCTCTATTGCAATTAGTGTTATGGCTGTTTTTTAAAAGTAGATACATAATGAGCTCCTGGCTAGTTCAGTCAGTAGAGCATGCGACTCTTGATCTCAAGGTCGTGAGTTCAAGCCCCATGCTGGGCATAGAGTTTAATTTTTTTAAAAAGTAAAAGTAGGGGCGCCTGGGTGGCTCAGTCGTTAAGCATCTGCCTTCAGCTCAGGTCATGGTCCCAGGGTCCTGGGATCCAGCCCTGCATCGGGCTCCCTGCTCAGTGGAAAGCCTGCTTCTCCCTCTCCCACTGCCCCTGCTTGTGTTCCCTCTCTCGCTGTGTCTCTCTCTGTCAAATAAAATCTTTTAAAAAAAGGTAAAAGTAGGGCGCCTGGGTGGCTCAGTCGTTAAGCGTCTGCCTTCGGCTCAGGTCATGGTCTCAGGGTCCTGGGATCGAGTCCCACATTGGGCTCCCTGCTCCGCGGGAAGCCTGCTTCTCCCTCTCCCCCTCCCCCTGCTTGTATTCCTGCTCTCGCTGTCTCTGTCTCTGTCAAATAAATAAATAAAATCTTAAAATTATAAAAAAGTAAAAGTAGATACATGACATATTTCCACCCTCCTAACAACATACCATTTTATTTTGTAAAAATTACTAAAAAGTGAAAAGTAAGTAGTTGAAATATTCTAGGCACTATACTAAGCATTTTATATTCTTTATTAATATAATCCTCACATCAACTTTATCTTTTGTTTTATAGGAGAAACTGATAGCTAGAGGGATGAACTGTTTGCCTATAGTTACAGAGCTATTATGTGTAACAGCCAGGATTCAGAGTGATGTGCCTGACTCCATGGTCTAATACCTTGCCTTATGTCCTGTGAGGTAACTTAAATGCCGTAAACAAACAAAAAAGCTTATTTCTTATAATTCAGAACACTTAGAAGTGCCAAATAAACTAGGGTAAAAACCAGCTTACCATAAAGAATTATAATCTCCAGTGCCCAGAGAGAACTGAAAAGGAAACTAAAAACCCATATGGTACACCTAACTTTGGGGCTCAGAAAATAACTCACTGGCGAACAGCCAGGACCCTTATAAGGGCTGTACTCTGTGCCACAAAGTGAATTAGAAAAACATTCTTCCTCCTCGGGAAGGAAAGGGGAAAACTTACCTATTCTGGCCAGGGCCCTGGATTGGAAGAGGGAGCTCTTCTCTTGAAAATGTTTAACTAGGAGCTTCTAGTCATCTATATTTGGATTTTGAATTTATACTATTTCTTTGGCCTGGAAAACATAAGCTCCTAAGTTAACATCAAGAATCTCCTTGGACTGGCTCTGCCTCTTGAGCACCTGGAAGAAGTAAGTTCTTTATGGAGATGACATCTCAACATAGGCAGCATAAATTGCTGAAAGTGAGCTCAACCCCCCCAAAGTACAAACCAGAGAGGGAACAGTACCTGCCACAAATGATTCCAGGTGACACAAAAGCTAGAAAGATCATTAGACTCTCGGGAACTTAAGAAACAGGAAGTATGAGTATTAAGTGGAGACAAACAAGTGTAAACACAGTATCAGAAATTGCAAGTTGGAAAAAATTTTTCTAGAAATGAAAAACAGCCACTCAAGTAAAAAATATTTCAAATGAGAAGCACTACTATGACAATAAAGTATTTGAAATAACGCAATGTGGAATTACAAAGACCATCAAAATAAACTATCCTATATCTATACAATGGAATGTTATACAGCTGTAAAGAAGGAATGAGGATGCACTGTACTAATTTGGAAAGGATTCAGAATACATTGTTTTTTTTTTAAAGATTTATTTGACAGAGAGAGAGAGACTGAGAGAGGGAACACAAGCAGGGGGAGTGGGAGAGGGAGAAGCAGGCTTCCCGCCGAGCACTGAGCCCAATGCGGGGCTTGATCTCAGGACCCTGAGATCATGACCTGAGCCAAAGGCAGATGCTTAACGACTGAGCCACCCAGGTGCCCTGATTCAGAATACATTATTGATGAAAAAATAGTGTAAAAAACTAAAAGGGGTACAGGAAATAAGACCTATATTTGATGGGTAGAATTTACATTTTAAAAACCAAAATGCTAGAAGGACATTAAAAATCCAATAAAAGTGGTTATAGAGCATGAATGGGGAAGGAATGAAGTAGGTAAGGACTGGAGAGGAATGAGCCTGCCCTTGGGTATCCTTTTTTTGTTCTTCTGATTTTTTTATTGTAAAATATAACAAAATTGTACCATTTTAACCATTGTAAGTATATCGTTCAGGGGCATTAAGTATATTCACATTGCTGTGCAACCATCACCATCCTCCATCTCCAGACTTCATCAGTTTCTCAGAATGAAACCCCATACTCCTTATTGTTCAGATTTTTAATTGTGTTATGACCTACACAAAATATTTAAATGGATGAGTTAGCCATATTGGACACAACAGAATTGGTCTGAAATGGTGTGTGAAAGCTCTGAGGAATTTACTCAGGAAAAATCCCAGCAAGGAAAAGGAAGGGTAAGAAACTAGAAAAATAAAATTAAGAGGTCCAAAATAAAGCTAATGGAAGTTGCAGAAGGAGAGAACAGAATGAGAGAGAAGCAACATTTGAGGATAAAATGGCTGAAATTTTTCCAGACTTCAGGAAGCTTGAGAAACCTCAGATTCAGGAAGCAAAATGAGTTACTAACAGGATAAACTAACTCCTTAATGAGACATTTCATGATAACACAACTGACCACCATAGAAAAAGATCATAATAGCAGCTAGGAAGAGCCTACTTAAACTGTCATACACAGTACACTTAAAAAGAATGCCAGAGTCAGAATAATAGAATAGTATCAGTTGTAGAGAAAATGGCAGTTTGGAACTTTCTACATAGGTAAACTCATTTAAGAGAAGGGTAAAAGAAAACCATTTTTAAAAGATTTTATGTATTTATTTGAGAGAGCATGAGTGGGGGGGGGGCAGTGGGGAGAGGGGCAAAGGGAGAGGGAGAAGCAGACTCACCACTGAGCGGGGAGCCCCCACACAGGTTTTGATTTCAGGACCCTGAGATCATGACTTGAGCCGAAGACATGCTCAACTGACTGGGCCACCCAGGCGCCGCAATGGAAAACAATTTATAAGTAAGTAGAAAGTTTATAAGGAAGAGCGTACTGACAGAACCTTTAAAAGATGTTCTTTCAGAGGAAGGAAGAGGATCCAGAGGAAAGGAGAGCTACAAGCAATGGTAACTAGAGAAGCATTGATTGCATAAAACTAATACTAATTTGGGAGCTGAAACACTAGATAAAAATGCAAAAGTACATGCAAAAGAATATATATAAGAAAATATAAAATACAAAATTGTATTTTATATACCAGCAATATTTATAATTGCTCAACAGAAAAAAGGAATACTTAACGTGTAAATCTAACAAATCATGGACAAGATTTGGAGGCTGAAAACTACAAAAGGCTGATGAAAGACATCAAAGGGATCTAAATAAATGGGAATCTATATCATGTCTGTGGATTAAAGGACTTAACATAATGAAGATGTTAATTCTCCCCAAATTGATAGTTTGACGCAATTCCTATTAGAAACCCAGCATGATTGTTATAGCTGTACACAAGATTATTCTAAAATTGATATGGAAAGGCCAAGGAGCTAGACTACTTAAACTATTGACAAAGAAAGTGGGAGGGGAGCCTGGATGGCTCAGTTGTTTGAGTGTCCGACTTGGTTTCGGCTCAGGTCATGATCTCATGGGTCTTGAGATCAAGCCCTGCTTAGGGCTCTGCACTCAGCAAGGAGTCAGCTTGAGATTCTCTTTCTCTGGCCCTCCCCCTGCTTGCTCTCTCACTTTCTCTCTCTAAAAGTAAATAAATCTTTAAAGAGAAAAGAAAGTGGGAGAAATCTATCATTTCAAGACATTATATAGTAATAAAACTATGTGATGTTGGCAGAGAGATAGACACAAGAAGAACTGAACAAAATAAAGCAGAAATAGCCCCACACAAGAGCGCCAAGTGATTTTTGACAGAGGCACAAAAGCAACTCAATAGAGGAGTGATAATCTTTTAACAAATCGTACTGGAGCAATTGGATATCCATAGACCAAAAAAGTGAACCTAAATCTCATACCATATACAGACGTTAACTCTGTATAATGAATTATGGATTTAAATGTCAAATATAAAACTATAAAAATTCTAGAAGAAAACACAGGAGAAAATATTGGGATGTAGGGCTAAAAGTGTTTCTAAATAAGACACCAAAGTAAAGACAACTAAAAAAAAAAAATTTACTTGGACTTCATCAAAATTTAAAACATTTTTGCTCTTTCAAAGCCCCTGTTAAGAGAATGAAAACACAAGCTAAGACTGGTAGAAAGTATCTCCAAACCACAAATCCACATGCCCAGTTTGTAGAATACATAAAAGAACTCTCAAAACTCAACAGTATTAAAACAACAACAACAACAATTAGAAAATTGGCAAAAAACACAAAGAGATACTGAAGAAGCTACATAGATGGTAAACAAGTACATGAAATATATTCAACCTTAAGTAAACCATTAAGGAAATGAAAAATTAAAACCACAACGAGATTATCACTATAAACATATTAGAACAGCTAAAATTAAAAATGGCAATGCCAAATGCCAGTGATCCAGAGAACTCAGATCTCTCATATGTGGCTGGTGGGAATGTAAAATGGCATAGACACCTTGAAAAAGTTTGGTAGTTTCTTTAAAATCTAAATATAATAGCTATCATATGACCCAGTAGTTGTACTCTTGGGTATTTATGCCAGAGAAAGAAAAACTTATATCCACACAAAAACCCATACATGATTATTTATAGCAATTTTATTCATAATAGCCAAAAAGTAGAAACAAAATTATGGTGCAACGATACCATTGAATGCTACTTGGCAAAAAAAAAAGAATGAATTACTGATGTACATAACAATTTTGCTGGGGCGCCTGGGTGGCTCAGTTGGTTAAGCGACTGCCTTCGGCTCTAGGTCATGATCCTGGAGTCCCGGGATCGAGTCCCACATCGGGCTTCCTGCTCAGCGAGGAACCTGCTTCTCCTTCTGGCCCTCCCCCCTCTCATGTGCTCTCTCTCTCTCATTCTCACTCTCTCAAAATAAATAAATAAATCTTTAAAAAAATAAACAATTTTGCTGGATCTCAATGGCATTATGCTGAGTAAAAATGGCTAATCTCCAAAGTTCACATATGGTCTGATTTTATATAACTTTGTCAAAATGACAAAATTAAAAGGAAAACAGATTAGTGGGTGCCAGGGGTTAGAGATGGTTGGAGAGAAGGTAGTAGGCGTGACTATAAAGGGACATCATGAATGAGATCTTTGTGGTGATGGAATACTTCTGTATCTTGATTATGGTGGTAGTTACATGAATTTATATGTGTGATAAAATGAGAGGACTATGCACACAGAAGCATCAATTTCCGGGTTTTGATATTGTATTATAATTATGAAAGATGTAACTATCTCTTCAATTTCCTTTCAACCTGTGAATGTTTCAAAAGAAGTTGTTTTTTAAATGTACAATGGGAGGGATGATGGAATTTGAAATATTCTTTGGTTCTTCTATTTTCTGAGAGTAGATAAGAAATATTCATTCCCTTTAGATATTCACAATGTAAAGCTAACTAACAACAACAACAACCCCCCCAAAAAAAACCAAACAAACGTATGTAACTTCCAAACTAGTGGGGATGGGGATGAAATAAGAAAGCACAATTTAAAAGACAAGGTAGGAGGAAACGTGTAAAATGTAGAACAAGATATTTCATGGTATGATAGATATAAATCCAAAAATAATAGTAATTACAATTGTGAATGGACTAAATTTGCCAGTAAAATGATGGAAGTTATCATATTGGACAAAAGAATCACATGAAGCTACATCATAATTACAAGAGATTCTGTTTAATTACAGAAAGATTGAAAGTAAAGGGATGGGAAAATATAAGCAAATACTCCCTAAAGTAAGCTGGCTTATCCTATATTACTATGATGTAAAGTAAGTTTTAAGGCAATGAACACATGTCCACACAAACATGGATGTTCATAGCATTATTATTCATAATACCCAAAATGTGGAAAGAACCTGGATGTCTGTAACTGATGAATGGATAAACAAAATGGGGCATATCCTTACAATAGAGTAGTATGCAGCAATAAAAAAGAGTGTTATAAGACGGATGAATCCTGAAAACATAATGCTAAGTGATAAAACTAGTTACAAATGACTTTATATTGTATGATTTCTTTTAGATGAAAAAACAGAATAGGCAAAGCTGTTTTTAAAAATAGATTTTAATGCAAAGGGTATTATTAGAGATAAAAATGATCACTTCATCACGATAAGAGTGGTAATTCTCCAGGAAGATATGCTAATTTTTAACATGTATGTACCCAATATAGTCTCAAAGCAGGTAAACCAAAAATGATGGTGACATCAGTGAAAGAGGTGGGGTAGGGAATTCCAAAGTCCTATGCTTCCACACAAATACCAAAAACAAAACTGTAAAACAAAACAAAACTGGCCCAGACTGTCAGAACCAGCTTTATGGATCTCTGGAAAATAGTCAAAGGTTTCCAATAACCAAGTGAATGCTTAAGAAAAACTTGATTGAAACCCCATACAAAAGTTTTGTGTCATTTTAACTTACTCTTGCTTAATCCCCCACTTCTAGGTCTTGAAGATGGAAGTCCATATTCCCAACGTAGGTTCCAGATATTGGAGAAAGCAAAGCAGATTTTTGTTTCCAAAAAATTGTGGTTGACTCTTAGGTGGGTCCTTGAAGGACTAACACAAAGGCCTCCCCTCCCCCTTTCTTTTTCTTTTTTAAAATTTTTTTCTGGCCTAACTCAGAATTCTCAGGTTGGAGAAATAGCTACAAGAAGGTGATTCCTCAAAAAAATATTTAAATGCAAAGGAACCAGCCACTGCCACCTGGGGAAAAGGATATAAGTTGGGGCAAAAATAGATACACTGAAAAGCCTGGGAAGAAAAGGGTAGGGAATGAGACGCCTTGGGGAATAAAGGCTTTGAAGAGCTTGCACACATTCTGATAAATCTAGAAGGCCAGTGCATATATGGGCAGGGTGCATGCTTAAAAAGACCTGAGAATGCTCTATGCACTTGTCTCTGGCTGATCTTGAAGCCCTGGGCAAGCAAGATATGAAAGTAAAGGCAAAGTTGTAAGCTTCCCAGCTGAATATTATGGGCATGCCCCAACACACATGGAACCCAGATGCAAACACTGGGAGTTGCTGCTGTCTTGTCTCCAGGCATTGAAGGAAATCTCTGTGAAATCACTAGGTGGACAGTAAGCTAACAGAGACTTAGGGATCACACATGACAATAAATTTAGTCTTTACCAAAAAGAGTTTAGAAAAGTCACTAAAGCAAACACAACAACTAAACAAAAACTATAACCCACAACCAACAACAACAACTCTGATTTCCAAAGTTACATTATAATGTTCAAAATGTTGTTTTCAACAAGAAACAAAGCATTCAAAGAAACAAGAAATTCTAGCCCATTCACATATAAAATAAAAGAATATTAACATAAACTGCCTCTGAAGAAGCTGAAACGTTGTAGTCACTAGACAAATACCTTAAGTCAACTGTTTTAAATATGCTCAAAGAACTAAAGTAAATACTGGACAAAGAATTAAAAGAAACCAAGGTGGGTGGGGGGATGGGGTAACTAGGTGATGGACATTAAGGAGGGCACTTGATGTAATGAGCCCTGGGTGTTATAGGCAACTAATGAATCATGAAACTCTACCTCTGAAACTAACTACACTATATGTTAATTATTTGAATTTAAATAAAAGAAAAAAATTAAAAAATAAATCAGGAGAGGGGAGGAGTTAAGATGGCAGAGGAATAGGGACCCTAAGTTCATCTGGTCCCTGGAATTTGGCTAGTTATCAAATCATTCTAAACATGTGCAAATAAATCAGAGATCTGAGAAAAGAAATGCTGCAACTCTACAAATAGAAAAGCTATCACTTTTTGGAAGGTAGGAGGTGCAGAGAGAGATGTGAATCCGGGGCAATATATTGGAGGATACCATACGGGGAGGAGCCTGCTTAAGGAGGCTACCACGAAGTATTATATACAGTGAAGCCCAAAATCAACTTTTAGAAGTCTACTGTGGTAGGGACCTTCCTGGCTTAAAGGTGTTCAGGTGGCAAAGTGTGGCAGAATCCCAGGTGGGACAGCATGGTCTCAGGATACCCGAGGTCACAAAAAGAATGGGGGTGCCTGAGTGCAGCAGAGTTCCTAGGCATTGGAGCAGGGAAGCTGGCTGAAAATAGTCTAGGCACCAGCTTTCTTCTCAGTGTTGCCATAAACTGCGAACCACTGCACAGCTGGTGACCGCGCTCTGGGCAGGGGCCCAGCAAAAGGCTTAAGAGTGGTGAAACCAACTTCCTCCCCCAGGAGGAGGGTGAGAGTTCACAACACAGGAGTCTGTAAAATTTGGAGACTGGAAACTGGGTTGCATGCCAGAGATAAAAATGCTTGGTCACAGGCTGGGCGAACAGAGAGTTTGGACGGAAATCAGGGAGACAAGAGTGATTGACCGCTTTTCTGTAAGGGCTCACTGAAGAGTGGGGGCATAAACTTTCAGCTCTGGGGCTAGACGTGGGGCGCTTCCATTTTCATCCCTCCTATTGATGCTAAAAAACTTCAGGGAGCAAAACAGCGCCACATAGTGGAATCCTGAGCCATTTTCACTGACCCCGGCCCTCTGGCAAGGGGAGCGCAATTCCCCAGGGCAAAGACACCCAAGAATCAGCACAACAGGCCCCTCCCCAAGAAGACCAGCAGGGAACATCTGGCTAATACCAACTTTACTGATCACACAAAACTGCAAAACTCCAGGGCTAGGGGAAAACAGAATATAGCATTCATGGTTTTGTTTTGTTTTTTTAGCATTCATTTTTTTTCATTATTCTTTAGTCTTTAAGTTTTATTTTTTTCAGCTATCATTTTTTTCAAATCTTTTAAAATTCTTTTTAAATTTTTATATAATGTTATATATGTATATTTTATAATATAAATACATATTTTATGCATTATAAAATTATGTTTATATGAATTATAAAATACATGTATTTATAAATCATATTCTACAAATATATATAAATATAAAGACATAAATATATAAAATATATTTTATAGATGTATTTTATAATATATATATATTAGTTTTGGTTCCATTCATTGTATTTTATTGTATTTTTGTATATACATGTTTTTCTTTCTTCCTTATTTTGAGATCTAGTTTCTTTAACAAACAGACCAAAATACACCCAGGATCTAGTCTATTGTTTCATTCTGTTTTACTTCTTGTTTGATTTTTTCTTATTTTGTTTTGTTTCTCTTTTCTTCTGTTTTTTTTTTTTTCTGGTGCTGTTATTTTTGTCTTTTCTCTCAATTTCTTCTATTCTTTTCTGGACATAATGACAAGACAGAGAAACTCACCCTAAAAAAAAGAACAGGAGGAAGTACTCCCTGCCAGGGATTTAATCAATATGGATATAAGTAAGATACTGGAACTAGAATTCAAAACAACCATTATAAAGATACTAGCTGGGCTTGAAAAAAAAGCACAGAAGACACTAGAGAAACACTTATTGTAGAAATAAAAGAACTAAAATCTAATCAGGCCGATGTTAAAAATGCTATTACTGAGATGCAAAAAGAAATGGAGGCTCTAACAGCTAGGATTAATGAGGCAGAAGAGAGAGTCAGTGATATAGAAGACAAAATGATGGAGAATAAGGAAGGTGAGAAAAAGAGAGAAAAACAACTACTGGATCATGAAGGGAGACTTCAATATCAGTGATATCATAAAGCAAAATAAAATTTGTGTAATAGGGGTCCCAGAAGGTGAACAGAGAGAGAGGGGCAGAAGGCTTATTTGAACAAATTATAGCTGAGAACTTCCCTAATCTGGGGAAGGAAACAGGCATTCAAGTCCAGGAGGCACAGAGAATCCCCCTCAAAATCAATAAAAATAGGTCCATGCCTCAGTATATAATAGTGAAGCTTGCAAATTTTAGAGATAAAGAGAAAATCTGAAAGCAGCTCAGGACAAGAGGTCCTTAAACTACAAGGATAGAAACATAAGGTTGGCAGCAGACTTGTCCACAGAGACCTGGCAGGCCAGAAAGGACTGGCAGGATATAGTCAATGTGCTAAATGGGAAAAATATGCAGCCAAGAATACTTTATCCAGCAAGGCTGTTACTCAGAATAGAAGAAGAGATAAAGACTTTCCAGGACAAACAAAAGCTAAAGGAACTCATGAACACTAAACCAGCCCTGCAAGAAATATTAAAGGAGATCCTTTGAGGGAAGAGACAGCCCAAAAGTAACAAAGATCAGAAAGTAACAGAGACAATCTACAGGAACAGTGACTTTTTAGAAAAGATTTTATGTGTTGGAGAGAGTGAGGGAGAACGAGAGAGCACAAGTGGGGGGAGGGGCAGAGGGAGAAGCAGGCTCCCCGCTGAGCAGGGAGCCTTGATGTGGGGCTCGATCCTGGGACCCCAGAATCATGACCTGAGCCGAAGGCAGATGCTTAACCAACTGAGCCACCCAGCAGTCCCAGGAACAGTGACTTTACAGGTAGTACAATGGCATTAAATTCATATCTTTCAATAATTATTCCGAATGTCAATGGACTAAATGCCCCAATCAAAAAACACAGGGTGTATCAGATTGGATAAAAAAAAAAAACAACAAGACCCATTGATATACTGCTTACAAGAGACTCATTTTAGACTGAAAGACACCTCCAGATTGAAAGTGAAGGGGTGGAGAACAATTTATCATGCTAATGGATATCAATAGAAAGCTGGGGTAGCAATCCTTCTCTCAGACAAACTAGATTTTAAACCAAAGACTGTAATAAGAAATGAAGAAGGACACTCTACCACAATAAAGTGGTCTATCCGACAAGAAAATCTAACAATTGTAAATATTTATGCCCCTAACTTGGGAGCAGCCAATTATATAAACCAATAAATAACAAAAATAAAGAAACACATTGATAATAGTACAATAATAGGGAAATTTAACACCCCACTCACAACAATGGACAGATAATCTAAGCAGAAGGTCAATAAGGAAACAAGAGCTTTAAAGGACACACTGGACCAGATGGACTTAAAAGATTTATTCAGAGCATTTCATCCTACAGCAGTAGAGTACACATTCGTCTCGAGTGCACACAGAACATTCTCCAGAATAGATCACATACTGGGTTACAAATCAGGTCTTAACTGGTACAAAAAGAGTGAGATTATACCATGTATATTTTCAGACCATGATGCTTTAAAACTTGAATTCAATCACAAGAGAAAATTTGGAAGGAATACAAATACATGGAGGTCAAAGAGCATCCTACTAAAGAATGAATGGGTCCACCAGGAAATTAAAGAAGAATTTAAAAAATACATGAAAGCAAAAGAAAATGAAAACAATAGTTCAGAACCTTTGGGATGTGGCAATGGCAGTCCTAAGAGGGATGTACATAGCACTACAGGCCTTTCTCAAGAAACAAAAGTCTCATACACAACTTAAACTTACACCTACAGGAGCTGGAAAAAGAATAGTAAATAAAGCCTAAATCCAGCAAGAGAAGAAAAATAAAGACAGAGTTTAGAGTGGAAATCAACGATATAGAAATCTGAAAAACAGATCAACAAAACTAGGAACTGGTTCTTTGAAAGAATAAGATCAATAAACCCCTAGCCAGACATATCAAAAAGAGAGAGAGAGAGAGAAAGGACCCAAATGAATAAAATACTGAATGAAAGAGGAGAGATCACAACCAACACTGAAGAAATAGAAATAATTATAAGAGAATATTATGAGCAATTATATGCCAACAAATTGGGCATATAATCTTTCTGGAAGAAATGGATAAATTCCTAGAAACAACTAACTACCAAAACGAACAAAGGAAGAAATAGAAAACCTGAACAGACCCATAACCAGGAAAGAAATTGAAGCAGTAATCAAAAATCAGCCAACAGGGGCACCTGGGTGGCTCAGTTGGTTAGGTGTCCGTCTTTGGCTCAAATCATGATCTCAGGGTCCTGGGATTGGGCCTCACATCAGGCTCCCTGCTCAGTGGAGTGTCTGCTTCTCCCTCTCCCTCTGCTTTCATCCTGCTCATGCTCTCTCGGTCTCTCTCTCTCTCAAATAAATAAATAAATAAATAAAATCTTAAAAACACAATTCCCAAAAAACAAGAGTCCAGAGCCAGATGGCCTCCCAGTGGAATTCTACCAAACATTTAAAGAAGAATTAATACCTATTCTTCTGAAACTGTTTTTAAAAATAGAAATGGAAAGAAAACTTCCAAAATCATTCTATGAGGCCAGCATAACCTTGATCCCCAAACCAGACAAATATCCCACCAAAATGGAGAATTACAGACCAATATCCCTGATGAACATGGACACAAAAATTCTCACCATGATACTATTAGGACCAATAATACATTGACAGGATTATTCACCACAATCAAGTGGGATTTATTCCTGGGCTGCAAGTGTGGTTCAATATCCACAAATAAATCGATATGATATACCACATTAATAAAAGAAAGGACAAGAACCATATGATCCTCTCAATAGATGCAGAAAAAAATTGGACAAAATACAGCATACTTTCTTGATAAAAACTCTCTGCAGTGTAGGGCTAGAAGGAACATACCTCTATATCATAAAAGCCATATATGAAAAAGCCACAGGGAATATCATCCTCAAAGGTGAAAAACTGAGAGTCTGTCCTCTAAGGTCAGGAATACAACAGGGATGTCCACTTTCACCACTGTTGTTCAACAGAATACTGGAAGTCTTAGCCTCAGCAATCAGACAACAAAAAGAAATAAAAGGCATCCAAATTGGTAAAGAGGTCAAACTTTCACTCTTTGCAGATGACACAATACTTTATGTAGAACACCCAAAAGACTCCACCCCCAAATTGCTAGAACTTATACAGGAATTCAGCAAAGTGGCAGGATATAAAATCAATGCACAGAAGTCAGTTGCATTTCTATAAACTAACAATAAGGCAGAAGAAAGAGAAATCAGGGAATTGATCCCATTTATAATTGCACCAAAAAGCATAAGATACCTAGGAATAAACCTAACCAAAGACATAAAGCATCTGTACTCTGAAAAGGAAAGTATACTTATGAAAAGAATTGAAGAAGACACAAAGAAATGGAAAAACACTCCATGTTCATGGATTGGAAGAACAAATATTGTTAAAATGTCTATGCTACCCAAAGTAATCTTCACATTCAATGCAATCCCTAACAAAATGCCATCAGCATTTTTCACAGAGGTGGAACAAACTATCCTAAATCTGTATGGAACCACAAAAGACACCGAATAGTGAAAGTAAAGTTGAAAAAGAGAACCAAAACTGGAGGCATCACAATTCTGGACTTACAGCTGGATCATAGAGCTTTAATCATCAAGACAGTATGGTATTGGCAGAAAAACAGACACATAGATCAACGAAACAGAATAGAGAGCCCAGAAATGGACCCTCAACTCTACGGTCAACTAATCTTCGACAAAGCAGGGAAGAATGTCCAACAGAAAAAAGACAGTCTCTTCAACAAATGGTGTTGGGAAAATTGGACAGTCACATGCAGAGGAATGAAACTGGACCAATTTCTTAAACCATACACAAAAATAAACTCAAAATGGATGAAAGACCTAAATGTGAGATAGAAATCCATCAAAATCCTTGAGTAGAACACAGGCAACAGCCTCTTTGACCTCAGCCACAGCAACTTCTTACTAGATACATCTCCAAAAACTAAGGAAACAAAAGCAAACATGAACTATTAGGATTTCATCAGAACAAAAAGCTTTTCCACAGCAAAGGAAATAGTCAACAAAACTAAAAGGTAACCTACAGAATGGGAGGAGATATTTGCAAATGTCTTATCAAATAAAGGGCTAGTATCCAAAATCTTTAAAGAACTTATCAAACTCAACACCCAAAAAACAAAAAAATCTAGTCAAGAAATGGGCAGAAGACATGAACAGACATTTCTCCAAGAAAGACATCCAAATGGCCAACAGATACATGAAAAAAATGCTCAACATCACTCATCGTCAGGGAAATACAAATCAAAACCACAATGAGATACCACCTCACACCAGTCAAAATGGCTAAAATTAACAACTCAGGAAACAACAGAGTTGGCGAGGATGTGGGGGAAGGGGAACCCTCTTACACTGTTGGTGAGAATACAAACTGGTGCAGCCACCCTGGAAAACAGTGTGGAGGTTCCTCAAAAAGTTAAAAATGGAGCTACCGTATGACCCAGCAATTGCACTACTAGGTATTTATCCAAAAGATACAAACATAGAGATTCGAAGGGACACATGCACCCCAATGTTTATAGCAGCAACGTCCACAATAGCCAAATTATAGAAAAAGCCCAGATGTCCCTTGACAGATGAATGGATAAAGAAGATGTGTTATGGGCACCTGGGTGACTCAGTTGGTTAAGCGACTGCCTTTGGCACAGGTCATGATCCTGGAGTCCTGGGATCGAGTCCCGCATCACACTCTCTGCTCAGTGGGGAGTCTGCTTCTCCCTCTGACCCTCCCCCCTCTCGTGGTCTCTCTCTCTCTCTCAAATAAATAAATAAAAATCTTTAAAAAAAAAGATGTGTTATATATATACAATGGAATATTACTCAACCATCCAAAAGAATGAAATCTTGCCATTTTCAAAGATGTGGATGGAACTAGAGGGTATTATGCTAAGTGAAATAAGTCGGTCAGAGAAAGAGAAATATAAGATTACACTCATATGTGGAATTTGAGAAATAAAACAGATGAACATAGGGGAAGGGAAGGAAAAATGAACTAAGATGAAAACAGAGAGGGAGACAGACCATAAGAGACTCTTAACTATAGAAAAGAAACAGGGTTGCTTGAGGGGAGGTAGGTGGGGGGATGGGGTAACTCGGTGATACACATTAAGGATGGCACTTGATGGAATGAGCACTGGGTGTTATATGCAACTGATGAATCACTAAACTCTACCTTTGAAACAAATAATACACTATATGTTAACTAAATTAAATTTAAATAAAAAATTTTAAAAAAGAAACAAGGAGAACAATATCTCAATATGAATAGAGAGTGTCAACAATAAAGAGATAAAAATTATGAAAAGTTACCAAATAGATATCTGGAGCTGAAAGAACAATAATTGCAATGAAAATTCACTAGAGGGACTCTACAGCAAACTGGAGCGGTCAGAAGAATCAGTAGACTTGAATTTAGGACAATTGAAATTAGCCAGTCTGAGGAGCAGAAAAAAGAATGAAAAAAAAGAAACAGAGCCTAAGTAATTTGTGGAAAACCATAAATGTACCAACATACACATGATGGGAGTCCTAGAAGGAGAAGAGAGTCAGAAAGAATCCACGAAGGAATGAATGGCAACTTCCTCCATCCCTGACACCCATCAAATTTAATGGAAGTTATGAATCTGCACATCCAAGAAGCTTATTGAACTCCAAGTAGAATAAATTCAAAAGATATACACACTCAGCCAACTGAAATCAAACTGTCAAAAGACAGAATTTTGAATGCATCAAGAATGAAGCAACTCATCATGTCCAAGTTTCCTCAATAAGATTAACAGCGAATTTCTCAGCATAAATTATGGAGGCTAGAAAGCAGTAGGATGTTATATTTAAAGTGTTGAAAGAAAAAAAAATTCAATGAACAATTCTATCTAGCAAAACCATTCTTCAAAAATGGAGAAATTAAAACATTCACATAAACAAAAAGTAAGGGAGTTCAATGACACTATACTTGCCATTAAAGAAATGCTAAAGGAAGTCCTTCAGGCTGAAATGACATTGGACAGTAACTTGAAGCCATATGAAGAAATAAAGGAATAAAGAAATAAAGATACTTACTTGGGTTAATATAAATGCCCATATTATTGTATTTTTGGCTTGTGACTTCTCTTTCTTTTCTACCTCATATAAAAGACATGCATAAAATATTAATTATAAGTCTATGTTACTGGTCATGCATTTTGTAAAGATTTAATTTGTGACAACTCCATAAAGGGGGAAGGACAGAGTTGTATAGTAGCAAAGCATTTGTATACTACTGAAGCTGAATTGGGGTTATTTAAACGAGAATGCTATAATTTTAAAATGTTAATTGTACTTTCAGAGATTATGAACTTGGGCAGATCCTGGCCAGGCTGAGGTATCGGATCTCATTGTCCTCTTAGCCCTTTGACCCTTCCCTGAAGCAGAAAAGGAAGTGAGAATGGAGTAAAAATGGTATACTGGAAGAAATCAATCACAGAAGAAGGCTGGAATGGAGAAACTGAGGAACAAAAAAGGTATAAGATATAGGAAAAAAGTAGCAAAATGGCAGAAGTATGTTCTTAACTAATAATTATCTTAAAAGGATTATTAAATTTAAGAATAATTGAATTTAATAATAATTTAACAATACTTTAAACAAAAAATTTTTAAATAAGAAATCAGGAGAACAATATCTCAATATCAATAGAGAATATCAACAATAAAGAGATAACAATTATAAAAAGTTCCCAAAATAGATATCTGGAGCTGAAAGAACAGTAACTGAAATGAAAATTCACTGTAGTTAAATTACTCCATTCTCACTTCCTTCTTTGCGTATTTTAAGTTATTTTCTTAGTGGTTACTTTGGGGATTACAATTAACTTTATCAACCCATTTTATTGAGGGGCTTCAGGGAAGGGTCAAAGGATTACACTCCATGACCAAATGAGACTTATGTCAGGAATTCAAGAATGGTTCACCATAAGTAAATCACACAATGTAATCCACTATGTTAATACAATGAGGGAACACTTTGATGTGATCATGTCAATTGACACAAAAAAAACCTTTGACAAAATTAAATAACTATTCAAGATAGAAATGCTCAACAAACTAGGACTAAGGAAACTTCCTCAACATGGTAAAAAGCACCTATGAAAACCCCACAGCTAACATCATACTCAATGTTGAAAGACCGAAAGCTTTCCTTCTAAGATCAGGAACAAGAGAATGATTTCTGTTTTCACTATTCTATTCAACATTGTATTGGAAGTTTTGTCAGAGGAACTAAGTGAGAAAAAGAAGTAGGGGTACCTGGCTGGCTCAGTTAGTAGAGCATGCAACTCTTGATTTCAGGGTCATGAGTTCAAGCCCCATGTTGGGGGTGGAGCTTACTAAAAAAAAAAAGAAAGAAAAAGAAATTTAAAAAAGCATGAAAATTGGAAAGGAAGAAGTAAAAGTCTTTCCCAGATGAAATAATTTTATTATGTAGAAAATCCTAAAGAATTAAAAAAAAATTAGAGCTAATAAACTCAGCCAATTTGCAGGATACAAAATCAACATACAAAAATATGTTGTATTTATAAACACTAGCAATGAACAATTTGAAAAGGAAATTCAGAAAACAATTCCATTTTCAATAGTATTCAAAAGAATAAAATATCTAGGAATAAATTTAACCAAGGTAAAAGATTTGTACACTAAAATCTACAAAATATTGTGAAAAGAACTTAAAGTAGGTCTAATTTAGGAAAGACATTCCATTTTTTAAAAGATTTTTAAAATTTTTTTATTTTTAAGTAATTTCTACACCCAACATGGGGCCTAACTCTGGGGGCTGCCCCTGTGGCTCTAAGTCACAAACTTAAGCCTGCACTAAAGGGAAATACCTGTCAGGGAAACCTAACACACACCAATCACAATTCTCCAACTCAGCTTTAGCTAGCCTACTTTACCCTAGAAAACAGGACCTGCTATGTTTATAAGGAAATTCCCTGCCTCCTAGCCAATCGTGCCTTGTTCCCTCTTTGTCTCTTCATTGCTCTATAAATCTCGCTCTTGCCCCAAATCCCTCGTGATTGGTGCTCCACTGCTTGTGAGTTATTGTACTCCCCCAATCCAGAATTGTTTTCACTAGGATAAAGGATATCAAACTCGTTACTAAATTGTTTTAGTTTTGTCATTGGATAACATGCGTATTTAACACAGTAAAACAAACAAACAGGGGCGCCTGGGTGGCTCAGCGGATTAAGTGACTGACTCTTGATATTGGGTCAGGTTATGATCTCAGGGTCCTGTGATAGAACCCCACATTGGGTTCCAAGCTGAGTATGGAGCCTGCTTAAGATTCTCTCTCTGTCTGCCTCTCCCCTGCTTGCGCACTCTCTCTTTAAAACAAACAAGCAAAATAAACTGATTCTTTGGGGGAAAAAAACAAAAATCACAATTATTAGAGTAAATGTACACATCCATAATCATAAAGGAAGATTTTTACACACTCAATAGAACGCAACAAAGTGAGATATAAGTATTTGAATAATAAAATTAATTTGTGGCTAATGAGCCTATCTGGAACCTCCTATCTGCTATTACAGAGTACAAATTATTTTTTCTTTGTTTTTCTTTTTTTAAAGATTTATTTATTTGAGAGAGAGCAAGCGTGCGGGGTGGGGGGCGGGGATTGACAGAGGGAGAGGGAGGGAGAGAATCGCAAGCGACTTCCCACCCAGCCCAGAGTCATGAGGGGCTCCAACCCTGGACCCCTGAGATCATGACCTTGGCGGAAACCAAGAGTCAGAAGCTCAGCCGACTGACACACGCAGGCGCCCTTAGAATACAAATTCTTTTTCAGTACACCAGTATATTTATAAAAATTGACAAAACAGATCTCAACAACTACCTTAGAACCAGTTACTTCCCAATCATACAGTCTCTCTATAAGTTGGGAATCAATAATAAAAAGATAATTTAAAAATGAAACAAAAACATGAAATAAGGAGAAGGGGAAAAGGACAAAATTCCTCTTCCTCCCAAATAACTGACTAGAACTAGGAAAAATTTGTCATCTTAGTACAGAAAAAACATTATTAGGTGGTGAATTTTGATTAATGATAGCTAAATATGGTGTGGGGATATGTCCGCAAATAGCATGGGATATGTCTGCAAACAGCATGAGTTGGTAGTAAAACGTATAATTGGGCAAAGACCTATTGAAGGAGACTATACTCTCCAGTATTAATAATACAGCTATTTCAATTTTCTACTTTGGCTTAGTCATAACCCTTAAATTAAAGATGTCAACTTCCTCACTGGTCTTCAGAAGCAGTTGAGGTGCTTATTTCTTTGTTGAAAACGTTTCTCTTAACTATTATTCAACTGTATTCAAATACTGTGTTCGACATTCTGAGTCAGGAAACAAAACAGATTGAGTCTTGGTTCCCATGGAGCTTACAAACGATTTGACTTTTAAAAAGGGGACGCTTAAAGCGATCAAATCCATATTACAATGCACTATTTAGGGGGAGTGGGGTGGTGCTGGTTTTCACGGTAGTCGCCTCCCACGGAAAAAAGCCTCGGGTTTTGACTGCCTTTAAAAACCGCCAATGTTTCGCTTTCCAGACCAGCCTCGGTTCAGAGCTCCGTGGATCTCTGCGGATGTAAAACTCACCCTGGGCAGAGACTGGGCCGGAGGCGCACGCGCGGCAAAACTCGGCCCCGCCTCCTACAGACTTACAACCGCCTGGCGGGAAGCCCTGCCGCCCAGTTTGCGTGCCAACTCATTGACAGCGCCTCGGTCGACGCCCGTCTGGCGGGCGCCTTGGCCCGCGGTTTCCCAGCGATCCGCTATCGATTGGCAGTGCCTGCACGGTGCGCGCAGAGCTTGATTGGCGCTGCCTGTGGGGGCGGAGTCGCTGTCGCAGCCGCCGCTGCCGCTGCGGGCTTGGTTGTGTAGGCCCGGGCCTGCTGTGGTGGGGTAGTCCAGCGCCTGGCTCTCGTCCTGCCGTCCCCTCAGCTCCAGCTTCGCCCACTTCCCGACCCAAACGGGCTGGGCGCGGGGAAGACCTGCGGGAGCCATGGAGGACGAGGTGGTCCGCATTGCCAAGAAGATGGACAAGATGGTGCAGAAGAAGAACGCGGTGAGCGCGGCGGGCGACGCGGGCCGGGAGGGAGGCTGGGCGACCGGCCGGGGCCGTACGCGGCTGGCTTCGGGCCGGGCCCTCGCGGGCTCCCGGCCGGCCCACGCCCGCCCTCCCCGCGCTGGAAGCTGGCGTGTACCGTGCCCGCGTACTGGGGAAGGCGTCCGGGAGGAGGTAGCGCGGCCCCGCCGCTGGCGTCAGTACCCGTTCTTGGTACTCCCAAGTCTCTCGTTGTTAGTACAGCGTAGTAAACCTGATCGGGGCATTCTGTTATTTTAAACTTGAGGAATAGATTTACTCGCTAATTACCTCTTCAGTTTAGCTTAAGAATTGAAGAGTGTAGAAAGCCCTTCACAGTTGGGAAGAATTCGTTCTCTTTTCCATGATCGCTGGCTAACAACTAGAAATAACATCACATAGAGGTTTGGGATATGTTTTAGACATCAAACTGGTAAGTTAAAATTTTTGGATTTTTTTTTTTGAAGAATGCTAAACATTCACTTGATCTCGTCTACGCTACAGGTTTGTTTAGCAATTAAAAAGGTAGAGTATGCTACTATACTTGGCAAGTCGCTAAACGTTTTTTAAAAAGTGGATATTGTCAGGTGGTAGTATGTAAAGAGCTGTGATTAAAACGCACACACTGAGGTGTGCTGGTAGATGCATTTGGCCAGATGTCATTGCTGGGTACTCTAAGTGGTTTACAGTTAATACCAGTGGCATTATCTTGTTACTGATAAAGTGTTTATATGAACATGTTTTCTTTGTGGTTTGTATGAAGTCTTCCAATTTCTGCATTTTTGCCCACCAGTGTGTGCTTTCAGTCCTCTAATTCAGAGTCAGCTGTTTTCAGCTTCAGCTCCATGATTGTCTTCACCTGAATTTGTTCCACCCTGGTCAGTACATTTTCAGAATCAGTGTACCTGAAATAACTTATTCCTATCTATGAAATAAATTCCGTGTCAAACTAATGTGAAGGAGAAAAGGGATGTTCTGATTTGTACAGCACTTTAGAGTTAAAAAGCATCTGTTCAAAATTCCTTTGAGACTCACAACACAGCTATTGTGGTGTACCCATTTTGCAGAATAAGAAGCTGAGAGAGATTAAGTAGTTCACCCACTTAAATTAAGTACTGTGCAATTTGGATTAAGCCAGGACCCACGTTTTCTACTGGACAGCATTCTAGAGCAGAAAATAGTGTTAAAACAGTGAATTCTTAAGACTTCGTACATAGTCTGTTCCTCTTTCCTTTAACAGGTGCGTTGCCTAGCATGTAATTTCATACCCTGTTAACCTGTATTTGCAATTTTGGCCTTTTAAAGTATTTCCTGTTTGTTTTCTGTTCCAGACATTACCGTTGCCATTTATTTTTCTCATTGATACAGCCCAATGCAAGTGATGAGATCTGATTATTTGATAGGCTGAACATTTCTGTTATTTTGTTTAAACTGGAAAGTTTTTTTCTTTACCAGGAGACATCCCTAGATTCACACAGTAGATGCCCTGAGGGAAAAAGGCCTTTTGTTGGGTAATTTTTTCTCTAACTCAGGCTATAATGTGTATCCATTAATCGTGTAATACATGAGTGGCTTGTTTCCTTTCCTTGTAATAGGTGTTTCCTAAAAATGAGTAATTCCTTAGTGGATAAGGATGGAGAAGACCAGTTTGTATTTACCTGTAGTTCTCAAGGTATAAAGGAATAATGATGAGTCTGGGGGAGAATGAGGATAAACTCCATAGATACTCCTCAAATCTCATTTTCCTGATAGTTCAAAACTTGACCAATATGGAAAGTTTCCCCTCAAAAAGAAAGATAAAATTGACTGGCTCTTTTATGTTTTTTCCTTCTCCCTTTTCCTGTATATCTTACAGAAATGTAAATTGGCAAATGAAATAAAGAGAAAGGGAAGTGGTCTGAATGACTCTCCCTCTTTGCCCTCCAAAGCACATCAACCCACAGATAGCTTTTTAAGAGGTCAGTAATTTCACAGAAGTTCTGGGGGTTGTAGGATTATGGAAGATTTGTTTCTCCCTCTCTCTCTCTCTCTCTCTCTCTCTCTCTCTCTCTCTCTCTCTCTCTCTCTCTCTCTCTGTGTGGTTTCCAGATTTTCTCTGTGAGCTTTTTTAAATATTTTTATACTATGAAAAAGTAAACTTTACTTGAAAAATAGTAGTTTTCCTCTTAAATTGGCAAGTTTAAGTGTCGTTATTGGATATTTAGTTTAATAAAGCGTAGGTGTCACATTTAAGTAATAAGCTACCATTTATTGAACTGTTACTCTGAGCCAGGCATTCGGCTAAGTACTTATCCCTGGGACAGTTTTGCATGATAAGTAATATCCCCATTCTAAAATAAGGAAACTGTTTGGAAAGTTAAGTGAATTGTCCTAAGCTAAATAGCTAGAAAGTGGGCGCATGAAGACATGAATCTAAATGTTTTGCTCAAAGTCTGTATTACTCTCTTAAGGTGAAACATCTCTCTAAAAGACCCCTTTTTTGAACCTTGTGTGGGTACAATTAGGTGAATATAAGACCAAGAAGTAAGGGTATTTGCTGTTCTGGGGGAGGCAGGTTTCCCTAATATCCAGTCAATATCCTGACCCTAGTACTATCCAAAGTGTTGCGTCATGTGTGTCCTTGATCTTAAACAATATTAGCAGTTTTACAAGTGTATACTTTTGAGACCTTGGTGAACCACATAAGTTAGTTCCAAATTTTCAGGCATTAGCTGTTTTTTATGTCATTTTGGCTTTTTTTTTTTAAATGTCATTTTGACTTGATGTCAATAAGCAAGTCTGACTCCTAATCTGAGTTTAAATCTTGGCTCTTCTGAACTTTAGCATTGTGATCTCAGGCAAGATCCTTAACATCTCTAAAACCATTTTAGGTGGGTTTTTTTTTTTTTTTTGGTAGTAAATTGGAGATAATATAATGAAGATTAGATGAATTAAAAGTCTTGGCAGTCCCTAAGATATGGTAAGGGCTGAAAAACCTTGTGTATTCTTTTTTTTTTTTTAAGATTTTATTTATTTATTCATGAGAGACAGAGAGAGAGAGAGAGAGGCAGAGGGAGAAGCAGGCTCAGCCTGCTGAGCCGGGAGCCCTACATGGGACTCGATCCCAGGACCCCGGGATCATGACCCGAGCCGAAGGCAGACGCTTAACCATCTAAGCCACCCAGGCGCCCTGTGTATTCTTTTTGTAAAGGATTTATTACATGACTCTAGAAGAAGGAGTGAGGTAACTTGGAATTTTCAAATTCATAGATTTTGTCAGTGGTGTTGAGCTTTGTTTAGTATTTCTTTATTGAAGGCTCAGGGCTGAGTAGAATTAAATTGTTGCGAGAGAAATTGAAATTAGACGTTAGAATATCCTAGGAACTGCGATACTTGGAATGTGTAGATTTCTAAGTTTTATACCTGGGTTGAAGAAAAAAACTTTGGTTTTCATATCAGGGTTAGATTAATTAATATAAATTGAAATTTAGAATGACTACACAATTTTTTATAGCAGCCTTATTGAAATACACAATACAATTCCCCCTTTTAAAGTGTACAGTTCAGTGGTTTTTAGTATATTCACAGATTTGTACAGCTGTCACCACACTATCTAATTTAAGAGCACTTTCATCACTCCAGAGAAGAAGCCTGTGCCCATTAAGTAGTCATCATATATCTCCCCCCCCATATGTTTTCTTGTCTCTATGGATTTGCTCTTCTGGACATTTCATATAAATGGAATTACACAACATGTGTTTGTATAAATGGAATCATACAATATGTGTTCTTTTGTGATGGGCCTCTTTCACTTAGTGTTTTCAGGATTCACCTGTGTTATAGCAGGTATCAGTACTTCATTCCTTAATGTGTGAAGTATAATAGCACTACTGTACTGGTGGATATACTGCATTTTGTTTTTTCATCATTTGTTGGACATTTTTGGCTGTTTCCACTTTTTGGTTATTAATAATGCTGCTAAGAATATTCTTGTGCAGGTGTTTGTGTGGACATATTTTTTTTTTCTCTCTTGGGTATATACCTAGGAGTAGAATTGCTAGGTCATATGATAGCTGTGTTTAACTTTTTGAGGAATTGCCAAACTGTTTTCCAAAGTTGCTGCACCATTTTACATTCTTACCAGCAATGGATGAGTGTTTCAGTTTTACCACGTCTTCATCAACATTTGTTTGTCTTTTTTGATTATAGCCATCACAGTGGATGTGAAGAGGTATCGCATTGTGATTTTGATTTGCATTTCTCTGATGACTGATGATGGTGAACATTTTTCATTGTTTGCTGGCTATTTCTGTATCTTTGGAGAAATGTTCAGATCCTTTGCCCATTTTTTAACTGAGTATTTGTATTATTGAATTTTAAGAATTCTTTACATTCTGAATACTAGACTCTTATCAGAGACAGGATTTGTATATATTGTCTCCCATTCTCTGGGTTATCTTTTTACTCTCTTGATCGTGTCTTTTGAAGTTCAAAACCTTTCATTTTTTATGAAGTCAAATTTATGTATTTTTCTTTCATTGCTTGTGCATTTGGTTGAGAATAACTACAAATTTGAGGTGACATAGTAAAATTATAATTCCTAGTATATAGTGATGTTGCTGAGCCATAATGTAAATATTTACAGTGTTTCTTTTTTTTTTTTTAAAGATTTTATTCACTTATTAGAGAGCGTGGGCACAAACAGAGGGAGCAGGAGGGAGAGGGAGAAGCTGGCTCCCCACTGAGCAGAGAGCCCAACATGGGGCTTGATCCCAGGACTCTGAGCCAAAGGCAGACGCTTAACCAACTGAGCCACCCAGGCGTCCCTGGAACTTCTATTTTAAAACCACATCCATACAAAAAAAAAAAAAATACCGCCCAGGTACCCCTCCTTTTTTTTTAAAGATTTCATTTATTTGAGAGAGAGAGAGACAGCATGAAAAGAGGGAGGGTCAGAGGGAGAAGCCAACTCCCCGCTGAGTGGGGAGCCTGATCTAGGATTCGATCCTGGGACCTTGGGATCATGACCTGAGCCAAAGGCAGTCGCTTAACCGACTGAGCCACACAGGTGCCCCAGTGTTTCCTTTTTTTTAAATAGCACCTTAATTTTTTAAACCTTGGGATCTCATAATTCTAAGAGGTGTTTGAGTTGATTGAGCTTAAATAATATTTACTTAAAATTCTGGCTTATGGCTCTTTGAGAATATTGTTATGATGAAAGTAGATAAATTTTTTTATTTCTTTGTGCCCCTTATCAACCATCTCCTGTGTGTCAGGCACTGTATTTCAACACTTCATAGTGTTATATTACTCCATTTGACCATTTTAACTGTTTTAGGTCAGTGTATTGTGCTCTCCTACATATAAAGAAGCTGAAGTTTGAAAAGGACAAATAACATTCCCAGGATCTTATAATTAGGAAATGGCAGTGCATGGATTTGAATTTAGATCTGTTATATATATAGCCCATGTTCTTCATTGTATATTCTGTGTTGCTTCCTCCTCCTTACATCTCCTTGAGGAGAAAGATGTTTGTATCCTATACAAGCTTGTATATGCTGGGTGCTCAATACCAATTTGAATACCATATTTTGTAAAAGTACTGGTTTCTGAAGACAGTACCAGCCATGTAATAAAGTCATGTGATAGCTGTTGTTTATTATTCAGCCAGTAATGTGAACTAAATTTGACTCTGGAAGATAAGGTAGAATCTTTCTTTCTCTTGCATCATTATCTGTAGGAGATGCTGCAATCTAATAGACTTGACCTTTAGAGGCAGGTGATGATTGGGGAAGGATGGAATATAGTTTCTTGTTTGGCAGTGCTATTCACCCCAGTTCACTGATTAGAACTGCTACCAGTGGACCTATGAAACGGAGAGAACAGGGGTGTGAGGGTCGGGAGATTATAGTTCTTGTGCTTTTATATTACCTATCAGTTGGCCAAATCACTTTCCTTTTCTGAGTTTGTTTCTTTGTGTAATTGAGGGTTTGAAGTAAATATTCAAAGATTTATGTTTATTTTTAAATTCCCTGTAGTCAGAAAAGATTTCTGTCTTGCTCATTGCTGGATTCCTCAGAGTTTCGTACACGGTTTACAAGTATATGTTGAGAAGTGTAAGTGTAATTTGACAGAACTGGGTAGGTCTCACCTGTTTTAGTTAGTAATAATCATATGACAGCACAAGGTCCTAAATTATCTGGGTTTTCAATTCCTTTTATGTAAAATGGGGATAAAAAGATTACCTGCTTCTATAGGGTTTATTGCGAAGATGAAATAATACATATATAAAGTATTTAACACAGTTCTTGGCACATAGTAATATTCAAAGAAGCTTTTGTCACTGAATTAATATATGGTCATCTGTTTTCAGCTTTTTGCTCATTCAGATCATCATAGTTGTTTATTTCTTAAAGAACTTTAATTGAAATATTCATCTTATTTGGCTAGAGCATAGTATAATTATGAGAAAGGTCATAGTTTCATCCCATGAATATTATTTAGCTTTTTCTTCTTCCATAGCTTGTATCTCTGACTCCAGTCTCACCAAAGAGATCTGAGTAAAAAAGGAGAGTGTGGTGAAATTAATGCAAATCTATTGCTTCTACTTGGAAAACAGCTTATGCCACATTGCTGATGTGTTAGAAGAATCAACTTTATATGTGACAGCATTGTGTAAGTTTAAGGACTCCTAGAAGTGTGATTCCTTGTCTTCCTTTCTGATTGATCCTAGGTCAGAAATGGATCAGAAAGTCCATGGAGACATGGGTAGAAGAAAAATGTCTATGGTAGTTGTAAGATACAAGTCCACAATCTCTTAATGAAAACCTTTTAGAGTCTGATATATTTGAGAATTCCTCAATTTTCAGATTTTATTACGATAATATGATACACACATCATATATCCTCAGCAGATCTGGGCAGTTCCCATTAATCAGACATTAACATTTCTATAGTGAAATGTAGTACTCTCACATGAAGTGGGATATATAGAACATAAATGGCTTTACATATGTTGAGATTAGGTGTTGCCGGCAAATGAGTTTATTGAAAATCTTTAAGAAATCTTGATTTTTTTTTTTTTTTTAGGATTTTATTTATTTGACAGAGAGAGTGAGCACGCACAAGCAGGAGAGTGAGAGAGGGGGAAGCAGGCTCCCCTCTGAGCAGGAGCCTGAGGCAGGGCTTGATCCCAAGACCCTAAGATCATGACCTGAGCTGAAGGCAAATGTCTAACCGACTAAGCCACCCAGGCGCCCCATGAAATCTTGATTTTCAAAGGGTTTTGGTTTTGAGATTTGCAGACGGGGATTGAAGACCCCATTTGCTCACAGAGATGTCATTCCTGTAGAAATTCCTGATTACTAGTAAATTTAAAGTCAGTGTTAGTTTTCTTATCTAACAACTATAATGTGCACTGTTTTTGGTTACCTCTAGTAAATGAAAAGAATTTATAGAATCTTAAAATCAGAAGGGATCTTTAAGCAGTAAATCATTAAAATCCTTCATAATAACCTGTTTCATATTTGCTATTGAACTTAAGTTTTTATTGATGAGGTATTGGGTGAAATTAAAATGATATATATGCTTGTTACCAGAAGAAAAGTTAATACTTTTTTATTCTCCACAGCCAAGTCTGATGTCTCAACTTTAAATGGAAAAATTACGTGACTGGAAGCCTTTACTCGATTTTATATTTAAGAAATGTGATACCATAAGGTTCCATGCTTGTTTTTTCCTTTGGGGTGCATAATGAGGGACATGCTCTAGGGTTTTCTATTTTCATGGGATATGCTGTGTTTCATTGATTCATAGGGTGCCTAGTTTTCGTATTTTAACATTTGAGAAAGCAGAATGAGTTACATATATTGTCAACCAGATTGCTGTTGGGATGTAGTTTCACAGGCAGAATATTAAACCCAGTATCAACATTTGCAGAGTGGGTGTCAGTGGCTTAGAAGAAACTCTGAAAAACATTAGTAGAGTGCTCTTTGAACCTCAAGGAACCAAATGGTTGAAGAGCAATGGGGGTGAAAAACATCTAGCTCTACACACTACAAAGCCAGCTAAGAGCTAAAGGCTTTAGCTCTTTGATGGATTCTTTTATGAAATGCTGCATTATTAGTGTTTTTGACACAACTTTTTGTGGGATAAAAAAAAGATTTTATTGAATCTGAGTCAATAAGTTATTCATAAGCATTGGGGACTCTGAATGACATAGTTTTAGAAACACCTTAGCCAATTTATTTTGCTTATATTTTTCTTTCATATCTGTAAAAGGTGATACATGATAAAAATTTCAAGTCTAAAAGAGTTACAAAAGTAAAACAAGTGATAAGGAAATACTATGCCATAGTTTAATATTTTTTCTTTATTAGTGGCATATAGACTAATGATGTGTCTAAACATAGTACAGTAAGTGAATATTATAGTAAATATGACTAAGTGAATATATCATATGAAATATGATACATTAAATGAGTATCAAATTGGAATATATGGCCATAAGGTGTAGGTGGTGCTGTTGCTTCTCATCTTATTTCATTCCTTTTTTAACCTTAGGTGGTTTATGTAGTTCTTCCAGGAACCTTATTTCGTTTCCTGTTCATTATCAACATGCGAGCTTTTGATTCTAGATGTCAGTGCACAGGCCTGTGAGCTTAACATCTTAATTCTGAGTTTTCTCTCAGAATTTGCTTTTTCCTACTTTGTAAGAATCAGGTAGACTGCAGTATTTATGTGACAGACCAGGAAGATACAGAGAGACCTCAAAAGAATTCTAGTAAAGATACGCCCTTTCGCACTC
This sequence comes from Eumetopias jubatus, assembly GCF_037043125.1. NCBI lineage: Eukaryota > Metazoa > Chordata > Mammalia > Carnivora > Otariidae > Eumetopias > Eumetopias jubatus. The sequence continues at coordinate 183,285,200 of NW_028274810.1, forward strand.
TTCTGTGTGTGAGTGAATGCTAGAGGTGCTGCAGCATCTTCTGACCCCTATTCCCACTTTCTCAGGGTTGTCTCCTTAATCAGTTAGATGTTCTCTATGGAAATCTGGGGTGTGTTATGCCACCACAGTAAGAAACACATTTCACATTTCTAACTGGGACAGATAAACAAATACTATATTTAAAATGAACTTTAACAAACCAGGACTTAATAAGTGCTGGTCATAACCCAGTAAATGGATTTTATATTTTTTTAATGAGTTGCAGCCATGATTTGGAAAACACTTTCTCTTTCTCTTTCCCCCTTTTATATATATACTATTCCCACACAAATAAGTGAGCCATAGTGAGTTGTGGATAGGAAAACATAAATTTAAATCTCTAGTTAGTCCTTGCTTTATCATTTGGGAAGTTCAGTATGCAATTATTTTATTTTATAGGCTGGAGCATTGGATTTACTGAAGGAGCTTAAGAATATTCCCATGACCCTGGAATTATTACAGGTATGTGCTAATATGTCATGATTTGAATGGACAGTTGTAATAAAATAACAAAACATTTTTAATACTATTAAGTTTTTTGTATTGTCCTGTTATGGAGTAAATCATTAACTTCTGGGTTTTTTTTCAGATGGTAACATAAATCAATACTCTACTAAGTTACCATTATAGAATAATGTTGCCTTCCTCAAGAAGAATAAAACCTGAATCTCCCAAGTTCGAAATTTCACTGTGAAAGGAAAAGAAGTTGGACTCTTGGCCCTGATTTGATCTCCCTAGATCTTACTTTCTTGGTTTGGCATTGACAGCTGCTGCCAGCATGAAGCTAGCCTCTGGGGTACCTTTTAGTCGTCATTCCTTATTTCTCCCCAGTTGCACCACCTCTTCTGCCCTAGGCAAGCACTAATCAATGTACCTTTTGTCTCTTTAGATTTACCTATTCCAGAGATTTCATGTAAATGAAGTCATACAATACCTGACCTTTTGGTTCTGGCTGCCTTTTTTTTAGATTTTTTTTTTTTTTAGTTTTAAGTGCAATCTACCCCTCAATGTGGGGCTTGAACTCATGACTCCAAGATCAAGAGTCACAAGCTCTACCAACTGAGTTACCCAGGTGCCTCTCCGGCTTCTTTTACTTAGCATAATCTTCAAGGTTCATCCATGTTGTAGCATGTATCAGTACTTCATTCCTTTTAAGGCTGAATAATACCACATTTTGTTTATTCATTTGTCAGTTGATGGACATTTGGGTTATTTCTACTTTTTTGATTGTTCTGACTCCTGTCTTGCACATTCATGTATAGGTTTGTGTGTTTTTGTTTCTCTTGGGTAGAGATCTGAAAGAATGGAAATGATGAGTCATAGGTAACCTTATGTTGAGTACTTGAGGACCTGCCAGAGTGTTTTCCCAAGTGACTGTACCATTTTACATTCCCAACAGCAAGTAAACAAAGGTTCCAGTTTATCCACATTCTTGCCAACACTTGTTATTATCTTTGATTATAGCCATCTTAGTGGGTGTGAAGTGATATCTCATTGTGGTATTGATTTCCATTTCCCTAATGACTAATTATGTTGAACATCTTTTCATGTACTTCTTAACCATTCATATGTTCATATGTTTTCTTTGGAGAAATGTCATTTCAGATCTTTTGCCTGTTTTTAAGTTGGATAGTTTTTTTTTTTTATTAACATATATTATTTGTTTTAGGGGTACAGGTCTGTGATTCATCAGTCTTAACACAATTAACAGCGCTCACCATAGTACATACCTTCCCCAATGTCCATCACCCAGCCACCCATCCCTCCTGGATAGTTTGTTTTTTATTACTAATTTGTAATTTGTTCTTTATATATTCTAGATACAAGTCCCTTAATCATATACAGGATTATCTCCCATTCTGTGGGTTATTTTTACTTTCTTAGTGGTCTTTAAACACAGAAGTTTAAAATTTTGTTGTAGTCTGATTTCTCTCTTTTTCTTTGCTTGCTTGTGCTTTCGGTGTCAAATCTCGATTACCTAATTCAAGGTTATGAAAATTTATTCCTTTTTTGGGGGGCTCTTTTATTTAGTTCTGTGATTCATTTTGAGTTAATTTTCATGTGTGGTATAAAGAAGAGGTCCAATTTCATTCTTCTACATGTGGATATCTACTTGTTTACTTTTTAATATTCTCTCTAATGAATTATCTTGACATCCTTATTGAAAATGACAAAAAAAGTAGGAGTTTATTTCTGGATTCTTAAGTCTATTCCATTAATCTGCATGTCTCTCCTTATATAGGACCATATTGTCTTGATTATTGTAGTTTTGTAGTAAGTTTTGAATTTGGAACTTTTGAGTCCTTCAACTTTATTCTTCTTTTTCAAGATTGTTTTGGCTATTCTTGTATTTCCATATGAACTTTAGGATAAGCTTATCAATTTCTGTACAAAAGGCAGCTGGGATTTTAACAGGGATTGCATTGAATCTGTAGCTCAATTTTATTAGTGTTGCAATCTTTAACATTTAAGTCTTATGATCCGTGAATATGGGATGTCTTTCTATTTATTTAGGTCTTTAGTTTCTTTCAACAGTGTTTTTAGTAGCTTTATATTTTTTACTTTAAGATTTAGTGGCTATCTTTAATTGTCTTGGCAAAAACTCATGAGTGATCATAAAAGTGATTTTTCTTCTAGAACATACAAGTCTGCTTAGTTCCTGTGATGCTGACAGTGTCTCTTAGGAATGAGTATTCCTTTCTGCCTTACTACCAATGCGCAGCTGATTAAGCTAAGTCTGCTTAATGCCCTCCCCATCTTTCCAAGGTAGTGTCTTTCTAATTGCATAGCTGGTATTCTATAGAAACCAGATGGCCAGACATGGGCAAAGGCATACATTTTCTGTCTAGAATTTCACAATGTATAGTTGATCTCAAAAACCTTCATTGGCTCAGATGTTGAGTGTCTGCCTTCGGCTCGGGTCGTGGTCCCAGGGTCTTGGGATGGAGCCCCGTGTCAGGTTCCCTGCTCAGCGGGAAGCCTGCTTCTGCCTCTCCCACTCCCCCTGCTTGTGTTCCCTCTCTCGCTGTGTCTCTCTCTCTGTCAAATAAATAAATAAAATATTTTTTAAAAAAGCCTCATTAGTTCTGCAATCAAGAAGCCTGTTTAACTCTCCGGTCCTTTTTTAAAAAATTTATTTATTTATTTTTAAAGATTTTATTTATTTGAGAGAAAGAGAGAGAGCACGGGGGAGGGGCAGAGGGAGAGTGAGAAGCAGACAATCTGATGAGCAGGGAGCCCAATGCAGGGGCTCAATCCCAGGACCTGAGCCGAAGGCAGACACTTAACCTACTGAGCCACCCAGGCGCCCCTAACTCTACAATTCTTAATGTTATTTGAGCACACAACACTTTTTTTATAGGCCACCTGTTACATCTTGTAAATTATAGTGTACTGGTTTTAGGAAAAATCTAGAGTCTAGAGAATTCTTAGAGGTACATCTAGACTTGGTTATCAAAGTAAAATAGCTTCATAATCCTTTCCTCTGTCTAGTTTTACTCTTCCCCAAATACCCTCTTTAAAAGAGAGGGAAAAATCCTCCCCAGGTCTTTGTTTGTCAGTCTACCTTAGCAACCTCATTTCTTATTTTTGACTAGACAATCTCTTCCTTAAATAAGAATGTTACAGATGCCTGATCTCCATAGGGGTTTTCGTGGGTTTTAAAGAGGTAATTATTGACTCTTTAGTGATGAAAACATCCTATGATAATTAAAAAGCAATCACTCACGGCACACGATTTGTTCATGCTCTCCTTATATCTTTGCTTGTCTCTGACTACTTCCTAAAATTCCATTTTCTTTGCCAGTCTGTGTCAATTGCAGCTTCAGAACTATATTAGTAACTCAGTGATTTCCACCACTAATTCCAAAAGTAGGTTTTCTTCTAGGTTGGTGGGGTGGGTTGTGGGGTGGTAGTGAGGAAGAGCTGTGAATGGGTGCTGAAGAAGGAGTGCTGAAGGCATTGGGATAAGGAAGTCAGACCTGACACTTGGTATGGCGGCTGCAAGTGCAAGCCTGGCTTCTAAGCAGTTAGCTACATCCAGTCAGACAGCTCTGGGTCCACACGGTTGTAGGCTATGCCATCCAGCCCACGCACTTGCTTCTGGAAAATTTTCTATATTGAAGTGTTTTAGAAAAGTTCTAAAAAGTTTTAAAGTTCTCAAAGTATTTTCTTCTCTAAAAAAAGTTCTGAGAGGGGCGCCTGGGTGGTTCAGCCGGTTAAGCGGCTGCCTTTGGTTCAGGTCATGATCCCAGGGTCCTGGGATCGAGCCCCGCAGGGAGCCTGCTTCTCCCTTTCCCTCTGCCTGCCTCTCTGCCTATTCTCTCTCTCTGTCAAATAAATAAAATCTTTTAAAAAAAAAGTTCTGAGAGCATTTTATTAAAGCAATAAACTTCTTTCTTTGGGGGAAAACCCTCCCAAAACATTAATCTCAAAACATTTTTGGATTTTAGAATTGTGGAGTCCCCTTTATCTTTCTGCTATGGAACCTTACCTGCCTTGCATAGCCTTCCATAGGTATAAGGTAGGCCATTCCAGCCAAACCCATATTCTAAATTCTTGAACCAGATTTCTCTCCTGAATCTCTTTGTTGAGAAGATTAAATAATTTAGCAGGAAAAACCATAAGTACCCATTTATTATTCTGCCTTAAAGTTTACAGCAGGGGTTCCCCTCTTTTTTTTGCCACTAACAATTCCTTTTGTTGTTTTTTTCTTCCATTGATGGTATGTTTTGAAAGATTGTCTACTAACAACTTGAACTTACTAAATAATTTACCATTTTTTTATTTATCTTCCTTAATTGGCCTGGCATAGCTTTTGTGTTCTTTGAGCACAATTTGAAAACCATTGATGTGCTGGAAAGAGCATGGACTTTGGAGGTGGGCAGACCTGCATTAAAATCCCAGTTTTGCCAATTAGGAATGGTATATTGCTGGACAAGTAGGGATAATGATCTCAACTTTATTTATTTATTTTTAAGATTTTATTTATTTGACAGAGAGAGATACAGCGAGAGAGGGAACACAAGCAGGGCGAGTGGGAGAGTGAGAAGCAGGCTTCCTGCTGAGCAGGGAGCCTAATGCGGGGCTCAATCCCAGGACCCTGGGATCCTGAGCTGAAGGCAGACGCTTAACGACTGAGCCACCCAGACGCCCCTGATCTCAACTTTAAAGTGTTGTTAGGAAGATTAATGAATATGGATGCTCCCAGTATAATCCTGGGCATAATAATAATAAATGATAATATTACTACATGATATATTACATATACTAAATATAACAGTATATGCACGTATCTTAATTCTATAGTATATTGTTATAAGAATTCAAATAACTGAGATTTTTTTTCTGTTCTACAGTAGAAACAGGAAAATGGGAAAGAAGAAAATGAAACACTAAAATGTCTGAAATAAAACAGCTTGTACAAATTTTTTTTGTCATTGCCTTGCAGTCCACAAGAATTGGAATGTCAGTAAATGCTATTCGGAAGCAGAGTACAGATGAAGAAGTTACATCTTTAGCAAAGTCTCTAATCAAATCCTGGAAAAAGTTATTAGGTATATTGATTTTCCCTTATATATATTTATGATCTGGTTTATTCAAATGTTTGGTGTTTGCATTTTTTCTCTTTACAATTATAAATTATTGAAATCAGTGTCTTATATTAAGAGGGAGTGGCATTAGTTTGACCTCCTTGAAGGTTTTGCTTTTTAAGTTAGTCAAATTTAGCTTTTTTTGTCTTTCAGCACTTATAACTGGACTGCCTCTTTAAGAAGAAAATTTCCCCCCATGGGGAAGTTGTCATACTTTTTAAAAAGCTTTTTGAAATAATTTTCTAACTTACAGAAAGTTTGCAAGAATAATAAAAATAACTCCTGTATCTTTTTCTAGATCATTAATTTTTAATATTTGCCATATTTGTTTTGTCATATTTCTGTCTTCTTTGTCTTTCTCTGTATGTTTATACTCATAAAAGCACAAATTATCTTTGCTGAACCATTTGAGAATAGTTGTATCTATCGTGCTTTACCCTTTAATACTTAAGTGTGTATTTCCTTGGAACAAGTTTATTTTCTTATGTAATCATAATATAGGGAATTCAGGAAATATAACATTGGTATAGTACTGTAATCTACAGTGCAGGTTCCTGTTTTGTCAGGCTTCCCAGTGATGTCCTCTATAGCTTTTTTTTCCTTCTCAGAACAAGATCTAGTCTGGGATCACAGACATAATCTTCTGATCTGGAATAGTTCTTAAGCCTTCGTATGTTATTTATGACATTGACAATTTGAGGAAGATAAGCACTCATCTTTGTTTTTATTTATTTATTTATTTATCCATCTATTTTTCATCTTTGTTTTTAATAGCAGATTAAAATAGTCCTGATTTGGACTTTATCTGTTATTTTCTCATGATTAGATGTGAATCCGTAGTTGGAATATTAAAGTGTGTTGTGTCCTTCTGAGGTTATCACATCCAGAGGCATTGATGATGATGTTAATTTTGATAACCAAGTCAAGGCATACACTGTATAGTTGATCATTTTTCTTCTTGTATCTAATAGGCATTCTATGAGAGACACTTTAAGACCCTGAAACTATCTTGCTTCTCATCAGACCTCCCCCTGCCCCACATTTAGTATCCACTAATTCTTGCCCAAACCACCCTATAAAGGCAGTTTTGGTAGTTGCAAAATTGTGATTCTCTAACTCTTCCACTTCTTCAATATTTATAAATTATTCTACTACTACAAGAAAGAACCCTCCTTTTACTTTCCAGTTATTTTTCTATTAGTGGATTCCTATTTTATAACATGGATTATAATCCATTACTGTTAATATTATTTTGATATCTATATTATCCCAGATTTGACCAGTGGGCACCCATTCAAACTGGCTCTTGTGTCCGCTTGACAAACCCCTTCAGTTTTATCTCTTTTTTATATTCTGGAACCAAAAAATGTGTTGGGTTCTTCTATCTTCCCTTCCCCAGCCTGGAATCAGCCATTTCTCTAAGCAGCTATTAGCCTTACGTGGGAGAGAAAAATAGAAAAAGTTGAGCCTTTTAAAATTTCAAAGAAAACAATAGTAATAACAAAAAACCTATTACTTCCAAGAGCTTGGAAACTAGGAACTAAAACTTGTAAGGCCCCTAAAATTTAAAAAGTTTAGTCTTAAGAAAATGAAGTCATGTCTTCCTGTATTGTATTCTGGACCAGAAAAGAAAAATTGCTATAAAGATCATTATTGGGAAAATTGACAGAATTTTTGTATCATATCATTGTTAAATTTACTAAGTATTTACTGTGGTTATATAAATGAATTTCTTTTTTCTTGGGGAATACACAGTGAAATATTTTGGAATTAAGGAGCCTGATATCTACTACTGATTTTCAAATGGTTCAAAAGAAATATGTGTGTACACAATAGTGTATGTGTTTGTGTACATGCAGCACACATGTATGTGTATAGTAGGGGGCAATGAATGAATGAGGAAACAAGTATACCAAACATTAACACTTGGGGAATCTGAGTGAACTTTTTTTTTAAAGTTTTATTATTTTAGAGAGTGTGCAGGGGGAGGGACAGAGGGAGAGGAGAGAGAAACTCAAGCTGACCCCACGCTGAGCATAGAACCCGATGTGGGTCTCAGTTCCAGGACCCGGAGATCACTACCTGAGCCAAAACCAAGAGTCGGACTGTTAAACAACTGCACCACCCAGGCGCCCCTGAGTAAAGTTTTTTGCACCATTCTAAAACATTCGTGCAAGTTTCAGATTATTTCAAAATAAAAAGGTTAAAAAAAAAAATCTAGTCTTTAAAGACAAACTGAAACTTTATGTTTATAATTCATTTAAATTTTAAATCTAGGGGTGCCTGGGTGGCTCAGTCGTTAAGCATCTGCCTTCAGCTCAGGTCATGATCCCAGGGTCCTGGGATGGAGCCCCGCATCGGGCTCCCTGCTCCGTGGGAAGCCTGCTTCTCCCTCTCCCACTCCCCCTGCTTGTGTTCCCTCTCTCACTGTGTCTCTCTCTGTCAAATAAATAAAATCTTAAAAAAAATTTTTTTTAAATCTAATTCCATATTCTAAAGTAATTAGAATTTGCCAGAGAAACTTGACTGAGGGAGGGAGGAGCAAGATGGTGGAGGCATAGGAGACCTAAATTTCTTCTGACCCCAGGAATTCAGCTAGATAGGGATCAGACCATTCAGAACACTTACAAACTAAACAGGAGATCGAAGAAAAGAATACCAGCAACTCTGAACAGAAAAGCAACCACTTTTTGGAAGGTAGGACGTGCGGGGAAGTGAATCCAAGGCGATATTTGGGAAGATAGACTGCGGGGGAGGGAGCCTCTATCACCGGCTACTGGCAAGTGACAGAGCACCGGAGCACAAAATTGGAACTTTTAGAAGTTTGCTCCGGTGAGGGACGTCACTCCAGTGGCTAAGTCGGGGGTGGAACACTTGCTGGGACAGTGTGGTCTCAGGACCCCCGGAGTCACAGAAAGACCGGGGGTGCCTGAGTGTGGCAGAGCTCCCAGGTATCAGAGCAGAGAAGCTGGTTGCAAAGAGAGCTGAGAAGTGGGCTCGCAGCTCAGGGTAGCCATAAACCATGATCTGCGGCACAGTCGGGCCACTGCTCTTTGAGCAGGGACCCAATAAGCAGCAGATCCAGGGAGACTCCGTCCTCCTCCCCCTGGAGGAGCAGCACGGGAGCGCACCACAGGGATCTGCTGGGTTTGGAGATTCCAAATGGGGTCATGTGCCAGAGATAGAAATGCTTGGTCACAGGCCGGGTGACTACGGAGTGCGGCCAGAGACCAGGAAGACAGGAATGATTGACTGCTTTTCACTGAGGGCACACTGAGGAGTGAGGCCCTGAGTTCTCGGCTCCTCTGGGACCCGAGATTGGGAGGCCACCATTTTCATTCTCATCCTCCAAAGCTGTACAGAAATCTTGCAGGGAACTAAAGCTCCTGAGAGCAAACCTGAGCAGATTGCTTGGCCTGGCCCCTGGCAAGGGCGGGGCAATTCTGCCTCCAGCAAAGACATTTGAGAATCACTGCAACAGGCCCCCCCCCCCCCAGAAGATCAGCATGAACATCCAGCCAAGACCAAATTTACCGATCAATGAGAACGGCAAAACCCCAACGCTAGGGGAATACAGCACATAGAATTTACGGCTTTTTTCCCATGATGCTTTAGCCTTTCAGAGTTAATAATTTAAATTTTCTTTATTTTTTTTTCTACTTTTTCGTTGAATTTTTCTTCTTTTTCAACCAACATCTTATCAATTCCTTTTTTAAAAAAATCTTTTTAAGTTTTTCATTTTTACAGACATATTCTATCTCTTCATTGTATTTAACCTTATTTTTTGTATATATAGAAGTTTCTTTTTCTTTAAAATTTTGGAATACAGTTTCTTCTAACAGACCGCAATATACCCTAAATCTAGTGTATGACATTGTCGTAGTCTTCCACCTGATCACATTCTTTTTTTTCCTTCCTTTTTTTTTTTTTGTTAAGATTTTATTTATTTATTCATGAGAGACAGAGAGAGAGAGAGAGAGGCAGAGGGAGAAGCAGGCTCCCAAGGAGCAGGAATCCCAATGCGGGACTTGATGCCAGGACCCTGGGATCGTGACTTGAGCCAAAGGCAGATGCTTAACCATCTGAGCCACCCAGGCACCCTCCTTTCTTTTTTCAACCAACTTATCATCAATTCCTTTTTAAAAATCTTTTTTTTTTAAAGACTTTATTTATTTGACAGAGCACAAGCAGAGGGAGAGAGAGGGAGAAGCATGCTCCCTGCTGAGCAAGGAGCCCAATGTGGGACTTGATCCCAGGACCCTGGGATCATGACCCGGGCCAAAGGCAGCCGCTTAACCAACTGAGCCACCCAGGCGTCCCTAAAAATCTTTTTTAATTGTCATTTTACAGTCATATTTCATCCCTTTATCATATTTACCCTTATTTATATATATATATGTTTTCCTTTCTTTAAAATTTTTGGAGGCAATTTCTTCTAACAAACCAAAATACACCCAAAATCTGGTGTGCAGCTCTGTTCTACTCACCGGCCTGATCATATTCTCCCCTTCCCCCCAGGTTTTGGGTCTCTTCTGATTTCTTTAGTGTATATTTTTCTGGGGGCGGTGTTACCCTTTTAGCATTTTTTTAGCATTTTGTTCTCTCATTCATCTGTTCTCCTCGGGACAAAATGACAAGACAGAAAAACTCACCTCAAAAGAAACAAGAGGCAGTACTGACTGCCAGGGACCTAATCGATGCAGACATTAGTAAGATGTCAGAACTAGAGTTCAGAATGACGATTATAAAGATACTAGCTGGGCTTGAAAAAAGTATAGAAGATACTAGAGAATCCCTTTCTGGAGAAATGAACTAAAATCTAACCAAGTCAAAATCAAGAAGGCTATTAATGAGGTGCAAGCATAATGGAGGCTCTAACTGCTAGGATAAATGAGGCAGAAGAGAGAATTTGTGATATAGAAGACCAAATGATGGAGAATAAAGAAGCTGAGAAAAAGAGAGATAAACTAACTACTGGACCACGAGGGCAGAATTCGAGAGAGAAGTGATACCATAAAGTGAAACAACATTAGAATAATTGGGATTCCAGAAGAAGAAAGAGAGAGAGGGGCAGAAGGTATGTTGGAGCAAATTATAGCAGAGAACTTCCCTAATTTGGGGAAGGAAACACATCAAAATCCAGGAGGCACAGAGAACCCCCCTTAAAATCAATAAAAATAGGTCAATACCCTGACATCTAATAGTAAAACTTACAAGTCTCAGAGACAAAGAGAAAATCCTGGAAGCAGCTCGGGACAAGAGGTCTGTAACCTACAATGGTAGAAGCATTAGATTGACAGCAGACCTATCCACAAGAGACGTGGCAGCCCAGAAAGGACTGGCATGATATATTCAGAGCACTAAATGAGAAAAAGAACACTATATCCAGCTAGGCTGTCATTGAAAATAGAAGGAGAGATAAAAAGCCTCCGGGACAAACAAAAACTAAAAGAATTTGCAAACACCAAACCAGTCCTACAAGAAATATTGAATGGGGTCCTCTAAGCAAAGAGAGAGCCTAAAAGTAACATAGATCAGAAAGGAACAGAGATAATATACAGTAACAGTCACCTTACAGGCAATACAATGGCACTAAATTCATATCTTTCAGTAGTTACCCTGAATGTAAATGGGCTAAATGCCCCAATCAAAAGACACAGGCTATCAGATTGGACAAAAAAGCAAGACCCGTCGATATGCTGCCTGCAGGAGACTCATTTTAGACCCGAAGACACCTCCAGATTTAAAGTGAGAGGGTAAAACACCACTTACCATGCTAATGGTCATCAAAAGAAAGCTGGGGTGGCAATTCTTATATTAGACAAATTAGATTTTAAACCAAAGACTATAATAAGAGATGAGGAAGGACACTACATCATAATTAAAGGGTCTATCCAACAAGAAGAGCTAACAATTTTAAATATCTATGCCCCTAACATGGGAGCAGCCAATTATATAAGCCAATTAATAACAAAATCAGAGAAACACATCGACAATAATACAATAATAGTAGGGGACTTTAACAACCCCCCGACTGAAATGGACAGATCATCTAAGCAAAAGATCAACAAGGAAATAAAGGCTTTAAATGACACACTGGACCAGATGGACTTCACAGATATATTCAGAACATTACATCCCAAAGCAACAGAATACACATTTTTCTCTAGTGCCCGTGGAACATTCTCCAGAATAGATCACATCCTAGGTCACAAATCAGGTCTCAACCAGTACCAAAAGATTAGGATCAATCCCTGCATATTTTCTGACCACAGTGCTTTGAAACTAGAACTCAATCACAAGAGGAAAGTTGTAAAGAACTCAAATACATGGAGTCTAAAGAGCATCCTACTAAAGAATGATTGGGTCAACCAGGAAATGAAAGAAGAATTTAAGAAATGCATGGAAACAAATGAAAATGAAAACACGACTGTTCAAAATCTCAGGGATGCAGCAAAGGCAGACCTAAGAGGAAAGTATATAGCAATACAAACCTTTCTCAAGAAACAAAGGTCTCAAATACACAACCTAACCCTACACCTAAAGGAGCTGGAGAAAGAACAGCTTAATAAAACCTAAACCCAGTAGGAGAAGAGAAATATTAAAGATCAGAGCAGAAATCAATGAAGTAGAAACCAAAAGAACAGTAGAATAGATCAACGAAACTAGGAGCTTGTTCTTTGAAAGAATTAATAAGATTGGTAAACCCCTGGCTAGACTTACCCAAAAGAAAAGAGAAAGGACCCAAATAAAATCATGAGTGAAAAAGAAGCAATCACAACCAACACCAACGAAATACAAACAATTGTAAGAACATATTATGAGCAACTCTATGCCAGCAAATTAGATAATCTGGAAGAAATGCATGCATTCCTAGAGACGTATAAAGTACCAGAACTGAACCAGGAAGAAATAGAAAACCTGAACAGACCCATAAGCACTAAGGAAATTGAAGCAGTAATCAAAAATCTCCCAAAAACAAGAGCCCATGGCCACATGGCTTCCCAGGGGAATTCTACCAAACATTTAAAGAAGAATTAATACTTATTTTTCTGAAGCTGTTTCAAAGAATAGAAATGGAAGGAAAACTTCCAAACTTGTTTTACGAGGCCAGCATTACCTTGATCCCAAAACCAGACAAGGACCCCATCAAAAAGGAGAACTACAGACCAATATCCCTGATGAACATGGATGCAAAAATTCTCACCAAAATCCTAGCCAATAGGATCGAACAGTCCATTAAAAGGATTATTCACCATGACCAAGTGGGATTTATCCCTGGGCTGCAAGTTTGGTTCACCATCTGCGAATCAATCAATGTGATACAATACATTAATAAAAGAAAGAACAAGAACCATATGATCCTCTCAGTAGATGCAGAAAAAAGCATCTGACAAAGTACAGCATCCTTTCTTGATTGAAACTCTTCACAGTGTAGGGATAGAGGGTACCTAGCTCAATATCATAAAAGCCATCTATGAAAAACCCATAGCAAATATCATAGTCATTGGGGAAAAACTGATAGCTTCCCCCCTAAGGTCAGGAATACAGCAGGGATGTCTCTTCTCATCACTGCTGTTCAACATAGTACTAGAAGTCTAGCCTCAGCAATCAGACAACAAAAAGAAATAAAGGGCATCCAAATTGGCAAAGAAGAAGTCAAACTCTCACTTTTGCAGATGATATGACACTTTATGTGGAAAACCCAAAAGACACCACCCCAAAACTGCTAGAACTCACACAGGAATTCCGTAAAGTGGCAGGATATAAAATCAATGCACAGGAATCAGTGGCATTTCTATACAAGACAGAAGAAAGAACATGAGTTGATCCCATTTACAGTTGTACCTAAAACCTTAAGATGCCTAGGAATAAATCTAGCCCAGGAGGCAAAGGATCTGTAATCAGAAAATTATAGAATACTCCTGAAAGAAATTGAGGAAGACACAAAGAAATGGAAAAACGTTCCAAGCTCTTGGATTGGAAGAACATATATTGTGAAAATGTCAGTGCTACCTAGAGCAATCTACACATTTAATGCAATCCCTATCAAAATACCATCAACTTTTTTCAAAGAAATGGAACAAATAATCTTAAAATTTGTATGGAACCAGAAAAAGACCCCGAGTAGCCAGAGGAATGTTGAAAAAGAAAAGCATAGCTGGTGGCATCCCAATTCCGGACTTCAAGCTCTATTACAAAACTGTAATTAATCACGAAGACAGTATGGTACTGGCACAAAAACAGACACATAGATCAATGGAACAGAATAGAGAGCCCAGAAATGGACCCTCAACTCTATGGTCAAGTAATCTTCGACAAGGCAGGAAAGAATGTCCGGTGGGAAAAAGTCTCTTCAACAAATGGTGTTGGGAAAATTGGACAGTCACATGCAGAAGAATGAAACTGGACCATTTCCTTACACCTCACACAAAAATAGACTCAATGGATGAAAGACCTAAATGTGAGACAGGAATCCATCAAAATCCTTGAGAACACAGGCAGCCACCTCTTCGACCTCGGCCACAGCAACTTCTTCCTAGACACATCACCAAAGGCAAGGAAAGCAAGGGCAAAAATGAACTATTGGGACTTCATCAAGATAACAAGCTTTTTGCACAGCAAAGGAAACAGTCAACAAAACCAAAAGACAACCAACAGAATGGGAGAATATATTTGCAAATGACATATCAGATAGCTAGTATCCAAAATCTATAAGGATCTTAACCAAACTCAACACCCAAAGAACAAATAATCCAATCATGAAATGGGTAGAAGACATAAACTGACATCTCTGCAAAGAAGACATCCAAATAGCCAACAGACACATGAAAAAGTGGTCAACACCACTTGGCATCAGGGAAATACAAATCAAAATCTCAATGAGATACCAGTCAGGATGTCTAAAATTAACAAGTCAGGAAATGACAGATGTTGGCAAGGACGTGGAGAAAGGGGAACCTTCCTACACTGTTGGTGGGAATGCAAGCTGGTGCAGCTACTGTGGAAAACAATATGGAGATTCCTCAAAAAGTTGAAAATGACCCAGCAATTTCACTACTGGGTGTTTACCCCAAGGATACAAATGTAGTGATCCGATGGGGCACATACACCCTAATGTTTATAGCAGTAATGTCCACAATAGCCAAACTATGGAAAGAACCTAGATATCCATTGACAGATGAATGAATATAGAATGGGTGGAATATATATATATAATGGAATATTATGCATCCATCAAAAAGGTGAATTCTTGCCATTTGCAACGATGTGGATGGAACTAGAGGGTATTATGCTACATGAAATAAGTCAGAGAAAGACAAGTATATGATCTCACTGATATGAGGAATTTTAGAAACGAGAGGATCATAGGGGAAGGGAGGGAAAAATGAAACAAGAGGAAACCAGAGGGGGAGAGCAACCATAAGAGACTCTTAATTTCAAGAAACAAACTGAGGGTTGCTGGTGGCGAGAGGGGTGGGAGGCATGGTGTGACTGGGTGATGGACATTGGGGAGGGTATGTACTATGGTGAGCGCTGTGCATTGTGTAAGACTGATGAATCCCAGACCTGTACCCCTGAAAAAAATAATACATTGTATGTTAATTAGAAAAATAAAAAGTTGACTGAGAACCATATACATGTGTTTTCATTTCTGGAAAGATGGTTTACATTTTGTTGGACATTGTAGTTATGTTCATTTAATCTTAAATTTAAAGAAGTTCTACTCTTTTATACTTATTGGAGATATCTGATCTCATAAGTTCTCCTTTAAAAACTTTTTTTTAATATTGACGGATTTCCATGTTCAGTAAATATGGAGAATTGGAGGAGGAAAAGAAATAATTCTTAAGTCTTTTTTAAAATACAACTATCTTGTTGCATTTCTTGTCTTTTTTTCTTTGTGTATGGATTTTGCTTCAGGTAATTCTTTTTATGCTGTATGTATATTTACATATATTGCCTTTTTTAATGAAAATATTTCTGTATTTTTATATCATCATTAACTCTTATTGGCTTCAGAATAATCCACTGGGTGATTATGCCATAATTTAATCACTTACCTGTTAGATGTGTTTTTTTCTTAACTTTATAGCTATTATAAAGAATATCTTGATGACTGTCTCTCTGCTTAAAGATTTTTCTTTAGATTATTAGCTAGATTTCCACATTTACTACTACTGCTACACTGCAGCATAGTTTTGAATACTTAACATATGAATGCATTCAACCCTTCCAGGAGCCCAGTGTGCTAGGTGTCATATTTCCCATTTTCTAATGCGAATGGAGACACTGAGAGATTAAGCATCTTGTGCACAGTTGGATTGGTTGTGGAGTGTGATCTGCAGATAGTCTCAGTCCAGAGCTGGACCACTTCTCTCTGGGTCTGCTGTATTGCCCATGACACTATGTTCAGATAGTAAGAATGCTTTTAAGACTGTTTACACCTCTTACTGCTCTGCTTCCTCAAAGGATTGCACGAGTTCACACTGCTAGAGCAGTGTGTGGGATCCATATGACTGCATTGGATCCTGGTTAGATAGTATTGCATTGTTAGATCACCTTTCACATGCTTTCTACCCTCTTAATTTTGGAGTATTTCCTAGTTCTTGTTATATTCTTTTTTTTTTTTTTTAAAGATTTTATTTATTTGACAGAGACACAGCAAGAGAGGGAACACAAGCAGGGGGAGTGGGAGAGGGAGAAGCAGGCTTCCCACAGAGCAGGGAGCCCAGTGTGGGGCTCGATCCCAGGACCGTGGGACCACGACCCAAGCCGAAGGCAGATACTTAACGACTGAGCCACCCAGGCACCCCTCCTTGTTATATTCTTTAATGTCATTATTAGTCTTTGTTTTCTACCATCTTTAGGCTTTGGGGCCTTCCAAATGAATTATAGAGAATAAAAGGGGGCAATAAAATTAGTATGTGAAGACTAACACATTATCATAGGGGACTTGAATTGTATTTTGGATTTGGTAACCCTAACATTTACAAGATGAGTTCTAGAATTGTGATTTAGACCATTCTCTCTCAGTTAGCCTCATCTAGATTAGCATATTAGAGTCATCTGGGGAACTTTTAAAGATTTTGATGCTCATGCTTCACTGCCAGAGATTTGGATTAAATGGATCAGAATAGGAGCTTGAGCATAAGGATATGCTTAAAAGTTACCTAGGTGGTCCTGATGAACAGTCAAACATATATATGTTCTTTTATATGCTATACAGAGGGATATGGAGAAGTAAAGTATTTATGTAGCTCTTACTACTTATGTAGGGATCAAAATGTAGATAGATAAGTGGGATAATTTGTGCAGTAGATCAAAACATTCTCTGAAGGCTCTTCAGCTTCAGAAGGCTGTTCTGGTTGATTTAAACATGTATATTTCTTTTCATTGTTAAACAATTGCATTGGCCCAATCTATTTTACACCTCCTTACCTCTTAAATTTAAGCTTGTGCACTCTATATTACTTTACAGATTATTTAAGATAGAGGAGGTGTTAGGCCTTACTAATCCTAAAGTCTTTTCTATGAAAATGTTCTTTGTTTACTATCCCTGAAATATTTATATACATTTTGGATACTACCTTAAATTTTTTGACTTTGTGAAAAATTGTTAAAATAATATATATGCTTTGCACTTCCATTTTTAAAATGACAGTACTGATATTATTTCCGCATTCTTTCCTTTCCTTTGTTTTATATATTTTTCTCTGTTTCATTATTTTTTTAAAGATTTTATTTTTAAGTATGTTTTTCGCCATTTTAGCTTCCCACTAGCATGAATTTGTGCTTCCCACTAAATGAGGAGTTTATTTGGGATGCTAAGCATGCATTGTGAAAAACCCAAGTACATATGCTAATAGAATAGATTGTATAAACTTCATTTACTGTTGAAAATTTAGGATTTTTGTTTTTTGTTGTTGCATCAATAGCCTGATAACATGCAGTAGTTCCATTTTGTAATTTTTTTTAACAAATGCTAACAACTGAGGGATTTCATAATTTTCAGATGGACCATCAACAGATAAAGACCCTGAAGAAAAGAAAAAAGATACTGCAATTACATCACAGAATAGCCCTGAAGCAAGAGAAGAAAGGTATGTCACTTTATGGAAATTCATTTCTGTTGGAAGTCATAGTTGTATTTGACTGTCACTTCCTCCATGGTCTTATTTATGGTCTCCTATCTGTACTCCTTTTTCTATTTTCTAACCAGACAGAATTAGTAAATGTATATAGCCAAATAGAATATTCTGAGGTTTCCTACAGGATATTCATGGAAATTTAAAAGAGACCTAGAAGACACTACATAAATAAGGAGAAATTACTTACACTGTATTCAACAAGCTTAATTGAATGGAATCCTTGGGATAGCACTAATAGAATTGATAATGAAGGTACTGATTAAGGATTCAAGTGGTAACCACTTATTTACCACATTTCTTTTTTAGATTTTTTTTTTTTGTTTTTGGCCCTGGATCTGTTTCTCTTTTTATATGAATTTTTTCCTTCTCAATTTAGCTATCTTTCATAAGAATTAAAATGTGAAGTTCAGTAATGAAGGGTTCAGATTGTTCCTCAGCTTTCGTGAGGCCTTTGCATTTATTCTTTCCTGTCACACATAATGAGTGAACTGTGTAATATCCAGCATGTTGATATGGTAGGTGACATGCCTAGTAGGTTAAATACAGTTCCTCTGTTCTTGGGAAACTTGTATTTTAACACTTAACTCTTATGTAGAGCAATAGTTCTCAAAGTGTGGTCCCTGTAAGAGCAGAGAACCTGGCAACTTGTTAGCAAAGCAAATTCTTGGACTCCACCCTGGAACAACTGAATCAGGAATTATGATGGTGGGGCCCAGAAATAGGTTTTAACAAGCTTTTTAAGTGATTCTGATGTGATAATGATGTGATAATGCACTCAAGTTTTAGGCTACCTATTGTAACTTCATTTATTTCTTAGTATTTTCCCAAAAGTGATAATGTGCCCCTCATTGGTACAGTAACAATAATTAATATCCCATACACTATTGTCTTATGCATTAGAACTAACTAAACTTGATGATAAAAGAGGTAAGCTAAAGAAAGGGTAAACATCAGTTGTTAATAAAATGTGTTCAGTGTTTTCTAACTCTTTTGAGATAGTTTTAGACTTTTAGAAAATTGTAAGAACAGAACAGAGAACTCCCAGTTGCTGCTTTGTGTGTATATGCATACATATATGTGTGTTTACGTACTCAGACACATGAATAATTTTATTTTGAACCAAATGAGGGTCCTTTATATCTGTAAATACATCAGTGTGTGTTTTCTGAGAGCAAGGACGCTTTCTTACATCTAAGCACAATACGGATACCAATGTCCAGAAGTTAGGATTAATACAGTACTTTTTTCCTAATCTGTAGGGCTTATTCGTATGTTAGCAGTTTTTCAAATAAAGTATTTTATTGCAGAGGAAAAAGATTTTTCCATAGTATCATCCAGGATCACATACTGCATTTAGCTATCATCTCTGGTTTCCTTTAATCTGGAGTAATTCTTCAGTTGTCACGACCATAATATTTTTGAAAAGTATAGGCTATAATTTATGACTTTGTTTTTTAAAGATTTTATTTATTTATTTGACAGAGACACAGCAAGAGAGGGAACACAAGCAGGGGGAGTGGGAGAGGGAGAAGCAGGCTTCCTGCTGAGCAGGGAGCCCGATGCGGGGCTCGATCCCAGGACCCTGGGACCATGACCTGAGCCGAAGGCAGACGCTTAACGACTGAGCCACCCAGGCACCCCAATTTATGACATTTTTAAGAAATGCTTTCAGTTGTGTTATATTCAAAGTCGCTGACTTCGTGCCTTGAGTATAAAATATAAAAGTATAGGTAGATATTTTAAATAGATATTGGAGTAGGAATAAGTTCCTAGTATATTTTTATCTGTTTTATGTAATTGAAGTTTAGGGAAAGAGCCTATTGACAAACGCATAGAATTATCACATATGAAGTCTGACAAAGTGTTTGGTATCTATCCATACACACACACGGTTACTCACACACTCTCTGAAGAAGACAAGGCTTCGGGAAGGAGATGATTAAACGTAGAAGGTATACAGAAGGACTCTTCTGTCCTCGGGGATCTGTGCAGTCTGATGGTTATGTGGAGAGAGAGGAGGTATCTCCTTGGAGCAGTTCAGCAAGTTACTCTGTGGCAGGTGAATGGTGTCTTTGGAAAGGTTTGTGGCAGATATCTTCAATGTGATAAATATTAATTGAAACCTCACAGAAATTATTTTGGTGAGACTCTAAGAAGTTAGAAGCAATTGAAATGATTAGGTTGACTGGAAAACTGTTAAGCTGTCCTGATTGAGTTGATGTTTCTAGGGAGGAATTAGAGAGACGTTTTCATATTCTTATAACTCATTTCTCACTACACATGTTTTTTATCCAGAAGGGAGTGTTTTAAATATAAATGTCGTTGATTGTCTAATTGGAACAAGGTTTTTCAAACATTGTTTTTCCCCCTCTGGTCTTGGTTGAGAGTTGTATTCTCTGGTATCATCCCCTCACCCTTCTCATAGCCAAGATCCTTGTTTTCATTTATTGTATTGAGCTGTAATGTGTATTTTGTTTATCAAAAATATTGTTTAATGTTTAAAAGGATAATCAAGGTGTTTAATTGGTTAAAACATGAAACGTGTCTCAGATTTCCTAAAATTTTAACTTTTTAGAAATCTGTATGCATGCAATTTCTTTTTTCATTTGAGTCATTGAATATGATCTCATTTATTTAGTCCAAAAATTTTTGTTTTTAGAGAATGATAGTAATGATGTTACTTTAAGAGAACTTTCCTGTTTTCTTTTTGGTGTGTGTGTATGTGTATTTTAGTAGTTCCAGTGGCAACGTAAGCAGCAGAAAGGATGAGACAAATGCTCGAGATACTTATGTTTCGTCTTTTCCTCGGGCACCAAGCACTTCTGATTCTGTACGGTTAAAGTGTAGGGAGATGCTTGCTGCAGCTCTCCGAACGGGAGGTAAGTTTAGTGTACCCTGTTTCATTGTCCAGTCCTTTGTTCCTCACCACCGCCGCCACCATGTCCACCTCCATGATTCTGTTTTACCAGCGGCATCCCTGTGATAACTGCTTGCACTGCTTAGTTCAGGAAGACGTTGTGGCAAATAGGGGTTACTGATGGCAGAGAGCGCTAGGCATGCTGGGGCCTCTGCTTACTACTATATAGTTCCAAGAAGGAGATTCCTTCTAATATATGGATGTTTCCCTTGATTCAGAGTAACTTAAAGGCTTTTCACAAATCTTTTTTTCCCCCACTTTAATCCAAGTTGACCCTTGGATGATGAGTTTAAACTGCTTGGGTTTACTTATAATGTAGATTTTTTTTCAACAAAAACAGTACAATAATGTAAATCTGTTTTCTCATGATTTTCTTAACATTTTCTTTTCTTTAGCTTACTCTAAGAATACAATGTATAGTATATATAACATATAAAAAATGAATTAATTGTTTATGTTATTGGTAAGGCTTTTGGTCAACAGTAGGCTATTACTAGTTCAGGTTTTTGGGGAGTCAAGGTTAAATGTGGATTTTTGACTGCACAGGGAGTTGGCATCCCTAACCCCTGTGTCATTCAAGGGTCAACTGAAATTACTCTGCTCCCCAGATTGAGCATTAATGGTAATGTATTTGGGTCCTGTTGTTAAATGTTAGTATGACAAATAGTATTTGTTTTATATTCATAATTCCATTTCTTACTTTTTTTAAGTGGAAAAGAGGTCTTGATTTATATATATATATGGGAACCTTAATTTGAAGTTATTCATTCTTAACTTAAAGTATCATATACAGGAATATTTATTATCTTATACAAATTCATTCCTTTTCTATTATACCATAGTTAGTATGACCTATTTTTCTCTTTACCCTTTCTATTTTGATTCCCTTACTGTTTCTTTATATATTTTTTCTTTTTCATCCTAGTTTCTTTTTATTTCCTTCTATCCGTTTGAATATTTGCATAGGAATCTTGTGTGTCCGTATATGTGATTGGCAGATGAAATGAATGGTTTCTTTGCATTGAAGCCTGAGTCACAGGAGACAAGACAGTTCTTTCTATAACTTTCTCTACTCTCTGCTGGAGCAACCAGAATTTATGGAGTTGTGAAATGAGGAATTGCCTGCTAGATCAATTACTTCCCCACTCCTGAGGGATAAGGAGTCATCAATGCAGGACCACTGTGGACATTAGGTGAATCCAGAGGAGAAGTCTAGTGGGTAGGAAAGAGAACAGATTCTAATGAAACTAAATAAAAAGGACTCTTTATTAGGGCAGTGGGGTTGAAATAAAAATGCAGTTTAATTTACTCTGTACTGAAATTTTTTTCAATATGTCATAATCACTTATTTTTGACAATTCTTTGTGCCTGTGTTTAGATGACTACGTCGCTATTGGAGCTGATGAGGAAGAATTAGGATCTCAAATTGAGGAAGATATCCTTTGTGTGTATATTCATGATTGTTTAAATAATCTGCTAGATTAACTATTTTTCTCCTTCCTGTATAGAATTTAGAGTTTCATTTTTCAGTTTCTAGCTTCATTGTATTATTTTGCAAGAAAAGGAGAGGGCCATTCATATCATTTTGTTCTTGTTTTCTTGTTATTCAAAAGTAAAACATATGTGTTGATGGTATTTTTATTTTTTTGCCTTGCAAATTGAGAATGTGGCATCTCAGTTGAACTTGTGCAAAAGAACATGGAAGACACACACACTATACGTGTGAAGTAGGGTTTCACGTTTGGGGGAATCTCAGCAAAGCCTGCGAGTTCCCCTGAGTTCATTACCCAGGAGGGAAGTGTGTTTGTCCTGGGCACCATGGAAGGGGCTTTGGGAGAGGTGTCGTGCACAATTGGGTGACCATGTGACCATGGAACTCTCCTAGTTTTGGAAATGGCCTTGTTGGAAAGAAAGTGTGCTGCTCTTCAGGCTCGCCTGTTCTGTTGAGAAAAAAAACTGCTAAACTAGCTTCTTGCTGAGCTGGAGGAGGAAATGAACCTTTGGGCCACCACGAATGATTTCTTCCCAGAGGGCACCCAAAGGAACTGTGTAGTCATCAAGCCCTTTAGGATCCTTTGTAGAATTCAGATTTGGGCAAGTGAAAGTTTATATAAATGCAGGCTGCTTTTCACAAGTTTTCTCACTCAGACGGAGAACCTAAGTTACTTTTTGAAACATCTTTAATTTGTGTGCTACTGGCATTAAACATTAAGAAGAAAGCATTGTATATTCATAGTGTGAAAGTAGGGTTACTGTTACTTGCCAGTTACAGATCAAGAAATGAGGTAGATACACTGCCTTGTTAGCTTAATCTAAATTGGAGACCATTTTGGAGAACTGCTTAGAAACTTCAGGAATTCTTATTTTGGTGAAATGGGAAAAAAATACCCTTATAGTTTAACTTTTTTTCCTTAATGGCCTAGTACCTATATATCAAGAAATAAGGAATACAGACATGAAGTACAAAAATAGAGTACGAAGTAGAATATCAAATCTTAAAGATGCTAAGAATCCAAATTTAAGGAAAAATGTACTGTGTGGAAATATTCCTCCTGACTTATTCGCTAGAATGACAGCGGAGGTGAGTATATGTGAATATTACGTTTCCATGATGTGATTACATGATGTCAAGTCAAAAGTCTGTGTAAATCATGAAGTACTGTATAAGTACTACATTTATAATAAATCATTATTAGCTATTCTGATATATTTATATGTATAATGTACTAGACAAATACTTAAGGTGATTGAATCTGTTGGTGTCAGTACTTTGTCTCTTCCACAACTATACCATGATCTTTGGTTGATTGCCTTAAATCATTGTCTAAAAATGAAACTTTTTACTTATTTTGGATTCATGTGGAATTGAAGATTTGAATATATAATTGCAAACGGACTTTGTAACCTCCAACTTCTTTCCATGGTTAAACCCCATAAAATTGGTCACATGTTACTGACTATTCCTTAAATTTTAGGGAATGATGGAGAAAATGAAATTCAGAGCTTGCTATTTATAGACACAGCTGTTCAGTCTGCAGTCTCATTATTTTATTACACATCCAAGAGTGAATTTGTCTTTCTATATATAGCTAAATAAAAATTATTATATTTTTAACATTCACTTTTTTAAACCCCATTAAAATAACCTAAAATTTTAAATTAGAGACCATAGTGTAATGAACTCCTATATATCTATCATCACCCAAGCTTCAGGTAGTTTCAAGAATTTGTCACCCTTGGGGCGCCTGGGTGGCTTAGTCCGTTAAACGTCTGCCTTTAGCTCAGGTCATGATCCCAGGGTCCTGGGATTGAGCCGCACATTGGGCTCCCTGCTCTGTGGGGAGTCTGCTTCTCTCTCCCTTTACCCCCCTCCCCAACTCATGCTCTCTCTCTCTCCAAATAAATAAAATCTTAAAAAAAAAAAATTGTGACCCTTTTCAGTTTATTCCTTTTTTTCTTTTTCCTTCTTTTCCCCTGAATTGTTTTCAGACAAATTCCAGACATTATATCTTTTTACCTTTTTTTTTAATAAACTGTCATCTTTTTTAAAAAAGATTTTATTTATTTATTTGACAGAAAGCGAGAGAGTGTAAGCAGGGGGAGCGGCAGGCAGAGGGAGAGGGAGAAGCAGACTCCCTGCTGAGCAGGGAGCCTGATGTGGGCCTCGATCCCAAGACCCTGGGATCATGACCTGAGCCGAAGGCAGACACTTAATCATCTGAGCCACCCAGGCATCCTTCTTTTTACCTTTATAAACCTAAGAGCGATACCTTTAAAAATTTGATAATTTTAAAAAATATATAATTTTCTTACATAACTACATTGTCATCACTACATCCAACAAAGCTAAAAGCAATTCCTAATTTATATATTCATATTTTCCTGATTGTACATTTCTTTGTATCAGGGTCCAAGTCTGCACATTACCTTTATTTAGGTCTCTAAAGACTTTGAATATATATGTTTAAATCCCTTGCAGTCTCTTTCCTGCCCCGACCCCTTTTTTATTCATGACACTGACCTGTTGAAGAAACCAATTTATTTCTTCTGTATCCCACAGTATGAATTGTCTCTTTCTTCCTCATGATGTTAATTTAACTTTTCTGTCCCCTCTATTGTCTGTGAACTGGAAGCTAGTTCTATAGGCTCGATTACATACAAATTCAACTGTGTTTCCCCACATAAATACTTGTAATTGGTGCTTTTTACTTCGTATTGCATCAGGAGACACCTAATGTCTTGTTTCTTTACTGTTAGCATGCTGAGATTGATCAGTGGGTTTGGATATTAACAGTCTGATTCCTCCATTGTAAAGTTCTCCTTTGACCTTTCATCTAATGTATTCATCCACTGATTACCTGAATTGGTTAAATTATCAGGAGTTGCAAAATAGTGATTTCTAAAGTTCTGTCATTCCTTTCACATTTATTAGCTAGATTCTTTGATAAAGAAGCATTTTCCTTTGTAAACTCAGGCACTTGGTGACCCCTTTGGTTTGGATAGGAAAGGCAGGTAAATAATGTTGTCTGTTATCTGAAACTCTTTCCCTTTAGTTAACAGCAGAATGAGGAGTTGGTGCCCTAGTAAATGCCAGGGGGGACTTTGTTGCTGTTTTTTGCATGCTTGTGCTCTCCTTTTTCAGAATCATGGACTTGTGACATTTTTTTTAAGATTTTATTTATTTATTTGACAGAGACACAGTGAGAAAGGGAACACAAGCAGGGGGAGTGGGAGAGGGAGAAGCAGGCTTCCCGCAGAGCAGGGAGCCCGATGCGGGGCTCGATTCCAAGACCCTGGGATCATGACCTGAGCCGAAGGCAGACGCTTAATGACTGAACCACCCAGGTGCCCCAGGACTTGTGACATTTTCATCTATCCAGTGGGGATTGGTTCTTTACAGTAATTTATTGATAGCTGAAGAAATTGTCCTATCTTTGGCTAATGGGAGCTCCTTCATGTTAGCCCCTCATCCATATGACTCAACCAACAAAAAAGTCTTTGGTAGCTTCCATGCTTCTCTGGCACAAGAGGATGACCTTGGCTTATCCTGTGCATTTCTTTTTTTTTTTTTTTCTTTTAGAGTGTGAGCCGGGGGGCAGGGGTGGGCAGAGGGAGAAGGAGAGAGAAAATCCCAAGCTGATTCTGCATTGAGCAGAGTTAATGTGGGGTTGGATTTCACAACCCTGAGATCATGACCTGAGCCAAAACCAAGAGTTGGATGCTCAACTGACTGAGCCGCCCAGGCACCCCAAATCCTCTGCATTTCTTGATGCAAAATGGGAACCAGATATTCCTCCAAAGATCCCTGGTTCTTTTTTTGGGGAGGGCAATGGTACAGACAACAATCTGGATACTAGAGGTGCTCATTGCTACAGTATTATTACATTGTTTATAAACCTTTAAGAGGTAATTAAATCTAATTTTCACATAGAAACTTACAAGTATTTGATGAAATTTTAAAAGAAAGCAAACTCTGAGTTCTTTGAGGAAAAATTTTTCATTTTTAAAACTTCAAAAGTTGGTTTATTGAGCTAATAGAACATAAAAAAACATTCAGGCTATATATAGAAAATGCCTATAACTGAGTGTTATTGCCACCTCCCTCACAGGAAATGGCTAGTGATGAACTCAAAGAGATGCGGAAAAACTTGACCAAAGAAGCCATCAGAGAGCATCAGATGGCCAAGACAGGTGGAACCCAGACTGACTTATTCACATGTGGCAAATGTAAAAAGAAGAATTGTACTTACACACAGGTTGGTGATTATTTATAGATTCTAATTTTCACGTAAGGATGCTTGAGGGTATTGTGCTAAGTCACGTAAGTCAGAGAAAGACAAATACCATATGATCTCACTTATATGTAGAATCTAAAAAGAAAAAAAATGACTCAGATACAGAGCACAAACCTTGTCGTTGTTGTGGTTGTTGGAGAAGAGGGGTGGGGGGATGCATGAAATAAATGAAGGGGATTAAGAGGTACAAACTTGCCAGTTATAAGTCACAAGGATGTAATATACAACATAGAAAACATAGTCAGTAATGTAGTAACTTTGTATAGTGACAGAGGGTAACTAAACCTATAAAGATAATCATTTTGTAATATATAAAAATGCCAAATCATCATGTTGTACACCTGAAACTAATATAGTGTATGTCAATTATAATCCAATTAAAACTAACTACATAAATAGAATGCTTGCAACTCCTGTTTCAAAACCAGTAGTAAAGGTAATTACCAGTACTTTGATAATGCTTTCTTAATACTAACACATTCCAGTTAATTGAAAATAAGTTGATATATTTATACTTTCATGGAAGTTGTTACTGTGAAAGCTGTATCAATTAAATAAAATTTATAAAAATCATTGTAGGATTTAATGAAATGGCCATATTCTAAGAGTTGAGCAGTTGATTATTGGTTAGTATATAAACAGGTTATAATTCTTTTTATTTGGCAGGATCATATAATTTAAGGAAAGTTCTTTACTCTTCCTCACTTGGGTGTAGGTACTTTTTGCTTAATTGCTTTCCAGATACTGATTTCCTTTTCTGCAGCATATTGATGACTTTTCACATATGATGTGACTAACCTTCCTTTTTGTTCTTGGACAAAAAGAAAGCTGAAAAGAGCCACATGTGTGAAAATGGTTTATCACTGTCATTAATTTCACTTGTCAAGTAGGTATTTTTGTGTTGTGTCTGTAATCTACTAAACTCAAAATTTTCTCCTTAAAGAACAACTTACAGTTAATGTTTTAGAGTAATGGATTTAGGGAATTGAATTTTCTGATTGACGGACAATTAGGCAGTTAAGAAAGTAGTTCTATGTAAGTTGTAGAAAGGAACCTTTTTTTTTAAGTTTTAGAAGGTGTCATTCTCAAGGTTAAAAATTCAAAAGGTAAAAAAGATTGTGAGTGGAAAAATCCCCTCCCACTTTTGCCTGCAGCAACTTGGTCCCACCTCCCTGGAGGTAAACCAGGTTGTATGTTGTGTGGCTTTCTACATGTTTTATGCATATACATGCAAATATGAATATATTTTTGTTTTCCCCTTTTTTACATTTGTTTTTTATATTTCTTAGTAATCTCTACACCCAACATGGGGTTCAAACTTACAACCCTGAAATCAAGAATTGCATGCTCTTCTGACAGAGCCAGCCAGGTGCCCCTGTTTCCCCATTTCCTAAACACATGTGGTAGCACATTATATAAACTTCTGCCTCCTTTAGTTTTTAAAGGTACATAACACTCCCATTTTCAGATATGCTCTATTTAACCAATCCAAAGTCCTCTATCTTTTTGAAGTCTTTCATTTAATCATAGTTATAGATCTGACATTTCAGTATTTTGTTTTGTGGAACTATTACTACCGATAGTCACTAAAATATATTAACATATGAAAGTGGCTTCAGAAATTTCTGAGTTTGGATTGCTCTCTTTTAATTAGGCAGAAGAGTCTCAGCAATAAAAATTCTGTCCTGAAAATGCTGCATAGTAGGAAGTATTAAGTATAAATAGAAAGGTATTTAAAGCCAAAGCGTCTTTATTTTATTTTTTTAAAGATTTTTATTTATTTACTGAGAGAGAGAATGATTAGAGCATGGGGGGGAGGGTCTGAGGGAGAAGCAGACTCCCTGCTGAGCAGCGAGCCTGATGCAGGACTTGATCCTGGACTCTAGGATCATGACCTGCGCCGAAGGCAGGCGCTTAACCAACTGAGCCACCCAGGCGCCTGCCAAAGCTTCTTTAAAACATTTGAAGTCAGGGTGCCTGGGTGGCTCAGTTGGTTGAGTGTCCGACTCTTGATTTTGGCTCCCGTCATGACTCAGGGTCCTGGGATCAAGCCCCATGTCGGGCTCGCGCTGTGTGGAGTCTAGTTGAGGTTCTCTCTCCCTCTCCCTCTACCCCTCTCCCCTTGTGTGTGTGCGCACTCTCTAAATAAATAAATGAAAAAAAAAGTATGAAGAAGTGATATATTTACATAATCAGCTACAATAAAAAACGTTTCTTTTAATAGAAAGAACCTAGTCTAAAGATGAAGTTAGTATGATTTCCTTAGAATCAATTCTGTCAATAGAAAATTTCCAAATTTGGCAAAATAACAGATTATAAAAGACTGAAGTTTGACTCTTGGTTAACATGAACCTACCAGGAGATCAACATTTTTCCCAGAGGGCAAAAGTTCCTCCTATCTATGTACTTTTAGGGCCCTAGTTAGCAAGTTTCTAGATATAAATACATGAGAATATTTCAGAAGGATTTTTCAAACCATTTTTATCTGAAAGCCTTAAATAAGCAGAATGCTATTCTTTTGAGAATGCCTCTTCTTTTTCTCCCTTTGGGCTTTTGAGTTAAAAATCATGTTGATAGTTGACAAGTATTGTGTGCTTCTCATCTTTGAGGCAGTAATATACTGGATTTCATCATCCCACACTAAATTTAAATAGACCTTATTCAGAATGCAATATTGTTGGTATTCAGGTTCTTGCCTTCACCCATCTTCCTCATCTCCCCCATAACTTAAACCTAAATATAACATAACTTTATTTTTTTTTAGAACTTTAGAAGTCTATTACCTTATGTTGATAAAGTTTAAAAAAATCATATTAGCTTATTTTTTTATGAGTTCTCTTTTAAAATTTTTAGTTGTAGCAAAATACACATAACCTAAAATTTACCACCTTAACCATGTTTAAGTATACAATCGAGTAGTAGTACATACTTAGTATTGTGGCAATCTCCAGGATTCTTTTTCTCGTGCAAGACTGAAACTCTATACCCATTAGATAGTAACTGTATATTTCTCTAGCTCCTGGCAACCACCAATCTCTGAATTTGACTACTCTAGGTAGTCAAAGGGTTAAATGGTACCACATAACAGTATTTGTCCTTTTTTTGTCCCTGGCGTATTTCTGATACCTGATCTATTCTAAGTTAGTAATTAGAAACACAAAGAAATGTGTACAGATCAACATCACTAATCATCAGGGAAATACAAATTAAAACCATGTAATGTTCATAAATGATCATATTATAGCATATATCAGAATTTCCTTCCTTTTTTTTTTTTTTTTTAAGATTTTATTTATTTATTTAAGTGACAGACCACGAGAGAGGGAACACAAGCAGGGGGTAGTGGGAGAGGGAGAAGCAGGCTTCCCACTGAGCAGGGAGCCCAATGGGCTCGATCCCAGGGCCCTGAAATCATGACCTGAGCCGAAGGTAGTTGCTTAACCAACTGAGCCACCCAGGTGCCCCCAGAATTACCTTCCTTTTTAAGGCTGAATCATCGCTATATGTATATACCACATTTTGTTTCCATTCATCTGTTGATGGACACTGGGTTGCTTCCACCTTTTGGGCTATTATGAATAATGCTGCTATGAACTTCTGTGTACAAATACCTCTTTGAGATGCTGCTTTCCATTCTTTTGGGTATTTTCTCAGGAGTGGCATTTCTGGGTTGAATGAGTTTTTTTTTTAAATTTTTATTTTTAAAGAGAGGGATGGTGGGGAGAGGCAGAGGGAAGGGGAGAGAGAGAGAATCTTAAGCAGGCTCCACGCCCAGATCCCATAATCCAAGCCAAAATCGAGTCAGATGCTTAACCAACTGAGCCACCGAGGCGCCCTTACATTAGCTGTTTTAAGGCAATGTAAAGTACCTATTTATAGAAAAATTGGAAAATACAGAAAAATATGAACAAAAAATTTAAAATCACCCATTAATCTGCATTTAGAAAGAACAGTGGTCAATATTTTGGTGCCTGCAGTATTTTATGAAGTTTTTCTAGTTTAGTTGTAGCTAAATACTGTAAACCATTTTTTTAAAGATTTTATTTATTAGAGAGAGAGAGCATGAGCAGTGGGGTGAGGCAGAGTGAGAGGGAGAAGCAGACTCCCCACTGAGCAGGGAGCCCTGTGTGGGGCTCGATCCCAAGACCCTGAGATCATGACCTGAGCTGAAGGCAGACACCTAACTGACCGAGCCACCCAGGCGCCCCTGTAAACCATTTTATGTACAGTTGACCCTTGAACAACATGGGTTTGAACTGCATGAGTCCACTTAACACACAAATTTTTTTCAACAAATACATGTCCAGTACTGTAAATGTATTTTCCTTATGATTTTATTAATCATGTTTTCTTTTCTGTAGCTTGCTTTAAGAATTCAGTATATGGTAGGTATAACATACAAAATATGTATTAATCGACAGGTTGTTTGTTGGTAAGGCTTGTAGTTAACAGTAGACTATTAACAGTTGCGTTTTGGGGGAGTTAGATGTGGATATTCAACTGCATGAGGAGTTGGTGCTCTTAACCTGCACATTGTTCAAGGCAAAACTGTACTTCTTTTCACTTAGCTACTATAATGTAAGTATTTTCCTTTAATTATTAAAAAAAAAAATCCCAAAACCTTTGTAAACATTTTAATAGCTGTATAATATTCCCTCAGATGGGTATGCTCTTACCTCATTATTTCCCTGTTGGATATTTAAGTTGTTTCCACTGTTTGCACTGTTATAAAATTACACTTCAAACATCCCTGTACACAGATCTCCCACGCCCAACTTGAGGAATAATTGACATATAATTGAATGTTTTTAAAGTGTACAATGAGATGATTTGCTGTACATATACATTGTGGAATGATTACCAAGATCAAGATAATTAACATATCCATTATCTCACATAGTTAACTTTTTTTTTTTGTGGTGAGAATGCTTAAGATCTCTTTTTTTTTTTTTTTTTAAAGATTTTATTTATTTGACAGAGACAGCGAGAAAGGGAACACAAGCAGGGGGAGTGGGAGAGGGCTTCCCGCTGAGGAGGGAGCCCGATGAGGGGCTTGATCCCAGAACCCTGGGATCATAAGATCTACTCTTAACTATAGTCACTGTCTGTATATTAGATCCTCAGAAATTACTGTTTTTATACTTGAAAGTTTATATCCTTTGACCTTCATCTCTCCATTTCCCCCTTCTCCCAGCCCCTGCAACTACCATCTGTTCTCTGTTTCTATGAAATCCAAATTTATTTATTTATTTTAATTTATTTATTAAGATGATACATACAAGTGATACCATATAGTATTTGTAATTCTCTGGCATATTTTATTTAGCATTCCTTCCAGGTCTATCTGTGTTGTCTCAAATAGTAGGATTTCCTTCTTTTTTATGGCTGAATAATGTTCCATTGTGTATATATATCACTTTTCTTTATCCATTCTTCAGCTGAAGGACATTTAGATTGTTCTCATATCTTGGTTGTGAATAATGCAGTCAACATGGGTGTGTAGATAACTTTTTGAGGTATTGATTTCATTTCCTTCAGATATATATGCAGAATGGGATTACTGGATCATAAGGTAGTTGATTTTATTTTATTTTTTATGCTGGCTCTACCATTTTTTTTTTTTTAAAGTAAAGTCTACCCCCCAACGTGGGGCTCAAACTCATGACCCCGAGATTAAGAGTTGCATGCTCTACCAACTGAGCCAGCCAGGCATCCCTGTGTGGTAGTTTAATTTTTAATTTTTTGAGGATCTGCCATCCTGTTTTCCGTAATGAATATACCAGTTTATATTCCTACCAACAGTGTACACAGGAGTTCCCTTTTCTCCACATCCTCAGCAGTATCTGTTCTTGTCTTTTTGATAATAGCCATTCTAACCAGGTGTGAGGTGATAATTCCTTGTGGTTTGCATTTCCCTAATGATCAGTGATGTTGATCTGTACACAGGTCTTTATTTTTGTTTCTAATTACCATCTTAGAATAGATCAGATGTCAAGTTCCTAGGTCAGAGAGAATGGCTGTTTGAGGCTCTTACCTTGTTGCTGCCTAAAGTTTAGAAAGGTTGTGACAGACAGTATTTTTCAGAATGAAATGCATAATTTTTACAAATCTGCTAATTTATAAGAGAAAATTGACATATCTTTTAATTAACATTTCTGTGCTTCTTATGAAATTTTTTAATATTAGCCATTTATAAAAAGTATGTGTGACTTTAGATGGTTTTCCCACTTATCTGGGATAAATTAAACATGAAAAGACAAGGACTGACTTAGAAAAATGAAGTTTTGAAATATGTATCCTTTTGACATTACTTAGCTTATTTGAACTTGTTTCAGGCTCTTACACATTTATCATGGTACCGTTGTGGTTACTGTGTATCTTAATGTAAAATGTTCTTATTTAGGTCGGACTTTTTATAGTATTGTAAAAATAATATTTTTCACTTGATTTTGCTGCAGGTACAAACTCGTAGTGCTGATGAACCGATGACAACATTTGTTGTCTGCAATGAATGTGGAAATCGATGGAAGGTATATGACTTTCTTATATTCATATTTTACCCATTTATAATAGATTTCTTCACGTATTTTCATAAGACTACTGAGGTATCTAAATATATACGTCTGCTCATGCTGTCCAGTACTACAGAAGTCCATGATGAACCATTTGTAAAGGAATAATATATTGTACTCTATTAGAAATTAATAATGTTAACTTATTTTCCTATCTTCATATTGTTTTGGTGCAGGAGTAACAGGATTGAATCTTAACTGCAATTACTGTATCATAGTCCTATATATACTATACTCATTTAATTGCTTTGACTCTTTTCATAGATTTTGGGTATTACTTGTCTTCATAGATTTTGATTCTGGAAAGATTACTTTACCTTGTTGAAATCCAGCAGGATGGTTTTAGTGTTTATTTTAGGAATTAACAGATGAGTACTGTCATGGTTTGGTAGGCTTTTCACTGAGCCTTCATATCACCTATGAACCCTTGAATGAGCCCCACACAGGCAAGTGTATGTTATTTAAATGATCCCTTCTTGAGTATTTTTGTGAGCCACAGAAATATAATTTAACTTGGGAGAAGAATTACACATCACTTCTGAGACCATTTGTTACCAGAGATGGGGCTGCTAGGGGTGTGTGGTTGGGGAGGCTCACATAGTAGGAATATAGTCTTTGGAGCCAAATAGGCTTTGAACTCTGCTTCTTACCATTAGTGAACTGTGATTTTCTCACATATTACATGCAAATAATATCTACATCACAGGCTGAGGTGAAGAGTACAGATAATTTTTTAAAAAGTGCCTGATAATTGTTGGTATTCCAAAAATGCTAGTTGCATTTATTGGTTTTTGTGAAGCTTGTGTGATTCTTCTTTTTTTTTTAAGCTGTACTTAGCTTTAGCCCTTTAATGCTTATTTTGAATTACTCACCTAAGTTAAAGCATTTTCTGAAAATCAGAAGTGAATTAAAAGCTAGACAATGGGGGAATATTCTACACAAATATGGTATAGGGCTTTAGCCCTAGACATTATTTTAGGGGTTGAGACCAGTACCCATTTTATTATACACAAAGGACTTAGTTCTGAGCTGGGAAGGTTACAGGTATTGAGAGTGTCATCATGATTTGAAACAGAGTCTCCTATCCTGAGGTGGTAGTTTTTTACATTGGTTATGAGAGGGACATTCATTTTTTAATTATTTTCGGTCCTCTTGAGCAAGTCTGGCTTTTCCAGCTAGCTCTTAGATTTATTTTGCATAATGAGGATGATGTTGATGATGATTTCTGTATTGGGCATATTGCAGTTGTTTTGAATACAGGCAGTTTGCAGCATAGTTCTGACAGTACTTGGATTTAAGAAAGTTCAATTTAATGTAGAAAGCTGATGCCTAAGGATGGGTTACTCTAGAAGTTCAAGTTTGGAATTCATTTTTTTTAATTCATTTTTTTAACCTAAAAACATTAAGAGGGATAGTTAATAAAATATT
The DNA here is from genome assembly GCF_037043125.1 of Eumetopias jubatus. Classification (NCBI taxonomy): domain Eukaryota; kingdom Metazoa; phylum Chordata; class Mammalia; order Carnivora; family Otariidae; genus Eumetopias; species Eumetopias jubatus. Next base: position 183,319,694 of record NW_028274810.1, read on the forward strand.
TTATACTGTTTCTTCAGTTATATATTCCTACTGATTCCAAATTGGAAAAGTCAAACACTTAGGATAGGTTTCTGTTCATGTCTGAGAAATACAGTATCTTTTTCAAAAATGCCTCTTTCTTTAGCAGTATAAGGTGTATACTGTGTTAAATGGGGGCGGGATACACCCCATTGTGTGTATTTAAAGGTCTCACGAAATACTCCTTTTTTTTTTTTTTGACAGTTCTGTTGAGTTGGAAGAAATGGCAAAGTGTCTGGACCATTAAAAAATGGATTTTGTAATTAGCTTTAAAACTAGGCCAAGCATCTAGTTTTCCTGCAAATCAGATTTTTAAAGTAACATACATCCCTTGGGTTAGTCTTGGTTTTTGACATAGCATTCTTTCCTTAAATGCCTTCTGTAGTTTCAGATCAGTAGGGAGACCACCTAATAATTGTATGGTATCTGTTTCAAAACATTTTTTTCATTTTTATAGTAAGTTGATATTAAACTTTTATCAGTTAAACATTTGGCAATTTATTTTTACCTTTTTTTTCTTTTAAAAGGAAAATGTACCTTAACTTTTTTACAGTCCAAACATACACAGTAGAAATACTATTCTTCTCAGTTAATATGTAAATGGAAATTACATTTTTCCCCCCATATTGGCACATACCTGCAAATAGTAAAGGAGGAGAAGAGGTAATATAAGTTTATCACATGTGGTGTGTATTCAGATACTACTTGACCAACTTATCTAAATTGTACATAATATTTGAACTAGCCTATGAAATTGATCTTTATTATGTTCACAAGTCTGGGATAATTAGATATTATTTTGCATTTGTAACTAATCGTGATGATCATTTCTTGTAATTTCTTGTACATGTTTATGACTTGTTCTTAATAGATTTTACTTTTGGAAACATGACTTTGTTGAAATCAGTTTGGTTTTGTTGTTTATTTGCCCGTTTGACTTTGTAGTGTATTTTAGTTTTGCAGAACACTGTTGTAGTTTAGTTGGTTTTTCATAAATCCCAGCATAGGCAAAGAAAGAAAGCTTCTGACCATTTTTCCCCTCATAGGAAGACATACCTGGGAAGAAAACATTAGCATTTTAGTACAGTATAGTTACTATAAACAGTTATGACTTGATTTTGATTTGGAAATCTTTACTGACCAAGGATTAAGTTTAAGGACTATATAAATCATTAAAGCTGTGGTCTTTCCATATGGAGGTTGATAGAAAATATTTTTGTCCTGAGTCAAATTTGCTCTTTTTCTGTTACACAATGAATGAGGTTGTTCAACAAAATATATGGGCTATAATGCAATTGGTTTTACAATACAAATCTTATAATTAAATTTTATTTTTTACATGTGTACCATTTGTTTTGTTAGGAAGAAGAAAAAATGATTTTCACATGGGTTCCTTAGGGTACACTTGCTCTAGCACATCTTAAAGGCCACTTTTACAAAAGCCACATTTTATTATGCTAAATCTGTATTCTATCAGACTCCTATAGGAAGACTTCAGTACATGTTTTGCACTCCCCTTTGCTCCCTTTTCCCATTTTTTTTAATGCAAATCAATTTGATGTAATATAGAAAGCAACATTAAAGGTCCATGTTAGGACCTCATATTATGAGCATTGGCCCACTGGTACCATCCTGTCTCTACTTTGTCATTTCACAGATTAACCTTTATCACTTGAAAAATAAAGTGCATTTTTGGAAGAATGAGTTTTGGAAGAATAAAACTAAAATAGTCCCACTTTTAAATTAAGTGATCCATTTTTAAATTTGTAATTCAATAAAGTTTCTTGTTATTAAACATGTATCACATTTTGTCATTTTATTTAGATACTGACACCCGCTCTATCTTTTGTTTCAAAAGTCTCTCCCAGCTCCTAAGGTGGTTTTTAATTTATTTATTTCTTAGAGTGTGTGTGCATGCGTGTGCGAGCAGGGAGAGGTGTGAGGGGGAGAGAGAGAGAATCCCAAGCAGCCTCCACGCTGAGTGCAGAGCCCAAAGCGGGGCCCGATCCCATGACAGATCATGACCTGAGCTGGAATCAAGAGTCGGATGCTTAACCGACTGAGCCACCCAGGTGTCCCCAACTACTAAGGTGTTTTTTTAAAGGATAGTTTTAATTAGGTGATGCCTGCCTAGTTTTAAGTAAAGATTAGTATTGAGCAGTAGTACGGAACATGTTTTTCTCTTCTCTTTTCCTGGACTCCTGGTGAGGGAGGCAGGAGTGGTTCTCAGTAGGGCATCAAGCACATCCTGTGTGTGCACATAACGTAATATGAGAGACCACATAGTCTTAGTAGTGAAAAATACTAGCCAGTTGTTAACTAATGGGAAGTAAAAATAACTGTGTTAAATGAATATACATATATGATTATACATTAAATGAATATACAGAAGAATTAAATGAGACATATGTAGTGGGAATTAATTAAGAACCATCCTGGGAAAGCAGAAAATAATGATCTTGGTTTTCTAGCTCAGAGTTGATAAGCATCAGTTTACAAGTTTTGCTAAACCATGGCAAAAGTTCTGAAATACTTTTTTTTAAAGATTTATTTATCAGAGAGAGAGTGAGTGAGTAGGGGGGTGCACAGGGAGAGAATCCTCAAGCAGACTCCCCGCTGAGCACAGAGCCCGATGCGAGGCTTGATCCCATGACCCATGAGATCATGACCTGAGCTGAAACCAAGAGTTGGACACTTAACTGACTGAGCCATCCAGGTACTCCTGAAGTATTTATATATACCCAAACATTGAAATTTGTATATAACAAATGGAGAATAACTTTAAAGTATTAACAAGATACCAAAAGAAATAACAGACTATACTTCGAATTTTTATAGGTACACAGTGATTGTTTTTGTTTTTTTTTTAAAGATATTTTTTATATATTTATTTGACAGGCAGAGAGCACAGGTAGGCCGAGGGGCAGGCAGAGGGAACGGGAGAAGCAGGCTTTCTGCTGAGCAGGGAGCCTGATGTGGGGCTCGATCCCAGGATTCTGGGATCATGACCTGAGCCGAAGGCAGTCGCTTAACCAACTGAGCCACCCAGGCGCCCCACACAGTGATTGTTCTTAGAGGTCAAAGTGTAATTCAGGGATTTGAATTGAATTCACTTCTCAAAATAAAAACTGCAATTAGAGTGTTGTGGTTTAAAGAGTTAATCAACAATTACTCTTCTCCCTCCAGCCCCGCTCACACACACACATTTAGCTGTAGAAAATTAGCCATTTAAGAAGAGTTGAATATCCCACTGGGAAATGTGATGTGAATAGTCACTGACATAAAAGCCACATATTTTCGTCAGTTTCAAAAATAAGAAAAGTACCAACATTGAAGATGCTGCTTCATGGTAAACAGAACAGAATTACTGATTGACAAGTTCCTAGATAGTAATGGAGGAATTATGTTGCAGAAAGGTTAAGTCAACTGAAGTCAGTCAGAAGTAGTAAGAGTCGTGTATTGGAAGAATCTCATTGTGGCTTTACTAGATAACCAATAGCTATAACTTAGTAAAGATGGAGTCGGTACGTTTTTATGGGAAACTTATTCACTGCTCTATTTTTAACACCTAGAAGCATACTTGTCACATAGTAGATGCTCATGAGGTAGTTTTTCCTGGTTATCTTTGTGTTTGTGCCTTACATTTGTTCTTGACCGTATAGGAGCTGAGATGTAAAGAATATTCCACGTGTTGAGGACGAGCAGAAGCAGGGTAGATAACTACTGGTTGTCAATGTTTTATTTTATTTTTTTAAAAGATTTTATTTATTTGACAGAGAAAGAGCGAGAGAGGGAACACAAGCAGGGGGAGTGGGAGAGGGTGAAGCAGGCTTCCCGTGGAGCAGGGAACCCGATGTGGGGCTCGATCCCAGGACCCTGGGACCATGACCTGAGCCGAAGGCAGACGCTTAACGACTGAGCCGCCCAGGCGCCCCAGGCTGTCAATGTTTTAGACTCCTAACCTTAAAGGAAGAAATGTAATGAGCTAGAGTCCTGGGAGATCTCTCTGACACCTTAATTCTGCAAAGTGAAGCAACAGTTTTATTATTAATTGAAAAAAGGTTTTTTGGGTTTTTTTCCCCTCCAAATGGACCTGTGTACTCCTATACTTGTTTACCCAGCTGGTGGATGGAAAATGAAAGCACAGATGACTACCTCAAATGACTTGTTCTGATTCCTCTCCCTGGGTGCCACAAAAAGAGCTTATTATTATTATTTTTTTTCCCTTAATGCATGACTGCAAAGATAGCAACATTTCATATGTGACCTGCCATATAGTCCAGCTAAATTAGCCCAAGTGTTTCCAAAATTAGAGGACTGAGCTGTTTTGAAATAAAAGTTTTTTTAAACCCTCAAATATGGTTTACAGTGTGTATCCAAATTATTTTTGTAATAATTCCATTTGAAAGTATAGCTGATGTACAATACAAAAGCAAAAACCATGAGAGCACTGAACGGAATGGCTTAGCTCTACCTTTCGTCTTTTTGGCAGTCATTTCCAAACATCTTGTCTGATTCATTTAGGGGATGCCTTCTCACTTCCGTATGACCTTGCGGGTCTGTCACTGACTGTCCCACTCCATATCATGCCCCTTCCCTGGGATTGCTCTCTGAAAGATGAGAAACACTGTCTCTGCTGGAATAGCTAAATTAGCAGGGGGCTGCATCTGGGCCTTGCTGTACCATTTTGCTGACAATTTGCAGAGTCCCTCTGTGTGTGATGAAGCCAAAGGCAGTAGAAATGGAGAGACGGTCTGGATCTGATCTTGCTGCAGCTAGGACTACCCTGGACTTCCTGCTTATGAAAGCCAATCCGTTTCCTTTGTGTTTAAGCTAGTTTGAGATAGACTATTATAACAAGCAGCAGAAAAAAAAAATTTAAATCCTAAATTGTTTTGGATGAATATTTGAATTGGGTAAATATAAAATGATTCTAAATAAAAGTACTGCTATCAGAATATCAAAACCTTTGAGAGTACTACTGAGATTTCCAAGATACTGCAGAAATAGCGTAAGTGATCTAGAAGGGTAATTATGGTCACAGGTTCTTTATCAGCCTGATTTATCTCAGGATTATTTCACTAATCTGTCCATTATTTCCCTTCTTAATGATTGCAGTCCTAATCCTGTTTTAAAATTGATAAGAACATGTCCATAAGACCAAATGCTCAAGCCTCTCGTTAAAATTTTATTTATTTATTTATAATTTCTTTGGGGGGAGGTGGGAGGGTCAGAGAGAGAGGGAGAGAGAATTATCTTAAGCAGGCTCCATGCCCGTTATGGAACCCAACGCAGGGCTTGATCTCATGACCCTGAGATCCTGACCTGAGCGAAAATCAAGAGTCGGACACCTAACTGACTGAGCTGCCCAGGTACCCCACTCCTCATTAAAAACTTAAAAATTTGAAATATAATGGACATATAATATTGTATTTTAGGTGTACAACATAATGATCCAATATATGTATATTTTGCAAAATGATTGTCACAATAAGTAGTTAACATCTCTCACCACACATAATTACAATATTTTTTTCTTCTGATGAGAACTTTTAAGATCTTTCTTAACAACTTTCCAAATATACAATACAGCATTGGTAACTGTAGTCACCATACTGTTAGTTTTTAAAAATTTTTATGCCTAAGTAGATAATTCTCTTTTACTCAGACTTCTCATTCTTAGGCTAATCAAGTTTTAACTTTTCCTTTTCTTATAGTTAATATTTTGATTAATTATTTGCTTTTCCAGTGTATTCCACTGGGATAGTTAATTCAAGTCGATAGTTTATAATGCCAAGGCCACAACTTCATCTTCCATGAGATTAAGTTGATATTACTCAGGAAAAATCCTGTTTGGTGACTGTTGTACTTTAGATGATTCAAAACAGAAGGTTTTGCTTATACACATGCCAGGAAAGAAAGCTTAGATGGTTTAGCTCCAAATTCAGTAACCAGTGGAGAAAAAAAAAAAACCTGACTCGTCTAAGACAGTAGTAGTATTTTTTATATATGAAGGCTGATTTTTATTTTTTAAAAAAATTTTTTTATGAAGGCTGATTTTTAATAAATGTTTGTCATGTTATGTTTAATAAAATCTCCAGAGCCTTTATGAGTCATGAGGGCAAAGGAGATTGGTCAAGGCTACTTTTAACTACCACCTATGAAACTGGTTTTATTACCTTTGTCTTTTAGGTCAAAATCATGAACTAAAGAAAATGATCTCCCTGGCTCTGTAATTTTCTCTGTGTCTCTGTGTGTGTACGTGCACATACTGGGCTTTCTAGTCCTCTTTCCTAGGGAATCGGCATTGCATAGTGGTTAAGAGCTGTGAGACTTGGAACAAGGAACTTAACCTCTGTAAAGGGGAACACCATCCTACCTTAGAATTGTGACTAAGAAGGGCCAAACAATAATTTGTAAATACCTTGAAACAGTACCCAGCTCAGTCAATGAGGGAATTTTTTTAGGATGGCCATTTAAAAAAAATACATTTTTTCATTAAGTAGTCTGTGTGCCCAACATGGAGCTTGAACTCATGACCCCCAAGATCAGGAGTTGAATGCTTCACCAACTGAGCCAGCCAAGTGCCCCTCAAATGGCCATAATGTTAACATAAATAGGCACACATACATATCCTACAATTTGTTTTTTTCCTTTAACAGTTGACCTGAGAACACTCCTTATGAGTGCGTATAGATGTATGGGATTCATTTTCACCAGAGAGCAGTCTATGCGCATGTATAACATTTCCTTTAAAGACTGTTTCCCTGTGGGTAGTTTTTTTTTTTTTTTTTTTAAGATTTTATTTATTTGACAGAGACACAGCGAGAGAGGGAACACAGCAGGGGGAGTGGGAGAGGGAGAAGCAGGCTTCCCACTGAGCAGGGAGCCCGATGCGGGGCTCGATCCCAGGACCCTGGAATCATGACCTGAGCTGAAGGCAGACGCTCAATGACTGAGCCACCCAGGCGCCCCTGTAGGATAGATTCTTAAAAGTTTAGCTGGCTAGCTAATGGATATGTGCATTCAGAATAATAGATATTGCCTGATAGCTTTCCAAAAAGTCAAACTAGTTTACCTGTCAACAGGATATAAAGGCCCATTTCTTGACACTTTTGCTAATACTAGATATTATCAAACCTTTTGGTTTGGGCAAATCTAGGGAGCAAATAGTAACCAGTATCTTCTCGTTTTAATTCAAGTTCGTATGATTATCTTTTTGTATTTATTATGCTCATCTTTTTTTTGTTTATAGCCAGTTGATCTGTTGTTTTTATTGTCTTTCCTTTTTAGTCTATAGACTTGTCTTGTTAGTTTGTAGGCACTCCTAATGCATGCTGCATAGTAATTTTTAGTGTGTTTTATAGCCTGATATTTGTGTTTTAATTCTTTTTATGTTGTCTTGTGGCACAGAATTTAATTTTTTTTCATATAATCCAATCTATTAGTATTTTATGGTTTCTGGGTTTTATGTTTTGCTTAGGAAGACCTTTTCCATCTGAAGTTATAAAAATATTGCCTACGTTTTCTTCCAATATTCTTATAATGTTCTCTTTTTTAAAAGCTTTTAAACAGTTTGGAACTTATATTTGTTTATATATCCATTTTTCCCCCCCAAAAGGAGCACCATCCTTCCCAACAAATTAAGCTCTTCAAAGTTTACTTAAGAATTCTTAAAAACCTTAGAATTGCATTGAATTTGTAGGATCCTTTGGGGCTGCTTCAGGATTCTTTCATATACGTAGAAGTCACTAGCGATTTACCCACTGGACTGATATGTAGTGGCAGTGAGCTCTATAGCCACGTGGGTTGTAATGATCTCTTTCTGAGATGTGACACATTGTGAAATAAATTTTGAATGGAATTTTTGTTCCATAATTATATATTTATATAATGAGGGATGAGGTATATTTTCAATGCCTCTGGAGCTTATAGTCTAATGGGAAAGACAGGTATGTCAACATAATTTGCAAACTCAGATGATAAGTATTCTACTGGAAAATCCTGGAATACCTGAGAATGGCACCCAGTGCAATGGAAGTATGAATCAGGAGGTCAGGTAAGGTTTCTTGGAGGCAGTGATGTGTGAGGTAAATCTTAAACAGGAGTTTGCTAAGTGAAGGGTGGCATTTTAGAGAGGGGTAGGGGTAGCAGAAAGTATGAACAGTATGAGCAGTTTTGAAAGGATGAATATATACTTGTCTATAAGTATATATTCTAGAGTCTAAACCCTGTGTGGGGTTGGCTAGGAAGCCAGTAGCCCAACTATATATATAGAGGCCCTTGCTTGTATCCCATACCAAGAATTTGGTATTTGTACTCTGGGCAGTCAGGAATTACTGAAGATTCTAAGGAGTGGATGGAGGGTGACGAGCAGATTTGCGCGTGAGAAACATCACCTTGTGGCATTTTGAAAGGTGGATTTGAAAGGCTGAGATGGGGGCAGGGAGACCAGTTAGGAGGCTCTTGGCAATGATACTGGCAGGTGTGAGGTAATGGGGATCAGAAGGAGAGACAACATGAGAAATATTCAGAGTTAAGATCAGCAGGGCTTGGTGACTGTCTGCAAGGAGAAAGAAGGGAGAAGTTAGCACCTAGAGAAGAGCTTAGGCGACTGGCTGAGTAATTGGGGACTTAGGCAGGGGTGGGGCTTGAAGGGAGGGGGGCAGCAGGATGACAAGTCAGAATTTAGATGAATCTCACTCCTCTCTGGGATATGCAAGGGGAGATGTCAACCTGGCAGCTGATTATGAAAAGCGGCAGGAAGTGTACCCCAGGTCCTGATCTGGGAGCCATGAGCGTGTTGGCTCCATCCCAGGACCCCGAGATCATGACCTGAGCCAAAGGCAGCCACCCAGGCGCCCCTAAAGATTTTATTTTTAAATAATCTCTACACCCAACACGTGGCTCGAACTCACACCCCTGAGATCACCAATTGCATACCCTGCTGACTGAGCCAGCCAGGTGCCCCCACATGCGTTAGTTTGAATCTGCACAGCAAGCTGGCAGTTTCTCCTTGGCTGTCCTGCCCACCGCTCCCTTTCACTGTACTCCCTGAACTTCTGCCTCCTTTGGGGGGACAAATCTGCACAGCAATGCTAGGGATAAGGTACCATTATTATCCCCGTTTGTATAGTCAAGGAAACAGGCCCACGAAGACTACGTACCCACCCTCAGGCCGTGAGCAGGAGTCGGTCTGGCTCCAGAGCCCAGACACTTTGCTGCTGTGCCCCACTGGCTGGGAAGGGAGCGGAGGGAGAGGAGGAGGACCCTGAGAACAGCGAGAGCAGCAAGGAAGACAAGGAAGTAGTGTTTCCGGTGAGGCAGGGTCAGTGTCAGGGAGCTGGGCCGTCAACCCTGAACACGGTATCAGGTTTGGGCTGGTGGAGACCCCGCCACGGGGGGTGGGTGCGCTGCCGAGGTTCAAGGAGCGCCTGCGGAGATGAGCAAATGGAGACGGCACTCCTGCCGAGTCTGCTGAGAGAGGAAGAGGGGTCAGCAGTTATGTGACACAGGCTCGTTTTTAGTTGGGGAACCCGAGGTTGCACGTGGTGGCATGGGAAAAACCCAAGGTGAAGTTGAAGACACGGGAACGTGGGGGTATAGAGGGAGCGGAGTTCCAGGTAAGAGCGTTTAATTGACCACTATGTGCCCCCAACCCGTTCATTTGCTGCCATATCCCCACTTTCTTACCCTAACCGAGAAGGCAAATCCTTCTAAATTTTCTTTGGAAACTCTTTGTTTCTTGGTCCATTGATGCCAGGATTTACCTTCAGCTCTTTTCATGCTAGAACTCTCCCAGCAGTCTTACTCATCTGTGTTGAAAAATCCCAAATACTCCAGCCTAAAATCTTGGCCACCCAGGTCCCTCCATCCAATTGATGTCTTGACATCTTTTATCTGTCTTACAGACACTTCATACACTTCATGTCTGCAACTAGACTCATCTGGGGTTGCTTCAATTACAAATGCCTTCCCTACACCTCTGCTCCCCCACCCTCTGCCAAAATCTTCTGTAGCCCAAGACTTCTCTGGCTCAGTTCCTCCCTGTTACAGTACTTGCTAAGTATACTGTAGTGGCCATGAACACCTGTCATCCTTACTTAAATGTAAACCAGAGGGCAGAGTTTATAACCTCAATCACAATTATGTCCTCTGTCTAGTGAAAAATGAGCTGTAGACTATGGCATTAAAAGCACATGTAAGGGGTTGATGCCTTGAAAAGGAGGAAAGAGCACATTATTCCCTGGGACTGGACTGATGGAGGTGAGAACAGATGCCCATTCAGTCTTATTTGTAGGTTACATGGGAAGATGAAGCTGGTGGGGACCCATTTTCACCATAAAGTAGGAAGTAAGATGTTTCACTGAGAATGAGGGCAAGGGGCTTAGTCTGGGGCTTGAAGAGAGTAATGAAGTAATTATCAGGCCAGGTGAGGGTAACCAGGAGGAAAGAGCCCCCCCCCCCAGTAGGGTGAAGCCTGCCGTGGACCCCTTGCACGTAATTTCTAACCCACTACTCAAACCGTTCCAGATTTTGGATGTCTTTCCCATTCACTGCAGTGATGGGTTTCTTCAGGATGACTCAGGGATACAAACCACTAGTTTTACCTGGAAGCTGTTAAAAGTTATTTCATTTGCCTACAGTTAAAAATAGTGGCATCTAGGGACGCCTGGGTGGCTCAGTCAGTTGGGCGTCTGCCTTCAGCTCAGGTCATGATCCCGGGGTCCTGGGATCGAGTCCCACATCGGGCTCGTTGCTCGCGGGGAGCCTGCTCCTCCCTCTGCCCCTGCTTGTGCTCTCTCTCTGACGAATGAATAAAATCTTAAAAAAAAAAAAAATAGTGGGATCTAAAATCAGAATCCTAGTCTGGTACCTAAAATGATACCTTGCGTATCTCCCTACTTACTTCATCTTATAGTCCCCAATATTTAACATGTGGAATAAAAATGGAGATAAAACTCTTGTGCTTTATTTTTTTAGACTGAAAATGCCCATATTTCTTTGAATAATAAAAATGGAAATATGCTCATTTGAAAGTTGTTATGAACGCGACTAAGTTGTGAATTAAAAATTCATTCTTTAGGTTGGCAGATTATGATAATAAAATCATGGTAACTTTTCAACAAAAGAATTTTCTAAACACTACTTTCTTACCAAACAGGTGCGACTGACCCACTTAAGAGCACAGTACTTTCATTAACCATTACAGACACACGTGCACATACATACATGGATTCTAAGATAAAAGTGAAATTCCATTTTTATGAGTAGTGGTGACACATCTTTATAAAATGGGAATTTGGGTCCTGTGATGGCACTGAGAAGCAAAATACTCAAAACAGCTGGACGGAAGGAAGGAGTTGCTAAGAAACACCCGAACGCCTTTTCCTTGGGAGGAGAGTCATCCAATAACTGCACTCATGCAAAACAAAGGCGGTCTGGTTGGCTCCAGAGGATGTGCATGCCCCAGGCAGTAGTCTTCCAGAGTAACCTTTGCCATTGACAACATGCTGCGGTGACCGTAAATGTAAATATCCTATCTTTTTCTAAGACAGGCATACCCCATTTTTTTTTCAAAAGTATCACTACAGGTGGCCACGGTTTACACTGTGACTAGTCTTCTGTAAAAGCAAGCATCTGTTTATTAAAACAGCCCAAGTATTACTCTAGCAGAAGGTACTACTATCTCTAAGTTCCCTGTACTAGATGTAGTCCATCAGTTCTTTTATTATTTTATTAATAATAAATATATTTGATAACATCCTATGCTTCAACCGATTTCTCAGCTAAGGACTGAAGCAGATCTTTATAGAGGGCAGAGTTCATGAACCGGGGATAGGAGTCTCTGTGCATTAAGGTATAGATCTGGAGTTGTGCATCATCAAATATGTGTTGGGATGGCTCCACCATGTTCCTGTTGATGACTTCTCTTACTCGGGAGTCCAAGCTGACCTGTCAGTAGACACACATAAGAGTGGTATTAGACATATTTCTCTTTGGAAATCCACCCTCAATGCACCATGGCTTGTTCTGTTTTTTAAAAATCCCAAACCAAACAAAGTCATCCAAAAATCTAAATTGCTGAAAAAGAAACTGAACACATAATGAACAGGGGGTTCTCGAATTTCAGCAGTGTCAGAAGGCCATGGAATGCCTGTTATAACAGATTGCTGGCCCCCACCTGCAGAGTTTCCTACTCGGTGGGTCTGGGGAGGGGCCTGAAAATGTGTATTTGTCACAAGTTCTAGGTAGCGCTGGTGGGGATCACACTGCTTTAAGAAAACCACAACATTATTTTCTTTCTTTAAAATGATTTTTACTGTGTCCTTTGAAGAAAAAAGTAGCATGCACAGACGTACCCCTTGCTAATTTCCTGATAGCATTAGGGCTAAACCCCGGAAGTCCCAGGCTGTAGCCAGCTAGAACACAGTCGCAGATTTCTGGGAATGAGCGTCAGGCTGGCTGGTGAGTGGATGCTAACTCAGAGCACCGTGGAAGAGTTAAGAGTACAGGGCCCGTGTTTAAGTCCCAGCTATGTCACTGCTTAGTTGTGGGGCTTGGGGCAAAAAGTAAGCTGCACCCTAATGAACTCCTCCATAAAGGGGATAATGGAGATGGTAATTGGTGGGGATTTAATGAGAATTAATTTAAAGTCCTTGGAGTTCATTAAGTTCCTTAAGAAGAAGTTGGCTTTTTTTCTCTGATGTTTTGCTCATCCTAGAAAAGGCTGTCTCAGACCAGAGCAAGCTCCTGGGCTCAGACTCTCCCTGTAGGATGCCAGATAAACAAGACTACAGGCTGCAGAGATGCACACACAGACATCTTCTCTTCTGTGCGAAGAACCTTAGCCGGACCAGCTCGGCCCCAGGAGGCCATGACAGTGTCGATGCTATACAATGCACACACTCTTCTTTCATATAAACCTGAAAATATGACTAGCTATATCAGTAAATATTGACTTCAGTGATCTATCTTTCCAGATGCATATACCCATTTTCCTCCTGGAAAGCCCCTTGTGCCCACACACAGGTAACTCAATACAGTTGACCTTGAACAACATGCATTTGTATTGCATGGGTCCACTCATAGTGGATTTTTTTTTTATAAAATCTGTAAGTGCATTTTTCTCTTATGATTTCGGAGTAACAATTCTTTTCTGTAACTTTATTGTAAGAATACAGTATAGAATACATATACAAAGCACGTGTTAATAGCTGATGTCAGGCTTCTGGTCAAGAGTAAGCTTTTTTTTTTTTTAAGATTTTATTTATTTTTTGACAGACACAGCGAGAGAGGGAACACAAGCAGGGGGAGTGGAAGAGGGAGAAGCAGGCTTCCCACTGAGCAGGGAGCCCAATGCGGGGCTCGATCCCAGGGCCCTGGGATCACGACCTCAGCCGAAGGCAGACGCTTAACGACTGAGCCACCCAGGCGCCCCTGCAGTAAGCTCTTAGTAGTTAAGTTTTCAGGGAGTCAAAGTTATACGTAGACTATCGACTGTGGGGGGTCAGTGCCCGCAACCCCATGCTGTTCAAAGGCTAACTCTACATTCAACACAGATTGCATCTCCAGATCTCTTTCTTGTGTAGCTTGTGAAGGAAGAGAACTATTTATTTCCATCCAATTCCAAGTCCTTCTCATCCTTCCTTTTCCCTCTGGCTCTGTAGTCAGTCATAAAGTCTCGGGGACCCTGCCTCTTTAACCCCTCTCAGGTCTCTGCACCTCGTCCCTCTTCTCTGCCAAGATTGGTTCACTGGCCTCCTAACTGGTCTCCTGCCTGCTGAGTGCCCCTCCAAATCGCCCCACTGGTTGGTCAGAGGGCTCTTTCTAAAGTACAAACCCCATTCTGACACTCCAACTTCAGACCTGGCACTGACTTGGCCATGCACTCAGGGTAAGTCCAAAGTTTAAACTTAGGAGGTCTTTACGATCTGCCTCCATGAATAACCCTGGTCTACCTTACTATTCCACTCAAGAATGTAAAGAATTTGGAATTCTACTTGGAATTAAAGAAGGAGCTAGGGTTGCCTGGGTGCCGCAGTCAGTTGAACTTCTGACTCTTGGTTTTGGCTCAGGTCGTGATCTCAGGGTCGTGAGATCGAGCCCCGTGTCGGACTCCATGCTTAGCAGGGAGTCTGCTGGAAATTCCCTCTCTCTCTCTCTCTCTCTCCCCCCCCGCCCCTCCCCCACTCACTCGTACCATCTCTCTCAAATAAATAAATCTTCAAAAAATGTAAGAAAGGAGCTTGGTTTTGAGATCACCCTGACCCCACAGATTTTAGATTTGAAGGAACAAAAACTACGGGATGGAAGCTTGACTGATGTCCCCTGACAGTCTCTCTGCTCTAAGGGAAGGACACCCCAGGTAAAACCTCTGTGTTATATTAGCAAGGCTATTTCTATTCAAATAAAAATACCTGTAAAAAATAATTGGTGCTCAGAATAAAAGGATGATTTTATTTAAAGAAATGCTTACAGGGTATAATGGTTTTTGTTTTTTTAAGATTTATTCATTTATTTATTTGACACAGAGAGACACAGCTAGAGAGGGAACACAAGCAGGGGGAGCGGGAGAGGGAGAAGCAGGCTCCTGGCTGAGCAGGAAGCCCGATGCGGGGCTCCATCCCAGGACCCTGGGATCATGACCTGAGCCGAAGGCCGATGCTTAATGACTGAGCCACCCAGGCGCCCCGGGTATAATGTTTTTAAACGGTGTTTACAGTAAAATGCATAGACTCCCCCTTCTGGAGAATCTGGTGAAAGTCAGGAATACTTTCTCCAGAAAGAGGCACAAAAACTTTCACAGATTTCAGGGGCCACTGAGAGCCCGCTTGTGGGACCACAGTCCCGGCATCTGGATACTACGAGTGCGGGTGGAGTGGTCATCTCTGTCTTGGAATAGCTGTCACTGTGCCCGGGTGACCCAACACTGACGGGGTTCACTTTACCAACAGCCTCCTGGGAGGAAGCCCCTTGCAGGGTACGTACCTCTTTAGGAGAAAGAATAGAAATGTAGTCTTCATAGATTATCCTTGCTTTCTCTTCAATGATGGTTTTATTAGCTTCTTTTTTCAGTTCCTCACATGCCATCCAGAAAAGCATATTTTCTTCACTGAATTCTGTCCGGAGGAATTCCCGGAAAGCATTCCTTCCCGCTGGAGTGAGCATTACCTTGTCGAAGGACTGAGCCCAGGCATTGACCTCCTCCAGAGTGGGACTTGGGCTGAGTGGAGACAGAAAGGAAGGGGCCAGAGGGAGCTAGGTTATTGGTAATTACTTTGCATTTCCTCACTAGAAACAAACCCTTTTCCCTTCTGAGGATGAAAATGTGCACCTCGGCCCCTTTAGGAAGGGAGAGGGCTGTGCCCATTTCCATTGGCCTTTGGCAAAAACACACGAGTGCGATCCCTTCAGGTTGTTTAGCTGGAGTGCATGGCTGCTGGCCAAATGCTCGCAGGCTGATCTCCAGAAGAACTGCCAAGAGCGTACTTGTTCACATCTCGATGAGTCCTGGCAAAGCTTTATAACTGTAACAGTGAAGAAAAATCCTAGAAGCATCTGACCAAGACTTCCCAGTCACTGTGACAGAAGTACGTCAGACCTCAGCACACCACCTTGCAGAGCAGCCATGCGGCTGTGGAAAGATTACGTTATATAACTGCAAGCTATAAAGGGTGATTGTAACAAACACACATTATAGTTCAGCACTCACCGTGAGAACCGGCTGGTTACCACCAGCTGTGCCTACTGTGGTCCCATGGCCGCACCCTGCTCTCCTGACTCCCCCACCCTGAGGCACTGCTCGGCTTGACTTTGGACTCACCCTGGTTTAGTTTATTTTTACTTATATTTTAATTATATTGAGGTCAGAAAGCTTCGTCTGTCCAACAATGATCCCTATTAAATAATTTCTTTCCCCCTACCTTTCTTTTCATTGTTTCTATGTAGGTAGGTATCCCTGAAGAGTATCTATCCTTCAGTGGTTTTTTTTTTCCTTCACTTTATAAAAATGGCTGACTCCATGTTGTCTTCTGCCACTTGCTTTCATCACCCAACACTAAGTGTCTAAGAGCCCACGTGGCTGTATGTGGCCAGAGTTCCTGAGCACGCAGGATTTATCTCCAACTTTCCATTCTTGTACTATCCTCATCTGGTTTTGGTATCCCTGTTGAATTGATTTCTTAGACATTTGGGTAGTTATACACGACCTGTATAACCTTGGAATGATTAATTCCAGAACTGCTTTGTGGAACCAATCTGCAAAACCCACTGGATCTATTGTTTATTTTATAGGAGGGTATTGTGAGTTGAGTAATGTCCCCTAAAAAAGATATGTTGATGTCCTAACTCTAGTACCTCAGAATGTGACTAGATTTGGAAATAGAGTCTTTGTAGATTTAACTAAGTTAAGATGAGGTGATTAAGATGAGCCCTCATCCAGTAGGACTGATACTCTCCTTTTTTTAAAGATTTTATTCATTTATTTGACACAGAGAGATAGTGAGAGAGGGAACACAAGCAGGGGGAGTGGGAGAGGGACAGACTCCCCGCTGAGCAGGGAGCCCGATGTGGGGCTCTATCCCAGGACCATGAGATCATGACCTGAGCAGAAGGCAGCCACTCAACCGACTGAGCCACCCAGGCACCCCTAGGACTGATATTCTTATACAAGAGGAATCTGGGGGCACCTGGGTGGCTCAGTCGGTTAAGCGTCTGCCTTGGGCTCAGGTCATGATCCCGGGGTGCCCAAGGTCCCACTGGCAGGATGGTTAGAGTCAGGCCTCAATGAGGCATTCTGGTTTCAGATATTAGAGCCTCAAAGCTTTAGTACAGAATACAACATACCGGAATATATAAGATAAAAGCCATTTTTAAAAATAATTATTTTTTTCAGTAATCTCCACACCCAACATGGGGCTTGAACTCACAACCCTGAGATCAAGAGTTGCATGCTCTTCCAACTGAGCCAGCCAGGTGCCTCAAGATAAAAGCTATTTAAAAATTTTTTAAAATTTTTTATTTATTTGAGATTTATTTATTTATCTGAGAGAGAGAGAGTTGGGGGAGGAGCAGAGGGAGAAGCAGACTCCCCACCATGACCTGAGCCTAAGGCAGATGCTTAACCCACTGAGCCACCTAGATGCCCCTTGATAAAGGCTATTTTTAAACACGCTCATAAATTGTGGAAGATTTTTAAAAAGTTTTTACTTATTTTTTTTTTAGAAATCTCTACACCCAACATGGGGCTTGAAAACTCATGACCCTGAGGATCAAGAGTCTCATGCTCCTCCAATGGAGTATGCCAGGCGCCCCAAATTGTGGAAGATTTTAATATGTTTCCCAGACTTTGAAAAATCTTGGTAAGGATAAATAAGATAAAGAATGAAAAAGAAACTCTTAAGGGCGCCTGGGTGGCTCAGTTGGTTAAGCGACTGCCTTCGGCTCAGGTCATGATCCTGGAGTCTCAGGATCGAGTCCCACATCCGGCTCCCTGCTCAGCAGGGAGTCTGCTTCTCCCTCTGACCCTCGCCCCTCTCATGCTCTCTCTCTCATTCTCTCTCTCTCTCAAATGAATAAATAAAATCTTAAAAAAAAACATTAAGTAGCCTTTTAGGCTACTTGTTTTTTTCCCTTCAAAAATTAGCAATTTAATACTAGGCCTATTTGAACAATGTTTTTAGGATATTTGTCCAGTATCTGTAATTATATAGGTATAATACCAAGAAAAGGTATTAGAATAGGTAAGCCAACTGATAATGCAGGAACAAAAAGATAATTTTAAAATCTGACATTATGGGGTGCCTGGGTGGCTCAGATGGTTAAGCGTCTGCCTCCGGCTCAGGTCATGATCTCAGGGTCCTGGGATCGAGTCCCACATTGGGCTCCTTGCTCAGCGGGGAGCCTGCTTAAAGCAAGGAGCCTGCTTCTCCCTCTGCCTGCCACTCCCCCTGCTTGCACTCTCCCTCTTTCTCTGGCAAATAAATAAATAAAATCTTTAAAAAAAAATCTGACATTATGGAAAGTAATTTGTGTTTTCTTCCCAACTTTTTTTTCCCCAAAATACTTAAATTAAGACAATACATTAGCTAAAGTATATAGTTAAGAAAAAAATGTACTTTTAAAACTTTCTGAAAACCAAACATGTATGTTTCATTATGGTCTTTTATTTTAAAAAAGTCTATCATATGAAAATAGGATAATACCATATTTTGTCAGGAAGCCTCAATTTATATTTGTGATTAGCAGGGATGATATTAATAATGAAACTAATTTTTCTCCCTGTCACACAATGAACTCTACAGAGTGGAAAGGGGTGCCACATTATTATTTGATATTAAACTGCAGTTAGAGAAACTGTGTTACAATGATGAAAAATCAAAACAATAAGGCTGGCATTTCTGTCTAAAAATTTAGTGAGCTAAACAACGAGATTCACCTTTCTTCACAGGTTGGAAGGTCTTCTCGTGTGAGTTCATGGGAGGGCCTCCTGGGTCTCTGTTCTTCTTGGTTTCTAACAGTAAGACTGCATGAAACAAGACATTTACATGTCAGTTGAGATCATTCTGCATCAAGGAATATTTTAAAGGGAACTCCAGATTACCAAGTAGAATTTCTTTCCTTTCTTGAAAAAAAATTGACCCTGACTGGTTTTCTTAAGAAAACCAAAATTAGGGCTCCTGGGTGGCTCCGTCAGTTAAGCATCTGCCTTCAGCTCAGCTCATGATCTCGGGGTCCTGGGATGGAGCCCCGCTGGGCTGTCTACTCAGTAGGGAGTCTGCTTCTCCCTCTCTCTCTGCCCTCAACTCTTGCTCACTCACTCTCAAATAAATAATCTTAAAAAAAAAAAGAAAACCAGAAGTATGATGCTAAAATATTAGCAAAATAAATTATAATACTGTGGTCTACACTAGTTGAGAGTTTACATTTAGATTAATAGCTTTTTAAAGATTTTACTTATTTGACAGAGAGAGCAAGAGAGCACAAGCAGGGGGAGCAGCAGGCAGAGGGAAAAGCAGGCTCCCCCCTGAGCAGACAGCCCGATGCTGGGATCGAGCCAAGGACCCTGGGATCATGACCTGAGCTGAAGGCAGACGCTTAACTGTCTGAGCCACCCAGGTGCCCCTGGTTATTTGCACTTTTTGGCTGTTATAAATAATTCTGCAGTGCATGTTCATGTACAAGTTTTTTCTGTGGATGTTTGTTTTTATTTCTCTTGGGTAGACACTTAGGAGTGGAAATGCTTTCCTATGGTAACTCTATTTTTAGCATTTTGAGGAAGTCGCAAACTGTGTTCCAAAGCAGCCACGCCGTTTTATATTCCTAACCAGCAGTGCCGGAGGGACTCAGTTTCTCCACATCCTTGCCGACGCTTGTTAGTGTCTCTCTTTTTTATTCTCACTGTCTCAGGGGGTAGGAGGTAGTACCTCACTGTGGTTTTGACTTGCATTTTGCTAATGGCTAATGAGATGGAGTATTTTTTCATGTATTTATTAGCTCTTTCTATGTCTTCTTTGGAGACCTGTCTACTCAGATCTTTTGCCTACTTTTATTTATTTATTTATTTATTTAACGATTTTATTTATTTGACAGAGAGAGTGAGCACAAGCACAAGCAGTGGGAGTGGTAGGCAGAGTGAAGGAGAAGCAGGCTCCGTGGGACTGTGACCTGAGCCGAAGGCAGATGCGTAACCGACACAGCCACCCAGGTGCCCCCCTACTTTTACTTTTTAATTTGATTTTTATTTAAATGTCTTTTTAAAATTTTTAAAAAAGATTTTATTTATTTGAGAGAGAGAGAGAGAGAGACAGAGATAGCAAGAGGGAGGAGGGAGAAGCAGGGCTCTCCACAGAGCAGAGAGCCCGATGCGGGGACTCGATCCCAGGACCCCGGGATCATGACCTGAGCCAAAGGCAGACACTTAACGACTGAGCCACCCAGGCGCCTGAGTTCTTTATATTCTGAAGGCTATTCTTTTTTTACACCAATTCTGTATCTTTCTTCCTTTTGAATTATTTTGTGTTTGCATTAATTTAGCAACCATTCTCTTGGGATTTCCAGGTATAATCTCGTATCTTCTGCAGATAGGGAGAGTCTTAACACTTCTCTTCTGATTCTT
Source organism: Eumetopias jubatus (assembly GCF_037043125.1). NCBI lineage: Eukaryota > Metazoa > Chordata > Mammalia > Carnivora > Otariidae > Eumetopias > Eumetopias jubatus. Next base: position 183,339,831 of record NW_028274810.1, read on the forward strand.
AGGCCTCACATTGTTTTCTCTTGTCCAGCTGCATCAACTGATAGCTAAAATACAATGTTAGACAGTAGGGGAAAGCATAGACATCCTTGCCTTGTTCTTGCTTTCAGGAGGAATGCTTTTAGTTCCCCACTGATTTCAAAATGGACTTTTTATATTGGTTATTTGAGTTTGCTTTATCTGACTATTGCTCCTGTACTCTTCTATTTCTTTTATTATAGCTTTCCTCTCCACTCTTTCCACCATTTTAGAAGAGTAATTCAGCCTAGTTTTAGCACGTTTGCTTTATGGATTTTCAGTAATTGTGCGTGTGTGTGTGCAGCTCTGTTTCTCCTTAATGCAAAGTCATTAGAAATGCAAGAACTCTTCTGACTTGTTGCTTTCATGATGCCAGTTTCAGTAAATAATGGTTTCTTGAAACAAAAATAACTTAAGAGGCATCTGGAGGGTGTTCTCGCTGCAGGAGCATTAATACTGCCTGACTTCTCAGGCTTCTTTTGTAAGCAGAAAACATCAGTACACAATGGGTATGAAAAATCAAAGAGAAAAAGAAAGGATGAATTTGACACAAGATTCTAAGAGAACTGGAAATTACATTGTGAATTAAATAATACAATCTTTATTTAAGCTTTGACATTTTTTCCATGTCTTATTTTTTAAAAGAATATTTCTCAATGAGGTAATGTGTTCTTAAAAAAAGCGAAAAATATATTTTATGTCAATTTTTTAACCTGAGTGTCTTGTTATTGTTACAGTAGAAGAAAAGGCTGCTAGAAGCTAAAATAGTTGCTCACCATGTTTAAGAGCTAGTCAGTAAAAGGAGCCCCATAGTTAGATATATTTTGGTAAATTTCTGAGCTACAAAGAGGAAAAATTCTTCAATCTCTAGAAAGGAAAAAAAGTTTATTTTTAAGAAATTCAGCATCAGCATGACTTCTTTGATAAAACAAAATGCCAGAAGGCCATGAAGCAGAATTTTAAGAAAGATAATACAAGGGCTTAGAAAACATATTTCCTTTTTCTTTTCTTAAAAATTGCCTCTACTATGTATTATCAACGCGGGTAAGTCTCAAAAGCATGCTGAGAAAAAAAAAATCAAGGAGGTTATACATTGAAACAGTTAAAAGTTTGCTGTGTGCCTTTTTTTAAAGATTTTATTTATTCATGAGAAACAGAGAGAGAGACAGAAAGAGGCAGAGGGAGAAGCAGGCTCCCTAGGAAGCCCAAGTGAGACTCAATCCCAGGACTCTGGGATGATGACCTGAGCTGAAAGCAGACGCCTAACCGACGGAAGCACCCAGGTGCCGTGTACCTTTTTTTTTTTTAAAGATCTTATTTACTTTTTTATTTGAGAGAGAGGGCGGGGACGGGGAGAGGGGAGAGAGAATTCCAAGCGGACTCCACACTGAGCATGGAGCCCGACTCGGAGCTTGATCCCACAATCCTGAGATCATGACCGGAACCCAAATCAACAGTTGGATGCTTAACCAACTGAGCCACCCAGGTGCCCCACAATTTTTTCCCCTCCAGTACATGCATTTAAGTGCTGTATGGTATTGCATTGTATAACTACACTGCAATATATTTATCCATTCTCTGTTCATGAACTTTAGAGATATTTTCCATTTTTCTCAATCAGATTAATGCTTCAGTGAATCCTCTCATACAGGTCTCCTTTTGCCTATGTGCAAGAGGTTTTTTTTTAGGGTACAGTATTGTATTTAGAAGGCTATATATTTAGCTTTCACATATCCAATCCTTGTTGGTAGGAGCACAAGTGGATTATGTTTTGTTTCATTTGTTTATTTTTCTTTTGGTTATTATATTCTTGTAAGTTCTTTCTTTATATGTTCTAGGTTTATGTTCTTTGTTTGCTAAATGCCTTGTAATTATCTTCTCCCAGTATGTTCTATCTGTTCATTTTACTTCTGATCTTTTGTTAAACACATTTTTAAAAGTTTTATTCAGATATAATTTGCACACCATAAACTCACAATTTAAATGGTCCAAGTCAATGGTTTTAGTTTATTCATACAATTGTGCAACCATCACCATGATTTTAGAACAGTTTATCACTGCAAAATGAAACTGTACACATCAGCACCCATCCCCTAGGGCTAGGGAACTGCTCATCTACTTTCTGTCTCTGTGACTGTGAGTTTATCTGTTCTAGACATTTCATATAAATGGAATCATACAGTATATGTTCTTTGGTGTCTGTCTCCTTTCACTTAGCATCATCTTTTCAAAGTTCATCCATGTTTTAGCAGTTTCAATACTTCACACTTTTTATGGTCAAATCATTTTCCACTGTATGGATATACCACATTTTGTTCATCCATTCATCAGTTGATAGACATTTGGGTTGCTTCTACTTTTTGGCTAGTATTAATCACACTGCTATAAATATTCATGGATAAGTCTTTGTGTAGAATATGTTTCTATTTCTCTTGTTAGACACATTTTTATATTTTAATGTAGTCAGATTTATGAATCTTTTTAAAAAGTAGTTCTTCCCAATACCAAGATCAGAAAGATATAGTCTGTATTTTATTCTTGGCTACCCACATTTAGGGCTTTAAACCATCTGGAATTGATCTTGTTTTCTTTAAGGGAGAGATTGGGTTTTGCATGAGCTGCAATATAGGAATAGAAGTATTTTTGTGGATTTGGATACCAGGTAGGGTGACCAACTTTCTTGGTTTGCCTGGGACTCATGGGTTTTCTGGGGCATAGGACTTTTCAGTGCTAAAACCAAGATAGTCCCAGGAAGCTGGGATGAGCTGGTCACCCTAATACCAGGTATCTTGGTATTTATAAAATAGTTCATTCTCTCTTTTGTTGAAATCACCTTTGTCCTATGTTGATAGTTCTCTATCTTTTTTTTTTTTTTTTAGTTCTCTATATTTCTTTTACTGTCTTCCATCAATGTGGAAACTGTTATACTTCTGACTAATCAAGAATACCATTAATTTGGAAAGAAAATGTAATTTTTTTCCCTAAAGAAGTCTGAAGTTACCTGTCTACCATGAACATGAGATTATTTTCTTACAATGTTGGATTCTTTTTAAAATTAAATATGATGTTTTATAGCTATATTTGATCAGTTTTGCGTCCATGATTGTTACTTGTTTCCCATGACGTGTCCTCTGGGTTCACTTTTTCTTCCTGAAGTACACCCTTTCTTGTTCTTTTAGGGTAGGTCTGAAGACAGTTAGCTCTCTTGGCCTTTGTATGTCTGAAAATGTCTTGTTTTACCCCCAACTCTTGAATTATAGTTTGACTAAGTTTTCCATTACTTTTCTCCAGTTCTTTGAAGACATTGCTCCATTGTATTCTTTTAATTGAAGCATAATGAACATACAGTGTTATATGAGTTTCAGTGTACAATATAACAATTCAACATTGTTTCTCATTGCTCTATTGTCTGTTAAGTACACATAAAATATGTGCTGCAGGAGTGTTGGCTATGATGATGATGATGTCTAAGCACAGCTCCGTAATTTATTCACCCTAGTTGGGTGCCAGTAGGAGCCTGCTCTGGAAACAGCAGGCCACCATCTGCTATGCTTACACCATCGGTGGAGCACATTGTTCAGGCCACGATCTCGGCCTCCTGTGTCCCTCTGAGGCAGCAGAGAAGGGAGGGTGACAGGGTCAACAGGAGTCTCCCCACACCAGGATATCTCTGCCCATCTCTCACACAATCACCTCTAATTACCTCACTGAAACTGATTAGCAGAGTGAAGGACTGGAAGAGGGGCTGAAATGAAACCCCGTCATCACTAGTGGGTATCTTTCCGGTCTAGGGAGGGTCCTGGACACCCACGTGTGTACAGTGTGCAAACACGGGCCTCTCCTCCGGATTCCTGCCGAGTCCTTTAGATGCCTACTCGGGGCTGAAGCCTTGCTGGAGTGCCAGACCGCTTGGCTCCTGCCAGCCCCACGTCCCTCATATTCCCACTTGCCATCTGGGGTTTTGCTCTGAACAGGCCAAGCACCCACCATCATGATTCCATCAGGCCTCAGAGTGTGGTACTGCTGGGTCCCATCTACTGGATGGGAACTTCTTGGAAGTTAACACTAGCTCAAATCAAGCAAGAGACCAAATTTTCCTGGACATTTAATGTCAGCCTCCACCTGCTTCGCCCCAATTATAACAGTCCTGTCACTGTTTTTCATAGCTGTACTATCACTTGGTCAACTTCTCTTCTGGGGAGTGAGGTCTTGGTCCAACTTGTGGTCAAGACCACATAAACATACAATATTTTAGTTGCCTGAAGTTAGGCACACATTTGGTGGGCATAAGCACTTCTTGTAGCCAAGATTTCAGAAATGCCACCTAACGTTCCTATGATTTCTAGATATAAACTCTATACATTCCTCCAGACCTTTGACAATGACTCAAATGGTCAAGGATATTTTCCATTCAAGTTGTGTATCTCTCTTTTGAAGCAAAGACTGTGTATCTTACTGTACACCAGTAAGTTAGCCTATATTTTTATATTCTTCTGGTAAGCATTTATTTTGACATTTCTCTTTTTGAAAACATGAAATTCATGAAAGAAAAACAGAAGATAAAATCCAGGCGCCCTCTACTTAACCTTAACCTTTAAGACCCACCTTAAATTCTAACTCCTCTACAAAGCCTTTATTACCAAGTACACTGCCTTGAGTTCACTCCTTTCTAACCATCTAGTTATTGTTTCTGCCCAAATATTAATATTTGATCACCAGTGGCCTTAGACTATTCTTTAGTTGTTTAACACACTAACCTGATTTCAGGGATTTGAATAGAAATCCCTTGAGCTGGAATACAGAGCCCCTTCGTGTGTGTGTGTGTGTGTGTGTGTGTGTGTGTGTGTGTGTGTGTGTGTGTGTGTTGTTGTCCTTCACAGATCCCAAATCAGTGTCAGGCATATAGTAGTTGTTTAAAAATATGTATGGGGGCACCTGGTGGCTCAGTCAGTTAAGTGTCCAACTCAAGCTTTCAGCTCAGGTCATGATTTCAGGGTCGTGAGTTTGAGCCCCACATTGGGATCCACACTCAGCACGGAGTCTGCTTGAGATTCTCTCTCCCTCTCCCTCTGCTCCTCCCACTCGTGCTCTCTCCCTCTCTCAAATAAATATTTAAAAAAAGAACCAAAAATGCCTCGAGAGTTAATCATAAGCTGGCACTACTCAGGGACACCGTTTGCCCATCAGGAGGGCATGACGGGGAAAAGGCCCGACCTTACCAGGAACAGCTGCAGCAGCAGCACCAGCAGAAGCAGCAGGTGTTGGACCCGCGGTCCCCCGCCCCGGGCTGGCCTGGCGTGGAGCTCGTGGTCTCCTGGGCTGCAGGCATCTGCCGTTTCCGCATCTCCGTCCGCTCAGATCTCATGGGCTGCAACCGTGCAAGCAAAAGGGGGGCCAGTTACCACCACACAAGGCCAGAGAGTCAGTTGTCTGGATCGCTGAACAGGCACAATTATGACTCTTTCCAGGTCATTTCTGAGAATTCTGGCAAAATTTGGTGCTTATCATCCATTTCTAGAGCCAACATTTCCCATTTAGCATCTGCCAATCACTGAATAAAAGGACGAATGGCGGGGTCCCTGCTCTAAGGTGCTTGCAGGTCAGGAGAGGACTCAGACAAACGCTGACATCACCTACGGAAGGCCATGGCAGTGGCAGCTACAATGAGGGCATTTTGCAGCCCTGATGTCCCCTCTGGGCTGAACTGCCAGGGAACAGTCCCAGGTGACAGCTGAGTTAGGGATGCCCACAAGGCATGACTGTGTGAGCACTTGGGCCAGAGCACTCATGTGGGAGGAAGCCAGGTCAAGATGGCAGGCATGCTAACAAGGCAGTAAGAGGAAACGTCCCAAGAGGGAGGACGGAAGTCCTGGGAGGCCGTCAGGTTCTGAGACCCCACTGACTGACAGGTCCAAGCCTTAACTAGCTGTGAAACCTTGAAGAAGTTAGGCTGCTCCAATATGTGCAAAGCACCCAGATCCCCACCTGCTACTTAGTGTTGCTCAATTATTCCCAGGAAGCAAGGGAGGGCTGGGGACCCTGGCCTGCTCTGATCTGTCCTGCCATCTGCAGGGACAGTCCCCCTGGCCTGTCCCAGTGGACCACAAGCCATTGCAAACAAGGTCTACGCCCTTCAACCTCCCCTTTTTCTGAGGACCATGAGAATGGCTGAAGGAGAGAAGCATAAAAGCAACGTAAGAACGAGAAATTGCCGAGTGCACTTTTCTGTTTGATGCTGTCATTCAAATGTTGGTGAAGTAAAAGCAAAAAATACCAAAGCTTACATTAAAGAACCTTAAATAGGACTTTGGGATTAAATTCTGGATGTGTTCTTCTATTCCAGCAGTAGATTTATCTCTTCCTACTATTACTAATTCTTATATTCTACTGGACTTTTTTTTTTAAGATTTTATTTGTCAGAGAGAGAGAGAGAGAGAGAGAGAGCACGAGTGGGGGGGAGGGGGGGAGTGGCAGGCAGAGGGAGAAGCAGGCTCCTCGCTGAGCAGGGAGCCCGATGTGGGAGTTGATCCCAGGACCCTAGGATCATGACCTGAGCCGAAGGCAGACACATAACTGACTGAGCCACTCAGGTGCCCCTGGAATTTGTTTTAATGATTATAGTTTTAGTATATGTTTTTATATTGGGTAGGTGAAGTTCTCTTCACAAATTTAAAAAAAATTGTTTTTGGTTGTTCATGTCTGTTTTCTCCTCCAGTTAAATTTTGGAATCAGTTTTTCTAGGTCCAGAAATACTATGTTGGGATTTTGAGTAGGACTACATTGAATTTATAGATTTATGAGAAATGACATCCGTTTGAGTACCTGCCAAATCAGGATGAGTCCTCTGGAGTAGCCCTTTTAATTATCCCAGGATGTAGCTCCAGGAGTGCAAGAGAGACGTGGTCAAGTGTTTAGCGTCCTTTCATCCACAGCCGGAACAACGCTCACAACTCCCGTCCACAGTGCCCCGCCGGAGCAGTCCAGGATGCCCACACTGGGGCGGCTCACTTGTTCAAAGGGTGGAGACAGACATCTGTCTAGCTCACAGCCATGTTTTATGGGCACCACAGGCAGACAAGCCCCCTTTAATGCCCCCGGGGTGGAAACCTGGGGCTCCTCCAGGCATCTGTGCCATTGCAGCAGAGACATGATGGTTTCCCTTCATTCAGGACACTGAGGGGCAAGGACAAGCCAGTACAGGCTCCAAACAAAGGTGCTGGGAGCAGGACATGGCCCAGGCAATTATTTTCTAAGAGATACTGATGCAACTTGCCTCATTAACAAAAAAAAATCCCAATAGCTTCCCAGAAGGAAGGACTGTGACGTGGTAACGTCAACGGGTTTCAAGGGACTACTTTTCCAACATCTTTGCAACACTGGGTCTTCCCAATCAGTACATGAAATACGTGTTCACTGAGAGCCTCTCTTCTGTAGATTTTAAAGACTTTCCTCAAACAGGTCTTGCACATTTTTGATAGGTTTATTTCTGAGTATTTTATGGATCCGTTTTTGCGTTGTAAATACTTCCCCACTTCAAGTTTCTAAGTAGTTATTTTGGTGCACAGGAAGGCTAAGGGTACTCTATCTGGCCTCCCCGCTGACTTCTCTCATTAATTCTAGTAGTCTTTCTACTGATCCTCTTGGGTTTTCTAGGCAGATGATCATACGGTCTATAAATAGTCACACTTGTCGGTTTACTTTCTGTACCTTTCCAAGTCCAAGATGCTTCCTCGCCTTGGTCTTATTTCATTGGCCAAGAAGATCTGTAAATACTGAAAAGTAGCAGTACTTGTAGGTACCTTTGACTTCTTCATGACTTTAACGAGAAGACTGATGGCACTTTGCCCATATGTATAATGTGTGCTGGAGGTTTCTGGAAGAAGACAGTTTTACGGAGTTAAGCATAATTTCTTCTATTAGTTACATAGTACAAAATAAGTTGTGCCTGCTTATCTTATCATTTATTTATTTTACCAAGAGATAGAGAGTACAAGTGGGGGGGAGGGGCAGAAGGAGCAGGAGAGAGACTCTCAAGCTGACTTGAGCTCAGCGTGGAGTCTGCTGCGGGGCTCGATCCCAGGACACTGAGATCATGACCTGAGTGAAACCAAGAGTCAGCTGCCCAACTGACTGAGCCACCCAGGTGCCACCCACCCCTCCTGCCTATCTTATTAGTTAACACATTTTATTTGCTTGTACACACCTCATGTTTGTAAATCCTGGGAAGACTTAATGATTTAGTGAGCAAACTCCTCTGAGAGAACATCGTAGGGTTGCTCATGACTAAAGACAGCCTTCAGAAATCAAAGGCAAATGACATCCAAGTCTGTTCTTACACATTTTTGAAAATGGCTCTATTAAGGTGGAACAAACATACAGTCTGCACATACTGTTTATAGGGCATAATTTGCTAAGTTCTGGCACGCACACACCTGTGAAACTACCACTACAATCATGACTGCATTATCCACCTCAAGCGTCCTCACACCCTTGAGGACTCCCTCCTGCAGGCCCCCCTCATCTGCTCCTGCCTGTTTTCAACAATCACTGATCTACTTTCTCCCACCATCTGTTAATTTGCATTTTTAAGAATTTTATACAAGTGGAATCTTTTTTGTCTGGCTTCCTTCACTCAGCCTGATTATTTCACGATGGTTATGTATATCAATCATTCATTCCTTTTTTAAAAATTTCTGAGCAGTATTCCATTGTCTAGATGTACACAATTTACTCATCCATGCACCTATTGCTGGGCTTACACCTTACTGATGGTTCCTGAAAGGATTATATATATAAAAGGCATTGTCTTCTTTTGAACACGGAAGTCTTTTATCAGACAAGATGAGAGGTGCATGTGACTGACACTGTATTAAAATTTACAGCACTGTATACAGTTGTAATCTTTCTAGTTTGTTCTTCCACGCTGAATAATGCTGGATGATTATGTTCTTTTCGTATTTCTTGGACTAGTCATGGTTGTTAAGCATTTTCCTCACTTACAATTCTTCCTTTCTTTTCTCAGTGTTCCATGTTTCAATTCATCTTCGTAGAGTTTCAACTTAGCTTCATAATCTATTTAATTTTTCCTCTGTTTAATATTAGAGTTTCTTGTATGGTTTCTTGGAAACCTTACACGTGGTTTAGTAATGCTGACATCTTGAATCATTTAGAACTTTGGATAAACAAGAAATGTATGCTATTCCTATAAAATCTTTGAGCAACCTATCTCCTCTCAGTGCTAAAATTTCTAAATGAATAGCAATGGTTTTCACTCAGTTACTAGGTGCTGGAATGTTCAGTGGAGGGAGTAGTTAGTCTTGACGATTTATGCCATGCTGAGCCATGGTGGAATAGGAGAGTGTGAGAAAAGGCAAAAAGTGTTAATAAAATCTGAATATTAAATATTAGCAAAATACTGATAATTGTTGGATTGTGTCATTAACATACGGACTTTGTTATACCTTCCTCTCTACAAAAAAAATTTTTTTTTTGATAGCAAGGACGCAAGCTGGGGGGAGGGAGAGGGAGAGAGAATGTTAAGCCCAAACCCGGGCTCCATCTCACAACCCTGAGATCATGACCTGAGCTGAAATCAAGAGTTGGATGTTTAACTGATTGAGCCACGCAGGCGTCCCCTTCCTCTGAACACTTAAGTATGTTTGAAAATTTTCTTTAATTTTTCAAAATGTTGAATTCTATCAGTGTATGTGCTGCCGAAGCGAGCACTGTTGAATTCTATCAGTTAAAAAATCTATTGAGAATATGTATCTATTTAAGAATATGAATTTTCCCCTTTGAATAGTGAATGAAGTAAATTAGATTAATGAATTTCTTAATTTTGAATCACCTTTACCTTACTAAGTAAACTCTTCTTGGGTCTAAAAGATGGTTATTCTTTTATTATACTGCTGAGATTGATAAGGAGTTTTAAAAAACAATCTTTTTTTAAGAGTAAAGATTTAATTAATTTATGTGCACGGGGGGGAGGGGCAGGGAAGGAGAATGAGGGAGAGAATCTGAAGCAAACTCTATGGCGCCGATGTGGGGCTTGATCTCACGACCTGGTGATCACGACTTGAGCAGAAACCAAGAGCTGGATGCCCAACTAACTAAGCCATCCAGGCACCCCTATCTAACTTTATTAGGAAATTATTTTTGTTCGTCCTGAAGATTTGCAGAATTTGCCTGTAAAATTACTGAAATCTCTCAAGAGTGGCTTTTTGACTATGTTTTCAATTTCTTCTTTCATTTCTGCTCTTTTTCATTTCTTCCTTTCTTTGAGTCAATATGGTATGTTTTTCATCTCCTGTAAAAAAAATCCATCCATTTCATCGTTTGCAAATTTACTGAAACTCATTATTAATAGTCATCTTACCACTGTCAGAATGTGATGCTTCAAATTACTGCCTGCTTGTTTGAAAGACAAAAGTGTAATTGCTTCTGGGAGAGTTGCATATTTAGGGTCATAAAATATTTGTAGAGACTTAATTTTTCAATGTGATAGCTGATTAACATGAGGCCTAAAAACATGTATTATAAAGACTTTGTCAGAGAGAGAGAGCAAGTGCACAAGCAGGGGGAGCTGCAGAGGGAGGGGGAGAAGCAGATTCCCTGCTGAGCAAGGAGCCCAATGTGAGGCTCAATCCCAGGACCCTGGGATCAGGACCTGAGCCGAAGGCAGACGCTTAACCTACTGAGCCACCCAGGCATCCCTAAAAACATATACTGAATGAACGCTACCTATTTACAAGATTCTTTAAATATACCATTGGTATGTATTCGCTCAGCTAGTCCTTTCAGACATTGGCATATGATCTGATTAGCCGAACTAGCTTTATGTATCTTTTTTCCTTTGCCCTTACCATATCTGTGGGAGAACTCTGTACGCATTTCATTTCCATTAATTCTCTCTAAATACCATGGAGTCAGTGCTTCTTTATCTTTGCTATTGTTTTCCTCTTTAGGCGAGTATATGGCATGGACTGCTGAGCATCACTTCAGTGCACGTTGGGATGTCACAGGCATAATGCCCCAGTGACTGCTGCCTTTGTTTGCAAAGTTCTATGAATGCAAAACCAACGTCCGTGACCTCAGAGGCTTTATTCTATAATTTATGGCATTTAAAGAGCAGCCTGAGGAAATGGGAATAACCTAGGTTGGCAATTTATTAAATAGTCAGATCTTAACCAAAAGATAATCCTACTCAAATATGGCTTTTCCCAATTCCTAGGAACCTGGCATTTAAGAGAATTCTTTCAAAGTTCAAGCAAAAGCCAAGGCAAACTCCTAATCTTGGTCATACGCTTTTAGTAATTTGGAATCAAAAGTAGTATCTTGTTAGAAAAAAATGTAACCTGACCTTAATTAGCGCAGAAAAGTTATTTCTGGTAAACTTAAACTTGGTGCTTGGATGATCATCAACAGCTGTTTATTTTCATTATAGTTTCCAACCTCTGAAAACAGACATTTTTGAATTACATTGGGAATATGATGACACATCAAGTACTGTATGAAAAAAAAACTTCCCTCTTAAGGCCTAAGACCTGTTAGAATCATAAACAAGGGTACAGACTCATAGACAAGATGCCAATGAAGGAGCAACAAGAACCTTAGAGGGCATAAATTCAGAACCATCCTCAGCAATTCTTAGAAAATGATCCTACCATCAGGGGACGGTTCAGAGCCCTGAAAGTTAAACCAATGTATAAGGAAACTAGAGAGGCAAACTTCCCATGAAGGCAACCCAAATTTCAACTCCACCTATACAGCCTCTGAGTTCCTTTTTAACACACCTTGGCTTTTGAAGTATTTTCCCGTTGGGTAGTACTCCAATGTGGATCATGAGTGTATGAAAATGAATAAAGGGAAACCTCACTAAAAGGGAGTCGGGAGACCAGAAGGGGGAGCTCTCACCCCCTTACCAGTTGATGTCAATTACAGGAAGAACTGCCAATTACACACCCCAACTGAAGAATCCCCAACAGGAAAGAATCATCAATTACAGGCCACAACAGGAAAAGATACACATTGCATCTCCTTGGAGAAATCAACTACCCCAGCAACCCAGCCAATAAGAAACCCTCATCACCCTGAACTCTTGCTTTTCTCAAATGGACATTTTTTCCAAAACAACCCCTCCCCTAGCTTCCTCCTTCTCCATAAAATAACATTCTCTCCTTTGTTGGACTAGCCTATGGGTTTTTTTTTGCCATGGCTTGCCTGTCCTAAATTGCAATTCTCTGCTATTCTTGAATAAAGCTGTTTTTGCTGGTAAAATAACTTAGTTTTATCACTGTAAATTTCATGAATTTGTTTTTATTCTTTATCTTTCTCGAAAACGACTTTGTTTTCTCCCTCACCTCTGGCACTAAATTCTTAGTTGATTTCTTTTCCATCATTGCTGTTTTCTCATTAATGCATTTTGGGCTACACACTTTTATCCAATTACTGCTTTGATCGTAACTATGAGTTCTGATATGTGGCACTACTGTTTAATCCAAAGAACTCAGATCAAATGTAAGCTCAGACTTCTTTTTATGCAAGGTTTTTCAGAAGCTTATTTTTAATTTCTTGACTAGCCTGTCATTAGGTTATATATAATATTTTTGCACTGATTAGAAAATGTGGCCCCTATGACTTTCCCACTTTTGAATATATTGAGATTTGGGGGTAACTTTCAAGGTTTAAAAGGATGTAGCTTTGCTTACCTTTAGTTTTATGTTTTCCAGAATGTCGTATAAATGAAATCATACAGTAGGTAGCCACCTCTAGAATTTTCCATTCATTTTCTGGGATCATGATGTCATTGGGATGCAAGAACCCATTAGCCCGGTCACTTGCCTCACAGTGGAATCATTACCTCCCAGACCCGTGGGGTCTCTCTGATTCTTTAAATATTTTGGAAAGATTCTTTAAATTGTAATACAGATAAGGCTGTCGACATGTTTAAAACATCAAATGTTTCACAAGAAAGATGGTTTATGAGTGGGAGAAATTGTTATGCAGCCCTCTCATCTTAGATAAAGAAGAGTGGAGATGGGGTGGGCATAGAGCACAGGACGCCCTGCATCCTCGCTACCCATCAGCTCAGTCATTCCCACACCTTCCTTACCAGATGTTGCAGAAGTAACCGATTTACATTTTGCCCTTCCTCGGTTTTCACAATGGAGGAGTTACAAGTGAAGTCCAGATGGGGTGGGAGGTGAAGGCCGAGAACTATTTCTGGTATTTTGTAGCTTTAGTAACTCCAAATATACCAACTCTACTAGGCTGACTACAAATGAGCATGAGACCCTGAGTGTGACGCTTCCTCTTGCACTACAATGGTGCACGCAAATTATCCCTTCTTTCCCATCATGCCCTGTAGCTCTCTCCCCCGAAATTTTTTTGAGCCTGTTCAAATGATTGGGTCTGTACCAGGAACAACGCTCCCTTCCTTGGGAGCCACTTCTGTTCATCTGTCTTGCACTGCTTGCTGAGCTCTCACTGCCAGTGGCACCGAGCCCCATCAAAAGAGCGGCGGTGATACTCCAGGAATATTCTCTGTGCTGCAGCCTCAAGAGACACTCTTGATTTCCTTGTTCTGCAGTGAGTGTTTCACAGCATTTCTCCTAATTTTACCCTGATTTTGATCTTCCTGCCATTTAAAGTTTCCCCAGCCTGCAAAGCTTTTTCTAGCATTATTTTGCCCTGGATGCACGATGAGTTTTCACAGATGCCACCTTTAGGTTTATATTCTACATTCTCCTCCACCCTGCCACAGCGCAAGCACACCCAGGGTGTGCTCAACAGCCACGTGGCAGATGGCTGAGTGTGAGCCTCCTGCAGGTGCTGCACATGTCTGTTCTTCAAGTTGGGCGCTCACTGGCCCGGGGCAGTGGAGGAAGCTAGGATCCAGGTCCCTCTCAGAGGGCGCCTAACTTCTGAAGAACTGGAAGAATTCAAGTGACCAGGCTGGGGAAAGGGAAGTGTTCAAAGTCCTTACACAAGTTAGAGGGAGGTGCAAATAGGGTGTGATCAGCACTGCGCTTCCAGGACCTGAAGGGGGTCGCTTCTGAGGGTGTTTGGCTTTGAGGCTGGTTAAGCCACAGGAAGTCTCTCTCATTCAAGAATCTATACCATGAGGTTTGAAAAACAGACCAACTGAAATCAGCAGGGCCCATCCATTCACTCCTGAACGCTCTCTGGGTTCAGCTACTTAGTCTGAAGACACCAACAGGTGAATGAAGCTTTCTCTGAGTCACAGAGTCCAAGCGTTAATACCAGATCACCTGATGTTAATTAAGTCACAGCCAAGTCCACTGCCTGCCCAAGGCTTCCACCTGTTACTCTTAGCTGCTGGGAAATAAGCTGAACCCAGGTCAACAGTGATGTTTCCATTTTGTTTAGCTGGATCCTGAAATAAAACCATTTCAAGTTTGAGGGAGTGTTGGCACATTACCCTGTGGTACAGTCACCACCAGAAAGAAGTCCAGCTCACTCCAGCTCATGAAATATTAATGACGAGCTGGAAGTTACTTGCACTGACTTCTACATAGTCAAATGGACCAAAACTCCATTCAGAGCTGTATCTTCCACTTTATATGACACAGACAGCTAACAGTTCTTAGGAGCTCATGGGTTAGTGAGAGATCTTAGCTCTTCCTCTGTGCAAAACTATGAGTCTTCAAAAATTTTTTGTCTTTTTATTGTCTGAATAATTTGGGGGCTATTTTAAGAAAAAGCTAGTTCATTGTTCTAGGAGGGGAAGTCAACTGAAAGCTTACTAATAACAATAGACATTTTAGAATTAGAATTACTTCCAGATGGATGCTTACACGTCCTCACCTCTTAAAAAAATACGTATGTTACCATCTGTTTTGCAGTGCCTCTGAATGGAAATCTTTACTCTCCTGTTTAAATAGCTGCCACCAAGTTTAAGACTATAATAGTAATGTCTTTCTTTTCTTTTCCGCTGTTATTAAATGGACGTTTTGTATAACTCAACTTTTATGATTGCTGATGGGAAATACTAGAAATAATAAGAGTATGATCTGAAGGAAATTAATCAATTATGCATGTTTTAACTTGTTCTTAGTATCAACCAACAATTAAAGAACATTTTGCGAGTACTGATTGAAATCTTTATCCTGGGCTTTCCTTATCCCAAGAGACCACAGGGAATTTCTCAAGGAGAATGGAGATGGGTGCATTCCCAATGATAACCTAGGTCAGGGGCACCTTGGAAAGTACTAAACGCATATTAAAATCTTTGTCTGTGGGGCTGCTTTAGGAAATCTTCAGATCATGAAGGAACGTGTCAGGCAGTCATTAACGGTTTGCATGAGAATTTCTGCCAGCTTTTTTAGTGTTTCTCAGCAAGGAATAGGCTCTCTAACAAGAATGTATGAGTGAATTGCTGCAAATAACAGAAAAAAAAAGCAGGACAACATATTTGCAACATGTAAAAATTAATGTCCAAATTTGAACTTATTTCCATGGACAAACCTCCCCATTTTCTCCCTCTTCCTATCTTGGTAAGCAGGGCGCTGTCTATCCAGTTGTCTAAGAAAGCTTGAAGCTACCTTCTGCTCCTCCCACTTTTAACTCATGGCAAAGCCAAATGGAGTCTCCTCCCAAGATGTCTTTCATGTCCACCCCCCTTTCCTTCTCCACATGCCTAGGCCCTAGTTAACATCTCTGGCCTTGGATTATGAAGAAAGTCTCCACATCAGTCACTCTGCCTCTATTCTGGCCCCAGATCATGGAAAAAGCGTAAAATTCTGGAAGGAGCTATGAGAGAGTTATCACTTCCCTTCCTCCCTCTGTGGTCTTTCTTTTTCACTCTTCCTTTTGAGGCAGCATTTTAGGTGGTACTTGGTAGGGAAGGAGTTGACTTTGGGATGAGTGTGCTTTTGCTTTGGAGGTACATTTTTGTTCTGGATGAAGGCAAGGCTGGGGAACTGAAGAAGCACAGTTTATCGAGGGCACCTGGCTGGCTCAGTTGGAAGAGCATGCAACTCTTGATCTTGGGGTCATGAGTTCAAGCACCATGTTGGGAGCAGAGATTACATAAAAGGAAAAAAGAGGGGTGCCTGGGTGGCTCAACTGGCTAAGCATCCGACTCTTGATTTTGGCTTACGTCATGATCTCAGGGTTGTGAGACTGAGTCCTGCATCGGGCTCCACATTGGGCGTGGAGCCTGCTAAAGATTCTCTCTCCCTTTCCCTCTGCCCCTCTCTAAAAAAGAAGAACAACAGGTTTTCTGCTCTGGCTTAGGCTCTGAAGAACCTTGAGAGAAGCATGGAGAGTGCTAGGTCATCAGCTAGGTCATCAGGATTAGAGATCTGGCAATGAGCATGGGCAGAAATTGAGCAGGAATGTGGTCTGCTTCTCATAGTTTCTTCTTGTGTGCTATCTCTCAGGGACCTAACTGCTGTGGAAAGTGGATAGCTAGAGAGCAGATGTAGTCAAGGTAAGGTTAATATTAATTCTGGGACTATGTAACTAGCATTCTAGGTTAGTCAAATTTGACACATTTTTCTAAACTGATATTTCTTTTCCTATGACGATTGTTGGACATCTCATTTGTTTACTATATCCAAAATATTTTAAAAAGAAACCTACATCAAAATATCAATACAGTGATTTTTTTTCATGATGGTAGAATAGCAGTGCCTAGCATAGAGGAGGCACAGATGTCAAACAAAACACATATATTTATACTTGTACATATATGCACATCTATATAAACATTCATACATGTATATATAAGGATAACACAATGGCTTAATAAATTAACCTGCCCATTTTCATTTAGAGAAAATAAATGGCCAGTGTATGAATGGATTCCACCTGATCCCTCTGTCAAAAATATAAAAATCAGTCATTTTTGTTTTTACATTAGCTTTTTTGGAGCACCTGGGTGGTGCAGTCGGTTAAACATCCAGCTCTTGGTTTAGGCTCAGGTCATGATCTCGGGGTCGTGGGATTGAGCCCCGCATCAGGCTCCACCCTCAGGCTCCACCCTCAGCGCAGAGTCTGCTTAAGTTTCTCTCTTTCTCTCACTTTGCTCCCCCCCACTCTAAAATAAATAAATCTTTTTAAAAAATTCGAAGTTTAGCTTTTCCTTCATTTTCATGGCAATCCATAACCTAACTACTAAAACAGGGAATGGCACACACAGACCCCCAGAAGAGGTAAAATAATGAAGAAAATGCCAAGTATGGTGATATGGCGCAAACTACATTGTTGATGGGAGTTCACACTGGTACGACCCTTTGGAACACTCACACAATCCACAAAAGCTGACTATATGCACACCCTCTGACCCAGCCATTTCAGTCCCTAGTATCCACTCCCCAGAGAGGTTGCACCAAAAGCATGCATTAGGATATTCTTGCATGTACTACACATAATCGCCTAAAACTACTCAAATGTTTCTCAATAGTAGAATGGATAAATTGTGGTATATTCATACAACAGACTAGGATTCAGCAATGATTGATCCACAATTACCTCAACATGTGGATGAATCTCACCAACAACGCTGAAGTAAGAGAAGCCAGGCAAAACAGACTATTTACCGCATGGCTCCATTAAAAGAAAAATACAAGCCCTGGCAAAACTGTTGTCCACTGTTAGGAATCAGAACAGTGCTTCACCTCAGTGAGGAGGTTTCTGGGAACCTATAATGTGCTGCTGCTACCGTGCGGGTGCGGGTTACAGGGCTGTACTGAGATGGTGAAAATGGATGAAATCATATGTGCCCTTTTCTATTTGTATCCATGGTCTTAAAGAAAGCTAAAATGAAGACAAGGCAGGCTAGAGACATGATAATGGCAGACCG
The DNA here is from genome assembly GCF_037043125.1 of Eumetopias jubatus. Classification (NCBI taxonomy): domain Eukaryota; kingdom Metazoa; phylum Chordata; class Mammalia; order Carnivora; family Otariidae; genus Eumetopias; species Eumetopias jubatus. The sequence goes on from NW_028274810.1 coordinate 183,357,673, forward strand.
GTGGAAGAGAGGTTTCTAATTATCTGGATGTCTGTCACCTGCCAGGGCGTCTGACGTCATGAGCCTCCCAGGCATCATGAGGCAGGGGAACAACGTGCCTGGGAAGATTTGGCAGCACTAACAGCCTGCACGCCAGCCTCCACATGCTGGCTTGCCTCCTCTCTCCTCTTTCAGTGTGCTCCTTTTTGGTTTACTCTTAATGCAAGGTGTTTGCCTTGTGCTTTCAATGTTTTTGACCCTTCTGTCAGAGGGCCAGAAAGCATTATGGAGGAGGAACTTTGCAAAATGTGTAATAGTGATTGAGATGGTGTCCATTTCATACAGAAATCCTACGAAGTTCTTGGCATAAATCTGGAGCCCAATAAGCACAATCATGGCCTTGTGAAAGATTTTTGTGTGCTCCGGCATTGCTGGATATTGTCCACAAGACACTGTGGGAAATGGTGGCAGGGATATGCTCTTCACATCCTTCCTGGATGCTTCGTTTCACAGTTTCTCAAATGTGGAAAATATGCCAAGTCTTTGATGACGTTGCAGGAGGATCAGGCAAAGAACGACCCGATTAGGGGCGCCTGGGTGGCTCAGTGGGTTAAGCATCTGCCTTCAGCTCAGGTTCTGATCCCAGGGTCCTGAGATCGAGCCCCACGTGGGGCTCCCTGCTCAGCGGAGAGCCTGCTTCTCCCTCTGACTGCTGCTCCCCCTGCTTGTGCTCTCTAATAAACAGAATGTTAAAAAAAAAAAGAATGACCCGATTATAAATCTAGAGTAAAAAGGTTAAAAATATGACCATGTTGTTTGTTTTCAAAGGGTTTTCCTGCTGAACTGGTCACACATGTACTGAGCTCCAGCCGAAGCAGTCTGTGTTGCAGGCGGGGGGTGGGGGGGGAGCTGCGGGGTGAGCCTGCCTGTCTATGCCACGGGCTTATGTTCTAGGCAGAGAAACACAAAACCATGACAACAAATAGGTGAGATGCTAAAATGGTTGATACCCTATAGCATGATGAGGAGTTGTGGCCAGCGAGGGTCTCTGAGCAGGGGACACCTGAAGTGAGACCAACGATGTGGAGGCAGGTGCACACAAATGTTAGGGGGGATGCTTCTAAGAAGAAGGAACTGCAAATACAAATGATACTGGCCTGTCCCCGGAACATGCGGGAAGGGTGGTGAATGATGAAGGGATGGAGGGCGCGCTGAGGACACGAGTCAGGGAGATGAGAATGGGCTGAAGTCCTCAGAGACCAGAGAATTTCTGGAGGGGAGCACCAGAGTGAGCCAATGGGTGGGTCACAGGCATGGGTTTCAGGACGAGGCTTCTGAGGAGGTGCAGTGGGTCATGGCCGACCCTATGGATGGTCACGTCAGTGAGGGCTGAGGTGTGGGAGGGGAAAAGCCTTCTGGAACTGAGAAATCATGAAGCTGAGAGACCAGAGGGGAGCACAGGTCATTTACAGGGATGTTGAAGAAATCGGGAATGAAGACAGGGCCAGTGCTGGAGGAGATGATGCCCACATGCTAGAGTCTTCTACCTGAGGGCAGGGGCCAGAAGGTGAGCAGATGATGGAAAGGAGCAGAAGCAGAGGTTCACTCTAAGGACATGCATTCGAAAGAAGTATTTTTTTTTTTTTTTAGTTGTGGTAAATTTACATAACATAAAATTTATCATTTTAACCATTTTTAAGGGTACAGTTCAGTGGCGCTAAACACACTCACACTGCTGTCCAACCATCACCACCATCTGTCTCCAGAACGTTTTCATCTCCAACTGAAACTGAATTCATGAAACACCAACATCCCATCCCCACCTCCCCCCAGCCCCTGACAACCATTCTACTTTCTGTCTCTAAAATTATGAGTTGTTTAGGTACCTCGAATAAGTGGGACCATACAGTATTTGTCGTTTCGCGTCTGACTTATTTCACCCAGCATCATGTCTTTAAGTTTCATTCATTTTGTAGCTCGTGTTGGAACTTAAGAGTAGGGTGTTGGAGGGAAGAATGTTTTGGAAGTGGCCACAGAGACACCCACCTAACTTCTAAGAATGGAACTAAGCGGTAGAACTTCAGTGGAAAAACGTCTGCAATTACCAGGGCCATGGGGGAAAGTGCTGTCTTCCGAGAGTAGCCATATTTCAGTGAGAGAAAGAAGGGATGGTGAGACACTTGTGAAAAACTGGGGCATTCATTCTGCTGGCAGACTGAGTTCCAGAGAGCACCGTGGGCAGGAGGCAGAGGGGCATGCGATGGAGCCAGATCACGGAGGTATGCATCCCTGTAGCGACAAGGATCAGAAGCCAAGTGGGAATACCAGGTTTATTTGGAGAGGTCCTGCAGGTTTGGGCTGGCACTTAAAGAATAATCATTGAACAATAATGAGCAATTGAGGGGCCCCTAGGTGGCTCAGTCGGTTAAACATCTGCCTTCGGCTCGGGTCATGATCCCAGGGTCCTGGGATGGAGTCCCGCATCGGGCTCTCTGCTCAGCAGGGAGTCTGCTTCTCCCTCTGTGCTCTCCCCCACCCTCTCAAATAAATAAATAAAATCTTAAAAAAATAAATTAATAAAAAAATAATGGGCAGCTGATCCAGAATTTCTACAATGGTGTGTGGCGACCTGTGCCGTGTAGGGAAGAGATCATGGGGCTTCAAGTCAGAGGGTCTACTTCTACTCCGACCTTTGCCACTTGTGTGACGTGGACCAAACTACTTCATCCTCCCAAGCCTCCACCTCCTCATCCAGGTATCAGCCACCAAGAGACTGGGTGACAGTCGTAAATGAGAGAATGTATGCGAGAGGCCCCTGAAAACTAAGTGCTAATCTAATGCCATTATTATTATTAGTGTAACTTAGTACTCACTGATGGTATGTCATGTAAAAGACAGAAAGACTAATATGGGAAGTCCTTAGATTGTGTGTGTATATGTGTTTTTTTTTTCTTTAAAGTAGGCTCCACGCCCAGCATGGAGCCCAACCCCAGTGGACTGAAAAGCCTGAACTTTTGACCTTAGATCAAGACCTGAGCTGAGATCAAGAGTCAGACACCCAACTGACTGTGCCACCCAGGTGTCCCTAAATTGTGTGTTTTTTAAAAAGGATTTTATTTATTTTGAGAGAGAGAGCATGAGCATGAGCGGGGGAGGGGTAGGAGGAAGGAGGCGGAGGAGGAGGGGCAGAAAGTGAAGAAGCAGACCCACTACTGAGCAGGGAGCTCCACTTGGGACTCGATCCCAGGGCCCTGAGACCATGACCTGGGCTGAAGGTCAATGCTTAGCGGACTGAGCCACCTAGGCGCCCCCCCCCCCAAATTGTGTTTTAAGATCATAAGCAAATCCATCTCCTACCTCTGTATCTATATTTAGCAGAGAGTGAAACAGCAGGGTCCCCGCTTATCCACCCTCAGACATCTGGCACCTGGACCATTCACAAACCTAGAAGAAACCTAAAATGCCTCCTCCTGCTTGCAAGTGGTAACAAAATAGCTGGGAAGAGGAAGAATGAGGAGACCAGCGAAGAGGAGTGTCCTTGTGTTAGCTTGCCAACCAGAGCTAAGGAGCTTTTGCACATTCACCGGGGAAGCCTGGGGAGAAAACCTGCTTGAGGCCTGGGCAAGAAGAGGTCCAAATCCAGCCCTGACTTTTCCACTGTCAGGCTTTGTGACTTCAGCAATGGGCCACCTTCCCAGGACTCAGTTTTCCTGTCTGCCAGCTGAAGGATGATCACTAGCTTTTCTTCTTATTCTAAGATGCTATTAGACAGGTGAAGCATGCAAACATTGCTGAGTGAAAAAAAGTCAGATATAAAAGGCCACATATTGTAGGGCTCCTTTTACATGAAATATCTAAGAGGTGAAGCTGTAGAAACAGAAGGTAGATCAGCGGTTGCTAGGGGCTGCAGGACACAGGGGCTTGGTGGGTGAAAGCTGGGAGTGTTGGGTTTCTTCTCAATGATGAAATCATCTAATGCTCTAAAATGGATTATGGTGATTGCTACACACTCTGAATATATTAAAAGCCATTGAACTGTACACTTTAAATGGGTGAATTGTACGGTATTGTAAATTACGTCTCAATAAAATATTATTAAAATGCTGTTACTTTATATAGACTTGTCACCTGAAATGAATGTTTAACATTGTGTCAACTATAATTAAAACAACTTTTTTTAGATGCCATTTTTCAATTTACTTTAAAGGCAGCATGTTGGGCTTCATAAGTCCAAAAGAGCAGGGATGCTGGTTCTAAGTTCAGCTCTGGCCCTAACGTGGTGACCCTACGTAAGTCATTTGTCTGTGCTGGGCTTCTGGTGGCTGAGTCTTTCCCACTTGCTGTTTCTTCAAGTTAACGGTCACTGGGCATTGTTAATTTTGTTAGGTATGACAAAGGAATTCCATGACTTAGAGCAAAGACACATGAAGACAAGGAAAGAAAAATACGGAAGGAAGAATAGGGAGAGAGAACACTGGGTGGGGAAGAGCAGCTGTGCTGTGTGGTGCGCTGGGAACAGCGACACACCAGTAACACAGGCTCGCAAGCAGCGAGGGACAGAGGGCTGTGGGCGCATCATAGGGCGCTGGGGTATAGTCGGAGCATGGACAAGCTGCCTGACTCCCAAAGGAAATGCTACACCACGGCCCAAAACTGTGTACAGTGCCTAATATTTAGACAGAGTTTTTCAAGTCTGTATTTGAAAAAGGAAAGTGGCATGAAAATACTTCCCCAGGGGTACCTGGGTGGCTCAGTCGGTGAAGCGTCTGCCTTCAGCTCAGGTCATGATCCCAGGGTGCTGGGATCGAGTCCCGCATTGGGCTCCCTGCTCAGCGGGGAGTCTGCTTCTCCCTCTGCCTCTGTCCCTCCCCCTGCTTGCATCCTCTCTCGCTCTCTAACAAATAAATAAAATCTTAAAAAAAAAAAAAACTTCCCCAGACATCATGTTACAGTGGGAAATTCAGATGAACATGCCAGTCACCTTACAGCGTTTCAGTGCTCTCTTGTATATGGAAGTTGGTTGGTACAAAGATCCAGAATGCAAGCTCTTTCCCTGCTAAAAGCACAAGTGCTCTTTCCCCCAGAGAATGATCACGTTTATAGTCTTTCCTACCAACAGTGGAGAAGTGGTTCCCAAAGTGCATGTGGAGAAACAGAAATGCGTAAACCTTAACTAATTACATTTCAAATTTTATTTGATAGAGAAGATAGTGAATAAGTGCAATTAATGTTGCATCGGCCCTCACTGTGTTCAATCTTGTGCACATTTCATCTCTCTCTCTCTCTGGTGTTGAAATCTAAATAAATCTAGCCCAGAGGGTATCATGTATTATGCATGCTTCAATATAACCCTAAAAATGTGAACTGAAATTTGATGTGAATTTAAATCCTCTACAAACTCACACTTATGAAAGTGTTAAAGTAAGGATGAAATATTAAGAGTGAAGCCAGTTTCTTCTTTGGTTCTGAGTGATACAAGGAATATACCCTCCCAACAAGAAAAGGGATAAAGCCCCTCTGTGCTCTCCTAATTAGCCTCCCTATTCTCAGGTACACTCTGGATACCTTTCCATACTAGGACGAGGGTCTGGAAACATCTGATATCCTCAGATGCATTTCTGGAGGTGATACAGTGTCCTCAACCCAGAGAGTTCTCCAAATTAACAATGTGGAGGGGAAATGCAACATTATCACCATCATCCTTGCTCAAGGCCAGCCAGGGAAGCTGCAGCTAGGAGGAGGCTGTGAAAGGGCCGGGGTGGGAGGGGTAGGAGGGGTGGAGGAAGTAGGGGTACGGGGCTGTGGAGAGCTGCAGATCAAGGAGGCATTCCAGCCCTGCTGAGGGCCAGGACATCAAAGGGCCGGCCTGGAGCACACACAGTCAAGATCTTTTGGCAAACAGAGGCTCCTGTTACCCTTGCTGCATATGCCCAGACATACCTTGTGCCTGTTAGCCACTCTGTAAATGCTGAACTGACCTACCAAGCTTTCAAAAGGCCCTTAGGAAACAATGTTTTTAGTATAACTAAAAGGGGCTGGTCATACAGACACGGTGCCCTTCTGATGCGATGCAGTAGGAAGTTCAAGCACCACCCAGGAAGTGGTTTGGTCAAGTCACCGAACCTAAGTCTATTCCAGGCTTTGGATCTAACATCTAGTTTGCAGAAATTTAGGAAGTAGAGGAACAAGTTCATCATCATGAGGAAGAAGTAAATAAATTCATGATATAGGACAATCCACAGGGCAGTGGTTCCAGTTTCTTCCCCAAACTAGTGTGTGAAAAAGAAGATGGAGAGTAGACGAAGCAGACAGAGACTAAGGAGAAACGATGTGATATGGCTAGTGTTAGGGACTGAATTGGGTCTCCCTCATTTTTATGTTGAAGTCCTAATCCCCAGTACTTCAGAATGTGACTGTATTTGGACACAGGGTCTTTAAAAGGGGTGATTACAGCAAAATAAAGCCAGTGAGGTGGGGCCACGGTCATAACTGACTGGTGTCCTTATAAGAAGCAGAAATTTGGACATGAGAAAGACACTGAGGATGCACGTGCACACACAGGAGGAACATGTGAGGACAAAGAAGACAATTGTGTGCCAAGCCAAAAGGAGAGAGTCATCAGGAGAAACCAAACAGGACGACACCTTGATCTTGAACTTCTAGCCTTCAAACTGTGAGCAAATAAATTTCTGTTGTTTAAGCCACCCAGGCGGTGGTATTTTGTTATGGCAGCTCTAGCAAATGAATACAGATGTTAAGTGATGCTAAAATAGTGTTAATTTTGTTGGGTATGACAAAGGCATTGCTATTATATGGACATTATATTTTTAAATGTGATCATAAGGTTATTAGGTTTCTTAAAACTAACATTTTTATTTTAACTTTTAATGAATAACATTTGTAATGAAGCTTCCTATCATTGTCCCAAAGCAATTAGCTAGAACTATGGAAACTCTTATGGACAAGGCCTCCTTCTTCGATCACAAGCGAGAGTTAAGTCCTCACCCAGGGCTGCAGAAGGCCCCCACCACTCTGGTCCAGTCTGCTGGGGTTCTCCTAACCCATTCTGTTTATGCTGGCCACAGATCTTATAGACATTAGGCCTGGATGACTATTTGCTAGTTGAAGAATGAATTTTCCACCAATTACAGCAGATGGGTTGTAAAATGTGTTAATGTACATGCAAATTAAGGATAATAAAAGTGTACAAAAATCTGTGTTCCTAAGTAACTAACTAGCCTTCTTCTGGACTCCTTACAGGTCTGCCTGGGCAAATTTTTCTGCTGTGTCTCTTTTTCCACAAATTCTACCTTCTCCACGATCCCTTAGGGGATAGAAGCATTGGATCCTCAAACTTTGCCTTATGTCCGTTATTAGGTGTTTTCATCTTGTGATGATAGCAAGCTCCCATCCTGTTTAAAGCTTTTAGATTGTACGTGATTTGAATCTCTGAAAGCCTCTAGCATCTGAGTTATACACACAGCTTTTGTGCATATTATTTCCCTCTGGCCCTTCTTCCTTAGTACTTTTGGGGCTTGTTAAATGTCCTTAAGTTTTCCTGTTCATATGAAAATGCTGAATGTTAAAGTGGTGGATACCAAAAGGAACCTTAAGTTAGATCCTCTGACTTCACTGCCTATAGGAGATTGTCTTTAATTGAATTTTTGGTCTTGTCTTTCTGAAAGTTTTTTCTTAAGAGTGCACAATGTTTCTAAGAAATAACATTGCTAGTGGTTGAATGTCAGATTTACTTTCATACAGACTGTTTCCTACAAAAATGTAGTAATACTTCACACTTACGTTCAGGTTATAGATGAGAGGGAGGCAAACCTTTCCTGTAAAGGACCAGAGAGTCAATACTGTAGCCTTGTCGGGGGCCTTATGGTCTCTATAGAAACATCTCAGCTCTGCCTTTCTTGGTGCAAAAGCAGTCACAGACATCATGTCACTGAATGAAATGTGGCGGGGTTCCAGTAAAACTTTATGGACATTGAAATTCAAATTTCATAACATTTTCATATGTCATGAAATATTCTTCTTTTGATTATTCCCCCCAGCAATTAAAAAATGTAAACATTGAGCTTCCTAACACATCTAGATGCTGGGAGGGTGGTGTTCCCACAGAGGGCATGAAAGCTCCACGTGCCTCCCCCCATGCCTTGTCCTTGATATCTCTCCCGCTGGGTTGTTGCTGAGTTACTGACTTCCTCCATGCAAGAAGGAATGCTGCTAGCAGATTGCCTTTGGATTGGAACTATGATTCTTCCCTGAGTCCCCAACCTGCCAGCCCTAGCCCATCAAGATGTTGGATGTGCCAAGTTTCCACAATCTTGTGAGCCAATTCCTCAAAATAAATCTCTCTCTCTCTCCATACATACACACATACACACACACACATATATATTTTTTAAATGTAATAACCATTTTTTTGTGTGCAGGTCATACAAAAACAGGCAGCAGTCTGGATTTGGCCCATGCACCCTAGTTTGCTGACCTCTGTAGTAAATATATGGAAACTCTCAGTAGATTGTTTACAGTTTTAGAAAAGAAAAGATTCTAGGGCAGTAATATCCCAGTGATTATGCCAAAGAATTTCCCACCATAACCTCATGAGAATGTAGTGTACCACAGCACAGCATGCTACGTATCATAAAGAGTCTAACAAATTCTCATTTCTGCCTCTGGCCCAGGCCAATCCCTTCATTTCAAAACACATCAAACCAACTGCCTACTCGCCGCCACAGTTGGAGGTTTTGTGGACATCTAAGACTTTAGGGTTTAGAGTAGACTCTTGAGTCTCCTCTTCTGCCCCCCTCTGTTTCCTCTCCAATCTTCTCCAAGTCCATACATGGTGCCCCCATCCACCCACATCCGAGGAATCACCTTGATTCTTCTCTCTGCTGCTCAGTCATTGGCAAGCTTGCCACTCCAGACTGGACATCGGGTCTACTCACTTCTCTCCAATTCCACTGTCCGCCCAGCCCAGGTGGGCACCATCTCTTGCATGGACCACTATAGAGAGCCCCAATACCCCTTGTACTTTATCACCCACAGATTCTTCACTACAGTGGCAAGAGTTGAGTAGTTGCAATAGAGACCAAATGGCCCATAAAGTCTAAAATATTTATTGATTACAATAGAGTCCACATTTTGTGAGTCTCTTCCTGTGGCCTTCAGTGGCAATCTATGACACCACAAGAAAATCTAAACTTTTTTATCAGAGCCTGCTTTTCCCACATATGGTTTCCAAATAATGCAATTTCTCCTTTATCTGTATGAGTAAAGGCAGTAGTAATCACATCTTACATTTAATTCGTGAAATGATTCCACAGAGATTTCAAGATCCCATTTTATTAGTGGGGAACTCAGATTCACAGAGCTTGCATGATATGCCCAACTTCCCAAAGGCTGTCCCCAGACTTGAATCTAGATCATTTGGCTCTAGGCTCAGGTCCATCCCACCACCCCACAGTGCCTTTCTCTTCACACCACAGCTGTGCATGGGCCACAGTTAGACAGGTTCGGGTTATTTTTGGATGCCCATCCGTAAATGCCTCTGGAGTCGTTTTTCTAGCAGGGCTGCTTCTCATTAGAATGGAAACTCCAATGTACCTCCTTGGTTCCATAATCCCTTAGTGTTCCCAAGACAGTCTCTGGGGGCTGAGCTGATGGAATGTTTTTGTCTGCTCTTCCCAGGCTGTGTGTGGGGGAATCTCTGGTCCTCAAGGTTCTGGTTTTCCACAATTTGTGCCAAAATAGCTACTGAATTTTAGGTTCCCATCCCCCTTGGCATGAAGTGTTAAACAGATATGTAAAACAAACATCTAAAACTGAAAAAAATTCAAAGAACTGAAATGTTTAATGGTTATGCATTTTGGCCTATCTGTAGTACCATAGTTATTTGATAATATTTTTGTGAGAAAATGTAAGGCAGTTAGATACAGAGATCCAGAAATAAATCCCCCATCCTAAGGGATACATAAAAAGGCTCAGAGAGTGTCTGACTCTTGATTTTGGCTCAGGTCATGATCTCAGTGTCTTGGGATAGAGCCCTCTGTTGTTGGGCTCCGTACTCAGTGGGGAGTCTGCTTGAGGATTTCTCTCTCTCCCTCTGCCCCTCCCCCTGGCTCATGCTTTCTGTCTCTCTAAAATAAGTAAATCTTAAAAAAAAAAAAAGGGCTCAGAGACCAGCTTTTTTTTTCATTTATTTATTTATTTGAGATAGAGAGAAAGAGCAGGATCAGGGGAGCAGAGGGAGAGGGAGAAGCAGTCTCCCCACTGAAGAGGGAGCCAGAAACAGGGCTCGATCCCAGGACCCCAGGATCATGACCTAAGCCTAAGGCAGATGCTTAACCGACTGAGCTACCCAGGCACCCTGATGACCAGTTTCCATTAAGAAAATATAATTTAGGGGCACCTGGGCGGCTCAGTTGGTTAAGTGACTGCCTTTGGCTCAGGTCATGATCCTGGAGTCCCAGGATCGAGTCCAGCATCGGGCTCCCTGCTCAGCAGGGAGTCTGCTTCTCCCTCTGATGCTCCCCCCTCTCATGCTCTCTCTCTCAAATAAATAAATAAAATCTTCAAAAAAAAAAAAACTCCTGATTCTCAGAATACATATGATACATTTTGAGTAAATAAATGTTCTATCTAAATTAGTATTTATAGTTTTTTTAGGTGGGTAGAGGAAGAGAGGGAGAGAATCTTAAGCAGGATGTGCGGCTTGATCTCATGACCCTGAGATCACGACCTGAGCCAAAATCAAGAGTTGGACACTGAACTGACTGAGCCACCCAGGGGCTCCATAAATTAGTATAATTTTAATACGTTCATGATTCTGAACACATCACGAAAAGATAAGGAAAAGAAATAAAGCCTTTTCTTTCATTTATGACATTTGTTTAATATGCCCAGGTGAGTTTTTCACTTTATTAGATTTTGCAGAATCAAAAGTCATTTAAAGGGCCAGAAGTGACTTAACTTCTCAACAAAGCCTTAGCTCTAGTAGGAATTTGATAAATTCCAGTTTGTTGCATAACCAGATCCTATAATTCTTATGCCTTGACTTAAATCTGCCCACAAAACTGAATTTGGAGGTCAGACCAGCGAAGCCCACTCTCACTGTGCTGAGGAACTAAAGACTGAGATACATTGTGGCCTTGGGGACACAGACCTGAGGTGCTGTCGTATTCTCTCGGGTTAGGAGATGCCCGTGTATCCCAGAAACACCCATCTATCTCTAAGACTACTATTTTCATCTTCTATTTAGAGCAGAATCTAATTGTTTCCATATACTAATGTAGTCTTTTTTTTTTTTTAAAGATTTTCTTTATTTATTTGAGAGAGAGAGAGAGCATGTGCATGAGCAGGGGTGGGGGGTGGGCAGAGGGAGAAGCAAACTCCCCACTGAGCAGGGAGCCCAATGCTGGGCTTGATCCCAGGACCCTGAGATCATGACCTGAGCTGAAGGCAGACGCTTAATTGCTTAATCAATTGAGCCACCCAGGGGCCTCTAGTGCAGTCTTTTTTTAAAGAAACAAATGCGTAAGTCAAAATAAAAGTGTGGCTTGTAACAGAAAATTTAATATGAAGATTAATTATATTTGAATCATTCATGGAGATAATGTTAAAATTACTCCTAGCCCCCACACAGACTCTCCTCTCAAAAATTAACCAGCTGTCCTTTCCAGAGAATACTGGTAGACTTTTTAAAGTATTTCTTAATACTGTTTTCTTATTGGCAACATCTTATAATAAACCATACTGGTATGACACCAAGTAGTCAGTTGTGGATTTTACAGACAGCAGACTATTTTGAATATAATTCTTTGTTACTAAATTTTATTTATTTTGTGGTCTATAAAACACAAAAATTTTGGTAAAATATGAATTCATAAACTTACTAAGTAATATTTTCATAGATATTAAGTCATAGGTATAGGCTTTTTATATATTAAAAAAAACTTTTTCAGAACCTTGTTTGAATGGTAAAAATCTTAGAATCTGTACCAGATAGAAATATAGCAGTATAAGTGTTTAAAATAAAATTATACATGTTCAGGGGCCTAAAATAATGATGGATAAATATTAGAGGAATAATGATAACAGGTTCCACTTACTGAATGCTCTCCTGAGCCTTCTGCTGCACATTTCTTACTATAAAGTAAGTGTAATTATTCCTATTATACATATTCAGAATTGGAGGCTCAGAAAACTAAGTGAGCAAAATCAAAATTCAAACTTGGCTTTCTTTCATACTAGAGCTCATGCTTTTTACACTATGTACCTGCAATGTGAAGCATAAAGAGTTGCAGGGATCATACCATACTTCTTTTCCTTCTAGCATTTTTAAAACTCATAAAACATATAGTACACTTTGTAGTTGTAAATGGCGAGATTTTTTTAAAATAGCAAGATTTTTAATGTTAATTTTTTGAGTTATATTGGAAACAAATGATGTTATAGAAAGATAAAAATATGATCCACAGATAGAAAGAAAAAAGAAAGAAAAAAAAACTTAATTCAGGAAAAATATCTTCAAGAAAAAAGACAATAGGTCAGGGCAGACCACAGTTCCTTTGCACCAACCAAAAGGTCATATAAATAGAATCACATTTCTAAAGACATCAAAGAGCTATGGAAGCAAAAAGATTAAATTAACTGAAATTTCTGAGAGACAGAGCTCTTCAAAAGTGAGCAGTCTGTCATCAGGTAGTTTTTTCCCCTGAGGGCACTTGCTGACTCTAGGCTTGGGTTGAGAATATAATGGGACACCATAGTCTCATGTGGGAAAACCAGTCCCCATGTGTAACAAGGCCATCCTCAAACACATGCCTGGCCTCCTCAAGACATTTACCAGATGTGGAAGCCACCTGGGGAAGGTGGGCACAGAAAGCAAGCTCAAAACCTCTGAAGGGGATATTAAGTTTCTAAGTCTTTCAAGACTGAGGAGATAGAAACCCACTTGGCTCTAACTCTGAAGCCCAGGAGAAAACACTTGAAAAATGGGAAAAAGCCAGAGGCTACCTATGTCTTATTAAAATTGCAACTGGCCCAAACTCATTCCAATACCTGTTAGTACTGAAGTGGATAGCCCCTCATCCTCACATAGGAAACCCTCCAAGGGAGAGTCCTTGGGGGTGGACGATATTATCTGAATCAACACAGTTTCTTTATATATGATGTGTATATATAGTAAACATTAGGAGGTATGTGAAGAGACAGAAAAATATGACAGAAGAAACAAATAATAGATACATACAAACAATATCAATATGGGATTTAGTAGATGAGAATTCGATGGACAAAACTGATGAAAAGATGGGAGAATTTCATCAGAGAATTTAAATGTATTAAAAAGAATGAAATAGACTAATACATTGTGAACAAAACACTTTCTGAAATTAACAACTTCCTAGATAGCTTGACAGAAGCCTGGGCACAGCAGAAGACAGGTTAAATAAAATAATGCATAGGTCAAAAGAAAGTATTCAAATGGAAGAAGAGAGAGAGAGACAAAAAACAAAAAAGGATAAAACAGAGCATAGAATAAGAAACACAGGGGAAGAAAGGGAAAGTCTAACATATGTAGAATTTGAGTTCCAGAAGCAGGAGAGAAAGAAAATGGGCAAGAAGATGTTGAGTGAACATTTCCCAAAATTGATGAATGCAGATAAAAAAGCTCAGCGCTTTGAAAGCAGGACAGATACAAAATCACACATTTATTCTAACTGTGGCAAGTTAAAAACAAAGAGAAGAATTTCAAATCAGTCGGAGGAAAAGCCATGTTACCTTCAGAGAAGCATGACTTTTCAACAGAAACTACAGAAGTCAAAAATAATGGTTTGAGAACGTAAAGGCAAGGCACAGCCTGGGATGTGCGATACACATAGACACATGCACATTTTTGACAATAACTTATATCCAGAATATATAAAGAACTCTTCTGAATGAAAAAGAAGACAAACAACAGAATGGAAAAATAGGCCAAAGACTAGCAGAGCCACTTTATAATAGAAGATATACAAATGGCCAACAAAAAGATGCTCAACATCATTAGCAATCAGAGAAATAAAATTTTTAAAAATATTTTATTTATTTGACAGAGAGAGAGAATGCACACAAACAGGGGGTACAGGAGAGGGAGAAGCAGACTCCCCAGTGAACAGGGGGCCTGATGCGGGGCTCTATCCCCGGACCCTGGGATCAGGACCTGAGCCAAAGGCAGATGCTTAACTGACTGAGCTACCCAGGAGCCCCAAGAAATACAAACTAAAACCATAATGAATTACCACTACACTGCCACCAGAATGACTAAAATTAAATGGGTGGACAATGCTAAGTGTTGATGAGGACATGAAACAATATATTGCTGGTAGGATTATAAATTAGTTTGGAGAGCAAAAACAGTTTGAGAAACGGACAGTATCTAGTAAAGCTAAACACACTGGATCTATTATCCAGCAATTTCACTCCTGGGCATCCAATGGAAATAGGGCTTATGTTTGTCAAAAGACATGAATAAGAATATTAATATTAGCATTGTTCATAATAGCCCCATACTAGAAACAACTCAAATGTCCTTCAATAGTGAAATAGATAAATGAACTGTATTGTGTTAGCACAAAGGAACACTGGACAGCACTGAAACATCACAATATGTGCAACAATGAGAGAATCTCAAAAAAATAATGCTGAATTAAAGAACTAGATGTAAAGAATATGTACTATAAAATTCTATCTGAAGTTCAGAAAAGGCCCAGCTAATACAGTTGACCCTTGAACAACATGGGGGTTGGGGCACTGACTGCCCCCATGCAGCTGAAAATTTGCCTATAAATTTTGACTCTCCCCAAACTTAACTATACAGTCTACTGGATGCTAAACAGTTGATTAGCACATGTTTTATGTTATATGTATTATACACTGTATTCTTACAATAAAGTAAGCTAGAGAAAATAAAATGTTATTAAAAAATCATAAGGGACATAATTCTATAATACCATACTGTATAAAAAAAATTCATGTATAAGTTGATCCAAGCAGTTCAAACCTGTTTTTCAGGGTCAACTGTATATAGTTTGAAAACTTATGAGAGTGGTTATCTGTGGGAGTAATGACTGGGAGAAACCAAGAGTAGGTCTTATGGATATGAGCTGAAATTATCCTATATCTTGATCTAGAGTGGTGAGTGATCAGTGGTGAGTGATCTTGCTCTCCAGGAAACATTTGGCAATGTCTGGAGACATTTTTCATTGTCACATATAGGGAAGGGTGCTATTGGATTCTAGGGGTAGAGGGCAGGGATGCTGCTAAACATCCTACAATGCATAGGACAGTCCCCCAAATAGAGAGGTATTCAATCCAAAATGTCGATGATGCTGAGGCTGAGAAATGCTCATCTAGATGATAGGTATTTACATGGGGGTATACTCATGTAAGGTTTATTAAGTTGTACACTGAAGATGTGTACAATTCACTATGTTATAACTCAAATAAAAAAAAGATAAAAGCAATAATGAATGTCACAAAAGCACTTACAGCTCCTCATTGAAATTTAGCAAACTTATGTAGAAACTTTGTTGCAGTTTTATGTATAGTCTAATTCATTAGAGTCCTAATGACCTAAATTTGCTAGGAATTACATTAAGTTAGGAAGAATGGAACACTTTATGTCCCAACCCCATTAAATACCAAGAAGTATCTATACTTTCCTAGCAGAAGATGTATGAATTAGTATCTGGGTTATTGCTAGGAATGGATATTTGCAGAAACACAATAAAGGTGTATGTAAAGTCCACACATCTGGGATTTTCTTGGAGCCATTCTGCTGAACTGGCTTGGGAGATTGCTACAAAGTCACTTCCTACTTAATGCTCTGTATTTCTGTCCAGAAGATACAGAAAATTAAACACATACTTTTAAGCAGTAGTCTAACCTTTGTTCCCAAGATAATAACTTTTTGCCACTAATTACCAACAAATTAAGAAATCTACTAGTCCCTCACATCTCACTCTTACTCCACCCCGAGATGTAAAATTTGCTTGCAAAGGTGGGGTAAGGCATCTGTTGCATCATTCTTTCCACTGTCTTGCATAAATGCAACAGCTATATAAGCTTATGTTGATCTAGCCATACAGGTGCTGGGAGTTGCTAACCTTGGAATAGCACAACAAACCTGTGTTCCAGCTCCTGAGCGAAAATTGTTCAGTTAGTGTTAGGAGGTGATAGGCACAAACCGAGCCAAACCACAGAACCAGGTGTACTCCTCTACTTCATTGTTGTGCTGACCTGCTGTTGTACAGCCCAGGACCCCAGGAAGTCAAACTGCTAAGTAGCTGCATGAGATGCGGTTGTCTAAATTCCAAATACTAACATGTGTTTTTAAAAGATTTTACACTTTAGAGTAAAATGAAGTAGTAAGTAGAAATCGAGCACATCCAAACCAGAACAGTTAACTGGCTTTAAAAATCACTGAGGTAACTGAAGTAAAATATCACTGCTAGGCAATAGAGCATATTACTCCTATTTCACAAATGATTCCCCGTGCAAATAGCTAGAATCTAATCATCGGGATTAGAATCAGGGCAATTTATTCTATGAATCCATCATCCTGTAATATTCCCTTGTGCTCTCAGTCACATCAAACTTTATTGTGAATGGCTGCCACAAAAGCCCATTCGATTGTACTATGAACTGACTCGTCCCATGCAGCACTGTCTAGATTCTTGAGCTGCTCAAGGTAAAATTCAGGGACCATCTCAGATAGGTGCCAGGCAGTCAGTGACTCAACACTGAGTGTACTAAATGCTAAGCTCTGACTCAGAGTGAACCCTGTTAGTTGCTGACTGATACTATATGTATTTGACTAGAAGAAGTTCACACGGTGACTTGCCTGGTGGTACACTGAAAACCAATCTGAAATATTCCCAATTGGACAGTGATTCACATTCTAATCATACTGGGACTTGACTTAACACATGTGGTTTCAAAACTCAGTTCTGCTGAACTGGCTTGGGAGATTGCTACAAAGTTACTCCCTACTTAATGCCCTGTATTTCTGTCTAAAAACACCTGGTAAGTATACAGAGGTGCAAAGTCAAGGGTAAGATACCCAGTTCATGCACTGGAGAGAACCACGGTTTCCTTTTTCAAGGAGGCAAGCCTGGTTCCTAGAAGTGCTTTCTCTGGAGGACACATCATTCCTATAATCCTAAATAACTTTGTAAGGCCAAATGCTCACTTGAAAGGCTCTGCATACAATTCCTAAACTGCTTGTGTGAGGGCTGGACCTTGAAACTACCTGTTGCACCTCTCTGTGGAAGGTGAATGTCATTGTACTGCCGCATGCAGAAATGAAAGAATTGTAGGATTTTAGGAATTGATATTCAAGTGCTTTGAATGGAAACCATTATTTACCAAGCCACTGTGTTAAAATAAGAAAGTCCCGCCCCCCTTCACTCTTGCTTGTCCACAAAATCTGGCATAATAAAATCTCCTTCTATGTAATTTTGAAGGCCTTTCCTAAAAAGCTCTCTTAAGTCAGCAGGAAGGAGATTTTAAGAATTTAAGAAAAGCTCAAAGGTCATTTCTAAGGAAAAACTGCTACAAGTGATTAAGAGAATATGCAACCAGGGGCGCCTGGGTTGCTCAGTCGTTGAGCGTCTGCCTTGGGCTCTGGTCATGATCCCGGGGTCCTGGGGTCGAGCCCCCCATCGGGCTCTCTGCTCAGCGGGGAGCCTGCTTCTCCCTCTCCCTCCTACTGCCTCTCTGCCTACTTGTGCTCTCTGTCAAATAAACAAATAAAATTAAAAAAAAAAGAATATGCAACCAAATGTGTACTCCAGTGGGACCCTGAATTCCAGTGCTGGCTCTGCCTCTAGCTTAATCTGTAATCTTAGCCTACTTTACGTAAATTATGCAACCCTACCTTTTGCTGTGCGGGACCATGATGAAAATATGGGATAGTAGCCAAATTACTGTCTGGTCTTTCTTGTGTTGTATGTAACACATGCTTTTATATTTTCCCTTATGTAATGACTTCTAGTTTCCTATTTGTTAAAGGTTCATAAACCTGTAGTAAACAGAGCACATTAGTGTGGTGTATAAGAGCCTTGGGGTCGAGTCAGAAGACCTAACTCTAATCCTATTTGGGGCCCTATTTAGCTGGAGATCTCCAGTAGGGACCTCTACGCTCTCTGAATGTTTCCTCAGCTGTAAAGTGAGGGAATCTGACTTTTATCATTCTTTGTATTTCTTTGTTTTTAAGTGATCTCTGTGCCCATCGTGGGGCTCGAACTCATAACCCAGAGATCAAGCATCTGAACCTTCCAGGCACCCCTATCTTTCTATATTCTTGGTATTATAAGAGTATTTTGGCTACAATGTTTACAATCATTTTAGAGAAGTTAGCATTTCTAGCTTCCAAGGTAAGTTTCCAGATTCTCTTAAATACAACTGACCTGGTGCAATATTTTAACGTAAACCTTGGATTTTCTGTATATACCATGACCTATTGTATATTTTTTATGCACATCTGTTTTACAAAGTGAAACATTTTTTGAAGGTTAGAGATAATTTTTAAAAAATGCTGTTTGACCATGAGACAATGGACTCTGAAAAACAAACTGAGGGTTCTAGAGGGGAGGGGGTGGGGGGATGGGTTAGCCTGGTGATGGGTATTAAAGATGGCACATTCTGCGTGGAGCACTGGGTGTTATGCACAAACAATGAATCATGGAACACTACATCAAAAACTAATGATGTAATGTATGGTGATTAACAATAAAATATTATTAAAATGCTGTCTGAAATGTGTATGTATTTCATAATTATTTGAAATAAAAAGGGTCCGGATGGTGTAGAAATACACTGTATTTAAAATTTACATATCAATAGAAAATATTTACTGTTTTTCTAATTTTGGTGATGGACATCTTCTACTTTATTATATATACTTTTTATAGCATACCCCAAAATACATTTTGTTCCTGATCTTATATAGTATTTTGAAGGCTACTTAGCCAATTTTGCATAAATATAGTAATAGTAATACCAGCTTTTGTTTGGTATGTAATAGAGCTCTTCATTTTACAGATGATAAAACGAAGGCAC
Organism: Eumetopias jubatus; assembly: GCF_037043125.1. Classification (NCBI taxonomy): domain Eukaryota; kingdom Metazoa; phylum Chordata; class Mammalia; order Carnivora; family Otariidae; genus Eumetopias; species Eumetopias jubatus. The sequence goes on from NW_028274810.1 coordinate 183,376,762, forward strand.
CAAAACGTTAAGTTACTTGCCTGAGGTCACACAGCTAGGCTGGGATTTGAATCCAGACAGTTACAGAACCCAGGACTCTGACCTATCAGGCAATACTGCCTCTCAAATGAAGAGCCATGGGCCTCCGCCAGATTCAGAGAAGGAAAAGAAGGGAGGAGAGAGTTCCCCTCTAGCGCTCTCCTCCTCCTGGATAGAAACTGCATTCACTTTCACTCCCTAACTGTCCGCTGCTGGCCGCGAGGGTGCTGCAGTAGTACCCACGGCTCCCAGCCCGCGCCCGCGTCGCCGGCTTCGAGCACTATCCACCGCCGCGTCCCTCCCGCCGCTGGGGTCGCGCAGGGCCCTGGCCGCTAGCCCGGATTTTCCTCCGAAACTGGCGAGTCCGGGAAACCCACTTCTGTTTCGGAGCGCCGCCTCCCGCAGGGCCCTTTCCCGCCCACTCACCACCCACGCTGGGTGGGCAGGTCGCAGAGCCGAGACTCCCCAGTGCCCACCGCTTCCCGCCCACTCCCCCGAACAGGGAGCACGCAGACCCCGCCCGCAAACGCCCACCCGCTCCGGCTAGCTCCTAGGCCCCTCCCCCCGCCCACTCCCCACAGCTGGGAGAGGGGAGTCACCACGCACACCCACCCTAAAAGGTCCCCCCATCCCTTCCCGCTGGCGTGACGCCCCTCTTAGGTCCCCCGCGCGCCCACGCCCCCTTCCAGTCTCCGCAGCCTGGCCATCGCGACACATTCCAACTTACCGAGCGCAGCTCCGAGAGTGCCGAAGACTCAATTGCCCGGGTTTGTTCAAGAAAAACACCAGTGGCGCCTGTACCTTAACCGACTTGGCGCGGGCCAAGGGTGGGCGACAGTTCAGTCCATTAGGTTTTCAAGAGCGTAAATGCGGGCACCGAGTCAGATCCTCCAGGGTGCGTGTGCAGGCACTTCCCGGGTCCCCCGCCTGAGTTGCGCTTTTCTTAAAGGGAGATTCTGCGATTCAGGGAGTGTCTCCTCTTCCTTCCTACCTGCGCTCAAACTGCCCGCCTCCGGCGCTCGGCCCGGTGAGAACGCCGACGTCTCCACCGCCTGGGGTTCCCCAGATCTACTTCGGGGGTCAGTATGCATTTTAGGCTTTAAGGGCTAGGCTCTCGTGTCCCCTACCCACTCACTGACCCCAGGCCACAGAGGTTGAATCGTGCGGAGGCCCTGCTGGACCCGACAGAAACTGATCCTGGTGGTTGGACGCCCCTCTTGAGACCCAGTCACACCCTAAGCCCATACACCCCCACAATACGCACTGACTGACCTCCGGGGCTGAACCGGCGGATGAGGAGACCGACCTGCACCCGCTCCCGTCATCGCGCGGACGACCAGAGCTCCGGGTCCTGCCCTGCGTGCGCGCCCCGCTTGGCCCCGGCCACCTCCCAGCCCGAGGCCTTAGAGTGAGTCCGAGAAGGGGAAAGGAAGATTGAGGATGCGGGGTACTCACGATTTCACCGTCCGCCCGGCGAGCCAGAGGGGAAGCTCCGGCCAGCTCGCCTCCGTCGGCCGTGCGCATGCGTCCCGCGTATGCCTTTTTTTTTTTTTTAACAATACCAACTGGTGGCCTTACTACGCCGCGATTGCTTTCCCCGGTTTTCCTCTTCTTCTGGCTCTAGGTCTTTCCTCTCACCTTCTTCTCCCTCTCTCACGCTCCCTCAGCTCTGCCTCCTCCCCGCCCCCTCACTCCCGCCTCCCCGGCCGGACTATCCCGGTCTCGCCTCCCTCTGGCGGCGGCGCGCTCCACTGCGGCGGAGGCTGGGGGCGGGGGGGGGGGGGCTCGCTCCGGGCCCCAAACTGGACCCAATCCGCCGCGGAACTGTAGCCTCTTCCTCCAGTCCGGAATGAGGCAGAATCCAGAGTGTGGGCCCTAAATAAGGCGAGCGCAGAGAGAGTCTGCAAGACCCCCTCTGCGCTCCCTCCCTTCGGCGCGCGGGGGCTGAGCGAGACTCGACTGTGCGGGAATGCGTGCTCAGACCTTGTGAATGAAGGGGGGCGGAGGGAGGTGCAAGTGTGAGTGTGCCGGCGGGCGCGCCGCGCGCGGAGGGCGTGCCCTATCCCTGGAGAGTCACGCCGTGGACTACCCCGCCTCTGGAGGGCAGCCCCCTACCTTCTGTCTTTCCCCGGGTGCTTCTCCGAGCTCGGCACCCGTCCCACCCCGGTACTGCCTCTGCTGGCCCCTCACTGGAAAGGAGTTCCACGCCCTCTTCCTGCCGCCGGAGCCGGAGGCCCCACTAGGTTGGGGGTGGGGGTGGGGGGGTGGCTAACTCCGGATTCCGGATCCCGTTGAGACCCTTTGCAGCTGCCTTCCGTCCCCAGGGGCTCCGAGGTCCAGGGGTAGGGAGAGACCTGGGGGTGGAGCGGAAAAACGCTGCCTCCCAGCTCCGCGGGCCCAGAGCACCGCGTATCCCTATAGACCCCGCCGTGTGCCCTCGGGAGCGTGACGCCGACCGACCGCCCGAGCCCGGCGCGGGAGCTTGGAGGGCAAAACTGAAGCTGGAAGCTGACCTGACACAAAAATAACATCACGTCATTTCCTCCCCGGCTTCCAGAGCCTGCAGACGCTGAGAGGGCAGAGGAGTGGGAGAGCGAGGAGGGGGCGGAGGCGCGTCGGGGGGAAGCTTGGTAGGAAGGGGGTTGAGCGACACGTTGAGAACGAGAGTTTGAGAAGAGACTCAGAAAGGGTGAGGACTCCCTCCCGCTTCCACAGTTTCCATTGACACTGGAAGGAAATGGTCCAGGAAAAAGTAGCTTCGAGGATCTACTGCGGAAAGGGGATGCCAAGCTAGGCGCCAGCTCGTTTTCCTTGAACTAGCTCAAGCCTCTCTTGACCTTCCTACCAAAACTCTCTGCCCCTCCTCCGGCCCCTCCCGCCCTAGCCCCTTGCCGGCGGGAGCCCCGGCTGGCCCGGGTCTCAGGTCAGTCGAGGTTAGGAAGGAGCAGGGGATGCTCGTGTCTGGGTGAGGGCGGCGGTGGGGCGTGGTGGAGACAACTGTACTCACGGGCATGGGCGAGCTCTGCCCAGCGCAGGCGTCCTCTTCCCTGGGAAGGCGTCCCCCTGGGGGTCGGCTGGGCAGTGCCAGGGCTGCCCCCAGCAGGAGCTGGAGACGGCCTGGCCGCTCCCCGTGCCCCCGCGAGAGCCCAGCCGCTGGCAGGGAGCGAGCGGGAAGCAGGAGGGACAAGTCCGGGCGCCGCCGGGGATCCCCAGAAGGGGGTCGCCGGAGAAGGTGAGAGAAGAATCGCGCGAGGCCAGAGAGCGTGCTAGAAAGGAGGCTGAGCAGCTTCAGGGCAGCGGGTGAGTCTGGGAGCTGTGCAGGGCCGGCGGCAGGAAGGGCAAGAGGCAGGGGGAGAGAAATAAAACAAACACACCATTACTGTTGGGTCTAGCTACAGACTGAAGAAAATGTGCATTTAGTATCATTTACTACAGCATTTTGAGGCTGTACTTTGGGGGTGCAAGAGAAGGCAGGTGAGAGCAAAAGGAAAGGCCTTTGGTTGGATTCTCCTTCCCCTTTCTCTCCTTTTCCCCCTCTTTTCCCCTCCCCTCTTTCTAACTCTGTGCCTCTCATTGTGGTTCTTGGACCAGCAGCTTTAATAACAACCAGGAGCTTGTCAGAAATACAGAATCTGGGACCCTATCCTGAGCTACGGCACCAGAATCTGAATGTTAACATTCCCAGGGGGTTCACATGCACCTTAAATGTGAGATACAGTGTATAGAAGCATCTTTATTCAGACTTCTTGGTTCTTTAGGATTTCCTAGTGAATGAACATCTTCTAGTTCACTTTTGCAACTTTTGCTCTTCTCCTGCTTTCCCTCTGACATTTCCCACCTCCTAAAGTGCCTAGAGCTCTCCCTGCTGAGGCACTGAAGTTGGACTTGGTTACTAGGTTCTGTTGTGAGAGGTGTCTGGGGGAGAACTGATTAGTGTCAGAAGACTGAGCAATCCCAGGCCCAGGCTGGGTGGAAGAAGGGACTGGCTGATTTGACTTGGGTTGTGCTGGTTGGCGTAGTGGGATACCAGGACTCTGTTGGGTCTCATGAGTGCACACTATGCAGGACCCTTTTGTGCACTCGATGTGTCCATCTTATTCTCAGGAACACAGGCCTTTCCACCTTGCACTTGTTGCTTAAGATATCTAAACGGCCAGTAGAAAGGTAAGATTATTGTTATTATTTTCTTTGAAAGTAGAGGGAAGCATTACTTTAGAAGTCAGAAGCCCAAGGTTCTAAACTGAGCCTTGCAACTAACTCCTCGGCTAACCTTGGGAAAGTCTCTTTATTCTTTGAATTTATCTGCTTCATTTATAGAGTAAAGGGGATTGAACTCAGTGGCTTCTTAAGGTCACCTAACTCCTCAGGCTGTCATTTTGGAGCTCTTAGAGCTTCTTGGTCCACTAACATTTAGAGAAGCTACGATCCAGAACCTAACTCAGCCAATCTAAACAGCTCCCTCAAGCAAAACAAAAAGACAGTTTAATCTGTTTGTGAAAAACAAGAGTGGTGGTTGCCAAGAAAATTGAAGGTGGAGGCGGGAAGCAGCTAATACAAGTGACAGGGTGGCGAGGCGCGGGAGGGGTTTAGGCGAGCGGGGTGGGACGGGAGTCCCAAGGGCGCGGCGGCCGCTCTCCAGGGTCCTGAAGGCGGGAGAGGCCGCGGGCGGCCTCCGCGGGTTTGGCTAGGCTCCCCCGCGCTGCAGTTGCCAGGCCCGGCTTGTTTTCTTTGGGCTGTGGAAGTCTTGTGGGAAGCGATTGTCGGGAGGGAGGGAGGGAGGAAACCTAGCAACCCATTCTCATTCATGAGGCCCTTTCTGGGAAGTCGCCGAGCGTGTTGGCTGATTTGTCTTTCGATCGTTTGTATGCGCTCGGGGAAAAAGTGGAGCTTGGTTTGCATTTCCGAGTGAGTTCACAGTTTCGCTTCCCCTTATTACCTTTTCCTGGAGAATTAGGTCTTTCTCCTAGTATTTTTATTCTCCTCGTTCATATGCTTCTCTCCCCTCCCCCGCTTTCTGGCACCGTGAGTTTATTTTAGAGGTTGGAGCTGAGAGCCGGGGAGGCTTCTGGAGAAGTGCCAACAGCTCACTCGAGGCGGGGGGGAAATGAGAGATTTAGAAAACGCTCGGAGCCGTCCTTGGCGCCGGGGAGGAGGACAGGGAACCAGGCTCTCGGTCTGGGGTTGGGGTGGGTGCTCCGCCGGCGCCAATCGAACTCGGATGCTGCGGGAAGCTGGGCTTGGGCGGGTTACAGCTAACTTCGTGCGCACCTGCAGGTGATGGTGGGCCGCGGCCGCGTCTGTCCGGAGCGCGCTGCTCGATGGCAGCAGAAACCTAAGGGGATGCGAGCACCAGGGCCTGAAGGACCCCATGCAAAGGAAGTCAAGAAAGAACCGGTTCAGCCCCTGGCGACCCAGAGCTTGAATAAGACCACCCGCGACCTTTCCCAACCAGCCTTCATTGGAGGGCTTGAGCAAAGCTTAAATCGCTGAAAATGAGCTGCAGGCACACTTCGGCGTCGCATGCCCCACTCCTAGAGGCCCGAGGGAAGCATCATGGGACTTCCGTGAATTTGCCTCTCCAGCTCATATTTTCAAATGGTTTTGTGAGAATGTGTGAACCGGTAACCTGACCCTTCTCTCTTCTTCCCTCACAAGTCCTTCCCAAGTCACTTGCAGCCCCTTCCCCCCGTCACGCTTCATTAGGCCTTTTGCTTCGGTCCTTTGCTTCAAGACAGAGACGCTTGTGAGGAAAATAGTGGAAATGTTCAGGCAGAATAAAAGTCTCAAACTCAGCCCCAGAAACACAAAACCCTGGCTCCACTGCTCCTTTGGAGACATTCAGCTTTTACCCTTCCCTACATTGGTCTTTTTCTCTCAGGATCAGCAGCCTGCTCTCCAATTCTGGCTGGTGTCTGGACACACTCTACAGTCAGAGCAAGTCTGGGCAGGGACCACAGGCTTCCCTAACAAGCAGCAGTGTGAAGCATGATAGAAGGGAGCAGTGTGCTGAAATCTGACTTCCTCTGGCCCTCCTGGTAAGGACAGTGCCCTGGGAGTATCAGTGTAGTCATAAAATTCGATCTGAGAAAGTTATCTGAGGAAAGACCTTCAGCTGCCCACAGTGCTCCAGAGATCCCTGTCTTCCTTTTAGGCCAGATTCTAGATGACAGTCTGAGGGTTTCACTAGTACTAACCACAAAGCGGAATCATCTTGGAATCTGTATTCCTAAAAGCACCACTCCTTAGGGATCCAGAAGACTTAGGCAATACTTTATAAAGATCAAATATCCACTTCCCTAATGAATCATATTGGCTATTGAACCATGCAGAGGAAAAACAGTCACCACACCCAAATAAATATACACAAAATCTCATCCCTTTAAAAGGCAAATTGAAAATTTTCATTCACCCCTAAATAATATCATTTCGTAAAAGAAACATCCATGGCAGAATTAAACTACTTCTAACCAAAAATTTCTCAGAGCTTTTAGAATTAAAATCACAGAATGGAATTTGAAATTAGATTTAATTTTATGAGATGACCTTTTTTTCTGGACTCTTTTTTATTTTTATTTTTTTAATAATTTTTTATTATGATATATTTCCTGGACTCTTTTTTTAAAAAATTCTGTTTGATTTGGTTTAGTTATTTTGTACATTTTATTTTCCATTATTTGGAGAAGCAATTCCTCCACTTGGATCTAAGAACCTAATTGGCAGTGATTTAAAACTCTAATGGCAAGTCTTTGCTTGTGCTGACTATAAAGCATGCAGATTGGAAGATGGCAAGATATAAGATAGATCATGGATATTAGAGTCACAAGTTAATATTAATTTGAGGCCAAACTATTAATAACTTGTTTCTACTAGGGTTCAATTCAAATCTTGATGTTCTTAGTGAAGGTACAACTGTTAAAAAGAATATCTCTGTAGCTCATAATTAGTTCTGACTTCATCCATTCTTTTAATAACTTTTTAAGTGGATCTATGCCTAGGACTTATATGGAGGTGTTATAAGTAGATGTTACATAATGAAACATTGATACTGAGGAAGGTGGGGCTAGGAACAGAAGTGGAGGGGACCAGAAATAAGGGCTACTTAGGTGACATGTATGTCTGGGGAAGGGAAACACTGCAGGTTCTCTCTGCTCAGTTCTTTCAGAGATAACAGGGCTCTTTGCCTTCCCGCTGGTGTTGTTAACTGAGTGAGGAGTTTAAGATAAGAGGTGGGTCTTTATTTGAATATATATATATATATGTATATATATGAATTATATGCAATACTGAACTCTTAATTTTACCCTCCAGACTTTCTCCTCCATCTCAGTGAATGGCAACTTGATCATTTTTGTTCAGGTCAAAAACACTGGAGTATCCCTGCTTCTTATATTTACAGCTATCACTCTGAATAGTGATATAGGCTGAAGTGGGTCTCTCCCAAAATCATATGTTGAAGTCCTAACCCCCAGTACTTCAGAATATGGCCTTATTTAAAAATAGAATGGTAGAAGATATAATTAGTTAAGATGAGTCATGTTAGAATAGCATGAGCCCCTAATCCCGTATGACTGGCGTCCTTATAAAAAGGAGAAATTTGGACACAGATACACGCACCAGAAGAACGTCATGTGAAAATGAAAACAGAGATGGAGGTGATGCATCCACAAGCCAAGGAATGCCAAAGATTGCCAACAAATCATCAGAAATGAGGAAGAGGCATAACAGATTCTCCCTCTGAAGAAATCCGGCTACAAGACTGAAACATAGAAACCCTGCCTCAGTTTCCAGACTGTTGACCTACCCTGCAGATTTTAGATCAAGACTGAAACATCAGTTCTAACCTGAATTTCCAACCTGCTGGCTTGCCCTACAGATTTGAGGCTTGCCAGCCAACACAATTGAATGAGTCAATTCCCTAGGATAAATCTCCCTCTCCATCTTCCCACCCCTCCTCCTCTCCCCTCCCCAATTCTCTTTCTCTCTCATCATCATCTACTGGTCACATATATATCCTATAGGTTTTGGTTCTCTAGAAAACCTTGGCTAATTATTTCTGGTACAGGTCTTATCATCATTCACCTGGACTATTGGATTATCCTCCTAGCTGGTACTTCTACTTCCCTTTTGCCTCATTTTCCCTTAATATTGAAACCAGGATTTTTCTTTAAAATGTAGGTCAGACTATGTCACTCTGCAACCCCAAACTTTCTATTGGCTTCTTGTTTCAGAGTAAAATCCAAAGTCTTACATTATCCTCAAGGCACAACGTGAATGGTCCCATCCTACCACAAAGATCTCTTCCTATACAGCTATTCTTGCAATATTGGTTTTGCATAGCACTTTTTACTACTTGGCCTGCTATGTATTTACTTCTTTGTTTGTATGATGAAAGTAGTAACTTTTTCTCTTTTGTTCATTGCTATGTCAATAGTGTCTAGAACACTGCTTGGCCCTTAACAACGTGCTTAATAAATATTTGTGGGACAAATGAATGTGAAACCAAGCTCAAATATTAATCATTCATAAAAAGGAATGGAATTCTGGTACATGCTACAACATGGATGAACCTTGAAAACATGCTAAGTGAAAGAAGCCGGATGCAAAAGGGCAAATATTATATGATTCCACTTACATGAGGTACCAAAAATAGGCAAATTCATGCAGGTAGAAAGTAGAATAGTGGTTACCAGGGGCTGGTGGGAGAGAAGAATGGAGATTTACTATTTAATGGATGCAGAGTGTATGGGTTGATGGAAGAGTTCAGGAAATAGACAGTGGTGATGGTTCTACAACCTTGTGAATGTATTTATTGTCACTGAATGATACACTTAAAAATGGTTAAAATGGTAATTTATTTTATGTTATTTATATTTTCCCACAGTTTAAAAAAAACATTAAAAACTCTTCAAGGTGTGAGCTCAGAAGAGCCTGAGAATGTCCACCCAGTGGGGAAAAACAGCTGAGTAAATCACTCCTAATTCTGCCAGAATCTCTTGGGGTTCCCTCACTTTGATTTCTGCTGCCACCAGCTAAAAGTGTTTGCAAGATAGACATTGTCAAGTCCCATTCTATTCTAGAATGTAGTGGGACATACACTGTGGTATGTAGAAGTAGAAAGAGAAGAGCTGAAGCAGGGTCCAAGAAAGGTCTTGTAGGCTACTCATTTCTTCATTCTTTCAACAAACATTTATCACATGTCTCTTAAGTATCAGGCACTGCTCTAGATGCTCTGGATTCAAAGTGAGTGAGGAAGAAAATGATCTGCTCTTATGGTGTGGTGAAGGAGGGGTAGTAAGAATCTATGTAGACTGAATAGGGCAAGTAAGTCATGGCAAGGATTTTGTATTTTATTTTAAAAGCAATTAGAAGTCACTGGAAGGTTTTAAGCAAGAAAGTGACATGATCTGATTTATATTTTTAAAAGACTCCTTTGGTGCTTTGTATTGGAGTGAATTGGAAGGGGGCTCGCATGGAAACAGTGAAAACAAGAGGCTTTGTAATGGTCCAAGTGAGAGAAGATGATGACTTGGACAGTAATGGGGATAAAATATAAAGAAATGGACAGACTGAGATATGTTTTAGAGAGAATTAATGGCACTTCAGGTGGATTGGATTTGCAGGCTGAGAAAAAGGGAATCAAGGATAGTACCCAGGTGTTCTGAGATGAGCCCTTGGGTGGCTTGCTGAAATGAAGATGAGGAGGGAAATCAAGAATCCTGGTAAACACATTTCGCAGATGCCTATGAGTTATTCAAATGGAGCTACTAAATAGGCTGTTGTAAAAGAGCCTTGAGCTTAAGATAGAGGTCTGGGTGGGAGTCTAGGAGATGTACATTTAGGAGTTATTAGCATAAAATGGTATTTAAAGCTATTGGAATTGGGTAAGATTCCTAGAAAGAGAGGAAAAGATAGAAATAGATTGAACCAATTTAAGGAGTTTGAACCACATCCAGGTGGAAATGGGGAGCCACTGACAAAACTTAATCAGGGAATTAACAGGATCAGGTTTGTACTTTAGAAAGATCTCTCTGTCCTCTGGTATTACTTAGAGGCAAGCATGACTGGAAAGAGGGACCAGGGAATAGGCTGTTGCAATAATTTTTGGGGAGATGACTTGATCTAGAAAAGTATTAAATGGAATGGCAATAACTACATGAACAGATCAAGAGATATTTTTGAATAGTGTGAACAAAATGTGGGGATTGATTAGAGGTGTGAAATGAGGACAAGAGCAAGGTCAAGGGTTAAACCTCCCAAATTGCTAGTTCAAAACCGGGTGGATGATGGTACCCATTTTTAGTGAGATAGAGAACTTAGGAGAAGAGTTTGGGCAAAGGTAAAGACAATTGCTAATTTTGAAGTGCCTGTTAGACACATAAATCTAGATGGTCAGTAGACTTTTGTAAATTCATGCATGGACTGCAGGAGACGGTGCCTGAGTGGAGTCATCAGTCCATAAGCTGTCTCAGAGCCTTTGACACTGCCCATATTAGCCAGGGAGAATGAGTCCAGTGAGAAGAGAAAAGCACCAAGGATGAAAACTTAGGGAACTTCCAGTATTTCAGAGTCAGTAAGGGGAGAGGAATTTTTAAATGAGGCTGAAAGGGAGCAGCCAGAGAAGTAGAAGCAAATAAGACAAAAGGGACATCATCTGTTATGTTCCAGACTCTGATTAGATGTTATGTCATTTATTTCTTTTTGCAATCCTGCAAGCAGGTATTGATCTCTCCATTTTACAGAAGACTGTATTGAGACTCAAGTGAAATAATTTGGCCAAAGACACTTATCCAGAAAATAACAGAACAAGTCTGAAGGAATTTAAAAAACCTTGGACTATAAAGTTTCTACCCTTCAGTTTTTAGCAAAAGGAATGAATTGTGTGTGTGCGTGTGGGCGGTCCTGTGTACATATATTTGTATATGCATAGACTACCTCTAAGGAGGACACAAAGAAGCTGGTAAAACTGAAGAGTGGTTGCCTTGGGTGGATCAGGGAGTAGAGGTTGGCGACTGGCCAGATGGAGAGTTAACCATATTGTATACACTGTTATGCTCTGTATTACTGTAATAGAGTCTGTAATAAAGAGTTGGCTCCTTTATTTTTTTTTAATGCTTGACTGCTGACAGCTTTCAGTCCCCACTACTCTCCTTTCCCTTCTGCCCCACATCTGGGCAAACTGATAGGACAGCCTAGATGCTTTCTCCTTTGGCACCTACAGGAGGTTCAAGCCATGCAAGTCTTGGCTCTTGCAGAGGAGAACCCTCAATTCCAGCCCTACCATAAAATCCCAAACCACTCTCCTTCTGTTCTCTCCAGCCATTTTTGAACCTGTTAGCAAGCATCTTGCCTTGCTCTCCTCAGAGGGCCTCATTATGGGAGTAATACACCTCTCTATGCTCTCTTGGTATTTGTGTGGCCTCATTGGTCTGCACAACTGAACCAAACTGGGGTGTGTGTGGGAAGGTCTATTCTGCCTTTGTAAGGGTGACCACAAGAATTGTATTAGGTCACAACTGTAAGGCTGGACCAATCTAATTTTGAATATTCCAATTCAAAAATAAAATAAACTAGAACATTTTTAAATGGTAAGAATAAAAAAAGGTCCATGTACCAAAGTCCTAAGATTTTAAGATCCATATGGGCATTCTCCTCCATATTTCTTATCTGCTAGCTCATTAAAAAGGCTGAAAACACAAGGCTAAACTAAAATGAACTAAAATCTGTTCTCTTTCTTCCATACTATTCTATATCTCCAGAGATCAGGAAGGGACTTATTATTACGCAAAATATCAGAAAATTTGAAAGGAAATTTCAAAATGAATTTTTGAAGCTTTATTGATGTTTTTCTGGAATCTCCAGCTCTATAAAAATTGCATTTGTCCAAACTACCATATTTTTTTAAAAATCATGGATTCTTACAATTAAAAAATATTTATGTATATATAAGCTATTCTTGGGTTATGGTAAGCAGTACTTTAACAAAATCCCCACTATATTTTGCATACTTATTTTTATCATATTTTTGACATTATTTTACCCGGATGTGCAAACACTTACAAAATGTTCTCGTACATGGATCTCACTATTACCACGCCCTTGCTTACTGCTATTTGGTGAGGAAACTACGGACCAGTGAGCTCAGATGATTTCTGTTAGGCTAGCAAGAGCAGAACCGGGCCACTGACCGGTGCTTCCTGACCGTGGTGCTTCTTGACCCATATCCAGGAGATGTGGTCATTATTTACTGATATCAGTAATGAGGATTGATAGTGACAGTAATCAAGGACAACGATATTGTTGATCCATGTCTCTGAACGCCTCTGATGGCTGCTAAATGTAGTTAAGTGCCTTTGACCACATTATTTCTCTTAGACCAAAATTCCAATTTCCCTTCCTTCTTACACGCAGCAAGTAATGAGAATTCCATGACTAGCTTGCTTCCAAACTGCCATTGGAGATTGAATTTCTGACTTCAACTCTGTAGGCGCTGGATCAGTTAATCACATGGCTGCTCATTCTCTACTTTCCTTGGTAATACAGTTACTTCTCTGAGGTCCTAAAAGGACAATACAGCTTTTATAATAGCCTGATTTACCTAAAACTAAGGAACAGTATTTTAAGCACTAACAGAGAAGCCCCTAACATTTTAGATAGTAACGAATACACACCAAAGTGAAGGCTCTAGGAGAATCTGCCTCACATGGTGTCAGACACCATGTTAAATCCATGGAGTGCAGAATATTATTATTCTGAAATGAAATACAATATAGTGGAAACTCTGTATAATTCATAAAGTTCCTATTTAATTATTTTTTTTCAAGAAAACTTCTAGTCTTAGCACAGCCAAGCTTTGCACAGTGACTGACAGGGTCTAATATAGTTGTAAATCATACATTTATTTTTCAGTTTATATGCAGCTTCTCTTAAGAAGATACGGAACAGGTCAACAAGGGTTCATATCATAATGTTTCATCCTAAGGCTTTTCAAGGATTGATGATTGATGAGAAATGAAAAACCCTTTCATCAAAATCCTAAGAGCCAGTGGAAGCAAACAGAAGCTTGAACAATGCAAGTGTGAGAAATGCAGGGGACAGGTCTGCTCACATAATCAGAAGCCTTTTTTTTCTTAAGTTGTCTGTCTATAAAAGTTTGTAGCACTGCTGTCATTTGAATCCCAACATTTTCCGGGGACTCTTGCTCCCCTGGGGTGCCTAGCGGGAAGAAGTGAGAAGGTTGGCAAAAGCACAGAGCAGTGAAAAAGCCACAGATGGAGGAAAGGGTGGCAGAGTCAGGAGATGGAGGCCCTACCAGCCACATCCCTTGTGATTTTGGGTAAGTGTGTACTCACCTGGGCTGCAGTTTCCTTTTCTGCACAGAGGGATTTAGTGAAGATGGTCTTTAGGGCTTCCAAAGAGCTGATTTCTGGGTTCAGTGTGGGGCCCATTCTCTGATACATAATCACTTTCCATTGTCCTCTCTTGGGACTCCCTCCCCAACACATGGAAACGTGTGTGTGCGCGCGCGCGCACACACACACGCACACACGCACACCCCCTGCACCTTAGAGCAGAGAAGCCGAGCGGAATCCAGAGGGAGCTGTGCAGCCCAGCATGCCTCCCCAGGCAAGCACTTATCAACAGCCCCACTGTGACTTCCCCAGCTCTTCTCCAGCTCGCTTAATTAAATTACAGCATCCTCCTAAACAATTTCCACCTCGGAGCCTGCACAGCGCGTCAGTCCACTCTAACCTGTTCCTTACCCTGCAGAAGGAGGGATCTTTCTAAAAGGCAAATGTGATCATGTTACCCCCCTTCCTCTGACCATTCACTGGCTCTTCATTTCTCTATAGGCCCTAATATAGCATGTAGATCTTTTGCGATTTGATCTGTACTCTTACCCAGTTTTCTTTCTAACTATTACTTTATACTTAAGGCTCCAGGGATGCCTGGGTGGCTCAGTCGGTTAAGCGTCTGCCTTCGGCTCAGGTCATGATCCCAGGGTCCTGGGGTTGAGTCCCACATTGGACTCTTTGCTCAGCAAGGAGCCTGCTTCTCCCTCTGCCTGCCTCTCTCTCTCCCTGACAAATAAATAAAATCTATTTATTTATTTGACAGAGAGAGAGAGAGTGAGAGCAGGAACACAAGCAGGGGGAATGGGAGAGGGAGAAGCAGGCCTCCTGGCAAGCAGGGAGCCCGATGCAGGGCTCGATCCTAGGACCCTGGGATCATGACCTGAGCCGAAGGCAGATGCTTAACAACTGAGCCACCCAAGCGCCCCTAAATAAAATCTTAAAAAAAAAAAAAAGCTCCAATCATATTAAGGTTCTTTAGTTCCTAAAATCCCCTTGTTCATGTTCATTCCTGGCTCTTTGTATAATTCTCCTGCTGAATCATTATCCATTCCTAATCTGCTTCTTCTCTTCTCTCCTAGGGCAGTCTCTTACTTAGCCTTCAAGTTCTCAGCTTAGGTGCCATTTCCTCCAGGAAGCTCTCCCAGGTTGGGTTAGCTGCCCATATATTTTCTCTTGTCACAGCATTTCCTGCACTAAATTGTGATAGTTTGTGAGGGTCAGGACTTTGCCCTTATACAGATCTGTGTCTCAGAAAACCTAAAGCAGTAACTGAGACATAATGCGTGTTCAATCAATATTTGTTAAATGAATGAACTTATAAATGACATGGTCTGGAGTTGATAATTGTTGAAACTGGGTAATGTGTACATCAGGTTCTGTTATGCTATTATTTACTATGGTATTTTCTCTGCTTTTATGTATACTTGACATTTGTAATAAAAAGATTTTTTTAAAAAAATTTTATTTATTTGACAGAGAGAGACACAGCGAGAGAGAGAACACAAGCAGGGGGAGTGGGAGAGGGAGAAGCAGGCTTCCCACAGGGCAGGGAGCCCGATGTGGGGCTCGATCCCAGGACCCTGGGATCATGAACTGAGCCGAAGGCAGATGCTGAACAACTGAGCCACCCGGGTGCCCCAAAAAGATTTTTTTAAAAAAGATTTTATTTATTTATTTGGGAGGGGAGAGAGAGAGAGAGCACGAGCGGGGAGAGGAACAGAGGAAGAAGCAGGCTCCCTGGGATCATGACCTGAGCTGAAGGCAGACGTTCAACTGACTGAGCCACCCAGGCGCCCTATAATAAAAAGATTTTTTTAAAGACATGATTTTTAACTTCTAAACAGCATATCTCAAATCTTCTTAAATTGCAATAGACAAGAGAGACAGCAGGGTAGAACCTGCCACAATTCCATGCACAAGCCTCCTGGGCATGAGGTTTATTAAAATGGCTGTTCAGAGAAGGTGTGATGTGAAAGGGAACACAGGCAGGTCTTCTAGAGTAGCCTGCCCTCCATTTGGCTTCATGGTCCCGGCCAGATCCACCAATTTCACACTGGTGGAGCTCAAAAATCAACAAGCAAGATGGCAAGAACAAGGGAAGATGTTGTTCTGTCCAAAGTGGAAATTTGTGACAGGGCTCAGGAAGGCTGCATGAGCTTTGTAGCTTTTCCAGTTGTTTCTAATAAACCAGGCTTTGTGTGAGTCTCACTGAGGCTGCACAGGACCCTGGCCCAAGGCTTTCTCTCTCTTCTGGCTTGGCTGCCAGGAGAACTTGTTAGCCTTCATTGATTTCTTTGAGTTGGACTCCACTGAATTGGATTGCTTCTTTGCATTTTAAAAGGGGTATTTTTCTTGAGGAAGCTGGAATTTGGCACGGACTTGAAATTTCATATTTTGAGACCATTCAGGATCCATAACTATCATTAATGTCCTTCATGGCACTTGGACATTTGGCTGAAGAAAGATTCTAACAACGGCCTTAGCTTGAAGAGGTAGAGAAAACTCAATATTTCACCTATGTGGTGGGAATAAAGTAGGAAAATAATACATTTCTATCTACTAATCAATTGGCAAATCAGTATTGACTGGGTTCTTGGCATGTGCCCGGTACGTGTAAGGTTCTACCTGTAGATGGGAATAATTAGATTAACTGTTGTGGGGTGGGGGGGAACTGGGTACAAATCAAGCATGGGTTCCCCAGGATAGCAGCACAGGACCAATGGGAAGCCTGCACCCATGGGTGGAGATTGTCTTTTAAAAGTCAAAGGATCTGATTTAAAAAGAACCTAATAAAATTATGTGCATGAGGTATGATTGTCTTGATTTTACAGATGATAAAAACCAAGACAAAGAGAATTAAACCCGACTTAGACCTGAATTCAAAAACCAGTTCTTGCCAGTACAAAGACATTGCTTTTATGCCATCCTATTGCCTGGTTTGTACACCAAAAAGATGCGCATAACTGAACTTCTTCAGCTGGGATAAAGGATGTCTTCAAGGAATCAGACTTCCATCTGTTACAACTGAGCCTCAAGTTTTACTAGTTTGAGATCCTGCAATGCTGTGATGTCCACCAGATGTCAGCATTTACCTGTTCTTTCACTCCCTCGGGTCTTGCTGTTAACAAAGTTACAAAGTATTAGGACTGACTATTAGGTTCCTTAAAATGGTTTTTGCATCTGGGCAGAAGGTGAAGGGCTGTGTGCCCTTAGGTGAGGGTGCTGCTGATCGCTGCATCTTGACTCAGTGAGAAGGAATTTGAAAATGTCACGAGCTCTTTTTTCTCCTCTCCTTTGTGGTTTCGGGTATCTAAAACCAGCTCATTTGTGATGGATGAGCCAAGCAAAGTTATAACCTGGCCTTTGGCCAAGACTACACAGAAAAAGAGGAGGTTTTGAAAGTGCCAGCAGGACGCCCGGAATGTCACGGCTTCTCTGTAATCAGCAGCAGAAGTCAGTGCCAGATGCGTCTGAGATTTGGACCAGGCTGGAGTGTGGCTTCTGAGAAGGGGCCAGAAATAGCCCCAAACACCAGGTCTCTCTTCTGCTCAGCTTCTACAAGCCTCAAATTACACTACTGCAAGTTCATTCTTGTGGATCTAATATTACCATTCCCTCAAGATTTCGTGACTACGAACAATCTGAGAAGTCATTTACATCTAAGTGCAAATGAATTTGAACTTTATTTTTTTTCTAATGGGAGAGACCAGGCCAGAACAAGACAGTGAGGTGCCTCAGGGATGCCTGGAAATGTGGGGGAAGGGTCTAAGGTGAGGGGTAGGGGAAGAGCGAAGGTGGCAAACTTCTGTGATCTCCTGGGCTGGCCCAGGTTGATGGACATGGTGCCTGAGAGACCTTCCTCTGCTTTCTGTCCCTCATATCTCCACATCTTCACCTTGCCCATCTCAAATGTTGCAAAGAATGCACAGAAGACAATGATTGGTCCCCCAAAGCCTGGAATCCCTTAGGGGCCAACAAATGATGGAAGATGCCTGCCTTTCTTTTCCAAAATTGCCACTTTGGCAAAGGGGAAGCTTACTGACCTTAATGACACCAGCAAATTGTTAAAAATAGTTAGTTTGCAGCTATTTTTAAAGAGAATACAAACATGGAAAAAGGAAGCGATAGTATCTGGCTTTTATTTGCTTATCATATGTTTATTTTTCAATCTAGCAAACTTGTTCTGTAACAGAAGTGTCTCTATAATTAAGTACATGTCCTCCTTGGATGACGCTGATGGTAGTAAAGCTCTCTCCTCAACGGAAAACTTCAAAAAATATACCCTTCAGAACATGTGACATTCTGGGCAAATGGTCACAGATGAAAGTCTTAAATAAATGGGGTTCAGTCAAACTTGCAGAAGCAGAGAGAGCAGATTTATTACAGAATGCAGAAATGTGTGAAATTGGTAATATCAAATGCTTTGATCATTTCTTTCTAGTAATGTTTTATTCATTCCATTTGGTCATTTCTGCTCAACTATTCTTACACAATCTCGGGCAACCATTAATGATAGTTTATAGGTAAAAATATTCATGTAGCAATGTGTCTGGGTTACTGGATGACCCGCACTGACTCGAGGGAGCACAGAGGATCACACGAAAACCTCACAGTCCCTCATGTCTGGGGAAGGTGAGGGTTTGTCTGGTGACTCTAGACTTCAGTTGCTGTGGGGCCTCCCACAGATCTTTGCTAAATTGGGGATAAATGGAGGAGATGTGTGGATTTATCTCTGAAACGTGATCATAAAGCCTGCAAGTGATAGATACAAAAATGCCAGATCTCAAACGTCTAAATTATCACAGTCTCCTTCGAGTGTCATGGTTACTTTGGGAGGCCATACGCTGGTTCAAAGTTGCAGTCACTCAAAATGTGCTCGTCAGCTCCTCTAAGATTGTCTCTCAGCCTACGGAAGGGCCAGAACAAATTGATCCAGGGGTAGATACCAGACCCATACTGGGCCAGATTCTCTCTCTTGGGAATTGGAAATGAGAACATGGAGATGCAATGATGGGAATCTGCTTTTAGGTGCTGAGCTGTCTTTCTAGCGCCTTCCACAGACTCCTAGGCTCAGGTTCCTGAGCTGCCAGGCTCCTGCCTTCCTGCTGTTTCCTTTTATCTTCTGGTCATACACAGTTTGAACAGGCAGTTACCAAAATGTGTTGAGACTATGCTTATGCTATTTTACTCTTATTTCAAATAAAAGTCCTTAGCATGCTCTATCACTGGAAAATGAATTCTTAGAATTTTTAGTGCTGAGAATTCAAAATTATGTAAGCACAATATATTCTTATGGAAAAACATACTTGGTTACATCATTGATGTCAAATTTAATTTCTTATGTAGTCTGCAATTTGGGTTTCATTCTTGACTATTTGAAATATATTCCAATAGTCACTGCAGGGTTTAAACTAAATATTATCTGTCAGCATATGTGCTTCATTTTAAAATTTAGTTTTTCAGTCATTTTATACGCAGTAACTATGAAACCATTCTATGGACATTTCTAAAATAAACTCCCACATGACACAAGCCTAATCTGAATTGCTTTTATCCACAGAATGGAAGTACATGGTTCATACAGAACCTATGACAACAAGTTTACTATAAGAGGCTCCCAGTAAAGTTCATCTACATCTTTGCCTTCCAAGAAGGCAAAACTTTAATGTAAATTTCTAAGATATTTGCAGTGATTTTATGGTTTTGTGAAGGTTGGCTTGATTTCTTTTTGAAGTTTATTTATTTTTTTAGTAATCTCTACACCTAATGTGGGGCTCAAACTCACAACCTTGAGATTAAGAGCAGCATGCTCTTTTGACTGAGCCAGCCAGGCGCCCCAAGGCTGGCTTGATTTTGACAGGAAAGCCAAATAACATGGTTTTATGAGATCTTTTGAATAGGGGAAATGAGACTTAGATATATTTTTTCCTAACCATTAATTTAAAATCCTAGCATTATAAGATTTATGATAAAAAGCCCAAACCGTATAAGGAGGCCAACCAGGACTTTTACAGTATATTTTTAATACTTCCAGACAGGATCTTTTGCCACTTTTATTTTTATTTTATTTTTAATTTTTACTTATTTATTATTATTATTTTTTTTAGGATCTTTTGCCCTTTTTAAAGGTTTTTCTGAAAGGTCAAGATCAGTTGTGCTATCCAGTGAATGTGTGAAGTGTGTGCTAACAGCTCCCACTGTGGCATAAATAGATATATTTATGTCGTATTTATGTATTTATGTGTCTATTTATTGTTTAATTTCAAAAGGTAAATTCTAAGCTCCAGTCTTTGAGATTTAAAAAAATCTTTTCAAATAAAAAAAACCCAGAGCAAATATACTCATGAACTCTCATATCCATCACTCAGTATCAACATATTGCCAATTCTGCTTCATCTCTTACTCCTCCTTATTCTCCACTTCCCCTGTTATTTTAAAGGAAGTTGAAGGTCATATGTCATTTCTTCTGAAAACATTTCCGCTTGCCTCTTTGGGACTTAAAAAAAAAAAAGCATAACCACAGTCTCTTCTGACTTCCTTTTACCGGACATGAGGAGTAGAACCGTTGTTTCTTCTCTTCTCCCTTCCTCTCTTTGTGTCTGTGAATTTAATTTGGAGTTGTAAGCCTCTTCCCTCATTCATTTCTCTTTTTATAATATAACCAAAGTTTTAAAGAATAATCACAGTTTGCAGTTACTTTTTACGTCTAATATCTCCATCTGAGCGGCTGTTTCAATAATTACCATCAGTCCTTCCCAACTGTGACTTCCATATTTTTCATTGTTCTGAAACATATTTTCATGTGACTTATACAGGAAGTGTGGCTGTGTCATAATCTGTATACTTTCATATCTTAAAATGTCTTTCTCTTGAGTTAGGGCATGAATGACACTTGCTTATGAATAATTCTTGGGACGTAAAGTTTTTTTCCTCAAAGCTCTCTTGCTATAATTCAATTGTCTTCAGTTGTTTAGTCAGGGAATTATAAGGTGAAGATCCTTCTTGTTTCCTTATAGGTAATCTTATTTTTTCCCCTCTGGATATATACTGGAATGTTGTCTTAATTTTGAAATTTGAACATTCTATGAGGATAGTTCTAGGGTTAGTTCTATTTTCATTAAATCTGTTTGTAAGACAGTATGTCTTCTTAGATTATTGTCTGAAATCTTTATTACTTCGGGAATATAAAATTATGTTTAAAGAAAACTTGATTATTGCTGTTTCATCTACTCAGATCCCACTTTTATCTGTTCCCTTTATCTGTCCTTAAAGTGAATTTCCAAGATATGACCTCCCTATCTATTATGTCTTCATAATTTTAATTTCATCTTTCTCCTCTGTGTTGTGACCGACTTTCTCAAATATATTTTTCTATTTTGATGATCTTAATTTTTGTGGTATCCAGTCGGCTGTTAAATCTCCCTCCCTTTTTAAATTAATGACTGAATGTCTTATCTCCATTAAAACTTACTTTTTTGTGTGTGACCCCTCACTAACTTCAGAAATGCAACATCTGCTTGAATATTATAATGACTATGACACAGGTATATATTATTAAAATGCTTCCTCTATTTTCTACAGGAGTATGCCATGGTGATGCAGTCAGCACCAATCTACAGCCAAAGCCACCGTTAGCAGCAAAGACGCGCCGGCTCAGGAGGCAGACTCTCCTGACAATGATACAGACATGGTTATGAATAATTCTTGGGAATTATTCATACTTAGACATGCCCAACTCCTGTCAAGCACTTTAGTTTGCTGTGGTGTCATGTTTGGATATCAGTGTTTTATATTTATACATAGAGAATTTTCTAATATAGCCTATTATATATACACACACACGTGCACACAGATATATATATACACATGCCGCCATTCTCCTGCTCCCAGACAGCTCTTTCACATGGGGAATGGAATGGATCCCCATCTGTGCCTCGACCAGCAAAGCCGGAGCTCCAGAGGGTGGTGGGGAGGGCAGTCACAAGTCCTGACCATCCCAGAGCCTGGGCTTTTCCAGGGAAAGGCTTTGTGCAATTGGCTGGTTTTTTCCTTTCTTTTTCCCCATGTGCCTCCCCCACCCCCCAAAATCTCTGCACCAAAGCTGTTGCAGGCAATGTTGGATGGTTATGAATAATTCTTGGGACATAACTTTTTTTTCTTCTAAGCTCTCTTGCCATAAATCAATTGTCTTCAGTTATTTAATGCTTCAGAAAATTGTAAGGTAAGAAGAGAAGCACTATGTGGGTTTTCCACTGAAGTAGTAGCATCCTGCCCTTGCATAATTAGGACTCTCCGTGGCCACACCACAGTACTCTGGAAGTTAAGAAGTATCATGCTAAGCGAAATAAGTCAGTCAGAGAAAGACAGACACCGTATGATTTCACTCATAGGTGGAACTTAAGAAATAACAACAACAAAATGAACAACAATAATATTAATAATAATACAAAATAGCTATACTCCTTTTGCCTCATCTAGAACACCCTACAGCAGGTACTGGAGGGTTGCCAATTAACATTTGCATGCTAACTGTGGAAGATAGAATCACAATGAACTTTCAAATGAACCTTTTTCTGAAGAGGTTTTTAAGCATCTCAGGTGTTAAACTAATTACTACAGAATTCTTTTCAGAGGGACTTCAAAAAAAAAAAAAGAACCAATTTTATCCTTCTTATTGAACTTACTCTTTCACAAATGGAGTCAGGACAAACTAATTTTCTCTTCTGAATACATTAATGTTAAGGTGTTGGATACCAGAGGCATAATTCCTTTTTACTAAGATTTTTTTTTCTTCTTTTCTGTATTCTTTTCATCATACAAGCGCCATTGTCTTTGTAGCTACCTTTTGGGGTCTTGACATTTATTTTTCTCCTTTTAGTGCATAACATCTCAAAACAAGTGCTTTGATCAGCTGCTCAAGGGATCACATGTCTGGAACAGGGGGGCACTTAGAAGCCTATGTTCTTAGAGGTGCATTGATGTTGGAATGATATGAAAAATAATTTTGTGGAGGGGCACCTGGCTGGCTTAGTCCATAAAGCATGAGGCTCTTAATCTCTGGATTAAAACAATGATTTTGTGGAAACAACTTTCTTGCCTAAGCTCTGACCATGTTTA
The DNA here is from genome assembly GCF_037043125.1 of Eumetopias jubatus. NCBI lineage: Eukaryota > Metazoa > Chordata > Mammalia > Carnivora > Otariidae > Eumetopias > Eumetopias jubatus. The sequence goes on from NW_028274810.1 coordinate 183,399,249, forward strand.
TTACTAAAGAAGAATGCATTGACAAATATACATATAAATCTATTATCGGTAGATAGATTTGACCTCTTGCCAGTGTGGCTTTAATGCTTTCTCTCTTTCTCATGTCTGTCACTTAGGAAGAGTGATTGGCCCAGGAGATACCCTGCCTCCCACTTGAACTCCTTGCCCTAAAAGAAGGGAAGCAAAACTCCTGATGGAGAAAAAAAATTCTGCTGGAGACAGGTGTGTGATTATGTGGGTGGGGGTATGAATTTATTTTGTAGTAAATTAGTGGCCCATGTTGGGGTACTTTGGGCTGAGTGCACAGAGAAAACACTATTAAGAAGTCTGGTTTCAAGCCTATGAAATTATAGCCTACTTTCTAAATCACTATCAGAAGCTATTGAATTAGTAATAAAATCAGAGCCAAAACCCCCCCCCCCAAGGTTTAAATCACCACTCAGATGACTTCACACATGTAACCAACAGTATTTCCAAACTTGTTTTCTCATCTCTGAAACGAATCTAATGACACGAGTGCTCCTGACCCAGTGAAATTGGCTAAGGATCCAAATGAAAGAACAACTAGGAGAACCACAACAATAAATGTAGGCAGTAGTGTGTTGGTATCATCAGTATAACTACCCTTGTTTTCTTTTAACTTTTTATTTTGAAATGATTAGAGATTCATAGTAAGTTCCAAAAGAGAATGTGCAAAGTGGTCCCAGGCACTTTTGGCTCAGTTTTCCTAAAGGAAACTGCATGACTCTTGTACAGTATCAGAGCCAGGAAACCAATATGGGTATAATTCATAGAGCTTATTTAGATTTCCCAAGGTTTACAAGCACTCGTGTGTGTGTGTGTGTGTGTGTGTGTGTGTGTAGTTCTAAGGACTTATATCACATCTGTAGGTTTGTGTAGCCGCCACTGAAATCAAGATGAAGAATTGTCCCAGCACCACAAAGTTCCCCCATTCTACCCCTTTGCATTTACATCCACCACCTTCTCTGCATCCTAATCTTTGGCAACCACAAATCTGTTCTCAATCTCTATAATTTTATCTCAAGAATATTATATAAATGGAATCACACAGTTTTTGGCTTTCTGGGATTATTATTTTTTCACTCTGCATCATTCCCTTGAGATTTATCCAAGGGACATGTATCAATAGTTCATTCCTTTTGTATATCAACAATTGATTCTTTTTTGTTGCTTCATAGTATTCCATAGTATGGATGTACCACAGTCCTTCATTCATCCCTTGAAGGAGTTTCTTGGGTTGTTTCTGTTTTTGGTTGTTGTGAATGAAGCTGCTGTGGACGTTGATGTACAGATTTTGTGTGAATGTGGGTTTTCATTTCTTTTTTTTTTAAGATTTTATTTACTTATTTGACAGAGAGAGACAGCGAGAGAGGGAACACAAGCAGGGGGGAGTGTGAGAGGGGGAAGCAGGTTTCGCGCCAAGCAGGGAGCCCAATGGGATCATGACCTCAGCTAAAGGCACACGCTTAATGACTGAGCCACTCAGGAGCCTCATGAACGTGGGTTTTCATTTCTCTGGGATAAATGCCCAATAGTGAAATAGCTGGGCCATAGGATCCTTGCATGTTTGATTTTGTAAGACACTGCCAAATTGTTGTCCTGATGGGTTGTACCATTGTACATTCTTACTAGAAACGTATGGGTGATCTAGTTTCTCTATAGACTTGCCAGCACAAAGATTTTGTCAATATTTTTTTAAGTGGAGCCCAGTGGAGGGTTCGAACTCATGACCCTGAGATCAAGACCTGAGCTGGGATCAAGAGTCTGACACTTAACCAAATGAGTCATCCAGGCACCCCTCACTGTTTTTCATTATAGCCATTTTGATAAGGGTGCAGTGATATTTTATTGTGTTTTTAGTTTGCGTTTTCCTAATGGCTTTGACGTTGACTATCTTTTCATGTATTTATTTGCCATCTGTATATGCTCTTTGATGGAATGCTTGTTCATTTTCTTTGCCCATATTCTAGTTAGATTGCTTGTTATTTTATTCTTGAGTCTTGTGACTTCTTGATATATTCTAATACAAGGTCTTTGTCAGATAGGGGGTTTGCAAATATTTTCTCAAACTCTGTAGTTTGTCTTTTTAGCCTTTTAATAGGGTTTTGGCAAAGCAAAAGTTTATTTTTGATATTCTGAGGTTCAACTTATTAATTTTTCCTTTATGGACTATACTTTTGATGTCTAAGAACTCTGCTTAGCCTTAGGTCACAAAGATTTAAAAATTTTTTTCCTAAAAGTTTTATAGTTTTACTTACAGTTGTACATTTTATAAGTCCATGATGCATTTTGAGTAGATTTCTGTATAATGTGTGAGGCTCAGGTTGAGGATTTTTGAAGGTTTTTATAACTGGCCTCTGGACATGCTCTCCCTGTCTACTTTTCTATATTTTTAGACATTATTTCATGTCTACCTTAAATTTCATCTCTTTCACTCTTTCATTAGGCCTTTTTTAGTTGTTTTACTCCATAGCGGTCATATACCATCCCTAACTTCTTACCGCCTTCCTGATCAAAGAATGTAATTACATAGATATCCTCTACTATTGACATAAGTCATGCTGATAATATGATAATTTGATAATATGTTGATATGTTTGTCTTTCCCAGTATACTGTAAGTCTGCAAAAAGGAAGGGCATATCTTTCTCTTTCTCAAAACTTAGCCCAGATTTTGCAGATAGTAAGGATGCTGTGCTATTTGTAGATTTAAAATGAATTGAGTTCTACCATCCTTATATATGTTAGCAGAGGGACATATTCACCTATATGTGCATCTATATTCAGATGCGACATAAAAAGATTTTTTTGAGGAGGCACAACTGAGTGGAGAGGCCAGTAGCAACCCAACCGGATCACTTCTGATTCTCGAACCTGACTGCACCGGCTGGAACCTGTTTACTCAGGTGAATGAGGTCAGGATCGCAGGTAGGATTGCCCAGTGCTGGCTGTGCATTTAATTCCAGGATGCTGTGGGAAGATGTACTGCTGATTCATAAATACCTTTCCAATGGATTTGCCCATGATTCTGCTTAAAGGATACCCCTCGATACAGTTAGAACTTTGAAATTATATGTGTGTGCACATAATATATATATGCACACATAAAACATACCTATGTTGTTGTTGATGTTTCCCCAGAGTAGCCTCCAAATTCTACCTTTCAGAAATCTCTTTTGCATTGGTTCCCTACATTTGGATTTAGATGCCCGTTAATTAAGGACTTCCGGCCAGTATATCCATTTCATTTTAGTTTCCCAAAGACCTAGTGCTCAGGTGATAATAGGAGCTGTGGAATAACCTTTATTATTTGTTCACATCTGTCTCAAAAGTGAAGGTCAGTACATTCCTACATTTTTCCTTTTCCTGTGCCAATTAGTTAAAATAAGATGTCTGACAATAAATCATGATTATTATCAGGATATGAGCCATGGCACAAGGATAGATCAATTTTTTGGTGTTAAAGTATTTGGATAGGTTTGCTGCAATATGATTGCAATGTTTAATTCTGAGCTCTGATTATTGGTAGGAATTAACACATGCCCATCCCCCTCCACTCTGAATAACCTTTTAAGAGATGATTCTATTCATAGTTAAGAGGATTTACAGACTTAAACTGCAAAGATACAACACTGAGCAGGGACATTGTCACTCTTCAGGGAAATAATGTTATCTATTGGTAGAAATTCATGCTTAGAAAATTCACCATAGGAAACTATGAATTTAGGAAAAACATCCCTTAGCTTCTTAATGTTCTTATATTCCTGTATTATTTTATCAGTTTTTTTCTTGAGCAATTTTTGTAGAAAGCAGCCTATAATTTTTCTTTCATTACTATACGGGATATAATTTTTATTTCAGAGAAAAACATCCAAGCCACAATAACTACAAAACATCAAAGTCAGAAAAATCTATGGCTATGTTTTCTGCTTTTTAAAACATTACCTCCTGAAACAGACAAACGATAAATAAATAAGCATTTGCCTTGGCAAGGGGAAGCTGTTTAGATTGGAGAAAACTGGACAGATCTGGTAATTATCATCAAGGTTCTAATTTTTCTCTGGGGGTTGGCTTGAAAATATTTTGATAAATCCTCAATAAGATAAAGTGAACAATACTATGAAAGCTTGCTTATGGTTTTATATTCTTTCTGGATAAACCTTTTCTTTGTCAAGAAAGGATCATGGATTGTGGAGATCATCTTACCTTGATATCATGCACAGCTTTGGTGCTGCCTTCATCTTCCATGGTTTGATGAATGTTTGCTTTATATCCCTCAGCCCTGGGCAGGGGCAGAAATTGCTTCCACATAGATGGCCTGGAGAAATGTTTCTGGAGGCACTCTTGGTTGTCTTGAGAAGGATTGGGCATGTTTTTACAATAAAGTTCCAAATGAGTCCTGCAGCCTGATTTTAACAATACTAGCCCAGGATCCACTCTATTTCTCTTTGTTTGGCTGATGCTGGGCCATCTGTCAGTCAGCTGGGGACCTCCCTGGAAGGTTACGCTATCTGAAGGATTATTTGTTTTGTGGATCAGCAGCTTATCCACTAGTGTTCTATTCCTGGGAGAGCCTCCTGTTTTGAATGTCTAGGTATGTTATGACTGCCCCCTACAGGCAACAATGAGCTCCTAATTCAAATTTAATCCTAAATCAAAATAGAAAGGAATGATGTAAGTGATATATTGCTTAGGATATAATGACAAAGGGAATAGATTGTTTTGCAAAATTCTGCATTAGTCGTGTGCAACAGGGACTAGTACTTTATAATCTTGGGCTACACAATCCAGAGGCAGGTGGTCTGCTTAATCTATGTAGGTTTCTTAGAAGGTCATTTTAGCAGCATTCAGCTTTGTGGCTAGAAATGTGTGCTGAACTCAGACCCAAACTTAAAGCCAAGGATTATTACACCTAAATTGATATCATGTAGGATTAAATTGATTTTTCTTATGAAGTAATTAGTCATCTAATGATTAAACCAAGAGTTGGCTTCCAACATTGTGCTTCACATTTGTAAATGCCTTATAAATAAAGATTATTGAACAGAATGCAAAGAAGTAGAACATAATACCTTTCTCTCAAGGGATACCTAATGCTCAAGTAGCCCTTGCTGGGTCTGGTGATGCACAGAGGTAAAAACGTCAGGCGTGTATTACTGGGGATTACAAACTGGAGGAGTTTCCTTTTGTAAAATGACTCCAGGCCTCCACAATTGGTATACAAAACAGACACAATTCCTATCAACATCTCAGCTTCCTTTTTTCTTTTCTTTCAGCTTCCTTTTTTTTTTTTTTGCAGAAATTGATAGGTTGATTCTAAAATTCATATAAGATTGTAAGGGACCCAGAATATTCAAAACAGTTTCATAAAAGGAAGAACAAAGTTGGAAGATTCACATTTCTCAATTTTAAAACTTATTTTAAAGCCACAGTAATTAATATTGTGGTATTGGCATAAGGATAGACATATAGATAAACAGAATAGAATTGAGAGTCCATAAATAAATCCATACATTTATGGTCAGTTGATTTTTGACAAGGTGCCAGAATAATTCAACAGAGGAAAGAATTGTCTTTTCAACAAATGGTGCTGGAACAACTGGATAACTACAGGCAGAAAAATTAAGCTGAACTTCTACCTCACACCATGTAAAAAATTAACTAAAAAATGAATCATAGACTTATATGTAAGAGCTGAAACTATAAAACTGTTAGAAGAAAATGTAGGGGTAAATCTTTGTGACCTCGGATTAGGCAAAGCCTTCTTACATACAACACCAAAAGCACAAGGGACAGTAGAAAAAACAGGTAAACTGGACTTCAGCAAAATGAAAAACTTTGATTTTCAAAAAACCTCATCAAGAAAGTGAAAAGATAACCCACGAAATAGGAGAAAATATTGTAAATCATATATACACAGTAAGAGAATTGTATCCAGAATACATAAAAAGTTCTTACAACTAACAAAACAAAACAAAATTTAACTGAAAATGAGTGATGTGTCTAAATAGACGTTTCTCCAAAGAAGATATACAAATAGCCAGTAAGCCCATGAAAATGTGCTCAACATCATTAGCCATTAGGGGAAAGCAAGTCAAAATCACAGTGATTTCACATTCAATAGGTTGGCTTTAATAAAAAAGACAATGAAAAATATTAGTGAGTATGTGGAGAAACTGGGACTCTCATACATTGCTGGTAGAAATATAAAATGTTGCAACCATTTGGAAAACAGTTTGGCAGTTCCTCAAAATGTTCAACACAGTTACCGTAAGATCCAGCAATTTCCTCCTAGATGTCTACTGAAGCAAGAGAAGTGAAATATGTGTTCACATCTAAAGGCACACAAATGTCCATAATTGGAACCAACCCACATGCTCATCAACTGGTAAACAAAGTGAAGTGTATTTGTACAATGGAATATTATTCAGCCATAAAAAGGAATGAAGTGCTGATACATACAACAACATGGATGAACCTTAAAAACATGCTGAGAGAAGCCAGTCACAAAATACCACATAGTGTGTGTTTCCATTTATAAGAAAATGTCCAGAATAGGCAAATCTTGAGATACAGAAAGTAGATTAGTGGTTGCCTAGGGCAGGAGGGTTTGAGAAGAGATGTGGAGCAACTACCAATGAATAAGAGGTTTCTTTTTGGGGTGACGAAAATGTTATAAAACTGATTGCAGTGATGGTTTCAGAACCTGGTGAATATACTGAAAACCATTAAGTTGTGTATGTTAAGTGGGTGGAGTGTATGGTATGTGAATTATATCTCAATAATGCTGTTGAACTTTCTATAAAAAAGAGGCAACTTCTTGAAGTGACCAAATGTTTTAGGGCGGGGCCATAAATAAATCTCTTGACAGTTAAAATGTTCCCTGGGTTCAGCTGAGTGAAGATATGGTTGAACTATCATTGGTCTGAGGGTCCCAGGACCTGGTTCTGGACTCTGAGAATGAAAACGGAATAGGTAGTATTGGTATTCTCAAATTGACCTGTGCAGTCTTTGGAGCTGGAAGATTATTTTGTCCTCCCGCCCACTTTGTCTCTCTGCAGTTTGTGAATGGGGAAACTTGCATGAGATATTAGGTGATATGTTCAAGGGCTGTATATAGTAGCACAGTTGGGACCAGCCTCCGTGGCTTCATATCCCAGGGCCAGAGCACACTGTTCTGAGCCACTCTGCAAACCAAATCATTCGTGTTTCTCTTTTTCTTTAATGATGTCATTTAGGTCCACCAGCCTCTTGCTTTCATTTTTGCACCCTCTCTTGTGGTGTCAAACCGTGGAGGAAACATTTTGTTCAAACATTTGTTAAGTTCTCTCTAGCACTTTCCCCATGCTTGCAAAAATTCTCGTGTTTGGAAATTTCTTTCTAGTTAACAATCATTTCTCTGAAAATTCTTTCATTGTCTTAAATTTAATTTGTTGATAACTTTATCTAGATCTGCTAATAAAACATTGCACACTCAGTTCTTGAGAGATCCTAGTAAAAATTATTTTTTTTTGTATTTGAGGGGTGTATGTGTATAGTGGGACAGTAGCATTGATTGGCCTTCCCTGGCATTCTGTGTAAACTAAGTTTTCTGGAGATTACAGTACGAGGAATCTGCATGAAAAAAGAATTTTACGATCTGTCAAAGTTGAGTAAAGTACTTACTGGCAAACATGTGCTTGTTTTGCATTATATCAAGTAAAAGGACATCTCCTAAAGGGTCAGTGTAACAGGCAAGCCTGAGGGACTTGTGTCTAGGAAGCATAAACAGCTCAGAGTGTGGTGGGAGGAGGGAGGTTAGTGGCCTATTAATCTATACAACCCTGACTTGGTTGCTACTTCTGAGAGTGGCAGAAAGCTGGTGGATTGACAGCTGATTGAGTAAGTGTTAAGGGAGATGAACAGACAAACCCTAAGCCTGGAGGAGCCCAGCCAACACTCTTCCTTCATGCAAATGAGGCTGATGGTATGCAGATCCAGGGAGGGAAATCCTTACAGGGGCCCATCTCAGACAGTCATGGAAGAGCAAGACAAGGGAGCTCTCCAAGACTGCCCAACTGGTCATGGCTCACATTGTGGATCACCACGTTTGCTCTCCTGGTAGGATAGGCAGTCTTTGCTCTATGTCATGTCATGGATCCAAAGAGTTACCTTGTTTTTCCTTCATCACTGTGTGTTGAAAGTGTTTGTGGTAGAAGCATCACTTAACCATGGATTGATAGCTTTGAGGACCCACGCATGGACCAGACTGAAAGGAGTGAATATCACCAAATGACCCTTGACTTTCAGCTGGATGCAGTGACTAGAAAAGATTCTGGGTTGTTTTCCTTTGGAATGAGTGAATACATTTTTAAAAAAGATTTTATTTGTTTATTTGAGAAAGAGAGCACTAAAGAGAGAGAGAGGGAACACAAGCAGGGGGAGCAGCAGAAGCAGAGGGAGAAGCAGGCTCCCCGTTGAGCAGGGAGCCTGACGCAGGACACGATCCCAGGATGCTGGGATCATGACCTGAGCTGAAGGCAGACGTTTAACTGATTGAGCCACCCAGGCACCCCGAGTGAATACATTCTAAATATCATTTAGATTATGTTAAGTAGGAACGTTTCTGCAAGTGTATATATGGAAAAAAGGGAATTGTGCGTGTGCGTGTGTGTGTGTGAACACTGGACCGACAAGAGGCAGCATGGAGTGGACTTCTGTTTTTTGTTTTTTTTCTTGTTCACCTTTTAATGTCCTTATTTCTAATAATACAACTCCAGTTTTCTTTGGGAAAATACATCTATCCCATCCTCAATCCCTGTGATTTGCATAGAGCTCACTCTGCATCTAGCTCCAGGTCTGTGAACAGCCTGGCAAGTTAGTGAATTCCATCCTTCTGCCCACACACAGTAACTGCACAAGGTCAAGTGTGTGACTAGTTCAATTAGGGTCAGCCCTAGGACTTTTGCTAAAACTATCAGAAAAGCAGTACTGCTTGTTTTCCACTGGGGTTACTAACTAGGAGAATATAAGTCTGGTGCCATTGGTGTATATCTTTGCCAATACTTTCACAGAACCAGCTGAAGAATGAAATCAGTTCACTGAGAGCCAGAATAGAGAGGCAGGCAGAGAGAAAGATGGATTCCTGACATCATTTGAGCAATTCACTGTCCCTGAATATCTAATCCTAGACTCTTCATTTACATGATCCAATAACTTCCTTAGAAGTAAAAAATGTTATTTTGATAATATTATTACTATTTCCTTAAGTTAGCTTGATCTGTTTCCTTTTACCTGCAGAATAGATGAAGGGCTTATTGGAGTGCTTCATACAGAATAAACTCTTGCTACATGCTAGCTATTATTATTATTATTTTGGCTTCTGTGACTGTATTAGTTATTTATTGTTGTGTAACAAGTGTTCCACAACTTAGCGGTTTACGGTAACATTTATTGTTTGAAGGTAACAGGAATTGGCTGCAGTTTTGCTACATCCTCTGGCTCAAGGTCTCTGCTGAGTCAAGGTGTCTGCTGGGGCTGCTGTCATCTCAAGGCTCCACTGGGGAAGGCTCCACTTCTAGGCTCACTCACAGGCTGTTGCCAGGACTTAGTTCCTCGAACTCAAGTGGACTAAGAGCCCCAGTTCCTTGCTGGTTGCTGACTGGAGTCCGCCCTCAGCTTCTGCCACATCAGGCTCTGCATGGGTCAGTTTACCACCTGGTAGCTTGATTCTCCGGTGTGAAGAAGTGAGAACAACCCAAGAGAATGCAAGCAAGATGAAAGTCAGAGTCTTTTTTTTTTTTTTAAGATTTTATTTATTTATTTGACAGAGAGACAGTGAGAGAGGGAACACAAGCAGGGGGAGTGGAAGAGGGAGAAACAGGCTTCTGGCCGAGCAGGGAGCCCGATGTGGGACTCGATCCCAGGACCCTGGGATCATGACCTGAGCCGAAGGCAGATGTTTAACAACTGAGTCACCCAGGCGCCCCATGAAGTCACAGTCTTTTGTAACCTGATGTCAGAAGTGATATCCCCTTCCCTTTGCCGTATTACTTTCCTTAGAAGAAAGTCAGTAAGTCTAGCCTGTACTCAAGGAGAGATGATCGCAGAACGGGGGGTGGGGGGGGGAATCATTGGGAGGCGGGATTACTCGCCACTTTAGAAGCTATTTTTAATTTTTTTTCCAGTTGTGGGAGATTGGCATTATGGGGCCAATAGAGCAGTATAATAAAATTGACATACCTGGAAAATCCTGAAGCTCAGTTGTTGTAAGAATTTAGGTACTGGTATCGCAAATAAGTGAAATCCTGTGTGATTGACATTAGATTTGCTTTGGTAATACCAATGCAGAGGCTTTTGGGATAGTTAGGTAGAGGACTTTGTAAAAGTGTCGTGGTGTCGATACTCAGAGTTACTGTTAGGCCAAAGTATGTCAGCTGCTTGCAAATACCTATTGTACGAAAGACAGTGGAAAAACCAGTCTTCCATTAAACTAATAGTTTATTTACTGAGCTGCAAAAAAAAAAAAAAAGTCATGAGGGGGTGCCTGCCTCTTCTCTTCTCCCTAATGCCGGATAGATCCCTGGTGATGCTTGGAGAAGACCAGGTGACCAGAGTACCAGCCTCTCTCCACTCAGTGCATTGTTCCTGATCTTTTTTCACAACTTTGTGCCTCTCCAAAAAGAGGAGTGCTCATGGAACCTGCTGTAACCTGCTGCATCATGATGGGTCTGGGGCTGGGGTCGTGCAGGGAAGATGCCGCGCAGAGCAGACCCGGTCACTGGCTTTGCTCAGTGATGCAGAGAAACATGCTCTGCATCTTGCCAGGAAGTGAACAGCTTCATCTTAAAAATGACAACATTTTCAAGTGGGTCAAGACTAGAAAGAAGGAAAGGGACTCATTCAGAATCTATGAATCATTTTTTCTCTCTTTTGCCTCGAATGCCCTATGCCTGTTTCTTAATGTGCCTGCCTTGCTTAGGATGGGCGCCAAGTGTCAGTTCTAAGACGGAGCTCCCAGACCTCTCTCTCTCCTCTCTGTGAGCGGCAGCATCAGCTTCCTCTTCTAGGTGCCCGGGCAGTTTGAGATGTACCTCTGTCATTGCACTTCTTGAAATGATCTGACTGCATCTGTGCTCCTCAACTTGACTTTGAGCAACTCCGAAGAACACACCCCCACCCCCCAAAATTGGAGTGCCTGGCAAATTGGGGATGCTAAGTAAATGTATCTCCAACAGAACAAGGGAGAGAGGAATTAAACATGCTTGCTCTTGTGTTTTGTCTGTTCACAGGAATTTTAGTCTCTGTTGTCAGTGATGTTTAACCATTTTGTTTTGGCGGTGGGATTAAGCGGCTTCATTTGTATTGTGTATTAGTCAGCTTGTGCTCCCATAACAAAATACCATAGACTGTGTGGCTTAACCAACAGAAATTTATTTTCTCACCCTTCTGGAGGCTAGATGTTTGAGAACAGGGTGCCACCATGGTCAGGTTCTGGGGAGAGCCCTCTCTCTGGCTTGTAGACAGCCACCTTCTCGCTGTGTCCTCAGATGACTTTCCTCGGTGTCTGGTGTCTCTTCTTATAGAGACACTAATCCCATGATGAGGGCATCCCTATGACCTCATCTAACCCTAATTACCTCCTGAAGGCCTCATTTCCAAATACCATCACATTGAGGTTCACGACTTCAACACGCAGATTTTGAGGCAAACAAAAAACATTCAGTTCATAATGTTAAAAGATACACTGAGGCACATTAACATTTTCAAGAGTTTGAGTTACTGTTGCTTTCAACCAGGCAGCACCAAACTGAAAGTGCTTGACAGAGCTTGGGAAAAGGCTTGTATAGAACAGATGTGGAAGCAGAGCAAGGAAATGATTTGACTGGCTACAGCTTAGGCAGTTGACTAATTTGGGGAAGTCGAGGTGGCTGTTTGTGATTGTTTAGTGTCATTGTCTGTGGTGCAAGTGCATTTATAGGAATTGACTCTGGGTTACAGGGTCTACCAAGGCATTAGAGGCAGCTCAGTCTAATGGCCTCCTAGGTTAATTACTTTAACATTTTCTCCCTTTGGCCATCTTCTTGTACGTGATGGATTGACCAAAAAATTGGTATTAGCACCACCCTCGCTCACTATCAGGTTTAAGTTGTTTCGGTGTACAACTCGTAGGTTATGATGTCAGTTTGTGAAACGTTTTTGCTATTCATCTCCTTGTTCATCTTGTTTCTCTTTTTCCCAGCTCAGGTGAGACCATCTGATGTACAAGCACGTATTTAAAACTTTATTTATTCACTTATTTATTTGACAGAGAGAGAGAGAGAGAGCACATAAGTAGGCAGAGCGGCAGGCAGAGGAAGAGGGAGAAGCAGGCTCCCTGCTGAGCAGAGAGCCCGATGTGGGACTAAAGCCCAGAACGGTGGGATCATGACCTGAGCTGAAGGCAGACGCTTAACCAACTGAGCCACCCAGGGGCCCTTGTATTTAAGACTCTTGAGAGATACTACCTTTAAGTAGATGTAACATAAAACATAATTATTGTTGAAAAGTCCATTTATAAACTTTTACTTACATCTATTCAATGCACTTGTTCTTAACCATGATGTTGAGATTACTCCTGAAAATTTCACAAGGTATTAAACAGCTATCCATCATCTCAAGTTATTTTTCTTGCTGAAATATTTTGTGACAGCCATAATATCAGTTTATTTGACTAGTAAACTAGGTAGAATTGAAGTTGTATGTCTGCATTATATTTAATGTTGATAACTCTGAAGACATGAATGTTTTAATTAAACCAACCAAATTTAGACTAGCTTTTATATACCCAGATTATGCCAGATCATGTGAACTTGAAAAACATTTGGGTTAGTTTTTATATTTCTGAGAGAATATTTAATTTATGTAAATAATTTATTTTTCTTTAAGCCAATTAAATAGAGTTCTTCTACAAATTAATTTTGCCAATACCATCTGGAGATAGAAAAGTCACACATCTATAACACGTATATAGACATAAACAAACATATAGCAGACACTTTTTATATTTTAGCCATGAGACAAGTATTATAATACAAAACTCACTAGTTTCTAAGAGAACTGTTGGATCCAAATTGTGTTTCTGGCAGTTGGAATAAGTTAAGATTACTCGCTCTGATGCCTAAAGCTTTTTACTTATATTTATGGAAACAACTTAGATTTTTTCATTTGCTTTTTAAAAAATTTCTAAGAGGCCATTTTTAATTCATTTAGACTCTTAGATGTTTTTGGACACCAGTCAAAAGATGTTTCCCAAACCGAGGGTTGCTGGAGTGGTGTGGGGTGGGAGAGATGGGGTGGCTGGGTGATAGACACTGGGGAGGGTATGTGCTATGGTGAGCGCTGTGAATTGTGCAAGACTGTTGAATCACAGACCTGTACCTCTGAAACAAATAATACATTATATGTTAAAGAAAAAAAAAGAAGATAGTAGGAAGGGAAAAATGAAGGGGGGGAATCGAAGGGGGAGATGAACCATGAAAGACTATGGACTCTGAGAAACAAACTGAGGGTTCTAGAAGGGAGGGGGTTGGGGGGATGGGTTAGCCTGGTGATGGGTATTAAAGAGGGCATGTACTGCATGGGAGCACCGGGTGTTATGCACAAACAATGAATCATGGAACACTACATCAAAAACTAAGGATGTAATGTATGGTGATTAACATAACATAAAAAAAAGATGTTTCCCATTATTTTGGGGGAAATTTGGGATGCCTTTTTCTCTAGGACACCTTATAAATGGATAAGCTTATCTAGATTAAAAATTCCCCAGTGTGGCCAATGTAATTCAAGATTATCTTTGATAAATTTCATACACTTGTTCAGACAAACACAGGTTCTGGGCTCATAATTTTTCTATGTATACTCAGGCAGAATCCTAGCTGGAGGAGTCCCAGACTCTTTGCGCTTAGAGGAATCCATTTTGTTTTGCTCTCTCTCTTTTTCCATTAAAACAGAATTTTACGTACTGGAGGCCTCACAATGGACCCAGACCAGTTTACGTCAGATCAACTCCAACTCTGGACCCAGTCTGGAAAAAGAAATACTCAAAGAAAGCTGGAGAGCTCACAGTGCAAAAGCTGCAGAGCTCAGATCTGAGAGGAACTTTCTGCACCCTCAAAGAAAGAAGTGGGCACAGTGGGCTCGGCAGGTGCCTTTGCCCGATTGCTCCCCGAGAACCGTCAAAGGTCTCCTTTGGATCCAGTTTCTGACACCATGACTTTTAAAAGACAAGCTGAGGCATATTAAAACTTTGAAGAGTTTGAGAGATGCTGTGTTGAGAATTGAACATAGATTCGAATCAGGCAGTGCCAAACCAAAAGTGGTTAGGGGCACTCTGCGAACAGGAGTTGGGGAAAAGGCTTTTACAGAGCAGATGCAGAAGCAAAGCAAGGGTATTATCTGGCCACAGCTTAAGAGGTTGCCTCATTTAAGAAAGCCTAGTTGGTTGGGGCGCCTGGGTGGCTCAGTCGTTGAGTGTCTGCCTTTGGCTCAGGTCATGATTCCAGGTCCTGGGATCGAGCCCCGCATCGGGCCCCGCATCGGGCCCCGCATCGGGCCCCGCATCGGGCCCCACATCGGGCTCCCTGCTCGGTGGGAAGCCTGCTTCTCCCTCTCCCACTCCCACTGCTTGTATTCCCTCTCTCACTGTGTCTCTCTCTGTGAAATAAATAAGTAAAATCTTAAAAAAAAAAAAAAAAGAAAACCTAGTTGGCTGTTTGTGATTGGTTGCTCTTTTTTTTTTAAGATTTAATTTATTTATTTATTTATTTATTTATTTATTTATTTATTTATTTATTGAGGGAGAGAGAGAGAGAGCATGAGCGCACACGTGGGGGGCAGGGAGAGGCAGAAGCAGAAGGGTAAGCAGACTCCTGGCTGAGCAGGGAGCCTGATGTGGCACTCGAAGCCAGGACTCCAGGATCATGACGGGAGCTAAAGGCAGACGCTCAACCAACCCAGCCACCCAGGTGCCATGTGGTTAGTTGCTCTTAAATTTTGTTTTCTGGGATACAAGTGCGTTTACCGGAATTAACTCTGGTTTAGGTTTTGGTTTGCTTATGTAGGCTACCCAGCCATTACAGCCATCTGGGTTGAATGCCTCCTTCAACAAGTGTATTATAGTACAAACTGCTGAGGACCAACTGGCTGACACAAGCGCGCTTGTAACAAATCAGGGAGTCAGGCAGCCATCCAGGCAACACTTGGCCATGCTCTGTTTCCTATCCTTTGTCTCCTTATAATCAGGATCTGTATTTTTCTGGGTAGTGACTCATTGGTGGCCCCTAAAAGTTATGTCGACATCAAATCCTAGGAATCTGTGAATGTTTCCTTATTTGGAAGAGGTCTTTGCAGATGCAATTAATTTAAGGATCTTGAGATGAGGAGATCATCTTCAAATGACCCTAGATCCAATGACAAGATCCTCATAAGGCACAGAATTGGAAGCAGCATCAGGAGGTAGAGATTGGAATGCTACAGGTTGCAGAAGCTGGAAGAGGTAAGGATTGGATTTTTATCCCCGAGCCTTGGGAGGGAACAGAGTCCTGCTGTTATCTTGATTTTAGATTTCTGGCCTCCAGAACAGAGAAAGAAGACTTTTCTGAAACTTCTGAGTTTTTTTAGCCAGCCCCCAAGTTTGTGACAAGTTTGGCACAGCCGTCCTGGGGAACTAATACAATCAGAAATCCTTTTCTTAATCTGAAGCAGTGTTTCTCAATGTTTTCTTCATTTTTGCCCAATCCAGAGGAGGAAAAAAATTAAATTAAATTTTAAAGTGACTTTGGTTTCTCCCTAAGAGAAGTTAAATACTAAGAAAATTTTGAAAGGTAGAGTAAAGTCATTATGGGTCACAGACCATTGTAATGTCTGTGGTTTTCTCAACCTTAAGGACCATTTTGCCACCTTGAAGACAATATTATTCCCAGTTTCCATTGAGCACAGGTCTACAAATATAGGAAATGATTAAAAAGGAGAAAATTACTAGGCAAGGAAGCATTGACAATGTGGATAGCATCAGTGGAAATTTAGGTCTAATAATTTTGTTTTAAAGAATGGGTGTATTTGGAGAAAAAGCTATTAAAAGTCAGTATGCAATCTGACTTAAAAATTTCAAACTTAAATTTTAGATTAAGTAGCAGCTGAATGATACAGATAGTTTATAGGTAAGTCATGGGCTGGGCCTTGATTGATGGGTGTGGGTGATTAGTGGAGGAGAGACAAGAGGGCATTCCTGGTACAAGGAGAGAGGTGGAGTGAAGGAGAGGAAACAAAACTCATCTGGTCTAATAAGCTTGTGATAACAGCTGGATTAGAACCCAAGGGAAGTAATGGTGTTGGGTCCATATTGCAGGGAGCATTGAATGCTAGACCAAGAAGTCTGGATTTTGTTCTATGGGCAATAGGGAGGCTGTGCATATTCTTCATTAACGTTTATGTCCTAATCTGTTCTTTTTATAAGGACACCAGTTATATTGCATTAGGACCCACCCTAAGTGCCTCATTTTAACTTAATCACCTTTTTAAAGACCCTACCTCCAAATACGGTCACATTCTGAGGTACTGGTGATTGGGACTTCATCAGATGAAATTTGGGGGAAGGACACAATTCAGCACATAACAATAGTTATATAAATCAATTTTATACCAGTGGTTTAACTTGTTACATCTGAGTTTTTAATATATTTTCCTCTAGAATAAAAATAAATTCAATCTTTTAATTATTCTTTTTAATTTCTTCTTCTCAGCATCTGTGCTCTTGACACATTGATATGAAACTTTGATATTTTCAGACTCAACTTACAAGAAAGTTATGATAGAATAAAATTTCTATCTTCTCTCAGCTTTACAATGAAGAAAACCAGTGTTTTCAACTACTTGTAAAAATGACAGCTTAGTATATCCTTTGTTTATATGTGTTAAAGATATTTTATTATAATCAAAATATTTTAAATTGAATTACTTGATTTTTATCAAGTTTAATTTTTGGTTAATCCATTGAAATATGAAAATTACCCATGGTGAGAGTTCTGTTTATTGTTTTCTCTACTCTGACCAAAAATATATATACCGTATATGCTGCAGTTTGAATAATTCCTAGGTCTACCAATGACATTCAACTCTTTTTTGTAAAATGGCATTAAACATTCATTTTTGTCTTATCTTGAAGTATGATACTTAAAAAGTATTTTGAAGATGAAGACATACATCTGGCCTTGAGCCCTGGACCACTTTCCACCATCAGAGCTAACAGGATAATGAGACATGTGTTAGTGTGGATGAATGCAAACCCTGTTTATCTGAGTGCCTCAGGAAAAAAATTCTGCATGAATAAAATGAAAACTTTCTTTTTTTAAATTTTTTATTGTTATGTTAATCACCATACATTACATCATTAGTTCTTGATGTAGTGTCCCATGATTCATTGTTTGTGCATAACCCCCAGTGCTCCACGCAGAATGTGCCCTCTTTAATACCCATCACCAGGCTAACCCATCGCCCCACCCTCCTCCCCTGTAGAACCCTCAGTTTGTTTTTCAGAGTCCATCATCTCTCATGGTTCGTCTCCCCCTCCGACTTACTTCCCTTCATTCTTCCCCTCCTGCTATCTTCTTCTTTTTCTTTTTTCTTAACATATGTTGCATTATTTGTTTCAGAAGTACAGATCTGTGATTCAACAGTCTTGCACAATTCACAGCGCTCACCATAGCACATACCCTACCCAATGTCTATCACCCAGCCACCCCATCCCTCCCACCCCCCACCACTCCAGCAACCCTCAGTTTGTTTCCTGAAATTAAGAATTCCTCATATCAGTGAGGTCATAGGATACATGTCTTTCTCTGATTGACTTATTTCACTCAGCATAACACCCTCCAGTTCCATCCACGTTGTTGCAAATGGCAAGATCTCATTCCTTCTGATGGCTGCATAATATTCCATTGGGTATATATACCACATCTTCTTTATCCATTCATCTGTCGATGGACATCTTGGCTCTTTCCACATTTTGGCTATTGTGGCTATAAACATTGGGGTGCACGTACCCCTTCGGATCCCTACATTTGTATCTTTATGGTAAATACCCAGTAGTGAAATTGCTGGGTCGTATGGTAGCTCTATTTTCAACTGTTTGAGGAACCTCCATACTGTTTTCCAGAGGGGTTGCACCAGCTTGCATTCCCACCAACAGTGTAGGAGGGTTCCCCTTTCTCCGCATCCCCGCCAACATCTGTCGTTTCCTGACTTGTTAATTTTAGCCATTCTGACTGGTGTGAGGTGGTATCTCATTGAGGTTTTGATTTGGATTTCCCTGATGCCGAGCAATGTTGAGCACTTTTTCATGTGTCTGTTGGCCATTTGGATGTCTTCTTTGGAAAAATGTCTGTTCATGTCTTCTGCCCACTTCTTGATTGGATTATTTGTTCTTTGGGTGTTGAGTTTGATAAGTTCTTTATAGATTTTGGATACTAGCCCTTTATCTGATATGTCATTTGCAAATATTTTCTCCCATTCTGTCAGTTGTCTTTTAGTTTTGTGGACTGTTTCTTTTGCTGTGCAAAAGCTTTTTATCTTGATGAAATCCCAATAGTTCATTTTTGCCCTTGCTTCCCTTGCCTTTGGCGATGTTTCTAGGAAGAAGTTGCTGTGGCTGAGGTCGAAGAGGTTGCTGCCTGTGTTCTCCTTTAGGATTTTGATGGACTCCTGTCTCATGTTTAGGTCTTTCAACCATTTGGAGTCTATTTTTGTGTGTGGTGTAAGGAAATGGTCCAGTTTCATTCTCCTGCATGTGGCCGTCCAATTATCCCAACACCATTTGTTGAAGAGACTGTCTTTTTTCCATTGGACATTCTTTCCTGCTTTGTCAAAGATTAGTTGACCATAGAGTTGAGGGACAATGAAAACTTTCTTGATTTCTCCACTTGGTTTACTTTGAAACCTGTCTTGTGAATAAGTACTTTTTTTTTTTATTATGTTCAGTTAGCCACTGTATAGCACATCATTAGTTTTTGATGTAGTGTTCAGGGATTCATTAGTTGCGTACAACACCCAGTGCTCATCACAACACAGGCCCTCCTTAATACAGATCACCCTGTTACCCCATCCCCTCCCCTGCTCCCCTCTGAAACCCTTCGTTTGTTTCCCCTGGTCCATAGTCTCTCACGGTTCGTCTCCTCCTCTGATTTCCCCCCCTTCAGATTTCCCTCTCTTCCCCAATGGTCCTCTGTGCTATGGCTTATGTTCCATATATGAGTGAAACCATATGATAATTGTCTTTCTTGATAAGAAATAATAATTTCTTGACAACTGACTTACTTGACTTAGCATAATCCCCTCCAGTTCCATCCATGTGAATAAGTTAAGTTTAATTTGTGGTAGTGAGAAGTCATCTTCATAAAATTTTAGGGAGATAATAGTCCAGATAGCTCCTTGAAATATAAAAGAGAAGTTAAAAAATTGGTTATTGGAATTTAATCATACCAGACAAGTTAAATGAGTGGCTCTTTGATCATGTTAACTTCAACTTTTATTTATTTTTTATTTTTTTAAAGATTTTATTTATTTATTTTAGAGAGAGAGAGAGTCAGAAAGAGCATGAGAGGGGAGATGGCCAGAAGGTGAAGCAGATTCCCCGTTGAGCAGGGAGCCCGATGCAGGACTCAATCCCAGGACTCCAGGATCATGATCTGAGCCGAAGGCAGTCGCTTAACCAACTGAGCTCAACTTCAACTTTTAAAAAGTTCTATAAAACTTGGGGCGACTGGGTGGCTCAGTCAGTTAAGCATCTGCCTTTGGCTCAGGTCATGATCCTGGGATCAAGCCCCGTATCAGGCTCCCTGCTCCATGGGGAGCCTGCTTCTCCCTTCCTCCTCCCCTGCTCTCTCTCTCTCAAATGAATAAAATCTTAAAAAAGAAAGTTCTATAAAAACTGTAATCATCCTTCAGTCTGCCCTGAAACTTCTGTCACAATGCCAGGAGTCACCTCCTAGTAACAGAATATTTTGGTCCCTTTTCTGTCTTCCTTCATGTGACCTGCCTATAGCATCTGACACAGTAAGCCAGTCCCTCTGCTTTGAAACTTTCTGTCCCCTTAATATTGTCAGTCTTCCGTAGATTTTTTCCCCCTACCTATCTGGAAACTTCTTTTCATTATTCTTTTCTCCTCCTGATCCATAAATCCTGTCTTCAGGTTCCTGTCCTTAGCCTCCTTCACATCCTCCTCTTGGCTGACTGCATCCATTCTCGAGACTGGAACTTTGTCTTCCACGCTGATGATACCTACATCATATCGCCAGTCCAGACTCCATCCTGAACTCTAGAAAGGTTGGTTTAACTGATTCCTTGACGTTTCCACCTGGGTATTCTGTATGAATTTCAAACTCAACATGTCCATGTGCCCAGACCAACAGGTCTATTGTATCTAGACTTGCAGGACTGCCTTCAGAAAATAGAGATCAGTTTTGCTCAAATATATTTTGCTGGTAGGCATTAAGAGGGAATAGGTTATGTCCTGCTTTCAAACTGACTTACCAAAAGAAACTTTACATGGATATTTTATATGAAACTCTGGGCATAGTATAGAATACATTTCAATTTTATTCTAGTTCATCTTTATTCACATAGCAATCCATATCCCATAACTAAGTTATTAACAAAAGAGATAAGAAGGGAGGATTTTGATATTTGTTTTTTTTCAGATGTATAGTTCAAATCCTTGTTTTTCTCAGAAATTCTTGACATCTCATGACTTATAATATTACATTGCTTAAATTCCAGAATTCCATATCCAGTCTTTGTCCTTTAGGCACCCACCATGACATGAATTGCAAGAGGATTTCTTCCAATATCAGAGGCACTGAGATTTATATTTTATATCTCCATAGTGGAAACTAGTTCCCCTGTAAGTGAGGAATAAAGATAATGATGACATGAGAAAACTCAGGATGTTGGGGGACCAAAGGAGGGACATATTTTTATTGGTGTTTAGCTATTTAAAATTTTTATCTATCATCTATCTATCTATCTCTCTCTCTATCTCTCTATCTATCTATATCTATCATCTATCTATCTATCTATCTATCTATCTATCTATCTATCTATCTATCTATCATCTATCATCTATCTATCATCTATCTATCTCTATCATCTATCTATCTAAATTCCAGTATAGTTAACATACAGTGTTATATTAGTTTCAGGTGTAAAATATAGTGATTCAACACTTCCATACATCACCCAGTGCTCATCAGACAAGTGTACTCCTTAATCCTCAACACCTATTTCACACATCCCCCTGCCCACCTCCCCTCTGGCAACCATCAGTTTTTTCTCTAGAGTTAAGAGCCTGCTTCTTGGTTTGTCTCTCTCTCACTCTTTTTCTTTTCTTTCTTTTTTTTTTTTTGCCTTTGCTCATTTGTTTTGTTTCTTAAATTCCACATATGAGGAAAATCATATATTTATCTTTCTCTGACTTATTTTGTTTAGCATTATAGTTTCTGGTTCCACGAATGCTGTTGTAAATGGCAAGATTTCATTTTTTATGGCTGAATAATATTCCTGTGTGTGTGTGTGTGTGTGTGTGTATCTCACATCTTCTTTATCCATTCATCTATGGATGGACACTTGGGTTCCTTCCAACTCTTGG
Organism: Eumetopias jubatus; assembly: GCF_037043125.1. Classification (NCBI taxonomy): domain Eukaryota; kingdom Metazoa; phylum Chordata; class Mammalia; order Carnivora; family Otariidae; genus Eumetopias; species Eumetopias jubatus. The sequence continues at coordinate 183,420,930 of NW_028274810.1, forward strand.
CCATTGTAAATAATGCTGCTATAAACATTCAGGTGCATGTATCCCTTTGAATTAGTGTTTTTGTATTTTTGGGTAAATACCCAGTAGTACGATTGCTGGATTGTAGGGTAGTTCTATTTTTAACTTTTTGAGGAAACTCCATACTGTTTTCCACAGTGGCTGCACCAGTTTGCATTCCCCCCAACAGTGTAAGAGGGGTCCCCTTTCTCCACAACCTCACCAACACCTGTTATCTCTTGTGTTGTTGATTTTAGCAATTCTGACAGGTATGAAGTGATATCTCATTGTAGTTTTGATTTTCATTTCCCTGATGATGAATGATGTTGAGCATCTTTTCATGTGCCTGTTGGCCATCTGAATGTCTTCTTTGGAGAAATATCTGTCCAACTTTTAATTGGATTATTTGTTTTTTGGGTGTTGAGTTTGAGGAGTTCTTTATAGATTTTGGATACTAACCCTTTATTGGTTATGTCATTTGCAAATATCTTCTCCCATTCCATGGGTTGACTTTTAGTTTTGTTGATTATTTCCTTTGCTGTGCAGAAGGTTTTTATTTTGAGGTAGTCCAAATAGTTTATTTTTGCTTTTATTCCCCTTGCCTCAGGAGACATATCTAGAAAAATGTTGTTACAGCTGATGTCAAAGACAGTACCGTTTGTGTTCTCTCCTACGATTTTTATGGCTTAAGGTCTTTAATCTGTTTTGAGGTTATTTTTGTGTGCAAGGTAAGAAAGTGGTCTAGTTTCATTCTTTTTCTTGTTACTGTCCAGTTTTCCCAACACCATTTGGTGAAAAGATTGTCTTTTTCCCATTGGATAGTCTTTCCTGCTTTGTTGAAGATTAATTGACCATATAATTGTGGGTTTATTTCTGGGTTTTCTATTTTGTTCCATGGATCTATGTGTCTGTTTTGTGCCAGTACCATATTGTTTTGATTACTACAGCTTTATAATGTAACTTGAAGTCTGGAATTGTGATGCCTCCAGCTTTGTTTTACTTTTTCAAGATTCCTTTGGTTATTCGGGGTCTTTTGTGGTTCCATACAAATTTTAGGGTTGTTTGTTTTAGCTCTGTGAAAAATGCTGTTGGTATTTTAATATGGATTTCATTAAATGTGTAGATTGCTTTGGGAGTATGGACATTTTAACAATATTTGTTCTTCCAATTCATGAATGTTTCCTTGTGTCATCTTTAATTTCTTTTATCAGTGTTTTATAATTTTCAGAGTACAGGTCTTTCACCTCTTTGGTTAGGTTTATTTCTAGATATCTTATTATTTTTGGTACAATTGTAAATGGGATTGTTTTCTTAACTTCTCTTTCTGCTGCTTCAGTATTAGCATATAGAAATGTAACAGATTTCTGTACATTGATTTTGAATCTTGCAACCTTACTGAACTTATCACTTCTAGCAGATTTTTGGTGGAGTCTTTGGGTGTTCTACATAGAGTATCATGTCATCTGCAAATAGTGAAAGTTTGACTTCTTCCTTACTGATTTGGATGCGTTTTATTTCTTTTTGTTGTATGACTGCTGTGGCCGGGACTTCCAGTACTATGTTGAATGAAAGTGGTGAGAGTGGACATCCTTGTCTTATTCCTGACCTTAGGGGGGATAGTTCTCAGTTTTCCCCATTGTGAGTATGATGTTTACTGTGAGTTTTTCATATATGGCCTTTATTATGTTGAGATATGTTCTGTCTAGGCTTACTTTGTTGAGGGATTTTATTATGAATGGGTGTTGTACTTTGTCAAATGCTTTTCAAAGGAGGGCCATTTTAGGAAGAAAGGAACTGAATACATTTTGATGAAAGCTTAACTTATCATTTACCTCTTGGGCTGGAAATAAAGCAGGAAGTATTTTGCTGATTTAAGAAAATAGCATTACCTCTGTTTCAGCTTTTGTGAATTTATTAGTACATGATTACTTTATGCTTCTCCTCTCTCTAGGAAAGCTTTTTCTCTTATATTTGCTTTCAAAAGGAAACACCCAGACTTTTGCTTCTGGCCAAGGCAGAATGACAGGATGAATTTACCCTTTCAATTAAAGCAACTAAAAAACTTGACTAAGTATATGAAAAAAACCCCCACTACTCAAGACATTGAATGTCAGCAATGAAGGGCACCAATCCCCAACAGACAGGACACAAATGAAGTCAGCCTTATGGATGCCCTGGCTTATGGCTTTGAGAAAGTTTTCAGGCTCTGGCTTGCAGATGGGGACCCAAGTATGGAATGGTGGTCTCCCTGAAGTGAGGAGAGGAAGCAGAGAGTTTGGAGGGGCCATGGTAGGTAGAGTTCCTAGGGCAGAGTACTGGTGAGGAAGAGCTGCATAGAGGGAGACTTTGGGGGATCTTCACAGGGTCCCTCTTGAATGTTCAGCTGAGTACTGATCATTGTACTTGTGTAAGGAGACTAGTTGCAGCTGGGGAAAAAACCACCCAAAGGATAGAAGAAACAATCCTTGTAGCTTATAAAAGGCTGGGCTTAGCACCTGTTCTCAAAGTGGGAACACTTAAAACTCACAAGGTATTAGGTATTCAGAACTCAGAGGATTTTGCTTACTGAAGCAAAAGTATTCCGCAATCACAGTATTGGGGAAAATTAATCCTAGATGACACATTGCTTTAGTTCTGCCTAACAAAGCTTAAAAGCAAGACCCCAAGCGATTAAACTGTGGGTAATATAAGTATGTTCTGGAACAAAACCCAGGAATATTTGTAGGAATAAAAAAATTATCCCTGCACCCAAGAAGATAAAATTCACCAGTTCTGGCATTTAATAAAAAAAAAAATAACCAATACCTTGTGAATTATAAGTGTGTGTACTCTCTCTCTCTCTCTCTCTCCCTCCACCATGTGAGGAAAGGTGAGAAGTGGCTATCTACAAGCCAGGAGGAGACCTCATCACTAACTAAAGTGGCCAGCACCTTGATCTTGGACTTCCAACCTCTAGAACTGGAGAAATAGAGTCTGTTGTTTAAGCCACTCAATCTGTGGCATTTTGTTATGGCAACCTGACCTGACAGATAGAGTTTTCTATTTTTTTCTTTTTTCTTATTTTTAAAAATATTTTGTTTATTTGACAGAAAGAGACACAGCGAGAGAGGGAACACAAGCAGAGGGGAGTGGGGGAGGGAGAAGTAGGCCTCCCGTGGAGCAGGGAACCTGACTCGGGGCTCAGTCCCAAGGACCCCAGGATCATGACTTGAGCCGAAGGCAGATGCTTAACGATTGAGCCATCCAGGCACCTTCTATTTTTTTCTATTATAATAAAATTTTGCACCGAAAATCCTTGTATAGTTATCTTTACACACTCATGCTGAGAGTTTCCTAGCAGAGATTCCTGGAAATTTGATTGCTTGGTTATGGTGTGTGCACATGTAACATTTGAATACTTATGCTCTTTTTTCTGGCCATGCCTCTTAGTGTTCAGATGCGCCACAATGATGTCATTCAGTAATGGTAAGGCCATGTATTCCTACCACAGCCTAGAATATGCCTTCATATTTGGAATGACAGATTGATCAGATAGAGGTAATCATCATCCTGCTTTCTCCATAGGAGCACTACTGACATTTTTGGCCAGAAAATGCTTTGTGTGTGGTAATGTGATGGTATCCCTCCCCAACACTTATCATCCCTAGTCCCCGTGCACCAAATGCCAGCAACACTCCATCCCTAATCATTGCTGTAAGCCCAAAGTCCCACCCCTGAGGGGGTTACTTTCCCACTCCCCAAAACTCTGAAACACATATCAAGTTTAAAGTATTATAGTTAAAAGAAACAGTTTTGTGACCTATCTTTGTTAACAATGAATTTGTTTTTTTACTAAGCTATTATTGTGGTTAGTATCTGCGATCTTTTTTTGATTCTAATTCCACTTTTTTGATTCTAATTCCAATTATCTTAGTTAAGCAAGTTCTACATTAATTTAGGCTACAATTTCACATGTAAATGTACTCAATCCATAGCATCAAATTTATTAAAAGAAAATTTCAAATAAAAAGAACATAAAGAATATCCATGTACACTGTTTAGATTTAAAAAGTTTAACATTTTGGGACACCCGGGGGACTCAGTTGGTTAGGCGTCTGCCTTCAGCTCAGGTCATGATCCCAGGGTCCTGGGATGGAGGCCCGCATTGGGCTCTTTTCTCAGTGGGGAGCCTGCTTTTCCCTCTGCCTGCTGCTCCCCCTGCTTGTGCTCTCTCTGACAAATAATTAAATAAAATCTTTTAAAAAAAGGTTAACATTTTGCAGTATTAGGTCAAGTTTTTAAAAAATTTTACTTTAGAAATACAATGTAGATATCATGTAGGGCCCCTCTGTATGTTTACTCAACCAGTTACACTAGTGTGGATCCTTCCCTCTATATTTGTGATAGGCAGAATAATGTTCCCCTAAAGATGTCTATGTTCTAACCTCTGGAACCTGTGAATGTTAACTTACATGACAAAAGGGAGACAAGGTTATGTATGTGGTTAAGGTTAAGGACCTCGAGATGGGGAGAGTTGCTTGCCTTATCCAGGTGGACCCAATCCAATCACGTGAGCTCATAAAATCAGAGAACCCTTCTCAGCTGTGTCCAGAGAAAGAGAGAGCGAGAGAGAGAGAGAGAGAGAGAGAGAGAGAGAGAGAGGGAAAAGGTGTGCACTCGAGCTGTGATGTTGCTGACTTTGAAGATGGGGGAAGGGGGCACATGAGCCAAGGAATGCAGGCAGCTTCTAGAAACTGGAAAATATAGGGAAATGGATTGAGACCCATGTGAGGCTTCTGACCCAAAGAACTATAAAAAAATAAATTTGTGTTGGTTTAAGCCAATAAATTTGTGGTAATTTGTTAAAACAGCAATAGGAAAAAAATTATATACTATGTGTTTACTCAGTGTTTAAAACTTGACCGAAATGTAGCATTTTTAGTAGAAATGTGTTGGTTCTACTTATAAATCCCTTTCAGTGCTGATTAACAAAAATATGCTATTACATATACCTGACTGCCCACTAGTTGCAGTATGGAGTAGTATTACTCATTATTATCTTAAGACAAGGAGGATAGCTGAGGCCTGGACTGGGGCATTCTTGGGCTCAAGTCAGGGTTGCAAATTTGCATTTTCGGTAAACACGAAAACTTTTTAAAATGTAATGCAAATACTACATGAAACATAATTTGCTAAACCTGCAACCGAGGGCAAGCTAACTTTTGTAATCCACGTTTCAGGATCAATTTCATACTTAAAATCCGAATAAGAACGCCTATTTCATTGAGCTGTTAAATCCAAGTGGAAGTCAATCTATTTAAAAACATTAAATCAAACATTTCAAAAGAATGACGGTTAAGAGAAACAAATTTTGGCCCGACCCGGCCTTGGGCTGGGGACGTCGGCTGCCCCCAAGCGGGGCTCTGGGTTTCGGGGTGGTGGTCCCCACGTGCCCATCCTGCTCCCCTCCCTCCCGACGGGCCAGCCTGGGCTTAATTTCTGCGTCCCTCCGGGGTCTCTGTCGGGATCGCCCGAACCCCAGCTCCCCGCTGTGTGTAAGGCCCTTCTAAGGGCTATGGGGCTCCGCGAGCTGTTTTGGATCTTCACGGCTTCCGGCTTCCGGGCTGTCACGTGCCTCTGGTCACGTGACCGGCCCTGCTGTCATTCTGCTGCAGCTCCTGCTTCCTTCTGCCTGTGCCGCCCTCAACGTCTCCTGGGTGCGGGAATCTCTGCACTTCCCGGGGGCTGTGGCTCACTCCGCCGCTCAGGCCTCTGTACCGGGCAGGAGACGCCGACTCAACGCTGACTCGGCGCCCCAGCCGGGCTGTGGCCCTGACGGCCTGGACCGCTGCATCCTCCCTGCCGCCTTTGGGTGAGGTGTGGGGTCCCCAGGGTTCGCGAAGTAAGGCCGCACTCGCGTTGTTTTGTCCCCTACCCCAGCCCGAGGGAGGCGACCCCTGCGGCTTCCCCAGCTTCCCTGGCGCGTGCTGGTTTCTCGCCCGCGCAGGCCCCTCCAGCCCTTCTCCCGCCCGGGTCTCCAGATTTCTTTTCCTTCCAGGCCTCAAGTAGGTTTACGGAACTGGAATTCCTCCCCGGAGCTCCAGGGAAGGTGAGGGGTGGGCAGGGGAGAGGGGGAGACTTTCCCCAGGATTGGGACACGGCCCTGGCTTGCTGAAGATTCGAGTTGTTCAGGGATTTAGTTGACGATGATGAGGCACCTTCACCTACCCCAGGAGAGGCCGCTGGGCCTGAGTCCTCTCGGTGGGGGTGAATCCAGGGCTCCAGCCTGACCCGGACGGAGCCAGTTTTATCTCTGCCACACCTGTGTGTATTGCTTTTGCTTGTTTAGGCAGCAAACCCTCAGATGTAGAGATTAAGTTCCAAACTGACTACGGTCATTGGGATTGCAGAACAGAACTTTGGGTATGGTTTTAGTTTCTTTGTGGCTCTGGCAGTGAACTTACATTTTGTGAACCAGAACCTATATATTTTGTATTGAGATAAAATCAGGCTTAAGCGGTTTACCAGTAAATTTAGAAGTGAGAATTTCATAAAAGCTCATTATTGTAGGTTCTTCTCATTACACCAGACTTCCGTTGTCGGTTGTATCTAAATTGTAATTGGTATTTGTTCCAAAACTTTCTCCCAAAATTGATTATGAAAACCCTATGTGAACTTTGGTTGAAAAAAGAAAGCTCTTTCTTTGAAGAAATGCCATTCCCACTTTGGGATTTTTAATTTGAATGAGTCATTTTAAAAGGCCCTTGTAGGTTTTTTGTATATGTCACTTAAAAATGATGCTTAGTAAATGTAAGTAAAATAATTGGTCTTATTTTTACTCTACCAGTTATTTTTTTCTGCCAGAAGAAAGTTGATCCCAATTGTATACGTTTAAACTGTATAACCCATTTTATTAAAGCATGACTTCTGATGTCAGTATCTTAAAGAGTTACTTTAAAAATCTTACTGCAAGATTAGTGCCAATAATTAAAAGACTTTTCCTGGAGATGAAAAAACCTTTAGGGAACACTTTTATGGGGTGATGTGTAATTGGGCAAGATCTGAAATATAATATTAATATTTAATATTTAGGATATTCAGTATTTGTCTGGGGAGAGTAAGGTGATGATGATATTAATTATAAAAGCAATGATAGTAGTAGTTGTTAAAAAAAATGATAACATCTGGTATTCTGGTTTCACCTTGCATCAGAATTGAAGATCTGTTGAAAAACATCCAAGATCATAAAATTTAGATGACCAAAATGGATATCCGAGGTGCCGTAGATGCTGCTGTTCCAACGAACATTATTGCTGCCAAGGCCGCAGAGGTTCGTGCAAACAAAGTGAATTGGCAGTCCTATCTTCAGTAAGTACCAGTTTGCTGTGAATCATGGATAATCATGTGCTTTTGCATCAGACTTTTTCATGATCATGCTTCTATGAGAGAAATACTGGAAAAATACTAATAAATGTGGAAGAAAACAGTTCCTCCTTAGAATGCTTACCTGACATAGGAAGTGCTGGAAACAGCCTGAGGCTCTAGCAGGGGAGCAGAGCCACTCAGAGCAGTTTTGATCTTTTCTGTCTGGAGAGTTGTACTTTTTGAATGAGTGGGAAATGTGGGGGGCGTCTTCATGGGATCTGTAGCGGGGGAAGGGGATTATGGGCAAAGCCTTCCAAGACTGGCTCGTTGTGCCTTGGTGATCAATGGGGGGAAAGAGGTGTTGCAGAATGGCTCATACAACTAGTAAAAAGTGTAGATGTTTGAATTTCAAGATCTGGGTTTGAATTCCGGGTCTTCTGTCTACTAGAGTGGTAATTTTAGGTGAATCTGTTAACTTCTCTGAGGTTCATTGAAGTAAATGTGAAATGGGGATAGATAATCTCAGAGTTGGTGCTCAAATAGTGTACAAAGTATTAACACAGTTGAATACAAGCATTAGTATGTTGAATACACTCTTAAATAAATTTTGGTTCTTTCCCCTTCTTTCTTGTATGCATTAAGATTTAGCATGCTGGTGTTCTATATTTATCTGTAAAATATTTTTGACCATATTTTATCATATTGACTTTACTTCATATCTGTTTATTTTGGTATATTTATGAGTGACTTATTAAGGAAAGTCAGTTGATATTTGCATATACATTTTGAAAAGCAAATTGAGGAATCTTTAGTTTTATATTTAGCAGTTTGCTTTGCTGTAAGAAGGACATGCAGTGTACAAAAATGATGCATTTATTTCTGTTAATTTAGTCACTCATCAGACATTTATTGCCTGCCTTTCAAGTGTGAGGCATTTTTCTAGGCTTTGAGGCTTCAAAAGATAAACTTATAATTTAGTAGGAAGTCAAATATGTAAACAGATCATTTAAATTTAGTATGCTAACAGAGATAGTAGAAAGGTGCACAGGGAATGATGGGTGGACAGAAAAATGACAGTTAATCCTGCCTCTGGGAGGTTTTCCGGGAGGGGATGTTCAAAGGTAGGGAATTAAAAACAGCATGTTGGGTGGGGAATAATACATGTTTTGGAGGCAGGCAGGGGGGAGGGCTGAGGCTGGAGAGGCATCCAGGAGCCAGTTGTGAAGGCTCTTCCAGGGAACACAGTTTTAAAATTGCTGTTGTAGGTATTGGGAACAACCACTATTTGTAAGTGTGGGTTACATGTCAGATTGCCTTTTGGTTGGATTGTTCTACTGACAGTTTAGCGGGTGGATTTGTGCAAACAAACCTAGAGCTAGGGTTGAGACTGTAGCAGTATTCAGATTGTTGGAATGGATAGAATTGGATAGATTTGAGAAAGTCTTAGTGATCGATTTAATGGATGAGGGTGAGAAAGAATCTAGGATGACTCTGTATTCCTACTTTAAGGGACTGGATTGTTACGGGGCCATGGACTCAAGGGCAAGAGGAGGAGGGAATTTCTGATGTTTTCTCTGTTCATCTATATCTCTGTATTTGTATAAAGCCCCTGTGAAATTAGGATTTTGAGCTTTGTTTCCTAATTTTAGTCCAGAGTGTGTTTAGACTAGAGGACAAGGAATTTCAAGTTTATAAAGCTTGACTTTGTTTATAACCTAAATAGAATGATATTGTTATTGATCATAAGGCACTGGCCGACTGCAGAAGTTCCCTAGCATGGGCATTTGGAACATTTTTAATTCCATGGAGATTTTTAATTGCTTTCTCTTCTGTTCCTCCTTTTCTAAGGCCTCTGTACTACTAAACTGTAGTCTCATTCCTATTTCTGTCCTTTAATTTTTTTGTCCATCTCATGCATTTCTTTATAAAAACTTTTCTACTCTGTATATCTGGACACAAATGTTCACCAGATGTTAGTGTGTGCCTGCTGTTGAGCCAACTGTGTGGGGACACTGGTGGGTGTGAAATGTACTTGCCCTAAAAGAGCTTACAAATCTTTGGGGCCGGCCATGACACATGAATTCTCAGGGAATCTTTTTTTTTTTTTTTGAGATTTTTATTTATTTGATAGAGAGAGAGACAGCGAGAAAGGGAACACAAGCAGGGGGAGAGGGAGAGGGAGAAGCAGGCTTCCCGCTGAGCAGGGAGCCTGATGCGGGGCTCGATCCTGGGACCCTGGGATCATGACCTGAGCCGAAGGCGGATGCTTAACGACTGAGCCACCCAGGCGCCCCTCTCAGGGAATCTTGTATCACATCTTATTCTGATAAAAATAAAACCCTTGGAAAAGTCCTCCAATGTCAAAAGGCCAATATGCTCTATCCCTTACAAACTAACATGTTATGAAAATACAGTGTTTTAAAAATGTATGTGTGTTTTATTAAACCTTTTCTTGGTAATTGAACTAGACAGTACATAAATGAATGGGCGTGGCTATATTTCAGTCAAGCTGGAATCTAATAAAACTCTATCCTGAGGATACAAGAATCTTCCTCTCGAGTTTAAGGTCTAATGAAGAAACAGACCTTTAAATAAAAAATTCAGTAATAAAATGTGGGAAGCATTAAAGTGGAGATATATGTGAAGTTTTCTCAAGTAACAAAAGCAGGGAACAAATAATTATCTGGGAGCGTTGGGAATGCCTTCACAGAATACACGAAGATACTCGTGGGAGTTGTCCAAGCAGAGGAGCTGTGGGCTGTGGTGAAGGAAACTGTGGGGGTGGGGATGGGGGAGCTGGGATGTGGAAGAAAATGCAGCGCTGGGGGAGCTTCAGGTAGTTGGGTGGGGCTCCCTCTGGGCTGCTGCAGACCAGTCTGTGGCACCTTCTTTCATTGGCTTTGGAGGCCCAAACCTAGCAGCCATTTTGACACTTCTCTTCCCTTATGAACCATATCCAGACAAATTCTTTTAGCTCTGCATCAGAACCCATCCCACATCTGACCACTTCTACTCTAGCTCCCCTGTCACTGCCCTGTGTAAGCTCTCATTATCTCCCACATGCTCTCTTCTTAACAGCCCCTTGCCTGCTGTCCCGGCTTTCACTGCCCCCGTAGGAGCAACTCTTTTTTTTTTTTTTTAATTAAAAAATTGATTTAATTGACTACACTGTTATGTTAGTTTCAGGTGTACAACATAGTGATTGGATATTTTTATACATTATGAAATGATCTTCTTGGTGGGTCTAGCTACCATCTGTCACCACACAAAATTAGTACAATATGATTGACTGTATTCCCTATGCTGTACTTTTCATCTCCATGACTTATTTATTTTGTAACCGGAGGTTTGTACCTCTTAATCCCCTTCACCTCTTTTGCCCTTCCCCACACAGCCCTCCCTTCTCATAATCACCACTTATTCTCTGTATTTGTGAATGTGTTTCTGTTTTGTTTTTGTTTTTTTGATTCTACACATAAGTGAAAATGTGCAGTATTTTATCTCTCTGTCTGACTTATTTCCCTTAGCATATTACTCTCTAGGTCCATCCATGTTGTCCCAAATGGCAAGATCTCATCCTTTTTATGACTGCATGATATTCCATTGTGTATATACCACGTTTTCCTTATCCATTTGTCTGTTGGTGGACACTTAGGTTGCTTCCATATCTTGGCTATTGTAAATAATGCAGCAGTAAATATTGGGGTGCACATATCTTTTTGAATTAGTGTTTGTTTTCCTGAGATAAATATCCAGAAGTGGAATTGAAGAGCAATTCTTTACAGTGCTGTGACAGTCATTTTGAAAATACAAATCAGATTATTCCATCCTGCTCACAAACATCCAGCAATTCTGCTTTTCTTGCTCTTTCAAGCTACTGCTGCCCCACGTCCTTGGACTTACACCTCTGTCTGGAAGTTCCTCCCTAGATCACTTGGCTCATTAACTCACTTCATGCAGATGTCTGCACAGGTGGCTTCGAAAGGCTTTCACTGTGGGGCACCTGGATGGCTCAGTTGGTTAAGCCTCTCTTGGTTTTGGCTCAGGTCATGACCTCAGGGTCTTGAGATCAAGCCCTGCATTGGGATCCCTGCTCAGGAGGGAGTCTGCTTGCCCCCCCACCCCTCCCCCTACCCATGCACTCTCTGTCTCTAAAATAAATAAATAAATCTTAATTTAAAAAAAAGAAGAAAGGCTGTCACCATAATCCACATAGAATATATGCTTTCCTCTGTTGGCACCTTCTAGCTCCTTACCCAGCTTCAGTTTTTTTTCAAGAATTTAGTGTCCTGGCATTATGATGTGCATGTGTGTGTTTAAAAAATTATTTATTTTTGTGTTTGTGTGTTGTTTTCCCCACTGCAATGCAAGCTCAAAGAGGGATGTTTAACTCACTGCTGTGTCACCTGTTCTTAAAGGTGCCTGACATACAAGCTGACAGTTAATCTTGGCTGATAAGATCATGAATGGGTAGAGTGGATGTTGGGCAGTGGTGGAGACAGTGTTTGGGAAAGGAGTAATGTACTTGGTAAGTCATGTACTGTTTCATGTTACTTTCATGGCAACCCTATGATCTGTTTTTCTATCCTTATTTTAAAGAAGAGTAAATAGCTGTGCAGATAGATTAAGTAACATGTACATGCTGATATAGGTTTTAATTAGTCAGTTGATTAAAAAGATTTTTCCTGAATGCCTCTACCTAGGTGTTAGGTAGAACTGCCATTCAGATTCGCAGTCCGACTGATGTAAAAGGACTAATGCGGCCAGATGTGTGCTTGATAAAACTGGCTGGTAGTAGGTAAGAGGGATGTGGAGGAGGGTGGATCGGAAGCAGGGAAACCCTTTAATGCGTTGTTACCTTAGGCCTGAGCTACTCCAGAGGCAGGGAAGTTGGGAGGAGACTGATGCTAGTGGAAGGATTGTTAGGACTGGTGCCTGAGTGTTTGCAGGTCATTAGAAAAGAGACCAGAGTTCCTAACTTGCTAGGTTATGGGACTGTCAAAGGAACGTTCAGAGACAAAAGAATTTAAGCAAGAAAAGAAAGAGGTTACTTACAACAAATGCAAGAAAGTCAGACTTCAGAAGGACTGACTTACCAAATAAAAACCACAGTTATTTAAATGGGAAAGAAAGCTATAAAATGATAAGGTTACAAGTGTAACCTTCATTGTACACTTTAGTCATGGTAGAAAAACCAGCTTTTTCACATGATTATTCTGTCTACAAAGGTTATGATATGCTTTTATACATCAGCATAGCAAAATTTGGAACTGAAATTGTTTTAGCTAGGAAGTTCAGGTTTATGAAAAAGACTGTATTTATTTTGGGGCCAGAGCTGGACAGGATGACCTGACTATCCCAGGGTACAGAGTGCATTTTTTCCCAAGAAAACAGGGCAAAGTGCCTTTTTTTTTTTTTTTTGCTTTCATTATCCCATTAGCCAGGCTGCGGTGGAGTGTGTATAGGGATATATGTTAGTGATCTCAGTTCTGCCCCGGGAGGGTCTGGAGTGCCTGTGCGCTTGCTCTGTGGGAGGAGAGGTCCCCATGTGTGACTGGGGACTGTAGGAGGGCAGCCTGGGTTGGAGCTCAGACTGTGAGCTACCTATGCAGAGACTAGCAGGGAGCATTCAGGGAGTGCAAATGGAGAGAGCCTTCCATAGAACCTGAGGCACAGAGTAGGAGATAAAGAGTCTGTGAAGAGCACTAATGAGTGGCCTGAGGAGGACAAGAGGAATCTGGAAGTTTAGGAAGAGAGTGTCAAGAAATGGTCATGTTGTCACTTGCCTTAGAGATCTAGAAAGATAAGGACTCGAAATTCCCCTTTGGGTTGGTAAGGAAAGGATTGCTGAAAAAATCCAATGAATGAGAATAGTTTTACCAAAAAAAAAAAAAAAGCCATGTTAAAAAAAAAGGAGCATATGTGAAAACAAAGTTACAGTGCTTAAAACTGTAGAACTAATACAAGAATGACCCCAGTAGATTACAAAATCCAGAAGCATGTTAACAGGATGTAAAATAGTTTAGGATGTAGTAATAGTATATAGAAAACTCAGAAGGGGTAAAGTAAAACACTGAGATGTTGAATACCTGAAAGTCAAGATCTTCTTTGGGGTTGTGGGAGGAGTGTCAGGAAGTATGGAAGTTCAGTTTCCTTGTCTTGGGGAGGGCATAGCTCTGAGGACCTCACTTTCCCAGACTCTCCTGTGTCCTCAGAAAACTGTTCTCTTCAGGACTTTGCCTGAATCCAGTCTGGGCTCTTTACCTTCCATGTCCTGTGTTCCCCACTCCATCCCTGGTCTCTCCTGGGAGCACTGCCTACATAGATCGCCTGTACACCAATCTCCATGTCAAGGCCTGCCACCAGGAACCCAGTCCAAGACAGATCTGAAAAAGGACTACATTTCTGTAACTATGCATATGGGGAAACCTGCCTCAAATTCATTGTTTCCACAGTTGGGCTTTTGTAGAGTGCTAGTCTCTCAACATACTTGGGGGTAAGGGGTGGGGAAGGGCAGTTTTATTAAAACTACTGAGTTAAAAAAATATTGATGCTATTTGAATGACAAAGCATATTATAAGACATTTTTAATTTAATTTAATTTTTAAAAAAGATTTTATTTATTTATTTGACAGAGAGATAGCAAGAGCAGGAACCCAAGCAGGGGGAGTGGGAGAGGGAGAAGCAGGCTTCCTGCTGAGCAGGGAGCCTGATGTGGGGCTCGATCCCAGGACCCCAAGATCATGACCTGAGCCAAAGGCAGATGCTTAACAACTGAGCCACCCAGGTGCCCCAAGACAGTTTTAATTTTAAACTTGCATTTACTTCATGCTTATATCCATCGAGTGCTTTTTCTTGTATTTTTTTTCACAAGTGCTCAGTGGAGCAGGGCAGGTAGTATTGTAATTGCCATTTTACTGGTGCGGCAAACATTGCTCAGAGGGTAAGGGACCTACCAAAGTTTCACACCTGGAGTTGGAACTCTTCCTCAGATTGATGCAAATTCTATACTTACCCCACTATACTGATAGTCTGAAAAGATTGGTGTATGTCCCGAAGTGTCCAGTGTCACAGAGACTAGCAAGGCTGTTTTGCCGACAGGTCTTTTTATAAGGAAGCGTCAGACAGGGTTTGAATTGTTGATGAGTGGAGCCGAGTCAGTTGTGAGGTCAAGCCGGGTTGGAAAGGAAGGTGATGATGGTTCAGTTGTGATGATGCTGCATTTGTGAAAATGGTAAGGGTGGAAGATAGTCAGATGGTTTGGCAGAGAGAGAAGACTAGACTCTCTTGGTTTGAATCTCACTAAAGGAAAGAATTTGGGAGAGAAAAGTAAGGTAACTAACAAGGATTGAGCTTGGAGAGAAGCCTTGAGGAGCAAAGAACCATTGAGGAAGGGACCCCTGAAAGAAGTAAGAGGAAAACAGCATATTGTGGGATGACTGGTGGGAGGACAGGAATCAGGATGGAAAGGTTATTTTTTCAGAGAGGAGGAGGATCACATTTTTCTGAGTCTGGAGGGAATATGAGAATATGCTGGAGGTAATGATTGTAGAAGTTCATATAAAGTAGCTTTGGTCTTGATGGAGTAGAAAACCAAGTGAATTGTTTGGCTGGGAGGGGGATAGGGTGAGACTTTGGACAGTGCCAAGAGGTGTCAGTTAATGAGTGCTTCCTCTCTGCTAGGCACTGGCCTAACCACCTTATATGAATTATTTAATATCATCCTCAAGTCAGCCCTAATGGCAATGTGGATATTATTCCCATCTTGCAGATAAATTAACTCAGGCCCAGAGAGGTTGTGTGATCAGTACGTGGTGGAGCTAAGCTTGCACTCAGGTTTGTCTGATGCCAGGGCCTGTGTGCCCCCGCTAGTGGTTAACTACTGGGGAGAGAGAGGAGAAGGACGGGGAATTCCTGTAGCCCTTGCTCACAGTGGTGCTTCAACCAACTCTTACTGAAAAAACCCAACTTAATCTTACATTCTAGGGGGCAGATGATTTCTGCTGAAGATTGTGAATTCATTCAAAGGTTTGAAATGAAAAGAAGTCCTGAAGAGAAGCAAGAGATGCTCCAAACTGAAGGCAGTCAGGTGATGTATACAAACATTATGTCACCAACACCTCCTTGCGTCATTAAAAATTCTAGAAAAATTTTTTAATGACTTTGTGATATTCCATTGTAGGTATGCATCATAATTTAGCTAAAAATCCTTTTTTATTAGAAGACGTTTGAATGATTTCCAGTTCTCTTTGTTCATTTTGGAAAAATGTTATGTTGGGTATGTTTATTCCTCTATCCTTTTCTGCATTTCTGAAAATCTTTCTAGAATAGATTGCTAGAAGGGAAATTAAGTTTCAAAGTATATGTTGTTTTTAAAGTTGCTTAACTTTTTTTTTTTTTTTAGAAATTTTTCCCACTTTGTATTTTCACTAGAATATGATGCAATCCTACTGTCCATCAGATTTTCTGGTGTGGGGTCCTGATGGCCTGAAAGAGCCTGTATGCAACTCTCTCTGATTCTTACAACAATCCTGGGAAATCTGTGAGGAAACATACTGTTGGCTCCAGTTTTTACTGAATTCCTTCTGATTCTAATCCCTAGTCCCTTTGTTGCTGTAGTGTTCTTCCCAGCAAATGCAAAAACAAAACAAAATGAAACCAAAAAACCAAAAAAGCAAAGTAAAACCCTAAATCAAAATCAATGATAATTTTTGGTTGTCTATGTAACTTAATCTTTATGTTATCATGGGCAGTCAAGAGTTACAGTTACTAGGTCTATTTAAAAGTAGTAAACACTTTGAAATTTATCACTAAAAATGATCAAAAATTGAATGCAAGTCATAGTATGTTCCTCCCATACTTCACAATATTTGTAAAAGGTATACATTTTTTGTAATTGAGATCTGTTGGTGATAGCATTTATATTAGAATTTGTGCAAGAGAAATAATATTTTACTGAATCCATTAAAGTGTTGTTTGTAGTTGAAAATAAGTTAACATTACTTTTCATTCTTTTCTAGTGTGCTAAAACATTTATAAATTTGATGACTCATATCTCCAAAGAACAGACAGTTCAGTATATACTAACTATGGTGGATGATATGCTGCAGGTAGGTATACTCTTTACTTAATACATTTGCTGATGTCATTGTTTTGTATTCTGCACAGTAACAGTATTTTTGTATGGTTTCACTTATACCATGGGTTCTCTTTTAGAGTTGTAATTGCTAATTGTGTTAAAGATGGGAATGCCCACACACAGGCTTTTTTTGTTTTTCAGAATGTCTAGTAATCAATCTGTATTTTTTTTTCCATAATACCTCAAGAGTTTTGTGTCGAATACCAGGGATGTTGGGTGAATCACTTGAGGCTTTCTGGATACTCTTGGTACTTACAGGCAATGTGACTTTTTCTGTTTAAGTCATTCAACAGATTTCAATGCCCCTGCTATGTTCCAGGCCAGTGCCAAGCACTGGGGCTTCAGAGTTTAGTGTAGGCAAGGTGCTTGCTCTCAAAAGTCTTGTCTCTTTGGGGAACATTTTGCTTATCATCTGAGACTTTTCCAGTTGCATAAAGTTTCTATTTACTGTTTTACTGTCCTTGAACACAGAGGGGCCTCCCTTATTCACAGTTTGTATTTTATACCAGAGTATAATCTCCCGTTTAAATTGTTGGTGTACAGAGTGGTTCTCTTTGAGACAGGGCACCTGGTGCTAATCCAGTGCCTGACTGCATGTCTCAGGACTTGAAGAAAAGTGTCAGTCTGGTTGCTTATGTGGAGCATTGTTCTGTCAGTTTACAAGGAAAAACATTTATTGATGGCCTACTATGTGCCAGTTATTGTACTGATTATTATTGAAGGTACAGAGGTTAAGTAAGAAGAATGGTGCAGTCTACCTAGGGGCCCTCATGTCATTTATAGTCATGTAGTGATTTTATAATATGAGTAAGGATCAATATCCAGCCTGGGCTGATACAGGCCTGTCTGAGAATGACCGTGGTATTTCTCAGCATTTTTTTCTTTAGTAAAGTTAAGAAAAATGGGGAATGTTGTGTCTGCCATGGTTATCCTGATTACTGTATAGAATTGCACCTAGAATGAGCAAGCTTGAATTGGCATGCAGACTTTGGTTTTATTTATATGTACGTACATACACACAACACACACATGCATGCACACACAGATATCCTCATTTTTTAAAAAAGATTTTATTTATTTAAGAGACAGAGATAGTGAGAGAGAGCAGGAGTGGGGAGGAGAGGGAGAAGCAGGCTCCCCTCTGAGCAAGGAGTCTGATGAGGGACTTGATCCCAGGGTGGGATCATGACCTGAGCCGAGGGCAGATGCTCAACTGACTGAGCCACCCAGGCGCCCCACAAATACCCTTACTTTTTATACATATATCTGTAAATTAGAAACCACGAGTTCACACTATCTCATTTCATTTCAGCTTAACACCAGAGTTCATTCTTGTCTCCCTTTTCCATATTTGTAACTCTTCTGTGACAGTGAGATCGTGAGTTCCTCTTATCCTTTGTATATTTACTTGTCTGCTCCACCCTATAGCACAAGGAAAGGAGTTTCAGAATGGCTGACCCATACATCTGTGAGAAATGAGCCCTTTACCTAGAGTTCAGGATTTGTTTGCAGTACTTTTTCTTTAACCTGAGAGTATGTAGTCAAGTGTATTGTGTTCAAGTTTCTTACAGAGTGGTTACATTATTTTTCTTGAAATAGTTAGATTCATTTGTGATTTTTTGGTATTCTGTTTTTTCTCATTCTTATAGATTTTATTTTATTATTTTTGATTATGTAAAACACAAACATGCTCCCAGAAGTCAAAACTATACAGAAAGGTATACTCAGAGAAATGTCACCAAACCCTCACCCCCATTCCTTGCATTCCCACCTAACTCTTGTTAGGTAACCGGTATCACCGATTTCTGGTTTATCCTTCCTGTTTTTTTTTCCTGCATAAATAGGCAGATACGTAGTAAGAAAATATGTATATTTTCTTATTTCCTTCTCTTTCTTATAAAAAACATGTACTAAATATAATCTCTTATATTTTGCCATCTCACCTAACAAAATATGCCAGAAATCATTCCATATCTGTTCGGAGATAACTCCCATATTCTTTTTGATAACAGCAAAGTACTTTTTTTTTTTTTTTAGATTTTATTTTTAAGTAATCTCTATACCCAACATGGGGCTCGAACTTACTGCCCTAGGATCAGGAATCGCACACTCCACTGACTGAGCCAGCCAGGCTCCTCACAACAAAGTACTCTTTTAGTGGATGTATTATAGTTTACTTAACCAGTCTCTGATGTGATGGACATTGAGGTTGGCTCATTACATATTTATTTTGGTTTAATAAAGTTTTATTTTTCTTTTCTTTCTTTTTTTTAAAAGATTTTATTTATTTATTTGACAGAGAGAGACACAGTGAGAGAGGGAACACAAGCAGGGGGAGAGGGAAAGGGAGAAGCAGGCTTCCTGTGGGGCAGGGAGGCCGATGCGGGGCTTGATCCCAGGACCCTGGGATCATGACCTGAGCCGAAGGCAGACGCTTAACGACTGAGCCACCCAGGTGCTCCTAAAGTTTTATTTTTCAAAATGTTCATTGGGTTGGACCTGATCATGCATCTTCACCAGCAGCTGGAATTTCTCCACCTTTGGTGCTTCTAGTGTAAATTACTTGAGCTCTCTTTTGAAACCAGTTCGTAAGTCCTTTATAAGGAGCTCCTGAAGGACTTCCCTGGCCAGGGACCACGAATTTCAGTCTCAGGCAACAACTGGGGTTATAACCTTTATAGTTGGGAACATCTTTACAGAGTTCGTCCCATGTGGCTTTCTCAGACAAGACAAGCATATTGAGCATGTGCTGAACTTTGCCTTTGAACCACTTTTTCTTTTTGGCTTTGCCTTCAGATTTGCTCACTGGGTCTTTGTCTTTCTTGGCCGACTTTCTGGCATCTTTTCTTCTTATTGTCCTTGGGTGGTTCCGGTATTTTGTAATTAGAAATAACGAAGCCAAGAATAACCTTGTGCAAACGTATTTTCATATGGTCGGTAGTGTACTTCATGGTAAATGCCTAGAAATAGGATTGCTGGGTAAAAGAGAACTACACACATAGTTTTGTTAAGATATTGGCATATAATGCCATTTTGCGGTCCCACCAACATATGAGAATGCCTGTCTCCGCAGCCTTGCCAACAGAGGGCATGATCAGACTTTCACATTTTTGCCAGTCAAGATGGATCTAAAGTTGAACGTGTTCAAATATAGTTTTATTTCTTCTCCTTGACTTATTTTTTATGCAGGATCTGTGGAGGGATTCAGATTTAGGTAGCTGACATATCCTCAGCTATTGATTAAATACATTTTAACAATTTATTTTATTGGTAAAATTTTAGTTACACTGAGAAATTTGCGCATACCCTTACCATATGATTTCTTGTTTAAAAAATACCGTAATTACTGAGTCATTTCATTCTTAACACTTCTGGATAAAATAGTTTTGGACAGAATTGCTTGTTTTTTCTCACCTGTTCAGGTTTGGGTACATAATTTTGAAGATTAAGATTTTTTTGGTGCTCAGATATCAACAGCAATAGTTAAATGCCTTTGAGAAGAAGGGCTTTATCCTTATTCTCTTAAAGGTTTGTAACTTGAGTACCTGAACAGTGGTGGGTGGAAGATAAGTTTTTTTGTTTGTTTGTTTTATTCAAATTCAAGTTAACATATAGTGTAGCATTGGTTTCAGGAGTAGTGACTCATTATATAACATATAACATATATGCTCATACATAAAACATCCAGTGCTCATCCCAACAAGTGCCCTCCTTAGTGCCCATCACCCATCTAGCCCATCTCCCCATCCACCTCCCCTCCAGCAACCCTCAGTTTGTTCTCTATAGTTAAGAGTCTTTTATGGTTTGTCTCCTTCTCTCTATCTTACTTTTCCTTCCCTTTCCCCGTGTTCCTCTGTTTTGTTTCTTAAATTCCACAAGAGTGAAGTCATGTGATATTTGTCTTTCTCTGACTGACTTATTTTGCTTAGCATAATACAATCTAATTCCATCCACATTATTGCAAATGGCAAGATTTCATTCTTTCGGATGGCTGAGTAATATTCCATTGCATGTATTTATCACATCTTCTTTATCCATTCATCAGTTGATAGACAATTGGGCTCTCTCCATAATTTGACTATTGTTGATAATGCTGCTATAAATATTGGGGTGCTGCATGTGCCCTTTCAAATCAGCATTTTTGTATCCTGTGGATAAAAACCTAGTAGTGCAATTGCTGGATTATAGGGTAGTTCTATTTTTAACTTTTTGAGCAAACTTCATACTGTTTTCCAGAGTGGCTGCACCAGTGTATCCCCACCAACAGTGCAAAAGGGTTCCCCTTTCTCCACATCCTCACCAACATCTGTTGTTTCCTGAGTTGTTAATTTTAGCCATTCTGACAGGTGTGAGGTGGTATCTCATTGTGGTTTTGATTCGTGTTTCCCTGATGATGAGTGATGTTGAGCACTTTTTTTTTATGTGTCTGTTAGCCATTTGTATGTCTTCTTTGGAGAAATGCCTGGTTCATGTCGTCTGTCCATTTCTTAACTGGATTATTTGTTTTCTTGGGTGTTGATTTTGATGAGTTTTATAGATTCTGGATATTGGCCCTTTAACTGATATGTCATTTGCAAATATCTTTTCCCATTCTGTAGGTTGTCTTTTAGTTTTGTTGACTGTTTCCTTTGCTGTGCAGAAGCTTTTTATCTTGATGAGGTCCCAATAGTTCATTTTTGCTTTTGCTTCCTTTGCCTTTGGTGACGTGTCTTGTAAGAAGTTGCTGCAGCCAAGGTCAAAGAGGTTTCTGCCTATTTTCTCCTCTAGGATTTTGATGGTTTCCTGTCTCACATTTAGGTCTTTCATCCATTTTGAATTTATTTTTGTGTATGGTGTAAGAAAGTGGTCCAGATTCATTCTGCAGGTCGCTGTCCAGTTTTCCTAACACCATTTATTGAAGAGACTGTCTTTTTTCCATTGAATATTCTTTCCTCTTTTTCAAGATTAGTTGACCGTATAGTTGTGGGTCCATTTCTGGGTTCTCTATTGTGGTCCATTGATCTGTGTATCTGTTTTTGTGCCAGTGCCATGCTGTCTTGATGGTTACAGCTTTGTAAATAGCTTGAAGTCTGGGATTGTGTTGTGTCCTGCTTTGCTTTTCTTTTTCAACATTACTTTGGATATTTGGGGTCTTTTGTGGTTCCACACAAATTTTAGGGTTTGTTCTAGTTCTGTGAAAAATGCTGGTGTTATTTTGATTGGGATTGCATTGAATTGGTAGATTGTTTCGATAGGTACGGACATTTTAATGGTATTTGTTCTAATCTGTAAGCATGGAATGTTTTTCCATTTCTTTGTATCTTCTTCAGTTTCTTTCATAAGTGTCCTATAGTTTTCAGCATACAGATCTTTTACCTCTGTGGTTAGGTTTATTTCTAGGTATATTATGGTTTTGGGTGCATTTGTAAATGGGATTGATTCCTTGATTTCTTTCTTCTGCTTCATTATTGGTGTATAGAAATGTAACAGATTTCTGTATGTTGATTTTATATCCTGCAACTTTGCTGAAATCACGTATCAGTTCTAACAGTTTTTTTGGTGGAGTCTTTTTGGTTGTCTGTGAAGAGTGACACTGATTTGGATGTCTTTTATTTCTTTTTGTTGTCTGATTGCTGTGGCTAGGACTTCAGTACTATGTTGAACAACAGTGATGAGAGTGGACATCCCGGTCATGTTCCTGACCTTAGGGGAAAGCTCTCAGATTTTCCCCACTGAGGATGATATTCACTGTGGGTCTTTTGTATATGGCCTTTATGATGTTGAGGTATGCTCCTTCTATCTCTACTTTCTTGAGGGTTTGTTTTTAAGAAAGGATGTTGTAGTTTGTCAAATGCTTTTTCTGTATCTATGGAGGGGATCATATGGTTCTTACCCTTTCTTTTATTAATGTGGTGTATCACATTGATTTGCAAATACCGAACCACCCTGCAGCCTAGGAATAAATCCCACTTGATCCTGGTGAATAATTCTTTTAATGTACTGTTGGATTCAATTAACTAGTCTCTTGTTGAGAATTTTTGCATCCATGTTCATCAGGGATATTGGTCTGTAATTCTCTTTCTTAGTGGGGTCTTTGGTTTTCAAATCAAGGTAATGATGGCCACATAGAAGGAGTTTGGAAGTTTTCCTTCCATTTCTATTTTTTGGAATAGCTTAAGAAGAATAGTATTAATTCTTCTTTAATTCGATAGAATTTCCTTGGGAAGCCATACGGTCCTGGACTCTTGTTGTTTGGGAGAATTTTGATTACTGATTCAATTTCTTTGTTGGGTGTGGGTCTGTTCAAGTTTTCTATTTCTTCCTCTTTCAGTTTTGGTAGTTTATGTGTTTCTAGGAATTTATCCATTTTTTTTCCAGATTGCCTAATTTGTTGGCATATAGTTACTCATAAGATTTTCTTATAATTGTTTGCATTTCTGTTCTCTTGGTTTGATCTCTTCTCTCTCAGTCGTGATTTTATTTATTTGGGTCCTTTCTCTTTTCTTTTGGGTAAGTCTGGCTAGGGGTTTATCAATATTGTTAATTTTTTCAAAGAACCAGCTCCTGGTTTCATTGATCTGTTCTGTTTTTTTGATTTCTATATCATTGATTTCTGCTTTCATCTTAATTATTCCCTTCTTCTGCTGGTTTTAGGCTTTATTTCTTGTTCTTTTTCCAGCTCCTGGAAAGGTTGTGTATTTGAGACTTTTCTTGCTTCTTGAGGAAAGCCTGTATTGCTATATAATTTCCTCTTAGGACTGCCTTTGCTGTGTCCCAACGGTTTTGGACTGTTGTGTTTTCATTTTCATTTGCTTCCATGTGTGTGTTTTTTTTTTTAATTCTTTAATTTTCTGGCTAACCCATTCATTCTTTAGTAGGTTATTCTTTAACCTCTATGTATTTGTACTTTTTCCAAATTTTTTCTTGTGGTTACTTCAAGTTTCACAGTGTTGTGGTCTGAAAATATGCATGGGATGATCTCAGTCTTTTTTTTTTTTTTTTTTTTTTTTGATCTCAGTCTTTTTGTACTGGTTGAGGCCTGATATGTGACCCAGTATGTGATCTGTCCTGGAGAATGTTCCATGTGCACTCAAGAGGATGTGTATTCTGCTGCTTTAGAATGAAATGCCCTGAATATATCTGTTAAGTCTATCTGGTCCAGTGTGTCATTGAAAGCCATTGATTCCTTGTTGATTTTCTGCTTAGATGATTTGTCCGTTGCTGTGAGTGGGGTGTTAAAGTCTCTTACTATTATTATATTGTTATCAATGAGTTTATGTTTGTTATTAATTGATTTATATATTTGACTGCTCCCAAGTTGGGGGCAGAAATATTTACAGTTGTTAGATCTTGATGGATAGAACCCTTTATTATGATATAGTGCTCTTCATGTCTTGGTACAGTCTTTGATTTAAAATCTAGTTTGTTACAAGTATGGTTAGCCCAGCTTTCTCTTGATGTCCATTAGCATGATAGATTGTTCTTCACCCTCTCACTTTCACCTAGAGATGTCTTTGGGTCCAAAATGAGTCTCTTGTAAGCAGCATTTTGATGGGTCTTTTTTTTTTTTTTAATCCATTCTGATACCCTGTGTCTTTTGATTGGAGCATTGAGTCAGTTTACATTCAGAGTAGCTATTGATAGATACGAATTTAGTGCCACCTGTAAAGTTGCTATTCCTGTGGATTGTCTCTGTTCCTTTCTAGTCTTTGTTGCTTTTTGTCTCTTGCTCACTCAAAGGGCCCCCTTTAATATTTCTTGCAGAGCTGGTTTAGTGTTCATGAACTCCTTAGTTTTTGCTTGTCTTAGAAACTCTTTATCTTGCCTCTTCTGAATGACAACCTTGCTGGATAAAGTATTCTTGGCTGCATACTTTTCCCATTCAGTACATTGAATATATCATGCCACTGCTTTCTGGCCTGCCAGATTTCTGTGGATAGGTCTCTGTTAACTTTCTGTGTCTAACCTTGTAGGTTAAGGACCTTTTGTCCCTAACTGCTTTCAGAATTCCCTTTATCTTTGTATTAGGCAAATTTCACTGTGATAATGTCTTGGTGTTGACCTGTTTTTGTTGATTTTAAGGGGAGTTCTCTGTGCATCTTGGACTTGAATGCCTGTTTCCTTCCCCAAATTAGGGAAGTTCTCAGCCATATTTTGTTCAAATAAACCTTTGTCCCTTTTTCCTGCTCTTCTTCTGGGACTTTTGTGATACAGATATTATTGTGCTTTGAGGAATCTCTGAGTTCCCTAAGTCTATATTTGTGATCTAATAGTGTTCTTTTCCTCTTCTTTTCAGCTTCATTAGTTTCTGTAATTTTATCTTCTGTTTATCGAACTTTACCTGTTCAATCCTCTGCTTCTTCCATCCTCATTGTGATTACATCCAGTTGTTTTTGCATCTCAGTTCTAGCATTTTTTATTTTTGCCTGACTTGTTTTTAGGTCTTTTATCTCTACAGCCAGGGTTTCTCTGGTGTTTTCTGTGCTTCTTTCAAACCCTGTTAGTATCCTTATGACTGTTCTAAATTCTTGTTTGGATATATTGCTTATATCTGTTTTGAGCAAATCCCTGGCTGTTAATTTCTTTCTTTCTTTTTTTTTTTCTGGCTGTTATTTCTTCTTGATCTTTCTTTTGGGGAGAATTCCTCCATGTTGTCATTATGTCTAGGTTTCTGTCTTTTGCATATTATGAAAGCTTGTTATGTTTCCTGCTCCTGAGAATAATACTATATTAAAAAGAAGTCATACACTGCCTAGGGCCTGGCACTTCAGGAGGTGATTCTGGTATATTCTCTGTGTACTCTGCTGTTGTGTTTTGACAGCTCTATACCACAGGTTGGTATTCTGTAGAGTTCCTCCTTGCTTGGGGAGTGTTTGGACTTTTAACTGGGTATGCTTTGATTTGTTTGTTAAGATAAGCCTGATTAAAAAAAAAGGATCCTGATCCAAGAAAAGAGAAAAGGAAAAGAAACAAAAAAACAAACAGACAAATAAAAACTATAAGCCTGATTCCAAAGAATAAGAAAGAAAGAAGGAAAAAAGAAAAGAAAACGAAAAAAAAAAAGCCTGATCCAAAAAATGAGAAAGGAAAGAAACCGACAAATGAAAAAAAACTAAACCTGATATCAAAGAAAAAAGAAGGAAAAAAAAAGTAAAATAAGTAAAAAATAATAATAATAAAAAAGAAAGCCTCATCCTATTTCCACCAGAACTGAAGCTGATGCTTTGGAGCACTCTCTGATCGGTAGACTTGGCACACAGAGCGGGCCTGTGTTGGTCTTCTGAGGGAGAGGCCTGCTGGGCTGGCTCACAGTCAGACTTGCCCTTGTAAGGATGCCTTTGGTGGGTGCTGGGAGGTGGGGTTTGGTGTAGGGGACTCCAGCCTCCACTGGAGGCACTGTGTTTCTCTTTGAAGTCCTATGGTGCTGGTGGGCGGTGTGTGTGTGTGTGTGTGTGTGTGTGTGTGTGTGTGTGTGTGTGTGTGTGTAAGATGGTGCTACCCTGCCCTCTCATCCTCCAAAAGGGGAACTCGCAGCTACCGTTGTTCAAGAAGTCCTCACAGTATAGTGAACAATCTCCCCTCTTGTGTCCCAGGCTTTCATCAGACCCCTGCCCGCCTGGCATCACAGTTCTCCTGTGTTTTATCTCTGGCAAGGGGCTGGGATTCAAAACTCCAAATCTTAAAGGGCTGGGCAGGGCTTGGACCCTCCCCCTTCCCCCCGGTGGAGAGCCTTCTGGTGCCTTGTTCTGTTCTGTCCCAGAAAAGCAGTTACATGGCTTATGCAGGATGGCTGGAGTCTGTTGTGCACCAGGAAAAGCTGCAGACCAGGTTATCTGTCCTCTGTGTACACGTCTGTCCCTGGCTATTGAACGGCTGCTGAGGTGCCCGGTGGGCCTTTTCTCCTTGGAGAGGCAATGCACCCTCTTCCAAGTGTACTTCAAAAAGGGGAGTGTTCTCTCCTGGTGCAACCCACGGGATCCGCACACTGCAGCATCTTGTGCGAACCCTACACAGTGCTCTCTCCCCTGCTTTCTCCTTCTCCCTGACTTCCCTCCACTAAAAGGGCTCCCTCCCCTTCAGGGCACCGTGGCTTTTCTTTCCCCCATTCATGTCTCTGAACTTTGCATCTGTCATGTTCTGTCCCTTCAGTTGTGCAGATTGTTTTCTTAATCCTCAGATCAAAATGATTT
The DNA here is from genome assembly GCF_037043125.1 of Eumetopias jubatus. Classification (NCBI taxonomy): domain Eukaryota; kingdom Metazoa; phylum Chordata; class Mammalia; order Carnivora; family Otariidae; genus Eumetopias; species Eumetopias jubatus. Next base: position 183,447,579 of record NW_028274810.1, read on the forward strand.
GGTTGACCCAGCTGTGTTTGAGCTATGAGGCTAGCTCAGGGTCCCCCTGCTACTCCACCATCTTAACTCCTCCTCTGGAAGATACCTTTTTAAGCAGAAATTGAAACCACAAAGGACTAGTCAAGGAAGATGATTTTTTTTTTTAAGATTTTATTTAGTTATTTGAGAATGAGAGAGTGAGCAAGAGAGAGCGGGGGAGGGGGCAGAGGGAGAGGGAGAGAGAGAGTCTCAAGCTGACTCCCTGCCCTGGGGGGGGGGCCCATGCGGGGCTGGATCTCAGGACCCTGAAATCATGACCTGAGCTGAAATAAAGAGTCAGAGACTTAACTGACTGAGCCACCCAGGCACCCCAAGGAAGATGAATTTTAAAGTTATGTAAAATGTAAAAATATTTTCTGTTTTTTCTGTATTTAGTGTACTTCGTTCATTTATGTGCAATGATAATTACAGTTTTAACTTGGGAAATAACCCACCAATGGAGTAAATGATGACCTATCCAAATTTTGAGTCCGTTGATAAAATCATCATAACTTACAGTTGTTATTCTGAACTATAATGATTCATTACTTAAGGAGATGTTAGTCTTTTCCTCAAATAGGTAACTGTTTGCAAAGACCAAGATTAAAAACAATATATTTAAAAAGAATTAAATGTTGATCTGAAAATTATTGTGTATGTGTTTTTTTTGTGTTTTACCAAGTACTGCTACTTAGAATCATATTCATTTAATTAATCAGAAAGTGTATTTTGAGCCAGTGAAATGCAGGTAAAATTTAGGTGAGAGGTAGAGTATGCATATTTTGAGCTAAGAATCGTTCCTCAAATCCTGTGTCTTTCTGCTAGTGTTATATGCTGTTTTTTGCTATCTTTATCTGCCCTGATTTTTCTATCATAATATTCTAGAAGTAACCTGATTTTATTTGTGTGGAAAAAACACTGGAAAGGGCAGGTCAGAGGTGCAGGCTCAGATGAAATGTAACTTAGATTGCTACTCCCTGCAGGGCTGGGATCTGCTAGCTTGGCTCACTTGACTTAAAGCTAATCATAATAAAGGTGATTTTATTTTATATTTTTAAATATTTATTTATTTGAGAGAGAACATGCGTCTGTGCATGTGTGTGTGCTGGGGAAGGGGAGAGGGGCAAAGGGAGAGGGAGAGAGAATCTCAAGCAGACTCCCCACTGAGTGTGGAGCTCAATGCAGGGCTCAGTCTCATAACCCTGAGATCATGACCTGAGCCAAAATCAAGAGTCAGGTGCTTAACTGCTTTACTGACTGAGCCACCTAGGCACCCCCCAAAAGTGATTTTATTTTTAAAGTGTCTATGCCTGCCCCCCTCACCACCCCGACCCATAATAACAACTGGAGGAAGAAAACACACTGACTGATGGGACACAGAATAAAAGGTTGAGAAGCAGTACACGATAGTAAAAAGCAGTGATATCATTTCTTTTCTTTTTTAGGAAAATCACCAGCGGGTTAGCATTTTCTTTGACTATGCTAAACGCAGCAAGAACACTGCGTGGTCCTACTTTCTACCAATGTTGAATCGCCAGGATCTCTTTACTGTTCATATGGTAAATTTTGAATTGGTCAAATTTCTGATGTGGGGAAGAAACACACTTGGGCTATTTATGATTTGGTAACCTCCCAGTTCCCAGAGGAGCAAAGGCTGTGATGTTAAAATTTCCAATTTTCCTTATTGATGGTTAGTAATGTGGGGATATTGGGAAGACAAAGGAGATGGGGTTGCTTTGATACAGTTAAAGTTTTGTAGAGTATTTGTTGAGTTCATTAGCATGAAAGCCTTTGCTAGATTGCATGTGAAAAGAGCTTTAGATTGTGACAGGATTAACCACATTTTACTACAGAAATTAAATTTTGTTTAGAAGTAGCTATGGTGCTTAATTTTTATTTTAATTTAGTAATTACTTGTTTTTTAATATCTTAAACACACTCCTGTTTTAAACTTACCCTGAAAGGCTATCTTTGGAAGCCTTAACACTGAACAGTCTTTTATGGAGTGTAGAGAAGGTATGAGAGGAGAGTTGAGAGAATAAATCTTTGTACAAGCCTTTTCTATTCCCAGCGTGGAGTGGGCTGCAGTGGGGAGCTCCTGAGGCTATTTATTTCAGTAGATGTCTTTGAACTTTTAAAATCAAGAACTACTGTTAGTAGTTTTTTTTTTTTTCTGAACATGTGTCTTCTTTCTTTCTCTCAATATATATCTATATTCATTTATGTATGAGTTTATTCATATATTGTACATATTATAAAACCTTAAGAGAAATCAAGGAGGACTCATGAAAATAGTTTATTTCTTTTTTTTTTTAAGATTATTTATTTATTTATTTGACAGAGAAAGACACAGTGAGAGAGGGAACACAAGCAGGGGGAGTGGGAGAGGGAGAAGCAGGCTTCCCGCTGAGCAGGGAGCCCGATGCAGGGCTGGATCCCAGAACCCTGGGATCATGACCGGAGCCGAAGGCAGACGCCCAACGACTGAGCCACCCAGGCTCCCCTGAAATAAACTATATTTTAAAGAATACTTTTTAAAAAACCAATATATATATATTTTTTAAATTGTAGAGACTTGTTTTTATTGTCTGGATACATGGCTTAAATGACTTCCTAATTTTGATGGTGACTTTCTTTCAGAAAGTACTGAAAGAATATTAAATTGGGTTTGTGTGTGGAGAAGTAGTGTTTTATACTGCCTATATTTTTGTGTGTGTGTGTGTATATTTCCCAGGTTTATTGAGGTATAATTGACACATTGTAAGGTATTTAAAATGTACAACAGATGGTTTGTTATATGTATTCTTATACTGCCTATTTAATAAAAAATTCATCGCTAGTTTTATAGCTTGAAGAAACCTGAGAAATCTTTAGATGAGGAGAAATGGTTTATAGCGAGGAGAGATGGCTATTTAATATGCAGGATGTATTTTATACTAAGAGATTTTTTTTTAACATTTTTTTAAAGATTTTATTTATTTATTTGACAGAGACACAACAAGAAAGGGAACACAAGTAGGGGGAGTGGGAGAGGGAGAAGCAGGCCTCCCGCTGAGCAGGGAGCCCGACGCGGGGCTCCATCACAGGACCCCGGGATCATGACCTGAGCCGAAGGCAGATGCCTAACAACTGAGCCACCCAGGCACCCCACTAAGATAGAGATTTTTAAGCATGAGGACTCACAGGGGGTTTGGAATGAATGAAGGTCGCAGCTGGCAGTTTGTTGTAGACATTGCTCTGAACTCTGGCAAGCAATTTGGTGGAAGTCTGCAGATTTTTGAATATCAACATCTACAAATTCATTAAAAATACTTATTATTGTCTCCAAAAAAAAAAGATTCCTTTGATTTTCGCTGGTCTTATAATGAATCCCAGTCTTACTTTTGGAACTCAGAATAATACAAGGAATGTCATGAAATTCTTAAAATATAACTAATTTTGTTTCACCTTAAAGGAACTATTTAAAAATACATTTTGACTATATTGCAAGATGTATTTTAAAAAATGAAATACAAACTTATTTTGGAGGAGTTGAGGATTGAAAAAAATCACAGCAAAGTGGTTGTGAGTCCTGCTTTTTAAGGTATATGATGTGATTTTAGAATCAACATAATATTCAAATACATTTCTTATTTTTCAGGCAGCAAGAATTATTGCGAAGTTAGCAGCTTGGGGGAAAGAACTAATGGAAGGCAGTGACTTAAATTACTATTTCAATTGGATAAAAACTCAGCTGAGTTCACAGGTAAAAGACACTTTTTTTTAGTATCTTTGAAAGGAATGTGACACCCATATTAACCTATTAGTGAAATTACAAAAAAAGTTATATTAAAATAATGCCACTTTGAACTTGATAAGTAAGTCAAACTACTCTTAGGTTTGGTAGTATGCTTCACTTTTTCTTTCTTCAACTAGCTTCAACTCAAACCTTTCTGTCTTTGCCACTTGGGATTTTCCATTCATGCTTTTCAGTGGGCAGGGAGTCTCTTCCTTCCAGTGGGCTACCAAGATCACACGGGTGGGAGAACTGAGGGAATTTGCACAATTCCAGACAGCATACTCATGTTAGGCTTGTTTGAAGGGAAAAGGAACGGTATAGCAGGAGACAGAGTGCAGGCACGCTTCGGGCTGAGAGACTTCAGCTGCAGCTCCCATGTCTGCCTTGGGGACCTTGAATCTCCAAGATTTGTGCAGGAAGTTTTGGGTTTGGGGAGAGCTTTTCGTAAATTTCTAGTGGGATCGTTTATGTCCTTCTGGTCACAGAACCAGGCCAAGCTGTCTGACTCATTACACCAGTAAACAAACTGGCTCTGGGTGCTGCCAGGGGAGTTTTAAACTACAGACAGCACATTACAGATCATTGGTCAATCCAGTTATTCTGGTTTTGCTCAAGAGTCCATACTAGGCTTCCAGGTGCCTCCGGGTAAGCCTGGAGCTGCTGGGTCCAGCTGCAAGGTAACCATTGCACATTGGCACCTTCCCAGGATTTACTGTGTCACTGTGGGATAGAACATTTGGGCCTAAGGTTAAACGTGAAGGCTGCTTAATGGTCATCTTGGTTGCTTTCAGACCTCTCTAGCTCTACTTCTCCATGAAGGAAATAGCTTGCTGGTTAAATGATCGGGAAAATGACAGGTTTTCTGTTTTTGTCTTCATGGTTCCCTAGAACAGGCAAAAGATAGGACACTTATGGTGGCTCAGTGGTTCTTCCTTTCGACTTCCAGTGACTAATATTAGTGGTAAGGGGGAGACTGGGAATAATCCTCAGAGAAGGAGTGAAATGAGGGGGGTGGTGAAGGAGTATTCTGGGGAAGAAAGGGTAGAAGAGAATGAGATTTTGGTGTGGGGATGGCTTACATGAGGAATGGGACCAGTAAAATAATATTGGTAGTTAGTGTGTTGTCATTGTTAGATTACAAATAAATGTCTATTTGAAATAAATTTTTAGAAAGTTATAATTCAGATTTCAGTGACATTTTAATAGATTTTAATTTGAGGCATAGGAGAGACACCATGACATTTACTTGGGTTTACTTTTTGCCTTATCATTGCTTGCCTTTTAGGGAAGTCTAATTGTCTTTTATATTTGGATAGGGATATTTTGGAGCATATTGAACATAATTAAGTGTTTTTTATATCAGTAGCATAAATTTTTATAGTCTGTTTGGCTTAGTTTTTTTTTTTTTTGAGATTTATTTATTTTAGAGAAAGAAAAAGAGAGAACTTGTGAGCAGGGGGAGCGGCAGAGGGAGAGGGAGAAGGAGAGGAGAAGCAGACTCTCTTTTGAGCATGGAGCCCAACACGGGGTTCTATCCCACAACCTGAGCTGAAACCAAGAGTTGGACGCTTAACTGACTGAGACACCCAGGTGCCCCTGGCTTAGTTTTTAAAAGTATTTTTACAAGAGCCACAAATTTGCAGATTTTACAGAAATTGTGAGGTATTTAAAAAACATAATATTTAGAACGTGAAAAATAAGCGTATGAAGATGAGATTTTAAATTTCTAGGTGTGTATCATTTAGGAGCAGAATGCTTAACCTTCCCCTCACCCCTCCTTTTCTTTTTTCTTTTTTGAAATTAGTTCTTCCTTTGAACAAACTTCAATCTGCTTTAGCTATTAGCTTTATGGTAATGGTAGTGAGACTCTATCGTAACTAGATTCATAAAATGAAAATTGGTAGGATAGAATACATACTATAGTTTGCCACTAACATTTTGGGTTGTTTCTTCACAAGAATAACATTTGTATTGTGCCTTGCAGATGATTTGTTACTTTTGGAATGATTAACTGTGGTTATAACTGTGTGCAAGAATTGGGGGAAATATCTTTATCATCACTAGTGGAAGCAAAATATTCAGTGTCTAGAACAATTTTCATTAGAACTGAGCTGCTTGGTATTAGATAAATGCTTTAAAAGACCTTTTCTTTATCTTTCTGGTGCGTTCTTTTTATCACAAAGTCTTTGGCTTTCTGTAGTTATGATTTGGTGTTTCTGCTTTGCAAGTCCTGCTACAAAGTGACTCTTCAGGGTGCCCAGGCCCCATCTGGCTTTGCTTCTCAGAGTCTGGTCACTGCTTCTGCTAGGTTCTGAACTGCACTGTCTCTTGATGTGGGCAGACACTTCTTGCAAAGCTTTCTATCAGGATCAAATTATAGACTTCTTGTTTAAAGAATGAAACATAGGGTTATTTGGGATTTTCTTTGCTACTTTGCTTAAATGTCATGTGAGAGTGCTGTATCTGGAAGGTCTCTTTCTCTATTTTTAGTGTTTTCTCCCTCATAAAAGGACCACAATTTCATAATTTTAATAGAAATAAACTTTCAAAAGTCCAAATTAGTTGCAAGTTTGGATATTTTGTTGACTTTATATAAGTGACATTTAGGAGCTTTTTCTTTTTTGGTAGTTTAAGTACTGTATATGGGTTGCGGGGGGCCTCATGCCTGGCAGTTAGTAGATAATAAAAAAATTAGTTTGAATAAAACGAAATAAAAATTTCCTTTCAGAAATTCATTACTACTTTTCTCTTGCACATTCAGCCTTTGACTTTCTACCTTAACTTTTCTTTAGTCATTTCTATATGTCATTTAGACATTATATAACATGTGAAATTCTGATTGTCATTATAACTTGCTAGGATTGCTGTCAATAATCTAATTTTAAGTTCTGTGTAGAATCTTCCCATTACTAGGCACCTATTTTGAAAGCTTTGCCACAGAATATAATGTAGATAGTTCAGCTTAAGATAGTCATCTTACTTGAAAAACAATTCAGTAAGTAAATTCTGAGACTTGGAAATTTGCACCAGCTTCATTTATGAAATTTAGCTGGAGCTTAGTATTCAGTTTATTGTTCCATTTTTAATTAAGTTATCTGAAAGAGTGTAATATTTAGAATATTTTGTGTCATCCCCATGCTTTTTATTAGTTGATGATACTCCATTAAGTAGGATTAGGAAAAAAATTTATAAAATTGGCTTAGCTCCCTTTCATAAGCTGATAAATTAGGATAAAAATTAAAAACAAAACTAAGTAATAAGTTATTTATTTCGTAATAGAAACTGCGTGGTAGCGGTGTCGCTGTTGAAACAGGAACAGTCTCTTCAAGTGATGTAAGTATATTCCTTCTTAATTCACTGGCCTCCTAACACCATGAATATAATTTATTTTGAGTCATTTAAAATTTTAAAGATGTTTACTAGTTCCCCAAATGTAAATCCATATTAACCTTCAGTTAGGTTAATAGCATTGTAAAAACTATATATTTATGTATATATAAATATTTATGGTCTGTTGGTAGACAGGAGACTTGCTCTTCCCTGTTGCTCTTCTTCTCAGGTCCTTTATCTTAGACCTGAGAATCAAGGCAAGAGTCTGAATTCAGATGTACAGCTGGAGTGAATAATCATAAAGTTACTCTCTTCAGGCTTCAGTTATTTGATAACCTATCCAATATCTGTTTAACAGATACGTGAACAGTGTGTCAAGGAGTTGAAAACAGTTCAGTTACCTGATGGCATTAAAACTCATTACTTGCACCGTGTTGCTCAAGGCTTTACGTGGGGCTGTATGCTGGCCAGGACCCCCACCTGCCCTTTTTTTTGGCCATACTCTCCCCACGTTTTTTAGAGCCAAAAGGGTAAAGGTTAAAAGTAATCACGTCTCCCCAAGTTCCCTTCTTGGTTGGACTTATCGTCCCCATTTAGGAACAGTTTATCTTTGTTATATTCTGAATACTTCAAGAACTGGCAGTAAGTTTGGACAAGTAAGGGTTGGCATGATTAGAGCCAATTGAGAATAAGATAGGGAAAAAGAAAGTTAGAAATGTAGGTGAGGTGCATCTATCTTCATTAGTGGGCAATATCTCTGGGAAACTGGAAGGCATCTTCAGAGGGTAGTGTCTACCACCTACCCGTGGTAGACCTAAATGAAGCTGTGTAGGAGCCATTTAATATCCATATTAATTACCAATACTTCCATAATCAGCTTGGAATATATGTGTTTGTGTGCTCTGAGACTGTAGATGGCAGCAGCACCCATTTTCACAGCCAAGAGCAAGGCTTCTCTTGGGGCAGGGGTTGAAGGATTTGACAAATAGTGTGTTAGGTCAGAAAATGGCTATTAACCTTCTGAAGAGGAACCAGAACAAGGTGCAGAACTAGAAGAGCAATCTTGGGGTCAGAGTGGGGTAAGGAGGTGATAGGTTGGAAGTCTAGATATTCAGTCATAAGCACACATGTTTAAGTTGAGAATCTTTATTTTTGTGACTTGAATTTTTACGGGTTTGGAATTTTGAAAAATTATTTAATTCATGTAGTAGACTTACTGATAAATTTTTTAAAAAGGTGTTTTCAGAATTATATATCTTATAAACTTATTTGATTGTTAATGTGTTTGTAAGTTATTAAAGCTTACATAATGAGTTGCAAGCTCTGGTGACATGACATTCTTATCTTGTTCTTTTCTGTCCAGTGTATTAGAAAAACAAAACTAACTAATTGAATTGGCAGTAAATTAGTCAAGAGTGGTTTACTTGGTAGACTCCTACACATACCTCCCAAACAGAATTAGTATCAGAGGTAATTGTGAGTAAGGAAAAGATGGCCTTTGATTTTTGACCTTCTTCCCTTTCATACCCTTCACACTTAAACATACTTGCTGTCTCTTCCTGAAGGTTCTTACTTTTTCAGATGGCTATCAACTTGGAATGCAGACTTTAATAAGTTGAGCATAAGGTGGTAGCTTCTCCTCTGATATGATTTAATAGGGGAATCTGAATTGGTAACTAATATTTATTGAGCTCTTACTATGAGCCTGGCACTGCTTTCTTTAGTTTACATTTACATCTCCTTGAATATTTACACTCCCTCTCTGACTTAGGTCTTACTGTGAGCCACATTGTGTAGATGTGAGCAGTGAGGCTGCACAGAATTGCAACACCAGTTTGCCTAAAGTCATTCAGGTAATGAGTGGCAAAAACCCCAAAGAAAGGAATTACTTGCCAAGAGAATTCCTTTTGAGGCAACAGAAATGCACTTGGGTCTTTAGGCATTCCCCAAGTCGCATAGCCTGCTCAGCCTTGTACCGATATTGATTGGTATTACATCTTAAAGTCCCTTTAGGTTTTCCCAGAGCATGGAAAAGCAGTTTGGAAAATTGCATTACACAGTATTGCCACTTGATGTCAGTAGAAAACAAACACAAGTTTTATACCGCAAAATGTGAAATAAGAATGATTCAACAGTCTTACCTTTAAAATGGTCACGGAAGCATCATTGTAAGTTATGAGTGGATCATTACAAACATTTTTATTTAAATGACCTTACATTAGTAGACTTTCCTGACCATGCATTCTGTTGTCTTTGCCTGAAGATGAAAATAATCCATGACACCAAATCTTATGCACTTACCTTCAACTGTTCAGTTCTTTACTGGGTCTCGAATGTGAGTACTCAAGTCTTCTGTTCTGAGGAAGCTGCACAGCTGTGGACATTGATTAGTGCTGATGCCCTGATAAAAAGATGAATACTGTGATCTCTCTCAAGCTTTGCAGGATTTAGAAAGGATCTGGGAATTTCTTGTTTGTTTGTTTTCTTTTTCTTCTGTCCAGCTTCACTTATACTTGTGTAGGAGGGAACAAGGTGACCTCTCCATCTGACTATGTCTTGATCTCTGGCTATTTTGTTGGGGATCCAGTTTGGCATTAGTTACTGGTAGATAAACATTGTTTCATTGATAGTAAGTAACTTGATGAAGTTGCTGGGTTCTCATTATTTCATCTTGCCTTTTAATGTTCTGGAGCAGTTCTGTCCATCAGAACTTTCCATGATGTTGGAACTGTCCATTATGGTAGCCCCTTGTGGCTATTAAGGACTTGGAAAGGTGGTAAGTGCAAATGAGGAAATAAATTTTCAATTTTATTTAGTTTTTAAAATTTTTAAGTTTTTTTTTTAAATCAAAATATATGTCACACACCATAAAATCCATCCATTTGCAGGTCAGTAGATTTTAGTATATTTACAGGGTTGTACATCCATTACCACAATCTAGTTTTATAACATTTTTAACACCTCAGAAAGAAAACCCTGTACACATTAACAGCCATTTCTCATTCCTACTCCCCACTCCCAAACTCTGGCAACCACTAATCTACTGTCTCTCTTTTCCTTTCTGTCTCTTCTGGCCATTTCATAAAAATAAAGCACATAGCATGTGGTTGGTTGTCTATAACTGGCTTCTTTCACTTAGCATAATGTTTTTAAGATTCATGCATGTTTTAGCACATTGTAACAGCATTTTAGAATGAGAGAAATGAAACTTTTCTTAAATTGTTTTCTGTGGCAGTTCTAATATCCTTGTTAATATGAAAATAGTTTTACTGTTTTGGCTTTGTTTTTAATTTAATGCTGTGCTGATGTGGCACTTTTCAGTCTTCCAGAAGAGGCAGAGTATTTTAATGATTTAGTTCTTTACCACTTGGTTGTTAAGTACACCCAAAAGTGCTGTGCAAGTAGCAGAAATAAGTGGGCTGTGTCAGGAATTCATATAGTTCAGGCCTGTTATTTAACTGTAGTCAGCTCTGGCTGGTGAACTGTGAAGTCTGTGAGGACTCAAAGGAATTCACAATCAGTTATGTGACTGTGTAAGTTTCAAGACCATTGTTATTTACCTAAAGCAATTCTTGGAGGATTTTCATTATTTAATTGCCTTTTATCTTCTTGCCACAAAATTAATGCATTTTAAACATTGGGGATCATTAAAATACGTGCACGGAATGAACATTAAGGAGGGAAGATAAGAATCTGTGAGTTTTATTTTTCTAATCAGATTTTTGGAAGGACTGTCTGGAAGTATATTCTGGCAATACAAAAGAAAGTAAAGTGATAAGGTATTTCAGTATAAGATTTTCTTTTACAAATCATTGTCAAAGCATAGCACTGATAATAAGTAATCTAATATGGTGCATTAGATGTGTTCTTGGAAGTTGTATATAAAGTGGTAATTCATAAAGTAAATAATATTTTCTCAAGTTCACAATTTTTCTGTGTAGTAAAGAATCTCATTACATGACTGAGCCAATTAGGTTGAAAGCAATGCTTGAAGAAGAGTTAGAAATTTGTAAATTAATAATGAAATTACTTTTTTTTTGGTTAAAGTCTAAGACTAAATTATCTTAATTTAGGCATTAATTTAATCTTGGTATTTTATAAGTATTGACTAGACGATCTCTTTGAGTAAGCCAAACTTCAAGAGAATTCTTGAGCTTATATATATTTTAGTTCCTGCATATGAGGTAATAAACCTTATGGTTGTTTTGTGCTTTGTAGAACTGATTTGAGTTCAGATTTGAGGAGGTTTTTTCCCTTTAATTTGTTAGGACTGGTATTTCCCTTTATTGATGATAGAACAGTTGAAGATTTTAAGTGATTTGCCAAAGATAATTTGGCAAAACTCCTGATAGGCAGAGCCTCTCCACTTTTCCCTTTCTTCCTTTGTCTTTTTTCTTTTTCTTTTCATTCTTGTTGGTTTAAAAAAATTTTTTTTAATTTAGTTTAATTTTTTTATGTTCATTAACCACTGTATAGTTTTTTTTATAACATCTTAACTCACACAAAGTAAAATGCACAGATTTTTAAATATTCAGCTAAATGAATTTATATGTCCTGTGTCCTCCTGCTCAGTACCTTCCTTTGGCTAAACTCTCACCAAGGTTATTGTTTTCCTGGTATCTGTTACCAGTGATTAGTTTTACCTACTCTTGAACTCTACTGTAGTGGAATCATATAAAACATGAACTCTTACATGTCTGAATTCTCTTGCCAATATTGTGCCATTGAGATTCATTCATGTTGCATTTAACAGAAATTCATTCTTTTTATTGCCATGTAGTAATTCATTGAACGAATATTTTCTATTATCTTATTAATGGATATTTTGGGTTACTTCTAGTTTTTGGCTATTGTGAATAATTTTGCTATGAACTTCTTGTACCTGGCTTTTGTAGATGTGATCGCTGTAATCACTTATGTCTGGAGCACTTAATTCTAGAATGGAATTGCTGCTTTGTAAGGTATATGTAAATTTAGTAGATACTGCAAATCAGTGTTCTAAATCAACTTATGTGTCCCTCAACAAAGTATGAGAATTCCAGTTGTTCCAGTCCTTACTGACACTTACATTGTCTTGTGTTATTTTTTTTGTCTTGTGTTATTTTTTAAAGTGAATGTCTGTGATAGAATTAAAAACGACACACATATATGCACACTCACTTTTTAGTTCTACAAGAAAAGATCATATAATTGTCATGAAACATAAATACTTTTGGGTTTATTCAAATCAGCAGTCCTCCATTTCATGTAAAACTGGCTTCTGGAATCTATTTTTTTAGTCACTTATGTGTTTGAAAAGTTCGACTTGCTGCTTCAATTCCACTGTACTGTGCATTTTTACTATCTGTGGGACAGGTGCTTTTTACTGCAATGCAGCATGTTAAGTGTGCACGATTCCAAAATTTTAGTGAGTATTATTTTTGCTCTTATTTAGTTTGTACTTAAACCCCAGCATTATGAAGATGAATATTGAAAATATGTCTATAAATGTTTTAATAACATTAGTTTTACTTTGGTACAATATCACTAATTTTTATGTTTATCTTTTGTTGCCTGCCTGCTTTCTAATTCCTTAGTTCTTAAATTACTTTGTAATTCTGCAGAATATGGATTTCTGAGATCGTATTTGCCACGAAAGTGAATTTTACCAGTTGCTATTTTCCCTATGATGTGATTATTCCACCATAACATAAGAGAGTTTGCATTTCAGCAACACTGGAAAATTTCTTTTAAATGTGTTGAGAAGTAAAAATAGTTTAGCAGTGAGGTTTGCTGCAGTGAGAGGGCATGTTGTGGCCAGTTCTCAGCCCAGGATGTCTGGTGCAGCACAGAGAACTGTAGTTCAACCATGAAGAGAGTGGATTCCTAGGGCCAATCCAAGATTAACCCACTGTTTTAATTTCAACAAATTATATCTCCTTTTTAATACTCATCTGAAAAATTGGGTATCATAATATTTCCCTTTTATTTTTAATTTTAATTTTTTTAAAAGTGCTTTGAAAAATATGTGTTAATAAGTTATTTTTATAAAACATTTTTAATTTCTTTTTTTACAGTGTTTTGATTAGTTGTGAAGGTTAGAAGATACATTTTGATTCCTGAAAAAACAAAACCTTTACCTTAAGGAAGAACTCTGGTTGGATGACATTTAAACAAATAGTATTTAGGAAACAATGCATTGAGTATCTAAAATATCTTTATTGTGTGTGTGTATTTTGTTGTTGTTATTAAGTCAGTCCAAATACAGGTGATTTTTTGTTAATGGAGAAGTGAATTACTTTAGTAATTTATTTATTTATAAAAATTTTATTTATTTCACAGAAAGAGAGGGAGAACACAGCATGGGGGTGGGGAGTTGGGAGGAGCAGAGAGAGAGGGAGAAGCAGACTCCCTGCCGAGCAGGGAACCTGATGCAGGGCTCTACCTTAGGACCCCAGGATCTGAGGATCATGACCTGAACCGAAGGCAGATGCTCAACCGACTGAGCCACCAGGGACCCCTACTTTAGTAATTTAAATGAAAATTATCATCTGGCTTAAGTAAGCTCTTTTACCATAAATATTTTCTAGTAAAATAGGATGATAATAAGGTACAGCCAGAATTGACTAGCAATTTATATTAGTTTTCAAATTGAGATAAATTAAAAGAAAATACTAGACAATCATATAAGATCCATACTACCAAACAGATTTAATTTTGGCTCCAAAAAGAAATAGGATAATGGTGCTATGTTGTATATATTTCTGCAGTATGGATTGTTATTCGGATAAAAATTTTGGCCAAACTTTTAATTATGGAACCATATCTGTTAGAGCCCCATTCATTTGGAATTTGTGTAAGATATGAAGTTTGTTTGTATTTATTTTGTTTGTTCATTCAGTCAAGAAATACGTATTGAGTACCAACCAGGGACAGTGCATGGTGGTGAAAGCATAGCACTGAACGGGATGGGCAGGACTCCTGCCTACATAGGGCTTCATCCGAGGGAGGACAGCATTAGACAAGTAATTACACACTGTGATTCTTTTAGTACCCTTCTGGCAATGCTTGTAAGAGAGAAGCACAGGTTCTTTGAGAGTGTGCAGTGAGGGGTCTCATCTGGGGTCAGTTTGCTCAGGCTTCCTGAGGAAGCGGAGGAATGAGACCTGTGCCTGCACTGGAGGGAAGTGTGTGGAGAACATGGGCAGATAAGGGAGAGCCGGTGGTGCTGTAGGGGTGCAGGCATAGGGAGAGTGGGGAGGTAAGGCAGGCAGGCCCAGGGTATTCAGGGCCTTAGCGATCACACAGGGTTTTAGGACTTTTCCTCGGCAGGGGGAAGCCATTGAAGAATATTAAGATGGGGAGTCCCATGGCGTAGAGCAGCCCTGGGAAGGAGGGCAGCATTTGTCAGTGCATGGTGCTGGATCTGCCATCCTGCAGCATTAGTGCTGTTCCCCTTGATTGCTGTATGGCTTACTTTTTTCCTTTCCTGGCATTCTGTCACTTGTCTCCTCAGCAGTGAGTCCCTCTCTAAGGAGCCTGCTTAAAAGAGCACCCATGTCTCCCTCTCTGCATTTCCTATTTCCCTTTTTTAAAAATTTTGTATTGTTATGTTAATCACCATACATTACATCATTAGTTTTGGATGTAGTGTTCCATGTTTCATTGTTTGTGCATAACACCCAGTGCTCCACGCAGAACGTGCCCTCTTTAATACCCATCACCGGGCTAACCCAACCCTCTCTCCCCTCTTACTGTTTTCCTTTCTTAATGGCATTTTTGTTGTATTGAACTTGTCAAACTCCAGTACGCTCTGTAATTTAGCTGTTTTTGTGTGCTTTTCCTCTTTCTCCATTAGACTGTAAGCTCCCTGATGGAAGAGATTGAGGTCTGTTTGTTCATGGTTGTGTGTCCAAGTGCAAGAACAGCGTCTTACACATAGCAGTCACTCAGTAAACATTTGTTGAATGAATATTGAATACAGACTTGTAGAACCTTTCTGGGGACTAGTTGAGAACTTAAAATGATGGAGGCCTTATGTCCCTTTCTAGTTTCTGACAGTCCAGGCAGTCTGGGGTTGTAGCTGTCAAACAGTTTACTAGAACTGCAAGGGCAAATGGGCTTCTTCATCTTTGGTTGGATTCTAGCTACAAATATATTTGAAAATAAAGTGAAGTCCCTTCTGCATACCAGATAATATAAGCAACCCAATAAATGCTGAATGGAGTATAAGATTTCTTAAATGGAAAAAGAAAATTGCAAATGAAAGTTATAGTATAATCTTATTTGTATTTTTTAAAAAAAGATGTACATATAATGTATAGAATCTGCAGTTTACACAGAAATCTACTAATAGTGATTGTATCTTAGTGGTACTGAGGGGTGATAAAAAGGTTTTATTTTATGCCATTCTGTATTGACTGGCTATTTTTTAAAAAAGATTTTTATTTTTATTTATTTTAAAATATTTATTTATTAGAGAGAGAAAGCGGGAGGAGGGGCAGAGGGAGAGGGAGAGAGAATCTCAAGCAGACTCCCTGCTGAGCACGGAGCCTGACATGGGGCTTGATCTCACAGCCCGGAGATCATGACCTGAGCCAAATAAGAGTCAGATGCTTAACCGACTGCGCCACCCAGGTGCCCGTTGATTGGATATTTTATCATAAATACGTACAAAGAATTTCACATAAAATTAAGGTCAATGAAAGTCATGTACACAAATATTATTGAGGTTCCATACTATCTGTCAAGTCTAGGACCCAGAAGCTGGATCATATAGGCAATGTCCTTCGGAGTTCTGAGCATAGGAGTCAGGGGGAGGTCAGCTGGAAAAGGTGAGGCTCCGGTATACAGCTTCAAGGGAAGGCACAGAGATGTTCTTCCTTATTTGATTCTTTCTTGTGACATTTCTGTTTGGAAGGAGCAGTGTTTGATTACCTCAAATACTACTTCATCAGTTTGGCAGTTTTTGATATTGTCCTGTAAGATAGACTATTTCTCTGTCATTCACTTCCTGTTCAGTTTGTCTTTGAAATCTTGTGAGATTTCAGGATTTTCTATTAGCAATTACAGCTATTTCAAGAATACCTAATATAAGAGGAAATCTAGCAAAAAAGAGAAATATATACAGCAGGAAAAGATCAAGATTGTGTTTACATTGAACAGTGTGGAGGATAGTAGTACATTTTTATATTATTTTCATGGAAGTGGAAATGAGCTTAAGGGAAAGGATAAGGGGGCTTCTATATTTTGTCCTTTTTTTTTTTAAATAGTATCTTACTAGGCAGAAAACAAAAATCACTTTACTTGGACAAAATATATCTTAAAACTTTAGGTTTTACTTTTTTCCTCATAAAGCCAAATGGCATGATAAAAAATAAATCCAAGTGGAATGAATATTTATTCATTTAGCAAACAAACATTTTTAAAGTGCTGGGTTGTTTGTCTTTTTTTTCTTTTTTCTTTTGTCAGGGACTATGCTTAAATGCTGAGATTAAGAAAGACTCCTCTTTTGCAGGGCACCTGGGTGGCTCAGTCATTAAGCGTCTGCCTTTGGCTCAGGTCATGGTCCCAGGGTCCTGGGATCGAGCCCCGCATCGGGCTCCCTGCTCCGCAGGAGGCCTGCTTCTCCCTCTCCCACTCCCACTGCTTGTGTTCCCTCTCTCCCTGTGTCTCTCTCTGTCAAATCAATAAATAAATTAAAAAAAAAAAACTCCTCTTTTGCTCTCTGGTCGAATAGGGATGACTGAGACACACACACACACACACACACACTCACACACTCACTCTCATACAAAGGAATTTACAAATAGAGATTTATATGTGGCACATGGAAATGATTAATTCCATCTGGAGAAATCAGAATACAGTAGTAGTTACAGCAGCAAATGTTTGTTGACTATTATATGACAGGTACCATTGAAAACTCTTTCATAAGTTAACTGATGAAATTATACCGACATTCCATGGGATTTGTCCTGTTATCCCCATTTTATAGATAGGAAACTCATTCAGGGTCACATAGTTTGTAAGTGGCTGAGTGTGGCAGGCTGGTTCCAGAACCTTTGTTCCTAATGATTATATACTATATACTACTATACTACTACCATACTATATACAGCTGCCTTTCTTTCATGGTGGAGGAGTTAACAATTGATCTAACAATTGATCTAACAATTGATCTAGGTTAACCAGGCAGCAGGTGAGTCAATTCAGATGGCGAAGAGAATCAGGGGAGAGCTGTTCAGTTAGTAGTTGGAGATACAGGTCTGGTTCTCAGGTGAAAGTAACTGTTGGAACTGGCATTTTAAAGTCAGTGGTGATCCTAGAATTTGCCATACTAATGGTGTGATAAGATACAAAAGAGGTAAAAGTTTGGTGATAATTCCTTCAAGAAACCTTCATGTATTGGGAGGAAGAAAGATGCAGAGGTTGGTACAAGGCTTAGGGACAGCTTTAAGGTGGGAAAGGATTGAATACATATAGAGGCTGAGGAGAGGAAGCCTATCAAACAGAGACTGCGGATGTAGAGAGGGGTCTGATAGACGGAACATCATGTGGGAGGAATGGGGTATAGACTTTGCTGGGGCTGAGGGTGTGGACAGGAATAAGTCTGCTGGTCTCCTCAGTGAGAGAGAGGCAAGAATGGCCATAAGTGTAGATCAGTTTGGGGGGTGAGATGTTGGCAGCTGGCGAATCTCTAACTGGTGGTATGTATATTTGCTCATACCGCTGCGAGTGAGGGAAGAGAGTAGGACAGGAGGGTAGTGGTGAGTATGGGTGACTGGGGAGTGGCAGAGAGAACAGACCAGAATTGCTTGATGGCTTTGCAGGATTGTATGATTTTCTCCAGCAGTACTGAATTACCTTTCTCTGGGAGTAGAGATGGTGACTGTTGGCTTGATTGAAGACTGAGTATTTAGAAAAAAAATTGTTGAGTACTTTTGCACGTGAGAGTAATAGGACACATGTGAGTGAAAGATAATAAAGTGATATAATCTGTTTTGTTTAATTGAAGGCAATAATTCAGTCATTTGCCAGTGTTGCCATCAGTATATACTTTGAAAGTGATTTCTGGAATGGTGTTTGGACTGCTTCATTATGTATAATAGGTGCGAGTGCAGTTTTAGAACCAGGATCTTTAATAAGCACATTTAGAATGTGAATCTGGAAGCTCTCTGACCGTGAAGAATCCATTTTTGAAACGTATCCTGTATTTCAACATAGTATAGTAGAATGGACACAGAAAAGAAAGGCTTCCAGTGAACCAAGACATTTTTGTGTTGAGAGGAAATTGATGATAAATGGAAGAGGAGACAGTGCCCTAGGTTGCATTTTTATTCATTATATGTAGAAACCTTGCTTAGGCTATCTCTCTAACCAAGAAAAATGGAATTCGTCTTTCACAAAGGATTACTACATGCTGACTTAATTGGAAGAAATAACATATTTTTTTTCCATTATGGAAGATTGTTTTAGAGCTGAAAATTTACTTTTTTTTTTTTGGTCATTTCTGCTGTTTTGAGTTTCCAGGCAAATTATATTACTAGATAAATAGCACTTTTGGGAAACTATGTTCACTACTTTCTAGGTAAAATCTAAGATAACCTTTTCTTGATAACTTTTGATAATTCCACCAAATGTACTTATATCTTTGTGTTTTTGTAGTTGAATGCCTAGAATTTCCTTGAAGTGTTAGGTTTTAATGAACTTGGAGTTAAAACACAGAGCTTAGTAGCATCGTATATATTAGGTGTGAATTTTTATAACATTCTTGATTCTCTCTCTTTCTCTCTTTCTTTCTTTCTTTCCTTCTTTTTATTTTATTTTATTAGCATGTTCTTTAAGGCTAGAGCCTGAAACCCTCTTGTCTCTCGGTTCTTATAGATGCTAGGCTCATGGCAAATATTTAGAGAAGAACCCAGGTTAGGTGTTGCTATTAGCTTTGCTAAAATGGAGGTGCCTGCATTATTCCTGGGGATATTATTCCTGTTTATTTCACGTTCCAGATTCAAGCACAGTTTCCGTAGAATGGTACTATTGAACTGATAGTTGTTAAAAATTGTAGAGCAAAGGTCTTTTTCAAATGTTTAATTAGACTCCTTATATGGTGTATATATATATATTTCTAAATTCCCATTTATTGAATTTCTACAAAATGGCTAGCTGTATGCTAAATGAATTACTTAATCCTAGCAGTACCCCTTTGGTATGCTTGGGGGCATCATCCTTCTTAAGGACAAAGAAATTGAGTATTGGAAAGGTTCAGTGACTCACCTCAGACCATTTAAATATAGGCTCGTCTCAAAGCATACGGTTTTATCTTTTTAATTTTATTGTCATTCTTTGATATTTCTGCCGTTACGAAGAGCAGTATTATCTATAGTGCCTGTCTTCAGGACTAAGTGAAACATTGCAAGATAACATTTAACAAGCCATTATCAAAGATATAGTTACTTTGTTCCTTGATTTCCCTGTGTGTTAAGTAGTCTTGAACTATGTAAGTTTAATTTGGCAGAGAAAATCAACTGCATTTCTAAAAGGTAGAGAGAAAAACAAAAATGGAGATTGATTTTGAAAAAATAGTAGGGACTTTTGGATGTTCTGATGATAAGAAACTCAGTAAAAAAAATCCAGACTTTTTGTATGTGCATGATCTCATGTCTTTAAATCGTTTCCAATTTTAAAACCTTATACTTCTTCTTGCATAGAGTTCTCAGTATGTGCAGTGTGTTGCTGGGTGTCTGCAGCTGATGCTTCGGGTCAATGAGTACCGCTTTGCCTGGGTAGAAGCAGATGGGGTAAACTGGTGAGTGCCCTTTTACTTTTAATGTAGAATAACATTTGAAAGCATCTCTCCTTGACATTTTCAAAGAAATTAATACATTTAATCATCTAAAATTTTTTTTCATGTCTGTTTAACAATAGATTATGCTAACCTTCATGGAAGTCAGTAACTACTAAATGGAATGTTTCTCCTCTCCCTCACTTGGCCTGTGCTACTTAAGAGGTTAAGAACTCCGAAAAGTCTATGTTTGATAGAACAAATTCTAGGTATTCAGAATAGAAGAACAATTATAAAAGTATCTTGTGGTAAATGTAGACAAAAATCAACAAGAAAAGATCTTTTTTTTTCATGTTATGTTAATCACCATACATTACATCATTAGTTTTTGATGTAGTGTTCCATGATTCATTGTTTGTGTATAACACCCAGTGCTCCATGCAGTATATGCCCTCTTTAATACCCATGACCAGGCTAACCCATCCCCCCAACCCCTCCCTTCTAGAACCCTCAGTTTGTTTCTGAGTCCATAGTGTCTCATGGTTCGTCTCCCCCTCCGATTTCCCCCCCTTCATTTTTCCCTTCCTGCTATCTTCTTTTTTTTTAACATATAATGTATTATTTGTTTCAGAGGTACAGGTCTGTGATTCATCAGTCTTACATAATTCACAGTGCTCACCATAGCACATATCTTCCCCAGTGTCCATCACTTAGTCCCCCCATTCCTCCCACCCCCCACCACTCCAGCAACCCTCAGTTTGTTTCCTGAGATTAAGAATTCCTCATATCAGTGAGGTCATTTGATACATGTCTTTCTCTGGTTGACTTATTTCGCTCAGCATAATACTTTCCAGTTCCATCCACGTCGTTGCAAATGGCAAGATTTCATTCCTTTTGATGGCTGCATAATATTTCCATTTTGTGTGTGTGTGTGTGTGTACACACACACACACCACATCTTCTTTATCCATTCATTTATTGATGGACATCTTGGCTCTTTCTGTAGTTTGGCCGTTGTGGACATTGCTGCTCTAAACATTGGGGTGCAGGTGCCCCTTTGGATCACTACATTTGTATCTTTGGGGTAAATACCCAGTAGTGCAATTGCTGGGCCATAGGTTAGCTTTATTTTCAACTTTTTGAGGAACCTCCATACTGTTTTCCAGAGTGGTTGCACCAGCTTGCATTCCCACCAACAGTGTAGGAGGGGTCCCCTTTCTCTGCATCCCCGCCAGCATCTGTCGTTTCCTGACTTGTTAATTTTAGCCATTCTGACTGGTGTGAGGTGGTATCTCATTGAGGTTGTGATTTGGATTTCCCTGATGCCAAGCGATGTTGAGCACTTCTTCATGTGTCTGTTGGCCATTTGGATGTCTTCTTTGGAAAAATGTCTGTTCGTGTCTTCTGCCCATTTCTTGATTGGATCATTTGTTCTTTGGGTGTTGAGTTTGATAAGTTCTTTATAGATTTGGGATACTAACCCTTTATCCGATATGTCATTTGTAAATATCTTCTCCTGTTCTGTCGGTTGTCTTTCGGTTTTGTTGACTGTTTCTTTTGCTGTGCAAAAGCTTTTTATCTTGATGAAGTCCCAATACTTCATTTTTGCCCTTGCTTCCCTTGCCTTTGGCGATGTTTCTAGGAAGAAGTTGCTGCCACTAAGGTTGAGGAGCTTGCTGCCTGTGTTCTCCTTTAGGATTTTGATGGACTCCTGTCTTATACTTAGATCTTTCAACCATTTGGAGTCTATTTTTGTGTGTGGTGTAAGGAAATGGTTCAGTTTCATTCTTCTGCATGTGGCTGTCCAATTTTCCCAACACCATTTGTTGAAGAGACTGTCTTTTTTCCATTGGACATTCTTTCTTGCTTTGTTGAAGATTAGTTGACCATAGAGTTAAGGGTCCATTTCTGGGCTCTCTATTCTGTTCCATTGATCTATGAGTCTGTTTTTGTGCTAGTACCATACTGTCTTTATGATGACAGCTTTGTAAGAGAGCTTGAAGTCCAGAATAGTGATGCCACCAGCTTTGCTTTTCTTTTTCAACATTCCTCTGGCTATTTGGGGTCTTTTCTGATTCCGTACAAATTTTAGGATTATTTGTTCCATTTCTTTGAAAAAAGTGGGTGGTATTTTGGTAGGGATTGCATTGAATGTGTAGATTGCTCTAGGTAGCATTGACATTTTCACAATATTTGTTCTTCCAATCCATGAGCATGGAATGTTTTTCCATTTCTTTGTGTCTTCCTCAGTTTCTTTCATGAGTATTTTATAGTTTTCTGGGTACAGATCCTTTGCCTCTTTGGTTAGATTTATTCCTAGGTATCTTATGATTTTGGGTGCAATTGTAAATGGGATCGACTCCTTAATTTCTCTTTCTTCTGTCTTGTTGGTGTATAGGAATGGCACTGATTTCTGTGCATTAATTTTATATCCTGCCACTTTACTGAATTCCTGTATGAGTCCTAGCAGTTTTGGGGTGGAGTCTTTTGGATTTTCCACATGAAGTATCATATCATCTGCAAAGAGTGAGAGTTTGACAGCTTCTTTGCCGATTTGGATGCCTTTTATTTCTTTTTGTTGTCTGATTGTTGTGGCTAGGACTTCTAATACTTTGTTGAATAGCAGTGGTGATAGTGGACATCCCTGCCGTGTTCCTGACCTTAGGGGGAAAGCTGTCAGTTTTTCCCATTGAGAATGATGTTCGCTGTGGGTTTTTCGTAGATGGCTTTTATGATAGTGTTAGAGGTATGTACCCTCTATCCCTATACTCCGAAGAGTTTTGATCAAGAAAGGATGCTGTACTTTGTCAAATGCTTTTTCTGCATCCATTGAGAGCATCATATGATTCTTGTTCTTCCGTTTATTAATGTATTGTATCACATTGATTGATTTGTGGATTTTGAACCAACCTCGAAGCCCAGGGATAAATCCCACTTGGTCGTGGTGAATAATCCTTTTAATGTACTGTTGGATCCTATTGGGTAGGAATTTGGTGAGAATTTTTATATCCATGTTCATCAAGGATATTGGTCTGTAATTCTCCTTTTTGATGGGGTCTTTGTCTGGTTTGGGGATCAAGGTAATGGTGGCCTCATAAAACAAGTTTGGAAGTTTTCCTTCCATTTCTGTTTTTTGGAACAGTTTCAGAAGAAAAGGTTTTAATTCTTCTTTAAAGAAAACAAGAAAAGATCTTATCTAAAAGAATGAATATGATCCATTCTTTGTAATGTTTTGTAATTAGACCATTCTCTGTGGGGTCCTAATTTGCAGGTCCAGAGGAGCTGCCCTCTCAGGTTAGAAAATGTACTTCTAAAACAAACAACCCCCCCACTCCCAGACAGAATTCTTTTTTACTACGAAAAAGCCAACTTACTTATTCATTTTTTTTAAAGATTTTATTTATTTATTCATGAGAGACAGAGAGAGAGAGAGGCAGAGGGAGAAGCAGGCTCCCAAGGAGCAGGGAGCCTGATGCGGGACTCGATCCCAGGACCCTGGGATCATGACCTGAGCCGAAGGCAGATGCTTAACCATCTGAGCCACCCAGGCGCCCCCAACTTACTTATTCATAATGAGAGATGTCACTGCTCTTAAACCAAATACTCTCTTTGTTTAGTGAAGACATTGTTTATCTGTTGGAGAACCTATACAGAAACTAGTTTGTCAACAGAAGGTTTCTTGGTGAGCAATAAGAGTTGATTGAAGACTCCTGATACTGTGTCATCGGACTCTGCTGGGCCGATACCTCCATCTCCAGTGTAGGGATACACCTGCCAGAGGGATCTCCTCAGCCAGTATTTGCATGCAACTGCCTCAGCTGGGTTGCTTCTGCAAATGGTTCTTCTTAGGACTTGCGTAGAATTGTAATGAAATACTCAATTACTGTTGACTCAGTAAATTAGTAGTCTTATATTTTTTATGCAAAATTTCAATCTTTTTATACTTATTTAACCTTCAGTATGTCAGGAAAAATAGCCATGACAATTTGCCGCATGGACCTTTTAGAAAACATATATTTGGCCATTTTACATATAATTAACAGAATTATGAATAAAGAAATAGTGAAAAACAACCATTAGAAATCCTAATAAGAATTTTTTCATGGTTAGGGCGCCTGGGTGGCTCAGTTGGTTAAGCGTCTGACTCTTGATTTTGGCTCAGGTCATTATTTCAGGGTCGTGAGATTGAGCCCTGTGTCAGGCTCTGTATCCAGCAGGGAGTCTGCTTGAGATTCTCTCCCTCTCCCTCTGCCTCTCCCCCTGCTCGCATGCACCCTCTCTCTCAAATAAAAAAAAAAAAGAATTTTTTCATGGTAAATCTTTCTGTAGTAAGTGAATTTTGATGCACAAACATCATGAAAGATGAAAGAAAACTATCACATGTCCTTTTAGCAAAATGGAATGGTCCCGGTTCTTATTGCAAAATATTGTGTCGAAGGCTTTCATATTGAACAGCTAAATAAGTGAGAATACTGTATTTCCTTTTTTTTGTCCTTAGAGGTATATTTTCACTTATTGATTCTTGAGTTTGACAGAATCCATTTATGATACAGTCATCTGAAGACTCAGAGTTTGAGATTTCACTTATATGACCAATTTCATCATCATTGTTAGAGAACAGAATGCTGTCTCTGCTTTCAACTTCTGATTCATCTAATAATTATGAAATGCCTTCCTCAGGTAATTGCCATTATGGATGGAAAATACAAAGTTCTGAATTCTTTGAATTTCAGTGATAACACAGTGTCAGGAGACTCAACGGAAGGACTCAAGGGACTCAGCATGTAGTCATTCTCATGGCTGGGATTTATTTCAGAGACACAATAGATCTGGAGGAATCCATGTTAGGATTCCTATGTTCTATCCCTCCTGTGGGCGTCACACAGCGTACTTTTTCCCCAGCAGCAAAAATGTGGCAACATTTGTGTGATTTTTCTGCTCAGGCATCCCCCTAGAGACTCTGCACCCATGGTTTTTACTGGAAGTTTGTCAGGTAGGCACCCTTTGCCTAGCATGCAGGAAAATTCCAGACTCCAGAAGGACAGCACGTGTTCAGTATAAACAGAAGCATATTGTTTGAGCATACAGTATAGGAAGAGTGAGCCACCTTTATCATTTAGGGAAAGTTTTGTATCAGTGTAGGGAACTGTTTACCACTCAGGTACCCAGAAGCCAGCCAAAGGCTCACTTTGTAGGCAGACTTTTCTAAGAATAGCGGTTTCAGGACTGACTATGATGTTAATTTTTTATTGCACAGAAATCTAAAGGTAGACTAAAGAGATGGTGTTTCCAGCCTTTTTACCTTCTTTAATAATGATACCATGCTTGCTTTGGCAGCACATATTCTAAAAATGGAACAATACAGAGAAAAATAGCATGGCCCCTAAGCAAAGATGACATGCAAATTTGTAAAAATGATGCAATATTTTGGGCAATAGAATAAGAAAGGATAATTACTTATTTCATTATTATATCATCTTCCTAGGCGATTTCATCATTCTCCAGTTTTCTTATAATTTTAGTCTTTAATTTTTTTTAACATAGTTGGGAATAATGAATATATAATGATGAAATAGTATCTCAGATAATAAAATGGTATAATTCTTCAAATTATGGATAATATAAAATCACTGAAATCCCATAATATATCTTAGGTTTATGAGTGGATCCAATAGACCTGTATAGTAATTGCAAAATAAGTTGAATTTCATTCTGTTACATACAAAAAAAAATTTCCTTTTTGTTTTTTGGAAGATCTGGAAAAGAAAGTAAAAGTGATGAATCAGCAATTTCTACAAATAGAATTGCTCAAAAATAAACGCAAATACTGAAATTTGGTCCAGTGGACCCTAAGGTATACTGAAGTTAACCAAATGCAGCTCTTCTAGTTACTGGCACTTAGTATTTTGGAGGACATGAAGCAGTATTAACTGTTCAATTTAGCAACAAGAAGCAGGGACAAATATAGTCTAGAATACTCCGTGTTCAACCTATACGTTTCGATATACTAATGACTGCTAAATTAGATTAACAGTAATAAAAAAATAGAGACCTTTAGGTTGAGAGCAGGTATAAATAAAGGTATAGTATGTTAACTTGTTGATAGTATCACAATCAAAAAACTCATTTAATCTTTTAATTTTTGAAGAAACAAAACGTGTACATTTCTTTTGTTTAGGATTGAAAATATCCTTTGTTTCTTTCTTTTTGGTATTCCTCAACTCAAAAGCAGGAATTATGTGAGGAGGAAAAAACTCAAGTATAGCCTTTTTGAAAAGAATAGAACTGCTATTTTAAAAACTCCAGAACATTTTTAGCTATATCATTTTTTTGTTGTTAAAAAGTCTGTTATGTGGGGACACCTAGGTGGCTCAGTTGGATGAGCGTCTGACTCTTGATTTCAGCTCAGGTTGTGATCTCAGGGTCCTGGGATTGAGCGGGGAGTCTGTTGGAGATCCTCTCTCTCCTTCTCCCTCTTCCCCTCCCCTCCTGCTTGTGCTTTCTCTCTCTCTCTCTCGCTTTCTAAATCAATAAATAAAATCTTAAGAAAAAGCCTTTTATGTGAATGATACAATACTGTTTCTGAATGTTTATATACTTATGTAAGACCAAAAATATACTTTGCATTGTCTTGCATATTGACTTCACTAGAAAGTCTGATAGCACTGATTCATTAAATACTGGAGCAAAGGAAGCTTTTCTGGGATAATTGCCTCCACAGATTCAATTGGCATTGAAGTATTTTGAAAGTATAAAGTAGTATATAATGAAAGTAGTACGTAAATGAAAGGTAAGATTTATTTGAAGCATCAAAACATTATATTATTGGGTGATGTTGTGTGATGAGGTGCAAGGTGCTCATGGGTTTGAAGAGTAGCAGTTAGCTAGAAGTGTGTCAGTCAGCCAGTAAATTAGCTGTTTTGTCTCCCTGTGCCCTTCATTGGCTTGATTTTTTTAAAACCTTAATTAAAAACAAAATAGAACACTAAATAATTATTTTGGCTCATGAACCTTAGCCTTCTAATTTTGGATTTGACAATTTGTATTTTTTGAGCTCTCTGTGTAATGTACTGCATATTATAGGGAATACAAAGAAGTGTATGGTCCTTTTCCTTTAAAAAATTATAATCTAGTTGGAAAGTATTAAATAGCTAACAAAGGTAGCACTCAGGATTCTATAGCATCATTCAGTAACTTTTTCAGTGATTAAAAATAACACTAAACTCATCAGTTTGAGAAGGATAGCAGACACCTAAATGGGGCTCAATACTGACTCATTCTTTAGGTCTCAGCTCAAGGGTCACTTCCTTTGAGAATCCTTCCCTCCCACTGCGCTGCATTCTGAGTTCCTCGAGGACATGGGCAGTGTCTGTTTTTGCCCACCATTTGCCCCCCACAAGTGCCCCGTGCCTTGCAGTGTACCTGCCATATAGATCTTCAATAAATGTTAAATTGCTGTATTTAGGTTTATCTTGGGCCTTTGTGTCCTTTGTAAGCCCTTAGCATGTTTTCATGCTCCACTGTCTTCAGAGTTAGGGTTCCTGCCTCTAGGGGAAACCCTTCCTTTTTCTGTTAAATAGGAACTTTATTTTGCTTCATTAGAATTTTCTTGTAGTTAATATTTGGATATAGAAGACTTCCTTATTTTTTCAACAGACTCATATATATTGTAGACAAATTTTGAACGCTCTGAGATTTCTCTGCAGTGTTCATCATTGTTGACTGCTGCTTCCTTTGAAATCTTTGTCTTGGTTTCAGCAATAGTGTATTGGTCCGGCGCTCTGTATAACCCTTCTGGACATTTACAGATTTGTTAACAGAGATAATTTAATATAAAGAACTGTTAACTAGGTGTCTGAAAACAAAACTCTCAAGTGTCAAGAGAGGTAGCAGGTGGAGACGCTTCCCCTGAAGTTGTGGAGCAAAGGTAAGAGATTGGAATTAAGAACGTTTACATGCTTCAAGGAATGTGTATTCAGCTGAGATTTAATCCAGGGCTTGTGTTCCTGAGCTCAGAGGAAGGGCCTTGTAGGTCAGGGACCCAGATGGCTGGTGCTGCTCTCTCTGAACATGTGCAGGGAGGCTGTTCAGCCAGCGCGTTGCAGACTTAATTCAGCCGCTGCCACGGCAAAGTACAGTCGCTGCTGTGGAGGTGAAGGACTGTTGTTGGAGTGGTACTCACAGGGGCAGGAAGCCGACAGGACAAAGCCTCTTCTTCCTCCATCTTGGCAGTCAACCTCTAGCCGCTCCTGTTGGCAGAGCCGGCTGGCGGAGCAGAAGTGTAGCTTAAAGTCTCAGCCACAGCATCACAAAACAGTGCAGAAGGCTTACCTTAATAAGTGGAGCAATCAGAGAGCAAAAGGAAAGTAGGTACTAGGGTATTAATAGCATAGAAGGACTTGATTTTACAGTTTTTGAAACACTGACATCAATATTAAATAAAAGCAAGTCTTAAATAACAACCCCAAGTAGAAAAGAGGTAAGGGAGAAATCAAGCATGAGAAAATTAAGGGCAGTTCAGCAAATTTATAACTGTATACAAATCACAAAAATGGAGAAATGGCACAAATATAAGCCTTCCACTAAATTAGTAGTTGTAGATTATAAAATTGGATTTAAAAATCTTACTTATTTTTATTAATAGACTTTTTATTATTTTTAAAAATTGTTTTTTGTTTTTTAAAGATTTTATTTATTTGACAGAGAGACAACGAAAGAGGGAACACAAGCAGGGGGAGTGGGAGAGGGAGAAGCAGGCTTCCCGCGGAACAGGGAGCCCGATGTGGGACTCGATCCCAGGACCCTGGGATCATGACCTGAGCCAAAGGCAGACGCTTAATGACTGAGCCACCCAGGCGCCCCTAAAAATTAATTAATTTGTTTTATTAACCTATAATGTATTATTTGTTTCGGGGCTACAGGTCTGTAATTCATCAGTTTTACACAATACACAGCACTCACCATGGCACCTACCCTCCCTGATGTGCATCACCCAGTTACCCCATCCCTCCACCCCCCTCCCCCGCAGCAGCCTTCAGTTTGTTTTCTAAGATTAAGAGTTTCTTATGGTTTGTATCCCTCTCTGGTTTCATGTTGTTTCATTTTTTCCTTTCTTCCCCTATGATCCTCTGCCTTGTTTCTTAAATTCCACATCTCAGTGAGATCATATAGTAATCGTTTTTCTCTGATTGACTTATTTTGCATAGCATAATACCCTCTAGTTCCATCCACGTTGTTGCAAATGGCAAGATTTCATTTTTTGATCGCTATATATACACACACCACATCTTCTTTATTCATTCATCTGTTGCTGGACATCTGGGCTCTTTCCATAGTTCAGCTACTGTGGACATTGCTGCTATAAACACTGGGGTGCAGGTGCCCCTTCGGATCACTACATTTGTATCTTTGGGGTAAATACCCAGTAGAGCAATTGCTGGGTTGTAGGGTAGCTCTATTAATAGACTTTTTAAAGAGCAGTTTTATGTTTACAGAAAAATCACAAGTCAGAATTCCCATATATACTTGTCATCCCATAGTTTTCCCATATTAACATCTTACATTAGTATGGTACATTTCTTTAACTTGATGAGCCAATATTGATATATTCTTATTAACTAAGGTCCGTATTTACATTAGGGTTCACTCTTTGTGTTGTGTTTTGAGTTACCCATAACGTCTCTCGTCATTTTTTAGTGGTTTATCTTCTTTTTTGCTTGCATGTAGGCATTCCCCAGGGAAATTTCCTTTGTCTTCTTACTTGACGTAACCTCTTTCATTTCCATATGGCTTTCCCAGTTTCCAGATCAGTAAAGTGAGAGGTTCACCTAGAAGCTTCTGAGGTTTTAACCCCCAAAGTTAAAGATTGGCTGTGTCCAGTTCAGACTCATGATGGGCTTTTTCCAAATTCATCCCCTTTTCTCTGAGGTT
The DNA here is from genome assembly GCF_037043125.1 of Eumetopias jubatus. NCBI lineage: Eukaryota > Metazoa > Chordata > Mammalia > Carnivora > Otariidae > Eumetopias > Eumetopias jubatus. The sequence continues at coordinate 183,477,398 of NW_028274810.1, forward strand.
CCTAAATATCTTTAAAGGTATAAATGATCCTCTTGGTTATCCAGACTCAAAAATCTTAATATACCTTCTAACTTCACCAAGCTGTACATCTATTTGTGTTACCAAGTCCTTTTGATTTTAGCTTTTTTATGTGTGTCTTACTATTTCTTCTGCCGTATTACAAGTCTGTGTTTCCTTTCTCATTGCTTCTCTGCAGCAGGTGCTGCTGAATGCTGAAGTCCTGTGACTTTTGGAGAGAGACTTAAGTGAGGCTGTGCTGGAAATGGCCCTCTATAAGTAGGGGCCTACCTTGCTTGTTATTTCTGGCAGAAAAGAAACTGAGGACATAATTCAGAGAGACTTGTTCCATTAGTGCAAAAAGAGAATAAATAATTATTTTTTCTTATTGCACTGTTATAGTAAATGTTTTCTTAATGTGTGTTCCTTTTCAGCATCATGGGAGTTTTGAGTAACAAGTGTGGCTTTCAACTCCAGTATCAAATGATTTTTTCAATATGGCTCCTGGCATTCAGTCCTCAAATGTGTGAACACCTGCGGCGCTATAATATCATTCCTGTCCTGTCCGATATCCTTCAAGAATCTGTCAAAGAGAAAGTGACAAGAATCATTCTTGCAGCATTCCGTGTAAGTGTTTTGTGGTGTTTTTTTAATGGTGTGTGTGCATGCGTGCACACGCGTTTGTGTGTGTGGCATTTTCCCTGTGAAGTATATTTGGGGGATTTTTAGCAGGTGGGAAAAAATGGCTTGTTCTCCATGTAGTTATGAAACTACTGGGCCTTGGTGAACATAGAGTAAAATCTCACTAATTTGTATTGTGGCATGGGGGAGTGGGATTGAGGAAAAACCATTTAAGTGCGTAAAATATATGAGTTACAGACTTACAGGAGATGTAATTGTATGATGTTCATGTAGAGGAAATCCCTTTTTGTTGCATTGTGTTCCAAGACGCTGTTAGGGAAGTTTTTCTCTTAAGGGGCCCTTGTTTTAGTATAGAGTTGTATTTCAGATTCTGGATCTGCTGATGAGCAGTGTCTTTCTGGGGCAACTCCAAAAGATCTATAATCATTTTGTTTAGTAAAATTGTCCTATTAGGATATTAGAATTTGGGTGATATTTAAGTCAGCTTCCTCCCTTGAACAGATGAGGGAGTTGAGGACAAGAGGGAGAGGAGAGTTAGAATCGGAATCCTAGCTCTTCTGGCTGCCAGGCAGCTGTAACACAGAAATAAAGTATTGTTAATCGGTTGCCCAGACCCAGTGTATTTGCCATAGCAGTTGTGTGTTGATCATTTTGTTGCTTACCTTAGGGTTTAATTGGGCTTCTGAGGGATGACTTGGCTGATCTAGTATCTTTTTTTTTTTTTTTGTCTTTTCACTTTCTTTTTTTTTTTTAATTTTATTATAGTTTTTGATGTAGTGTTCCATGATTCATTGTTTGCGTATAACACCCACTGCTCCATTCAATACCTGCCCTCTTTAACACCCATCACCAGGCTAACCCATCCCCTCACCCTCCTCCCCTCTAGAACTTTCAGTTTGTTTCTCAGAGTCCATAGTCTCTCATGGTTCATCTCCCCCTCCAATTTCCCTCCCCTTCATTTTTCCCTTCCTGCTATCTTCTTTTTTTCTTTAACATACAATGTATTATTTGTTTCAGAGGTACAGGTCTGTGATACAACAGTCTTACACAATTCACAGCACTCACTATAGCACATACCCTCCCCAATGTCTATCACCCAGCCACCCCATCCTTCCCACCCCCCACCACTCCAGCAACCCTCAGTTTGTTTCCTGAGATTAAGAATTCCTCATATCAAAACCTCAATGAGATACCACCTCACACCAGTCAGAATGGCTAAAATTAACAAGTCAGGAGATGACAGATGTTGGCGGGGATGCGGAGAAAGGGGAACCCTCCTACACTGTTGGTGGAATGCAAGCTGGTGCAGCCACTCTGAAAACAGTATGGAGGTTCCTCAAAAAGTTGAAAATAGAGCTACCCTACGACCCAGCAATTGCACTACTGGGTATTTACCCCAAAGATACAAACGTTGTGATCCGAAGGGGCACCTGCACCCCAATGTTTATAGCAGTAACGTCCACAGTAGCCAAACTATGGAAAGAGCCAAGGTGTCCCATCGACAGATGAATGGATAAAGGAGATGTGGTGTATATATACCATGGAATATTATGCAGCCATCAAAAGGAATGAAATCTTGCCATTTGCAGTGACGTGGATGGAACTGACCCTAGGGTCTTTTAAGGATGCTACCCAAGAGTAATAATAGTGGGCAGTTTAGAAAGTGCTTATTCTGTGCTATGCATTGTTCTAAGGCTTTCCATTTGTTAATTCATTTAATGCTTACCACTGCCCTATAACATGGTAATTATTGTTGTTATTGTTAGTGTATTGGTATCATTAGTATTAGTATTGGTCTTCTCATTTTATGAATGGGGATACTGAGACAGAGAAGGCACATTGCTGATAGACATACAAATCCAAGTTATTGGCTTCACAGTCTGTTTTTAACTATTATTTACTCTTATGCTTTCTTTAAATAAACAAGAGCAAATCAAAACTAAAAAGTAGTATAGATGTATTGCAAAAATTTAAATGGCATAGACCTCACATTTGCCAAACATAGTCACTAACATGTTTCAGATTTTTCTAAGCACGTAGAGATAAATATATAAATAGGTATGTAATTTTGTATTTAAAAATAAAATGACGTCATGTTATAAATACTGTTCCATAACTTTATTCTTAACAATCTATAATGAATATGCGTTCGTTTTCATATATGTGGGTCTTCAGTAATTTTTTAAATGTCTGTATTCTACTGTGTTGATGTGAAGTGGTTTCTTTAACCAGTGTCCTGTTGATGGGCATGTGGGGTGTTTTCAGTTTTTTCTACATGTCTGCCCACTTTGATGAATATTTCTGTTGGGATATAGTTCTATAGGTGTAATTGCTGAATCAAGTAATAAACTTTTACAGTTTTGATAGGTAACACCAAATCACCTTTCATAAATGTGCAAGTTTACATTTCCATCAGCTACATGTTGAAAGTACATGCTTTTCCTTTCTTCCACTTGGCATTTCTTTAATTGTTGCAAAAGATGAGCTGAAAAGTGAAATCATTATTTTAAATTTGTATTCTCTTAATAATGAATGAAGCTGAGCATTGTTTAATAGCTTTATCAGCTATTTCTATTCTACCTATAAATTGCTTACTCATAGCATTTGTCACCTTTAAAATTTTTAAATTTAGTGTGTAGGAACTCTTTTCTAGGTGTTTGTAGTTAATAGTATTAATAACTAATGTTTATGGAGAGCTTATCCAGTGTCAGGCACTGTTCTAATTGCTTTAAATGTGTTACTCATTTAATCTCCCAAGAACTCCATGTAATGGGCGTTAGGCCACAAGAGGTTAAGTGATTTGCCAAAATAGCTAGGAAGTGGCAGAGCAGGAATTCAGTCTCAGGCAGTATGACTCATGCTCTTAACCATCATGCTAACCTGTCTTTGATGCTGAGAATAATAACTGTTGTAACTTATTGAATGATTTTCATGCATTGCCTTATTTAATCTTTGTGATCATCCACTAGGTTCTACCATTATTTTTATTTTATAGATGAGGAAACCAAGATTTGTAGATTGATTCCTCAGTTAGTCATCTCCTTTGTTTCTTTTCTTGGTACATTTTCTCAGGAATCTTAAGAGTGGCATTAAAAGGGAGGGAAACCATGAAAAGGAGAACTGTAGGTCCTGTGAGAAAGGAATTCAGATTCCTTACTTGAAAATACATTCTTTTTCACGTAGAAATTGTTCTGTGGCCCTTAAGAAGTTTACTCTTAAGAAACAGGTTAATGTGGTACCTCCTATGCCTCACCATATTGGCTCTGCCATTAGGTTTTCTAGCAAACTGTCTATGTGAATTGTCAAGGTAAATTTCAGTTTAGTCCAGATAAGGTAATAATCAGTTCTTAAATCAGAGTAGATTGTATTAATGAGACTCTACCTTGAAGTATTTTAGTAGCTAAGTTGAATGAACTTTTTTTTCTACTTGAGTGTTTCATTATCCATATTCTTATTTATTTAGTAAAGATGAACAATTCTAGAATTAGGATCTCCCAACAGTCTCCTTTCAGTGCTAGAGCTCGTTTAATTCACAAAAGCCAAGTTTTGAGTCCCTTTTATATTCCAGCCATTATGCTAATCAACAGGGAACACAGATGCTTGAGATACAGCTTGACACTGAAAGGCTTGTAGTTTAGTGAAGACAGAATATGTAAGTAAATAATGTCACTTCAATGGAGCACTAAGTAATGTACAAGAGGAAAAATAATATAAAAGAGGTGGAGGGTAAGAATGGGGGGCTTAAGGAGAAGCTTTGGAGAGAAGGCTCCAAGAGATTTTGGAAGGATGCCTGGGAGTGTTTTAGTACAGAAGTGCAGAGAGGTTGATAAATGTTAACAAATAAAGATGCTGACTTCTGGAATTGTCAGTAATTTTTCTTGTAGATTGATTATTGCCCCCTGCTTAAGGGAGTAAATGGAGCACATAAGTCTGGCGCTTGAAGATACAATCCTGATTTGTGACCATTTGCTTTCTGAAGGAACAGACGTGCTCTGTAAAATGGAGCATTTGTTTTGCTGATCTGTATTACCCTTCTGGGCATTGAACTGGTGGGGCCAACACAAATCCTTCAGCCATCCTGTCACTGAGTCACCCTAAGGTATATTCATACTCTGGGGCATTACCCACTGAAGCCCAGTGCATCGGAACAAGGCTCTGTCAGATCTGCTTGTGCTACTTTATTGTATGCTGTGCCTACTGTGATGGACATGAGGCAGAGCTGATTGCATTTCTAAACTCTATTCATTATGGTTGAATATGGATTATATTTATTTATTTATTTAATTATTATTTTTAATTTATTATGTTAGTCACCATACAATACATCATTAGTTTTTGATGTGGTGATCCACGATCCATTATTTTCATATAACACCCAGTGCTCCATGCAGTACATGCCCTCCTTAATACCCATCACCAGCCTAACCCATCCCCCCACCAACCCCCCAAACCCGGTTTGCTTTTCAGAGTCCATAGTCTCTCATGGTTCATCTGTCCCTCCGATTTTTTCCCCCTTCATTTTTCCCTTCCTTCTCCTAATGTCCTCCATGCTATTCCTTATGTTCTACAAATAAGTGAAACCACGTGATAATTGACTTTCTCTGCTTGACTTATTTCACTTAGCATAATCTCCTCCAGTCCCATCTATGTTGATGTAAAAGTTGGGTATTCACCCTTTCTGATGGCTGAGTAATATTCCATTGTATATATGGACCACATCTTCTTTATCCATTCATCTGTTGAAGGTCATCTCGGCTCTTTCCACTGTTTGGCTATTGCGGACATTGCTGCTATGAACATTGGGGTGCATATGGCCCTTCTTTTCACTACATCTGTGTCTTTGGGGTAAATACCCAGGAGTGCAATTGCTGGGTCATAGGGTAGCTCTATTTTTAATTTTTTGAGGCACCTCCACACTGTTTTCCAAAGAGGCTGTACCAACTTGCATTCCCACCAACAGTGTAAGAGAGTTCCCTTTTCTCCACAATCCCTCCAGCATTTGTTGTTTCTTTCCCTGTCCATTTTTGCCATTCTAACTGGTGTAAGGTGGTATCTCAATGTGGTTTTGATTTGAATTTCCCTGATGGCTAATGATGATGAACATTTTTTCATGTGTCTGTTAGCCATTTGTATGTCTTCTGCAGAGAAGTGTCTTTTCATGTTTTCTGCCCATTTTTTGACTTGATTATTTGTTGTTTGGGTATAAAGAACTTCTCAAACTCAACACCCAAACAACGGATTATATCTTTTCAACTCAGTGTATTTATTTTCTGAAGGCTTAAAGCTCCTATTTGATTTGTCTTTGTTTTGAGTTTCTCCCTTATTTCTCTTCCTTTCTATACTGTGGTAGTTACAGGAGCCTTTATTTTATTAAAACTTCCTGTTCCAAATTAAGCACCTGTCATTAAGAAAATGGAAAAAAATTTGATCTTTTTCCTGTTTATGAAAATAATATGGTCTTATGGTTAAAAAAAAGATACTTGGAAGAATATTAAGAAAAAGTATGAAAATTAAATATAGTCTCACTCCTAGATATGGAAGCCTATTGATATTTTAATACCTGTAATTTATGATCTTTGTTCTCTTTCTACATTGGGTATCAACTCTGGATGAATTGTAGTGGGCACTGAAAACCTGAATGGTTAAGAGGGAGTCTGTATTATCATCTCTTTACAATTTGGGCAGATCATGCTTGGTGTCAATTTCTACAAAGAGTGTGCACTGAGGTTGGTGGTAGTGTGTGCGCCCAGCATGCACAGTGAAGGTCATGTTCAATGGGTTCTTGAGCTGGTTTCTGTGCCTTTGGCAAGTTGGCTTAGCCTCTCCATGCTTCAGGTTTGTTTATGTGTCTGGTGAGAGTAATATCAACAATCTTAAGTCCCTCATTGGGCTTTATGCTCATATGTTATTGTCCTTTGAAAAAATAAATGTGGGCTAAATGAATACTTGGCACATAGTAGGCCCTCAATAAGTATACATATCTGTGACTGAGTAGAAAGAGTAGGGTAGTGGTATTGAATTGACTGATATTTTTATTGGTTTCTTTATTAACTGAGTTAAATTCCTTTTTAAATTTTTCGCTGCTTTGCTTCGTTCCCATATTTTAAAGTATGATAATAAAATTCTATGATAGAATGTCTGCTTGCAGCTACTTCTGCATTGAGAATGAACTTACCCGAGAGTGTCCTACTCTAGTTTTCATGAGTATCTTAAGGTTACTGATATGTTAGAATTTTATTAAAATAATCCACTTAACAAAACTTAGTGTGGAAAGCAAGGCTACAAGGAGAGAGTCCCTGTTTTCTGTTAGTGCATGGACTTTTGTCTAAATTGGAAACTAAAGTTAGGAAAACTCCATTTTCCTAACTTGTCATGAAAACTCTCTTTAGAAAATGAGATATATTTGGTAATTGCTAAATTGCTCGGAAAGTTGGTTACCCTCAGCTCAATGTCTTTGCAATAGATTATCCTAGAAAGATGACTTGGATCATTATTATTATTATTATTCTTTGTATGACTTTCAACAGTTGTCTAAGTAATTAACTTGCAAATGAATAGTATTTTTCAGTTTTTACCTACTTATTCTCTTTTGTGTGTTATATTTTTTAAGTTCAAATGTTTATTGTTCTAAATGTTGATGATTGTAAACATTTACCAAAAGTTATTTCTTCCGATAATTTGATAATAAGGTAACTTGTTTTTTTAAGGTAAGGTATAGGTGTGGGAGAGAGAGCTGCTGTAACAGTCAGAGTCTTATTTTAGCCCTTCTGTTGTTTGAAAGAATAGATCTCTACACTTTTAACTTTTTTCCTTCAGTTTTCATAAGTTTACACTTTTTAAAAAAGATTTTACTTATTTTAGAGAAAGAGCATGAGTGGAGGGAGGGGCAGAGGGATAGGGAGAAGCAGACTCCCCACTGAGCAGGGAGCCCGATGTGGGCCTTGATTCCAGGACCCTGAGAACATGACCTGAGCCAAAGGCAGATGCTTAACCCACTGAGCCACCTGGGTGCCCCAATAAACTTACATTTTCTAATAAGTATTATTTAGATAATATAGTAAGTTCTGTGAGTTTCTAGTGAGAAATCAATTACTAGTAATTTATAGTAATGGGCTGAGATTTAATCTAAAGCTCAGTATAAGCTGCCTTAAATATAATATATATGGTCACTTTTGGTATCTGAGCTTCCCACAAACCCTGCTTAGTATTTTGCTCCTGCCTAGTTCCTCTTCCCTCTCATTGGTTTTCATTTTAGATCATTATTATTGTAAAATAAAAGGGTCATTGGAAGCAGGGATCTCTAATATTGCTGTATCGTAGAAGAGAGGTGTTAGTTGATATTAATTGAATCCTACCTTTGAGATCCTCCCTCTGTCTCCTTATCCCTTTCCTTCTCCCATCTACTCTCTCTGTCTGTTTCATGGATTATCTATTCATCTGTCAGATGTTTACTAAAGACCAATTATGTAACAGGCAATGTGTTAGTTACTGAGCAAATGGAAGAATGAATAAGATAAGATACTTTTTCTCAGGATTTTGTATTGTGTTTAAATGCTTGTCTTTAGGAGCCCCTGGGTGGCTCAGTTGGTTAAGTGGCTGCCTTCAACTCAGGTCATGATCCCCAGTCTTGGGATTGAGCATTGGGCTTCCCTGCTCAGCGAGAACACTGCTTCTCCCTCTGCCCCTCCCCACCGCTCATGCATGCGTGCTCTCTCTCTCATATAAATAAATAAAATCTCTAAAAAAAATGCTTGTCTTCATGCAGTGACTTCATGAAGTCACCATGAAGAAGGTTTACAATGTAAAAAGCTCATAAAGTCCCAAAGTACTAGGGAGCCAGACTGAGGTTCTTAGGGTTTTTTTCTTTTCTTTTTTTTTTTTTTTGACCTGATTTGGAAGTTCTCTAGTTGATTATTTACTTTATATGGAAATTTAAGAAGTACAATAGTATAGCTCTTTTCTGATTTTCCTTTCAGTATGGTGTATTAGAAAGAGTGTACGCTCTGGATTGGATAAGATGCAGGTGTGAATTCGGTGCTAGTTTGTTGAGAGGGTGGCCTGAACTCTTAGAGTGAATTTCTCCATCTGTGAAAGGTGGTTAGGAATACTTAACTCACTTCAAGATTAGGTAAGGATTCAGTGAGATAGTAGGAGCCTGGCAATAGTAAATATACAATCTGTGCCTTTTCTCTCCAGAAAAGCAGAGAATGATAGCAGTTTGCCTCTTTAAATCCCGTATCTCTGTAAATTGCATTCTTGCTTGGTGTTGAACATAGGAAAAGATCCAATGCTGACCTGTTTGATTTAGAAGAGGCGGCATGAATATTTTACTAATATTTAACAAGATTTAAAAACCTTTTTTAAACTTTATTTACAGTTTCAGTTTGTACCCACAGCACATAGAACTAATTATTAGGCTAATTTCTGGGCATCTGTTATCTAATTTGGATTTCAGATTATGTAAAATAGACTCAATCTCTTGGCAGGAATATTAGTTTTTTAGACCCTGCTGTGCTAAATCTGGGACAGTACAGTCATTATGGGAATATTCTAAGGGCTGAAAATCAGAAGAATGTCTTTAGATATCCACAACTTTAATGTATGCAACTGAGTTAAAATTAAGTCATTAGTAATGACATAGTAAAGCCATTTGACTTAGACCATCAATAGGTGAAAAAATGATGTGTCCTTTTTTTCTTTATCATTCTCAAATTCTGTAACTGTTAAATGAGCTTCACTGATGAGGTTGTTTAAGGATGGTCTAGTCATGTATTTTTTCCCACATCTTGAAACTTAGGAAGGAAATTTTTGTGCTGAAGACTTTAGGAAGCTTGCTGAGCTGCTGTGAGCTGAAAAAATTGCTATTTTTTTTTTTCCATTTGGCTTGGTGAATTTTATTTTTGAAAATGTCAGTCTCACTTATTCATAGCAGGTGCTGGACTCCAGGTCTCTGCAAATGTTATTCTATTGGTTAAATGATTTGTCAATCTTTAGGTCCTAAAATAAATTAGTATGTTTTGAGTCTGTGACTGAGAAAGACATTGAAGATCATATTTGTTGTCTAGAGTTTTACATCTTTTTTTAAAAATTTTTTATTGTTATGTTAATCATTAGTTTTTGATGTAGTGTTCCATTATTAGAGTTTTACATCTGTTGTGAGTTTTATTTCCCTTTTTGGCTGTGCTTAGTCAAGAGCCTACGTAATATGTCAGATAATAAGATAAATTATATTTTTACAACTCAGTGTTTTCAAAAGAAATACCACCAAATTGGACTTGGATTTTTATTGGCTGTATTAGTCATAATGTTTAATTTACACCCCCACACACGAACACATAGACACAGACCTGCACATACCCACATCTTCCTGTGTGGGCGGTTTATAGTCGTCCGCCCTTCAGAGAGGTCCACCTCGTTTGAGTGTGTAGGTGCTGTTTTGCCTACTGCTTTAGCATGGAAGTATTGCTATCAAGAAATTTTATTCCCAAGTCTCTATACCTTATTCCTTGTTTCAGAGATGTATCTGTCTTGCTCATTAAGTACCAGGTTTGAGTGGGGTATAGTAAGACTGAGACAATTTTTAATCTTGGGGTGAGTGTTTATACAGTGGTACTTCAAGTGTGGTGTGCATGTCAGTGCAGTGCTGTGAACTGTTGGTTAGAAGCCTGCAGTGGTAAGTATAGAAAGTAAGAATAAGCAGTTAGAAGCTTACAGTAACTTGACAGAATAGTTGCATACCTGTCAAATTTAATAATATAAAATTTGAGCTTATATTTGCATGTGTTTTAAAATGCATTTTTCTAGAAAGTCATTTTTATTGTATTTTATAAAAGTATTTGTTCATGACTGATTGGAAGTTAAAAAACAAACACAACTGGTCTTCACAGATGTTTTGAGAAGTCCTGTTTTAACGTATAATTTCACAAGGCTAGCAGTTCTGGTGAAGCAAAGAGCTGAATTGTCATGTGATTCCTCTGTGCTTTTAGGGAAATCAAGATTTCTGCACCGTTACTTGGACAAAGACAAAAATGATATTTATACTTTTGATTTTGTTGAGGTGAAGATGCCATTGAGTTTTAGGGCCTTTAAAGAGTACACTGCTGCTGGATTATCTAGGTTTGTTTTTGGCAAATTCAGTTTCTTAAGTACTTTTCATAATCCATTCAATCCTTTTCATTCTTTATAATGAAATGGAAAGATGAAATTGAAACGTGTTTTGAAGGGAAAATTATAAGGCTCATTGACTGATTTAATATAGGGTTGAAGAAAAGGGGAGAATCAAGTATGACTAAGTTTTAGAGTACTATTATTTTGGAGAATTAAGAGGTGAGGTGGTTTTTAGAAGAATAAAATAGTGGTGTTCTGTGTTAGTTATTATATTGATTGTGTTTGAGGTTAGAGTTGAAATCACTAGTTATGATAATACCTCAAATATGAAGTTTAATTCTCTAGTCAACAAATACATAGTGAAAATAACAAAGGATCATATGAGCAAAAGAGTTTTGATATGTTTCTAAAGTTAGAAGAGAGAGTAGTAAGAAAAATAACTTGAAAAAGTAATAGAAAATTTAGTAAAGTAATAGGTAAAGTCCAAAGCAAAGGAAGAGGGAAGAGTATCAGAATGGGAGAGGGTATCAGAATTTAGGGCTCCCCACAGCATAAGGTCTTTAATTGAATTTCATTATGGTCAGGGAACATATCCTAAGTTTCAATTCTTGGAAATTTGAGACTTGTTTTATAGCTAATCATATGGTCTGTCATGGTGAATGTACCATGTGTGCTTTAAAAGAATGTGTAAAAAAATAAAAAAATGTGTATTTTGCAGATGTATAGTGTTCTATAAAATGTCAATTAAATCAGGGTGGTTGATAATGCTTTTTAGATCCTCAGTGATACTGATTTTTTGTTTAGTGGTTCTATCAGTTGCTGAGAGCAGGGGTTGTTAAAATCTCCAGCTGTTATTTATGGATTTGTCTGTTTTGCCCTTGAGTTCTGCCAATTTTTGCTTTATGTATTTTGAAGCTCTGTTATTAATACATTCGTATATGTTTTCCTGGTGAACTGACCTTTGAATCTTTGTGAGATGTCTGTTATTATTTGTGGTGTTTTTTGCCTTGATACCTACTTTATTTGAAATTAATATAGACATGCCAGCTTTCTTTCCTTTTCTTTTCTTTTTTTTTTTTTTTGGACATGCCAGCTTTCTTATGCTTATGGTTTTCAACCTATCTATGTCTTATGTCTTATATTTAAAGTTTGTCCCTTTTAGACAACATATATTTGAGTCTTGAATTTTTATCCTAATAATCTCTGCCTTTTAACTGGAGTGTTCAGTCTATTGGCATTTAAGGTAATTATTGGTATAGTTGAATTTAGGTCTAGCATTTTATTGTTTGTTTTTTGTTCGTCGTACCTGTTTTTTGTTCTTGCATTCTTGCCTTCTCTTGAGTTTATTGAATCCTTTTTCAAATTTCATTTTAATTTTTCTGTAGACCTTTTAACTGTTCTTTGTGGTGCTTTATTTCTCAGAGCTTGTTCTGATGTCACAATATATACATCCTTAACTTTTCCCATTAAAGTGAGTATTTTACTCTTTAATGTAAAACGTAAGAGCTTGTAATCACATAGGTCTCTTCTCTCTTTAACTCTATAGCTATCATGTAAATATATGTACATATATAAAAAAGCCCTATAATACAGTTTTTAACTTTTCCTTTTAACAGTCTTATTTGTATTGTGAAAGTGAAGAGGGAAAAATCATCTTTTATATTTATTCAGCTGTTTACCATATCTGCAGTTCTTTTTTTCCTGAAGATTCATCTTTCCATTTGATGGTGTCATTTTCTGCCACCTGAAAAATTTCCTTTAGCTCAGGGCTCATCAGTCTGTAATAGCTCATGAGGCAAATCTGGCCCACCACTGGTTTTTATAAGTAAAGCTTTGTTGGAACACTGTTATGCTTATTTCTTTTTGTTTTTTTATTTTGTATGCCTGCTTTTGCACTGTAATGGCAGAGTTGAATAGCTGTGATAGAGACCTCAACACCTAAAATATTTACTATTTGGCTCTTAGAAAGTTTGCCCACCCATGCTTTAGCATGTCTTCTACCACAGGTCTGCTGGTGACCAGTTATCTTAATTTCATTATCTAAAAATTGTTTACCTTTATTTTTTAAAAAATTGACATATAATTGACATATAACATTTTATTAGTTTCAGGTGTGCAACATAATGATTTGATATTTGTATATATTGTGGAATGATCGCCACAATAAGTCTCATTAATAATTAACATCCATCACCACACATAGTTTCAATTTTTTTTCTTGTGATGAGAACTTTTAAAATCTACTTTCTGTCACCTTTCAGGAATACATGTGGTATTATTAACTATAGTCATCATCATGCTGTATATTATATCCCCAGACTTACTTACTTTATTTTATCTTTTTACAGATTTTATTTATTTATTTGACAGAGAGAGAGAGAGAGAACACACGCAGAAGCAGGGGGAGTGGCAGGCAGAGGGAGAGGGAGAAGGAGGCTCTCCCCCGAGCAGAGAGCCCGACGTGGGGTAGATGCCCAACTGACTAAGCCACCCAGGCATTCCAGGACTTACTTATTTTATAACTGGAAATTTGTACCTTTTAATGCCCTTCACTTAGTTTGCTTCCCCTCCCCCCCACTGCATCTGGCAACCACCAATCTGTTTTCTATGTCTTTGAGTTTGGGGTTTTTAAATTTTAGTTTTTTTTAAGCTTCTGCATATAAGTGTGATCATACAGTGTTTGTCTTTCTCTGACATTTCACTTAGCATAATGCCCTGAAAGTCTATCCATGTTGTCACAAATGGCAGTATTTTCTTTTTTTTAATGGCTGGATAATATTCCATTGTGTATAAATACTCATATACCCCCATTTTCTTTATCCAGTCATCGTTCGATGGACAGTTAGATTATTCCCATACTTTGGCTATTGTGAATAATGTTATAATAAACATGGGAATGCAGATAATCTCTTTATACTCTGTTTTCATTTTCTTTGGATAAATACCTAGAAGTGGAATGGCTGGAGCATATGGTAGCTCTATTTTTAATGTTTTGAGGAACCTTCATAGTGTTTTCCAGAGTGGCTGTACCAGTTTGCATTCTCAACAGTGCACAACTGTGCACTTTTCTCCATAACCTTGACAACACCTGTTATCTTTTGTTTTTTGATAATAGCCATCCTAACATATGTGGGGTAATATTGTAGTTTTGATTTGTATTTCTCAGATGACAGGATATTAATGTTAAATGACATTCTTATGTACCTGTTGGTCATTTGTATGTCTTCTTTGAAAAAATGTTCAGATACTCTGCCCATTTTTAAATCATTTTGTTGTTGCTGTTATTGAGTTGTATGAATTCTTCATATGTTAACCCCTTGTCAGATACATGCTTTGCAAATATTTTCTCCCATCCCATAGGATACCTTTTCATTTTGTTTATTGTTGTTGTTGTTTTTTTCCTGTGCAGAAGCTTTTAAATGTAGTGGATCTAGGAGACTGTGTAGAAGCTTTTTAGTTTGATGTTGCCCCACTTGTTGATTTTTGCTTTTGTTGCCTGTGCTTTGGTGTCATATATAAAAGATCATTGCCAAGACCAAGGTCAGGGAGCTTTTCCCTATGTTTTCTTTTAGGAATTTGACAGCTTCAAATCTTATGGTTAAGTCTTTAATCCATTTTGAGTTAATTTTTGTGTGTAGTGTAAAATAGGGCTCCAATTTCATTTTTTTGCATGTGGTTATCCTGTTTTCCTAACACTGTTGAAAAGACTATCCTTTCCACATTGAGTATTCTTGGCTCCCTTGTCAAATATTAGTTGACTGTATATGTGGGGTTTTTTATTGGGTTCTCTATTCTGTTCACTTAGTCTGTGTGTCTATTTTATGCCACTGCCACACTGTTTTGATTAATATAGCTTTGTAGTTTAGTTAAATCAGGAAGTGTCATGCCTCCAGCTTTTTTGTTCTTTCTCAAGACTGCTTTGGCTGTTCAGGGTCCTTCATGGTGCCACACAAATTTTAGGATTGTTTTTTCTACTCCTGTGAAAAATGCCATTGGAATTTTGGTGTAGGGATTGATCTCACTGATTTCCATATGCTAAGTTAAATCTCTTTCTGTGTTTATTTAGTGTAATTATTAGAAATATAATTTGCTTACAAAAATAAATTTAAAAATTTCATATTTTGGTATAGTTGACTTGGAATTGTTATTATAGGATTTTTTTTGGTGTGGTTGAGGGTAGGCATTTGACAGGTCTTACCATCTTGGTGAAAGTAGCTTTCTTGAGAGCTTGTTTTTGTCCCTAAGCCTGAGTATGGTCTTTGCTTAGAAATACTGGTCAATTCAATGAAGGGTTTATTTGTATAAATACAGTTGTACAATGTAGGGGTAAGAGTGCTGACCCCCTGTGCTGTTGAAAAATCCATGCATAACTTTGGACTCCCCCAAAACTTAGCTATGAATAGCCTCCTGTTTACTGGAAGCCTTACCGATAAAATAAATGTGGAGTAATACATATTTTGTATGTTATATGTATTATATATTCTTACAGTAAAGTAAGCTAGAAAGAAGAAAATGTTAAGGAAATCATAAGGAAGAGAAAATACATTTCCAGTACTATACTGTAATTATTGAAAACATCCTCATATAAGTGGACCTGCACAGGACAAACTTGTGTTGTTGAGGGTCAAGTGTGTTTAGAATTCCTTTGCTCTTTTCATTAAGTACTCTTATAAATAGAAAAATCACAGAAGAAAACTAGGGTATTTTCCAGGATGTCACAAAACTTTTCTGATAATTGTTCAAGCAAGGTAGTTTTTTTTTTTATTACTGCCCTTTGTGCCTTTTAGGTTGATTGGAAGGGAGAAAAGGATGACTGACTGAGAACCTCTAGTAGATATACTTTAAGAAACACTCTTAGTATCCTAGGTACTCTAGGTGGCTAATGAACAAACGGAGAGTTCACTGGGAACTCTCAGGAGCTCAGGAGCAGGACTGTGAGAAAGGCTTTGATGGATTTAATTGTAAACATGTTCAGTGTTTTGAGGCTTGTCCAGGTAGTTTAAAATGTTTGGTTAAGCCAGGAAGTAAGCAAGGAATCAGAAGTACGCTTCTGTTATGGGACAGGTGTGCAGGAAAGAAGTAAGGGTCTGTAATTTGGTCATTGTATAAAGGAGATAGTTAACTTGAGAACAGAGGAGGAGGAAAGAGGGTGCAAGAGAAAGTTCAGGGATCTGAGAATATCACATATAAGAAATTACACAGTTTGTTCATGTCTTTTTCTAACTCAGAACTTTCTAGAAAAATCAACTGAAAGAGAAACTCGCCAGGAATATGCTCTGGCTATGATTCAATGCAAAGTTCTGAAACAGTTGGAGAACTTGGAACAGCAGAAGTACGATGATGAAGATATCAGTGAAGATATAAAATTTCTTTTGGAAAAACTTGGTGAGAGTGTCCAAGATCTTAGGTATGTAATTTTTAAAATTCTCACAGGCTGGATATATTGGGCCTTGTTTGACTTTCCTAGTATTTTAAGAAAGTCTAAATTTGTTACTAACCATAAACTCAAAAGATTTCACTAAAACATTATGTTTTCTGTTAAGAATTAGGGGATATGGGGAAAAAAAACCCACAACAGAACTGGCTCATCATTATGGCAACAGTTGGTTATAGCTGTGTGTTATCTGTTCTCTCTTGGGGAGATTCCCACCATTCTCTTACCCGAAATCTGACTGGTTGTACTCCCACAGGATGTTGGTGTCATCCTAGAACCTCTTAAGAATCTCTCCCTAGTTTAGAATCTTTTTAAGCAGTACTGGTTGTTAATTTGTGGAGGAGGTTTGGCCATAAATGGAAAGAGTATATTTTTTTCCTGCTTTTGTGAAGTTCCTATTGGTATAATTTATTTTTTATTTTTTAGAGAGAGACAGGGCACACAGTGGGGGTGTGCGTGGGGGGGGTGTGGGGGTGGATGGGTGGGAGGGGCAGATGGAGAGGGAGAGAAAGAACCTCAAGCAGGCTCCATGCCCAGTGCAAGCCCAATGTGGCGCTTGATCTCATGACCCTGAGATCATGAACTGAGTGGAAATCAAGAGTTGGACGCCTAACCAACTGAGCCACCCAGGTGCCCCTGTTCATTTTTTATATTAAAAATGATGCAAATGATGTACAATGCAGTAAGAAAAAAAAGAAACCTTACGTAGTTCAGAAGGTATTTCATGCTTCTTCCACATAGTTGTCCCCAACCTCATTTCCTGTGTTTGCTTCCAAAAAAACCTAGCCCTGCTCCTCCAGCATGTGTGTGCATATGCACACACACATCAACACACACACAAATGGGGTTCTGTGTATTCTTCTGGACCTTGTTCTATTTCATAATATATTGGTGGTCTTTCCTATAAACCTATGTATTCTTAGATTTCAAACTATTGATACATCTTTAGAGGAGAATTACTATCTAGAAGTAGGTCTTTCTGTGTAGGCAGTTTGGGTTTGGGAGCCAGGCTGAGCCCAGTTTGAATTGTTTGGCTACTTTCTCCACGTGTGGCTGTGACAAGCTTCTTGATTTTTTAAAGTCTCAGTTTTCTTTTTGATAAAATAGCAATAACAATTCTAGCCTTGTAGGATTTGTTGTGAGTTTTCAAGTGTCCAGCAAATGCCTTCAGTGTGTAGTATGTGTTTCAGAAATGTAAATTTACCAGATTATTCAATGCAGCTCATAATCCCAAGGCCCAAATGCTTTTATGGAGAGAGATGTATCACTCACATCAGTGGTTTGTAATGGAGTTTTGTGGAGGGAGGAAAATGATTTTTGTCTTTCTATAATTTTAAATATGAATAGGTTGATTGTAATAAAGTAGTCCAGTCAGCAGTAGACTTGCAGTTTTTCTGTTTTATAAGTTCATTTTAAAAGAATTTATTATCAGTTCCCCTGTAATAATGATTTAAGATCTCTTTTAAAAATAAATAAGATTAGTGATACTTAGCTTTCTAAATTATTTAATCCATGTTAGCCAATTATTATTACTTATTGATTTTTCATGTTGAATTTGGTAATTTGAAAAATACTGCTGCTATTTACATTAAAGCTAATAGGGTGATGGGAGCAGGTGAAAGAACTGTGTCTCTGTTTTTGCTGTTATAGGTTTAGAATATTAATGTTAAATGATAATAGCTTGCTTCTTACACAGACTGGCCTTCCATTAAAGTAAATTACTTCTTTATTCAGCAGGACACTCTGTTCAACTTAACCAGCAAAATCCCGGTTATTCTGAATTACTAATTAGTATTGAAATGGCTAATTCTTTTTTAAGTTTTCACTTGAAAGGATGTCCAAGCATGTCCTGTCACTGTGTTTGTCCATTGGATAACAACATTAAACATTTTTTATATTATGAAACTTTGAATAATTGTTACTTGATACATAGTGAATGATTTTTGAATTAAATTGCGTTGCTGTTTGCTAAATGCAAAGAGGTGTTTTTGTTTTCAATTAATCTGTAATGTGTTAATTTAGTGAATTACCTCTGCAGTATATGTAATCACATTATGCAATATTATATCCATGTGTGTATTTTTATTTGCCTAATGTAGTATAGTGGTTTATGATATAGCATTAGAATATGCTATTTTATTTTATATTTAGGTAACATACTTTTATATAAGTTTACATTAATGTATTTAGCAGGCTGGCAAATACAGTATTTTAAGTGGCATGGTGGAAACTACTAGATTATCAGATATTTTGCTGGTATATGTTTATTTACTAGGATAAAGATTTGAAAGCAGGTACTCCTTTTAATATCTCATAATGAGCATTCAAATTGACAGGAGTATTGGACATTAGGACCTTGAATAAATTTCACATGATTTATGAAAAAAAAAGATTATTTAAGCTGTTTAAACTTTGTTTAGTGGTAGTTTGTTAATGTACAAAGGTTTGTCAGTCTTTGCGGTTAAATTATCAGTAAAGATTTTGTTTTTTATTCTGAGGTATAATTGACAAGGTAAAAATGTTTTATATTGCTTAATTTTTGAGTAACTCTTAAATTCTCCTAAACTTTGAATTCTTTAAAAATTTTTATAGCTCATTTGATGAATACAGTTCAGAACTTAAATCTGGGAGATTGGAGTGGAGTCCTGTGCACAAATCTGAGAAATTTTGGAGAGAAAATGCTGTGAGGTTAAATGAGAAGAATTATGAGCTCTTAAAGTAAGTTTTAAATTCTAGTTTACTAATCCCTGTTGTTCCACATTCTTGCCAACATGTTTCTGTTACTCTTTAAAAAATTTTAGCCATTTCATGATTTTAATTTGTATTTTCTTGCTTCCTTATGTGGTTGGATACCTTGTCATCTTCTTATTGGTTATTTGGATATATGTTTTTCCAGAATCGCCTGTTCAAGCATTTAAAAAAATTTGTTAGGGGCACCTGGGTGGCTCAGTAGGTTAAGCATCTGCCTTCAGCTCAGGACATGATCCAAGCATCCTGGGATCCAGCTGCATCCGCGTCTGGCTTCCTGCTCAGTGGGGAGCCCGCTTCTCTCTCTCCCATTTGTTCTTTCTCTCTCTCTCTCTCTCTCAAACAAATAAAGTCTTAAATTTTTTTTAAAAAAGATTTTATTTGTTTATTTCTTTGAAAGAGAGAGTGAGACAGTGAGAGAGAGAGTGCTCTTACGGGGGTGGGGGTGAGAAGAGGGTGGGGGTGAGAAGAGCACAGAGGGGTAGGGGGAGTGAGGGGAAAGAATCTTAAGCCCACTCCACACTGAGCTTGGAGCCTGATGCAGGGTTCAATCTCGAGACCCTGAGATCATGACCTGAGTCAAAACCAAGAGTCAGATACTTAACCGACCGAGCCACCCAGGCACCCCTAGGGCCTTTCAAAATAAGCATTGCCTCCCCTGGAATGAAAGAAAAACTTGAAAAAAAAAATTCTTTTACTGTCATTTTAACAAGGTATCAGAAGGAGGAGAAGAGGTGTATATATACACCTGCACAGTGAGCAGTTTTAAGCAGACCTGTCTCTGTTGTTTATACCTATTTTCCATGTATTACCATAAAGGATACATTATGTTTATTTAAACATTTGGCAGGCCAAAGTGTGAGTGGTTGATAGATGTTGGCCGGACTGATGGAGAATATATAGGGAATCTTTTCAGCATTGTTGTGCTACTTTGAGCTTTTAACAACAACATAATGAGCTTGAATGATGCCTTTTAAATCTAGTTTTTGGAAAACTTGAATATAACAGGGGAGTTTTTTTTTTTTTAACAAATTACTACTAAAGCATTACATGTTATTTTTATTATGATACACTTAAAGAGCCTTTTGAAGTGCATGTTCTGTTTTCTGTCATTAGGTTTTAAAATTTTATGGTTCCTTCAAATTACTCTTTACCTTCTTATGAGCTTTTGTGATTTTTCTAAATAACCAGAAGCAATGACATGTAGCACTTCAGTTTTAGAGAAATTTGAAGTCATTGTTCTTAGTTTCCATTCTTTTTTTAAGATTTTATTTATTTATTTATTTTACAGAAAGAAAGAGTGAGTGCATATATGTGAGCAGGGTGGGGGGAGGAGCACAAGAGGGACAAGTGACTCCATGTTGAGTGCGGAGCCTGACGTGGAGCTCGATCTCATGACTGTCAGATCATGACCTGAGCTGAAATCAAGTCAGACACTTAACTGACTGAGCCACCCAGGTGCCCCCTTAGTTTCCATTCTTATAAGTTATCTGTATGGGGATGATTGGCAAGGAGGGGCATGCTAGTACTGCCCTTCAAACTAGCTGATAAAATAGATACAGAAGAAGTCTTTATTCTGTTATTAAAAAAACAGTGAATACTAGCCTTCTTTTTATCTGAGGAGAACTGTACTTACATCAGGCTCTGACCTGTTTTTCCAGGTAATTCCAAACTTAGCAAGTATACAATGTAAGTTCATTTTTCCTTTATCAACTTTAGTATGATAGTATACAGAAAGTACTTTGCAATCTTGTATGTTATAATTTTGAAATAAGTATGTATTTTTTTTTCTTATTTAACTTTTGTTTTAATGGGTCTCAAAATTCTGTGACATTTTTGGTCAAGTTGTTTCCATTAAAAAGTACTGATTTTAAAAACTAATAACTTAAAACTGCCCCCCCACACACAAATGGTCCACAAAACATTCTCCTTTCCTTCTGAAGGTTTTACGATGTATTGTTATCATTAACCAGTCTTTTACTATTAAACTTAAGTGGCCAGTTGACACAAACAGTTCTGAGTATTTTGAATAAGGAAATATTCTGAAATATAAGAAACCACGCAGATGATAATTTAAGAGAAAAGCAAAAGCTGAGGGAGCAAACAAGTTTTTAAAACAGGAAAAACATTGTGAGAGAGAACAAGAGCAAATTAGTGGCGTGATCAGTCAGAATAATAATATAAATTCTATTTTGGATTTGAATAGACACTTTCCAAGATTACATTTCTAGCAAATGTCAGAGTCAGATTTCACATTTGGTCTAACTCCAAAGCTGTGATGTGTTGCTGTCTTGATCCCATTGGAGTGTCTGACAGAATCTCAGCTTGTGGTTAATGTGGTGTTAGAGATTTGGCTTTTGATTGATGAATCTATTGTTGACTTAACAACTATATTCAAAGATGAGTTGGAGGGAGCTCTTCTTTGCTTACCACAGAATCTCTTTTTTTGAACCTATTCTTTTGAAAATTTTCATTGATGACTTGAATATAGAAATGGAAAGCATGCTCAGTTTACAGATAATAATACAAAAATATTTTCATTGTTGATGAACATATTCAGTGGGCTAAATGGCCCGAAGGGATGGCCATTAAAATCATTTCTGTATTTTCTAGATTTGATTAGAAACTCTCTGTAATTCCTTCACCATTTTTTTGAGTCTAAGACTATATTTTTTCAAATGTTAATGGAGAACTTGTTAAAATGCATATTCTAGCTCAGTAGGTCCAGGGTTGGGTCTGTGATTCAGCATTTCTAAGCTGATACCAATGCTGCAGGTTTGCAGAGCATATTTTGAGTATCAAGGATCTCAGCCATATGGAGAATGGCTCAGGTCACTGAATGTGGTTTAAGGCAGGCATTGCTAAACTTTTTCTGTAAAGGCCCAGAAAGTAAACAGTGGAGGCTTTGTGAGCCATTCGGTCTCTGTCACAATTACTGAACTCGGTACTATAGTGCTAAGGCAACTGTGGACAGTGTGTAAACTAACGAGTGTGATTGTGTTCCAATAAAACTTTATGTACAAAAACAGGAAGTTGCTGGGTTTGAACTTCAGCTGTAATTTGCTGGCTTCTGGTTTCAGGTATTCAGAACAAATATTCTGTTCTGCTTTTAAGGAAACTTATGTCAATATTTTCTTATTTCCTAAAATGATATTGTAATAAAATTTCAAAATAATAAAAATAACATCAAAGTACTTTAATCTTTTGAAATTATTAAAATGTTTCAGTTGAATCAAACATAATTTTAGAATACTTTGCAAGTTGGTTTTTTAAAAAGAGCAAGTTTGAAATTAAAAAAATAAATGTATGGGAGATTGAATATATGTCTTGCTTTTTCTTTGTGGATTTTCATTGCTTGAGTTGAATGAATTGCCATCATGCTGCAGTTGTGCTTAGCGTGGACTAGAGTCAACAGGTATTGATTCAAATCTGTTTCAACATTTGTTGTGTCTGTAGGCAGATGATGTAACTTCTCTGGGTCTTATTTCCTCATTTATGGGTTCTTGTTGTGAGGTATATATTTACACCAAGTTTGGAACCTTTATGTGTATACTAAATCCTCATCTTTTCAATTATTTGGAAGTGCAGATATCTCAGTTAGTCTGGGAGATAAAAGGCATGTAATAACTTCCTAATGAAGTAAATTCCCTGATTGACAGTTAGGTTTTTTATTAGTGTTTCCTGTTGTTTATATAGAGTTAGATATTTGACATGCTGAGATGATGATAGAAAAAGGTAGGCAGAGAAATGTTGAGCCACACTCTTAGGAGACGTTACCAAATAAATGGGATACAGAAACTAAAGTACACAAGCTTCATAGACTTGCACAGATTTTGAACAAAGTAGAGTTTTATTTATTTTTAGTATTTTAAGTATTTAAGTATTTGTTTTAATGCAAATGATATGAGCAAAGATCATTGTGATTCAAGTTGTTTTCCAGTATAGATCTTAAGAAATAAGATTTGTATTTTGTAATTGAACAGTTTGTATGCAAAAAGACAATTACATGGTTTCAAAAATTTTTTTATGTTAAATATTTTAAATTTAAATTTTAAACTTTAAATTCGCAATTCTATAGTTTGGCTTTTGTGGACATTGGGGTGCAGGTACCCCTTTGGATCAATACATTTGTATCTTTGGGGTAAATACCTAGTAGTGCAATGGCTGGGTCATAGGGTAGCTCTATTTTTAACTTCTTAAAGAACCTCCATACTGTTTTCCAGAGTGGCTGTGCCAGCTTGCATTCCCAGTTCCCTCCACATCCTCAATAACACTTGTTTCCTGACTTGTCAATTTTAGCCATTCTGACTGAGTGAGGTGGTATCTCATTTTGGGTTTTGATTTGTATTTCTCTGATGCCAAGCGATATCCATCCACAGATGAATGAATGGTTAAAGAAGATGTCATGTATGTGTACACACACACACACACACACACACACACACAATAGAATATTACTCAGCCATCAGAAAGGATGAATACTTAACCATTTATATCAATGTGGATGGAACTGGAGGGTATTATGCTGAGCAAAATAAGTCAATGAGAGAAAGAATGGTTTCTTTCACTCATATGGTTTCACTCATACATGGAATATAAGAAACATTACAGAGGATCATAGGGGAAGGGAGGGAAAACTGAATGGGAAGTCATCAGAGAGGGAGACAAACCATGAGAGACTTTTAACTATAGGAAACAAACTGAGGGTTGCTGGAGGGGAGGGGAGGTGGGGTAATTGGGTGATGGGCATTAAGGAGGACATGTGATGTGATGAGCCCTGGGTGTTATGTGCAACTGATGAATTATTGAACACTACATGCAAAACTAATGATGTACTTTATGTTGACTAATTGAATTTAAATAAACAAATAAAATTAGCAATTCTAAGGGATACCTCTTGAGTATCTTAGTAAAATTAAGTAACTTAAAAAAAAATGTGTGTGCTGAATTTTTGAATTCTAAGTTATATCGAATAGCCTGGGCCAAGCATTCAAGTACCCTTGAAGGCATACAGAAGTAAAGTGAAAAGGTTTCTTCACTGCTGTTCTCTCTCAAAGTCTTCCTGAGTGGTAACCAGTGTTAGGTGATATATTCTCCAGTGTTCTTTCATTCCTAGACATACCTGTACCTTCATTCCTAGACATACCCGTACCTACATCTTTATATAGAGTTATTTATACATGTCCCATCTGAATATGTTAGTCTGTGACTTGTCTTTTTCACTTATTATGGCTTGCGGTCTGTTAAAATGACTTAGTTTTATTATTTTTTAAAATCTGAATTTTTTTTTTTTTTGTATTGGGACACTTTGTTTCACTGAGCCTCTGGTGTTACCTCTCTGTAAAATAGGAAGAACCAATAATCCTAGTTGTAGGGGTTCGATAAAATGGTGAATGTGAAACTGCTTTGTACACGACGTAGTTGGTGTTACAGAGGACAAAGCAGGTGCCACCAGCATGGAAGAAGAAATGGAGGGAAAAGCCTAACTCTTGCACGTGGGCTCCACCCTCTAACCTTTTGTCTTAGTCATTTTTTAAGTTAGTGTACGTAGATATTTTTGTGGAAATGTGAAGATATTTCTGTAGGTTAGATTCTTAGAAGTAGGATTGCTGGATCAAAGGATCTGTGCATTTTAAATTCCATTAGGAGCTGTCACATTGTTTTTCCCAATTGGCGGCATCACCATTTTGTACTTAAACTGTGTATTCATTTTTTCCAGCAAGTGTTTATTGAGCATCTGTTGTATGGTCAGTACTGTTCTAGGTGTTGCAGACACAATGGCAAATGAAACTAAGTTCTTATTGTCATTAAGCTTACATTGTATTGGGAGAGACAGACTAAACAGTCAAGAAACTACATAATACTGTGGCTGGTGGTGATGAGTCATGTGAAAAAAAATGAATCAGGAAATGGGCATAGAAAATGGTGAGGGGGGAGGGTATTATCTGGGGATCAGAGGCTCTTAAGCAAGAGGTGATATTTGAGCTGAGAACTGAAAAGATATTCTCTCAGTATTCTGCTGGTTCAATTAGCTAATTCTGTAAGGTTTTCATGTATCTGTGTCTAAACGAGTGGCTATGCTGGCATATTGGAAAGCAGGTTTTTTTTTTTTTAATATGTTAATCTTCTGCCTGGCCATTAAAATAATTACTCATTCTGATTGGTTATCCCAGTTATGTTCTGTTTGTGGAATGAGTTTTCTTTCTGTTTCTCTGCCCTTAAGCAGTTTAAATAACACAGGAATGATCTGTTCCTTGAGTGATCTCCCTTCACACTCATGCCGAAGGCACTCTCTCCCAGGGGATTGGATTCTAGGTAGTGTAGTCCCCCCTTTTCCTTCACTCCTGAGGACAAATGCGTCACTGGGTGAGATGAGCCCTCTCCCTGGAGGTCCTTGAGGAGGCAGAAATCTGTGGTCAAGCCCCAGCTCCCAGCAGAGGGGAGCCTTCTCTGCATCTGGTTGGCTCCTGTTCTCAGAAGCACCGTCTGGCTCCTGCAGGTGGTTTCACTCGGCCTGTGTGGTTGCCGTGGAGAAAGGACAGTAGGGAGGCAGGATTGTGAATTTGGGTACCCATCTTCTCAGAAACAGATCTATAAAGAACTTCTCAAACTCAACACCCAAAAAACAAATAATCAAGTCAAAAAATGGGCAGATGACATGAACAGACACTTCTCCAAAGAAGACATACAAATGGCTAACAGACACATGAAAAAATGTTCATCGTTAGCCATCAGGGAAATTCAAATCAAAACCACATTGAGATACCACCTTACACCAGTTAGAATGGCAAAAATGGACAAGGCAAGAAACAACAAATGTTGGAGAGGATGTGGAGAAAGGGGAACCTTCTTACACTGTTGGTGGGGATGCAAGTTGGTACAGCGACTTTGGAAAACAGTGTGGAGGTGCCTCAAAAAATTAAAAATAGAGCTACCCTTATGACCCAGCAATTGCACTCCTGGGTATTTACCCCAAAGACACAGATGTAGTGAAAAGAAGGGCCATATGCACCCCAATGTTCATAGCAGCAATGTCCGCAGTAGCCAAACTGTGGAAAGAGCCGAGATGCCCTTCAACGGATGAATGGATAAAGAAGATGTGGTCCATATATACAATGGAATATTACTCAGCCATCAGAAAGGATGAATACCCAACTTTTACATCAACATGGATGGGACTGGAGGAGATTATGCTAAGTGAAATAAGTCAAGCAGAGAAAGTCAATTATAATATGGTTTCACCTATTTGTGGAACATAAGGAATAGCATGGAGGACATTAGGAGAAGGAAGGGAAAAATGAAGGGGGGAAATGGGAGGGAGAGATGGACCATGAGAGACTATGGACTCTGAGAAACAAACTGAGGGTTCTAGAGGGGAGGGGTGTGGGGGGATGGGTTAGCCTGGTGATGGGTATTAAAGAGGGCAGGTTCTGCATGGAGCACTGGGTGTTATGTACAAACAATGAATCATGGAACACGACATCAAAAACTAATGATGTATGGTGACTAACATAATAAAATAAAGTAAAAAAGAAAAGAAACATTCACTTGCTGTTTTGCATTGTTTTACTTGTGAAGTTTAGGTTCAAGTTCTTCCTGAGACTTGGAGTGGTGGAGGGAGAAGGTGGTGGGGAATGTGTGTGCTCAGGGCTCATGGTCCATCTTGATCACAGCTTAAAGTAACTTCTTTTTAATACTGACAAAAGGCTTACAAATGATTAATCTTCAAAATATAATTGGCAAGGATTCATTGGTAATTGTGTATTAAAATAATATTAACTCCCACCCTAGCTGTCTTTTTTGAGAGAGCAGGAAAGGGAGTTACTGATATTTTGGGAATTGTGTGTGGCATACATTATGAATCTGAAAATAACCTGGTATATATATGTAAAGATTTGAAAACTGCTAATTCATATGTAATATATTATGTGTAATAGTAATATCTATAGAAAATATATTTGTAAATGTCTATTTTCAGGAGATACCTGCAAATACGCTGTGCTCTGTTGTGCCTTGTAGAACAACTAGAAATCAATCTCTCTTTGGATTAAATTTATTTCAGAATTTTGACAAAACTTCTGGAGGTGTCAGATGATCCACAAGTCTTAGCTGTTGCTGCTCATGATGTTGGAGAATATGTGCGGCATTATCCACGAGGCAAACGGTAAGGGAAAAGTAGTTTAGCAGAGGAACTAATGGAGTAAGTGAAATCAAGATGCCCATAATATTGGGAATTATGATAAACCTAATTAAAATGGGCAATATAAAAGTATCAGTACAACTATAATACTATTGTGTAGTGGCCAGCAGAGACCACATTAGAAATTTCACGTTCAGGATTTTCTTTGGTGTGTATGATTTTAATTCAGTAGCCATTTTGTGAGTGCTGGTTATTTATTGACTACTAGTAGTTACAGAGACGATGAAACATTATTATTTTTAATTTTTTAAAAAGACTTTATTTATTTGAGAGAGAGAGAGAGAAATTGAGTACAAGTTGGTGGGGGGCGGGGCAGAGGGAGAGGGAGAAGCAGGCTCCCTGCTTGAGACCATGATCCCTGGAGACCACAACCTGAGCCGAAGGCAGACACCCAACCAACTGAGCCACCCAGGCGCCCCTGTTGTTATTATTTTTTAAAGATTTACTTATTAATTTCAGAGAGAAAGAGAGCAAGTGCACATGTGCTCACGGGGGGGGGGGAAGGGGCAGAGAGAGAGGATCTTAGATTCTCTTCTTAGATTCACAGTATTGAAGAAAATATAATACCTGTAAAGAAAAGTTATAGTAGATGTGTAGTAATAGAATTATGTATTTCAGAGTATTGAAAAGAGAGGAATTCCTTGTGGGATGAGACAGATAAGACTTTACAGACATGGTGATGCTAGCCACATAATTTAAAATCATTTAGGTACATTAACAATGAAAAGTTAGGCTTTTTTTGGGAAAAATAAGAAATCAGGGTACCAATATTATATCAAGGGAGAAAACATTAAATGGTATAAGAGGGCTGTTTTCTGTTATTTGGAAAAGCAGAAATCCATAGTGCCTTGGTGTGAATTGTTGCTATTTCACTTGCTAGTTGGTTTTCTAATCTATAAAATTGGGACAATAGTCATATTTCTTTCTCATGAAGCTGATGTGAGGATTAAATGAATTAACCTAATACAATGATTAGAGTAGTGCCAGGAGGTACATAGCAAGTACTCAGTAAGTATTAGCTACTTTGACGAACACAAAATATCCACATTAGTAATAATAAAAGTTATATATAAGGAAGACATGACAGTACTTATAAAATATCTTACTTATCATAAAATAGTGTCAAGTAAGCCCAGAACCTCTTAGAATATGAGCAAAAATTGGCAGAGCCACAGAAGTAATTGCATATTTTAACATTCCACAATTACTTCATAACTTCCTTCTCTTCTTACAGTGTATAAATATTTCAACATTATAAAACATTATGTCAGTGACTGGATGGAGATGCATCTCTTCAAGCAGTTTATCTTTTCTCTCCAAGTGTCTATGGACTATATTATTTTTGATCTTCACCTTGTTTGTTCTAGATCTGATTTATTTATAGTAACTCAGACTGCTTTGTATTGGTGGACCTTGGTAAACTTCACTTCCAAAATTATGACAGTTTCATCTGGAGCAGAATTTGCCAGGGCTGTGGGATATCGCATGGATCACATACTGAGTTGTCAGGATTGACACTGCTATATGGAGTAGGCTTGGGGTGGGTAAGGGGCAGCCTACCTTTGGTCTCAGAGATGAGAAGAGGTTGTCATGTCCCTTTGGAGAGTTTCTCTTGCACTTCTTTTGGGTGAGAATAATGAGCGTGAACATCCCTGAACTCCATATGATGGGTAAATATGGAAAATGCATCTCTTCTGGAGGGTAAATGAGAGAACATTAGGCAAATGCCATATGGGAAACTACTCAGGATATTGGTACCTACTTCAGGAGAAACAGAAAATTCTTGAGTGTAGCTACTGAATCACTCAGTGTTTGAACTGCAGGATGTTTTCATTCTGACCCAGCAAACCTTCGTTACTGGTCTCACATAGAACTTTATTCTGGGTGTACTTCAGAAGCAGATGGCACAGATACAGCAGGTACATAAGTCTGTGTGTGCAAGCTCTCTATTGCATTTTTTAGTTCTGTCATTGTATTCTTCAGCTCCAAGATTTCTGTTTGGTTCTATTTATTTCTCTTTCTTGTCATTTTGTTCATGTGTTGTGTTTCTAATTTTGTTCAGTTGTCTATCTGTGTTCTCTTTCATTTCCTTAAGTTTCTGTAAAGGATCAATTTTGATCCTTTGTTAGGGAAATTTTAGATATATATTTTTATGGGATTGGTTCCTGGAGCTTTATTAATTTTCCTTTGGTAGTGTTATATGTACCTGATTCTTTGGGGTCTGTGTAACCTTGCATCAATGTCTGTGCATTTGAAGAAGTAAATACCTTTTCCAGTCTTTAAGGCCACTTTCAGCAGATAATGACCTCTTCTCTGTCGCCTGGGCTAATGGATGACATTACCTCTGGAATTACATTCATTCCGGGTTGGAGTGGGTTATGCATGGTTATGAGTCTGTAGTGGTGTCCGTGGTTGGCAGGTTTGTTACTGGGGTCTTAGGTAAGCATGTTTCCTGTCTGGTCTTCAGATGGCTGGGACTGCCTCCAGTACCTTGTTCAGTAGGGTGGTGCTGGGACAAGGGTGCGTATCAGGCTCCACAGTTGTGTCCTTACTCAGCTGTCCCCTTACCAGGTGTATGGATGGGTGTAGCTCCTATCAGGTCCCAGGGAGGACTGCTGCCTGGTCACTGATGGATCCCTGGGTGGGCAGGATAGGCCCTGGGCCATGGCTGAGAGGAGCTGGAACCAAGTTCCAGGGCTGTTGCAGGTATCCCGGCCACAACTGATGTCTGCATATTTGGAGGCACAGATGGGTATTTGTGCCACAGGTCCCTGGGTGGGTAGGACTGCTCCCTGACTTTGGTGGAGGCACTGAAGCTGAGTATAGGATCGTTTCAAGATCTCCTGAGGCACAGATTTGAGTGTCCCCCACCAAATCCCTA
The DNA here is from genome assembly GCF_037043125.1 of Eumetopias jubatus. Lineage (NCBI taxonomy): Eukaryota > Metazoa > Chordata > Mammalia > Carnivora > Otariidae > Eumetopias > Eumetopias jubatus. Next base: position 183,507,407 of record NW_028274810.1, read on the forward strand.
TGTTGGAGGACTGCTTGTGACTACAGCTTGGGAGGGAATTGAACCAAATATAGGACCCTTTCAGGATCTCTGGGTTGCAGATGGGAGTGTCTCCCACTGGTTTTCTGGGCCAGCAGTACTGCTCATAGACTGGCTGGGAAGGGATGGAGCTGTGTATAGGGCCATTTCTAGCATTTCTGGGAGTATTGTCAGAGCGTCTCCTGTTGGGTCCCTGAAGCTGGTTGGCCTGCTGGCAGGCCTTCTGTGATGGAGCTAGAGCCACACATAGGACCCTTCAGAATGTATAAGAGTGCAGCCAGAAGTCTCCTGCTGGGTCTCTGTGCCAGCAAGAATGTTTGGGGACTGGCCAGAATGAGCTGGATACCAGTTTCAGGGCCCTTTCAGAATCTACAGTTTGACAGCATTTGTCAGGCTTACCTCCTGGGTAAGGGTGGGACTCCCAGACCTCAGCAGAGAGAGGCTGGAGCCTGTTCAAGGGCTATTTCAGGGTCCACACAACTGGGACCGAGGTCTGTGTGTCTTTTAGCTGTTGGATGGTAGGTGTGACTCCTCCAAGGTCCCTTGGCTTATTTTGGTGGCAGAACCAAAACCAATGGGATGGTAGCAGAATTCTCAGCATTCTAGAGCTGTTTCCGGGTCTGTAGCCAGGACCGCAGTCAGTAAATCAGCTGCCTGGGTGTGATTCTACCTTCTCAAAATGTCTTTCCTCAGTTGGAGAGTGCACCAGGGTTTCACAGTCCCCTACCTGGATCTCAAAGTTCACAGGAAGGCACTTTTCCATGGATGGATACTAAATTATTGCTGTTGAAGAGGGCAGATACGTGTGAAGGATGTCTTATTCAGCCATCTTGCAAGCATCACTCCCATAGCCCATCTCTGCAAGTTTTATAGCAGTGCTTTTGCCGTTCTTGTCAACTGACCCTTCTAGACCAAAGGTCTGGATACATTTAGTCAATGACTATAAAATAGGTGAAGTTATAGCTGCTGGACTGGGACACACTAATTTTGTAGCAGTGGAAGGGTTACAACTTTAGCACCTACAAAGACAAAAATAGAGACACAAGGGAGGGAGAATATTAATGATCTTTGTTTTTCAGTGAATTGTCCCTATAGCTTTCTTCATGAAGGAAAACACAGAGATCTCTCAACTGTTGGACACTTTATGTTTAATTGACTGCTGTCATCTACCTCCAGAGAGTGCTGCCACAATTTGATGGCCATTCCCTTTAACCTATTGAAAAGTCTATTGGAAACAGAAGGGATAACAATAGCTTTTGCACCTCCCAAGCAAAATACCTGTCAATACGTCTTTATGTCTGCCCCACCCTCCATCGTGGAGCCTCTCTTAGACATTCCATGGGGCAAATATCACCTATCTGATACTATAGACAAATAAGTCCTTCTTTCCTAAAACCGGGACTAGACTCAGGTATTTGACTTGAACTGAGACCCCTAAGGTTCACCATCCATCTGGGAAGCCACACTGAGGGCACCGTCAACTTGTCTGCCCTCCCCCCTGCCCCACCACTACCACTGATGAAGATCTCATTTGGGTGGCCCAGCAGTTGTGAACACTTTCTTCCCAGAGGCCAATGAGTATCCTTGGTATTGTACTTCCTGTATGAAGGCCAGGCACGAACTTACTTCCCTCCCCAAACCATAGTAGCTTACACATTAGGAGTAGTCATAAGAAGCCTCTGAGTATTTAAGGAAACACTACCAGTAGATCATATAGTCCTCAGGTGAACGTGGAGATCTCTATGAAAGGAACTGCTTTGCTGATTCAGTGGCGTTCCCAGAAAGAAGTGATCAGTGATACTACCTTAACCCTGGAAGACATTCAAGTTAACCTCAACTCACTGGCCAGCATTTGTTATAGATGACAGAATTGCTCTAGACTTCCTTCCTGGGCCAAGGAAGAATCTCTGCATTCTTAATGTATCCATCTGTACTTGGATTAATGCCAAGTGTAAAGGTCACTACAGAAACTGAAAGGGAAAGCCCTTGAATTTTAAGTAGACCCTGGTGCTTTATGGCATTTTTTCAGCTGGTTAGATCCAGGACCTTGGGGCACATGGATAAGATCATGGTGCTTTATTGCTATGGATTTGATTCCAGCCTGCATCTGCCAGATTAATCACAGTGACCAGTGGAGTGATATATTCATAGATAAACTTGCCAGAAAGCAAAATAATGTAGAAATGAAGGTTTTATATGTGGGGAGATATCTCTCAGCTTTCTGTCCTTGCACATTGAATGCCCTTTTCAAGTAGATGTCTTCCTGGGAGCAAAGGGCAGGATGCTTACTGTCCATTAGGAGAGATTTGGGTTCCTTAAGTTCCGGATTCCTTTTTTTCACACTGTGGGTGCAGGGCTCATTGAACTCTCTTCATGTTTTCCTCTGGAAATTGTGGCTTGGGGAACCAGTACAAAGTTATAATATTCTTGCTATTGCAATTACCTTGACAAACTATCATTTGTCTTTGATCCAGGAGTCTCAGTGTCTTCTACAGGCATCCATGAAACTATGGCAGCTTTACTTGCTAGCTTGCAAGTGGGATAAAAGCTAAGACCTTTTGTAGTTCTTGACACTTTGATATAAGAACTAACATTTATACCATTTAAAAATAGCCTATTTTATTATGAAAAATTGAAGATCTTTAGATAAGACAAAGACAGATTTTGCTTTTATATAAATATAGCTAATAACCAAGGTCCCTAGCCCATCTAAGATGTGTTTAACATGAAAAACAGATAGATGATAGGTGAATCCTTCATAGTTACATAATGGCTTATTTATAGTACTTTTGGAAAGGGAAAAAGCAAATCTAGACAAAATATCCTCATTATAGAATCATAAAAGAATCATTTTCCTAGGAGTGTTTGAAACTTAATAAATAGATTGTTGGTGGGTTTGCAAACCCACAATTTGAAATAAATATTAATAAAATTAATCAATACTCAAATTTAATTATAGCTTAAAGTACTGATAACTCTTTCATGTCAGTTATTGGAATTATTTTGTTCGTGATCTTTTACCAAGGTATCAAGAACAGGATGCTTGAGTCATGCATAAGTCAAGTTCTCTATTCACTGTCTTTTTTTTATTTTTTATTGCTACTAGATTTAAAAAAATGGTAGCTCACTACAATAAGTTGGCAGGAATGGCTACAATAGTTTAAAACCTCTTGTAGATAGTTCTGGATATTCAGATCAATTTGGACTTGGATTTCTCCCTGAAACCTGCTTTAACAGTTTATCATTTACTAAGTTGACTGGCCCATTCCATGTAAAAGCAGGGAAATTGAATGTTGCTACTTGTGAGACAGAGGCAAAACAATTCCCAGTCTACTTTGTTGTTGCGTTTAGCCATATAAAAGTATTTCTTTAAATTCAGTTGTAGCTTGTGGATGTGGTTTTTTTTAATATTTAAGTTAATTTTATTTTTTTTTAATTTTATTATGTTAATCACCATATATTACATCATTAGTTTTTGATGTAGTGTTCCATGATTATTTATTTATTAGAGAGAGAACACGAGCAGGGGAAGAGCAGAGGGAGAGGGAGAAGCAGACTCCGAGCTGAGTGTGGAGCCCGATGTGGGGCTTGATCTCACGACCCTGAGCTGAAATTAAGAGTCAGATGCTTAACTGACCGAGCCACCCTGGTGCCCCAATGTTGATATTTTTGTTGGTATTTTTTAATCTATTCAAGATGATGACTACATTGCTAAGTTGCTTAGAATAATGGAAAGGATCTTTACTGCTATTATCACTGAAAGTGCTGTCTTACGCCTCACATACTGAGGAAACCAATAATTATCCTTTCCCACTACTTGAAGAAAAATAATGCCAGCACAGAAATTAAGTTCCTTCCCCCTGCCAAAAGAATGGCATGTTTCTACTGTCTGGAAAGGCAGTCTTGTGCTCCCTCATGTTTTTCTTCACTCAATTCTTATAACTTGATCAAATTCACACTTGCATTTCTTTAAACACTAAGAAGATTAGTAGGCAGGCACATTGTTGTTCCAGTTGAGTTAGTAAAACCTTTTTATCCATGTAGCACTGACTCTCCCGGCTGCACATAACTAGTCCTCTGTCAGTACCAAGTCCAACTTCTTGTCCATATTATATCCTCCAGAGATACCAGGAGTATCTCCTCCATATGTGCACAGTACATGTACTAATAGCTAATGGGCACCACAGTCATCAGTACAGAATTACAAGTGGTTAAGTGCACAGACTAAACTTGCCTGCTTAGAGTCATATCCCAGCCCTGCCACCTGGTAACTCTGCGACCTTGGCATATAGCCTCTCTGTGCCTCAGTTTCCTCCTCTGTAAATGTGAGGACTAAATGAATTCATATGTAATACACTTAGCACTCAACACATAGTATGTACTGTTTAGGTATTTGATAAACCAGTTAAATGAGTAATTTTGTCCATTTGTTAAGTGTCTGCTGTCCTGCATGATAGCAATTTCAGTTGACCCTTGAACAACACTGGTTTGAACTGTGTGGGTCCTCTTATATGTGGATTTTTTATACTACAGGATTGTAAATGTATTTTGTCTTATGATTTTCTTAATAACATTTCCTTTTTTTTGCTTACTTTATTGTAAGAATATAGTATATGATCGATCAGTTGACAAAGTTTCATATCAGAAATGTTTTGGAGACTCCAGGTGAATGTATTGCTGGTCCAGTGATAAATGCTTAGGTAGCAATACTGTATTTCCTATCATTCTCTTTCATCATACTCAGATTTGTCTTGGCATGTGGATTTACATATGATATCCAAAATGAATTCCAGTTCACTATTGTTTTACATATTTGTTGTTATTTTCATGACTCCTTTTGTAGTTGAAAGAAACCCTTTTGATTCAGTAACTTGTTTTTGTAAATTCAGGTGGAGAGCATAACAGAACAGTAACTTCCCCCCGAACTACAAGTTTAATAATTGTCCTCAATAAATGCAAATAAGATGGAAGTAAGCTATCCAAATGAATTTATCCTGTCAACTGTACTTGCCAGTTCAGTTCTTGTGAAGGACCCACAGCCTTTAGGACTGTGATATGATTTCCAGGAAACAAACACCACTCATTAATCTTATTTTTCAAATGTGTATGATGTGATGTGAATAAAACTGTTCCATTGCTTTGTCCTCGGAAAGCACAAGACCACCTGTGGCCCTGCAGAACACCCAGAAATCACACTTTGGTGACTAGTGCCTGAGAGTTGTCCCGAAGAGAGTGTGCCCCCTTTGCATGCATAACTCACTGGTGCAGATGGTGTAGTGAAGATCGTTCCAAGCAGCAGAACATTGCAGCAGCAACCTCAGAGACACATCAAACCCTTCTAGGGCTTGTGCAGATGTACTACCCTCTTCTGCCTGGAATACCATAGTGAACGTTTATTTATTTTTTTTCTTTTAAGGCGTACAACATCTAAACAGTCTTCCTATATTCAGGGAATTCCCATGGCATGTGCTCCCTTTCAGTGTAGAAGATAAAAATGCCAGCAGCATGCTTTCCTAAATTCCTCTGCTTCCAGCCACATGCTTATGTCCTCGCTCAGCAAATCAGATCTCTCTGCCCCAGACTTCCGGCAGGACTGAGGGTGGAGGGTAGTGGGTATCGCAGGCATTCCCTTCAGGCAGCAGCCGTGGCTGGGCTCCCGTGAGGAGGGGAAGCAGTAGTACCTGGTGTCTGGGCACGAGCAGAGGGAACTTCAGGTTCTGCGCCTCACCTGAGTAGCACGCTTGCTGGACTGCTCATTTGGTCGCTTGCTTGTGATTCAGTCGTTCAATCTGGACAGACTTCACACTTGGCTCCCCGGCCTTCCAAGCTACACTTAACTTTCAAGAAATTCTTTCACTGATTTAATTAGGTAGTCAAGTTTCTATCTCTTCAAGTAAAAATACTAACTGATATAAAAATTCTTCTCTTTTTCATCTGGCAAACCAGTATATTGCCATTAAAACAAAACACAGTATCTGTCCAATTTTCTGTGCTTCCAATTTTTGGTATATGTATATATACATAGCCCTTTTCAGCTTGTACATAATGATAACCTCGTTATGTCCCTTCTCCCCCCCCAAAACTGAACTATGAGCTCTCAAAAAGAGGAACTATATCTAACTATCGTTTACCACAGTAGGGCATAATAAATGTTGAGAGAAAGAACTATCAAAAGAATTCCTGCTTCTCTTAAAATGAACACTTTTATATGAGGTAAATACCTGTTTCCCTTTGTACAAAGCCTAGCATAGCACATACAAATAAAGATTAATAACTTGTTTTGATAGTGGCATTAACTCTTTTTTTAATAAAGATTTTATTTATTTATTTGACAGAGAGATAGAGCCAGAGAGCACAAGTGGAGGGAATGGCAGAGGCAGAGGGAGAAGCAGGCTCTGCACCAAGCAGAGCCCAATGTGGGGCTTGATCCCAGGACCCCGGGATTATGACCTGAGCTGAAGGCAGACGCTTAACCGACTGAGCTACCCAGCCGCCCCTGGCATTAACTTTTTATCAATCAGACCGAATTCATTTATCTTTTCTAAGTTAGCGTTATCATGAAAAGTAACATCCTTACTATAGAAAACTTGAAAAATACAGAAAAGAATAATAAAAAACAAGACTGTAGTTTTGAGGTAAAAGTAATGGTTTATTTATTTTCAGGTTTTTTTCCTCTATACATACATTTTTTTCTTCCAAAATATTGATCATATAATATCTCCTATTTTATCTCCTGTTTTTATTCATTTTTCATGGGAATTTCCCATCTACAAATTTTAAAAAATATACATTAATGCTGCCTATAGATAAATGTAGTCCAGTGTGCTCAAGTCTTATTAGTGGCCATTTGTGGTATGTTTCCAGTTTTTCATCCTTATAAAAAACAGAGTGAACATCTTTGCAAACATTTCTGATTATTTTCTTTTTTTCTGGTCCCTTAAATACATTCAATGAGAGAAACTATATAAGTACTTCTGAGATTTTAAAAACGTTATTAAATAGAGAGGACTTCAGACTCCAAGCATCAGTATGTGAGAATAGCATCTTCACCACCTTCTTAGCAGCAATGGGTGTTACCATTTCCCTTTAAACTCTCACAGGGGAAACTGGTATCTGGTGCTTTTAATTTGTACTTTGATAACTTATGTGACTTATTGGGAATTGAGCTGCTACGTTTGAGACAGACATTTTTAAAGTTTGCTGCTTATATCATTATTCTATTCATAAAATTTTTATCATGTAAGTTTCAGTTACCGAATGGTGAAATTCATTAATTCACTAGGTATTAATGCTTTATTTGATATCTGCTGTGTGCTAGGCACCATTCTGAGTATTGTCTCATGGAACTTTCATTCCAGCGAAAACCTTTGTGTTTTCTTCCACTACTTTTATGCTTTGCAAGAACTTTCCCATTTAGAAGCCTGGTAAATAGTCTACTAAATTAGTTTTGTTTTTTAAAAATTTAAAAATTAGTTAATGACCTTCTTTTATTTTTGAAAGATTTTATTTATTTATTTGACAGAGAGAGACAGGGAACACAAGTAGGGGAGTGGGAGAGGGAGAAGCAGGCTTCCGGTGGAGCAGGGAGCCCCATGTAGGGCTTGATCCCAGGACCCTGAGATCATGACCTGAGCCGAAGGCAGACGCTTAACGACTGAGCCACCCAGGCGCCCCATGTTGATGACCTTCTTTAAGGGGAACAAAATAGAAAAATACAAAATAGTGATTTCTGTGTTATTAAACTTATGGACTCTAGCGGGTTCATTGTTTCATACATATGCAAGTATCTACTTGCATGTAAATTGAATCGTGTGCAACGTAACCATTTTTAGCAATATGTTGTGGAATCATAATATTAGTTATAGTGTGATATAATTTCATTAGCCATGAATAGAATGCTAAACAGTAGACTCATCAAGATATTTTATGTAACTATATTATATAGTGTAGAACTACATTAAGAGGGAAAAAGACCTTTAGAACAAACAAAAATAGTGCTGTGCCTTTTAGGATATTTAAAGTTTACTCTAAAATTACATTTCTGTTTCACCAGCTGCTACATTCCTTAAAAGTTCTTGTGAGTACTGAGCTTGTTAATCATGTATTATAATACTGCAGGTCTCTAAAGCCTAACATGCCATCAGCTTGTTTTGGTATACAGTTAGCAAGTTTTTCCCTATTAGACAATAGCTTATGAACAAAGTACTCGGATCTAGTTCTAAATTAAATCACCCAAATACCCTGTCTTTTTAATGATGTCTTGTGTTAATGATGTTTTGTATTAATATACTAACTGGAAAGATTCTTTTCTCACTGTTTTTTCAAGCATCAATGATTTTGGACATCTGTATAATCTGAAAGTAATTGGTGTCTCAATTAAATTTAGAAGACAGGATATGTCTGTTCATTGTAGAGCACTGAGTTTCAGTGGAATGGAGATTGTCCATCCCTCTGTGAGATCTGTTGGAATCTCTGGAGTTTGAAAATGAAGGCTTGATGAATAAATATAATAATGTAAATTATTAAAAGCAAAAGTCTTTAAAAATTACTTGCTGCTGGTATGAGAAGATAGTATAAGGGTCAAGAGTTTAAAATGTCAAAAACACCACTGTATAGAGGGGTAGGCAACACATTTGTTGTGAGGATTACATGAGGTAAAATATATGAAGTGTTTAACATTGTGCCTGGCATGTATAAAATGCTTTTGTTGTTGTTATAAATGGTACGTGATCCCTGATTTTTAAATCCATCATATTTTACACATACGATGGTGGCTTTCTGAGATTATATTTATTCATGTACAGTTAATCCTCGTTTTTTATGGATTCTGTATTTGTGAATTTCCCTGTTTGTTAAAATTTGTAATCCCCAAATTAATATTAACACTTTTGAGATCATTTGTTGACACATGCAGGGCAGAGGAGAGTTTGAGTTGCTGGATACACAACTGAAGTCAAACAAGGCAATGCTCTGCCTTCTTGTCTCACTATAAACTGGTGCCCTTTTTGAGATTTGTTTAGTGCCATGTTTTTTGCGTTTTTGTGCTTTTTCTTGGTGATTTCGCTGTGTAAAATGGCCCGTCAGCATAGTGCTGAAGTGCTCTCTGGTGTTTCTGAGCACAAGAAGGCTGGGATGTACCTTATGGAGGAAGTACATGTCTTAGATAAGCCTCATTCAGTTATGAGTTATAGTGCTGTTGGCTGTGATTTCATTGTTGATGAATCAACAACAGACATTAAGTTGTCTTTAAACAGAAACATGTAAAACAGGGCTATCTATCGTCAGGTTGATGGGAATGTCACGACTAGAGGCATGCAGGAATATAATCCTGTATTTCCCCTAGGAGTCTCAGTAATCACTAAATCAGTGTTCTTGGTGACTTTATAGAACACAACTACCATAAATAATGAGAATCGGCTGTATTTTCCATGTGTTGAAGGATCCAGATGGGGCCCAATAAATAGTTCTCTTCCTACTTGCCTGAATTTCAGACTATTGAGAAACTTGACAAAGGCGGTAACAGATGGAGGCCAAAATAGAATCTTCCTGAGAAATTCAGTAATAGACAGATGGCCTTCCTATTACTGAACTTGTTAGCCCCAGGTGGCACTGAGCCATTGTGGAAGAGAAAAGAGAGTGGATGTGTGTGTCATGGATTCCTGCTTGCAAACGCACCGTGCATAGAAGTCCCCTTTAAGAGGAATAGGCACGAGCAGGGGGAGACAGGGGCATTACATTAACCAGCAGGAGTAGGAAGCCAGCTGTGCCAAACCCCCTAAAGTAGCTCATATATACTAATACCAGATTGGTTGGTTGAATAAGAGGTTGTGATGAAATAAGAATGTCTTTAGATTTGCCCCCCCCCCCCCGAACCCATTTAAAACTTATTCAGGGACGATAATCTTTTCATGCCTTTGGATGAAAACCTAGGTGGGTTACTTTACTTTTCCCCTCATAGCCCTATGGTCATTTTAAATCACAAAAAGAGTTTGGTTGAAGACATTTGGTAGCCCTTCATGCTACTTATTCAAAAGTAGGACTTCTCTCTTTTATCTGTGATGCTGTCAGCAGGTGCAGGGCAGGGCCATAGTCCTTTCTCTTCCTGGCTCCGTTTCCCTGAGCTTACCTACTGTTGGCTTAGTCTTCCTAAGGCTGGTGAATGGGGAAGGAGGAGGTGACAGGGAGAAGCAGAGATTTTCTTACTGGCTGTTATTGATGGCTGCTTTATGTTCTCCCACCTTGGTAGATGTCTGAAGCTGATAATTTCTCTTGGGAGTACCTTTTTGGGTTCACTGGAAGGACCTCTTCTGGGCCATTCACTGCAGCTCCCCTAGGCTGGGGTGAGCCATTGTTGTGTTTCATCTGGCTCATGGTGCCACTCAAACTTCTTTGCACCCCTAGGTTCTGGGAATGTCGGCTGATCCTGACACAGCTCCCTCTACTTTGCTGCTGGGGATTACCGTGACCTCTCAGGCTTGGGCCACTGTTAGGAACCCGGCTGCTGTCCTCCCAACTGTAGGAAATGCGTGCCTGTCTCTGTGTGTGGTTTCCTTAACATGCCGTCACCACCTTTTTCTTTTCTGTAGGGCAGGGACCTACCGTGTGGTCCATCACATTCCACAGAGTATATACAAATCATCCTTCTCCTCCCTGGATCCTTTAATATTTGACATAGAATTCCCCAAGGGGATTAAAAGTTGTTAGAGTTCTTTATAAATTCTGTATGTGATGTTCTCTCACAGATCCACTTTAGTGTCTGATATCTATTGATTTGGCATCTCAGTGATACTGACACAGAAGGAGATTTCCATATTATCGTCATCAACCCGTATGTACATGTATCCCTATGAGTTTCAGCAGCTCCACAAAATTAACATGATTACAAAGATGTTAGGTAAACTGATATCTAGTTAAATCACCTGCTTAGGCAGATCGATATTTTCTAGTGTGGCAATGGATGATTCTAAGCACATGTGAGAAGGCGGCACATTGGACCTGAATGTTACTCCTGATTTGTATATTTTTCTTTTAAATTTCTGTTCTCCATCATTAATCCCGATTGCCATCCTAGACTACCTAAAACTCTTGAAAGAGTTGATAATGCAAATTGCAAAGGTGAACAGCTGGCAGATAGTGAGTGTTGTGTAAATGTTTGCAATTCTAATTATTTGGGATTCTAGTAATAGTATGCTATAGCAGTTGAGGGAGGGTTATCATTAGGCAGTTTTGCTACAATAAAGGCCTATGTTTTTTGAAGGCTTACTTGTCCTTTAATGATGTCATTTTGACAAAAACTGGATGATAATAGATATTGCTATTAATGTAGTATATATTAAGAAAATATAATCTAGTTAATAGATATTTGATGAGGACTTTCTGTCTTGAGCCCTGGGAATATAGGGTAAGCAACATCATGCATAGTTTGGCCTTCATGGATCTTCTTGTATAATGAGGAAGACAAACTTAATAGTTTAGAAAGTCATTCAGGTGTAAAATTACAACTCAGATGAGTACAAGGAAGGAAAGAGACAGAATGCCGTGAAAAGGGCATATTTGAGGAATTACTATGGGCAGAGAGAAGGCTTCTCTGAGGAAGTGACAATTGAGGCAAGATCTGAAAGATGAAGTTATCTGCTATATAAAGTGGGATGTTATATGAAGTGGGAAAGCCTCTGGGTGAGAAAACGGCATGTGCCAAGGGCCTGTGGCTGAAGGACCTGAAAGAAGGCCAGGGGAGTCAGAGTGCAGGGAGCACAGGTGTGCGACTGTGACTCCAAGTCAGCCTGGGAAGGACCCACTCAGCCATTGTTTTAAGCAGGGAAATGGATAATTCAGATTTTTGGAAAGTTTGCTTTGAGGAGAATGGCTTAAAGGGGAGCAGCCCCTTGTGTCCTCATTACCACCATCACTAGCACCAATGTCATTATTATAGCAGCAGACATGGGCTTGCTGTATTGCAGGGACCTCGGTTTTGTGGCCTTTGGTCTTCACGGCAATGCTGTAAAGAAGGTGTCCTTGTTCCCCTCATTTGCCAGGAAGGAATTTACTAGGTTAAATGACTTAATGTAACCTATCCAATAAAGAGCAGAGTTGGTGTTAAAATAATGTTTTAAAGCACAGTACCTGGTGCATAACAGGCACTCAGCTGATGTTTGGTTATAATTATACTGTACTTTTCCCCCTCAATCCATTTTTTTCAAAGATGCTTTAAAAATTAAGTATAATCAAAAACTAATGATGTATTTGTATGTGACTAACATAACATAATAAAATAAAATAAAATTTAAAAAAAATGTAAAAAGGTATACAGATAAAAGCCTCTCTCTCACTCTTCACCCCCATCCACCCATCCTTGAGACTGTCTGCGACCGCTGAAGGCCCTACTGCGTTATCACTGACCGTGTGGCGGTGTTGGTGGCGCTCACCAGATGGTTTGGCCTGGAGACTCCACACTGTTGTGCCAGAGTTAAGAGCTTCCACAGCTCTAGCCACAGCCACACCCTTGCAAGGGAACAGAGAGCCTCTTTCTGTTCGTGAAGCAAATCAGTATTTTTGCTTCACTTTTGCATCTATAATAACTGGATTTTTCAGGGTGTTAGGGGACACAGTGATAGAAAGAAGTGTCAGTTGTCAGTCATCTTGGTGCTCTTGACAGTAGGAATTTTCTCCTGTTTCACTGGCCAGGAGGTCATGTGGCATATTGCATCATTATGACAAAGGACAGATATCTTATAAATCAAGTCTTTTTCAGGAAATTAACATGATTTCTACTAGGTGTTTTTAACCATGTTCCCTGCCGTCTGCATCTGAGCCTCGCTCACAGCATGGCAACTGGTGGATTTAATACCGATCTGATACTGTTACAGACATTAGGTGGTGTTCAGTATATTGCTTTTAGGCAAGCCAGAAATACTGGTAATGAAGTTTTAATACTTAACAACTTAGAAAACTGTACTCTAGAGTACTACAGCAGTCTGTGAGGTATCCAGGTAGATGATACTTGCCTGGATTAGGAAATGAGAATAGCAGCTAGATTCTCCAGTAGGAATTGAAAAGAGAAAATATTTGAATATGTTAAACCTGTGATTCAGGAAAAATGATATAAAAAAAGACATGTTGGTTTACTCACCTATATTGTAACTTTTCTCTTTAAAACCCCTTGGCACTTTCATATATGGGCTCTCTGCTGACTAACAGCATGAGTTAGCAAGGAATTTCAGCATCTTCACGAAGTGGCTTCTGTTCCACAGGGTCATTGAACAGCTTGGTGGGAAGCAGCTGGTCATGAACCACATGCACCACGAGGACCAGCAGGTTCGCTACAACGCTCTTCTGGCTGTGCAGAAACTCATGGTGCACAACTGGTATGTGCTGGCTTTTTCTTTCCTCTCCTGCACAGATCTGCAAGCTCTCACTTGCCCCTTCCAAAAGTTCTCTGATAAATGCACTGACGAATGATAGTTTTTTAAATCAGCAATTTTGATGAAATATCTAGAAATGTAGTAATCGAGAGCACTGATACCAACTGCATTGATGTTCTCAAAAAATGTATATTCAAAGTACTAATATCAAAAACAATTACAGGAGTAACTAAAAGGACATTTGTGGCTTAAGAGAATCGTCTTTTTTGGAGTTGAATGGAATCCAGTTGGATTACTGATCAGAGGCTTTACAATTTTGCATGGTTTAACTATTCAGCATATTGTTAACCTGAACGGTTTTTTACTGGTTCATGTGAAAACACTAAAAACTGATTGATCAACTAAGATTCAGCTCTTACATTTCATTCATTATAGCCTTTTGCCTTTGAAGTAACAGAAGTCATGTTTTGCTCTCATTTGTTTTTATTTTTTGAATAAAAATTATTGAATTTTTAAAACAATTTTTAAAACAACTTAAAACAAGATAAATTGAAGAGTGACTGTTTAAATATAACAGTAAGCCTTTTGTGTCTGTGGTGGAACAAACCAGAATTTCCTTTGCCGTGGCTGTTTTTCACTGTGGGTTGGGTGTTGAGTGCTTCCAGTGCTCTACTGAACAGTTCACGTACCTCTCTGTTCTTCACCATTTGGAAGGATGCTTTGGGGTTGGGCTGTTTTGTGAAGGCGCAGTGAACAAATACACACATTCCTTGTAACTGAGAATAACACTATGAGTACTTCCAAAGGAAAGAATTAATGGTGCCTTGGAAGGCATGCATTTGAAAGATGCAGGCAATACAGTATAGGGAACTATTGGGGAGTACTGCTGTGGCATCATATATGAAATATTATGATGTTGCCACTTAAGCACTTTTGTTCATAAATACTGACATTTATGCATTCTTTCAATAACCACTTTTTGAGCACTTTGTACCCTGTGTGAAATGCTGGGCTATAGATATGATGGAAGGTAGGTGCAGCTTTACATAGGATGAGTGGAGAAGGCCTCTCTGAGTAGGCCAGAACAGCTAAGCTGACACTAATGATAAGGAACTAGCCATACAACCCAAGTATTAGGGGTAAGCATTTCAGGTAAAGGGGATGAGAGGGAAAGGGCTATGAAGCTCGGCTTCTTAAAAGCAATGTCTGGTTGTCCAGAGACAATGGAGGGTGCTGGCGCTACTGGTACAAGTGGGTAGAGGCCAGGGATGCTGCTAAACATCCTACGATGCATGGACAGCCCCCCACCACAAAGAAGTGTCCTGCCCAATATGTCAATAGTACCTGGCTTAAGAGACTGTAATTTGAGGGTGGTATGAGGGCCAGCATGGAACAAGATGCACAAGGAGAGGTTGTCAGGGAACCGATCATGTAGGGTCTTGAGGGCTACCATTTGACTCTTCCTTTTACAAGATGAGTTGAAAGCCATTGGAAGATTTGAAAATGGGAGAATGAGAAGATTTTATATACGTTTTAAAAAGATCTCTGAGGCTACTCTCTGGTGAATGGATTGTACACGGGTAAGTGTGAAAGCAAAGGACCATTTTAGTAGGTTCTACTTGTGTTTGAGAGAGGAAATGGCTAGTGGCTTGGATTAGAACACTGAAAGTTGTGATAACAAGTAGTAGATGAACTTGGATAGATTTCAGAGATAGTGCTAGCCGTACTTCATGGACTGAAAGGGTTTTTACATGTTTTCATATACTCAGTGCAAGAAGAAAGGGATCAAAGCAGAGGGCACTCAGAAATGGTTTTTATCTCTTTTGCAAGAGAAAAAAACTTTTCAAGGCTGTCAGTAAAAACAGAATACTTGACTCGATTTCTCTCCTTGTTTCATTTTACCATGGGCCACATTTTCAACACAAATGAATTATTTAGTAATTTTGTATCTCTTGGTTTGTTTATGCCTCTTTCTTGAAATTAGTTTAAAGAATATTGGCATTTAGTAGATTTTGAGGCTGTTGCAACCAGCAAGCTTATATTTGCCTTCTATGAAACACAATTTTATTTTCCCTTTTTGTTGAGATTAAGGTTACTGAACTATAAATTCTGTTTTGTTAATAAGAAAAATTCATTTTAATAGTTCTTTCTCATGAAGGATTTATTGTTGGGTTTAGCTTTTTTTTAAATGTGTATTTCTGATGTGGAAGAAAAGATGGGTATGAGATAAGGTGTTTACCATTTTTTCTTTGCTAGTGGAGAAAATTTTTTGGTTGAGAATTTTTATTGTTTAAATGATCATGCATTGAAGATGACACATTTGCAATTGGAATATTTTCCTTGAATTTAGGAACTTGATTTAGTTTCTCGGTACATTTTTCAATGTATGATTACAAAAGAGAAAGTAAATGTCTTTATAGCCAGAAACTGGTTTCTTTGCTCTCTATCACTGACTAGCTGATGAGAGAATATCCTTTTTCTGCCTTTCTAATTATGTGCTAAGCTCTTTTAACTTTGTTTTAATTATGATAAATCTCCCTTGATGGAGAAGCTTAATGTCAGTAGTTTCCTATGCTTTCTTTTTAAAAATATTTTCATATGAAGAAAAATTTTGTTGCGACATGTATTTTGTTGTGACATATACATTTCCATGTCTCTTTGTGCCAGAGAATGAAAATTGCTCAAGTAAAGCAATTTATTTAAATGTCAGATTAACATGAGATCGAATAGAATGCAATTCGGAAAGTAAATCTTCTGCAAAGTGTATCCCCAAATGTAAAAAGGATTTTGAATCCATGTCTTTATGCAGGTATCTAATTTGTCTTCACCAAATCGAGCTGGTGGAGACTGCCTTTCTACTTGCCTAAAGTAGACGCTTTCCCCCCGCCCCTGAAAATATGGCACTGGTATCCTAAAGATGTTTATTGATTGAATCTTGCAAAATTCTCTTGGAATTATTTTCACACCAAATACAAACATGAAAACAGAGTTGATTTTGTTTCCTTTTAGCATTTTGTTTTAATTAAAATGAGTTTTCATAAATGATTTATGTTAGTACTTATGTAGTGAAATAAATCAGTTGAACATAATTAAAATATAATCATGGATAAAAGTAGAATGAAAGTCTGCCTGAATGGCAGTAGCAGCTTTTCATGACATTTTTGCATGTTTATCTGTACTCATTGTTTTGCTCGTAGGCCACGCTTTCGGATTTCCTGCACACTCTGGATTTTTTTTCACTTTTTTACCCTACATGATTTTTAGATTTTTTTTGATGTTGCATTCCTCCTAAGGCTTCTGTTTATGAGACTAAATCATAATTTTGGATATGGTAAAGTAATATTTATTTTTTACTGCAGGGAATTTTTTTTGTTTTAAATATATGTTTAAAATTACATTTTAAGTATAAATTGGATACTTATGAAATTATAGAACTGAGCTGTCTATGGATTTTGATTTTGATTCTTATTTTAAGGAGTTAAATATTAAATTTTTGGTAACGTAGAGATGGATTTGAGTTTATGTAACAGGGAGTATAGAGTTGTGTATCATGTGAAAATACTTAATTCTTTTTCACGATTTTATGGTTGATTTCAAAATTATCATGAATTGCCGGTCTTAGCATAGCTAGTGTTTCTCCCCTTCTTGATGTCATGTTTACATGGAATGGTGGAATACAAAAAATCTTCATTGATGTGGGTGGGGAGTGGGTGGGGGCTGGAATCGAGTTGCAGGGGAGGGAGGGG
The DNA here is from genome assembly GCF_037043125.1 of Eumetopias jubatus. Lineage (NCBI taxonomy): Eukaryota > Metazoa > Chordata > Mammalia > Carnivora > Otariidae > Eumetopias > Eumetopias jubatus. The sequence continues at coordinate 183,524,532 of NW_028274810.1, forward strand.
ACGGTCGGCACTCACCCAGGTTTCCTCAGTTCAGGAAGTCTTGAGCAGGTCAGTCCCACTTACAGCCCTCCTTCTAAATGCTCTTCCCGCACCCGCTGTGCATTCGTGCTGTGCCGCTTGTTCTTTGATCAGTGCTGGATTTTTATATTAATAAATTTGCCAAAATATATAAACAATGACAATGTACTCTAGAGAACTTTTATATATACCCTCAGTTTATACTTTATAATTCAACATCATAAAATGTCATCATTTTTCTCCTACAGAATGATTTTAAATGTAATCAGCCTCTAATTCAGAAGCAACAGTATGTGCATATGGACAGCTCAGGACTTCAGGAAAGAAACACTGAATTTTGTAGGTAGAGGATCTTGTGTAGAATTTTCTATTTGTTTCTAGATTATTTTTCAGTCTTTTTTTTTTAAAGCAGAATAATAAGCTATAAGAGTGTTGTTCTCTCCAGTTATTTTATGTGTAGGTAAATGATAGAGAACTCACTAAGCCAAGTAGATCAGCGATACTACTGTGTTCTCTGATGTTTATGTCTGCTTAGAATATTAGCTATTCTCTAAGTACATAGCCATAAATACAGCGATTAAAATAGTTACTTATGAACTGAACTGAAGGAAAAAAAACTTATGTGCATTAGCTTTTTAGCATTAATAATCATGTTACTAAAATATTCCTTGTGATTTTTAATAAGCATATAACATTTCCAGATTTAACATTTTCCAGAATTAATTTAGAAAATTGTGGCCACCCTTTGGGTGCCTGGAATTTTCCACATTATTCATACATTTTTAGTGGAAGAATCTTTGAAAATGTCTTTAGTATCATGTTTGTGTATTTTTCAAAAACAAATGTAACTCGATTAAAAAATATATCAAAACCAATTGCAAGTAAAGAATTCTTGGTAGCCTCTTGTCTCACCATCAAGTCGGTGGCTAAAGTTGTGCCTACTTTGCTAGTTAGAGATGTTTTGAGGCTGTACTAATTTGTCTGGACGCTATGTACCACTTAATTACAGTTGATTTGGAGATGCCATCATAACATAAATCTTAAATTGTTGCAAAGTACCAGCCTAAACAAACATTTGGAAGAGGTAGATAATGAGCATTTAGGCAGTAAAGAATATAAAACCACTGATGGATAATGGAGTCTCTGTACTTTATAATTAAGTATAAAACCAAATGCAGATTTCACACATAAGTGCATGTGACTAGGGTATCTGTGGATTAAATTCATGTCATGGTTTTGTTTGATTAGGATTGGCTTTTTAGACACACAGGCACCTGATGGAGGTTTCGAAGGATCAGTTAAGCATGGACAAAAGAAAAGCCTTGTCTAGTAAGGGGAGGCAGAGAAAAATGAACTAATTTGCTTTGCTTTTAAATGCTTTTTCTCCTTTCTCTTTTAGTGGGTGGGACAGTTACATTTGTGGTCACATGAATATTTCATTTCATGGGCTTTGTGTGTGTGTGGGTATGTGAAATAATCAAATAAAGCTCAGTAGAATAGAGTATGCTAAAAATTAGATAAAGATTAAGCAAACTTTATCTTTATTCATCTTAGAGATTTAATTAAATTTTTGAATTATTTTCTTAGTTTCATTTAAATATATCATCCAGATGTTGCCTCTTGATGGGGAACAAAATCTCATGGGTAACAAATGGATTGGTAAGTTTTCATCACCACTGAAATTTTGAGGTATAGATGAAAAAAATGGTGATAAGCCTGTCTTATCAAAGACAGCTTTTGATGTAAATATCCTTTAATTACATTTTTATTAAATTTACTTTTTAAAAGAATTATACAGTGATGCATTAGGTACCTAGTATATATCTAACCCTCACTGTGAATTAAATAATGTTCCTCACCAGTTCTCACTTGTTATTTTTAAAAAATGAATTCAGTAAAAACTACCAAAGAGTTAGTATAGGGGCTGGAGGTGTTCCTAAAAGATCAGGTTTCTTACACATACACAGTATCAGAGTTCTAGAACATTTCCCTGTAATTCTCTGTACCTTCAGAAGCTTCTTGCCACACTTTCCTTAAGGGCATGTATTTGCAGATGCCTGAACAAAAATAGTGTTTTGGATGACATTTCCCCTGCCTTGCTAGAAAGCCCAGAAATATCTTATGAGAAAATATTTTAGCATTTGGTTAACACTGTGCTGTTCTATTTGTATCCAGTTACTTTCCCAGTTGAGGGAGTGTTTACTGTTATCCCTGTAATTATTACTCTTGTCTCCAATTTAGGCATGGACGGGCATACTTATTAGATGATTGAATATGTGCTAAAATAGGAAGAAGAAAATAAGGGCATAGCACACAGGTTCAGTGCAGTGTCATGAGGGCTGTGGCAGAAGTATGAGTAGGTGTCATAGGAGCTTGGGAACTGTGCCTCATCCTTCCTGGGCCTTCAAAAGGGAAGTTTTCCTGAGAAGGCGATGCATGGGCTAAGTCTTAAGGATCAAGAAGAAGTTAGTTGGTGAAGATGAGGGTAGAGTATAGGGAGGACTTCTAGGCAGAGGCACTGTGTCAGCATGCTGCATGTGGGAAGCCCCAGAGGTGTCACCAGAACGAAATTGGGAGCCTGGGAGTGGCTGAGCTGTCGCTAAAAGGTCACCTTTGAGGTCATGTGCCGTGCCTTAGTAGTTCAGGAAGATTTAACACAACCACACTAATCTGAAGACCAATTTTATTTCTTCTAGGATTTTTTTTTATTATTATTATGTCAGGGACTTACCTTTCTCCTGTAATGTGAACTGTACTTGTTGGCAAGTCCAGAGCTGACACAGCTGCTCAGCGAGCAAGCGAGGTCATAAAAGAACCAGGATTGTTCAGCTTCCTGTTCCCCTATCCCTCGGATGTGGTTTTCACCCTCCTGGTTGCAAAGGAGAAGGGAAATATGAAAAAAAAGTTTTATTTTTTTTAACCGTTTTAATTGGAAAGAATTTAAACTACTGAAAAGTTGCAGGAACAGTACAATGAACTGGTGCTTTTTTCCTCTGGATTCACCACTTGTTGACATTTTGCTGCATCTGTATGTTCTCTTTCTGTCTCTGTCTCTGTCTCCCTGTCTCTCTGAAGTATTTGAGACTAAGTGGCAGCCATTATGACCTTTAGCCCTAAATGCTTCACACATAAGTCCTAGGACCTGGGTTTCTTATATCACCATAGCACTATGATGTGTTCCTGTTCCTATAGCTCATATTCACATTTCCTTGTCTGTTGTTTGTACTGTTGTCTGTAGCAAATATGTTTTGTCCAGTCCAGGAGCATACATTGCATTTAGTTATCCTGTCTCTTTAGTCTCATTTAAGTAGAACAGTTCTTCGGTGTTTGTCTTTTTTAGCATCAATATTTTTAAAGACTACAGGCCAGTTGTTTTATAGAATATCCCTCAATTTCAGTTTGTCTGATGTTTCTTCCTGACTACCTTTAGGGTATGCATTTTTGGGAGGAACACCACAGAGGTGATGTTATGTTCTTCTTAGTGTTTTTATCAGGAAGCTCTTGAGTCAGTTTACCGTATTATTGGTACTGTTAACTTCCACCTCCTTAAAGGGGTATAAGGTTTCTCTACTGTAATGAGCTTCTTTCCCCTTTGTAATTAGTAAGTAATCTTTGGGGAAATACTTGGAGACTATAAATACTGGTTGTGTCTCCCAACAAACTTTCACTCATTTTTTAGTATCCAATGGTGCTTCTTGCAAGAGTCAGTTATTACTGTCATAATTGCAAAATGCCTTTTGGGATTTTATTTTTTATAGGTGTAATGTAATGCCTTTGGAGTCAGCAGTCTGTATTCATCAGTGTGTAGGACACTGAACCTGGAGAAGAGATAATATAACAATCAGTGAAGGATCTTGTGTGGGTTGTGCTGGGACACTGGAGGAGCAGGAGAGGATGGCCAGGCACTTGACATTCCAGAACTTAGCTCTCCTGAGCCAGGAAGAATTTTGTCTTCTATCTAGTGCTTCTTTCCTTCTAGCACCTGAGTACTATTTGATAAGTTTCCCTTCAGGTAATGATCTTGAGAGAAATGTGACTCAATATCAGCTTCCTTTCTTAGTTATTATTTTCTGAAAATGACATTATATCTTTGGTCTCTTCAGGAGTGTTTTTATGATAGACATTATAAAGCTATTCAAAAAACATTTCCTAACCATGCCTTTCATCAGACATTAGTAGTAGAGGTTTTATTTGGCAGCCAGCCTGATGTGTTGTTTTAATGTATTAAAACATTAACACAGTTTTAAGGAAGTTTAATCCTAAGGTATTTAGATGACAGCGGACATCTGTTTTCTTCAGACATATTAGACATATAAATGAATGAGATGTCTTATTTGGTAAGGAGGTTATATGTTGATGGTTAGTGTGTTAGTAATGTTTTGAGATGTAATGTTTCAAACATAATTTTGAGACTGCTTTTTCATTTGTCTAATTTTGTTTTGCCTACATAAGAGAATTGTGTGCATATGTGTGTGTGTGTAGATGTATTACATATACCTATTTTCTAAGATTTTTTGTATATTCTGCATGTTCAGAATCAAGTATGTCCAGTTTATGTTTTGACAACCTACAGCAATTTTGCTATTTTGCTTGTTATTTTAAGTAAGAATATGTGTTCTAATTTGTTAACTTACATTTCTGATAAAATTGAAGGGTAGTAAACATTTATTCTTAGATGACAATAAAAAATCTTTGCAGTGTTTTTGTAGATTGCCAGTAGAAGCTGCATGTTTAAATAGAAGCTGCACAAGAAATAATGTAAATGATAAAATTATAGAAACAAATTAGCCACTAGAAGGTTCTGCAAGAGTAAAACAGGAATGTGATTGGTTCTAGTATACTAGTGAAGGAGTACTTTGGAAACTATGATCTCAACTTCTGTGTATGTGTGCTTCACTTCACCAGGAATGGTTTGTTTGCAAGAAACAAAAACCTACTCAAGTTAGCTTAAATATAAGAAACTCTATTAGATGGATGTCAGAGTAGCTCACAGAATCCAGCTGTAGGTGAAGTCACACAGTTTCACTGAAACTGGGAACCAGAAACCCGTGGGAAGCAAGGCAGCAACTTTTTCCACCTCCCTTTCCTTCTGGCCACATGGGTTCTCGCATCTGTAGCCCATCTGCTTTGTTATTTTCTGTAGGCTGGCTTTTCTGCCCAGGGTCCTGTCGGGGTTTCTCCACAGTTGCAGGCTAACCCTCAGTGTCTTCATGATTGTCCACTTGAGCTTTCTACAGTGCACTGACTCAGTTTGGGTATGCCCTTCCCGATTCCCTGCTTCCTGCTGGGCCTGTTCCTTGGTCATTTGTCTTTTCTGTACCTGATGAAGGGGGAATAGGATTAGAATGGCAGTGAGGAGCTGATTTTTTTGGGTCCACGAATTTGATGTGCCTGTATTATATCCAAGGAGAAATCCATGGGTTTGGAGTTCAGAGCAAGATGTGAGCTAGAGTTTATAGAGCTAAAGCAGTCATTAGAGGTTGGAAGTCATGGCAGTAGATGAGATTACCCCAAAAACATGTGTAGAGCGGGACTCTTCCTCCAGGAGGTGTTTGGATTAACTCCCTGAAATTGTATGCAAAAGCCTGTGTATAAATATTTTCTGTGGTCAGGGTCCATGCTTTTCCTCAAATTTGCAAAGGGGTCTGGCATCAAAAGGAGGCTAAGAACCACTGCTAGAGACTGAGACAAAAGTATTAAGGGGTCGACAGAAGAGGAGTAGATTTTACCCAAGGAAGGTGGGGGTGGGTGAAAGACTGATGCTAATGAAAAATGGCTACAAAATTAGGAGAAAACCAGGAATATATGCTGCTAGGGAAGCAGAAGAAAGTATATTTCAAGCAGGATTGAGTCAGTGGTGGGCAGGGTAAAACACTGCCAAGGGGAGCAGGAAAAGGAGGAATGAACATGTACCTTGGATATGGCAGCAAGAACACCATTGGTGCCCTGGGCCAGGGGCAGGTGCCCCCCCGCCCCAACCGCCCTCCAAGTCCTTGCTGTATGTATCCACTGCAGCAACCAGGTCTGTTTGCTGACTGATTTAATTACAGCAATCTCTTCATTCCTTTGGTCCCTTCCACACCCTGGCTTTTGTGCAGAAAGGCAGGCAGTGTATATAGATCTTGCCCAGCAATCAGACGCTCCTTTTCTAGACACAGGAACTCATGGATCAGCCCCAGTAGGTTGATTGCCTGGCCTTCCTTCTTTTTGCTTCATTTGATCACTGTGTGCGGCTCCTGGCTCTTTGTTGATGAAAAGAGATGCCATGTCATGCTCATTTCCTGACTTGGTTTGGGTTTAGGGTGATGATTCTGTTGCCACTTCAAGGGAAACTGACTTACCTCCTAGGTGTGAGGAAAGTGACTTCTAAGGAAGACTTAACTCTGCCTGACTCCTAAGCCCCAAGTCAATCATCTTCCCAGATCTTTGTAGGAGTAGACCGAATATGGGTTATAAATATTTTAATAAGGTAAATGTAGCTCTTATCACAACCTTCAAATTTTAGAGTTTAAATTCATACTGTTTGCTTCTTTTTGGGTATCTTGGCTTTTTAAGTCATAGGGGTTTTCTCTTTTGGTTAATCATTTTGCTCCTATGGGCATACATGGGCATACATTTAATGGTAAAGTCAAGAAAATTACATAACTTAAATAGAGTAGTTTAAAAACCTATATTAGCGGTGCCTGGGTGGCTCAGTCATTAAGCGTCTGTCTTCGGCTCAGGTCATGATCCCAGGGTCCTGGGATTGAGCCCTGCATCGGGCTCCCTGCTCGGTGGGAAGCTTGCTTCTCCCTCTCCCACTCGCCCTGCTTTTGTTCCCTCTCTCGCTGTGTCTCTGTCTGTCAAATAAATAAATAAAATCTTAAATAAATAAATAAAAACCTGTGTTAAACCTATATTTAAATATTCATTAAAAGGTTTTTTTTTTTTTTTTTTTTTTTTTTTTTTTTTTTTTACAAATAGTTATTTTTAACCTGGCCATTTCAAGACCTGTTTTTTTCTTCCCCCAAGTAACTGTATGTATTTTATTATTTATCAGCATACATCTTCCTTCCTTCCTTCCTTCCTTCCTTTCTTCCTTCTTAGAGTGCACACATAAGCAAGGGGAGAGGGGCAGAGGGAGAATGAGAGAATCCCAAGGAAGCTTCATGTCCAGTGTGGAGCCTGACACGGGGCTTGATCTCATGACCCTGAGATCATGACCTTAGCCGAAATCAAGAGTCAGATGCCCAAACAGCTGAGCTGCGTAGGCACCCCTATTAGCATACATTTTTGAAACACCTTTTTATCATTTATAATCTCTTTGAAGTAATGTTTCTCATTCTTATTATTTTTTTAATGCTTGAGGATTTCAAGAATACAGAAATTATTTGTTGGGTGATAGCAGAACATGTTAGTTGTTTGGGCCTTTGTTCCCTAAATAATATTCTGAAGTTCCTCTAGGTATCATGGTAGAATAGTATCTATATACTATTTGGTAGCCATGATTTACTTTAACCTTGTTGATTTGTTAGCTCTGTGGAAATAAAAAAATTTAAGTACCTTGGATTTAAAATATTAAATATATTAAATATATATTTACTTTTAAAAATTGGGACTGTAAGAATAGACATTTTATATTGTGACAAGTAGAGACCAATTAGTTTCCTGAAATAAATTTTTAAGTTGAAGCTTGAGAACAAAAAAAATGGAGCTCCCAATTTGGAGAAAATTGCTAGGAGAAATTATTTTACCTTAATATCATGTTAAATTAGGGTAAATATAATAAATTATAGGCATATAGGTTGATTATTAAATCTAAAAGCAAATGTGGGGGTGCTTGGGTGGCTCAGTCAAAGCGGCTGACTCATTTTCAGCTCAGGTCATGATCTCAGGGTCATTAGATTGAGCCCCGGGTTAGGCTCTGCACTCAGCAGGGGTCTGCTTGAGATTCTCTCTCTCTCTCTCTCTCCTTCTCCCTCCGCCCCTTCCCACTGTGCCCCTCCCTCTCAGATCTTTAAAATCAACAAATAAATAAAAGCAAATGTATAGATTTGTCTGTAGAACAGAATTACTACCAAAAGTATTCTCATTTGTGGCATAGCACTAGAAAATAGGTAGATATTAGAGTAGCTGCTGTTTTTTTGCTTGAATGATTTTTGGCACAGTCTTAAATATAAGTTGTGGTCTAAAATGTTTAAAACAAAGAATTTTCATCTCCTGTACATTTTACTAATGAAAAATTTCACTTTGTGTTTTCTCCACTAAATGATTTCTTATCAGTGGTTAATGCTCTTCAGACCAAGTTGTTCATAATGTCATGTTTTTAGAAACATCATTAATATTCAACTTGAAACCTAGAGCTCTTCCCAAAGAATAATATAAAAACAAGTCATCACATTCTGGCCTTTTTTTCCAGCTATTTTTGCTTGATTTCTGCTCTCCTGTCTCTTTGCTTAACTAGTCTTGAACAATGTGCTAGTTTCTCAGTTGGGGTAGATGATAGTATTATATGGTCATAATTTGCTGACTATTTTCTGTGATGCTTAAGGTTCTCTATCTTATTTGTTGTTATACCTTATTTTGTTAGTTCTGGCTTGACATCTCAGTCAGCCTTTGTGCTGCATGGGTGAGAATTAGAACAGGCAACACATAAATGATGAGCTATCAGGTGGAAATGGTGTCAAAGACTGCCACATATTGAAGCAAAACACTGAGGAAAATGTCAGAATTCAGTATGTGGAAAAAATCTGAGTTCTGCCATCTGTCTGGATTTATTTAAGTTTATAGGCAAACTGTTATCTTAGCGTATTTTACATGCCAGTTTAATTGACCTAGTTACATACACTTGTGTTAAAGCCAATGTGTGTCTAGTATAGATACTCATATTTTTATTTGAGAGGAGAAATAATGGGAAGGATAAGTTAAGCTAATGATATAACAGAGAGCCCAAAATAACAGTAGTCGAAACATGACAGATGTTTGTTCTAAACTGTCTGTCATGAAATGATGGGGCTACGCAGTCCAGAACTGTTAGTGCAGAGAGATCTGGGCTTCTTCCAGCCCAGCACAGCATGCTGCCATTCCTGGGGTATGGCCCTCATCCTCATGGCTATGGGTGATGTTGGATGGGCCAGGCAACTGGGAGACTCCTAGAATTTGCCCCCCAACACTTCTCCTTATACCTGTTGGCCAGTACTCAGTCATGTGGCTGCAAAGGAACTGGAAAATGCAGGCTTCACTAAAGTAACATGTCCTACAAGTTCATTGGTTCTATTTTTAAGGAGAGAAAAAGGATACTGGAGAACAAGAAGTTCAACTCCCAGAAGTTAAATCTGCTTATATAATCTTATGTATTAAAATGATAAATATATGCTTTGATTTTGATTATTAGGTTTTGGGACCCATATACCTCCCTGCATTGGCATAGATAATTGAGGAAGCTGTGATTATGTTTGGGGTCATGTTCTTTTAAAATCCCTTCTTTCGTTTTAAGAGTTTTAGAAAAATTATTTATAATCTCTTGAAAGTTAATATTTGGTAATCCTTACGGTAATAGGCATTGCCAAAACTTATGATTTGATGTTTGAAATGTTTATGAAATTAAAACCACTTAAGTAGTTATACTACTACTACTGACTTATTAGCTGAAAAAATAGCTAGTTCTAGATTTTATTTAAATAAAATTCATTTTACTTTAATTTGAAAGCTAGTTTTTGACAGAGAAGGTTGGTAATGATAATTGGTAGCTCCATTAATCTTGTACTTAAAAAATTTATATTGGACTTCCGAATTTGAAGAAGGCTAACTTTACTGGTTATTTTTCAGGGGAAAGTTAGACTCTTCATTGAACAGTAATGTAATGCCACTCCTGTGGGGAGTGTGACAAGCACATGCTTCATTGTAACCCTTGGGGAAAGGCTGTGTGGCCATGTGGAGAGTGGGCCTAGTCCAGGCCTGGGAGGGTCCTGGGCAGAAGGGATATGTAGGAACTCTTGGTAGATTAGGAGGTGGTAGCTAGTGAAGGGGGAGGGAGAGAGCAGGGTGTGTGCGTGGGGGGATTCCAGGGAGAGAGTTATGTATGCACATACATTGAGGTCAGAGAGATGCTGACCCATTTGGGGGAATTTGCACTGGTTCCAGACAGCTTGAGTCTGGTTATGAAGCTGAAAATATAGTTGGAGATACAGTAGTGGCCAGATCATGAAAAACCATCTTTGCTATGCTAGGTTTGGACTCTTCTCTGAAGATTGTGGAAAACTACAGAGGTTAGTAAAAATAATCACAGTGTCATTTTAGAAAGACTGTTTTAGAGACAGTGGGGGGCTGGTGGAATTGGAGGGGTAAGGCTGGAGGGAAAAACACCAGTAAGGAGACTACAGTTTCAAACCAGGCAGTGGATAATGAGGATGTTCATTTAGTAAGGCAGGGTCAGGCGTTGGAGAGAATAGACTATAAAACCTGGAGATAAGTTGGATGTGGGGGAAAAAGAGGGAGTTGGCTAGTGACTCTCAAGGTTTATAGTTGATATTCTTAGTTATGAAACAGAATCAGACAAGCAAACAAAAAACCTCTTACCTCCTTGCATGTTCTATTCCAAATTTGCATAATCCACTTTATTCTCTAAATAGCTCTGAGATTCATTTCAGGTGATTATAAATTCATATTGGAGGAACAACTGGCCCACATGTTTCGGTTTATTTTAGTTTTTGCATATATTGCGGGGAAATGCTTCTCTAAAGAATAATTCTGTAGGCTTAGAGGTTCTTTTTAAGCTTAATTATAAAGCTAATTTAATACACTTTCCACTACATATCATTAAAACATTGAACTTGCCTTCTAAAATACTGTTTCTTTACGGTGGATTTAGTTGAGGCTTCTTAAGTTATGAGCAGATGACGGCACTGTCATCGGTGGAGACCCCCGGAAAGGGGCCCTGGGAGCAGGCCGTTGTGGTCTGCTTGCCCCCCATGCTCGCCTGGGCCCTGGTGGGGCGGGAACCTGGAGGCCGAGACCCTCCCCCACTTCTCAGCAGCAGGGGGGAGGGTTGGGCGAGAATAAATGGGGAGGGAGTCAAAAAGGAGACCCGGAGGAAAAAAAGAAAAAAGAAAAGAAAACCCGTGGGGCGGAAGAGGCAGGCGGGCGGGGATCCCAAACTAATTTAATTTAAAATAACTTCAAATAATTTCAAATTTTGTTTGAGCATTCTGCTAGTAATGAACTGGTTTAGATTATGAAGTATTTGGTAGGTTTAATTGCTGGCATCTTTATCTCAGCTGGTGTTTCAAAACATTTTCTTGTTAGGAGAAAAAGGCATTCTTTTTCAGGTTCTAACTTCCCTGTAGGATTCATCAGCTATTTTCACTCAACAGTTACTGACCTCTTAGAGTATGCCAGGAACTGACCTAATACTCAAAGAAGATAAATTGACATTCTCTCTACTGTCATGTACTTAAAAGTCTTAACATTCTAAATATAATTCAAGAAAAGAGTCTATAAATAAGTCTAAAATATGGACTTTGCTTACATACTATTTTGATAGCTAATATAAAATAAACTTTCTTCTTAAAAGTCCTTGTAACAACACAGACATTTCTCCCATATTGCATGGTGCATAACTAGATTTGTGTGTACTAGGGTCATTTAGGGTGTATACTCTGCATTGCACAGATTACTTTTGGTTATAACCACGTGCTAATTAGGAACCAGCATTTAAAAGGAAAAGGAAGGACTTCTGGTTTCTGGTTCTGCATGTAGGGAGCTTGGAAGTTGCCACTCCATCCTAACAAGTAAAAAGCTGAACAGACTGAAAAATCAACAACTCTTCTTGGATACATAAGAGAGGGGAAGACGTAGGGCTAGCAGCAGCTGTCAAGATTGGAGAGACAGATAGGTAACATACAGAGAGTTTAGGCATACTGGAGCAGACCTATAAGCAGAAACCAGTGAGGGAACCAGTACCTGGGTTGAAAAGCCTGCACTATGCTGATTTTCAGGAGGCTCAGTGTGGGCAGGTCTGAGAGTTAAAAACTCCAGGGGGACCCAATCATAGTGGGTCCTTACCATACAGTGAGATTATCTCCAGAAGTTAGACCAAGTTCCCACAGTAAATATCTGAGAAAAATACCCTCAGGCTTCTGGCAGGAGCAGGGGAAAGGGAACCATCTTGAAATGTGCCAGAGTACCCTGTTTTTCTTAACAAAGCCTATCCTCAGGGGAAACTGGCTAACTAGAGCCTTACCTGCTGGGATATTATCGGAGTCTGTCTGGCCTGGGGAAGGGAAATAACCAGCTTTAGCTCATTCTAGCCATCCTATCCTATCCAAGTGGAAAGAAAAAACCCCTGAGAAACCCTTGTGAAATTGACAGTCCAAGGGCCTTGGCTCACTGAAAGACCAAGACCTAATCACAGGATGATAGAATGCTTTCCCTCCCTCCATCTCACCATCACATTACTGAAGGTTTATTTATAGCAGTTCTTTTTACCTAGTACATCATGTTCAACTATCAGGAAAATCTTACAAGGCATACCAAAAGGCAAGAAGCACAATTTGGAGAGACAAATAAGTATCAGAACCAGCTGTGGTGGTGATGTTGGAATTATCAGACGTGGGATTTTAAACAACTATGATTACTATGCTAAGGACTCTAATGGATAAAGTAAACACCATGCAAGAACAGATGAACAATGTAAGCAGGGAGATAGAAGTCCTAAGAAAGAACCACAAAGAAATGCTATAGTTAAAAAAATACTGTAATAGAAATGAAGAATGCCTTTCATGGGCTTATTAATGTACCGGACATGGCTGAGGAGAGAATCTCTGAGCTAGAAGAAATATCAGTAGAAACCTCCAGAACCCAAAAGCAAAGGGAACAAAAGACTGAAAGAACCAGAATAACCAAGGGCTGTGGGACATCTACAAAGGTATAAAATACATGTAATGGGAATGCCAGAAGGGGAAGAAAGAGAGAAAGGAACAGAAGAAATACTTGAAACAGTAATGACTAAGAAGCTCCCCCAAATTAATTGCAGACACCAAACCATGGATCCAGGAAGCTCAGAGAACACTAGGCAGAATAAATGCCAAAAGCCTACACTGAGGCATATAATTTTCAAATTACAGAAAATCAAAGTCAAAGAAAATAATCCTGAAAGAAGCCAGAGCAAAACAAAACAACAACAAAAAAAACCCCAAAACAACACCTTACCTATAGAGGAACAAAAGCAGTCACATCCAACTTCTCAGAAATCATGCAATCAAGAAGAGAGTGGAGTGTAATATTTGAAGTGTTGAGAGAAAAACTCCACCACCTAGAATTCTCTGCAAAATTATCCTTCAGAAGTAAAGGAGAAATAAAGATTTTTCTCAGACAGACAAAAACCTATGGTATTTCTTGCTAGTAAATCTTCCCTGCAAGGAATATGGAAAGAAGTTTTTTAAAGAGAAGGAAAATATTATAGGTCAGAAAGCCAGATCTACATAGAGAAAGGAAGAACATCAAAGAAGGAATAACTAAAGGTAAAATAAAAACTTTTCTTCTTAATTGATGTAATAGCAGTTCAAAATACTAATAGTAACACTGTATTTGATTATGCTTGTGTGTGTATGCTTATGTACCCTAATACATAAGTGAAATAGATGACAGCAATGTTCTCACACTACCCATGAAGTGGTATAGTGTTACTTGAAAGTAGACATGGATGAATTGTAAATGTATTTTGCAAACTTGAGGGCAGTCATTAAAAAAGTAAAAAAAGAAATATAACTGATATGCTAAGAAAGGAAAGTGGAACCATACAAAATGTTCAGTTAAAACCACAAAAGGCAAAAAAAAAAAGAGTGGAAGACAAAACTAGGAGCAAAAAACCAAGGGCAATAAATAGAAAACATTAATGAGTGTGGTAGATACTAATCCAGCTATCTCAGTGAGCACTTTGAATGTCAGTGATCTAACTGTACCAACTGAAAGAGATCGTCAGAGTAGATCAAAAAATATGACACAACTATATATTGTCTATAATAAATCCACTTTAAATATAAAGGCATATAGATTAAAAGTAAATAGATGGAGAAAAATATACAATGCTAACAGTAATCAAAAGAAAGTAGGAGTAGGGGTATTGATTTCAGACAAAGCAGACTTCAAATTAAGGAAAGTTTATCAGGGATGAAGGGCTTTGATAAAGGGGTCAGTTCTCCAAGAAGATATTGTAATTGTTAACATGTATACACCTAACAACAGAATCAAACTATGCGAGACAAAAACTGGTAGAGCTATAAGGAAAAATAGATGAATTTTACATTTATAGTTGGAGACTTCAACATCCCTCTCTCAGAAAATGGACAGATCCAGCAGGCAGAAAATTAGTAAGGAAATAGTTAAACTCAACAACACTGTCAGTCAACTGGATATAATGGATATCTGTGGACTGCTTCAACCACTGCCAACAGAATATACATTTCTCTCAAGTTCATGGAACATTCATCAAGACCACATTCTGGGACATAAAACCCACCTTAACAAATTTAAAAGACCTAGGCAGTGTCTGTTTTCAGACTACAGTGGAGTTAAACTAGACATCAGTAAAAGAAAGATAACTGGAAAATCCCCAAATATGTGGGGATTAAACAACATACTTCTAAAATACTGTATGGGTCAAAGAAGAAATCACAAGAGAAATTTTGAAAAATATTTTCAACTAAATGAAAATGAATATTGTGGGATATAGTGAAAGCAGAGCTTAGAGGGAAATTTATAGCATTGAATGCATATATTAGAAAAGAAGAAAAGTTTCCAACTTAGGAATTGAGAAAAAGAAAATTAAATCCAGAATAAGTAGAAGAAAAGAAATAATAAGAATAAATCCAAGAAATTGTAAACAGAAAATAGAAAAAAACCAATGAAACCAAAAGGTGGTGGTTCTTTGAAAAAAGCAATAATACTGGTAAGTCTCTAGCTAGGCTATCTAAGGAAAAAAAGAGAAGGCGCAAATTAATATCAGACAAAAGAGGGGACATCACAACAAATCTCATGGAAATTGAAAGGATAATGAATACTGTGAATAAATCTATGCACATAAATTTGATAACCTAGATGAAATTTCAAATTCCTTGAAAGACACAATCTGCCAAAACTCAAGAAGAAACAGATGATCTCAATAGGCCTTTATTAAAGAAATTGAATCAACAATTAATAATCTTTAAAAACACGAAAGCACCAGGCCCAGATGGGTTAACTGTTGAATTCTACCAAATATTTAAGGAAGAAATTAGACCAGTTCTCCACAGGCTCTTTCAGAGGATTCAAGTAGAGCAAATGCTTCGTAACTCATTTTGTGAGGCCAGCATTACCCAAATATCAAAACCAAAGACAAAGACATTATAAGAAAACTATAGACCAATATCTTTCATGAATATAGATGCAAAAAATCCTCAACAAAAATTGAATCCAACAATTTGTGTAAAAAGAATTCTGTACCACAACCAAGTGAGATTTATCCCAGATATATAAGGTTGGTTCAACATTCAAAAATCAATTAATGTAATCCATCACATCAACAAACTAAAAAAGAAAAATCACATTATCTTATCAATAGATGCAGAAAAAACATTTACCAAAATCCACTACCTATTCATGATAAAAACTCTCAGTAGACTAGGAATAGAGATGAACTTTCTCAACTTAATAAAGAATATCTATTAAAAAAAAAACCTGTAGGAGCGCCTGGGTGGCTCAGATGGTTAAGCCTCTGCCTTTGGCTCAGGTCATGATCTCCAGGTCCTGGAATCGAGCCCCATGTTGGGCTCCCAGCTCAGCGGGGAGTCTGCTTCTCCCTCTCCCTCTCCCCCTGCTTATGCTCTTTCACTCTCTCTCAAATGAATAAATAAAATCTTAAAAAAAAAACCCTATAGCTAACATCTTAATATTGAGAAAGCTTTCCGACTAAGATCAGGTACAAAGAAGGCTATCCCCTCTCACATGTGACTCCTTTTTTAGACATCAAACGAAGTTCTTGCTTAATGCAATTAGGCAAGAAAAGGAAATGAAAGGTATACAGATTGGGAAGGGAGACATAAAACTGTCTTTGTTTGTAGATGACATGATTGTCTATGTAGGAAATCCTAAAGATTTGACAGAACTTTTCTGGAACTAATAAGTGTTTACAACAAGATTGCAGGGTACAAGGTTAATACACAGAAGTAAATCGCTTTCCTATATACAAGCAATGAAAAAGTGGAATTTGAAATTTAAAACAAAGCCATTTACCCCCCAAAATGAAATACTTAGGTACAAATTAACAAAATATGTATAAGATCTATGTGAAGAAAACTAATAAGCTCTGTGAATGAAATCAAAGAACTAAATAAATGGAGAGAGATCCCATGTTCATGAATAGGAAGATGCAGTATTATCAAGATGTTAGTTCTTCTCAACTTGATATATAGATTCAACGCAGTTCCAATTAAAATCCCAGCAAGTTATTTTGTGGATATCAACAAACTGATAGCAAAGTTTATATGCAGAGTAAAATAGCCAACACAGTATTGAAGGAGAAGGACAAAGTTAAAAGGATTGACATTATTTGACTTCAAGACTTATAAACCTGCAGTACTCAAGACAGTGTGGTATTGGACAAAGAACAGACAAGTAGGGCAATGGAACAGAATAGAGAACCTACAGATAGACCCCCCACCAATATAGTTAACTGATCTTTGACAAAGAAGCAAAGCAATACAGTGGAGCAAAGATAGTCTCTTCAACACATGGTACTGGAACAACTGGACGTTCACATGCAAAAATGAATCTGGCATAGACCTTACACCTTTCACAAAAATTAACTCAAAATGGATTATAGACCTAAATATAGAATGCAAAACTATAAAACTCCTAGAACATGATATGGGAGAAAGCCTAGATGACCTTGGGTATGGTGGTGCCTTTTTAGATACAGTGCTAAAGGCATGCATGACCTGTGAAAGAAATAATTGAGAAGTTGGGCCTCATGAAAATTAAAAACTTCTGCTCTGTGAAAAATAGTGTCATGAGAATTAGAAGACAAGCCATATACTGGGAGAAAATATTTGCAAAAGACACCTTTGATAAAGGACTGTTATCTGTAATATATAAAGAACTCCTAAAACTCAGTGATAAGAAAACAACCTCATTAAGAAATGAGCCAAAGGGGCGCCTGGGTGGCTCAGTTGGTTGAGTGACTGCCTTCGGCTCAGGTCATGATCCTGGAGTCCCGGGATCGAGTCCCGCATTGGGCTCCCTGCTCGACAAGGAGCCTGCTTCTCCCTCTGACCCTCCCCGCTCTCATGTACTCTCTCTCTCATTCTCGTTCTCTCAAATAAATAAATCTTTAAAAAAAAAATGAGCCAAGGACCTTAACAGACACCTCACTAAAGAAGATACACTGATGGTAAATATGTGAAAAGATGCTGCACATCATATGTCATCAGGGAAATGCAAATTAAAACAAAAATGAGATAACACTGCATACCTATTAGATTAGCCAAAATCTGGAACACTGACAACACCAAATGCTGGCCAGGGTGTGCAGTAATAGGAACTCTCATTTATTGGTGGTAGGAATGCAAAATAGTACAGCCACTTTGGAAGACTATTTGGTGGTTTTGTCTCAAACTAAATATATTCTTATCATATGATCCAGCAATTATGCATCTTGGTATTTACCCAAAGGGGTTGAAAACTTACATCCACACGAAAAACTGCACAAGGATGTTTATAGCAGCTTTATCTATAATTGCCAAAATTTGGACACTACAGTTTTCCTTCAGTAGATGAATGCATAAACAAACTTTGGTACATCCAGACAATGGAATATTATTCAGCACGAAAAAGAAATGAGCTATCAGGCCATGAAAAGGCATGAGGGAACCTGAAATGCATGTTACTAAGTAGAAGAAGCCAATCTGAAAAGGCTACATGTTGTATGAATCAACCATATGATATCTAAAAAAGGCAAAACTGTGGAGACTATAAAAGGATCAATTATATGGGGAAGGAGGAAGGGATGAATAGCTGGAGTACAGAGGGTTTTGAGGGCAGTAAAAATACTGTTTGATATTATGATATATGTCATTATACATTCATCCAAGGGCATAAAATGGACAGCACCAGGAATGGACCCTATGGTAAACTAGGGACTTTGGATGATTATAATGTGTCAGTGCATGTTCATGCTTGGTAAAAAAAGGTGCCACTGTGGTGTGGGATGTTGATAGTGGGGGAGGCTGTGCATGCGTTGGGGCTGGGTGTGTATGGGAAATCTTTGTCCCTTCCTCTCAATTTTGTTGTGAACCTGAAACTGCTCTATTAAAACAGGTCTTTAAAAAAATGAAAGGAAAAGGAGTGTCAGCGGGCAGCTCTGATGCTTTGAGTGGCTCAGTGCATTGCATCGCTTGGCCGTATGTTGGACAAATGATAAAGTATGAAAGACTTTGCTGATTTAATGATAACGTTGGTGCTAATAGGTAAAGAGGGACTATTCTTGAAAATAAGCTAGAGCTGAAGAAACTCTGGATATTGAGATTTTATCGCTAATTTAAAATGATTTGATTGTTGGAATTCCTGTGTGAAAAGGAACTTTGTTATTGCAAACTTTGCCTAAATTGCTTTTATAATAGACTCTAATGCAATTGATTTTAAAATGTCCATCTTTGTTTCTTAGGACCAGAATTCACATAAATAGATTCTACTTTTAGAATCACTGACCTCTTTAGAGATACTGCGAATCTATTAATTTTTGAATTTAGATGCTGTTAGGAAATGAAATGGCTGGTGGTTATGAAAATGTATTTGAGAAATAAATTTGAGGACTCACATTATGATGTTCTTAAGCTCTACTCTCACACCTACCCAGTAATGTGTCCTCAGCCAGTGGGAGGTAGAATTAGTGTACCATGAGGCAGTATTACATAGTGATTAAGACTCTGAGTTTAAATCAGACAGACTTGGGTACAAATACCCTCCTGCCACTAACTAGTTATCCTAACATTACAACATGTCATTTTCATTGCTAAACTTCAGTTCTTTATCTATAAAAACGGGGCTCATCCATAGCTTTTAGGAATATTATGGTGGAGAGTAAATAAGAAAATGTACATCAAGCCATTAATGCAGTGCTAAATAAATAGTAGGCACTAGGAAATGGTTGTGGTGGTCACTATTCCTAGGTTGAGATTTTTTAAGGTATTGTGGAAACAGTTTGACTCTATGGCCTTACATTTGGAATTTAACAATGTCTCTAACTATGTAAATCAGATGAAGATGGGAGAGGGCACTGTGATTTTTACATAATAGTTCAGTAGTTACATAGGAAAATCAATTCGTAAAAACAAAATTTGTTTTGTGTATGATGCGGAAAATCATGATAAAAGCTGGAGGAATAACTTATAACTATAGTGAACTAGCATTAAAAACCGGCCTCTACAAAATATTTAAATTTTATTTACTCTTTACCTAATACAAATCTGTGTTGTAGCCAATGTAAAGTTCATATTTAAAAAAATTTTTTTCATACATTCAGAGAAGGATATTTTGTTTTTGATTTATATTATACCCATTTGTTTTCCGACAGGATAGGCAAAGGTTAAGAGAAATACAATTATGACTCAGTTGTAATTTTAATAATTATTGTAATAAACTCAACAGAAAGATGGATATAAAATTGTAGGTCCTTCATAATTTTAGTTGTGAAAATTTACATATCAGAAGACTAAAGGAAATAATATAAAAATGTAGTAACCATGGAATTTCTCCTGAGCTTTTTGGCAACCAAGGGAAAAAGGGAAATAAGCGAGATTGTAGTTTTCACAGATTAATATGTTTTTCAGGAGAAAATTCTCTTTTTTCCTGGCACTGAATTATATAGGTGAAGTCACCATGTGTTTAAATTATATATAGGTGAAGTGTGTTGAGTGATATCACAGTGTCTTCAGCTGTGGGTTTTTTTTTTTCAACTACAGTTTTAAAGAAAGAATAAAAATGTTTGACTACTTAAACAGCCCTAAGTATAGTGGAGGTTTGACACTTAATTGTAATATGGTGAAAGCCTTTCTCTTCTAACAGTTAATATACGCCAGGTAAACACTTCCTAGTGCGCTAGGTGCTAACAGCCTTGGAACCTAGGTAGCTAATATCATCTTCAGACTGCCTCTTTCAAGCCCTGTGTAGCTTTCTCAGGAACTGGAAAGCAGTTTTTCAGTGCTTTGGTTGGTGCCAAGTATAGATCTTTCATGGCCATTGACAAGAGAATAAAATAAGTATTCCTTTTTTTAAATTAATTTAATTTTATTATGTTATGTTAGTCACCATACAGTACATCATTAGTTTTTGATGTAGTGTTCCATGATTTATTGTTTGTGTATAACACCCAGTGCTCCATGCAGTATGTGCCCTCCTTAATACCCATCACCAGGCTAACCCTCCCCTACCCCTCTCCCCTCTAAAACCCTATTTGTTTCTCAGAGTCCATAGTCTCTCACGATTCATCTCCCCCTCCCGATTCCCCCCCCTTCATTTTTCCCTTCCTTCTCCTAATGTCCTCCATGCTGTTCCTTATGTTCCGCAAATAAGTGAATCCATATGATAATTGACTTTCTCTGCTTGACTTATTTCACTTTGCATAATCTCCCCCAGTCCCATCCATGTTGATGTAAAAGTTGGGTATTCGTCCTTTCTGATGGCTGAATAATATTCCACTGTATTTATGGACCACATCTTCTTTATCCACTCAGCTGTTGAAGGGCATCTCGGCTCTTTCCACAGTTTGGCTATTGCAGATGTTACTGCTCTGAACATTGGGGTGCATATGGCCCATCTTTTCATTACATCTGTGTCTTTGGGGTAAATACCCAGTAGTGCAATTGCTGGGTCATAGTGTAACTCTATTTTTAATTTTTTGAGGCACTGCCACACTGTTTTCCAAAGTGGCTGTAACCAACTTGCATTCCCACCACATGAAAAAATGTTCATCATCGTTAGCCATCAGGGAAATTTAAATATATTTTTTAAAGATTTTATTTATTTATTTTAGAGACAGCCTGCATTTGAGCAAATGGGGGGTAGGCGCAGAGGGAGAGGGAGAGAGAGCCTGAAGCAGACACCCTGCTGAGCATGGAGCCCCACACTAGCTCAGTCTCACAATCCCGAGATCATGACCTGAGCCGAAATCACTAGTTGGACACTTAACTGACTTGAGCCACCCAGGCACCCCCCCCTTTTTCTTTAAAGATTTATTTATTTTAGAGTGCGTGTGCGTGTGCACCCATGGGAGGAGGGGCAGAGGGAGAGAGTCTCAAGCAGACTCCCCATTGAGCATGGAGCCTCACCTAGGACTCAACACCACCACCCTGAGATTATGACCTGAGCCAAAACCAAGAGTCAGATGCTTAACTGACTGAGCCACCCAGGTGCCCCTTAAAATAGGTATTTCTTAATCAGATGTCAATGCTTTCTCAGCATGCAACATGGTCTCTTTTGTGAGCTATTTTGTACTTGGATTTTTTAAAAGGGGAGTAGGTCTTTAGACTGTTTCTTTTTTGTTTCAGAGATTTAGAATCCCAAATGATTTAAATTACGGATGAGGTTAAAGAGGAGAAAATATACTTCTCAAATTTTACTTCTTAGTAGAAGTAAAGATTTAATGTCACACTCCTGTGGATTGCTGGTACAAATTGGGCACTTTCTCAGCAAATTATAAGTTGAATTTTATTCTTGTATTGATCTTCAGGGACAGAGAAAAAGACCGTCTCAATACTTAGATTAATTCACTTAAAATAACTCTTCTTGAGTCCTTTGTTATGGATACATTATAATCCCTTGAAGTAAAATCCATAATTATTTTACCTTTTGCCTGACAGTAATGTTACCTTAACCTAAAGAAATTATTCAGACCCTCTTATTATTTTCTAATGTATAATATTAGGAACAGTGGCTGCTTTTCACACCTTTTTAGGGGCCAGGCAGCTTCACAGTATTAAAGAGAGTAAGATCTGAGCCCTAGCCAGGCCATTTGCTCACTTTGTCCTTGAGCATGTTATTGGAAGTTTTCTGAGGCTCCATTTGATCCTCTGTAAATGGAGATAATGCTCACCTCGCACGGATGCTGTAAACATAGGTAACGTGTGGGCATACCTACAAGCATGTTTCCACGATGGCTGTAATAATGTGTGGAATGTGGCAACCGTCCTGGGTTCCCAGCCCCAGGCACTTGGTGCCAGGACTTAGTATGGCTGGGGGTCACAGGGAATTCACAGGCAGGCTTGGGTGAATCTTGGGAATATTTTAATTGATTACATGTTGCCATTTGACATGAGGGAACCAGACTGTATGTAACATTTTATAAGCCAAGTTCAAAGAGTAGATGTTTGCCAAAGCTTTGTGTAAGGCTAGGTCCTTTTTCTACAGTTAGTATCTTTTTCAGTTGGGTCTCAGGTCATCTCTCTCTGATATTTTAACAACTCATATGCCATTGCAAACATAGTAATTTCAGGAAAGCCTGAGGAGGAGACTTGATTCTCCTTTCCATGTGTCCCATTTGGGCTCTTCTATTAGACTTTTGGCACTTTGTGACCTACAGGTTAGGCTCACAAAGTTCCATCTGGGGCTCTTGATGTACACATTCTCAGTTGAACCCCTTATGTGTGTTCTTATCCTTTGTCTGAATCTCAAATTGCATAAACCTTACTTAGCAGACACAAAGGAAGCCCTGTGTTTTCTGCATTCCAGGCACTAAGGTTGTGAAGAAGAAGCGGATGCCTCAGGGCCACTTTGTATGTGGGAAAAGATAGAATATAGTAGAGTGTGCCATCCATAATAAAGGCCTTTGAGCAGGAGAAACAAAGGAGCAGAAGACCAGTGGGCAGGAAGCCATGGTTGGACATGTTTTTAAATTTTCTGCCAGGACAGCTCATCTTTGCTCTGTTTAATATTCCTCCTACTTTGGCCCTTACTTCAACGATGTCTTTTTTTGTGAAGAAATCAGTTACCTTTTTCACCTCCAAGTATTCACTCTCATCCTCTAAATATCAATTAAATCTGGTAGGGAAGTGAACCACCCTTCATGTCTCTGTAAGGGGTGGAGCAGATGGGAGCCTTTGTGTGTGACCAGATCCAACCAGACCCTTTTCCATCCTTGGCAGTTCAGAGCACTGAGCTCTGGAAGGCTTTGCTCTGTTCTCTTGTGATTTGTCTTGAAAACTTATGTTTAGAACATGATCCTTCCCATTGTTCCTTTATTGAAAGGGACCACATCTTTTTATAATTGAAGGGTGGCATGGTGTCTTTAGGTACACTTTTTAAATGTTTTTTAAGAAATCACTCTCAGAGGGGAGGAAAAATAATTTCCCTTCTACCCTTCTGAGTTCTTAGCTGAGACCCTGTAATAAATGACAGATTAACATGAAGAAAAGTGTTAACATGTATACCTCATGTACACATGGGAGATACCCAGGAAAAAATGTGTAACTTAAAGATGTAGCTGTAGAATTTAGGACTAAATTCCATCTTAACAGGGAAAAAAGAATGGGGGTGTAGGCCTCTTACAGAAAATAAGTGATTTTTAGGAATGATGGATGGGCCCATAGAAGAATAGTTGGGAGATATGAGATTGTGACCCGGTCTGTCTAGTCTGACTGGGTGTGGTGTGGACTTCAAGACTGTTCTTTTGTGATAAGAGTCTGTCCTCCCTGGTTGATAAAACTCCCAGGGAGGGGGACTTAAGATAATTGAGTTCCTTTTGGGGACCTTTCTTTAGGTAGATAAGGGAAGTTCAGAGAAAGCCTCTCCTTGCACTTGACTATTTTCAGGTGTCTACAGCTCAAAATAGTACATGAAATTGGCATATTTTGGGGTGGCATATTCTGCTGATCCTTTACACTAAACAGTCTAACTTTTAAAATTAGAATATTTGAAGGCCCTCTTGCAATGAAGCATGTCTAATTTCAGGCTTAATTTCTTAGACATATATAGGAAAATATATATATAAAATCTGGAAATTTTATAGTAAATGTTATACGCTACCCCTCATCTCTCCCTCCCCCCACCACAACAACAACACAACACAACACATCAAACTTATGCAGTCACACATACTCCTTAGTTGCAGGCCTCCCCAGAGTGGTGGTATTTATAGTGACCCATAAACTCTTCTTTTTTTCCTGATAAAATTTATAGGTGGTTTCCCTTTTTTGCCGTTGCATGAGTTAGACAGAACTACTTCCTTACTGTTGGTTGAAAATAAGATCGCCATCCATTGTCCAGATTATGTTAGGGTAGCTCCTAGTTGACACAAAAATATATTATGCATTTTAATATAACACCCATAATTAATAAGTCAGTGATAAGAATTTTCATGTAAGGGTAAAAAAAGCACATAAATCATTTTCATGCTCTAGGAGGTTTCAGTCAGTCCCATAGTATTTTCAATCCTAGTTTATCTTCTTGAGACTTTTGGGGGTCTATGACCCCTCACTTACACTAGTCCACAGAACTCCCTCTGGTTCCTGTTCCAAATGCTTCTTCCTTTTCTCGGTCTTCCTTCATATCTTTGATAGCTTTGGACTAAGTCCATGTTAGTGGAGGTAGAGCAACACAGTAAAATCCTTGGACCACCTCTCTCCCCTTTCTCTGGACCTCTGTGGAGAAAGGTAGGGTCACACATTACTGGTCGATGCTGGTGGCCCACAGGTCATTTCCTGGAGGTGCTTAGGGAGAGGTTGGATGTCAGCTGATGAGGAAAGGAGATGACACTGCGCCTGTGTGTGCCTGCGGCTCGTCCCTGGCAGGTGCCCTCATCCCACAGCCTCGGGAACCAGCATGTCCGTGAGGACGTGCAGCCAGAATGTAAATCCCAGTCTCTATCCAAAACTCATGCTCTTTCCTTTTCATAGCAGGGACGTTTTAAAATATTCTTTACAAAATCTCTTCTTCTTTTGTTCAAAAACAAAAGTTTGGGCAAGTCATTCACAGGAAAATAGGAAAGAGATGATTTTTTCCCCCTGGAATTAACAGTGAAACCTATATGTAATTTAGAGCTAAGTATACACATACTTTGGGTGGGTGTTCATTTCCTAAAGGAGAATGTGATCTAAGTTTGGAAACCACTGCTCTAAGCCCAGTTGCCCCACCCATACAACGAGAATACTACTTCTCTATTCTTGGAATTGTTTGTGGATTCACTATGATCATCTTTGTGAAGTTTTTAGACTGTGTTGGTGCAGAGAAAGTGCTCAGTAACAAGCTTCGTTACATGTTGTGAATCTTGATGGTATTTTCAGTGATTTATTTTCATCCCAAGGTAGAGATACTTAATATTCACTAGTATCAGGAAATGTCTTTTTCATGTATCAGTCCACTTACTTGGAATCCTACTTCAGTTGATTTTGAACTTCTTAGATTGGGAAAGTGTGACCGCAGTAAACAAAACTTGTACCCAGACAGGGAGGTAGACACTGCCTTGTAAATGTATACAGAATCACCTATTTGTGTGTGTAATGACTTACATAAAGAGAGCGCTTAAAATTTATACAGGTACTTTTCAAGTCTGGAAAAGATTAGTTTTATGGAGCTATTTTACTAATTTTTAGATGTTAAAGTAAGTATAGATGACATGGTATATATCGTGCTTTGATTTTGAAAGAGAATCTTTGTTGTTTAAATTCTAATATACCTTGTTATTTTATTCCTGCTGTTTTAGGGAATACCTTGGTAAACAGCTCCAATCTGAGCAGCCCCAGACTGCTGCTGCCCGAAGCTGAATGTGCCCTCCAGCCTCAGAATCTCCACCCTTCCCGTTTTACCTGGGACGGAGTACCTGGAGTATGAATCTCAGTAGTTAGGGTCAGGAGCAAAAAATTTTCCATTTTACTTGCAGTTTTCTTCTGTTGTTTCGCTTTTCCCTATGTTGATTTTCGTTGAATGTGTTTGCCCATTAAGCTGTATAAAAGTAGGTGTTTTCTGTTGCTAAGGAAATGATTAACTGTTACATACACTGCTTGTAATTTCTGTATTTATTGTTCTCTGGAAATGAGTATAGTTATTAAAGGATTCTCACTTCAAAAAGGTTTTGCTCTTGTTCCTCACTTGAACTTTAACAAAAATCATCTATTTTCCTAGCCTAATTGAGAGAATTATTGCAAAGTAGTGAATGGTAAGTAAATGTTTTCAAATAATGCGTATCTGTATCCATCCATCCGCCCATCCATCCGCCCATCCATCCGCCCATCCGTTCATGCACACATACACATTGCAGCAATCCTCTGCTAATATTTAAAGAACTTTAAAGAAATTTTTAATGTAATGCTGTGGTCCAAAGGATATGCCTGTGGAGCTCAGTAAAGAATTATTTTAGCTTTAGATTATTTTATTTCATTGATTTCCTTTACTTTCATTCTTGGATTTTAGGAGCTCAAGTCTGTTTTCTTTTAATACTTTTTGTTTCAATATTGCCAATAGGTATTTATTTCTGTCCCCTTCCCTCTTTACTCTGGAACTACAGGCCTCAGCAGGCCATACATGGCATACGTGGCCCCCCTCCCCCCACCCCCAAATCTGAGCCTTTTGTCTTTATTTTATTTATTTATTTGTTTGTTTATTCTTTGGTGTTTATTCTTTTATTATTATGTTCAGTTAGCCAACATATAGTACGTCATTAGTTTTTGATGTGTAGTGTTCGACGATTGAATATTGTTTTATTTTCAGCATAGAGATCCTATGGGAAAAGTTACTTGAGATAATGGATGTTTTTCTTCGTTAGTGACTTCATGTTACTGAATGGTTTCTCTTAAAGACTTGACTTCATATTTGCCAAGAAAATAGGAAGTCTGATCAAACCAATTTCCTTTCTTTCTCTCTCTCTCTCTCTTTCTTTCTTTCTTCCTTCTTTCCTTCCTTCCTTCCTTTCTTTTTCTTTCTCTTTCTTTCTTCCTTTCTTTCTTCTTTCTTTCTTTCTTTTTCTTTCTTTCTTTCTCTTTCTTTCTTTCTTTCTTTCTTTCTTTCTTTCTTTCTTTCTTTCTTTCTCTTTCTTTCTTTCTTTCCTTCTTTCTTTCTTTCTTTCTTTCTTCTTTTTCTCTTTCTTCTTTCTCTTTCTTTCTTTCTTTCTTTCTTTCTTTCTTTCTTTCTTTCTTTCCTTCCTTCCTTCCTTCCTTCTTCTCTTTCTTTCTTTCTTTCTTTCTTTCTTTCTTTCTTTCTTTCTTCTTTTTCTCTTTCTTCTTTCTCTTTCTTTCTTTCTTTCTGTCTTTCTTTCTCGCTCGCTCGCTCTCTCTTCCTTCCTTCCTTTCTTTCTCTCTCCCCCTTCCTCCCTCCCTTCCTTCCTCCCTCCCTCCCTCTCTCTCTCTCTTAAACATTTTATTCATTTATGTGAGAGAGAGAGAGAGAACATGAACAGGAGGAGAGGGGCAGAGGGAGAGGAAGAAGAAGCAGACTCCCTGTTGAGCAGGGAGCCCGATGCAGGGCTCAATCCCAGGACCATGAAATCATGACCTGAGCCGAAGGCAGACGCTTAACCAACTGAGCCGCCCAGGTGCCCCGAGCCAATTTTTTCTTGACTGAAAGTTTTCTAAATTGCTTAGACCTAGATATTTTTACTTCCCAAAACATAGAAAAACAAGAGACAGAACTTTTCTCTGTGGTAATTACAGATTCTGCATTGGCAGAGGATCAGTTTTCATGTTAATGTAATGGTCTGTAAGGTTATTAGATTATCTGAGATATGCAATTTCAAGTTGAGAGTGCAGTTTTCTGAATTTCTTAAGAGCACATTGTTCGATGTCATACATTCTGATTTTAGTTTCATTTTGCATAAATTCTAAAGTAGATTCGAATGACATTCTGATGGAAATTGTTAATGCTTTAATTCCCAAGACATGCTTTTGGACATGGGAAGCAGTACTCCCATGTCCTCGTATTTTAATTATTATCCTGTAAATTAAAATTATCTCTAGGTACCTTTTTCTCCTTCAAATCTTTTCATTCAGCTTATAGAACTTATTTCTAAGAATTACAAAGACAATTATTTTCTTTGCTTAATGCTTTTAACATTCAATGACTAAATCCGTCTAAAATTTTAATACCAATTGTATGTTCAACTAAACTGCAAACACCTGACAGAGTAGACTTATAAATTTGACAAACAGATAGTAGTTAATGCTTATAAATCTCATCAGGCATACATTTAGTAGAACCAGTTTCATTAAGCATTTTAAAACATCTTTAAAAATAGCCTAAACAAAGAGTACAATGATTACAAAATTTGTTAATCCAGCTAAATAAACACAATTTATACAATGTCATCAACTACAGGATTGAAAAATTTCATCAGTTTTGCTGTACTTATTTATATGTATTTCTAAATTTTATTTTATTGTTATGTTAATCACCATACATTTCATCATTAGTTTTTGATGTAGTATTCCATGATTCATTGTTTGCCTATAACACCCAGTGCTCCATTCAATACGAGCCCTCTTTAATACCCATCACCAGGCTAACCCCTCTCCCCATCCCTCTCCCCTCTAGAACCCTCAGTTTGTTTCTAAGAGTCCATAGTCTCTCAGGTTCATCTCCCCCTCTGATTCCCCCCCCTTCATTTTTCCCTTCCTACTATCTTTTTTTTTTCTTTTTTAACATACGTATTATTTGTTTCAGAGGTACAGGTCTGTGATTCAACAGTCTTGCACAATTCACAGTGCTCACCATAGCACATACTCTCCCCAGTGTCTATCACCCAGCCACCCCATCCCTCCTACCCCCACCACTCAATTTGTTTCCTGAGATTAAGAATTCCTCATACCAGTGAGATCATATGATACATGTCTTTCTCTGATGACTTATTTTGCTTAGCATAATACCCTGTAGTTCCATCCACGTCATTGCAAATGGCAAGATTTCATTTTTTTTTGATGGCTGCATAATATTTCATTGTGTGTGTATATATATGTACCACATCTTCTTTATCCATTCATCTATTGATGGACATCTTGCTGGTTTCCACAGTTCAGCTTTTGTGGGACATTGCTGCTATAAACTCTTTCCACAGTTTGGCTATTGTGGACATTGCTGCTATAAACGTCGGGGTACACGTACCCCTTCGGATCACTACATTTGTATCTTTGGGGTAAATACCCAGTAGTGCAATTGCTGGGTCATAGGGTAGCTCTATTTTCAACTTTTTGAGGAACCTCCATACTATTTTCCAGAGTGGCTGCATCTGCTTGCATTCCCACCAACAGTGTAGGAGGGTTCCCCTTTCTCCGCATCCTCACCAACATCTTTGTCGTTTCCTGACTTGTTAATTTTAGCCATTCTGACTGGTGTGAGGTGGTATCGCATTGATTTTGATTTTGATTTCTCTGATGCCAAGCAATGTTGAGCACTTTTTCATGTGTCTGTTGGCCATTTGGATGTCTTCTTTGGAAAAATGTCTGTTCATGTCTTCTGCCCATTTCTTGAATGCATTATTTGTTCTTTGGGTGTTGAGTTTGATAAGTTCTTTATAGATTTTGGCTACTAGCCCTTTATCTGATATGTCATTTGCAAATATCTTCTCCCATTCCGTCAGTTGTCTTTCGGTTTTGTTGACTGTTTCCTTTGCTGTGCAAAAGCTTTTATCTTGATGAAGTCCCAGTACTTCATTTTTGCCCCTGTTTCCTTTGCCTTTGGCAATGTTTCTAGGAAGAAGTTGCTGCAGCTGAGGTCAAAGATGTTGCTGCCTGTGTTCTCCTCTAGGATTTTGTTGGACTCCTGTCTCACATTCAGATCTTTCAACCATTTGGAGTCTATTTTTGTGTGTGGTGTAAGGAAATGGTCCAGTTTCATTCTTCTGCATGTGGCTGTCCAACTTTCCCAACACCATTTGTTGAAGAGACTGTCTTTTTTCCACTGGATATTCTTTCCTGCTTTGTCAAAGATTAGTTGACCATAGAGTTGAGGGTCCATTTCTGAACTCTCTATTCTGTTCCATTGATCTATGTGTTTCGTGCCAGTACCATACTGTCTTGATGATGACAGCTTTGTAATAGAGCCGGAATTGTGATGCCACCGGCTTTTCTTTTTCAACATTCCTCTGGCTATTTGGGGTCTTTTCTGGTTCCATACAAATTTTAGGATTATTTGTTCCATTTCTTTGAAAAAAGTGGGTGGTATTTTGATAGGGATTGCATTAAATGTGTAGACTGCTCTAGGTAGCATGGACATCTTCACAATATTTATTCTTCCAGTCTGTGAGCTTGGAACGTTTTTCCATTTCTTTGTGTCTTCCTCAATTTCTTTCATGAGTATTTTATAGTTTTCTGAGTACAGATCCTTTGCCTCTTTGGTTAGATTTATTCCTAGGTATCTTATGGTTTTGGGTGCAATTGTAAATGGGATCGACTCCTTAATTTCTCTTCTGTCTTGGTGGTGTATAGAAATGCCACTGATTTCTGTGCATTGATTTTATATCCTGCTACTTTACTGAATTCCTGTGTGAGTTCTAGCAGTTTTGGGGTGGAGTCTATTGGGTTTTCCACATAAAGTATCATATCATCTGCAAAAAGTGAGAGTTTGACTTCCTCTTTGCTGATTCGGATGCCTTTTATTTCTTTTTGTTGTCTGACTGCTGTGGCTAGGACTTCTCTTACTATGTTGAATAGCAGTGGTGTTAGTGGACGTCCCTGCCATGTTCCTGACCTTAGGGGGAAAGCTCTCAGTTTTTCCAATGGGGAAAATTGAGAATGATATTTGCTGTGGGTTTTTCATAGATGTTTTTTATTATATTGAGGTATGTACCCTCTATCCTTATACTCTGAAGAGTTTTGATCAAGAAAGGATGCTGTACTTTTTCAAATGCATTTTCTGCATCTATTGAGAGGATCGTATGGTTCTTGTTCTTTCTTTTAATAATGTATCACACTGATTTGTGGATTTTGAACCAACCTTGCAGCCCATGAATAAATCTTACTTGGTCATGGTGAATAATCCTTTTAATGTACTGTTGGATCCTATTGGCTAGTATTTTGGTGAGAATTTTTGCATCTATGTTCATCAGGGATATTGCTCTGTAATTCTTTTTGATGGGGTCTTTGGTTTTGGGATCAAGGTAATGCTGGCCTCATAAAATGAATTTGGAAGTTTTCCTTCCATTTCTGTTTTTTGGAACAGTTTCAGAAGAGTAGGTATTAATTCTTCTTTAAATGTTTGGTAGAATTCCCCTGGGAGGCCATCTGGCCCTGGGCTCTTGCTTGTTGGGAGATTTTTGATTACTGCTTCAATTTCCTTAGTGGTTATAGGTCTGTTCAGTTTTTCTATTGCTTCCTGGTTCAGTTTTGTAGTTGATACATCTCTAGGAATGCAACCATTTCTTCCAGATTATCTAATTTGCTGGCATATAGTTGCTCATAATATGTTTCTTATAATTGTTTGTATTTCTTTGGTGTTGGTTGTGATCGCTCCTCTTTCATTCATGACTTTATTGATTTGGGTCATTTCTCTTTTCTTTTGGATAAGTCTGGCCAGGGGTTTATCAATCTTACTAATTCTTTCAAAGAACCAGCTCCTGGTTTTGTTGATCTGTTCTACTGTTCTTTTGGTTTCTATTTCATTGATTTCTGCTGTGATCTTTATTATTTCTCTTCTCCTGCTGGGTTTAGGCTTTATTTGCTGTTCTTTCTCCAGCTTCTTTAGATGTAGGGTTAGGTTGGGTATTTGAGACCTTTCTTGTTTCTTGAGAAAGGCTTGTATTGCTATATACTTTCCTCTTAGGACTTCCTTTGCTGCATTCCAAAGATTTTGAGCAGTTGTTTTCATATTTATTGGTTTCCATGAATTTTTTAAATTCTTCTTTAATTTCCTGGTTGACCCATTCATTCTTTAGTAGGATGCTCTTTAGCCTCCATGTATTTGAGTTCTTTCCGACTTTCCTCTTGTGTGAGTTCTGGCTTCAAAGCACTGTGTTCCAAAAATATGCAGGGAATTATCCCAATCTTTTGGTACCGGTTGAGACCTGATTTGTGATCTAGGATGTGATCTATTCTGGAGAATGTTCCATGGGCACTGGAGAAGAATGTGTTACCTGTTGCTTTGGGATGGAATGTTCTGAATATATCTGTGAAGTCCATTTGGTCCAGTATGTCATTTAAAGTCTATTTTCTTGTTGATCTTTTGCTTAGATGATCTGTCCATTTCAGTGAGGGGGGTGTTAATGTCCCCACTACAGTTGTATTATTGTCGATGTGTTTCTTTGCTTTTGTTATTAATTGCCTTATATAATTGGCTGCTTCCATGTTAGGGGCATAGATATTTACAATTGTTAGATCTTCTTGTTGGATAGACCCTTTAAGTAGGATATAATGTCCTTCCTCATCTCTTATTACAGTCTTTGGTTTAAAGTCTAACTTGTCTAATATAAGGATTGCCACCCCAGCTTTCTTTTGGTGTCCATTAGCATGGTAAATAGTTTTCCACCCCCTCACTTTCAATCTGGAGGTGTCTTTGGGTCTAAAGTGAGCCTCTTGCAGACAGCGTATTGATGGGTCTTGTTTTTTTTTATCCAATCTGATAGCCTGTATGTTTTGATTGGGGCATTTAGCCCATTTACATTCAGGGTAACTTATTAGGAATTTAGTGCCATTGTGTTGCCTGTAAGGTGACTGTTACTGTATATTGTCTGTGTTCCTTTCTGGTCTATGTTACTTTTAGGCTCTCTCTTTGCTTAGAGTACCCCTTTCAATATTTCTCATAGGGCTGGTTTTGTTTTTGCAAATTCCTTTAGTTTTTGTTTGTCCTGGAAGCTTTTTATCTCTCCTATTTTCAATGACAGCCTAGCTGGATACAGTATTCTTGACTGCATATTTTTCTCGTTAATGCTCTGAAGATATCATGCCAGTCCTTTCTGGCCTGCCAGGTCTCTGTGGATAGGTCTGTTGCCCATCTAATGTTTCTACCATTATAGGTTACAGACCTCTTGTCCCGAGCTGCTGTTAGGATTTTCTCTTTGTCTCTGAGACTTGCAAGTTTTACTATTTGATGTCAGGGTGTTGACCTATTTTTATTGATTTTGAGGTGGGGTTCACTGTGCCTCCTGGATTTTGATGCCTGTTTCCTTCCCCAAATTAGGGAAGTTCTCTGCTGTAATTTGCTCCAATATACTTTCTGCCCCTCTCTCTTTCTTCTTCTTCTGGGATCCCAATTATGCTAATACTGTTTTGTCTTATGGTATCACTTATGTCTTGAATTCTGCCCATGTGACCCAGTAGTTGTTTTTTTCTTTTTCCTCAGCTTCTTTATTTTCCATCATTTGGTCTTCTATATCACTGATTCTCTCTTCTGCCTCATTTGTCCTAGCAGTTAGAGCCTCCATTTTTGACTGTACCTCATTAATAACCTTTTTGATTTTGACTTGGTTAGATTTTAGTTCTTTAGTTCTCCAGAAAAGGTTTCTCTAGTATCTTCCATGCTTTTTTCAAGCCCAGTTAGTATCTTTATAGTCCTCATTCTGAGCTCTAGTTCCGACATCTTACTAATGTCTGTATTGATTACTTCCCTGGCAGTCGGTACTGCCTCTTGTTCTTTTTTTTGAGGTGCGTGTTTCCATCTTGTCATTTTGTCCAGAGGAGAAAAGATGAGTGAGAGAATAAAATGCTAACAGGGTAACAATGACCCCAGAAAAATATACACTAAACAAATCAGAAGAAACCTGAAATCAGGGGAAAAGAAAGGGAAAGAAAGAAGAAAAAAAAAGAAAAAGAAAAAGTTTAAAAAAAAAAGAATATGATCAAATAGGATCAGGCTGGTGCATAGATCAGTGCCACACTAGATTTTGGGCATACTTTGGTCTGTTAGAAGAAAGTGCTTCCCAAAATTTTAAAGAAAAACATATATATACAAAAATAAGGGTAAATATGAAGGGATGGAATATGACTAAAGATTAAAATTATAAAAGATTTCATAAAAGGAACTGATAAGAACTTGGTTGAAGAAAGAAAGAAGAGAAATTAAAAAAAAAAAGAATGTGATGAGGCAGGAGATTAGAACAAAGCCATACACTAGAGATTTAGGTATATTTTGGTCTGTTACACGCAACTGTATCCCAAAATTTTAAAGAGAGTACAACTTACATATATATCAAAAATAAGGTTAACTACTATGGAGGGATAGAATATGACTCTAAAAATGAAAAATAAAAAATTTTTAAAAGGATTGATAAGATGTTAGTTGAAAACAGGAAAAAGAAAAATTAAAAAATTAAAAAATTAACTTTGAAAGACTAAAGAATCGGGGAAAAAAAACCATGAATTCTATGTGTAGTATTTCTCTAGCGCTGGAGTTCTGCTGTTCTCATTGATCGGTAAACTTGGTCTTGGCTGGCTGTTCTTGCTGATCTTCTGGGGGAGGGGCCTGTTGCCATGGTTCCCAAATGTCCGCTGGAGGCGGAATTGCCCCACCCTTGCCTGTCCGGGCTATGTAGTCTGCTCAGGTTTGCTCTCGGAGCTTTTGTTTCCTGCAAGCTTTGGTACAGCTTTGGAGGACTAGAGTGAAATGGTGGCTTCCCAATCTCCGCCCTGGAGGAGCCGAGAACTTGAGGCCCCACTCCTCAGTGAGCCCCCAGAGAAAAGCAGTCAATCACTCCTGTCTCCCCAGTCTCCAGCTGCACTCTGTGCTCACCTGGCCGGTGACCATGTGTTTCTATTTCTGGCACTTGACCCCGTTTGGAGTCTCCAAACCCAGCAGATCCCTGCAGTGCGCTCCCACGCTACTCCTCCCCGGGGAGGGAGGGGAGTCTCCCTGGATCTGCTGCTTGTTGGGTCCCTAATGGAAGAGCAGTGGCCCGACTGTGCCGCGGATCACAGTTTATGGCAACCCCGAGCTAAGAGCCCACTCCTCTGCTCTATCTTTGAAGCTGGCTTCCCTGCTCCAATACCTGGGAGCTCTGCCACACTCAGGCACCCCCGGTCTTTCTGTGTGGCCCCAAGTGTCCTGAGACCACACTGTCCCAGCGAGGGTTCCACCCCGCTGCTTAGCCATTGGAGCGACGTCCCTCAGCGGAGCAGACTTCTAAAAGTTCTGATTTTGTGCTCTGGGGCTCTATCACTTGCTGGTAGTGGCTGACGGAACCTCCCTCTCCCCGCCGTCTATCTTCCCAAATATCGCCTGGGATTCACTTCTCTGCACGTCCTACCTTCCAGAAAGTGGTCGCTTTTCTGTTCAGAGAGTTGCTGCTAATCTTTTCTTCGATCTTCTGTTGAGTTCGTAGGTGTTCAGAATGGTTTGATCCCTGTCTAGCTGAATTCCTGAGACCAGATGAAATTTAGGTCTCCTGTGCCTCCACCATCTTTCGCCTCTTCTCTATTTTTATGTATTTTTAAGAATCCTTTTGTGTTTCATTGGCTATCAGTCTGTTCTCAATTTGTGAAAAATAATTTCACTAAAAGTTGAAATATATTAGAAAAAAGTTGGTATAAAATTCAGGTATTATTGGATTTCTTGTTGAGGGCACAGTAGATTCTATACAACTTGAGAGAAAACTCAAACAAATTTCTAAAGTATCATGCATTTATCAGTTATAATAAAATTAACCTAAGTAGGTATGCACAGTAATTTTACATAAAAAAAGACCTGAATTTCATATCTTGAGAGATACATACACATTCACATTAAAAGGAGAATGAAATAATACCTTGCTCTTCTGGAAAACTCCTCTTGTGGGGACCTTTTTGACCCTTATATTTTAAAATTTGGGAAAGGCCTTCCCATTGACAGGTGAAGCCTGGTCCCACACATTGCATCAGGCCAGTCACAAGTATCAGATTGATAGAATATATCCAATTAAAAAAAACTCCTTTCCTTCCTATTTAGCACAGCAGAGTAATTGAGGTTAATTTCCATATAATTAAAATTTAAATAATTTTATAACCTCTATCTGTCAAATCTTGGAAAGCTCAGAGCCAAGTTTTGATGCTTTTGATTTATTTGATAATTACTTAAAAGGTTCTCTGTTCTCATTCTTTGCCTTTGAAAATAGAGAATATTTGAGACTAAATTTTGAAACCACTCAATGTTAGTAGGTGTCAAAGTTATTTTCCAAATCTGAACCTTATGATGAAATCACTTTTTAGTTTCAAATTTCTCTCTTGTTTTGCTGTACAAAATGTTCTGTTCTGGTTAGGGGATGTGGCTCCTTTAACGTTCCGAACAAGGTCCCAGTGGAAAAGTCAGAAAGACGAATGAGCTACAAATAATGTTACTTCATTTATGCAAAGCTGACACCAAGTTCACATTCTCTTTCAGTTTTTAGCTTTTACTGGTTCTAAATAGTTTACCTTCCAGTAACCATCTATGTCATTGTCTGTTTTCCCTCCCAAACGAAGAAAGAAAATATCAGGGAACTTGGTTGAAAGAACCAATGTACAAAGATTACTGAATAACAGGTAGAAAGAAAATATTTGTAAGAATAGCACAGAGGTTGAAGGGGGTGGAAATGGAATTACACTCTTGTAAGGTTCTTATATTATGCATGAGATGGTGTAACATGAATATAGACTATGATGAATTTAAAGGATGCATATATAATTTCCCAGAACAGCCACTGAGACAATAAGCTAAGAGGAGGCTAAGAAGCCATTAGTGAAGATAAAATGAAATACTCAAAATACTTGACTAACCCAAAAGATGGCAGGAGAGGAAGAACAAGGAGGGGGCACAGAGAGTAAATAGCAAGAAAACGGATTTAACCGAACAAGAACTACATTCACGGAAGGGGTCTGGGATTCTTGCCCTTCTACGTACACCCAGAATTTTAACTCTTCAGTGCTATCACATCCGGGAAGTCTATTGCATCCGGTTCCAAGATTTGGGAAGAGGGTGTATTCTGGAGAGCTGAGTGGCTCGTTGCTATCACCTTCTCACATCTACCCCTTTGTGGGCTACTAGTGGAGGAGAAAAGCAGACATTGAAGTTAGTTACCATTTGTCCAGCTTCCGAAATTTTCATGATCTCATTGGCTGGGATCTCTTTGGTTGTCTCTGCCTTTGTGGGTTTATTCCTTTTGATTTATTTTTGTTTGTTTATTCCTTTTTTAATCCTTTGTAGCCTTTTGCATGGGGTTGGGAAAGAAGCAGAGATAAATGTTTGTGTTTGTTTATTTATTTTTTAAAGATTTCATCTATTTATTTAAGAGAGAGAGTGAGTGAGAGAGAGCACAAGCAGGGGGAGCGGCAGGCAGAGGGAGAGGGAGAAGCAGTCTCCCCGCTGAGCAGGGTGCTGATGCTGGGCTTGATCCTAGGACTCTGGGATCATGACCTGAGCAGAAGATGCTTACCCCCGACTGAGCCACCCAGGCACCCAAATGTGTGTGTTTAGAACATTCACTATATTTA
Organism: Eumetopias jubatus; assembly: GCF_037043125.1. NCBI lineage: Eukaryota > Metazoa > Chordata > Mammalia > Carnivora > Otariidae > Eumetopias > Eumetopias jubatus. Next base: position 183,561,908 of record NW_028274810.1, read on the forward strand.
ACCCAAAGTCCCCAAAGTGGTATTTTTAATCAAAGTTGACATGTACAGTTCCTTTGAGAATAGACTGGGATTAAATGTGGGAGTACCAGGACAGATGTGCCAGAGGGTATAGACTCTGAGCTAGAAGGGTTTTAGAGTCTGTTCTAACAACGCTTACCATCTGAACTGAGAATTCAAATTTGTATTAGTGTAAAGGATTGAAAACAGATTGTAATCATTACATGGGATTATTTTAGCTGGCATCATAGACAGATGGATATCCTGCCTCTTCTTGATTAATACCAGCAACAGGCAACCTGCTTTATTGCAAAGAGCTCTAGTTAGAATGTTTTCTCCCTCTGAGCCAGTATCAGTTTGTAGTAATTTTCAGCATTTGAGCCAAGTATTTGGAATAACAGAACAAGTCTGATCCTTCAGGTTCAACTTTTTTTAAAAATGTTCATTCTAAAGGTAATAACTCTTTGTCATTTGAAGTGTTTCTATTTGAATGCTAAACATTCTGGATCACATTTTGACGTAGAAAGTTGAAGTAAACTGGTGTCACGTGGCCCTCCTCCCAGGCAGCCTAGACATCAGGAGGAACTGTCTGGAGAAACGATTGCAGAAGTGAAGTCTTGGTTGGTTGGTTGTCCCAAAACCACTTTAAAGGAAGGCATTTGCAAGTGTTAGAGGTGGCCCTCTAGAGAGCAGCTGTGCCGTGCCCTTGGTCACCACAAAAGGAGTGCTCTTGATAGGGGCTTTGTGCTGGGATGTTGCCTTGGTGGTTCCCTGGGACCCTGTGCACCAGCACAGTTGACTGAACCCACAGGCAGCAAATAGGGAGATGGTCCAGGTGTGGGGCCCAGGAGGACAGTCACTGCTCACCCAGGCCTCTCTTTTGAGCCGATGGCATGTAGGATGGATAGAGAAGTAACAGGCAGTGTGATGACACTGGAAGAGTTACCTAGTGAGAGAGAGAGGAGAGGAGTGGACAGGTGAGTTGGGTGACAGCTGGGTGGGAGCAGCAGGGAGGCAGAGAGGTGGCCATTTGTCAGCCCAGCAGAAAACCGGCGGCCCTGGGGACCTGGGGTGCTGCTGTCACCAGGCCCTTCCTGTGCGCTGGCGGGGCTTCTGCCTCCCTCGCTTCTCAGAGTGTACTTACCTGTTCTCATTGGCTGGTTAAACTGAGCATTTCTTCTGAAGGAGCCAAAAGCACACACTGCAGGATGCCCTCGGAGTATGTTGTGTGCAGACTTAATCCACATTAGGCGGACGAGAGGCTGGTGCAGTCAGGTTTGCACGCTGGGGTGAGCTTGCCTGGACAAACAGGTTTTTGTCACTTGCAAATGCAAGGGTCAGGATGATTTTGAAAGAAAGGGAACTTGGCAGGGACATGGTAGAAAGTTCACAACTCCTCCTAGCCATCAAGGGAGGTTTATTCCCATGTCAACCCATGTTTCTGTCTGCATGTCCATTCGTCTACCCATTCACCCATCCTTCACTTGAATCATCTTACTGATATTTTGTTTCCACTGAGACCTAAGCGCTTCCAGGACTTGGCGGTGATTATGAAGATAGACTTGTTGGCCTCCATTCTCAAGAATGGAGAAGGTAGAAGTTTCAGCAGATGCTGAAACTCCTGTATACAGAGCTGTATCCCAGTGAGTGTTCAGTCCGCTCGCCTCCTCAAATACACTGTTGCAATGACTTCCAGCTCCATCCCCCAAGGAACAGTCTCCCACCCGACCCAGCAAAGGACCCCTGGCCTCTGAGTGGGCACCCCACATTCCTGTTCCCTCCCAGAGGTGGCCCGGCTCCGATGGTGACCCCTGCCAGGGACCGTGGAGTTCGAATGCACACAGGGATAGCCAAATAGTCTCAGCAGCATAACAGGCTCAGGCGCTGATTTATTTTGACATAATACTATTCATTATTTTGATGTAATTTCACACATACAGAAAAGTAGCAAGAATAGTACAAAGAGCTCCCTTATGTCTCAGCTCCAGTTCATGCTGGCTTGATTATTGATATTTTAAAATACACTGTAATGTCTGGTACTGGCAGGTGAGTGATGCTCTCCTCCCCTCAGACACTTTGTAGGTTTTTCTTTTTTCCTCACAGTGTATTTCTCTAGATGAGATTTAAATCACTTCTTCAGGTTTCAGAAGAGTTCATTGAGATTTTTATGTGATTTATTTTTAATCCACATATTAAATTGGGAAGGCTCTTAGAGTACTAACTTTTCCCATCCAAAAAAATAGACTCTCTCTCCATTTAGTCAGTGTGTCTAAAGTTATTGTAGCTTCAACATATAGAGCCTACAAATTCTGTTAAAGTTATTTCCACCTATTTTTTAATTTAGTTCTTGTGAAAAGTGTTTTTCTCCTATTATCTTTTCTAAGCACTATTGCTAGTATTTAGGGAAATTATTTATAAATGTATATCATTATCCTGTTTAATCACTTCACTGTATTGTTATGAACTTTAACAATATTTCAGGCCTATAGTTTTTCTGGGTATAATCACATGTAATGACAATTTTATCCTTTTCAGTAGCTGTGCAGGCCCTTCCTGTTCCACACCTGTAATGGGAGATCAAGGTTAAAAATAAGCTCTGCTTCATACTCTTAATTAAATACTATCAAACTTTTTTAGGCTTCAGTTTTGATACCTGTAAAATAGAAAAATGGTAGTATCTACTTGATGGAGTTGCAAGGGTTAAAGGAGAGAGTGCATGAGCCTATATATAGTAAGCACTTAAAAATGATCCTTTTTAGTTACTGTGTTGGTCTGAACTTACAAGACAGTACTACTTAATAGGGTGTTCTTGGCGGGTCTTAATTTTTAAGGTGATGCCTCCAGTGTTTATCTTATGCATCATTGATTTGTTGGCCTGAGTGGATTGGCATGTTCAGAAGAGACACGTGTTGTTGGCCTGCTCCAGGATTTCCCCAATCATTAGTGGTAGATGTTGAATTTTGTCCATGCCCTCATGTCAGCTCTTGGAATCATCCCATGGAAGTTTGTATTTGACCTATGGATGTGATCTCCTAAGGTCACCCTCAAATTAATCTATGGATTTCTCCAAGCTAAAATGCCTTTATAGTTCAGGAATAAATAAAGCCCTTTTGGTCATGGCAGATTATTCTTTAATATACAAGTAAATGCTGTTCATATTTTCAAATCCTTCATCTGTTATTTAGTTTATTAGGAATTCCTCTTGGCTTTCGCCACCTGAGCGTTTCATAACTATAACTTTATGTCTTCATGCTAGTGTTTGATGGAAGTGCTGGCGAGACCATGATCAGGTTGAGAGCCTGGAAATGGATTAAAGGAACCCCAAATTCCAATCGGAACCTCAGCTACAGTTGATTACTCCATGTTGCACACTTTAGTAACTGAAAGGCCATAGTGAGCAGACTTGGAACTTTGCTTTGTTTGAACAACTTTGACCTGCAAAGTGTTCAGTGTTGAGTAATGAAGGTTAATCATACAGAGACCTTACATAGATGTATCTTTTAAGATGCTTCTGGCTGCTAGGAAAAGAAAACTTGCCTTATCCTAGCTTAAAATCAGTGACCATGTCCCATGTGAGAAGCCCAGGGAGATCCCATTCCCTGGCTCTCTCAGTTCTAGCCTCCACTGTGTATCTGCTTGCCCTGGGCAGGACTCCCCAGGCATCACACCAGACTCGATCTCCACACATCTTGCTTTTTCTAGAAGTCCCTAGCAGGGGGACTCTCACTTCTCATGGCCAAAAGCAGTGCACAGCCAAGGGCTGGGCAGTGGGGTCAACTGGGATGATCTTGCTTGCTTTATAACCAGTGTCTTCTCCTGAAGAGGAGGGAGGAGACTGAACACAATGGGGCTTCTCCTGGTGAAGGAGAGTGGGGGGAATGGGTGTGGAGTGAGCTAGCACCATGTCTGCTGTGCCATGAACAGTAAAGCAGGACTGCTGATTGTGAGAGGTCAGGGAGAGGGATCCCCACAGAGCCCTCAGAGGATAGCGAGGAATCAGGGCCCTTGTTGGGGTTCTGCTCATAGGCCTGGAATTTTAGTTTATACCATTGCTGGTATAAGGAACAACCCATCAGCCTGGTGCCTTGGGCTTTCCCACAGCTACTTTCCATTATGAGTTTCTCTATCAGGAAGAGTTACACGGAACCAGTGCTTGAGTAGGCCAAGTGCCCTGAGAAGTTAGAGCCTCGAATGGAAGTTGATCCAGCCATAGAGAAAGCTTATGCTAAAAATGACTGTAGGCCACGGCCAGCCTGGCCTGGGGATACCGACTCCCCTCCTCATCAGAGTCAGAACATGATGCCACAGCCCTAGAAGCAATGCCACAGACCCTGCTCTTCTTGGCCAAATGCATCTTCCCACAGTAGGTAGCTCCAGAGAAGGACGGTCCATGAGTCCGGTCTGTGAAGGGTGGCTGTGCATTCCCAACCTTAGAGGTTTTGCATTGTAAACAGTAGTCTGAACTTTTGGTCTTTGACATACTGCATATCCACTGAGGGAAACCTATTCCCTGGCTTTTGGGGAAGAACTCAGAGGTACGTTTCAAGCTAAGGGAATTTAATCCACGAACATTAAGATGTCTCGCTGGATTTGGCTCTTAACATCTGTAGCTGCAAAAAACACATAATGTCCTTGGAAGGTACAACTTTGATGGGTTTCCTCTAAATGGATCCCTCCTCCTTACCGCCCTAGATACTCTTCTCAGATGTTTGCCTTGTGCCACTGTGAGCAGACACCCCCAGGGCCACAGCATGATGCCCTGGGGCCAGACAGGTTTGAGAGCTTGGTCTCCTTCCACAGGGGCTATAGGCTTTCGAATAAGACTATATGAATAAAAAAATAGTTCTTCAAAAATCACTCCCTTAGAATATAAATGTTAGAGCCATATTCATGTATAAAAATCCCATTTTACAAAATGCCATTTTAATAAAAATTGTTCTGAGAGGATGGTGTCTGAGTGACTCTACATATTCAAATTATCCAGTTACCATAAAGTTTTTATTGGTGCCTTTAAATTTGGAAAGGAATTTGTAAGAAATAAGTCTCCTAAACTCCTGCTTATCTTATTTTTTTCCAACTCAGGTGCTGCTACATATAAATGACTACCAAGGAATGAATATGTATGATATGCTAAGCATGATGCTGAGGCTGGACAGGAAAAACCACACAAGGAGGCTGGGAACTCTCTTTCCAATACTGATGAACCTAAAATAGGTTGTGTTTAGCCTTCCAAAATACCAGGCATGTCCAGACATTTTTCCTAAAAATATTACTTTGTTTCCCAATGATGAGATGTAGGAGGAAGGCCATATAAAATGACTTTCATGAATATCATTTGGCACCTAGATAGGCTCCCTTGCCACAAGCACCCTGCTTAGAGCTCAGGAGAGTTGAAATTGGCTCGCATGGCAGAGCTGGGTGCTGCCAAGCCCACAAGATCTGGGGGAGCCTAGGGCTGCCCTGATATGTGCTGATGGCCTGGGAAGTGTGGGCATGGGCTCATCCACAGCTGAAGACCACTGGGGCCATTTCTCCATCCTGTACTTTGACTTTTGAAGCTGAGTCCATAGTCAGCAGTGGCTTTCTGAATTGGGGCTCCAGTTTCAGAAACCGCCCCCCACCTCACTATACCAAAGACCATGTGGCATATAAAGAAATTCAGAAAGCAAATGAATGACCAAACAAAACGCTAGAGAACAAAGTGGTGGTTGCCAGAGGGAGGTAGGGTAGGGGGGACAGATGAAATCGGTGAAGGGGAGTAAGAGGGACAAACTCCCATTATAAAGTAAATAAGTCATGGGGTTGTAAAGTATAGCATGGGGAATATAGTCAGTAATATTGTAATAACTTTGTGTGGTGACAGATTGGTGACTACACTTATTGTGGTGAGCACTGAGTAATGCATAGAATCTTCAAATCACTATGTGTACACCTGAAACTAATATTTCAATAAAAAATAATAAATGTTTTAAAAAAGAGAAAAAAGAAAAAAATTCAGAAAACAGCCATTTCTTGTAAGAGAACTATAACAGCTTCCCCCTCCATCCCCTCACTCCCCCCCAACCCTACCCTCAGGAGGCAGTGAAGAGAAAAGGGCAATGAATTACCCTAGGGTAGAGTAAGTCATGACCAAACTCAGCTCTTCAGAGTTGGGGGCACCCATTCAGCTGGAGATGTTAGGCTGACTTCAGAAATGAAATCCTGTTTCTTCCCCCCTAGGTGTATAAGATTATTGCTCTCCTCCATTAAATACTATATACATTAGTCTCAAAGTTGGTTTTGTTTTGTGTTCATACTTGGGTGGACTGCTGGGGCCACTGAACTTCATGCTCCATGCTCTACCTTCCGTGTCCCCTAACCACACACACACACACACACACACACACACACACACACACACACACACACACACACACATGTCTGGTGCACGCTGACTCCTCTCTCTGGAACACTCCTTGAATTTTGCAGGATTGAAGGATTTGCATGCAAAAATGTGAGCTTCTGAGATCCACATTAGTGCCCTCGTGGGTCAGGGCTCCTCTTTGCCACATATCACGGTCTGAGGACAGTGATGAAAGAGGCCGTCTGTCTGAGCTGCCCACAGCCCAGGTCCCTCCTCCATGGCATCATTTTGGAGAGTCATTTTGACTCTCCATTTTTGACAGTCATTTTGGAGAGACTTGGTAAAAGAAACAAAGGAGAAAAAAGGAACAAAAGAAATGAAATTTCACACCAAGAAGATTTGGTGGAGAGATTTTCCAAAAAGGTCTGCATTGCAGAGAAGCTGGGAGGGAGTTATCCCTTGTCCCACGTTCTGGCCTTTGACCAATTTAATGCAGGAGAAGAATTACCTACAAGAATGGGTTTCATAGCTGATGGAAATGCCTCTGTGTATTTGCTATAGCATGTACTCCACAGATGGTAGCACTTCAAGTATTCATGGACTGGCAAATCTAAGTTGCCATATGTAAAATATGTGTATATATTATAGGATCTAAAATTTGTCCCTACCTCCCCCCCCTTTTTAAAAAATATTTACTTATTTATTTTTAGAGAGAGAGAGGGTGGGCATGCAGGGGGAGGGTCAGAGGGGGAGAATCTCTAGCAGATTCCCTGCTGAGTGTGGAGCCCATGGGGGGTGGGGAGGGCTCGATCTCACGACCCCGAGATCACAACCTGAGCTGGAACCAAGAGTCAGATGTTCAACCGACTGAGCCACCCAGGCACCCCCTACCTCCCTTTTAAAACATATATCTTACCAGTTAAGGTTTGTGTCACAGTCTTTTAGTAACTTGAGCTCAGAGCTTGGCAGGTGGTTGATGTTGTGGTTGTTTGTGTCTGTGTGCACTTGCTTGTGTGTCCTGACTACACCCCAACTCCTCCAGGCAGGACTGCGTTCACTCTTAGAACCTGCCTCTCTTGATGACTGACCCCTTGGGGGTTCTGTCCTCTTCTGTTGACTAAATCCATCTGTAATTGTGATGCATTGGTATTTTTCTAGTAAACACTTTTATGACATTTTATTGGGTAAGGACTCAGGGTAGGAGAAACAGGAGTCGTTGCAGGTGTAAAGCAGGAGGTGGGGTCGTAGGATCTGGAAGTAGAATCAGATGAAGCAAGAAGTAGGAAAGGCAGCCTGGTGTATTTCTGCTGCAGAGACCATGAGAGCAGTGGTATGCATGAGGGGACCTGCAGACGACAGAGGCAGCTGGTGGGACGCAATGTTGAAAGCCTACTGTCAAGGCTTTAAATGCCCCACTAAACTCTTGGGCTTTGTTCTATGGACAAGAGGTGTAAACAGCTTGTGAAATAGTGAATGATCTTCTAAGAGTGTTTTAGAGAGAGTTGTCTGATTCTGATATTGGTAAGGGCAAAGTGATTGCAAGCTTTCGTTTACTTTAATAAAATGCATGATGCTTTTTATCCTCTGCAGAAAGAGGAGGGAGCCATGACCTCATGTATGTATCATCCCCAAGCCTCCGCCATGTTCCTACCCTCTTACCTTCAGCCCAAGGCTCAGGTGCAGCCATGGATTTTCTTCTACTTAACTTGGGAGCTATTATGCAGCCCTCATTGATGGGACATCTCCCTCTTCTCCTCTATGTCCTCCCATTCTTCAGGCTGCATTCCTACCTGTTTCAGTTGTCATTGATCACAACCGTGCACTCATTTTTCTCCCTTCCCTCTCTATCAACCATCCCCAGCGTCGTTGCTCTCCTCCAAGTTTCTCCTTTCAAGCATGTCCCCCAAACATGGGCAAACACCCACAAAAGCATGCACAGAGTAGCTCCTTGGGGCTCCATTGACATTTGAGTTGGAAGCAACCTGCCAGGATACGGGGTAAAACAGTTGCAACCTGCAAAAGTGTTTCCAATGTAAGGGAGAGCAAATCTGCACCTCTGTAGGGGCTACATCTATGCTGGAACCCACCCAGGAAGACTTGTCAGGGCAGAATTGTTGGGATATTTCCACAGGATCAAGGTAGTGGGGGGTGTGGCTCTTGACTAGGGCTGCAGGTGCTGCTGGAAACACATGAGATTGTGTAGAATCAGCTGGAGGAGGGTTGGGAGCCATGGAAAAATCAGTGGTGTGAGGGTGGGTGGGTGGGGGGTGTGCACATGGGGAAATGGAACACATTTCAAATGCAGCCCTGTTGCAGGGTCTCTGATCTAGAACTACAGTTTTTCAGGTAGGACCTTATTGTTAAAGAGACAGTGAGGAGGCACCTGAGGAGTCTAGGTGTGATATATACAGATGGACAGGTGAAGAAACACTGAAGGTAGTCCAGGTGTGACATGCAGATAGCTGGACCAGAGTCTAGGGCATTGTCAAAAAGCCTATGCCCAACTCCATTTCAAAGCTGTTAGGTGCTCTGGAAGCAACAAGAGTGTACATGCACCTCAGATCCATGGTTTTCCAGAAGAACTGGTGGTGTGGAAAAGCCATGGATTAAAAAAAATAAAAGGTTATTGACCAGGGCTTTTTAAAAAACCTGGGTCATTCTCTTATGAGACCTTTAGAGACCCTCCCCTGCGCCGTGTTTCAGGCTCAACTTTCTGGATGCTACCACTGTTGGTAGTTACTGGAAGAGCCTCATTGATCGTGAACATTGAGAAAGTCCCCTACCTCCACACTTTCTTTGTTTATCCATTTTTCAGGATCTCACATTTTTGACTTTTTGGTATCTTAGGGCCTGCCTACCATGCTGGGTCTCAACCCTGGTGGACACCTGGGCATCCTCCTCAACAGGGGATCGGTGAGTCTTACCTGTTGGGATGTTGTGAACCTTTATATTATGAGAAATTACCCACAAAGAAAAATAAGCAATCTGTCTCTCTGAAAATGATTGAACTTTGTGAAAGTGTGTAAGTATCTATTTCTGGAATCCCAGCAAGAGGTCTAGAAAAATATTCTAAAATGTCAGAAATCAATTATTAGAGTTTAGGAATATCAGTCAGTGCTACCTAAATTAGAAAGACTGAACAATCCAGGCCCTTTAACATGAAGATCTCACCTTCTCCTTTTAGAGGTGAACACTATTCTTCGATTCTGGGCACAGAGAAGACTGCCTCTCTCAGCCCCCTCCCAGTTTGAAGAGAGTTCAGGGAAATGGGCTGAGAGTAAGTGAGGCATGTCACTTCCCAGGCTGAGGCTGTACAAAACCCATACTGGATTCTGTAGTCTTGCTTCCCTTATCTTGGCAACCAAGAAAGCCAGCCCTTAGAAATAAGAGATAAAAATGGGGCCTGGAAGAGGACACCAGGGGACAGGAGGACACAGGACACAAGGTGGCCTTTAGGAATATTGCCATGTTTATGAACAGAGGCAGTCCCATAGGGCCAATGAGAGGGTCCCTCAACTGGTTCCCTTTCCTAAAGCCAAGTTAGATGAAGCTCCAAAATGTGTGCATGCTGGAAGAAGGGAATATTTTTATTTCCCATTTGGATATTTCCTAAACTGTTGCACTAACTGATTTGCCCTTTTGCTACAGGACCTGAGAAAAGGGCTTGATGAGAGATGGGGTGATAGTTTGGCTCAGTAGGAAGAGGAGCAAGGATCTCCCTCAGAGTAAGGGAGTTGAAGTCATGGAGGCAGGTGAGACAGAGATTGCAGGTTTGCTGGTGATCACCTCAGTGTTGGAAAAGTAGGTAGATCTAAAAGTAGGTAGAGCATTTTTGCAAGGTGCCACTAGGCAGAGACAGCTGAAGGGCACATCATATCTTGCCAGGGAACACTTTATACATAGGGAAGCTGCTGCTAAGGATTCAGTTGTCATGGGTCTTGTTGGAGACCCATCCTCATCAATTCTACAGAAAACGAACTAATTTCAGACAATTATAATCAATAAAAACACAGCAACTGTCTCTTCCTCACCATGTTCTTGCTTATATAATGGATTAGCTGTTATAACTAACGCAGCACACTCAACATGAGCAGAACCACATAAGGAAATATCATTTTTCAACCTCTTCCTCCTCTTTCCAGCAACAGAGGGGCAAGCAGTTGAAAGGGGTGAGTGTATGCAAAGATGCAGCAGAAACTGCATTCCTGCCCCTCCACCAACAGGAGCTGTGCATTCAGCAGGACAGTGCTGGGTCATTTTAATGGACTATGAGATTGATATGTTGGCCAGGTTGTTTTAATAGTTGAAAGTGACTAAAAACTAGAGAATTATACTGAAACCCCAATAAAGGAACTAATTGGAGAGAAAGGGGGAACTTGATGGTAGAAATTAATGTAAGAACAGTTTCTGGAAAAGTATCATCTATATATGTATTTCAATGGAATTCCTCAATCAAACCTATTACTTGTTTTATTTATCTGTCTATTATCATCTATCTATCTATCTATCTATCTATCTATCTATCTATCTATCTATCTATCTATTCAGTGTTCTCCACAGTAGATTGTAAGCATCCTGAGATTAAAGAACAAGTCTGTTTTATTCACTAAAGTATATCTAAATCTCAGCCAGTACTGGTACTAGGTGAAACCTGATACATATTTGCTGCATAAATGCTATGAAATTCTTCTCTGGATCTTTCCTGTCCCTACTAATGATTACTACAAATTATGAAAATGGGTATAGTTTTGCTAACTTCACTGGAAACAACAAAAATAGATACTAAAATGTATTGAACTCTCAGGTGCTAGGCACTGTGATAGGTGCTTTATGTGAACTGGCCCATCTGTATCCCACAAATATGCTGAGGCAGGTGTGAGTCTTACCTTACAGATGAGAGAAGTAGAGCTAAGAGAGGTAATGGTGTAGCAAGTCACAAGGGCAAAGTCAGGATTTAAACTCAAGTCCCCATGCTCTTAACCCCCTCTTTATATCTGGAATATTCATCAATCACTTTCTCGTTTTTATTGTTTTTATTTTAATGAAACTCATTATATTTTCTCTTGAAAACATTATGTTTATAGAATTTTGGATTATTTTAGATGAAATAAAAAATCAAATATACTCCCTTTCCTCTTAAAAGTAGAGTAAGAGGGGCGCCTGGGTGGCTCAGTTGGTTAAGTGTTTGCCTTTGGCTCAGGTCATGATTCCAGGGTCCTGGGATGGGGCCCTGCATTGGTCTCCCTGCTTGGCAGGGGGCCTGCTTCTCCCTCTCCCTCTGCTGTTCCCCCTGCTTGTGCTCTTTCACTCTCTTTGTCAAATAAATAAATAAAATCTTAAAAAAAAAGTAGAGTAGGAGTTCTGCCTTTGAAATGTTGACTTCTATGGGAATTGACTTTTGTATTAATTACATATTGCTGCACAACAATATTACCACAAACTCAGCAGGTTGAAAAAACACCTTTATTACATCTCAGTTTCTGTGGGTCAAGCATCTGGGCACAGCTTAGCTGTGCCTTCTGCTTTGGAGTTTTACAAAGTTGCAGTTCGGTGTTGACCAGACCAGTTGTCTTGTCTGAAGTTTGACTGGGGAAGTATCCATTTTCAAACTCACATGATTTTTGGAAAAGTCCAGTTCCTTGCATGCTGCTGACTTGAGTGCTTCAATTTCTTGCTGGCTTTTGGCCAGAGGCCATCCTCAGTTCCTTGACGTGTGGTCCTCTCCAACTGGTAGCTCACAATATAGCAACTTGTTTTGGCAAAGCCATCAAGGTTTCTTTGGGAGATGAGCATTACGATCTTATGTAACACAGTCACATACATGTAATCACATAAAGCCTGTCGCCTTTGCTACATTCTATTGGTTAGAAGGAAGCCACAGGTGCTATCTACACTCAAGGGCATGAACATCAGGATGTGGAAGTCATGGAGGCCACCTGAGAGTCGTGCTGCCACACTCTCCCACCATAGACAACTAGAAAATCAGACATAATATAGGAATCCAGCTCTTTCAAACATTGGACAACAGCCAGTGCAGGAGTGTGATGCCTGGGACAAAGAAGCGAGGTACACCCTGTGGTTGTCTTGGCTGACTGCCTGGAGGTAGTTACTAGGACACAGTAGATAGACAAGTCATTCTACTCAACTGAAGAGAAAGATGAGCATTCATAGGGATCAAAGTTGCTAGGATTTGTGGGCGAAATACCAAAAAGGAGGGACTTAAACAGAGCAAACTCTGAGGACCTAAAGAGGAGTCCCTTCAAGTCTTAGGCTGAATACTGGTTTGGACAGGCACAGGGTACCTCTCCATAGGGCTGAAAAGCAGTCAGCCAAATGACTCCCAGAGCTCGCACAGGGCTGGGAAGAGTCTGTGTTACCTCTTGCAGGAGGGAGAGAGCTTATCATACATGGAAAATCAGACGGAGTCCTCAGCAGGTTCACACCTTAGTTGACTGAACTAAGTTAGTTGACTAAACTTCGCTCTAGGCTAAAGGCTGCTCCAGATTGCCCTAACAAGGTTTAAAAGCAAGCTTTAAAATTTCCTAGGTAACCTCTGTGCCTACTTCCTTTGAAAGAATGCAGAGAAATTCAGTAAATGGCAACATAAAAGTCACAACGTCTGGCGTCCAATTAAAAAAACTCACAAAACATGCAAAGACAAAAAAAAAATATGACCTACAACGAGGGAAAAATCCGTTTAATGAAAACAATCCCAGAAATGATAAAATGAGAGTATTAGCGGACGAGGATGTTAAAGCAGCTATTATAATATACTGTAATGCTCAGAATGTAGATGAAAACATGGATGTGATGGGGAGAGGAATCAAAGATATTAAGAAAGACCAGATGGAACTTCTGGAGATTAAAAAAATAATAATATTGGAAAGGGAATAAACACTTGATTGGATTAACAGCACACGAGACACTTCAGAAGAAAATAACAGGGGTCCTGAGTACACAGCAATAGAAAGTATACAGAATGAACCACACAGAGAGAAAAAACTGAAAAAAGCCTCAGGAATTTGTGGGATAATATCAAGTGCTCTAACATATGGGCAATTAAAATATGAGGAGAAGGACTACCAAATAAGAAACAATGGCTACACATTTTCCACACTTGATGAAAACCATAAAACCATAGATCAAAGAAACTCAATGAGCCTCAACATAAAAAACATAAAAAGCACAAATAGCCCTATACCTATGAAAGAAATTGAATTTATAGATGAAAACATTCCAATAGAGAACAGAAAACTCTCAATCCAAGCGTCTTCACTGGTGAAATATACCAAAATTTAAGGGCAAAAAAATATCAAGGTATACCAATTCCAACCAACTCATTTTCAGAGGCCAGAATTACCATGACACCACAACGAGAAATAGTATTACGAGGAAAAAAGAAAAGGAAAGACAACTATAGCCCAGTGTTCTTCATATACATGGATGTAAAAATTTTAACAAAATTTTAGCAAATTAAATTCAACAATATATAAAAAGGATAACAAATGGGGTTTATTGCAGAAATTCAAAGTGGATTTAACATTCAAAAATCAATCAGTGGAATTCACCAAATTTACAGACTAAAAGACTAAAAGAGGATGAATGAAAAACATATTTTCATTATATGTGAAAAACATAATTTCAATATAAGCAAAGAAAGAATTTGACAAAACCCAATGCCTAATCACATAAAAATTCCTGGCAAACTATGCAAAGATAGAAACTTCCTCAATTTGGTAAGGGATACTTATTAAAAACTTTCCATGGACACTATACTAAATGGTGACAAACAAAATGCTTTTCCCCTAAGATTAGGAAGAAAACATTGATGTCTGTTCTATTCAGTATTGTAAGAGTCCCAGTCCATATAGTATGGCAAGAAAAAAAGGAAGTATATAGGTTGGAAAACACAATGTAAAATTTTAGTTATTCACAGGTGACATCATCATCACCATGTAGAAAATCTGAAGAAATGTATAAAAACCCCTAGAATTAATTAATGAGACTAATAATATCACAGAATACAAGGTCAATATAAAAATGCATTTCTTTATGCTAGCAAACAACAACTGAAAAATGAAATCTAAAATAGTTTAAAAATACTTTACTTTAAAAGCTCAACAAAGTGGCACCTGGGTGGCTCAGTCGTTAAGCCTCTACCTTCGGCTCAGGTCATAATCCCAGGGTCCTGGGATGGAGCCCCGCATCGGGCTCCCTGCTCGGCAGGAAGCCTGCTTCTCCCTCTCCCGCTCCCCCCGCTTGTGTTCCCCCTCTTGCTGTCTCTCTCTCTCTGTCAAATAAATAAATAAAATCTTTAAAAAAAAAAGCTCAACAAAATACGTGTAAGACTGTACACAAAACCAAAAAACACTGCAAAGCCAAATGGAAGAAGACAAAATTAATGAAGAGATATATCATGATCATGGATAGGGAGATTCAGATGTCAATTCTCCCCAGTTGATCCATAAATTCAATACGATCACAATAGAAATGCTATCAAGCTTTGTTGTAGAAATTGACAAGCTGTTATTTATTTATCTATCTATTTATCCATTTGGGGGGGTGGGGAAGGACAGAGGGAGAGGGAGAGAGAGAGAATCTTAAACAGGTTCCATGTCCCATGTGGGGCTCGATTCCATGACCTTGAGATCATGACTTGAGCCAAAATGAAGAGTTGGACACTTAAATAAATGACTGAGCTACCACGGTGCCCCGACAAGCTGATTTTAAAATGAGCACTGGGTGTTATACACAACTAATGAATCATTGAACCTTATATCAAAAACTAATGATTTATTATATATTGGCTAATTGAATTTAAATTAAAAAAATGTACATGTAAAGGGCCTAGAAGAACTGAAACCATTTTGAAAGAATGAACCAAGTTGGAGGACTTAACAGTACTTGGTTTAAAGACAGTAACCAAGTCAGTGTTGTACTGGCATGAAAATCACTGGACAAACCGGGAGAACAGAATAGAGTCCAGAAATAGGGTTTGGCTGAATATGCCTGGGAGAATATTAATAAAGGGCCACGTCACTAAAAGGGAGCTGGGAGGGCAGAGAGGGGAGGCCAGCAGGGGGAGCCATATCACCTAATGTCGATGATAATTTGCGTTGTCAGTTCCAGACTCCAACAGAATCATCAGCAGGAAAGAATCACCAATTACAGGTCCCAACAGGAAAAGATGTATGCTGCATCTCCTACCCCAGCAACTCAGCCAATGAGAAACCGTCATTATTCTGAACTCCTGCTTTTCTCTAAGGGATTTTCTTTCAGAATAACCCTCCCCAACTTCCTCCTTCTCCATAAAATATTCCTCTCCTTTGTTTGTTGGACTTGTCTATGGTTTTGCTGTAGCTTCTGTGACCTGAATTGCAATTCTCTGCTATTCCTGAATAAACTAATTTTTGCTGGTAAAATAACGGCCTGTTTTATTTCGAAGGTTAACAAAACTAAACAAATGATGCCTACTTTGGGAGATTAAAATAAAAGCAAGACACAATGAAAATATCAGATGCGGTAGAGTGTGGTTTGCGTGGATCGTGATGTGAGTTTGTGTTCTAAGGTCCTTGCTTTACTTGGGAGGAGGGGAAAGATACTGCTTAACTTTTCAGTTTTGTAAGTTAAATATTCCTGGTGAAATATTTATGTAACTTTTAAAAAAGATTTTATTTATTTATTTGAAAGAGAGAGAGAGCACAAGCAGGGAGGAGGGGCAGAAGGAGAGGGAGAAGCAGGCTCTGCATTGGCAGGGAGCCTGATGCAGGGCTTGATCCCAGGACCCTGGGATCATGACCTGAGCCGAAGGCAGACCCTTAACAGAGTGAGCCATCCAGGCGCCCCTAGGGTAACTCTTAAGAAAAAAGCCAAGCCATGAATGTAGAGGTGAGAGGTAAGTAAGTTGAAAACCCACCTCTGTCATGCATAAATACTGTGACTTAGTGTCTGCATGTGTGTTGATGCCTACTTCATAGGTTGTTGAAAGTGTTCAGTGAGACCAGCTAAGGGGGAGGGTTCTGCTCAGAACCTGGCTCATGCTCAGCGCCCAGTAAATGCGGATCCACTGGCCAGTTTCCTGGTAGTAGCTGTGGCTTTCTTTGCACAAGCCCAAGGCTGCTTTCTGAGTTGCCAAGGTCCTTCCAGGATTCCTTGGTAGATGAAAGCAGAGTGCTGATTCTCCCAGCCCTGCCAAATTTATTGTCGTGTGTGTTTGTGTGTGTGTGTGTGTGTGTGTGTGTGTGCATGCGCACTCCTGTCCCTCCAGGCATGACTGTTGCATCTGGAAGGCACCAAACTGCACTCATTCCCCATAGAGCACACAGTAGAACCATTGATAGGTTCGAGTCCCAGCACCTAACAGTGTCTCCTACACATAGTTGTGGCTTGATAAATACTGCTGGTTATTGCTTATCTGTCAATCAGTCCTCTCCAAGAGTTTTAGAGGATTTCAAAATAAGAAAAAAAAATGAAGGGCACAAAGCAGTTGGATTTCTAGAGGCAGTGAAAGGTGCCTTGAGTTGCTTAGTAACCTCACACTGTTCTATTTATACAACACATGGCCCGGGATCTGTGGTTCTGTGCCGTTCCATTAGGATGCAGAGAAGTCCCAGGGAGTCTGAGTTTTACAAAGTGAAGAGTCTGACTAACGTGAAGGGTTGTTGAAAGTCAACATACAATTAAAATCTCTTTCTTTTTGTTTGGAAATAATTTCATGTTTACAAGATGTTGCAGAAACAAAACTCATGCAAAGAACTTTATAGATAGATTCACCTTTAGCTAATATTTTATTCCATTTGCTTTATCATTATTTGCTTGTGATTTTTCTCTTTCTGTCTCTCTTCACAAACATATACACACATACACATATATTTTTCTGAACCATTTGATGGTATGTTACATACATGTCTCATTGGCCATAAATATTAAAATGTGTATTCCCTAAAAGGGATTTTTTTTCTTATAGAACCACAGTATAATATCAACTAAGTAAGTGTACATTTACTTTTCTATGATTTATTGTCCACATTTTTGGTTGACTTAATGTCCTTTATTGCAACTTTTCCCCTTCAGTACTGGATCTAGATTGGGGTCAGGAATTGCCTTTCGCTGGCATGTTAATGTGTAATTTAAAAAAATAAACTATGGAGGGAAGCAGATGACTCTTTTTTTAAATTTAAAAATTAAATCCATGACTATCCAAGATTTGGGGCATAGAATTCTGTCTAAAATTTGCTGTCTTGGCATAAAAAGGGATTAGTATATAAGAAAACAAGTTTGTAGGTGATGGAGAAACAGTGACAGAATTATTCCCTCTGGTGATTATAACAGTCATTCCTAAAGGGCTTGATGAACTTTAAAAATAAGGTCTTAGGGGTGCCTGGGTGGCTCAGTCATTAAGCATCTGCCTTTGGCTCAGGTCATGATCTTGGGGTCCTGGGATCGAGCCCCGCATCGGGCTCCCTGCTCATCAGGAAGCCTGCTCCTCCCTCTCCCACTCCCCTTGCTTGTGTTCCTTCTCTTGCTGTCTCTCTCTCTCTGTCAAGAGAGATAAATACATAAATACAACCTCATTGTATTTATTTAAATACAATCTTAAAAAAAAAAAAGGGTCTTAGACACTATCCTCCAAAACTCAGATTTAATAGATTTGGTTTCAGGCCCAGGAAACTGGGTTTCTGGTTTTTTTTGTTTGTTTTTGTTGTTGTAGTTGTTGTTTAGACTTGCTGGGTGATTACAACCTTTCAGCAGGTTCTGGAACACAAGGAGAGATATGCACGGTCACAGAGGGCAAGCCTGACTCTCACTATGGGGTGTGAAGACTACTGTTAAAAGCCCGAAGACACAGATGTAGTAAAAAGAAGGGCCAAAAGCACCCCGATGTTCATAGCAGCAATGTCTGCAATAGCTAGACTGTGGAAAGAGCCGAGATGCCCTTCAACAGATGAATGGATAGAGAAGATGTGGTCCATATATACAATGGACTATTACTCAGCCATCAGAAAGGATGAATACCCAACTTTTACATCAACATGGATGGGACTGGAGGAGATTGTGTGAAGTGAAATAAGTCAAGTAGAGAAAGTCAATTATCATATGGTTTCACTTATTTGTGGAACATAAGGAACAGCATGGAGGACATTAGGAGAAGGAAGGGAAAAATGAAGGGGGAAAAATCGGAGGGAGAGATGAACCATGAGAGACTATGGACTCTGAGAAACAAACTGAGGGTTCTAGAAGGGACGGGGGAGAGGGGATTTGTTTAGCCCGGTGATGGGTATTAAGGAGGGCGCATACTGCATGGAGCACTGGGTGTTATACGAAAACAATGAATCGTGGATCACTACATCAAAAACTAATGATGTACTGTATGGTGACTAACATAACATAATAAAATAAAATTAAAAAAAAAAAAGAAAGAAAGAAAGCCAATCACTGGCTCTGAACAAATTCGATTCCACTCTTGAAAGTCCCCTAGAGGGAGTTGTTGGGGCCAGCTCTGCACCAGCACAGACGTACTGTAGCCCGGTTGGTGACATAATCTTTGAGCAAGCAATGCCGTCAGCGCTAGCTGCTCACGGTTATTCTGAGCTTCAGAGGAGATGAAAGAAGCAAAATGCCCAGATTGAACAGACACTCAATACGTGCTGGGTGACTTGGATTTTGAATACAGGACACTTAAAAGAAATACTGTGCATACAGCATCTTGGATGGTGGCACATGGCCTCAGAGTTCGTCAGCTTCTTGACATCACTCATGTCAACATCTTAGCACTTAATGAAACTGCATATGAAAGGCAGGGCTCAGAAACAAAATATGTTAAATTAGGAAAAAAAATTAGACTAAACTCATGATTATCTGATTCTAAAGCATATATGAAAATGCAAAGGCCCTAGAGCAGCCAAAATAATTTTGAAAAGGAAGACAAATGGGGAGACTGACAGTCCCTGAACTAAAGACTTACTGGAGAATAACCACATCAGGGTGGTCTGGGCATAAGAATAAGTTTAGAAATCAATGGGATTAGAAATCTCTATTCTTAGAGTTAGTATAGAAATAGACCCCAATTGTTTTGTCAGAGTGCAAAGGTAATCCAGTGGAGAAGGGATAGACTTTTCAACAAATGTTACCGAGGCAATTGAATATCCATATGCAAAAAAATGAACTTCCATCTATACCTTGTACCATATAAAAAGATGGACCCAAACCAGATCATATACCTAAATAATAAAACCTAAAACCAACAAATTTCTAAAAGAATGTTTAAAATCTGGTTTGCTTTTCTCTGACAGCCGACACTGCGGGTTCTTCATTTGCATCCCTTGCTACTTCTCACAGTCTTTCCGAGGGAGCTGGACTCAGAGCTTATGTCCCTGAATTGGTTCCTAGAAGGTGGTAAATAAGAGAAAAAGAAGGGCCCCTGACATCCAGAATCTTGGCACAGGAAGGAGAAATGGCTGAGAAGTACATTGAAATATATGGCCTCTGGATGTGGTCTTGGCCCCAAATAAGGTCATAAGCAATAATTTTTCATCCTTTAATGCAGAGCATTGCAAAAGAAATTTGTTAATGTCATCATTAAATATTGAGGTCAATTCACCATTCTAAAATTCTGTGCTAATTTAACATAATCTAATTTGCTAAAAATGACTTTTTCCACATTTCTGGAAATACTGTCTTATCTTTCCCTTTTCAGCATATTTAAGCTTTAATATAAAAAAGCTTCACTTAAACTCACAGTTCTGTCTCTCACATAGCTATTTTAATTTATTCCAACTGTAAGAGGAAATCTCATTTCTCCCTTGATATGGAACACAATGTACACATTTACAGAGGTTGCATTGAATGGTGTTTTATTTTTCAGCAGAGTGGATTAAAGTAAGTAGTAACTCAATGGCCACTGACATTTTCATGAATATAGAATCCCAACTTGACATTATTTTTTGACCCTACAATCGCAATTAATATTGTTTGTCACCAGATGTTTTTACTCTATTATATATAAATATCTATTTATTTTGTTACATTTTTCATAGAAACAGTGGACACAAGCCCCTCCAAGAGGGGATCTATTAGGCCAATGAGCTTCTTTCCTTGTGGGGTGGGCTCACCCAGGAGCTCCGGGCAGTCGGTATCTGTTAAGGCATGGAGACCAATCTCAAGGGGGTGAATCTAGGCTTGTTAAGCTCAGGATATCTTTACTGAGCAACTGCCCTATGTGTGTCCCATTCTAGACAATGGGTACACTGTCTTTAAGTAGCTTACAGTTAGTTCAGTGAGATGAGAACTAGCATTAGGTGAAGCTTACCCATTTTGCTAAGCGCTAGAGGAGAGTGAAGTGGGGCTAGAGCTCCACATTCCTCCTGTTTCTTGATGTGCCTCTGTTTTGTAAAGAGAGCTCTGGCAGTGGAACCCATCTGGCCCAGATCCCTCATGCACTTTGTCCAGGAGAGGGAGTGATTTAGCTAATGGTGAATTTGGGAGGAGAAACTTGGGCCTGTGGATCTCAGATCCTTCCTCCCCATTTAAGCTAACTGTTGGAAAGTCTGCCTCTGTTGGTGCCCATCACTGCCATGAATGGTGGGCGAGTCTGCCAAGATTTGGGGTTTGGTATTGTGAAACTTGCTTGCTGTACCCTCCAACAGCAGCTGTTAGTAATAAAGATGCCACTTGGCCTTATTTTCAGTGGGTTCGGGATCAGATAGGGAAAAAGGGGTATCATTCATAAGAGTCCTCAAAGATAATAGAATGGGAGCACAGAGACGAGGGCCCCTAACCTAGACTGGGGGCCCAGGGAAGACCTTTCAAAGAAAGTGGCCCCCAGAACCAAACGTTGAAGGATAAGGCCTGGGGTCAAGAAGCAGCTCTGTTTGTGTGAGGAACTAACAATGTGAGATTTCTAGAGAGTGAGGTAAAACAGGGAGGTATGTGAGATGAGGTCAGAGAGGCAAACACAGGGAGTGGGATTTGTTTTCCAATGCAACTATTGCTGCCATTTGAGACTCGTAGTTCCCCAAATCCCAGTGGCTTCAATAACCGGATAGATATTGGCAGTTGACAGAGATGAACATTTCCACTATGAGTCAACAGCCCACATGGCTGTCAACTATTGTGCCTTCTGAGTTACATTCATGCTGCAGAGCCGGCACAATGAGAAAGGTGAGTAGCCAGCCTCTGGGATACTGGCACAGCAATATCGGGAGCATTGTGTTCAGGCTCATGAGAAAAGTAGAGAACATCTAGTGATGTGAGAACAGCACCTAAAAGTAGGTCATAGGAAAAGCCATCAAAGAAACTGGGGTAAGTTGGACCCATGCTGTGTTGTCAAGTGATAGATTTTTGGCTCTTTATAAAAAAGGAATTTTTCTATTAGAGTTATATAGAATAAAATGTTGCTGAGAAGTAGAAATTCTAAAATTAGCTATAATGCAATGAGTCCTACTTTGCGGGAGGCACTGTGCTAAGTGCTTTAAATGCTTCAGTCACCTCATCTAAAGCTTAGAATAGCCCTATTGTGAGGTTATGATTGTTAACTTCCTTTGAAAGATGAGGAAATGGGACTGAGAGCAGTTAAGTGACTTACCCAGGTTAATGGGATTTGAACTCAGCTTTAACAACTACTTGGTTGAGACCAGGAAAATCAGGGATAACCACATCTCCAACATGTTCTAAAGTCAAAACAAGCCTCAGATTTTAAAAGATGAACAACTTGAAAATACAATCATGCAGTGAAGCCCTATTTAAAACGAGTGGTATCCCAGTATTTATCACAGGCAAAAGTGGATTTGCTCTGTGTTAAAGTGGAGATATATTGGTACACCTTCTTCCCTGGGCCACCCAATCTGGCTGAACCTCCTGCAACGTCAAAATTTCTTGGGACTCAATGAAGCAGAGTTTGAAAAACTTTGGAATGAGATGATTTTGAATGATCCTGTGGTCAGGGGATGAGAAGGTGGGGCTCAGGTGTGAGAAAGGTGGAAGGCAGCTGCCTTGGTCAGAACCCAATGGCCCATGCAGGGGAAGGCAGCTATTTTAAATTAAACTTTTAATTTTTAGGTAACTGTGAATTCATATACAATTGTAAGAAATAATATAGAGAGACCCTGTGTCCTTTTTGCTCAGTTCTCCCCATGGCCAACATCTTCCAAATTTAGAGTACAATATCAAAACCAGGAGACTGACGTTGATCAAGAACATTTCCATCACAAGAACGTCTCCAATGTTGCCTTTTAATAGCCACATCCATTTCTATCCACTCCCTCCTTAACTGCTGGCAATCACGAATCTCTCCTCCATTCCTTTTATTTTGCATTTCAAGAATGTTGTATAAATGGAATCATATAGTATGTAATCTGTCAAGCTTGGCTCTTTCCACTTAGCACAGTCTCCATACATCCAGTCAGTCAATCCCCAAACACAGCAATTCTGGGTTTTATACTTATTTCCTTGTTCTTTCTTACCCCAAACAAGGTTGACTCTGGCCCCAGCCAATCGAAACTTTCTATTTTCTTCTTTCTTGTTCTTTCATCTATTTTTTTAAAAAGACTTATTTATTTATTTTTAGAGAGAAAGAGAGAGAGCGTGAGCATGCAAGTGGGGGAAGGGGCAGAAGGAGAGGGAGAGAGAATCTAAGGCAGACTCTGTGCTGAGCGCAGAGCCCACCATGGGGTTTGATCTCACGACCCCCGAGATCATGACCTGAGTCAAAACCAGGAATTGGACCCTTAACTGAATGAACCACCCAGGCATCCCCCTTATTCTTTAATCTTTATCCTATAAAAGCTCTCTGCCTTCTGCCCCATTTTGCAGTTCGTTCGCCAAAAGGAGATTGCTCACTTCATAAAGCGTTGCAGTTTTTTTGTATCACCTAACTTGTCTTCTTTGACAATTTTTTAAAGAATCATATGATACAAAATAGTTTTTAATTTTAGTGAAGTCCAATTTATCTATTTTGTCATTTGTTGCTTGCACTTTTTGTATTATATCTAAAAAAACCATTGCCAAATCCAAGGTCGTGAAGATTTACTTTGATGCTTTCTCCTAAGAATGTCATGGTTTTAACTCTTATATTTAGATCTTTGGTCCATTTTGAGTTAATTTTTTATATGATGTGACATAAAGTCCCACTTTATTCTTTGGTGTGTGGTTATCCTGTTATCTCAGCACCATTTGTGGAAGAGACTATTCTTTCTGCACTGAATGCTCTTTGCACTTTTGTTGAAAATTAATTTATCATAGATGTATGGTTTTATTTTTGGAGTCTCAATTCTATTCCATTGATCTATATGTTTATTCACATGTCAGTTCCACACTGTTGTGATTATTTTTTTAATTTAATTTAATTTTATTATGTTATGTTAGTCACCATACAATACATGATTAGTTTTTGATGTAGTGATCCACGATTCATTGTTTTCGTATAACACCCAGTGCTCCATGCAGTACATGCCCCGTTACTGGTATATAACAAGTTTTGAAAACAGGAAGTGTGAGAACTCCAATGTTGTTCTTTTCTCATGATTCTTTTGGTTATTGGGGTTCCTTATAATCTTACATGAATTTTACTATCAGCTTTTCCATTTCTACAAAAAAGGTCATGGAATTTTAATGAGGATTGCATTGGATCTGCCCATTTGCTTTGACGAATATTGCCATTTTAACAATATTTATTTTTCAAACTCATGAAAATGAGCTGTCTTTCCATTTATTTAGATTTTCATTAATTTATTTCAGCAATGTATTGTAGTTTTTAGTGTATAAGTCTTGCATCTGTTTACATTTATTCCTAGCTATTTTCTTCTTTTTTGATGATATTGTAAATGCAATTACTTTCTTATTTTTCTTTTTGGATTGTTCACTGCATAGTGTAGAAATACAATTTATTTTCATGTGTTGATCTTGTAGTCTGTAACTTTGCTAAATTCATTTATTAGCTCTAATCATTTTTTTTGTGTGTGGATTCTAAAGGCTTTATTTTATTTTATTATTTATTATGTTATGTTAATCACCATATGTTACATCATAGTTTTTGATGTAGTGTTCCATGATTCATTGTTTGCATATAACACCCAGTGCTCCATTCAGTACATGCCCTCTTTAATACCCATCACCAGGCTAACGCATCCCCCCACCCCTCTCCACTATAGAACCCTCAGTTTGTTTCTCAGAGTCCATAGTCTCTCATGGTTTGTCTCCCCCTCTGATTCCTCCCCTTCATTTTTCCCTTCCTACTTCTTTTTTTTTTTAACGTATAATGTATTATTTATTTCAGAGGTACAGGTCTGTGATTCAACAGTCTTACACAATTCACAGTGCTCACCATAGCACATACCCTCCCCAATGTCTATCACCCAGCCACCCCATCCCTCTTACCCCCACAACTCCAGCAACCCTCAGTTTGCATCCTGAGATTAAGAATTCCTCATATCAGTGAGGTCATATGATACATGTCTTGCTCTGATTGACTTATTTCGCTCAGCATAATACCCTCCAGTTCCATCCATGTCATTGCAAATGGCAAGATTTCATTCTTTTGATGGCTGCATAATATTCCATTGTATATATATATATATATATATATATATACACATCTTCTTTATCCATTCATCTGTTGAGGGACATCTTGGCTCTTTCCACAGTTTGGCTATTGTGGACATTGCTGCTATAAACATCGGGGTGCACGTACCCCTTTAGATCACTACGTTTGTATCTTTGGGGTAAATACCCAGTAGTGCAATTGCTGGATCCTATGGTAGCTCTATTTTCAACTTTTTGAGGAACCTCCATACTGTTTTCCAGAGTGGCTGCACCAGCTTGCATTCCCACCAACAGTGTAGGAGGGTTCCCCTTTCTCCGCATCCCCGCCAACATCTGTCGTTTCCTGACTTGTTAATTTTAGCCATTCTGACTGGTGTGAGGTGGCATCTCATTGAGGTTTTGATTTGGATTTCCCTGATGCCGAGCAATGTTGAGCACTTTTCATGTGTCTATTGGCCATTTGGATGTCTTCCTTGGAAAAATGTCTGTTCATGTCTTCTGCCCATTTCTTGATTGGATCATTTGTTCTTTGGGTGTTGAGTTTGAGAAGTTCTTTATAGATTTTTGATACCAGCCCTTTATCTGATATGTCATTTGCAAATATTTTCTCCCATTCTGTCGGTTGTCTTTTGGTTTGTTGACTGTTTCTTTTGCTGTGCAAAAGCTTTTTATCTTGATGAAGTCCCAATAGTTCATTTTTGCCCTTGTTTCCCTTGTCTTTAGTGATGTTTCTAGGAATAAGTTGCTGTGACTAAGGTTGAGGAGGTTGCTGCCTGTGTTCTCCTTTAGGATTTTGATGGACTCCTGTCTCACGTTTAGATCTTTCAACCATTTTGAGTCTATTTTTGTGTGTGGTGTAAGGAAATGGTCCAGGTTCATTCTTCTGCATGTAGCTGTCCAGTTTTCCCAACACCATTTGTTGAAGAGACTGTCTTTTTTCCGTTGGACATTCTTTCCTACTTTGTTGAAGATTAGTTGACCATAGAGTTGAGGTCCATTTTTGGGCTCTCTATTCTGTTCCATTGATCTATGTGTCTGTTTTTGTGCCAGTACCATACTGTCTTGATGATTACAGCTTTGTAATAGAGCTTGAAGTCCGGAATTGGGATGCTGCCAGCTTTGCTTTTGTTTTTCAACATTCCTCTGTCTATTTGGGGTCTTTTCTGGTTCCATACAAATTTTAGGATTATTTGTTCCATTTCTTTGAAAAAAGTGGATGGTATTTTGATAGGGATTGCATTAAATGTGTAGACTGCTCTAGGTAGCATTGACATCTTCACAATATTTGTTCTTCCAATCCATGAGCATGGAACGTTTTTACATTTCTTCGTGTCTTCCTCAATTTCTTTCCTGAGTATTTTATAGTTTTCTGAGTACAGATCCTATGCCTCTTTGGTTAGATTTATTCCTAGGTATCTTATGGTTTTGGGTGCAATTGTAAATGGGATCAACTCCTTAATTTCTCTTTCTTCTGTCTTGTTGGTGGTGTATAGGAATGCCACTGATTTCTGTGCATTGGTTTTATATCTTGCCACTTTACTGAATTCCTGTATGAGTTCTAGCAGTTTTGGGGTGGAGTCTTTTGGGTTTTCCACATAAAGTACCATATCATCTGCAAAAAGTGAGAGTTTAACTTCCTCTTTTCTGATTTGGGTGCCTTTTATTTCTTTTTGTTGTCTGATTGCTGTGGTTAGGCCTTCTAATACTATGTTGAATAGCAGTGGTGATAGTGGACATCCCTGCCATGTTCCTGACCTTAAGGGGAAAGCTCTCAGTTTTTCCCCATTGAGAATGATATTCGCTGTGGGTTTTTCATAGATGGCTTTTATGATATTGAGGTATGTACCCTCTATCACTATACTCTGAAGAGTTTTGATCAAGAAAGGATGCTGTACTTTGTCAAATGCATTTTCTGCATCTATTGAGAGGATCATATGGTTCTTGTTCTTTTTTTTATTAATGTATTGTATCACATTGATTGATTTGTGGGTGTTGAACTATCCTTGCAGCCCAGGAATAAATCTCACTTGGTCGTGGTGAATAATCCTTTTAATGTACTGTTGGATCCTATTGGCTAGTATTTTGGTGAGAATTTTTGCATCCATGTTCATCAAGGATATTTGTCTGTAATTCTCCTTTTTGATGGGGTCTTTGTCTGGTTTTGGGATCAAGGTAATGGTGGCCTCATAAAACGGTTTGGAAGTTTTCCTTCCATTTCTATTTTTTGGAACAGTTTCAGAAGAATAGGTATTACTTCTTCTTTAAATGTTTGGTAGAATTCCCCGGGAAACCATCTGGGCCTGGACTCTTGTTTGTTGGGAGATTTTTGATGACTGCTTCAATTTCCTTAGTGGTTATAGGTCCAGGTTTTCTATCTCTTCCTGGTTCAGTTTTGGTAGTTGATACATCTCTAGAAGTGCATCCATTTCTTCCAGATTATCTAATTTGCTGGCATATAGTTGCTCAAAATATGTTCTTATAATTGTTTGTATTTCTTTGGTGTTGGTTGTGATCTCTCCTCTTTCATTCATGATTTTATTTATTTGGGTTCTTTCTCTTTCTTTTTGGATAAGTCTGGCCAGGGTTTAATTATCTTATTAATTCTTTCAAATAACCAGCTCCTACTTTCATTGACCTGTTCTACTGTTCTTTTGGTTTCTATTTCATTGATTTCTGCTCTGATCTTTAATATTTCTCTTCTCCTACTGTGTTTAGGCTTTATTTGCTGTTCTTTCTCCAGCTCCTTTAGATGTAGGGTTAGGTTGTGTATTTGAGACCTTTCTTGTTTCTTGAGAAAGGCTTGTATTGCTATATACTTTCCTCTTAGGACTGCCTTTGGCACCCAAAGATTTTGAACAGTTGTGTTTTCATTTTCATTGGTTTCCATGAATTTTTTAATTCTTCCTTAATTTCCTGGTTGACCCATTCATTCTTTAGTAGGATGCTCTTTAGCCTCCACGTCTTTGAGTTCTTTCCAACTTTCCTCTTGTGATTGAGTTCTAGTTTCAAAGCATTTTGGTCTGAAAATATGCAACGAATGATCCCAATCTTTTGGTACTGGTTGAGACCTGATTTGTGACCTAGGATGTGATCTATTCTGGAGAATGTTCCATGAGCACTAGAGAAGAATGTGTTATCTGTTGCTTTGGGATGGAATGTTTCGAATATACCTGTGAAGTCCATCTCGTCCAGTGTGTCTTTTGAAGTGTTTATTTCCTTGTTGATCTTTTTCTTTGTTGATCTGCCCATTTCAGTCAGGAGGGTGTTAAAGCCCCTACTATTATTGTATTGTTGTCATTGTGTTTCTTTGCTTTTGTTATTAATTGGCTCCTCCCATGTTAGGGACATAGATATTTACAATTGTTAGCTCTTTTTGTTGGATAGACCCTTTAAGTATGATATAGGGTCCTTTCTGGTCTATGTTACTTTTAGGCTCTCTCTTTGCTTAGAGGACCCCTTTCAATATTTCTTGTAGGGCTGGTTTTTGTGTTTGCAAATTCCTTTAGTTTTTGTCTGTCCTGGAAGCTTTTTATCTCTCTTTCTATTTTCAATGACAGCCTAGCTGGATATAGTATTCTTGGCTGCATATTTTTCTCGTTTAGTGCTCTGAATATACCATGCCAGTCCTTTCTGGCCTGCCAGTATTCTGTGGATAGGTCTGTTGCCAATCTAATGTTTCTACCATTGTAGGTTACAGATCTCTTGTCCTGAGCTGCTTTCAGGATTTTCTTTGTCTCTGAGACTCGTAAGTTTTACTATTAGATGTTGGGGTGTTGACCTATATTTATTGATTTTGAGGGGGTTCTCTGTGCATCCTGGATTTTGATGCCTGTTTCCTTCCCCAAATAGGGAAGTTCTCTGCTATTATTTGCTCCAATATACCTTCTGCCCTTCTCTGTCTTTCTTCTTCTTCTGGGATCCCAATTATTCTAATGTTTTTTCGCTTTATGGTATCACTTATCTCTCGAATTCTGCCCTCATGATCCAGTAGTTGTATATCTTTTTTTCTCAGCTTCTTATTTTCCATCATTTGGTCTTCTGTATCACCAATTCTCTCTTCTGACTCATTTATCCTAGCAGTTAGAGCCTCCATTTTTTATTGCACCTCGTTAATAGCCTTTTTGATTTTGACTTGGTTAAATTTTAGTTCTTTTATTTCTCCAGAAAGGGTTTCTCTAATATCTTCCATGCTTTTTTCAAGCCCAGCCAATATCTTTAAAATTGTCATTCTGAACTCAAGTTCTGACATCCTATTAATGTCCATATTGATTTGGTCCCTGGCTGTTGGTACTGCCTCTTGTTCTTTTTTTTTTTGAGGTTAATTTTTTCCATCTTGTCATTTTGTCCAGAGGACAATAGGTGAATGAGAAAACAAAATGCTAACATGGTAACAATGACCCCAGAAAAATATACACTAAACAAATCCGAAGAGACCTGAAACTGGGGGAAAAGAAAGGGAAAGAAAGTAAAAAGAAAAGATAAAAAAAAAGAATATGATCAAATATGATCAGGCTGGTGCATAGATCAGTGCCACACACTAGATTTTGGGCGTATTTTCGTCTGTTAGAAAAAAGTGCCTCCCAAAATTTTAAAGAAAGGAAAACTTATATATATACAAAAATAAGGGTAAATACGATGAAGGGATGGAATATGACTGTAAAGATGAAAATTATAAAAGATTTTATAAAAGGAATTAATAAGATAAGAAGTTGGTTGAAAAAAGAAAGAAGAGGAATAAAAAAAAGAGAAATAGGAGAGAATATGATCAGGCAGGTGACTAGAACAAAGCCATACACTAGAGATTTAGGGTATATTTTGGTCTGTTAGAAGAAACTGTATCCCAAAATTTTAAAGAGAGAACAACTTATATATATACCAAAGCTAAGGTTAACTACCATGAAGGGATAGAATATGACTCTAAAAATGAAAATAAAAAAGATTTTTGAAAAAGGGATTGATAAGATGTTGGTTGAAAAAGGGAAGAAAAATTTAAAACAAAGAGAAAAAGAAAAAAAGAAAATTAAAAAAATTAACTTTGAAAGACTAAAGAATCATAGGAAAAAAAATCATGAATTCTATGTGGTGTATTCCCCTAGTGCTGGAGTTCTGCCGTTCTCATTCATCAGTAAGCTTGGTGTTGGTGGGCTATTCTTGCTGATCTCTTGGGGGAGGGGCCTGTCATAGTGGTTCTCAAATGTCTTTGCCAGAGGCCAAATTGCCCCACCCTTGCCGGGGCTGGGCTAAGTAATCTGCTCGGGTTTGCTCTCCGGAGCTTTTGTTCCCTGCAAGCTTTCTGTACAGTTTTGGAGGATGACTTTGAAAGTGGCAGCCTCCTAATCTCCACTCCAGGGGAGCCGAGAACTCGGGGCCCAACTCCTCAGTGAGCCCTCAGAGAAAAGCATTCAATCACTCCTGTATCCGGCCACACTCCGTGCTCACCCGGTCTGTGACCGAGCGTTTCTATCTATCTCTGGCACACGACCCTGTTTGGAGTCTCCAAACCCAACAGAGTCCTGTGGTGCGCTCTCTTGCTGCTTATCCTCAGGGAGGAAGGGGAGTCTCCCTGGATATGCTGCTTGTTGGGTACCTGCTTCCAGAAAGTGGTCGCTTTTCTGTTCAGAGAGTTGCTGCTATTCTTTTCTTCGATCTCCTGTTGAGTTCGTAGGTGTTCAGAATGGTTTGATCCCTATCCAGCTGAATTCCTAGGACCAGATGAAATTTAGGTCTCCTACTCCTCCACCATCTTGCTCCTTCCCCTAAAGGATTTTTTATAGATAGGATCGTGTCATCTGGGAATAGAGACGGTTTTACTTCTTTCTTCCTAGTCTGAATATCTTTTTTTTTTTTCCTTGTCTCATTGCTCTGGCTAGAACTTCTACTACAATTTTGAATAGAAATGGTGAAAGGGAACATCCTTGTTTTGTCTCTGACCTTAAGAAGAAAGCTTTCAGGCTTTACCATTGAGTGTGATGTTAACTATGGGTTTGTCTTAAATGATCTTATCATGATAAAGAAATTATTTTTGATTCTTAATTTTCTGAGTGCTTTTTTAAGGAAAGGCTAATTAAATGTCTTTTTTGTATCAACTGAAAAATATCATGTTGTTTTCTTCTCTTTCATTCCATTAATGTGATTTATTACATTTATTGATTTTCATGTGTTGAACTACCCTTGCATTCTGGGGATAAATCTCACTTAGTCATGTTCCTTTTAATATAATGATCCTTTTAATATGGTGTATGTATGGTCCTTTTAATATAGTGCTGGACTTAGTTTGCTAGTGTTTTGTTGTGGATAGTTACATCATATTCAAAAAGGATATTGGTTTTCAGTTTTCTTTTCTTGTGGTATCTTTGTCTTTGATATAAAGGTAGTACTGGCCTCATAGAGTAGGTTAAGACATGTTCCTTCCAATTCTATTTTTTTTTAGAAGAGTTTGAGGATTAGTGAGAATTCTCCTTTAAAGGTTTTGCAGAATTTATAAGTGAAGCCATATAGTCCTATGCTTTTTGGGAAGTTTTTGACAACCTCTTTACTTGTTATAGGTTTGTTGAGAGTTTTTATTTCTTCTTGTGTCAGTTTTGGTAATTTATGTATTTCTAGGATTTTGTTCCTTTCATCTAGGTTATCCCATTTGTTGGTGTACCATTATTCATAGTATTCTTTATTAATCATTTTTATTTCTGTAATGCTGGTAGTAATGCCTTTAATTTCTGATTTTGGTAATTTGTATTTTCTCTTTTTTCTTAGTCATTTTAGCTAAAGGTTTGTCAATTTTGTTGGTCCTCTCAAGGAACCAACTTTTGGTTTCATCAATACTCTATTTCATTTATTACTACTCTAATCTTCATTATTTTCTTCTTTTTTCTGGCTCTGCCTTTAATTTGCTCTGTTTTTCTAGTTGCCTTAAGGTGTGAAATTAGGTTATGGTCTCAGATCTTTCTTCTTTTTAATGTATATGTTTACAGCTATAATTTTCCCTCTGAGCATTGCTTTTGCTGCATCCCATAAATTTAGTGTTTATGTTGTGTTTTTATTTTCATTAATCTCTAGGTGTTATCTAATTTCCTTTGTGATTTCTTTGACCCATTGATTATTCAAGAGTGTGTTGTTAAATTTCTACGTATTTGTGAAACTTCCAGCTTTCCTACAGTTATTGATTTCTAGGTTTATTCCATTGTGTTTGGAGAACATACTTTGTATGATTCCAATTTTAAAAAACGTATTGAGACTTGTTTTGTGGACTAACATATGGTTTATCCTGGAGAATGTTCCATGTACACTGGAAAAGAACGTTTATTCTGCTGTTGTTGGGTGGACTGCTTTATAACTGTCTGTTATGTCTCATTGGTTTATCGTGTTGTTCAAGTACTCAATATCCTTATTGACCTTCTATTTAGATATTCTCTACATTTTTGACAGTGGGGTATTAAAGTCTTCAACTATTTTGAACTATGTATTTCTCCCATGAATTCTGTCAATATTTACTTCATGTATTTTGGGGCTACACTATTTGATGTGTATATATTTATAATTATCAGTATAAAATGTTGTCTTTTTTCACATTTTCTATTAAAAGTCTATTTAGTCTGATATAAATATGGCTACCCCAGCTCTCTTTTGGTTTCTGTTTGCATGGTAAAAAATAGTACTGGGGCACCTGGGTGGCTCAGTCAGTTAAGTGTCTGAGTTGAGCTCAGGTCATGATCTCGGGGTCCTGGGATCAAACCCTGCATTGGGCTCTGTGCTCAGCAGGGAGTCTGATTCTCCCTCCCCTCTAGCCCCTCCCCTGTTCATATTCTCTTTTCCTGTCTCTCTGTCTCTCAAATAAATAAACAAAACATCTCCAAAAAATAGTACTGTTTGCATGGAAAATTTTCTCCCCATCTTTTGACTTTCAACCTGTTTGCGTCTTTGGAAGCAAATCTCTTGTAGATGGCATATATTTAGATCATGGTTTTCATCCATTCTGCCAGTGTCTTTCTTCTAACTGCAGAGTCTAAGTTGTTTATACTTAAAGGAATTATTGATAAGGCAGGACTTAATTCTGACATTTTGTGATTTGTTTTCTGTATGTCTTATATCTTTTACGTTCCTCAATTTCTTCATATAGCTTTTTGTGTTTGATTAATTTTTTTATAGTATACCATTTTGATTCCCTCATTTCCTTTTTTGTATATTTTAAGTTTGTTTTTCAGTGGTCACTCTGGTGATTACAATTAATATCTTAAATTTATAGCAATGTAGTTTGCATTGATACCAACTTACATTCAATAGTAAAAAAAAAAAAAATCTGCTCCTCTACAGCTTCATGCACCTCCCCTTTATGTTGTTATCACAAATTCTATCTTTATACATTGTATGCTAATTAACATACAATTTATATTTATTCTTTTATGTATTTGTTTTTTAAACCATATAGGAAACAAAAAAGAAACAAAGAGCCTCACATTTTGAAAATAACATATAACTAGTCCTAAAATCAAGTGTTCAAGATGTAGTCTTGGTTGACGTTGGGGTTGTCTGCATAGTACCTGTCTGAATGCATCAACAGAGAGAATAAATGAACAGACTTCATGATGAACAGGGATACCTTACTCAGCAACGTCCAGGGGAGAGTGGCTTTACCAGTTGACCAGATACTAGACCAACTTTTCAGTCTGCTGACAGGGATACTGCACACTCCAATTTCTGGGACTGCTTGCTGCTAGGTTTTCCTTACTCCCTCCCAGTCCCATGCCAGGAGGAAGAGAAGTTCTGTTGTAGGTCATGGAAAAACTATTGAGTTATGCTATAGTGTAAAGAAGAAAGTGTGCTGGTCAGTATCATGGATGTCTGAGTCCTGGAGACTCAACTTTCTAAATTGGTGAATTGGCATTTTGCTTATGTGCTACTCTCTGTTGAACCAAGCATCCAAAAGGCTGATTGGCTTTCAGTGTTTTGGTAAAATCATGGTCTGAAAAGTTGAAGAGTGGATCTTGGAACAATGGTACCCAAGAGAGGTGTACTTATGAGAGGTCCATCTGCCTTAATAAGCATCGCTTGAAGCTGAGACATGTGTGATAAATTTTTACATTATATTCAGAACCCTTATTTGCCAAATATATTAGAATTCATTTGACATTCCAAGTGAAAACTAACCCAAGCATTGAGCTCTAAAAGACATGTCATACATATCCAAGCCTCAGAGGTATATTTAATAAGCATATGATTAATGTCTGGTGCAGATTTACTCAATTTAAGTTTTATTTTGAGGTGAAAACATGACACTGAGATGGAAATAAATCAAATGATTAAGAACAGAGTTTCTGTTATCACCAAATAATCTGACAATAAATCAGCGGAATAGAATATTTATTTTAAAAAATGTAAAATTTTTGAGGTGTAATGCATTAATTCAATTCAAACAACAGTTATTAAAAAACTACTATGTGCAAGGCTGGTCTAAGCAGTTATTGTGCATGTGTGTGTGTGTGTGTGTGTGTATGTGTGTGTGTGTGTGTGTGTGGTGGGCAAATAAGAGAATGTGTGAGAGATGCCACTTTCTGTCTTCAAAGAGTTTATGATATAGGAAATGAAATGAGTCATGCTTTAATCTAAGACAAATGTAATGAATACTAGAAGAAAAATTTTAAATGTTTCATGTGGGTGCCAGGAATGATGTATTGCTTTGGTTTGGAGAAACTGGGAAAATAATTACAGAGAAACTGATGAGATTTGAGGTCTGTAGCATTCCCATGAGACTTTTTCTAAGACCTCAGCTCATTGTCACCTGGCTTCCTACTGCACTCCTCCCAACATAACTGCTGTCAGTTACTTGTTGCTAAATGGAGCAGATACTTGTCTATCCTTATCTAAACAGAATTCATAGCACTTGTCATTCTTACCTACTCTTCTTTCTTTGAAGATGGTCCATTTTCAGCTTTCACTCTGATCCCAGCAGGAAGAGACCTTGCCCACCCACTTGGGAGCAAGAGCTAACATCATCGCCCTGCACAACACTCTTGGGGTCATCTAGCAAAGATGTAATTATTAAAAAATGGTGCATTGAAAAAATACATCATTTAGAAATGGGCATTCCAGAGAAGAGCAGGTCAGATTGTCTGGGCGGGGCAACATAGAACCCACAGAAGAGAATCCAGACCAGGCCAGCACAGCAACAGATGAAGGGTCACCATCAGTTTGTGGTAAGGAGAAAGCAAAACATGGTCTCTGCATCCACTTCCATCTGTACACATCACCCTTCACATAGGCCACACCTTGGAAGTCATGACTGTTCTTCTTTCTCACTGCCCCTTTCAACTATGTCACGAAACACAGGAATGTTGGTGTTGGTGAAGCTCTTCTCATCAAAGTTCCATAAACCAGTGTAGTGGTTTCTGACACTCCCTGTCTTACATATATTTCCATGAAGAGTGAAGATGACATAAGAAACAGTACTTTGGTCAATATTGGGAGGCTCTGAATTCAGATATATTGCAGGGTGAGGCAGAAAAATCAGCTGATTTGGAAATTAGTTTGTAGTGTAGACTGCTGCTCAGATATCAGTACTGTCTATGGAATAAAGGTCTGAAAGGAGGAAAAGTAATAGATACCTTGTATGAAATTCATTCACTCATTCATTAACACAGTTGTTAAATGTCTGCTAAATGTCAGATTTTGATAGACTATTGAATCACAATCTGAGGAGTGAACGCCATTGTTTTGGTCTTGTTCACAGCTATGTTTCATGTGCTCTGGGGAGGGTATGAATTGTCCTGCAGATACCATGCATTTTGAATGAAAGGCTCTTGCTTCATCATTAAAAGTACCTTGGGCAAGTCATTTGACATTCCCGGGATTCACCTTCCTCTTGTGCAATGCGAATCTTTGATTTAGGTTTAGGTTGCTAAAAGTTCAGCTCTGTGAGGACGGGACAGGGAGTAGGGTGAAGTTTTGCACCAATTAGGCCACTTGAGGGCACAAATTCTGCATTTTTAAAAGAACTTGACTCAGTTCTGTTTTGAGACCTACTGATGGCAGAAAGTTGAATTCGGGTCAAATCAGTTAATTGATGCTTTTCTGGGTCAGTTCAGGGTTTCCTCTTCTCTTTATCCTGGAGTTGCTGTTGCTTGGACGTCTATCTGTGCTGCCATGTGCTGAAATGAGCCTGCAGCCCTCCTGTCTCTGCCCAGCATTTCACACTGTCACTCTGCATCCCCTTTGTCCTGATAAGAAGACCACGTCGGCATCTGCCCTTGCCAAGTGCCTATGATGGAGTCTCATTTTGTGCTCATTTTTTTCTTCATTGCTTTACACACAGCACGCTTCAGAAATTATTCGTTGAGTAAATGAACTTTCCCTCTGGGGGGTCAAAGTGGGGTTTGTGAGAAGCTTGGGTGCTTTCCTGTCACTCTGGGGCTGTAGCTGGGAGGATAGGGGCCTCCCTGGCCTCAGCTGTTCTGTACCC
The DNA here is from genome assembly GCF_037043125.1 of Eumetopias jubatus. Taxonomy (NCBI): domain Eukaryota; kingdom Metazoa; phylum Chordata; class Mammalia; order Carnivora; family Otariidae; genus Eumetopias; species Eumetopias jubatus. The sequence continues at coordinate 183,598,234 of NW_028274810.1, forward strand.
CTCTGATTCTTCTTTCCCACCTCGTGGAACCTCTATGTCTGTCTCTTCATCTGTGCTGCTTACATCTGTTGTTTATGTACACATCTATTGGAGGCAATTCATCTCATTTAGTAAAGATGGAGAATGTGTGGATCTAAGTGAGGAATTCTCAGTGTTTTGTGGTTACATAGACCCCTTTAAGAATATCATGAATTTCAGGATCCTTTTCCCAGAAAAGTGCAAAGAAAATGCACACTCACAATCTTACCTACTCTTTTAGGTGTTTTTATGGACTTTTGAAACTGAGCATTTTCACGTCCTTGATGGTAGCTGCTGGGCTTGATAATGCATCAGGCAGATATTTCATTACCCAAATCTCCCAAACACAAGACTCTTTAAAATAGAATGTACTAAAAATGGCAGTACATTAGATTCATAGAGCATTAGAACAGAAAGTAATGGGATAGACTTCTAGATGCCTTCATTTCGATGATAAAGAAACCAAGGCCCAAAGCAATAGATGTCTTTCCCCTGGGCATCACCGAGCAGCAGGTGAAGGATGCTGTGTTCCAGCTCCTGTCATGAGCCCTGTGTGCTAATGGTGCTGTTTGGGTGGCACAGCAGTTTCCAGGCAGGGACTCGCTGTCTCCCGCCAGATAAGACGGGGCTTGCTTGCCTCAAACTAGGTCACTTGGACTGGTTACTCGCTTAAGTTATTGGTTACTCTCTCTTATGAGAGAAATAAGACCAGAACTAACTAACTAACTATTTCCTTTCCTCCCACCTCCCTCCCTCCCTCTCTTCCTTCTTTTCTTTTCTTCTCTTTTTTTTCTTTCCTTCTCTTTTCTTTTTCTACTCTTTCTCTTCCTCTTTTTCTTGCTTGCTTTTTTTTTGTTTTCTTGATTTCTTCTCTCATTCTGTTTCTTTTTCTTTCTTTCTTTGCTTCTCTGCTTCTGTGTCTCGCTTTCTTCCTTTCCTTTTCTCTTTCTTTCTTTCCTTTGTCCACTTCTTCATAAGTGGAGTGTAATTCTTGTTTGGGTCATGTCTCACCATTGTAGGTCAGATCATCTGGGAGTAGCCACTGAGAGAGAATTTGGGGTGAAAGGTACTTATTATGGAGCCACAGCTATGAAAGAAAGGGGGGGCCACTGGGGCAGTGGAGGAAGGTGGGCTGTGATGTAGGGCCCTCACAGCCCTGCCTGCCTACCAGGGCAGCTGGAGCAAGCAGAGCCCCAAATGCCTGGGCCCTTGCACCTCTGTGTCCTAGGGAGGACTGTGACACTGGCTCTCTGAAGCTGGGCCAGGCCCTGAGAGAGAGAATTGGATGTCGTCTGCTTGCCCCACTCCCCAAAGCTGGGCTGCATGCCTGCCCTGGAGCATAACCAGGTAGTTCATCTGGGTCTGCCACAGACCACCCTTAGCCAGTCAGATCCATGTTCCCAGGTATGTGTAGGGAGCAGAATTCCCATGGGTCTCTCTTGCTGAGAGGAAACTGAAGAGGTACATTAGTCAGACAGATGAGAGCCCCTGCAGCTGTGGTTGGCTATGGAGCACAGTTGATAGTGATCACCTTTCTCCTCCACCCCCGCTGGCCTCAGCTCTGTGCCTGGTTAGATGACCCAGATGCTCCTCCCTGTGGGACCCGGGTCCTTGTCAGGTTGGGATGCTTTTCCTGGCCATTTGTAGTCACAGCTAGGCAAGAGACATTGGAACATATCTGTGGAAAAAGCCTGGGTCCCTCCAGGCCCCAGGACCAGCCACTGCCCCCAGTGAACAAGCATATATTTGCAGAAGTTGGCAAAGTTCCCTATATCTGCCACCAAGAATAATGTGAGGTGGGGGACATGAAGGGTTTTGGTGTCAGAATATCCAGAATACCCGAGGACAAGTCAAGGCCCACAGACCAGTCAGCATCAGAAACCTCTCCTGTCCAGTTCTGTTCGGAAAATGACAACAGGAATGGGATGGGGTGCTCCTGAGAAGGCCCTGGCTTCTCCTGTGGTCAGGGTTGGTGCAGGACTGGGCCCCATCCCCATGGGGTGGTGATGTCATGTGCTAACTCTGGCAAGGAGTCTCCATCTTGGGTGAAGGGACTCTAGCACCCCCAAAATGGCTTCAGTCCTGGAGAGGTGTGCTTCAGTAGCTTCAGAAACCATCCCTAATTCCTGCCTCAGGACACAGAGTAATTTATTCCAGAGAACGATAGATGGTTGATGTCACCTCAGGAAAGAAGGTGGGTTAGGTGTGGAAAAAGGTGGCTAGACTTTACATGTTTGAATGTAGCTGGGCAGTGGGGGCCCCTGTAAAGCGGTGACCAGGGCGGACTGGCCAGTCTGTCTGCTGTGGGCATGAGAGTAACCAATGATGCTTGGGAGAGATGATGCCGTTCAGGATCCAACGTGATTAAAACAATGTTATAAGACACAGGATGAAGAGCATGCCTCAGTTTTCTCAGGGATAGACCGGGACTACAGGCCCAGGGGAGGAAGGCAGAGAAGCCAGGAGAACAGGGAACTGACTGCCCGCTGTGGTGGGATGGGGGGGTGATTAGTGACCCTGTCTTGGAAGGCAATCTAGCAACACGTTTCCAGATCTTTAAAAATACTTACACCCTTCGATTGTTTTAAGGTTCATCATAGCTGTTCATGGAATAACTATCCAAATAGATTGAAAAAATCCGAATAATTAATAGGAAAATTAATACATCATTCAAGAGATATCTATATGCTAGGATACTACACAGCCACTGGAAATTTGTTGAAGAATTCTTAATGATTTAAGGCAACTTTTGATGATATTTTAGGTAAAAAAAATAAAAATATACATTGTAATTTCAATTATGTGAATTTATATATGCCTATATATCTGTATTTATAGAAAAAACAAAACCAGATTTTGCACTGTATTTGAAATCTGTATTTGCTATTATCACAATTTATTTTTACTTATACAACTGATGTTAGGGAGAGAGAAGCTTTACAAATTATTTTTCATAACTCGAAGAAAATCTATATATTTTATTCTGTTATTTGGGCCAATTAAAACAAGGCCAATAATGTCAAAGTTGAATTAGCTAGCACATGTTTGGTAAGTGTTACTGTAAGTGTTGATAACACCCATATGATAAGTAAGTACAATTTCTCGCAAGTAAAACGTATTATTGTCTCAAGACCAAAGGTTTTATAATAACTAACCATTTTGACTAGACTATAAGCTCACAGGAGTATTTACTGTAATTAAGTCACTCCATTTTATGGTGAAAAATATAAAATAAATGTGACTTCAAAGAATCATCACCTGTCTTGGTGCCTCTGACGATTATTAAATGTGTTCAAAGGATCTGGCTCTTCCTGTTCTGCAATTCTCCCTTCTCTTTAAAACAGGCTGAAATGCCAGGTCAATGCATCCTCAAGGTTATAGATGTCCACCTTAATTATTTTTGGAACTTGTGGCCTTTGGTTTGTTAAAAGATAAACTGAGGCATATTAAACATATGAAGAATTTATTTGAGAAAAAATCCATTGGAATCAGGCAGCACCAAACCAGAAGTTGTTAGGAGGGCTCCACCAGCAGTTGCTGGGGGACGACTTTTAAAGAGAAGGAGCAAAGCAGAGAAAGGAAATTATTGGCTGGCTACAGCAGAAAACCTAGCTGGCTGCTAGTGACTGGTTGTCCTTAGGCTTTGATTTTGTAACATTGAGGCATTTTTAGGCCTAGATTGTGGTTTGCTTCCCATAGCCTGCTAAAGCACCTCAATCTAATGACCTCCTTGTTTAACCAATTTAACAGGTTTTAGTGATGACTTTAAGGCTGAGTAAGAGTATCACACAGTCTCCTCTTTCTATGCTTCCACAGTCCTCCCAATTTTACCTATAGTGCATATTTTGGGTCTGTGGCTTCTCTTGATCTCCATGCCCACTCCTTCGCCCTGCTTGGCTCCCTCTCCACTTTACTTTTGAGTGGGTGGGTCTGGATATGTCACTCCTGGCTTAGCTCTCCTAGGTCCCTGCTCCACTAGGGTCCAGTCCCAAAGCTGACCTGTCTGGAGATTGACGTCCTGTCCCAACCCATCCCTCAGAGTTTCCTCCCATGTGTGTCCTGCTGGTCCCTGTTGACAACTGCTCATTATCCTGGTCTCAGTATTAAGTTCCTCAGAGCCAAGTGACTTCCTCATAGATGCCTGCCTGGTCCCCAGTTTAATTAGTGCATTCCCCTCTATTTTCATACTAATCTTGATGACAATTTATAATTATGTTTTTGTTTGGGGCATTTTGCTTGCTTCTCTGCATGGCTGGGAGCTCACAAGATGTCGCACTCACTGCCCTGCACCCAGCCCCACACACAGCACTTGGTAAATAGTAGATGCTCAATTTGTGTGTGAACGATGTATAGGAGAAGTGGAATAATGAACCATAAAAAAGCCTATCAAAGAAGAGATGATCATGTTGTTCAGCAGCATTTATCTCTGACAGGTTGGATTATGGATGATTTTAATTTCCTATTTAAACACTGATGTTCTATCCATTTTTTTCTGTAACAAGAATTAATTACTTTTGTATTCAGAGAAAATCCTTAAAAAAAGGAAAGCCACATCACTGAGGCATCAGTAGAGAGGGGAGGGATTCCAGGTCCCAGATCCTTGCAGAAGCTCAGGGAGATCATGGTGGGGGTGGTCCCTGAAGAGGGGGCTTCAGGGTGCCCACGAGGTGTGGAAGGGGCAGGCTGTGCTGGGCTGCTGCTGTGGTCCCAAAGGCTCCTGGGCTCGAGCAGAGTAAGTGGTGCTCACCTACACAATGGTAGGCAGAGAGGTTGAGCCATGGACAAGAAGGTACACTTGGGGATTAAAATTGGCTTCTTCAAAAACTGATGATGTAATGTATGGTGACTAACATAACATAATAAAATAAAAAAAAATCAGCCTCTTTTTCTTTGAAGATTTTATTTATTTATTTGAGAGAGAGAGAGAGAGAACACGCATGAGAGAGGGTGCACACGCATGAGTGAGCATGCACACAAGCAGGAGTACAGAGAGGGAGAGAATCTCAAGCAGACTCCGCACCCAGTGTGGAACCTGATGCGGGGCTCGATCTCACAACTCTGAGATCATGACCTGAGCTGAAATCAACAGTCAGCTGCTTAACTGACTGAGCCCTCCAGGTGCCCCTTTGGCCTCTTTTTTAAGTAGTCAAGAGGTAGGGAATGAGTTGCTTTCTTCCTTCTACAGGCAGGTGATCCAGGAGGTGTGAGCTGGGTTAGTAGGATGCCTCTTATAAAGGATGGTAATTTGCATGGTGGTTCCTGGGGCAAAACACTTTCTCCAGCTGAGTTTTCCATATATAAGATGGTGTGAATAACGCCTGTTTGATGGCACTGCTATGAAGACAAATCGTGAATTTGAGTTAAGGGCTTATAACAGGTTCTGACATGGTTGGTGCTCAATTCCTTACTCCAGTAACCAGCAACAAGTCTGTGGGATCAGCTCCTTACAAGAGAGAGGCTTTCAATATTGCATGGTGTTCTGCCACTATCATGAACAATTCCGTTTAGAATCAAATTTGGGAACCATTATTCTGAAGCACTCACTGGTCTATAATTGTCTATTCTACACTTTCTCATGACCTAAATTTTCAAGCTGAGTGGTTGTTTTCCTGTTACCTGCCAATATCTGCTTTTTCAATATCACGTTGCTTCGCTCGTTAATTTAGGTGAATAAAACACAGACGGATTCTTTAACAAATTTCCATGAATGAAAATGGGTTTCTGGAGTTGAATATCATGGCCTTGTTTGGGCCACTGATTTGTGGGTGGACATCGTGAAATGTCATTCCCAATCGCAGGTTTGTTTTTTTCTAGAACCTTGACCCACAGCGAGGTCTCTGCTCTTGCGTTCAGGGAAGGAGATGGAGTGAAAATGGCACTTGGTGCTCTCGCTTGCTTGCTTGTACGTGCACATCTGCGCAAACTGAAAGCGGAGTGGAAAGCAGCACTTTCTTACACTTTCAGAGGTGCATTGAAGATTGACGTTATCTGAATCGGCGAGTCAGTCTTCACGATAGAGGAAGACAGAGCACAGAAGGGAAAGTGGGGCAAACAGACAGACGAGTGTGGGGTGGCTGGATTGTGTCCTTGCCTCCTTCCAATGTTTAGCCGAAAGACCCAAGGACAGACATAAAATGGAGGGAAGACAGGGTCTTTATGCTGGCAAATAATACAGATAAATTAAGGTGAGTCAGTAAGTACACATGATATTCTAGTAGTAATTTCTAGCATAAACATAAAATAGAGCTCATCACACCTAGACTTGGCACCTGGAGCGTCTTTAGTAACATCACAGCTGTCTCATCTGCTCCCTTAAATGTGCTTTGGGGACCCCAGGCCAGCAGTGGGGAGGGGTGGAGGTATTCTACAGATGCCACCGTCATGAAGAGGTTAGGTAAAGTTGGGAAAGATGGGGCACCGGGGACAGATCACAAAAGCCAGGCAATGCAGTCTAAATGGATCTTCAAAGAACCAGGGAAAAATGTATAGAAAATTCAGCTTTTGAAGCCCAGAGACTGAGAATCAAGAAGGAGACACAGGGTACCTGGGATCAGTCATCACCTGTGGGGTGTGCTATGGGCTCCCAGCAGGGGTGGGTGAGTGGGATGCCTGTGCTCAAAAGGCCAGGGTGGAGGTCCTTCCCAGGTGGACCAGCAGCTGGAAGGCAAAATGTCTGCATGCTCATGATTAGGGTCTTTGTGTCCAGTCGAGTGAGGTGCATCAGATACGCTCCACTTGCTTGGCGCAGGGAGTTCCTCACTGTTTACCATCTGGGGACACAGTCACAAGCATTTGTGGGCATCAACCAGGCATCCTAACACCCAGGGACTCGTGCCCTGCAGGTGGCTGGCACTGGATGTCGCACCAGGAAATGGCTTGGCCACCCCCACCATTGCCCTCACCGCGCATCATCACACTTCTTTCTGTCCTTTGCCAAAGTGGTGTGGTAAGAGCCTGGGCTGTGGAGCCGGTCAGCCTGGGCACAAGTCCTGGCTCTGCCGCTCCCTAGCTCTGTGACCTAGGGCAAATGACTTAACTCTCTGTGCTGCAGACTCTGCGATAATAAGAGTACCCATCTCACAGTTCTGTTATTAGGAATAAATGCAATAATATTTATATGACCTTCAAATAGAGCTTGTAGAAGTGTTAAATAAATCCTATCCCTTAGTGCTTGAAAGCGCTGCCAGTTTTTGGATTCCTTGAAGTGTGACCAAACACACAACATCAGTAACAGCTGAGGCTTCCAGCATGCATGATGTATGAGAAAGTCCCCAGCTGAAAATCTGAGAAGTTTAACCAGGAGATAAAGTTTTGTTCCTTTTTTGCAGTTAGAATTTCCATCAGCCATTTTATTACGTCCCCTGCTTTCAAGCCTGTCTGCCTCTAGCCCACCTGAGATTGGTAATTTGTCTCCATGATCTCAGGGAATGATCCTTCCTGTGATAATTTATTCTAATCACACTGGCTTGTTTGGACTCTCTGCTGCTAAGCAACACTTACTGAACTTTCTTGTTGTCCTTTTTTGTTCTTCTAACTTTCCAGCTCAATACAAGGAGCTCCTTTGCAACCAGACAGGGCACAGATCACAAAGGCACATGATAGCAGAGCATGAGACAGCAGGGAGGCAGGTAAAATGGGCCCAGCCCTGTACTCCGGGAATCCCTGAGCTTCTGAGGGTCCAGGAGGGAGCCAGCTGAGTGAGGATCGGGAAAGCAGGTTGTTTCCATGGAGAGGAGGCTTGGCAAGTGCTCCGACGTGCTGGCCCAGCCCGGGACACACTGCACTGTCACCTTGGCAATGCTGAGGACCGCCTTAGCCTCTCACCCCATCTCTGCACATCTCCTTTCCTGTCCCAGGCCTTAGTGTGAGTTGGGGCGGGGGGTAGGGTGGCACCTTATTGGTGTGGCTCCTGGCCTAGAAATCTCTGGAATGTGCTTGGTAGAATGTGAGGTAAAGATCATTTGATGAGTTTATAGAAAAGCTTTTCAGCCCAGGAACTAACTGTTGTGGCCTCAACTCAAACAAATGCTACAGGCAATAAGTTTTTTGGTTCTCTCCAAACTCTGAGTGAGCCGCCGGCGGGCAGGGGGCAGGAGGGGGGCTCTGCTCACTACACAGGACTCCAGCCTGCAGGTGAGTGAAGCCGGGCTTGTCCTGGTACCATACACCCTTTCAGAACACCAATGGGACCACTTTCTCTGTGGAAAGAGGCCACTTTGAGGTCATAATTGTTCTGCTGTTTATTTTCTCTAAACCACAGAGGAGGCCAATAACAAGAGCCACCAAAGGGTGCTTGCTCCAAATGTTCTTGGTGATGGGTCAGATGGTTTTGCGTCCGTTCCCCAGGGCTACCCTTGTTCCTGGAGCATCACCTGACCTATCTCACTTGTCTGTACAACAAGAGGCCAAAAAGGCCCTGTCTGGGCAGCTGAGCAGAAGGCACTAGCGTTTTCTGCCTTCCTAATAATGTAGCTAAAGCTCTGGGAACAAACATAACCCCTTTGCCTACATGGGGTCTGATCTCTCTCTGTTTTTGAGCCATAATGTTTTTGTTTATCAAAATTGGGTATCTACAAACATATATTTACACATATTTTAAAAACATAAATAATATAATGATAATAAGAACACCTGGGATCCTCCCCCCTGTAACCATTAGCTTAAGGAAAAGCTCGTTACCAGGCCTTTCAAGGAGCCCTGGGCCTCTCTGAAAACCCTCCTCCTCCTTAGTCTTTGAGGTATCCACCAACTTGAATTTTGTGTTTAGCAGTTCTTGTTTTTCTTTACGGTTTACTCCAGAAGTTTCCCTAATCAGTATATTCAGTTTTGCCTGCTTTTACATTTTATATAAATGGAATCCCATTATTATTTTCCAAAGATTAATCCACATTGATGATTTTAGCTGAGTTCCTTCTTTCTTAACCTCTACTACATAATGATCCACTGGACCCACTGGACAAGTATACCATAATGTATTTATCTTTTCTCTGGTTGATGGTTATTGCATTTGGCTCCATTTTCTTGCTTCTACACCCAGTGCAGTCATGAACACACTTCTGGAACTCCTGTGCACAGGGTGACAATTTCTCCAGGGTGGCAGCTCTTCAACATTTTGTTCTAGGACCAATTTATGCTCTTGAAAGGACTTCTGTTTATGTAGGTTGCATCTACTGGTATTTACCATATCAAAAATGAGCAGTGAATTACTTAGAAATATTGTCATTTAAAATAACTATCGTACATCTGTTACATGTTACATGAATAACACTTTAATGAAAATAAATTTTTTTAAAGATTTTATTTATTTTTGACAGAGCGAGAGAGTGTACAAGCAGGGAGAGTGGCAGGCAGAGGGAGAGGGAGAAGCAGGCTTCCCTCGGAGCAGGGAGCCCGATGTGGGGTTTGATCCCAGGACCCTGGGATCATGACCTGAGCCAAAGGCAGACACTTAACCATCTGAGCCACCCAGACACCCCTGAAAATAACTTTTTAAAAAAAGATTTCATTTATTTATTTGAGAGAGAGAGAGCACATGGAGGGGGGAGGGACGGGGGAGAGGGATGAGCAGACTCCCTGCTGAGCAGGAAGCCCAACGTGGGGCCCCATCCCAGGACCCTGGGATCATGATCTGAGCTGAAGGCAGACGCTTAACCAACTGAGCCACCCAGGCGCCCCCAAAATAACTATTTTTCAAAACAAAAAAATAGTGAGAGGAGTGGCATTGTTTTACATTTTTACGAATCTCTTGCATATCTGTCTGAATAGAAGGAAGCTGGATTCTCCTATCAACTTCTGCATTCTGTCAGTTGCAATTTGTTGTTTTGGAGAAAATCCAGCTTCCCATGGAAAAGGGAAAAACATCTTAAAAAACTTTTTGAGAATTGTGGATATTTTTTGATACGACACCAAAACTAGATAAGAGGTCTTTTTAAAAAGAACCCTTTTATATTCTATTACATCAAAGTACATTGTATTTTGAGTGGCTCTTACACCCAAACATTATTTCCATCCGTCGGTCATTTGGAAAATATTATTCACTGAGGTATGCAGATCTTCCAAATGTTGACACATTTCATTAACAATACCAAAAAAATTGTATTAATTTATATCACACCTAATCTCACTAGAAAAGTCTTTAAATATTGGGGAGCTGTAGGGCTCATGGTAGCAGAAGCAAAATTTCTACAGTTCTAATTTTTGCTTGAAAGGTCCAGTGGATTGTTTGTAATAAATATTGTCAGTTACTTTTCTTTTTAAGTGACAGGCTCACTGGGTGATTTTTGAAAAGATGCCAACATGCTTTCAAGTGAAATCAGTGCTGCATGAGAAAAAAGCTAGCTCAGTTTTGAAAGGAATTTTCCTAATGAAACCATTTCATGCAGTGTAAGTGCATTATGCTTCCCAGTTAGTCGCACAGACTATTAAAAAGACATGCACTGAAGGGATGAGACAGTAAAATGAATAACTTTTACCCCTTCACCAATGAGGTGAAATGCTTATGTGAAACTGGCTTTTTATTTGTTAGCTGCAAACACTTGGCCGTGATGAACACTACTACTAGTGTGGTTTGTGCCATTGCCTTGATTTGCGCTAAGCACCTGCCATTACCCCACCATCGCTCCAGTGCAAATGTCAATGCAGTGAGAAAGGCAAATTTGTCTTAAAATTACTATGAAAATAATTTTGACCTGGAGGACCACTTGAACGTGTCTTTAGGGACCCCAGCATCTGCCAGAGCACATACTGAGAACCATGGCTCAAGGGCACAAACTTGGAATTGGAATTGGTGCACTGTACAGCATGTTTATGTTCAACGTCAAAACTATAGCCAAATTGTTTTCCAGAATGGCTGTGGCAATGTATACGACGTCCACCAGCAATGTATGGATCCTGGTTTGCTTAAGTCCTCTCTAAACTTGATACAGCCATATTTCTCTTCTCAACTTTGTGCCATTCTAGTGAGTATACCAAGGACTGATTTACCCTTTAGTGATAAAATTTTAAAACTTTATTGAAATATATTAAAGAAGACTTCAAGTAATGGAGATAACATGTTAATTGCCCACTTGTGTTCACATATAGGAATATACTTATTAAAGTGTCAGAAGTTTATACAACTTCCATTATTTAATCTTTCCAACAATTTTATTTAGTGGTTACCACCTTTGCTTTCATTTCATACCCAAGAACTGAAGCTTAGTAAAGAAACTTGCTCAAGATCTTGTGGTGTGAAATAATAAGAAATACATATAATGTCCCTGCTCCTGGTTCCTGCTAATGTTTAGTCTTGGACCTCAGTTCCTGACAGAGAGCTCCTAAAACCTCTTTAATCTACTGAGTGATGGAAGTGATAGGAGCATCTTCCACAGAGTTCCTAAATCTGTTGGAATTTCTTGGATGATAGAAAACATCCTTTTTTCTAATGAGGTAACCCTTGGTGGGCTCCTGATGGGGGCTGGCCACCAAAAAGACCAAGCCCTGATTAGAAGCTTTGAACTGTCAGCCCCAGCCCCCCTCCTGTAGAGAGATGAGCTAGAGAATGAGTTAATAACCATTTACACATGCATGATGGAGCCTCTATAAAAATCCCTATAGCGCAGGTTTCAGAGAACTTCTGGGTTGGTGGACACATCCATATGCTGGGAGGGTGGGGCACCCCAACTCCATGGGGACAGAAGCTCCTGTGCTCAGAACCCTTCTGGACTGAGCCCTCCCTATCTCTTCATCTGGTTGTTCATTTGTGCCCTTTAGTGTATCCTTTATTATATAATGTCCCAGTGAATGTAAGTAAGCCTTTCCCTGATTTCTGTGAATTATTCTAGCAAGTTATTAAAACTGAAAGAGGAGGTCTTGGGAACCTCTGATTTGCAGCCAAATTGGACCAAATTGTGGTTAACCTGGTGACTCATCACCTGTGACTAGCATCTGAAGTTGGGGGGCAGTCTCATGGGGTCGAACCCTTAGCCTGTGGGATCTGATGCTAAATCTAGGTAGATAGTGTCAGAATTGAATCGAATTATAGGACACCCAGTTGATGTCAGAGAATAGGTTGGTGTGGGAAAAAAACCCATACATTTGGTGTCACAAGTGTTGAGTGAGTAGAAAAATAGTTTTTCCTTTCACAAAGCTTGCTGGGAAAGTGAGTTCATACTGTATACCATCCCCATGCACTCAGTCACTATGGCATATAGATACTGGTAGGTGGGGCTTTAGGAAGAAGAGAGAAGGGGAGAAGAAGCTACAAAATTTGTTTTTTATAGGGGTGCCTGAGTGGCTCAGTCATCTGCTTTTGGCTCAGGTCCTGATCCCAGGGTCCTGGGATCGAGTCCCACATGGGATTCTGTGCTCAGCTGGGGAGTCTGCTTCTCCCTCTGCTGCTCCCACTCTCTTTCTGTCAAATAAATAAATAAAATCTTTTTAAAAAATTTTGTTTTTTACATAAGGCTGTCACCAATTTCTAATTGAATGATGGCTAGAATTTATTTGTATATGGGCTTCCAAATTTTTATAGATCTTTCTGGCTCACTTAATGCTCACAGTATTTTATTAGCTGTACTTCATGAAAATGTTGTGTTGCACACCCACTTCCTGTATTGGCGGAGGAAACGTTGTTTGTGGTGTGTGGAAAATCACTCAAATGCCCTTCCAGGCAAGCTGGTCCAGAGGTCACAGAACAGAAGGGCTCATAGACCAAATTAAAATGTCTCAATCAGATGGTTTATTCAATCAATTTTAATCACAATGAGAAACAAGGGAAAAGAGAAGGGCAAGTTAGCACATTTAGGATAGGGCACACTCGGAATACTGGAGCACTCGATGCTTATCACCTGGGGCCATGATAGGCGGCCAATGGGCCGCCAAATGAAGACCCCATGATTGTTAAGTACTCATGTGTATTTGGTATATCATGCTAGCTGGGGGTTTTGGTAGTGCCTCTTGTATATTATATTATGAATATTTACTACCCAACTGCCTCACAGATATTAGATATATCTTGGAACTTCTATATAGGTTTAACACACAAGATCTATTTACTAACTACTTATCTTATGTGTAACACACATTGTGATTTCTGTTTATGTTCAATGAACTTGTTGCTTACTAGCTTATCAATTTAAACCATCTTAAAAGTTGTACCTGTTTGACCAACTATAAATTTCTTCATCTGATGGCCTTGAATATTCTCAAAGCAAATGTACATTACAGTTTGCAAAATGACAATTTCAAGAATCATTATTTCTTTTCATTTTAAACAAAAGCAACACATCTGTATAATTAATGTACTTAACAGTTGCATCTAAGAATTGAGCACTAGTGGAGTCTATGTTATTTTACAGATTGCTTTATTCATCTGGGCTGCACTGTCTAAAAGAGTAGCCACTGGCCACATGTGGCTACTGAGTATGGCACCTGTGGCTGGTCCAAAATGAGATGTGCCATAGGTGTAAAATATGCACTAAATTCAAAGGCTTAGTTTGGAAGAAAGAGCATAAAATATCTTATTAAAAATTTGTATATTGATTACATACTGAAATGATATTTTTATTATATTGCAATAATTTCAGCTCTTTTATTTTTCCTTTTTAATGTGGGTTCTAGAATATTTAAAATTAATTTAAAATTTAAAATCTAAAAATAGCACCCCATTTAATTGCTTAGCCAAAGGCAGACGCTTAACCAAGAGCCACCCAGGCACCCCCAAAAAACTTTAGCTGTTTATTTTTCCAGTCTTATTTAGCTTACTGAGATGTTCAAATGAAGTTGCTTGCTCAAGGATGGCCATTTTCATGTAAAAAATCAATTACAGAGATCTGGTTCAAGATGGCGGTATAGGAAGATCCTGAACTCACCTCCTTCCATGGACACATTGAATCTACAGATACACATAAAACAATTTCCTCTGAAAAAAAATCCTCAAACTACCTGAGTGACTCCCACACATCGGCACATGAAAAAAAAATCCATACCCATACTTATCATGAGGACCATTAATAAGGTATAGAATTGTTGAATCACTATGTTGTACACCTGAAACTAATGTTATTAGTTAGTGTACAATATCGAAACAGGTAGGGGAGGCTAACAGACAATCTTACATAAACCACACCCCTAGCACAGCAACCCACAGTTGGGAGAAAACTCAAAACCTGAGCTTCTCCCTGAGGAGACTAGGATTTGAACCCCTCATGGGGCACCCTAACTTATAAGACCTGCACCTGAAAGACAAGCTCCCAGAACATCAGACTTAAAAGCCTATGGGGCCTGTGTCCACAAGACCCACAGGGCCACAGAGAGCTGAGAAATGCCTTTCAGAGGGCTTGTGCACAGGAGCTCACCTGCTCCAGGGCCCAGCTCAGAAACAGCTGATTGAGAGGTGCCCAGACTTTATGTGCAGGAGGCTCATTTACTTATCTTAAAATTAAGTTCTCATCATGGGAAAAGAATTTATAAGTACATACGGTGACCGATGTTAACTAAACTTACTGTGGTGATTATTTTGCAATATATACAAATACCAAATCATTATGTTGTATGTCGGAAACTAATATAATGTTATATACCAGTTATACATCAGTAAAATAAAACACAATGTGTGAGAAAAAAATCAGCTATGTGTTTTCAGATTACGAGATAGTGAGGCCTCTTTTTGAGGTTAAAGTCTCTGTGTTCTCAATTTCACATTCATCTAAATTGTTTTTGCCTTCCCTCTAACTTGACCAGTGTGCACTTGCTTGATATAGAGAAAATGTAAATATTTCCTCTAGTGAAGTTTGTTTGTATGAATGGTTTACATAATTCTCCTTTTAGTGTACCTTCCTCATGCTCTGACAATGAGGGAAAGCGTTGTGCCTTCAACCCCAGGTAAAAAGATGGTCAGTTATACTTCATGTGCCTGTATATTCGGCATCCAGTGAGGCTAATTCAGGCTTCCTTTGATTTGTGTTCAAATGTCTTTTCTCCTCACCTTTGCCTGGGACCTGTTTTGAGGAAAGCAAAAAGAGGATTTAAAACCTTCCAAGTGTTGAGTAAATTTGGGAACCATATAACCAGGAGCGGAAGAGGTGTCTTATGAGATTCTTGCCGATATAATCTGGTAATAGGATTTCATTTTTGTCTGCCTCTCAGAAGGCACAATGAACACTGCCAGCTAAATCTATGAATCTGTTCCCAGCTTGGAAAGGAAGGCACACTCTGGATGAGATGGGCATTTATTTGTTTTTTTTTTTAATTTTTTATTGTTATGTTAATCACCATACATTACATCATTAGTTTTTGATGTAGTGATCCATGATTCATTGTTTGTGTATAACTCCATGCAGTACATGCCCTCTTTAATACCCATCACCAGGCTAACCCATCCCTCCACCCCCCTCCCCTCTAGAACCCTCAGTTTGTTTTTCAGAGTCCATCACGAGATGGGCATTTAAAACGTGACCTTCTTTGCCTTTTACCTTCCTGTGCTAGTGATTGTCTTCACAGTTCCTTTGCAGAAGGGCTGGGAGGAGAATGAGACCTGCCCATTACGAGGGGTGGTGGGATGCAGTTGCCCAGACAGAGTCCATGGTACATCAGTCATTTGGATGCTTTCAGCCTGGCTTCTAAATTTCAGGACTACATTATTCCAATAATATTCAGCGATTCCTTTAAAAAAGGGCAGAGGAAAGGAAGCGCATGTAAAATATTTACGTTCATTAAAGGAATTGTATGTTTAAGAAGCTCAATATACTCATGAAGTTGACCTTATAGGTGATATCCAGCTCTAAGGTTTTTTGTTACCTAAGAGTTAAAGGAATCATGTGAAAGCTGCATAAACCTTCTTACACAAAAAGCCTGTACCTTGTCAAAAATGTATTAATTTTGTACAGTAACGGATGGTAACTACACTTACTGAGGTGATCACTTCACAGGGCCTACAAAGCTCGAATACTGTGTTGTACACATTAAACTAATATTATATGTCAATTATGCTTCAATTAAAAAAATCCTCTCTATAGTGCAGATACCATTTTCACCACTTGTAGCTTAAAGCTGGTGCTGACAGGCCCCCCTGAGAGCTCTCAGCAAGTGGTAGGAGCGGAAGTTACATCATTACCTATGGGCCCCATCAATGTATGTGTTCCAGGGCAGACCAGGTGGTCGCTAATGGACACTGTCTAGATTCTCCTAAGACACGACATGGTCTGGGAGCCCCTCCTCCCCCATCTCAAATCTTGGCTGCCACATCGCAGAAGTGGGCTATTAGGAAATTCCGATTTGCAGGACTGTTTTCAGCAAGGAGGGGTCCAGACCATGTTTGCCTTAAACGGGGCAGATATGGAGCCAGAGAAAGTAGAGCAGTAGGGGCCTCGGAGACAACATGGGAAAGTTTTCAGCAGCAAATGGGAAAATTTGTGTAGCTGTCTTCTTACATTTGAAACCTGAGATCGCATCGTCCAACACCTTGTCTTGTCCTCATTTCAAAGACCAAATCTTCCAAATGAAGATTTGTCACTTTTCTAAAACCTATAGGAAGTGTTCCAAGCAATTATGCAGGAAGAGTGAAGGGGACATTTGTCTATTTACTCAGTCTTTCATGTTGCTCTCTGAAAACAAACAGTTTTGTTTCTGATTGTTTTTCTCTTTTTCTCTCCTTTGTGTGTGTGTGTGTGTGTGTGTGTGTGTGTGTGTGCTTTCACACTCTCAACCTCCCACTGTGAAAGGACATCGGGTGAACTGTCCATTATTTAAATCATCCTTCCAACAACAAAACAGTGTGCCTTGGGTGATTCCAGTTTGTGAGGAAATAAGACAAAAAGTCAATTTCTTATTTGCACATAATGTCTTGATACGTTAATAAAACAATCCAGAATGACTAATCATAATATTTTTGAGTTATAAATTATCTATGTCATAGCTGTAGTCATTAATGCCAAATGAAAATGAGAGCTAAATGGGAATGTTAGCCATAATGCCATTGTAGAGTTCCTCAGAGATATACATTATAGTTTAATAAAGCAATAACTTAGGAGAATTTTGTTATTGCAGTGAATTTTGGCATAATATAATTGCTTTAGAGGAAACTCAGTTCTAAAAATCTTATTTCCCAGTGACACATCTGAAAATATATTGAAACTTATTGCTTTTAATCTCAAATTTGGTTATCAACTTTTAATTATTATCATTATTAGCCTTCTCCCCCCAAATTTATACTTTATATGTACCTCTGTGTCTGCATCTCTGAAATCTCCAGCCCTTGGGAGTCACCTTCCCTGTTAATTTTTTTTTAATATTTTTATTTATTTGAGAGAGAGTGAGCGAGAACGAGAGAGCACAAGCCAGGGGGAGTGGCGGAGGGAGAGGGAGAAGCAGACTCCCCACTGAGCAGGGGGCCCGATGATGCAATGTGGGACTCAATCCCAGGACTCCAGGATCCTGAACGGAGCAGAAGGCAGACGCTTAACCGACTGAGCTACCCAGGTGCTCCTTCCCTGTTAATTTCTAAACAAAATAATTGAGTTCTCATCTTACATGACTGCAGCAAGTTCAGTCCTATCCTAAAGAGTGTCTCTGAAGGTTCTGGGTTGTGGTGAAGGTTTTCTCCTGGTTGTTACTTTTTCTTTCTCGCTTCCAGTGACTTCTAGTTGTTTGTCTTCCATCTCTGGCCACTCATGATGTCACTGTCTCTGTGAATCTCTCCATCCATTGTATCCCCACCCCGGTTCTGAACTGGCCCCAACCCCTTAGTCCACAGGGCTCGTATGGAGATGACATAGTGGGAGTATAACCCAGAGCAGGAGATGGTTCACACCTCTCTGTCCTCATAGTCACGGCCTGCACCCTCAGAATCCTTCTCTACCCACCCCTCCCTTTCCCCCCTGAATACCTCCTCTGGGTGGCAGCGGTGGGGGTATGTGTCTCCTAATCATGCCTTTCCTCTCCATGGAACACCTGGGAGCCAATTCCCTGATTACATGTCTGTCTGTGGGAAACCCAAATCTTCTTACCTTATATTCATCCTTATAGAGATGAATTCCACCCACAACAGGTTAACTTTTTCCATATTTAAGCATAATAAAATAAATATAGTTGGAAGCATGTGTATTTGTATTACTTCACCAAACTTCAGGATCAGCTTATACCTGTATGAGCAAAATTGATCATAAAAGTACTCCCTCCCAGGATAAAGATAAAGTCTCCCCATGGATAGACTTCAGCTACTAGCCTGGATGCATAAATGACTGGCACCTTAAAAACGGCACAGGTTTAGGTGGTTATCTATTTATCAAAGCTTAAATAGTTAACACAAGTTAAATTGGTATAATTGACATAAAATATTAATCATTAATCATAATGATTTTGGTTTGATTTGATTTTTTTAACTGAAGCACTGACACACACTGTTGCATTAGTTCCAGGTGTACAACATGGTGAGTCAACATCTCTATACGTCATGCTGCCATCTGTCACCATACAATGCTATTACAATACCATTAACTATATTCCCTGTGCTGTACCTTTCATCTTTATGACTTATTCATTCCATAACTGAAGACCATACCTCCCACTTTCCTTTACCCATTTTGCCTATCCCTTTAACCCCCTTCCCTCTGACAAACAACAGTTTGTTCTCTCTATCTATAGGTCTGTTTCTGTTTTTTCCTTTTGTTTGTTGGTTTTAGATTCCACATAATAAATAAATCTAATGGCATTTGTCTTTCTCTGTCTGAGCACAATGCCCTTCAGTCTATCCATGTTGTCACAAATGGCAAGATCTCATTCTCTTTTATGGCTGAGGAATATTCTATTGTATATATGTACATCATATCTTTATCCATTCATTTTTTTGAATAAATAAAAGGTTTTATTTGTCTCACATAATGTTCAGAGGTGGGCAGTCCAGAACAGGTGACAGAACTCAACACGCCCCCAACAAATGCCCACTCCTGTATTCCCAGTGTATTTTCTTGCGGTTGCAAAGTGTCTGGAAATCTCTACCCAGAGCCACAGGGGGAGAAACTAAAAATGGAAAGGGAGGAAGGAAGGAGGTGGCACCAACAGAGTTCTTATTCTTGAGCCAGTTTCAGTAATTCTGATTATATTTCTATATCACAATATCTATTGTTTTATGACAAATCACTTTGAAGTTAAGTCTCTGAAGACAACAACCACATATCATTGCTCATGGGTCTATGGGTCAACTTGGAAGTTGTGCTGATCTGAGCCAGGACTGGCTGATCTTGGTTGGGCACACTCATATGCCTGCATTGGCCAGTGAGTCAGGGTGATGGCCAACCTTGGATGTTTGGGATGGCCCCACTTACATGTCTGTCATTGTCAGGTTGTCAGCTGGAAAGGTGGGGGATGTGTCCCATAATCTAGTAGGCTAGCCTGGGTTTGTTCACATGATAGTTGGTGCAGGCTTCCAAGAGAGTGGGTAGAAATATGCAAGGGCTCTTAAGACTTAGGCCCACACTTGATACAATGTCACTCCTTCTATTACCCCAGAGTCATGAGGTCAGCTCAGAGTCAACGTGGAGAAACAGGTTCCATCACTTTTTTTTCCTTAATGTTTTGGATTTTTCTTTTATTGAGGTATAATTGACATAAAATATATTAGTTTCAGATGTAAGATAATAATGATTTAAGAATTACAACAAAAACACCAGACATGAACCAAAAAGCTAGCTACCATTGACATTCATTAGAAATTCTTGATATGTGAAAAGAAGTAGTACAGTGTGGTGGTCAGAGTATAGACCAGCCGGGTTTAAATGCAGGCTCTACCAACGATTACCTTCACAGTCTTGGAAATTTGACTTAATTTATCTGAGCTTCAGATCCTTCATCAGAAATGATGATGATGGGGTGGAGCAAGATGGTGGAGGAATAGGAGACCTGGATTTCGTCTGGTCTCAGGAATTCAGCTGATTAGGGATCAAACCATTCTGAACACCTATGAACTGAACAGGAGATCGAAGAGGAGAGTAGCAACAACTCTCTGAACAGAGAAGCGACCACTTACTGGAAGGTAGGACATGCAGAGAAGTGAATCCGAGGTGATATTAGGGAGAATAGACAGCGGGGGAGGGGGCCTCCGTCGGCCGCTTCTGGCAAGTGTTAGAGCCACGGAGCACAAAATCGGACCTTTTAGAAGTTGGCTCCGCTGAGGGACGTCGCTGCAGTGGCTAAGCAGGGGGTGGAACCCTCCCGGGACAGTGTGGTCTCAGGACCCTTGGGGTCACAGAAAGACCGGGGGTGCCTGAGTGCAGTAGAGCTCCCAGGTATCGGAGCGGGGAAGCCAGCTGCAGAGATGGAGCCGAGGCGCGGGCTCTCAGCTTGGGTTTGCCATAAACTGTGATCCGCGGCCCAGTTGGGCCACTGCTCCTCCAGCAGGGACCCAACAAAAGGCAGAGCCGGGGAGACTCCCCTTTCTCCCCTGGGAGGAGCGGCGTGGGAACGCACCGCAGGGATCTGCTGGGTTGGGAGACTCCACACGGGGTCGGGTGCCAGAGATAGAAACGCTCGGTCACAGGCCGGGTGAGCACGGAGTGCGGCCGGAGACCAGGGAGATGGGAGTGACTGCTTTTCTCTGGGGGCGCACTGAGGAGCAGGGCCCCGAGTTCTCAGCTCCTCTGGGTGGAGATTGGGAGGCCACCATTTTCGCGCTGGTCCTCCAAAGCTGTACCGAGAGCTTGCAGGGAACAAAAGCTCCTGAGAGCAAACCCGAGCAGCTTGCTTAGCCCGGACTCACAAGGGCGGGGCAATTCCGCCTCCAGCAAAGACATTTGGAAACCACGGCAAAAAGCCCCTCCCCCAGAAGATCAGCACGAACAGCCAGCAAGCCAACACCAAGTTTACCGATCAAGGAGAACGGGAGAACTCCAGTGCTAGGGGAATACTACACATAGAATTCATGGCTTTTTTTTTTTTTTTTTTACCATGATTCATTAGTTCATCAAAGTTAATTTTTTTAACTGTTTTTTTTTGAATTTTTCTTTTTCCCCTTTTCAACCCACATCTTATTAATCCCTTTTTAAAAAAACATTTTTTATTTTTCATTTTTAGAGTCATATTTTATCCCTTCATAGTAGTTACCCTTATTTTTGGCATATATGTATAAGTTGTTCTCTCTTTAAAATTTTGAGATACAGTTTCTTCCAACAGATCAAAATATACCCAAAATCACTAGTGTATGGCTTTGTTCTAGTCTCCTGCCTGATCACATTCTCTCCCTTTTTTCTTTTTTTTTAAATCTTCTTTCTTTTTTCAAACAACTTATCTTATCAATTCCTTTTATAAAATCTTTTATAATTTTCATCTTTACAGTCATCTTCCATCCCTCCATTGTATCAACCCTTATTTTGTACATATATGTCTTTCTTCCTTTAAAATTTTAGGAGACACTTTCTTCTAACAGACCAAAATATGCCCCAAATCTAGAGTATGGCACTGATCTATGCACTAGCCTGATCATATTTGATCATATTCCGGGTTTTTTTTGTATTATTCTGTTTTGGTTTTTATCTTTTTTTTTCTCTTTCTTTTTTCTTTCCTTCCCTTTCATTTCCCCTGGTTTCAGGTCTTTTCTGATTTGTATACAGTATATTAGCTGGGGACGTTGTTAACCTGTTAGCATTTTGTTCTCTCATTCATCTATTCTCCTCTGGACAAAATAACAAGACGAAAAAAACTCACCTCAGCAAAAAGAACAAGAGGTAGTACCGTCAGCCAGGGACCTACTCAATACGGACATTAATATGATGTCGGACCTAGAGTTTAGAATCATGACTTTAAAGATACTAGCTGGGCTTGAAAAAAGCATGGAAGTTATTAGAGAAACCCTTTGTGGAGAAATAAAAGAACTAAAATCTAACCAAGTCGAAATCAAAAAGGCTATTGATGAGGTGCAATCAAAAATGGGGGCACTAACTGCTAGGATAAATGAGGCAGAAGAGAGAATCAGTGATATAGAAGACCAAATGATGGAAAATAAAGAGGCTAAGAAAAAGAGAGATAAACAACTACAGGATCACGAGGGCAGAATTTGAGAGATAAGTGATACGATAAGACGAAACAACATTAGAATAATTGGGATCCCAGAAGAAGAAGAAAGAGAGAGAGGGGCAGAAAGTATATTGAAGAAAATAATAGCAGAGAACTTCTGTTCTCTGTGAGAATGTGAGGAAGGAAACAGGCATCAAAATCCAGGAGGCACAGAGAACCACTCTCAAAATCAATAATAATAGGTCAACAACCCGACATCTAATAGTAAAACTTACGAGTCTCAGAGACAAAGAGAAAATCCTGAAAGCAGCTTGGGAGAAGAGATATGTAACCTACAATGGTAGAAATATTAGATTGGCAACAGACCTATCCACAGAGACCTGGCAGGCCAGAAAGGACTGGCAAGATATCTTCAGAGCACTAAACGAGAAAAATACGCAGCCAAGAATACTATATCCAGCTAGGCTGTCATTGAAAATAGAAGGAGAGATAAAAAGCTTCCAGGACAAACAAAAACTAAAGGAATTTGCAAACATGAAACCAGCCCTCCAGATTGAAAGTGAGGGGGTGAAAAACCATTTACCACGCTAATGGACACCAAAAGAAAGCTGGGGTGGCAATCCTTATATCAAACAAATTAGATTTTAAACCAAAGACTGTAATAAGAGATGAGGAAGGACACTATATCCTACTTAAAGGGTCTATCCAACAAGAAGATCTAACAATTGTAAATATCTATGCCCCTAACATGGGAGCAGGCACTTTTATAAGGCAATTAATAACAAAAGCGAAGACACACATTGACAACAATACAATAATAGTGGGGGACTTTAACACCCCCCTGACTGAAATGGAGAGATCATCTAAGCAAAACATCAACAAGGAAATAAAGACCTTAAATGACACACTGGACCAAATGGACTTCACAGATATATTCAGAACATTCCATCCCAAAGCAACGGAATACACATTCTTCTCTAGTGCCCACGGAACATTCTCCAGAATTGATCACATCCTAGGTCACAAATCAGGTCTCAACCGGTACCAAGAGATTGGGAATATTCCCTGTATATTTTCAGACCACAATGCTTTGAAATGAGAACTCAATCACAAGAGGAAAGTCGGAAAGAACTCATATACATGGAGGCTAAAGAGCATCCTACTAAAGAATGAATGGGTCAAACAGGAAATTAAAGAAGAATTTAAAAAATTCATGGAAACCAAGGAAAATGAAAACACAACTGTTCAAAATCCTTGGGATACAGCAAAGGCAGTCCTGAGAGGAAAGTATATAGCAATACAAGCCTTTCTCAAGAAACAAGAAAGGTCTCAAATACACAACCTAACCCTACACCTAAAGGAGCTGGAGAAAGAACAGCAAATAAAGCCTAAACCCAGCAGGAGAAGAGAAATAATAAAGATCAGAGCAGAAATCAATGAAATAGAAACCAAAAGAACAGTAGAACATATCAATGAAACTAGGAGCTGGTTCTTTGAAAGAATTAACAAGATTGATAAACCCCTGGCCAGACTTATCAAAAAGAAAAGAGAAATGACCCAAATCAACAAAATCATGAATGAAAGAGGAGAGATCACAACCAACACCAAAGAAATACAAACAATTATAAGAACATATTATGAGCAACTTTATGCCAGCAAATTAGATAACCTGGAAGAAATGGGTGCATTCCTAGAGATGTATCAACCACCAAAATTGAACCAGGAAGAAATAGAAAACCTGAACAGACCTATAACCACTAAGGAAATTGAAGCAGTCATCAAAAATCTCCCAAGAAACAAAAGCCCAGGGCCAGATGGCTTCCCAGGGGAATTCTATCAGACATTTCAAGAAGAATTAATACCTATTCTCCTGAAACTGTTCCAAAAAATAGAAATGGAAGGAAAACTTCCAAACTCATTTTATGAGGCCACCATTACCTTGATCCCAAAACCAGACAAAGACCCCATCAAAGAGGAGAATTACAGACCAATATCCTTGATGAACATGGATGCAAAAATTCTCACCAAAATACTAGCCAATAGGATCCAACAGTACATTAAACGGATTATTCACCACGACCACGTGGGATTTATCCCTGGGCTGCAAGGATAGTTCAACATCCGCAAATCAATCAACGTGATACAATACATTAACAAAAGAAAGAACAAGAATCATATGATCCTCTCAATATATGCATAAAAAGCATTTGACAAAGTACAGCATCCTTTCTTGATCAAAACTCTTCAGAGTATAGGGATAGAGGGTACATACCTCAATATCATAAAACCATCTATGAAAGACGTACAGCGAATATCATTCTCAATGGGGAAAAGCTGAGAGCTTTCCCCCTAAGGTCAGGAACGCGGCAGGGATGTCCACTCTCACCACTGCTATTCAACATAGTATTAGAAGTCCTAGCCACAGCAATCAGACAACAAAAAGAAATCAAAGGCATCCAAATCGCAAAGAGGAAGTCAAACTCTCACTCTTTGCAGATGATATGATACTGTATGTGGAAAACCCAAAAGACTCCACCCCAAAACTGCTAGAACTCCTACAGGAATTCAGGAAAGTAGCAGGATATAAAATCAATGCACAGAAATCAGTGGCATTCCTATACACCAACAACAAGACAGAAAAACAAATCAAGGAGTTGATCCCATTTACAACTGCACCCAAAACCATAAGATACCTAGGAATAAATTTAACCAAAGAGGCAAAAGATCTGTACTCAGAAAACTATAAAATACTCATGAAAGAAATTGAGGAAGACACCAAGAAATGGAAAAACGTTCCATGCTCATGGATTGGGAGAACCAACATTGTGAAGATGTCAATGCTACCCAGAGCAATCTACACATTCAATGCAATCCCCATCAAAATACCATCCACTTTTTTCAAAGAAATGGAATAAATAATCCTAAAATTTGTATGGAACCAGAAGAGACCTCGAATAGCCAGAGGAATGTTGAAAAAGAAAAGCAAAGCTGGCGGCATCACAATTCCGGACTTCCAGCTCTATTACAAAGCTGTCATCATCAAGACAGTATGGTACTGGCACAAAAACAGACACATAGATCAATGGAACAGAATCGAGAGCCCAGAAATGGACCCTCAACTCTATGGTCGTCTTATCTTTGACAAAGCAGGAAAGAATGTCCAATGGCAAAAAGACGGTCTCTATAACAAATGGTGTTGGGAAAATTGGACAGCTATATGCAGAAGAATGAAACTGGACCATTTCCTTACACCACACACAAAAATAGACTCCAAATGGTTGAAAGACCTAAACGTGAGACAGGAGTCCATCAAAATCCTAAAGGACAACACAGGCAGCAACCTCTTCGACCTCAGCCACAGCAACTTCTTCCTAGAAACATCGCCAAAGGCAAGGGAAGCAAGGACAAAAATGAACTATTGGGATTTCATCAAGATAAAAAGCTTTTGCACAGCAAAAGAAACAGTCCACAAAACTAAAAGACAACCGACAGAATGGGAGAAAATATTTGCAAATGACATATCAGATAAAGGGCTAGTAGCCAAAATCTATAAAGAACTTATCAAACTCAACACCCAAAGAACAAATAATCCAATCAAGAAGTGGGCAGAAGATATGAACAGACATTTTTCCAAAGAAGACATCCAAATGGCCAACAGACACATGGAAAATTGCTCAACATCGCTCGGCATCAGGGAAATCCAAATCAAAACTTCAATGAGATGCCACCTCACACCAGTCAGAATGGCTAAAATTAACAAGTCAGGAAACGACAGATGTTGGTGGGGATGTGGAGAAAGGGGAACCCTCCTACACTGTTGGTGGGAATGCAAGCTTGTGCAACCCCTCTGGAAAACAGTATGGAGGTTCCTCAAACAGTTGAAAATAGAGCTACCATACGATCCAGCAATTGCACTACTGGGTATTTACCACAAAGATACAAATGTAGGGATTCGAAGGGGTACGTGCACCCCAATGTTTATAGCAGCAATGTCCATAATAGCCAAACTGTGGAAAGAGGCAAGATGTCCATCAACAGATGAATGGATAAAGAAGATGTGGTATATATACACAATGGAATATTATGCAGCCATCAAAGGGAATGAGATCTGGCCATTTGCAACGACGTGGATGGAACTGGAGGTGTTATGCTGAGTGAAATAAGTCAATCAGAGAGGGACATGTATCATATGACTTCACTGATATGAGGAATTCTTAATCTTAGGAAACAAACTGAGTGTTGCTGAAATGGTGGGGGTGGGAGGGAATGGGTGGCTGGGTGATAGACATTGGGTAGGGTATGTGCTACGGTGAGCGCTGTGAATTGTGCAAGACTGTTGAATCAGAGATCTGTACTTCTGAAACAAATAATACAATGTATGTTAAGAAAAAAGAAAAAGAAGAATATAGCAGTAGGGGAAGAATGAAGGGGAGTAAGTCAGAGGGGGAGACGAACCATGAGAGACGATGGACTCTGAAAAACAAACTGAGGGTTCTAGAGGGGAGGAGGGTGGGGATGGGTTAGCCTGGTGATGGGTATTAAAGAGGGCACATTCTGCATGGGGCACAGGGTGTTATGCACAAACAATGAATCATGGAACATTACATCAAAAACTAATGATGTAATATATGGTGATTAACATTACAATAAAGAATTTTAAAAAAAGAAATGATGATGATGATGATGATGGTAACAAAACTGTCTCATTTCTCTTGGGAGGCTTAAATGAGATTGTCAAAGAAAGGCCCATAGCAGAGTGCCAGGTATGTAGCGCCTATCATAATTCATCTGGAGACTTGTTAATCCCACATTTCAGAACACTTGGTCCTTGACTTCCTTCAGGAATACATTCCAGTTGACAGTCATGTGCTTCTTTATATCACCAGTGGACGACTTTCCAACTTTTGCTGAAGCTTTAATCTTTCTTTTGATGAGCAGATTTTCCCTTGGCTTGAAGACTTCTTGAACCACTTTTTAAAAAATTTTTATTTTATTTTATTATGTTATGTTAGTCACCATATAGTACATCATTAGTTTTTGATGTAGTGTTTCATGAATCATGGAGCCAAGGCATGTAGTGAATTTGTTTAGGGGAGAAATGTAAGCCATGGTCAATGTCAATCCTATTTGATTTGTTTATCTAAATCCTCCATTTTCTTGCTCTAAACTATGAATCATCTCACTACGAGAACCTCATCTTTTTCATCAACAACCTAAAAGTTGACTTTCTTTTTGAGGCTATTTCTTAAGGAAACCAAATCTTTCTTCACAAGAGTTGCTCAATCTGTGATTTGTAAAGAGCAATGGGCCAACATTGAAGTGTACTTATCAGTCAGTTTCATGTTCCCCACTAGCTGAGTGAATCCTGCAGCCTCATGGCCATTTAAATCCATGCTTCAAGAAAGTTGAGAATTCTGTTTTTTGATACACAAGAAACTTTGTTAGTAGTTACAGCTGCAAACCTGGTGAAGTGAAAGATTGTTAAGGGTTTTTTTTTGCATGTAAAATTTATATGAGAATAAAAGTAGTATAATTTGCTATTTTCTCTGGCCGCTTAGCATGTTCTCAGAATCTTTGTGGGAGAACACACACACACACACACACACACACACACACACACACACACACACCGGGTGGGTAGAGAGAGAGAGAGTTATTTTAAGGAATTGGCTTGTATGATTGTGGGGGCTGGTAAGCTCAAAACCTAGAGGCTGGCTAGAGATTCAGGTAACAGCCTATGTTACAGACTTGAGTCCAAAGGCTAGAAACTTAGATGGAATTTCTATGTTGCAGTCTGGAGATCGAATTTCTTTTTCCTTGGGGAACCTCAGTCTTTTCTCTTAAAACCTTAAACTGATTAGATGAGGTCCGCTCACATTATGGAGGATAATCTGCTTTACTCAATATCTACTGATTTAAGTGTTAATCATATTTAAAAAATACCTTTAGAGGAATAACTAATTTGGTGTTTGACAGAACAACTGGGCACTGTAGCCTAGCCAAGTTGACACTTCAAATTAACCATCACAATGACCTTCATGCTTTCTATCACAAGCAGTTGGGCCAGGCTTTTGCTTGGGATCTGGTGTCCCAAAGAAACAAGGGCCATTGGGATTTCTTCTTGGTGAGGGCAGTAGCAGGGCAATGCCCACTCTCAAGGAAGACAGTGGGGAATTCCAGGAGAGGTCCAGAGCCTGGTGTTGGGGATGGCAACTGGGAAGGCAGTGGCAGTGGGGAATTCTTTGCAGGGATAGTTTGTGGCATAGATTTTGGGCTGTTTTCTTGGCTATGTAACTTCAGCCACTGTTTAGCCAGCCTCTGAGAGATACTTTGAACAACTCAATATCATTTATTAAATTCCTTTTGGATTAGTCGAAGTTCATTTCTATAATTTCCAACTGATTCAGGAGGTCCTAAGAGAGTGAGCCTGGAAATTGTTCATGATATATTGAACTTGTTTCTTTGGGAATCTGGTGCATGGGTAAAGGGGCATTTCAGGGTGGGGGAAGAACTTGTACATGGAGACAGAAGAGTGGACTGATGGAAGTCATGCAGACAGGGTGAATGAGGTCATGGGGCAGACAGTCCAGGCCACTAGGAGTGATTTATGAGTGAAATGCAAAGGCAGGAGTCTAATCTCTGCTTAGCCTAACACATGAGAATTACATATCCTCTTGGTATTCTCTTCATTCAGGACAGACTACCTCCTGCATCGAGTGTAAGTTTTGCAACCATTTCAACAGAAAGAGTGGAAAGGAAATTCCAGCATGTGGAAGTTCATGTGGTATTGGCTGCTGCACAACACAGATGCCATTTTTGGCTGAAAATCCAGTGAGAGAGAATTCTCTTAAAATAGGTTAACTGGGTATTTTCAGTGCCCTTGCGGCAAATAAGATAATTCTTTCTCCCTACAGATATATTTTTTTTTTTTGGTTGCTCTAGTTACAACAGTCCTATAGCTACTTATCTTCAAGTGGCCCTGATGTACTATGAACCTTTCCATCTTTTGTGAGTTTGTAAGAGTTCACAAGGTTAATTATTTCTTCAGATGCCACAGAGAGGACAACAGGAAGCAAGAACAGCAGAATAATTATAATGCTTTCAGTGGCTCAGTGCTTTGTATTTATTTGTATGTAACTTTGCAAAAACATTTTACCTGCTTTTTCTCCCAATTTCTGTAGTAGACTTTATTTTTCACCCGTTGAGTCATCAACCAGAGACAGTGCTAAATAGTCAAGCCTTCATGGTAGTACATTAAATAATAATGCATTAAAATGAAAACTTGTTATTTGTTTCAGAGGTACACATCTGTGATTCAACAGTCTTACACAATTCATAGCACTCACCATAGCACATACCCTCCCCAATGTCTATTACCCAGTGACCCCATTATATGTTAAAAAAAAAAAGAAGAAGAAGATAGCAGGAGGGGAAGAATGAAGGGGGGAAATTGGAGGGGGAGATGAACCATGAGAGACTATGGACTCTGAAAAACAAGCTGAGGGTTCTAGAGGGGAGGGGGTGGGGGGATGGGTTAGCCTGGTGATGGGTATTAAAGAGGGCACATTCTGCATGGAGCACTAGGTGTTATACACAAACAATGAATCATGGGACTCTATATCAAAAACTAATGATGTAATGTATGGTGATTAACATAACATAAAAAAAGATAACATTAAAAAAAAAAAAGAAAGAAAGAAAACTTGTTGACCCTGAGCTTAGCAGATGTTCTTCATCTCTCACATAGAACTGATATTGATTTAAGAAGAATTTAGCTTGATTCAGTACGTGCACGTACTGAATGGAACACTGGGTGTTATACGCAAACAATGAATCATGGAACACTACATCAAAAACTAATGATGTAATGTATGGTGATTAACATAACATAATAAAAAAGAGAAGTTTTAATTTATCAAAAAAATTTAGCTTGTTTCGTTAGACATACTAAGTCTCAAGAAACAAGAAACAGTGATGAACAGATAAATTAAACATTTTTAAAGTGAGAAAAATAGCACTTAAAAACAGTATCTCAACAAAGAATCTTTGCAAATGGTAATGTGGCCAGAGGAAAGCATTTGAACCTGTTACTATGAAAACAGGGGCAACTTAACAGCCCTACCAGGCAGCGTTTTGGGTCTAGATGAGGTGATGGGGTGTCACTGTGGTGACCCCATCTCTTCAGGTGAAGGCAGGCAGGCAGCAGTGGTTTTATTGAGAAGTGGTAAGGAAAGGATCAGGAAGGAGGCAGTGGGATGTATTCTAGCAGAAGTGTTAGGATATGGACATAGCTGGACAAAGAAGGAGGCAAAGTTGGGCAAGGATTCATAGTCTGGATTAAGCCAAAGGGCTTGCAGCCTTGAAGTTGTAATGAGTAATAAAGCAGGTGTAGTGAAAATAATGGAGGAATAACACTGCAGGTGAAGTCAACACGGTCAGAGGGAGGTATGTGTCAATTTACAGCCTCAAAGGTGAAACAGTTCTAAGTGGTGTAAATTGTTAAAGCATCTTTATGGGCATGAAGAGGAAAGAGCAAAGGGCATGGAAGTAGGATATTAGGGTACTGAGAAGCCAGCTTCTTGGGTGGTTGGCCTCATGCATACTTAAAACACCCAGGATGATGGATGGGGTTGGGGTGGAGAGAAAGTTCTGAGCCGTGTGTCTCAGTCTGAGCGGAACCAGAAGGTGGTATAGATGGATGGCAGGAATCTAAAAGGAATGAGGCCCTTTACTTGAGGTTGGGGTGGTGTAACTGAGATAGGAATAGGGGCAGGAAGGACCCAAGCATGCCCCTGTCCCCGAGGCTTATGGGGCACTGGAGCATTAGCAGGAATGGTTCAAGAAGCTCCTAGTGGGTGTAGAAGGAAGGAAAGGAGTTAAGATGACAAAGGAGTAGGGGGACCCTAAGCTGGCCTCCTTCCTCAAACACAGCTAGATAAATATGAAATCATTCTGAACACCCAAGAAATTGATCTGAGGAGTGAGAGAACAAAACTCCACATCTACAGGTAGAAAAATGACCGCCTCGTGGAAGGTAGGACCTGTGGAGAGTTGATTTGGGGGAGAGAAGACCTGTAGGTGCTGGCAGAGGGGAGGGAGCCCTGATCACGGGGAGAGGAGTGAGCAAGTGAGAGAAAGAGAGAGAGAGAGAGAGAAGCAGCAGGCAGGGGATTACAGGGGATTCCCCAAACCATTGACTGGAAAAGGAGAGGAGCTGACTACTGCAGGTTATTATAAGCAGTGGAGCACAAAGTCTGAAGTTTTGGAGGTCTGTGCCATCACCAGGGTCATGCCTGGCAGGCTTGGCGGTGCTCCAATGGGGAAAGAGGGTGGAGACTCATGAGTGGGCAGCGTGGTTTGAGGATCCCTTAGGTCACACGGGGAGAAACAGTTCTCCTGCCTGGAGTACATTCGGAGCGGTGGCATGACCTCTCCAGGGACAAGAACTGGCAGTGCCAACATGCTTCTCTGTTCCCTAGCGTAGGAACAAAGACACTGGCTGAGGGCAGCAAACCTTGGTGCTGGCTTTTTAAAAAAAAAATTAAATTCAATCAGCCAACATATAGTACATCATTAATTTCAGATGTAGAGTTCAGTAATTCATCAGTTGCTTATAACAACCAGTGCTCATCACATCACATACCCTCCTTAATGCCCATCACCCAATTACCCCATCCCCCTACCCTCCTCCCCTCCAGAAACCCTCAGTTTGTTTCCTATAGTTAAGAGTCTCTCATGGTTTTTCTCCCTCTCTGATGACTTCCTACTCAGTTTTCCCTCCCTTCCCCTATGATCCTCTGTGCTATTTCTTATATTCCACATATGAGTGAAACCATATAGTAATTGTCTTTCTCTGATTGACTTATTTCGCTCAGCATAATACCATCCAGTTCCATGCATGTTGGTGCTGGCTTTTTGCTGTGCTTTACCATAAACTCTGAACCACTGCTTAGTGCAACTGCTTTTCTGGGACAAACTGGCAAACTGCAGAAGTGTGGCGAGATCCTCCCCCAGAGTATCAGCATGGCTCAGCACCATTCAGGTCCCTAAAATTTGGAGTTTTGAAACCCAGCCATGCACCTGAGATAAAACACAGGAGCACTGTGCCACCTGGCAGGCAGACAGCTCTGACACAGGTGAAGGCAGGGATCTGGCGGAAGCTGGGTGCACAAGACGGGTGATGATTTGCTCTTCTGTGAGAGCTTCCTGAAGTGCGGCAGGCAGAAATACCCTGCTCTGGGGGAGAGCGGTGTGTTACTGTTAGGCAAATGTCATCTGCCTACCCATCAGCACTGATTGACTTCAGTGACCAACACTGCAGCCCTCATCTCGCCCGAACAGAGACTGAAGCTGATTTACACCAAGTCCCACCCCACTGTGCCCTGCACTGAAGGTGCATCTCCACTAAGGCAAGTCCACCAGAGAATCAGCACAGCAGGTCCCTCCCCCAGAAGACCAGCACAAAACCCTCAAGTGCACCAAGTTTCTGATCATAGAGTCTTGTAAAGCTTCAGCTTTATTTATTTTATTTTTAAAAAATATTTTATTTATTTACTTGACAGAGAAAGAAAGAGGACACAAGCAGGGGAAGCAGCAGAAGGAGAGGGAGAAGCAGACTCCCCACTGAGCAGGGATTCCCCATGCGGGGCTTGATCCCAGGACTCTGAGATCATAACCTGAGCTGAAGGCAGATGCTTAACCAACTGAACCACCCAGGCACCCCAAAGCTTCAGCTTTAGGGGAAGTAGAACTGAGCTTTTTCTTCTTCTTTTGGATCTAGTTTCTTTTAACAAGCAGACCAAAACACACCTAGTTAAAACTTGCCACACAGTCTACAAGGTCCAAACACCCTCCCCCAACACTGCAAGCAAAGAGAAACTCTGCAGAGGACAGACCTGTGGGAAAGAGCAGCCAAAACACAACAACAGGGTTCATATAGGACCCCCTGTTTTTTTTTGGGACCTCTCCTTAATATAGTAATTACTCTCAGGAGCAGGAATATAACAAGTTTTCCCAACAATCACACACAAAAACAGTGACCTGGACAAAATGACAAGATGGAGAATTAACCCCAAACGAAAGAGCAGGAAAAAATAATGGTGAGGGATTCAATCAACACAGATATAAGTAAGATGTATGAACTAGATTTTAAAATAAGTATAAGGATACTAGCTGGGCTTGAAAAAAGCATAGAAGACACTAGAGAATCCCTTACTGCAGAGATAAAAGAACTAAAAATTAGTCAGGCTGAAATTAAAAATGCTATAACTGAGATGCAAACCCAACTGGATGCCATAACAATGAGGATGGATGAAATGGAGGAATGAATTAGTGATATAGAAGATAATGAAGGTGGAAAGAAGAGGGAAAGAAAGGTATTGGATCACAAATGTAGACTTAGGGAACTCAGTGACTCCTTAAAGCATAATAGCATTCATATCATAGGCATCCCAGAAGAAGAAGAGAGAGAAAAAGGGGCAGAAGGTTTATTTGAGCAAATTATAGTTAAAAACTTCCCTAAACTGGGGAAGGAAAAGACATTGAAATCCAAGAAGCACAGAGAACTCCCATTAAATTCAACAAAAACCAACCATTGACAATGTTTAACATAGTCAAATTCACAAAATACACAGAAAAGGAAAGAATCCTGGATAGCAGTAAGGGAAAAAAGTCCTAACCCTATAAGGGAAGACAGGTCAGGTTCACAGATCTGTCCACAGAAACTTAGCAGGCCAGAAGACAGTAGCAAGATCTATTCAATGTGCTAAATGGGAAAAATATGCAGCCAAGAATACTTTATCCAGCAAGGCTATCATTCAGAATAGTAGGAGAGATAAAGAGTTTCCCAAACAAAAACTAAAGGGGTTTGTGACCACTAAACGAGCTGTGCAAGAAATATTAAAGGGGACTCTTTGAGTGGAGAATAGAAGACCAAATGCAATAAAGACTAGAAAGGAACAGAGAACAGAAATACCAACTTTACAGGTAACACAATGGCATTAAATTCATAAATAACAATGATCACTCTGAATGTAAAGGACTAAATGCTCCAATAAAAAGACATAGGGTATTTGTTCTTCTGCCTCACTTACCCTAGCTGTTAGATTATCTAGATTGGATTGGATCTCATTGATAGCATTTTTAAGTTCTGCCAATTCAGCTTTCATTTCTGCCCTTAGAGACTCTATGTTGCCATTAAGTGATTTCTCCATTCTAGCTAATGTCTTCACAATTGCTAGCCTGAATTCCAACTCCGACATCTTGGTTATATCTGCATCCATTTGAAAATCTGCAGCATAAGTCATAATCTCTGAGTCTTTTCCATTTTGGGGGCTCCTCCTCCTAGTCATTCTGTTGATGGGTAGTTGAGGTAATGTATAGAGTCCAAATTATTGACCAGAATCCAAGCAAGATGCACGTGTTTTCTAAGGACCTTAGGGTTGCTGGCCTCTTGTTTTTCCAGCCTGTCTTCTCAGGGAGGGGTCTGCTGCACTGTTACTCAGGCAACCCTGTTTGGGCAGAGTTGCCTTGCCCCCCTGTAGCAGGGGATGGGCTCAGTGGGAATCAGTTTTGGGGGTTTTGTTCTCTGGGGGCTTTCCCTGAGCTTTCTGCATCTCTTCTGTGAGTCAGAGCAAAAGAGACCATTTCCAACCCTCTGCCTCAGAGCAGAGAGACCGCAGTCTGTTTTTCAGTGAGCTTTCCAGGCCACACTGTCTCCATTTCTGTCCATGCTGCTATAAACTGCAGCATCCTGGGTTGTGCGCCCCTCCGCAGAGCCCCCAGTCCTGCCCCAGGTCAGGGAACGTCTCTGCCCTTTGTGCTTCTAAAACCGCCAGCCGCTCCCAGTACACATGCGTGACCCCGCCGCTCCGGGTTTCTGCCCCCGGGGCTGCCCTAAAGTCCTTTCCCCACCACTACTGGTCTGCGAGTCTGTGCCCCATCCCCAGCCAGCGAGGCTGTCGCTCATAGGCGGTGTAGGATCCCTCCTGGTGCCGTTTATCCTCTGATAACTGCCCATGGAATCACGGCTCCAGGATGCAAGGGTGGTTCAACATTCACAAATCAATCAATGTGATAGAACACGTTAATAAGAGGAGGGAGAAGAATCATATAGTCCTCTCAATTGATGCAGAAAAAGCATTTGACAAAATACAGCATCCTTTCCTGATTAAAACTCTTCAGAGTATAGGGATAGAGGGAACATTCCTCAAGTTCACAAAATCCATCTATGAAAAACCCACAGTGAATATCATCCTCAATGGGGAAAAGCTGAAAGCCTTTCCCTTAAGATCAGGAACACATCAAGGATGCCCACTCTCACCACTATTGTTCAACATAGTACTAGAAGTCCTAGCAACAGCAGACAACAAAAAGAAATAAAAAATATTAAAATTGGCAAAGAAGAAGTCAAACTCTCTCTTTTCGCAGACGACATGATACTTTATGTGGAAAACCCAAAAGACTCCACCCCCAAATTGCTAGAACTCATACAGCAGTTCAGTAATGTGGCAGGATACAAAATCAATGCACAGAAATCAGTTGCTTTCTTATACACTAACAATGCAACTGTAGAAATAGAAATTAGAGAAACAATTCCATTTACAATAGCACCAAAAACCATAAGATACCTCAGAATAAACCTAACCAAAGAGGTAAAGGATCTATACTCTAGGAACTACAGAACACTCATGAAAGAAATTGAAGAAGACACAAAAAGATGGAAAAACATTCCATGCTCATGGATCAGAAGAATAAACATTGTTAAAATGTCTATGCTACCCAGAGCAATCTATACCTTCAATGCCATCCCAATCAAAATTCCAATGACATTTTTCAAAGTGCTGGAACAAACAATCCTAAAGTTTGTATGGAGTCAGAAAACACCCCAAATCACCAAGGAAATATTGAAAAAGAAAAACAAAGCTGGGGTCATCACGTTGCCCGATTTCAAGCTATATTACAAAGCTGTGATCACCAAGACAGCATGGTACTGGCACAAAAACAGACATATAGACCAATGGAACAGAATAGAGAGCCCAGATATGAATCCTCAACTCTATGGTCAAATAATCTTTGACAAAGCAGAAAAAAACATGCAATGGAAAAAAGACAGTCTCTTCAATAAATGGTACTGGGAAAATTGGACAGCCACATGCAGAAGAATGAAACTTGACCATTCTCTAACACCATACACAAAGATAAATTCAAAATGGATGAAAGACCTCAATGTGAGACAGGAATCCATCAAAATCCTAGAGGAGAACATAGGCAGTAACCTCTTTGACATTGGCCACAACAACTTCTTTCAAGATACATATCCAAAAGCTAGTGAAACAAAAGCAAAAATGAACTTTTGGGACTTCATTAAGATAAAAAGCTTCTGCACAGCAAAGGAAACAGTCAACAAAACAAAGAGGCAACCCACAGAATGGGAGAAGTTATTTTCAAATGACACTACAGATAAAGGGCTGGTATCCAAGATCTATAAAGAACTTCTCAAACTCAACACCCAAAAAAACAAATAATCAAGTCAAAAAATGGGCAGAAGATATGAAAAGACACTTCTCTGAAGAAAACATACAAATGGCTAACAGACACATGAAAAAGTGTTCATCATCATTAGCCATCATGGAAATTCAAATCAAAACCACATTGAGATACCACCTTACACCAGTTAGAATGGCAAACATGGACAGGGAAAGAAACAACAAATGTTGGAGAGGCTGTGGAGAAAGGGGAACCCTCTTACACTCTTGGTGGGAATGCAAGTTGGTACAGCGACTTTGGAAAACAGTGTGGAGGTTCCTCAAAAAATTAAAAATAGAGCTACCCTATGACCCAGCAATTGCACTCCTGGGTATTTACCCCCAAAGACACAGATGTAGTGAAAAGAAGGGCCATACGCACCCCAATGTTCATAACAGCAATGTCTGCAATAGCGAAACTGTGGAAAGAACCGAGATGCCCTTCAACAGATGAATGGATAAAGAAGATGTGGTCCATATATACAATGGAATATTACTCAGCCATCAGAAAGGATGAATACCCAACTTTTACATCAACATAGGAGAAGGAAGGGAAAAATGAAGGGAGGGAAATCAGAGGGAGATATGAACCATGAGAGACTATGGACTCTGAGAAACAAATAGGGTTCTAGAGGGGAGGGGGGTGGGGGGATGGGTTAGCCTGGTGATGGGTATTAAGGAGGGCATGTATTGCATGGAGCACTGGGTGTTATACGAAAACAATGGATGGTGGATCACTACATCAAAAACTAATGATGTGTTGTATGGTGACTAACATAACATAATAAAATTAAAAAAAAAGACAGGGTATCAGAATTGGTAAAAAAACGAGAGTTATCTATAGGCTCTCCACAAGAGACTTATTTTAGACCTAAAGACACCTGCCAACTGAAAGTAAGGGGATGGAGAATGATCTATCATGCTAAAGGACATCAAAAGAAAGCTGGAATAGCCATATTTATATCAGATTTTAAACCAAACTAGGTTTTAAATCAAAGATTGTACCAAGAGATGAAGGGGACACTATATCATAATAAAGGGGTCTATCCACGAAGAAGATCTAACAGTTGTAAATATTTATGCCCCCAACTTGGGAGCAGCCAAATATATAAATCAATTAATAACAAACATAAAGAAACTCATTGATGACAATATAAAAATAGTAGGGGACTTTACCACCCCGCTCACAGCAATGGACAGATCTTCTAAGCAGAAAATCAACAAGGAATCAATGGCTTTCAATGACACACTGGACCAGATGGACCTAACAGATATATTCAGAGCATTTCATCCTAAAGCAGCAGAATATACATTCTTTTTGAGTGCACATGGAAACCCTCCAAGATAGATCACATACTGGGCCACAAATCAGCCCTCAAAAAGGGCAAGAGGTTGACATCATACCATGCATATTTTCAGAACACAAGACTATGAAACTTGGAAGTCAACCACAAGAAAAAATTTGGAAAGACCACAAATACATGGAAGTTAAAGAACATCCTACTAAAGAATGAGTGAGTTAACCAGAAAATTATAGAAGAATTAAAACAATACATGGAAAGCAAATGAAAATGAAAATATTACAGTCCAAAACCTTTGGGATGCAGCAAAGGCAGTCCTAAGAGGGAAGTATATAGCAATACAGGCCTACCTGAAGAAACAAGAAAGTCTCAAAGACACAACCTAAATTTACACCTAAAGGAGCTAGAAAAGGAATAGCCAATAAAGCCTAAAGCCAGTGGAAGAAGGGAAATGATGAAAATTGGAGCAGAAATAAATGATACACCCCCCCCCCAAAAAAAACCCAACACTAGTAGAACAGATCAATGACACTAAGAGCTGGTTCTTTGAAAGAATTAATAATATTGACAAATCCCTTAACCAGACTTATCAAAAAGAAAAGAGAAAGGGCCCAAATAAATAAATCACAAATGAAAGAGGAGAGATCACAACCAATACCACAGAAATACAAACAATTATAAGAGACTATTATGAGAAATTATATGCCAACAAACTAGATAATCTGGAAGAAATGGACAAATTCCCAGAAATTTACCAACTACCAAAACTGAAACAGGAAGAAATAGAAAATTTGAACAGACCTATAACCAGCAAAGAAATGGTATCAGTAATAAAAAAAAAAAAATGTCCAAACAAACAAAAGTCCAGGGCCAGATGTCTTCCCTGGGGAATTCTACAAGACATTTAAAGAAGAGTTAATATGTATTTTCAAACTGTTCCAAAAAATAGAAATGGAAGGAAAACTTCCAAACTCCTTCTATGAGGCTGGCCTTGCCTTGATTACAAAACCAGAGACCCCACTAAAAAGGAGAATTACAGGCCAATATCCTTGATTAACACAGATGCAAAATTTCTCAACAAGATACTAGTAAATTGAATAGAACAGTACATTAAAAGAATTATTCACCAAGATCAAGGGAAATTTATTCCTGGGCTGCAGGGGTGGTTCAATATTCACAAATCAATCAATGTGATAAACCATGTTAATAAAACAAAGGATAAGAACCACATAATTCTCTCACTAGATGCAGAAAAAGCATTTGACAAAATACAGCATTATTTTTTTTTTTTTGGAGGTGGTTCCGGCTGGGGCGCAAAGCCTGCATCTTTTTTTTTTTAAATTTTTTATTGTTATGTTAATCACCATACATTACATCATTAGTTTTGGATGTAGTGTTCCATGATTCATTGTGCATAACACCCAGGGCTCCATGCAGAACGTGCCCTCTTTAATACCCATCACCAGGCTAACCCATCCACCCACACCCTCCCCTCCAGAACCCTCAGTTTGTTTTTCAGAGTTCATCATCTCTCATGGTCGGTCTCCCCCTCCGATTTCCCCCCCTTCATTCTTCCTCTCCTGCTACCTTCTTTTTTTTTCTTAACATATATTGCATTATTTGTTTCAGAGGTAGAGATCTGTGATTCAACAGTCTTGCACAATTCACAGCACTGGCCATAGCACATACCCTACCCAATGTCTATCACCCAGCCATCCCATCCCTCCCACCCCCCACCACTCCAGCAACCCTCAGTTTGTTTCCTGAGATTAAGAATTCCTCATAACAGTGAGGTCATATGATACATGTCTTTCTCTGATTGACTTATTTCACCCATCATAACACCCTCCAGTTCCATCCACGTCATTGCAAATGGCAAGATCTCATTCCTTTTGATGGCTGCATAATATTCCATTGTGTATACATACCACTTCTTCTTTATCCATTCATCTGTCGATGGACATCTTGGCTCTTTCCACAGTTTGGCTATTGTGGACATTGCTGCTATAAACATTGGGGAGTACGTACCCCTTCGAATCCTTACATTTGTATCATTGTGGTAAATACCCAGTAGTGCAATTGCTGGATGGTATGATAGCTCTATTTTCAACTTTTTGAGGAACCTCCATACTGGTTTCCAGAGGGGTTGCACCAAATTGCATTCTGGCCAAAAGTGCAGGAGGGTTCCCCTTTCTCCACATCCCCGCCAACATCTGTCGTTTCCTGACTTGTTAATTTTAGCCATTCTGACCGGTGTGAGGTGGTATCTCATTGAGGTTTTGATTTGGATTTCCCTGATGCCAAGCGATGTTGAGCACTTTTCCATGTGTCTGTTGGCCATTTGGATGTCTTCTTTGGAAAAATGTCTGTTCATGTCTTCGGCCCATTTCCTGATTGAATTATTTGTTCTTTGGGTGTTGAGTTTGATAAGTTCTTTATAGATTTTGGCTACTAGCCCTTTATCTTATATGTGATTTGCAAATATTTTCTCCCATTCTGTCGGTTGTCTTTTAGTTTTGTGGACTGTTTCTTTTGCTGTGCAAAAGTTTTTGATCTTGATGAAATCCCGTTCATTTTTGCCCTTGCTTCCCTCGCCTTTGGTGATGTTTCTAGGAAGAAGTTTCTGCGGCTGAGATCGAAGAGGTTGCTGCCTGTGTTCTCCTTTAGGATTTTGATGGACTCTTGTCTCACGTTTAGGTCTTTCAACCATTTGGAGTCTATTTTTGTGTGTGGTGTAAGGAAATGGTCCAGTTTCATTCTTCTGCATGTGGCTGTCCAATTTTCCCAACACCATTTGTTGAAGAGACTGTCTTTTTTCCATTGGACATTCTTTCCTGCTTTGTCAAAGATTAGTTGACCATAGAGTTGAGGGTCCATTTCTGGGCTCTCGATTCTGTTCCATTGATCTATGTGTCTGTTTTTGTGCCAGTACCATACTGTCTTGATGATGACAGCTTTGTAATAGAGCTGGAAGTCCGGAATTGAGATGCCGCCAGCTTTGCTTTTTTTTTTCAACATTCCTCTGGCTATTCGAGGTCTCTTCTGGTTCCATACAAATTTTAGGATTATTTATTCCATTTCTTTGAAAAAAGTGGATGGTATTTTGATGGGGATTGCATTGAATGTGTAGATTGCTCTAGGTAGCTTTGACATCCTCACAATGTTTCTTCTTCCAATCCATGAGCATGGAACGTTTTTCCATTTTTTTGTGTCTTCCTCAATTTCTTTTATGAGTATTTTATAGTGTTCTGAGTACAGATCCTACGCATCTTTGGTTAGATTTATTCCTAGGTGTCTTATGGTTTTGGGTGCAATTGTAAATGGGATCAACTCCTTGATTTGTCTCTCTTCTGTCTTGTTGTTGGTGTATAGGAATGCCACTGATTTCTGTGCATTGATTTTATATCCTGCTACTTTCCTGAATTCCTGTAGGAGTTCTAGCAGTTTTGGGGTGGAGTCTTTTGGGTTTTCCACATACAGTATCATATCATCTGCAAAGAGTGAAAGTTTGACTTCTTTGCCAATTTCAATCCCATTGATTTCTTTTTGTTGTCTGACTGCTGTGGCTAGGACTTCTAATACTATGTTGAATAGCAGTGGTGATAGTGGACATCCCTGCCGCGTTCCTGACCTTAGGGGGAAAGCTCTCAGCTTTTCCCCATTGAGAATGATATTCGCTGTAGGTTTTTCATAGACGGCTTTTATGATATTGAGGTATGTACGCTCTATCCCTATATTCTGAAGAGTTTTGATCAAGAAAGGATGCTGTACTTGGTCTATTGAGAGGATCATATGATTCTTCTATTGAGAGGACCTATTGATTCTTGTTCTTTCTTTTGTTAATGTATTGTATCATGTTGAATGATTTGCGGATGTTGAACCAAACTTGCAGTCCAGGGATAAATCCCACTTGGTCGTGGTGAATAATCCTTTTAATGTACTGTTGGATCCTATTGGCTAGTATTTTGGTGAGAATTTTTGCATCCATGTTCATCAAGGATATTGGTCTGTAATTCTCCGTTTTGATGGGGTCTTTGTCTGGTTTTGGAATCAAGGTAATGGTGGCCTCATAAAATGAGTTTGGAAGTTTTCCTTCCATTTCTATTTTTTGGAACAGTTTCAGGAGAATAGGTATTAGTTCTTCTTTAAATGTTTGGTAGAATTCCCCTGGGAAGCCATCTGGCCCTGGGCTTTTGTTTGTTGAGAGATTTTTGATGACTACTTCAATTTCCTTAGTGGTTATAGGTGTGTTCAGGTTTTCTATTTCTCCCTGGTTCAATTTTGGTAGTTGATACATCTCTAGGAATGCACCCATTTCTTCCAGGTTATCTAATTTTCTGGCATAGAGTTGCTCATAATATGTTCCTATAATTGTTTGTATTTCTTTGGTGTTGGTTGTGATCTCTCCTCTTTCATTCATGATTTTGTTGATTTGGGTCATTTCTCTTTTCTTTTTGATAAGTCTGGCCAGGGGTTTATCAATCTTGTTAATTCTTTTAAAGAACCAGCTCCTAGTTTCGTTGATCTGTTCTACTGTTCTTTTGGTTTCTATTTCATTGATTTCTGCTGTGATCTTTATTATTTCTCTTCTCCTGCTGGGTTTAGGCTTTATTTGCTGTTTTTTCTCTAGCTCCTTTAAGTGTAGGGTTAGGTTGTGTATTTGAGACCTTTCTTGTTTCTTGAGAAAGGCTTATATTGCTATATACTTTCCTCTCAGGACTGCCTTTGCTATATCCCAAAGATTTTGAACGTTTGTTTTCATTTTCATTGGTTTCCATGAATATTTTTAATTCTTCTTTAATTTCCTGGTTGACCCATTCATTCTTTAGTAGGATGCTGTTTAGCCTCCACGTATTTGAGTTCTTTCCAACTTTCCTCTTGTGATTGAGTTCTAGTGTCAAAACATTGTGGTCTGAAAATATGCAGGGAACAATCCCAATCTCTTGGTACCGGTTGAGACCTGATTTGTGACCTAGGATGTGATCAATTCTGGAAAATGTTCCATGGGCACTAGAGAAGAAAGTGTATTCTGTTGCTTTGGGATGGAATGTTCTGAATATGTCTGTGAAGTCCATTTAGTCCAGTGTTTCATTTAAAGTCTTTATTTCCTTGTTGATCTTTTGCTTAGATGATCTCTCCATTTCAGTCAGGGGGGTGTTAAAGTCCCCCACTATTATTGTATTGTTGTTAATGTGTTTCTTTGCTTTTGTTATTAAT
This sequence comes from Eumetopias jubatus, assembly GCF_037043125.1. Taxonomy (NCBI): domain Eukaryota; kingdom Metazoa; phylum Chordata; class Mammalia; order Carnivora; family Otariidae; genus Eumetopias; species Eumetopias jubatus. The sequence continues at coordinate 183,641,279 of NW_028274810.1, forward strand.
TCCCTTATATAATTGGCTGCTCCCATGTTAGGGGCATAGATAGTTACAATTGTTGGATCTTCTTGTTGGATAGACCCTTTAAGTAGGATATAGTGCCCTTCCTCATCTCTTATGACAGTTTTTGTTTTAAAATCTAATTTGTCTGATATAAGGATTGCCGCCCCAGCTTTCTTTTGGTGTCCATTAGAATGGTAAATGGTTTTCCACCCCCTCACTTTCAATGTGGGAGTTTCTTTGGGTCTAAAATGAGTCTCTTGCAGACAGCATATTGATGGATCTTGTTTTTTAATCCATTCTGATAGCCTGTGTCTTTTGATTGGGGTATTTAGCCCATTTACATTCAGGGTAACTTTTGAAAGATAGGAATTTAGTGCCATTTATTGCCTGTAAGGTGACTGTTACTGTATATTGTCTGTGTTCCATTCTGGTCTATGCTGCTTTTAGGCTCTCTCTTTGCTTAGAGGACTCCTTGCAATGTTTCTTGTAGGGCTGGTTTCATGTTTGCAAATTCCTTTAGTTTTTGTTTGTTCTGGAAGATTTTTATCTCTCCTTCAATTTTCAATGACAGCCTAGCTGGATATAGTATTGTTGGCTACATATTTTTCTCCTTTAGTTCTCTGAAGATATCATGCCAGTCTTTTCTGGCCCGCCAGGTCTCTGTGGATAGGTCTTTGCCAATCTAATGTTTCTACCATTGTAGGTTACAAATTTCTTCTCCTGAGCTGCTTTCAGGATTTTCTCTTTGTTTCTGAGACTCGTAAGTTCTACTATTAGATGTCGAGGTGTTGACCTATTTTTTGATTTTGAGAGGGGTTCTCTGTGCTTCCTGGATTTTGATGCCTGTTTCCTTCCCCGCATTAGGGAAGTTCTCTGCTATAATTTGCTCCAATATACCTTCTACCCCCCTCTCTCTTTCTTCTTCTGGGATCCCAATTATTCTAATGATGTTTCATCTTATGGTATCGCTTATCTCTCAAATTCTGCCCTCGTGATCCAATAGTTGTTTCTCTCTCTTTTTCTCAGCTTCTTTGTTTTCCATCATTTGGTCTTCTATATCGCTGATTCTCTCTTCTGCCTCATTTATCCTAGCAGTTAGTGCCCCCATTTTTGATTGCACTTCATTAATAGACTTTTTGATTTCGTTTTGGTTAGATTTTAGTTCTTTTATTTTTCCAGGAATGGTTTCTCTGATAACTTCGATGCTTTTTTCAAGCCCAGCTAGTATCTTTAAATCATGATTCTGAACTCCAGGTCCGACATCGTACTAATGTCCGTATTGAGTAGGTCCCCGGCAGACGGTACTACCTCTTGTTCTTTTTGCTGAGGTGATTTTTTTCGTCTTGTCATTTTGTCCAGAGGAGAATAGATGAATGAGAGAACAAAATGCTAACAGGTTAAGACGGTCCCCAGCAAATATACTCTAATGAATCAGAAAAGACCTGACACCGGGGGAAAAGAAAGGGACAGAAAGAAAAAGGAAAGAGAAAAGAAAAAAGAAAAAAAAAGAAAAAGATAAAAACAAACAAAAACAGAACAAAATGAAACAAAAAATAAAATATGATCAAATATGATCAGTCTCGTGAATAGATCAGTTCCACACACTAGATTTTGGGCGTATTTTTTCAAAGAAAGTGCCTCCTAAAATTTTAAGGAATGAAAGACTAATATATGTACAAAATAAGTGTTGATACAATGAAAGGATGGAAGATGAATGTAAAGATGAAAATTATAAAAGATTTTATAAAGGAATTGATAAGATAAGAAGTCATTTGAAAAAAGAAAAGATTTTTAAAAAAAAAAGAAAAAAAAGGGAGAGAATGTGATCAGGCAGGAGACTAGAACAAAGCCATACACTAGTGATTTAGGGTATATTTTGTTCTGTTAGAAGAAAGTGTATCTCAAAATTTTAAAGAGAGAACAGTTATATATATAGGCCAAAAATAAGGGTATCTACTCTGAAGGGATAGAATATGACTCTAAAAATGAAAAATAAAATTTTTTTAAAAAAGGGATTGATAAGATGTTGTTTGAAAAAGAGAAAAAGAAAAATTAAAAAAAAAGCAGTTAAAAAAATTAACTTTGAAAAACTAATGACTCATGGTAAAAAAGCCATGAATTCTATGTGCACTCTTCCCCTAGCGCTGGAGTTCTCCCGTTCTCCTTGATCGGTAAACTTGGTCTTGGCTGGCTGTTCGTGCTGATCTTCTGAGGGAGGGGCTTGTTGCTGGTTCCCAAATGTCTTTGCTGGAGGCGGAATTGCTCCGCCCTTGTTGGTCCAGGCTAAGAAATCTGCTCGGGTTTGCTCTTGGGAGCTTTCCTTTCCTGCAAGCTTTCCGTACAGCTTTGGAGGACAAGAGTGAAAATGGTGGCCTCCCAATCTCTGCCAGGAGGAGTCAAGAACTTGGGGCCTCGCTCCTCAGCGTGCCCCCAGAGAAAAGCAGTCAGTCAGTCCCGTGTCCCTGGTCTCCAGCCATACTCCATGCTCACCCGGCCTGTGACCGAGCATTTCTATCTCTGGCACCTGACTCGGCGTGGAGTCTCCAAACCCAGCAGATCCCTGTGGTGCGCTCCTGTGCCACTCCTCCTTGGGGAGGAAGGGGAGTCTCCCCAGATCTGCTGCTTGTTGGGTCCCTGCTGGAGGAGCAGTGGCCCGACTGGGCTGCAGATCAGTTTATGGCAACCCTGAGCTGGCAGCCCATGCCTCGGCTCTGTCTCTGCAGCTGGCTTCCCCGCTCTGATACCTGGGAGCTCTGCTGCACTCAGGCACCCCCGGTCTTTCTGTGACTCCGAGGGTCCTGAGACCACACTGTCCCACGAGGGTTTCACTCCCCGCTTAGCCACTGAAGCGACGTCCCTCAGTGGAGCTGACTTCTAAAAGTTCCAATTTTGTGCTCTGTGGCTCTATCACTTGGCAGAAGCGGCCACGGAGACCCCCTCCCCCACCGTCTATCCTCCTGAGTATCGCCTCAGATTCACTTCTCCGCATGTCCTACCTTCCAGAAGGTGGTCGTTTTTCTGTTCAGAGAGTTGTTGCTGTTCTTTTCTTCGATCTCCTGTTGAGTTCGTAGGTATTCAGAATGGTTTGATCCCTATTCAGCTGATTTCCTGAGACCAGAGGAAATCCAGGTCTCCTACTCCTCTGCCATCTTGCTCCGCCCCCCCTACAGCATCTATTCTTGATAAAACCCCTCAGCCAAGTAGGTATAGATGGAACATACCTCAACATCATGGAGGCCATATATGAATGGCCCACAGCTAATATCATCCTTAATGGGGAAAAACTGAGAACTTTTCATCTAAGTTCAGGAACAAGGCAGCGATGTCCTCTTTCACCATTAGTATTTAACATGGTACTGAAAGCCTTATCCTCAGCAATCAGACAACAAAAAGAAATAAAAGGCATCCAAATCATCAAGGATGAAGTCAAACTTTCACTCTTTGCAGAAGACATGATACTCTATTTAGAAAACCCAAAAGACCACTAAAAATTGGTAGAACTAATACATGAATTCAGTAACGTCACAAGATATAAAATAAATGTACAGAAATCTGTTGCATTTCTATACACCAATAATGAAGCAGCAGAAAAAGAAATCAAGGAATGAATCTCATTTACAAAAAAACTGTAAGAGTTCTAAGAATAAAACTATCCAAAGAGGTAAGAGATCTGTACTCTAAAAACTACAGAAGACTTATGAAAGAAAGTGAAGAGGGTTGGAAGAACAAATAATTATGTTAAAATGTTTGTACTATCCAAAGCAATCTCCACATTTAATGCAATTCCTATGAAAATACCACCAGCATTTTTTCACAGAGCTAAAGCACACAATCCTAAAGTGTATATGGAACCACAAAAGACCCCGAATAGCCAAAGCAATCCTGAAAAAGAAAAGCAAAGCTGGGGGCATCACGATTCCAGACTTCAAGCTATATTACAAAGCTGTGGTCATCAAAACAGTATGTCACTGGCTCAAAAAAGGACACATAGATCAATGGAGCAGAACAGAGAACCCAGAAAAGGACCCACAACTCTATGGTCAATTTATCTTCGACAAAGCAGGAAAGAATATCCAATGGAAAAAAGACAGTCTCTCCATTGGGAAAACTGGACAGTGATATGTAGAAGATGGAACTGGGCCACTCTCTTACACCGTACACAAAAATAAATTCAAAATGGATAAAAGGCCTAAATGTGAGACAGAAAACCATTAAAATCCAAGAGGAGAACACAGGCAGTAACCTCTTTGACAGCAGCCATAGCAATTTCTGACTAGACATGTCATGGGAGGCAAGGGAAACAAAAGCAAATATGAACTACTGGGATTTAATGAAGATAAAAAGCTTCTGCACAGCAAAGGAAACAATCAACCAAACTAAAAGGCAGACTACAGAATGGAAGGAGATATTTGCAGATGATATATCTGATAAAGGGCTAGTATCCAAGGCATATAAAGAACTTATGAAACTCAACACCCCTCAAAACAAATAATCCAATTAAGAAATGGGCAGAAGACATGAATAGACATTTTCCTAAAGAAGACATCCAGATGGCTAACAGACACATGAAAAAATGCTCAACATCACTCATTGTCAGGGAAATACAAATCAAAACCCCCTCACACCTGTCAGAATGGCTAAAATTAATAGCACAGGAAACAACAGATGTTGGTGAGGTTGTGGACAAAGAAGAACCCTCTTGCAGTTTTTGGTGGGAATGCAAACTGGTGCAGCCACTTTGGAAAATAGTATGGAGGTTCCTTAAAAATTTAAAAATAGAATTACCCTGTGATCTAGCAATTGCACTACTAGGTATTTACCTAGAGGATCCAAAGTACAGATTCAAAGGGATACATGCACCCTAATGGTTATAGCAACATTACCAACAATAGCCAAACTATGGAAAAAATCCAAAATGTCCAACAACTAATGAATGGATAAAGAAGATGTGGTATAGATATTTATATACAATGGAATATTACTCAGCCTTGAAAAAGAATGAAATCTTGCCATTTGCAACAATGCGGATGGAAGTAGAGGGTACAAATACCATATGATTTTACTCATGTGGAATTCAAGAAACAAAACAAATGAACATATGGTAAGGGGAAAAAAAGAGAGAGGGAAACAAACCACAAGAGACTCTTAACAATAGATGATAGAAAAGAAACTGAGGGTTGATTGAGGAAGGTGGGTAGGGGATGGGCTAAATGGGTGATGGGTATTAAGGAGGGACTTGTGATGAGCACTAGATGTTATATGTAAGTGATGAATAACTAAATTTTACTCCTGAAACCAATATTACACTGTATGATAACTAATAGAACTTAAATAAAAATTTGGAATAAAAAAATAAAAATAAACACTACATTTAAAAGTGAAAAAAAAAAAGAAGCTCCTAGTGGGTCTGAACCTTAGGAAGGCTGAATCTCTGTAGAGACAAGGAGTGGATGGGAGAATTTGGAGCACAGATTTACTGGGGTTTATTTGCATGGAGCAGGGGCTCAGTGAAAAGATCTTGGAGAAGGGTAGCAGGGGGAGTTGGAGTTAGGAGTCTAAAATTCAGGACTTCTGAGACCTGCAGTGAATCTTATGCTCAGTGAATCCCACCTATATCATGCAGTGGTGGTTAATTTTATGTTGACTTAGCTAGGTTATGGCATCCAGTTTTGGTCAAACAGCCTAGAAGTCACTGTGAGGGTACTTTTTGGATGAGTTAACAATTAAATAAGTAGATTGTGTATAACAGATTGCCCTCCATAATGTGGGTGGGCCTCATCCAAGCAGTTGAGGGCCTTAGGTGGAAAGACTGAGATCCCTGAGGAAGAAGAAATTCTGCCCCTAGGCTGCCTTTGGACTCAAGCTGCAGCATCAACTCTTGCCTGGTCTCCAGCTTGCTAACTGGTCCTACATATTTCAGACTAAGACTTCATGATTGCCTGTGCCAATTCTCTAAAATCCCCCTCTCTCTCTCTGTCTTTCTCTCTCTCTCTCACACACACACACACACAGACACACACCTTGTTGGTTCTGTTTCTCTGGACTACCCTAATACACATGCTTACTATTTTCCAGTCATTTTTCTAAGCTTTTCATTTATTTACTCATCTTGCTTTCACAGGGATATTAAACCTCTGGAATCAGTGGTGAATGGGAGGACAGAGGCCTCCTTGGAAAGAGTTAGCAGCATCCTGGTCTGATTCTTGCCTTACATGAATTCCTGGCCTGGGGTTTAGGCACTCAGATTAATTAGAAATGTCCAAGGTCCTGGTCAGGAATTAGATCATGCATTCAATTTTATGCATCTCCTTTCCCCCGCTCCCAGCACTGTGATCTCTCACTGTGATTAACATTTTATACATGAAGAAACAAGACTCAAAGTTTTCACATGGGTAAATTCTGGTTTAGGCAAAAGATAGACTTAACTAATGTTGATCATTCATTCTACTCCTTTCTCCTGCCCAGCTTCTACTTTCCTTTTCTTGTGGCAAATATATATAATATAAAATTTACCATTTTCACCATTTTAAAGTAGACATTTCTCCATTTCTAGGATGATAGTGAACTCTTTCCTTTGGAACTATGAAATGTCTCCTAGCATAAAAAGAAGTTTAATAACATAAAATAGCATTTGGAAGTCCAGGAAACAATTGTGTTAGACATCACTCATTCTAGAGACTATTATTAAGCTGTTAAACCAGGTTATTAGGTAAGGCACGCATGTGGAGATCTAAGTTTTGCAAGTGAACATGTGAATATATTTATATTGTCTCTGCATCCATACTTGGTTTCCTCATGGCAAGCAAAATGAGGCAGCCAATATGTTATTCTGTATTGAATGGGCTTTTGAGGTTGGGACTGTCCATTCAACCACCAAAAATTGAATTGAGCACTACTATGTGCAGGCAGTGTTAGATATTGGGGATGGGATGGCAGACGAGACCATTGCAGTTCTTGTCCCCTGAGAATTGATAGCCTAGTAAGGAAGACAATTAATCTAGGAATTCCAATAGAGGTGGCAATGCTCTGGGAAGGACAGGTGTGGATACAGTTGAAGCATCCCACCCATATATTTTCAAGATGTGTAACATGGTTTGAAAGTGACTTGTAACTACATCCATCAGTCACTCAAAATGGGAATCTGGAATTTAAAAAAATCAATAGCAGGAAAAACTGGATCACTCACACATTGCTGGTAGGAATCTAAAATGGTATATTCACCCTGGAAAACAATTTTCCAGCTTCCTAACAAACTAAGCATACACCTACCATCTGACCCAGCAATTTATTCCAGAGAAATAGAAACCCATTTTTACACAAAAGCCTGCACACAGATGTTTATAGCTGCATTGTCTGTAAGTGCCTAAACTGGAATCAGCCCAGATGTCTTTCAACAGGTGAATGGATAAATAAACTGTGAAACAGCCATATCGTGGAATACTACTCAGCAATGAAAACAAAGTACAGATATGCACCACAACCTGGATAAATCTCCAGGGAATAGTGGTGAATAAATCTCTCCAAAAGTTACATACTGTATGAGTACATTTATATAACATTTGTAATGGCAGAGTTTTGGAAGTGGAGAACAGATTAATGGTTTTCAGGGGAAGAGGAAATTGGATGTGGTTATAAAGGACATCATGAGCGGTCCTTGTGTGGTTGGAACTGTTCAGTATCTTGACTGGGGTTGTGGGTGTGTTAACCTAAACTTATGATACAATTGTATAGAACTTAACACATGCACAATGTGCAAATAAAACTGGGGAAATCTGAATGAGATGGGTGGATTCTAACAGTGTGCAGATACTGGTTGTGATACTGTACAGAAGCCTTGTAAAATGTTACAATGGAGGAAGCTGGATAAAGGGTACAAGGATCTCTTCTGTGTTCTCTAACAACTGTGTGCAAATATATTCTCTAAAAAAGACGTTCAGGGGCGCCAGGGTGGCTCAGTCATTAAGCGTCTGCCTTTGGCTCAGGTCATGATCCCAGGGTTCTGGGATTGAGCCCTGCATCGGGCTCCCTGTTCAGTGGGAAACCTACTTCTCCCTCTCCCACTCCCTCTGCTTGTAGTCGCTCTCTCACTGTCTCTCTGTCAAAAAATAAATAAAATCTTAAAAAAAAATAAAAAAGATGTTCAGAGGAGTGAGACAAGTGGAGATGGAACAAAGGAACCATGAGGGGAGGACATTAAGGAAACACTGTCATTGCTGAACAGAGGATCAAAGGTAGGCCTTCAGAGATCTGGGGAACAACTTGTCCGGGAAAAATCCCATCAGAACCACAGGTTAAGCCTTCCAGAAAGGTAATTTTTATTCAGAGTGACAAAAACTTGATGCTTGTTAATATAGTTTAAAAAAAAAATCTCTGTTGTTTAGAGATAAAACCTCTGGCAAGTGTATTGGACCTTAATATTCACTGGATGGAGAGGTGAGCTGCATTGGAGGTCCTGAAGATGACTCCCAATTTCCCTGATTCACTAGAAGGAATCATGGAGTATACAATGATATTCAGTGATATTCATGACTGTGATTTATTACAGTGAAAGGATACAAAGCAAGATCAACAAAGGGAAAGGCTCATGGGGCAAAGTCCAGGGGAACCAAGTGCAAGACTACAAGACTACAAAGGGACATTTCCCAGTGGAGTTCTGCAGGACACACTTAATTTCCGCAGTAATGAGATGTGACAGCACATGTGAAATGTTGTCTGAAAGGGAAGTTCATTAGAGGCTCAATGCCCAGAGTTTTTATTGGGGACTGCTTAGCAAGTACCCAAATTCTAGACTCCCCAGAGGAAAGCAGATGTTCAGCATAAACCACATTATTTGTATAAACGGTTTCAGCACAGTGAGCAACCCTTATTAGGATGATGGGAACACTCCCAAAATCCAGGTTTTCAGAACGTGGCTGAAGGTCTTTCAACTTTGTAAGTAGGTCTTTCAAAGGATAGCAGTCAGGCCGTCACTGTTTACTGCACAAAGGCCAACATGATCTCTATTTCTCTATTTTTGTCTCTGCCTCTATTTCTATCTCTAGTTCTACTTCTGTATGTCCTTACATATCTACATCTATATATCTTTATTTCTGTATTATTTCTCATACCGTAACAAGGTGTAGAATATTGAAATATTATTCAAAGCTAGCGTGTCCTTAAAGGCCCCATGCCAGGGACGAATGGCACATGGTGTTGTGTGCAGAGGGCTGGGCGGTGGAGCTGGACCCTTTGGTTCTCCTAGGTCTGCTGAAAAGCTGGTGGGTGACAAAGGCACAAGCAGTGGAAGGGATTGTTACTCTATGGACTGAAATCCTAACTTGGTCACTCAGTTGCTGTGGGACCTTAGGCAAATTATGTACTTGCTTTCTCAGGTGATCACTGTAAAAATTAAATGAAAGGAAGCATGTGATATGTCTGGCACATGGTAGACTCTCAGTCAATGCTTGTTCTACCAATCCTTAGAAGGAACTACAGTCTCCAGGGGAATGATTTAAATGTTATAGAATTATAGGAAGCTGATTAGCAGATCACATTCTTATAAATAAAAATTAATGTGTATGGTATGTAATATGTTTGTGTAACTTGCTGATATTTTGTGAAAATAGTTCTCATTATAGCACATTAACCTTCACAGACAGTGAGACCATTAAGCTATTTATTAGTTATAACTACCCCATTCTACCAGTATTAAAAATAAATTCCATATATAGCCATTCATACACATTTATTGAAATCTTGGATTTTTTTATGAAAAAAAGTTTACCTAACAATAAATCATTAAAATAAAAAAAAGAGGTTCTGAAGTTTCCTGGTACATTAAAAAAACATAAAAATCAATCGTTTTTCTTTTTTACCAAATTAAAGAATTAGAAAAATAAAAAAAAGGTGCCATTTCTCAAAGCATTGAAGAGTATGAAGAATCTAGGAGTCAAATAGCAAAGGATGTGTGAGACCTCTATGCAGAAAACTATACAACATGATTTAAATTGACTTAAAACAATGGAAAGATATGCTATAGTCATGGATTAAAAGATTCAATATTGATATATTGAGCCTGTATAATTCTAATAAAAATCTAGCAGGACATTAAAAAAAATTCTGAGAGGCTCATTCTAAGATTTATATGGAAATGCAGAAGACAAAGAACAGCCAAGACACACTTGGAGAAACAGAGGAGGTAGGATTACTGGTCCTACCAGGTATTAGGACATTATAAAAGTATGGTAAGTCATAAGAGCAATGTTTGTGTAGGGGAGCTGTGGCTTGAAAATTCATAATAGAGGGCCCTAAAAATTAGAGACCAAGGCACATGTTGACACTTGTTATATGAGAGAGTTGGTACTACAAAACAGTGTGGGGAAGAACAGCCTTTTTAGTAAATGATGCTGGGACCATTGGACTTAGTGGACCTCACATCATGCACAAAAATCAATTCTGGGTGGATTAAAGACATAAGTGTAAAAAGCAAATGAAAACATTTAGAAGATAGTCTTAAAAGAGAATCTTTATAACCTGGGGCATAGGGAAGAATTTCGTAAAAAGATGCAAAATCCACTAGCCAAAAGGAGAAATATTGATAAAATTGAATACATTATAATTCGGTGCAAATTTTATCAAAAGACTCCATTAAAGAGAGTGAAGAGACAATTCCATCTAGTAGGAGAAGATACTACGGACATATGTATCTGAAAAAGAGAAAGTATTAAAAATGTATAAGGAGCTCCTACAAATGAATGGATGGAAAGCCCAAAGGAGAAATGGGCAAAAGGCTTGAACAGGTATTTCAAGCTAATGGACATGAAAGGATAATCAACTCATTGGTAATCAGGAAAAGGCAAATTCAAACCACCATGAGATTCTATTACACATTCATTGGATGGATGGGTAAAACTCAAATGGCTGATAACACCAAGTGTTGATGAACTATGAAGCAGCAGGAACTCTCAGACACTGCTGGCAGGCAGATGAACTTATTCAACCACCTTGGGAAATAGTTTGGCATTATTTACTGAAGTTGAACATACCCATACCTAATGCTCATCAAATTCATTCATAAATACAGTCAGTGAAGTCTTACACATTAATGAGAATGAAAAAATGGATAAATCTCACAAACATGATATTGCACAAAACTAGCGAGACATTAACTAACACATGTGCACACAAAAATCATATGGTAAGACTGATTCCATTTACATGACTTTCAAAACCAGGCAAAGTCAGAGTACATCAGGTAGGGGTATATATACAGATGTGATAAAACTAGGAAGACAGCCAGGAAACTAACATCATAAAGGGGTAGGTAACCTCCAAGGTGGATTGAGTAGTGGTCTGGGAAGGATGCAGGAGGGAGGGGTGACTTCTGGGGCTCTGGCACATAATTGCTTGACCTGACTGGTAGTTATAGAAGGGTTTGCTTTATAATTATTCTTTAAGATGTAATTCTGTTATGTACTTTTCTGCACGTATATTTAATGACAAAAAGAAAAAGAAATAACAGAAAAATGTAGTCTTATTTTTGGCTTATAATTAACAGTCAATATTATTAATATTATCTTGTCCTGGGTCTTTCCCCTTCTTGGCAACTTTTATTTCAATATACTGTCCATGTAAAGCCAGATGATGAATGAAGGGAGAGTGGGAGAAGAGTATGCAGTAATCATGCCAGCATTAGAGAGTATTAGTATTCTCATCAAGTTTTAGAGTGATTGTGATGCCAGGTGAGTGCATGCTGAATTCAGAAATTGGCAGACAGGGACTTAGCCTTTTCCCAGAACTTCCTGTCACAGGAAGATGTGCTGATCCCCAGCTGTTACTACTGACAGTGGAGAGAATCGAGTGCCAAACACCCTGGTGTTGTGCACCAGGCCTGATGAGTTCTGCAGTCTCATGGCAGAGATTAGGAAATTAGCTTCCTTAGAGAGAGAGAGACAATGAAACGGACCAAGTGTAGTCAAGAAAAAAGCCCTCCCTATCCCTCATCCCACTGTGAGGCAGGCCCTGGTAGGCTTTCCAGACTTTGTGTTCAGGGGAAGGATTTGCCCCCATTATTCTTCCTTTTTGTAGGGCAACCTTGAGGCATATGTACTTCCCCAAAGACAGGCTGGGCTCAAGCTATTAAACAGGGGCTGTCAGGACCCTCTGAGTCCATGAGGACACACAATCCCTCCTGCTGGCGGGAAGAAGCCACTGGTTCTATGGTGACTTAGTTCAGGTTGCTCTAACAAAATACTATAGACTGGATGGCTTAAATAGCATTTATTTTTTATAGTTCTGGAGTCTGGGAAGTCTGAGATCAGGGTGCTTGCATGATCAGGTTCCTGGGGGAAGGCCATCTTGGTTCACAGACAGCTACCTTCTGGTGTGTCCTCACTTGGCAGAGAGAGAGAGAGAGCGAGCGAGCGTGAGCACTTGAGTGAGAGCAGCTCAGGTCACTTTCTCTTTATAAGGGCCTTAATTTCATCATGAGGGCTCCACCTTCATGACTGAATCACCTTCCTAAGGACCTGCCTCCCAATACTATCACATTGGAGCTTAGGGTTTCAACATATGAATTTTAGGGGAACACAAGCATTCAGTCCATAGAATATGGGAAGCTAAGCTTGACTGCAGCCCCCTCTGTCTGGAAGAAAGGGGAGTCCCAGGTCCCAGGTTCATGGTCCAGAGTGAGCGCTCAGTGTGGCTTTCAGATGATTTTTCTCAGTGAACAGCAATGGCTCTGGTTGGAATTTTTAAAAATGACAAATTTATTTATTTTTTATTTTTTAAATTTTATTTTATTTTATTATGTTATGTTATTCACCGTACAATACATCATTAGTTTTTGATGTAGTGATCCATGATTCATAGTTTTCCCATAACACCCAGTGCTCCATGCAGTATGTGCCCTCCTTAATACCCATCACCAGGCTAACCCATCCCCCCACCCCCCTCCCATCTAGAACCCTCAGTTTGTTTCTCAGAGTCCATAGTCTCTCATGGTTCGTCTCCAAAATGACAAATTTATGAATGAATTCGTAGGATCTTAGGTATAGGTAAGTTCAACTTCAGTAAATAATGCCAGTATAATATCTAACATCTCTTTATTTTTCTCCTTAAAAATATTCTTTTGTTTTTATTTTACAATATGTACATACAGGAGATAGGATATAAATACATACATAGTATCTATAATCAAACTCTATATAAATATTTAACATCATATTGGGTTTTAAGATTCTACCTGTTAGAACTGTTAAAATTCTACATTACAGCAGAAAGTTTTTTCAAGATGGCTTCCTTTGACTTTTACTGAAACAGCCAACTTTTTACTGATGCTGGCATAACATGAAGTTTGAGACAGGTGAGGGAGCTGGCTTAGTATGTATCACTTAGAAGACATTTGAGTTGTATCTAATGGTGTTTGGTATGCAATTTTTTTCTTTATTTTATTGTGGTAAAATATATAACAAAATTCACCATTTTCACTATATTTAAACATGCAGTTCAGTGGCATTAATTATATTCACAATGTTGTGCAACCATCACCAACATCGATGTCCAGAACTTTTTCATCTTCCCAAACTGAAATTCTAGACCCATTGAACCCTAACTACTCATTCCACCCCTCCCCCATTCCCTGGCAATCACCATTCTACTTTCTGTCTCTATGGATTTGACTGCTTTAGATCCCTCATATACTTGGAATTATACAGTATGTGTCTCTTTGTGTCTGGCTTATTTCACTGAACATAATGTCCTCAAAGTTCATCCACAGTGTACCTTGGGTCAGAGGTTTTTTTCTTTCTTTAAGGTGAGTAACACTCCATCATATCTACCTAATTATCTATCTTACATTTTGTTTACCCATTCATCTGTTGATAGACATTTGGGTTGTTTCCACCTTTTGGCAACTGTGAATATTGCTGCTATCAATGTGGGTGTACAAATATCTGTTTAGGTCCCTGCTTTCAATTCTTTCGGTAAATACCCAGAAGTGGAGTTGTTGGATGATATAGTAATTGTATGTTTAATATTTGTGAAGAACCTCCATACTGTTCTCCACAGTGGTTGCTCTATGTCAAATCCCCACGAGCAGTGCATGAGGGCTACCTCCCCATCTTCAGTGCATTTTCTATTTTCATTTAAAGAGTTTTGTTGCTTTTTGAACTTTGAGGGTTTTGTTGCAAAAGACTGTAAAGCCATGGGGAGCAACACTCTAGAATATACACCTGCAATTCATTCAGTTTTAGGTGGCTTTCTGTTAGGGGCAGCCAGGACTGGGTCAAGTCATTTCTTCCAGAAACTTCCAGAAACAACTTCAATCACAGAGATCTCTTTCTTTTCTGGGTTCTGATTGTCTCTCTAGTCAGTCTCAATCAATCCAACGCTGGGTTATATGTTGCCTTTATCTAAACTTTAATCCTCTATTTTATCAAATCCAGTGGAGGCATTCTTGTCTGTTGAGCTATTTTGATGTTTCTAATTTTTATTTTCAGAATTTCTATTTGATATTTTTCATATCCATCTGTTCTTAATCATAATTACCTACTTTAAACGTACTTTTGTACTTGTTTTTTAATATTACTTACTTGAGAAAATTAAATATACTTATTTAAAAGTCATTTTTGTGTTGTTCTATTTGTGTTTTGTCAGTAGAACGTTTATACCTTGACTGTTGCATTTGTTGAACGTTTTTCTTATCAACTTTTTTCTCGTGTGCTTTGGAGTTTTGATAAGCAGCTGTTGTGTGCTTGCTTCCTTAGGAGAAACCCTGGGCTGGAAGCAGCTCTTGTGTAGGCAGGTTCGGGGTCCTTGCCTGGGGGTGAGCTGGTAGGGAGCATGGATATAGCCATTGAGAAGTGAGTGGTTTGGCTTATCTTCTGCTGACTTGCCTCCCTGTACCTTCCTGGAGTTCTGTAAATTTGGACCTTCTGCACTCTGGTGTCACCCCCATGCCCCATACCCCAACAATGTGCAATCTCATTTCAGGGGACCAATGTGTTCAGGTGTTTTGAACATAGTTATATCTTTAAAATAACTTAAAAACTAATTTAGGGGGCACCTGGGTGGCTCAGTAGCTTAAGCATCGAACTCTTGATTTTGGCTCAGGTCATGATCTCAGGGTCATGAGATCGAGACCCTCCTCAGGCTCTGTACTCAGGAGGGAGTCTGCTTCTCTACCCCTCTCTCTCCCTCTCCCTCTGCCCTTCCCTGCCACTCATAAGCTCTCTTTCTCTCTCTCAAATAAATAAATAAATAAATCTAAAAAGATAACTTAGGATGGAGGGAGATTACATTGTGAGTCTCAGTTGTCTTCTCACATATAATCCTTGGTCATATATTGTATTTTAATTTTATTTTCCAAATAAACTATAAATTATTTCTATCTCCCCAAATTTTACTGCCTCCAAATACCTAGCAAAAATATCAAACACCCATTGGTGTCATTTATTTGATTAATAAATATTTGTTGATTGTTCACTGAGCTTGTTTTTTTTATGTTATGTTAATCACCATACATTACATCATTAGTTTTTGATGTAGTGTTCCATGATTCATTGTTTGCGTATAACACCCAGTGCTCCATGCAGTACATGCCCTCCTTAATACCCATCACCAGGCTAACCCATCCCCACACCCCCTCCCTTCTAGAACCCTCAGTTTGTTTTTCAGAGTCCATCATCTCTCATGGTTCATCTCCCCCTCCAATTCCCCCCCTTCATTCTTCCCCTCCAACTTTTTTTTTTTTAACATATGATGTATTATTTGTTTCAGAGGTAGAGGTCTGTGATTAAACAGTCTTACACAATTCACAGCGCTCACCATAGCACATACCCTCCCCAATATCTATCACCCAATCACCCCATCCTTCCCACCCCCCACCACTCTAGCAACCCTCAGTTTGTTTACTGAGATTAAGAATTTCTCATATCAGTGAGGTCATATGATACATGTCTTTCTCTGATTGGCTTATTTCACTCAGCATAACACCTCCAGTTCCATCCACATTGTCGCAAATGGCAAGATTTCATTCCTTTTGATGGCTGTAAATTTTCCATTGTATGTATATACCACATCTTCTTTATCCATTCATCTGTCGATGGACATCTTGCCTCTTTCCACAGTTCGGCTATTGTGGACATTGCTGCTATAAACATTGGGGAGTACGTACCCCTTCGGATCCCTACATTTGTATCTTTGGAGTAAATACCCAGTAGTGCAATAGCTAGATGGTATGATAGCTCTATTTTCAACTTTTTGAGGAACCTCCATACTGTATTCCAGAGTGGTTGCACCAACTTGCATTCCCACCAACAGTGTAGGAGGGTTACCCTTTCTTCGCTCCCTGCCAACAACTGTCATTTCCTGACTTGTTAATTTTAGCCATTCTGACTGGTGTGAGGTGGTATCTCATTGAGGTTTTGATTTGGATTTCCCTGATGCCGAGCGATGTTGAGCACTTTTCCATGTGTCTGTTGGCCATTTGGATGTCTTCTTTGGAAAAATGTCTGATCATGTCTTCCACCCATTTCTTGATTGGATCATTTGTTCTTTGGGTGTTGAGTTTGATAAGTTCTTTTTTTTTTTAAGATTTTATTTATTTGACAGAGAGAGGGAGAGACAGCGAGAGGGAATACAAGCAGGGAGAGTGGGAGAGGGAGAAGCAGGCCTCCCACGGAGCAGGGAGCCAGATGCGGGGCTCGATCCCAGGACCCTAGGATTATGACCTGAGCCGAAGGCAGACACCCAACCGTCTGAGCCACCCAGGCTCCCCGAGTTTGATAAGTTCTTTATAGATTTTGGATACTAGCCCTTTATCTGTCATTTGCAAATATCTTCTCCCATTCTGTCGGTTGTCTTTTGGTTTTGTGGACTGTTTCTTTTGCTGTGCAAAAGCTTTTGATCTTGATGAGGTCCCAATAGTTCATTTTTGCCCTTGCTTCCCTTGCCTTTGGTGATGTTTCTAGGAGGAAGTTGCTGCCGCTGAGGTCGAAGAGGTTGCTGCCTGTGTTCTCCTTTAGGATTTTGATGGACTCCTGTCTCACGTTTAGGTCTTTCAAGCATTTGGAGTCTATTTTTGTGTGTGGTGTAAGGAAATGGTCCAGTTTCATTCTTCTGCATGTGGCTGTCCAATTTTCTGAACACCATTTGTTGAAGAGACTGTTTTTTTTGCACTGGACATTCTTTCCTGCCTTGTCAAAGATTAGTTGACCATAGAGTTGAGGGTCCATTTCTGGGCTCTCGATTCTGTTCCATTGATCTATGTGTCTGTTTTTGTGCCAGTACCATACTGTCTTGAAGATGACAGGTTTGTAATAGAGCTGGAAGTCCGGAATTGTGATGCCGCCAGCTTTGCTTTTCTTTTTCAACATTCCTCTGGCTATTCGGGGTCTCTTCTGGTTCCATACAAATTTTAGGATTATTTGTTCCATTTCTTTGAAAAAAGTGGATGATATTCTGATGGGGATTGCATTGAATGTGTACATTGCTCTAGGTAGCATTGACATCTTCACAATATTTTTTCTTCCAATTCTTGAGTATGGAATTTTTTTTTCCATTTCTTGGTGTCTTCTTCAATTTCTTTCATGAGTATTTTATAGTTTTCTGAGTACAGATCCTTTGCCTCTTTGGTTAAATTTATTCCTAGGTATCTTATGGTTTTGGGTGCAATTGTAAATGGGATCGACTCCTTGATTTGTCTCTATTGTGTCTTGTTGTTGGTGTATAGGAATGCCACTGATTTCTGTGCATTGATTTTATATCCTGCTACTTTCCTGAATTCCTGTAGGAGTTCTAGCAGTTTTGGGGTGGAGTCTTTTGGGTTTTCCACATACAGTATCATATCATCTGCAAAGAGTGAGAGTTTGACTTCCTCTTTGCGATTTGGATGCCTTTGATTTCTTTTTGTTGTCTGATTGCTGTGGCTAGGACTTCTAATACTATGTTGAATAGCAGTGGTGATAGTGGACATCCCTGCTGTGTTCCTGACCTTAGGGGGAAAGCTCTCAGTTTTTCCCCATTGAGAATGATATTCACTGTAGGTTTTTCATAGATGGCTTTTATGATATTGAGGTATGTACCCTCTATCCCTATACTCTGAAGAGTTTTGATCAAGAAAGGATGCTGTACTTTGTCAAATGCTTTTTCTGCATCTATTGAGAGGATCTTATGATTCTTGTTCTTTCTTTTGTTAATGTATTGTATCACGTTGATTGATTTACGGATGTTGAACTAACCTTGCAGCTCAGGGATAAATCCCACTTGGTCATGGTGAAAATCCTTTTAATGTACTGTTGGAGCCTATTGGCTAGTATTTTGGTGAGAATTTTTGCATCCATGTTCATCAAGGATATTGGTCTGTAATTCTCCTTTGTGATGGGGTCTTTGTCTGGTTTTGGGATCAAGGTAATGGTGGCCTCATAAAATGAGTTTGGAAGTTTTCCTTCCATTTTTACTTATTGGAACAGTTTCAGGAGAATAAGTATTAATTCTTCTTTAAATGTCTGATAGAATTCCCCTGGGAAGCCATCTGGCCCTGGGCTTTTGTTTCTTGGGAGTTTTTTGATGACTGCTTCAATTTCCTTAGTAGTTATAGGTCTGTTCAGGTTTTCTATTTCTTCCTGTTTCAATTTTGGTAGTTGATACATCTCTAGGAATGCACTCATTTCTTCCAGGTTTTCTAATTTGCTGGCACAGAGTTGCTCATAATATGTTCTTATATTTGTTTCTATGTCTTTGGTATTGGTTGTGATGTCTCCTCTTTCATTCATGATTTTGTTGATTTGGGTCATTTCTCTTTTTGATAAGTCTGGCCAGCGGTTTATCAATCTTGTTAATTCTTTCAAAGAACCAGCTCCTAGTTTCGTTGATCTCTTCTACTGTTCTTTTGGTTTCTATTTCATTGATTTCTGCTGTGATCTTTATTATTTCTCTTCTCCTGCTGGGTTTAGGCTTTATTTGCTGTTCTTTCTCCAGCTCCTTTAGGTGTAGGGTTAGGTTGTGTATTTGAGACCTTTCTTGTTTCTTGAGAAAGTCTTGTATTGCTATATACTTTCCTCTCAGGACTGCCTTTGCTGTATCCCAAAGATTTTGAACAGTTGTGTTTTCATTTTCATTGGTTTCCATGAAATTTTTTAATTCTTCTTTAATTTCCTGGTTGACCCATTCATTCTTTAGTAGGATGCTCTTTAGCCTCCATGTATTTGAGTTCTTTCCAACTTTCCTCTTGTGATTGAGTTCTATTTTCAAAGCATTGTGGTCTGAAAACATGCAGGGAACAATCCCAATCTCTTGGTACCGGTTGAGACCTGATTTGTGACCTAGGATGTGATCAATTCTGGAGAATGTTCCATGGGCACTAGAGAAGAATGTGTATTCTGTTGCTTTGGAATGGAATGTTCTGAATATGTCTGTGAAGTCCATTTAGTCCAGTGTTTCATTTAAAGTCTTTATTTCCTTGTTGATCTTTTGCTTAGATGATCTGTCCATTTCAGTCAGGGGGGTGTTAAAGTTCCCCATTATTATTGTATTTTTGTCAATGTGTTTCTTTGCTTTTGTTATTAATTGCCTTATAAAATTGGCTGCTCCCATGTTAGGGGCATAGATATTTAGAATTGTTAGATCTTCTTGTTGGATAGACCCTTTAAGTAGGATATAGTGTCCTTCCTCATCTCTTATTACAGTCTTTGTTTTAAAATCTAATTTGTCTGATATAAGGATTGCCACCCCAGCTTTCTTTTGGTGTCCATTAGCGTGGTAAATGGTTTTTCACCCCCTCACTTTCAATCTGGAGGTGTCTTTGGGTCTAAAATGAGTCTCTTGCAGACAGCATATTGATGGGTCTTGTTTTTTAATCCAATCTGATAGCCTGTGTCTTTTGATTGGGGCATTTAGCCCATTTACATTCAGGGTAACTATTGAAAGGTATGAATTTAGTGTCATTGTATTCCCTGTAAGGTGAGTGTTACTGTATATTGTCTGTGTTCCTTTCTGATCTATGCTGCTTTTAGGCTCTCTCTTTGCTTAGAGGACCCCTTTCAATATTTCTTCTAGGGCTGGTTTCGTGTTTGCAAATTCCTTTAGTTTTTGTTTGTTCTGGAAGATTTTTATCTCTCCTTCTATTTTCAATGACAGCCTAGCTGGTTATCATATTCGTGGCTGCATATTTTTCTCGTTTAGTGCTCTGAAGATATCATGCCTGTCCTTTCTGGCCTGCCAGGTCTCTGTGGATAAGTCTGTTGCCAATCTAATGTTTCTACCATTGTAGGTTACAGATCTCTTCTCCCAAGCTGCTGTCAGGATTTTCTCTTTGTCTCTGAGACTCGTAAGTTTTACTATTAGATGTTGGGGTGTTGACCTATTATTATTGATTTTGAGAGGGGTTCTCTGTGCCTCCTGGATTTTGATGCCTGTTTCCTTCCTCACATTAGGGAAGTTCTCTGCTATTATTTGCTGCAATATACCTTCTGCCCCTCTCTGTCTTTCTTCTTCTTCTGGGATTCCAATTA
Organism: Eumetopias jubatus; assembly: GCF_037043125.1. Taxonomy (NCBI): domain Eukaryota; kingdom Metazoa; phylum Chordata; class Mammalia; order Carnivora; family Otariidae; genus Eumetopias; species Eumetopias jubatus. Next base: position 183,661,765 of record NW_028274810.1, read on the forward strand.
TTCTAATGTTGTTTTGTCTTATCATATCGCTTATCTCTCGAATTCTGCCCTCATGATCCAATAGTTGTTTCTCTCTCTTTTTCTCAGCTTCTTTGTTTTCCATCATTTGGTCTTCTATATCTCTGATGCTCTCTTCTGCCTCATTTATCCTAGCAGTTAGTGCCCCCATTTTTGATTGCACCTCATTAATAGCTTTTTTGATTTTTACTTGGTTAGATTTTAGTTCTTTTAATTCTCCAGAAAGAGTTTCTCTAATAACTTCCACGCTTTTTTCAAGCCCAGCTAATATCTTTAAAGTCATGATTCTGAACTCCAGGTCTGACATCGTACTAATGTCCGTATTGAGTAGGTCCCTGGCTGACGGTACTACCTCTTGTTCTTTTTGCTGAGGTGATTTTTTTCGTCTTGTCATTTTGTCCAGAGGAGAACAGATGAATGAGAGAACAAAATGCTAACAGGTTAACAATGTCCCCAGCAAATATACTCTATACAAATCAGAAAAGACCAGAAACCAGGGGAAAAGAAAGGGATAGAAAGAAAAAAGAAAGAGAGAAAAAAAAAGAAAAAAAATAAAAACCAAAACAGAATAATACCAAAAAAAAAAAAACCAGAATATGATCAAATATGATCAGGCTAGTGCATAGATCAGTGCCACACACTAGATTTGGGGCATATTTTGGTCTGTTAGAAGAAAGTGTCTCCTAAAATTTTAAAGGAAGAAAGACATATATGTACAAAATAAGGGTTGATACAATGAAGGGATGGAAGATGATTGTAAAGATGAAAATTATAAAAGATTTTATAAAAGGAATTGATAAGATAAGAAATTGTTTGAAAAAAGAAAGAAGATGATCTAAGAAGAAAAGAAAAAAAAAGGGAGTGAACATGATCAGGCAGGAGACTAGAACAAAGCCATACACTAGTGATTTAGGGTATATTTTGATCTTTTAGAAGAAACTGTATCTCAAAATTTTAATGCGAGAGCAACTTATATATATATGTCAAAAATAAGGGTAACTACATGAATGGATAAAACATGACTCTAAAAATGAAAAATAAAATTTTTTTTATAAAAGGGATTGTTAATATGTTGGTTGAAAAAGGGCAAAAGAAAAATAAAAAAAAACAGTTAAAAAATTAACTTTGAAAAACTAGTGAATCATGGTAAAAAAAGCCATGAATTCTATGTGCAGTATTCCCCTAGCGCAGAAGTTCTCCCGTTCTCCTTGATTGGTAAACTTGGTCTTGGCTTGCTGGCTGTTTCTGCTGATCTTCTGGGGGAGGTGGTTCCCAAATGTCTTTGCCAGAGGCGGAATTGCACCGCCCTTGCCTGTCCAGGCTAACTAATCTGCTCGGGTTTGCTCTCAGGAGTTCTTGCAAAGGTGCTGCATCCCAAAGATTTTGAACAGTTGTGTTTTCATTTTCATTTGTTTCCATGCATTTTTTAAATTCCTCTTTAATTTCTTGGTTGACCCATTTAATCTTTAGTAGGATGTTCTTTAGCCTCATGTATTTGAAATTTTTTCTGACTTTCCTCTTGTGATTGAGTTCTAGTTTCAAAGCATTGTGGTCTGAAAATATGCAGGGAATGATCCCAATCTTTTGGTACCAGTTGAGACCTGATCTGTGACCTAGGATGTGATCTACTCTGGAGAATGTTCCATGGGCACTAGAGAAGAATGTGTATTCTGTTGCTTTGGGATGGAATAATCTGAATAAATCTGTGAAGTCCATTTGGTCCAGTGTGTCATTTAAAGTCTTTATTTCTTTGTTGATCTTTTGCTTAGATGATCTGTCCATTTCAGTGAGGGGGGGTGTTAAAGTCCCCCACTATTATTGTATTTTTGTCAATGTGTTTCTTTGCTTTTGTTATTAATTGCCTTATATAATTGGCTGCTCCCATGTTAGGGGCATAGATATTTACAATTGTTAGATCTTCTTGTTGGATAGACCCTTTAAGTAGGATATAGTGTCCTTCCTCATCTCTTCTTATAGTCTTTGTTTTAAAATCTAATTTGTCTGATATAAGGATTGCCACCCCCACTTTCTTTTGGTGTCCATTAGCATGGTAAATGCTTTTCCACCCCCTCACTTTCCATCTGAGGGTATCTTTGGTTCTAAAATGAGTCTCTTGCAGACAGCATATTGATGGGTCTTGTTTTTTTTATCCAATCTGATAACCTGTGTGTTTTGATTGGGGCATTTAGCCCATTTACATTCAGGGTAACTATTGAAAGATATGAATTTAGTGCCATTGTATTGCCTGTAAGGTGAGTGTTACTGTATATTGTCTGTGTTCCTTTCTGGTCTATGTTACTTTTAGGCTCTCTCTTTGCTTAGAGGACCTCTTTCACTATTTCTCATAGGGCTGGTTTCGTGTTTGCAAATTCCTTTAATTTTTGTTTGTCCTGGAAGTTTTTATCTCTCTTTCTTTTTTCAATGACAGCCTAGCTGGTTATCGTATTCTTGGCTGCATATTTTTCTCGTTTAGTGCTCTGAAGATATCATGCCAGTCCTTTCTCGCTTGCCAGGTCTGTGGATAGGTCTGTTGCCAATCTAATGTTTCTACATTGTAGGTTACAGATTTCTTCTCCCGAGCTGCTTTCAGGATTTTCTCTTTGTCTCTGAAACTCGTAAGTTTTACTATTAGATGTCGGGGTGTTGACCTAGTTTTATTGATCTTGAGAGGGGTTTTCTGTGCTTCCTGGAGTTTGATGCCTGTTTCCTTCCCCAAATTTGGGAAGTTCTCTGCTATAATTTGCTCCAATATACCTTCTGCCCCTTTCTCTCTTTCTTCTTCTTCTGGGATCCCAATTACTCTAATGTTGTTTCATCTTATGGAATCACTTATCTCTCAAATTCTGCCCTCATGATCTAGTAGTTGTTTATCTCTCTTTTTGTCAGCTTCTTTATTTCCCATCATTTGGGCTTCTATATCACTGATTCTCTCTTCTGCTTCATTTATCCTGGCAGTTAGATTCTCCATTTTTTATTGAACCTCATTAATAGTCTTTTTGATTTTGACTTGGTTAAATTTTAGTTTTTTTATTTCTCTAGAAAGGGTTTCTCTAATATCTTCCTTGTTTTTTTCAAGCCCAGCTAGTATCTTTAAAATCATCATTCTGAACTCAAGTTCCGACATCTTACTAATGTTCATATTGATTAAGTCCCTGGCAGTTGGTACTGCCTCTTGTTCTTTTTTTGAGGTGTTTTTTTCTGTCTTGTCATTTTTTCTAGAGGACAATAGATGAATGAGAAAACAAAATGCTAACAAGGTAACAACGAGCCCAGAATAATATACACTAAACAAATCAGAAGAGACCTGAAACCGGGTGAAAAGAAAGGGAAAGAAAGAAAAAAGAAAAAAAAAGAAAAAGAAAAAGATAAAAACAAGAATATGATCAAATATGATCAGGCTGGTGCATAGATCCGTGCCACACGCTAGATTTTGGGCATATTTTGGTCTGTTAGAAGAAAGTGCCTCCAAAAATTTTAAAGAAAGAAAAACTTATATATTACAAAAATAAGGGTTAATAAGATGAAGGGATGGAATATGACTGTATAGATGAAAATTATAAAAGATTTTATAAAAGGAATTTATAGGATAAGAAGTTGGTTGAAAAAAGAAAGAAGAGGATTTAAAAAAAAAAAGGGAGAGAATGTGATCAGGCAAGAGACTAGAACAAAGCCATACACTAGATATTTAGTGTATATTTTGATCTGTTAGAAGAAATGTATCCCAAAATTTTAAAGAGAGGACAACATATATATATATATATATATATACCAAAAATAAGGGTAATTATTATGAAGGGATAGAATATGACTCTAATGTGAAAAATAAAAAAGATTTTTTAAAAAGGGATTGAGAAGATGTTGGTTGAAAAAGGGAAAAAGAAAAATTAAAAAAGAAAGATAGTTAAAAAAATTAGCTTTGAAAGACTAAAGAATCATGGGAAAAAAGCCATTAATTCTATGTGCAGTATTTCCCTAGGGCTGGAGCTCCCCCCCCCCCCCCCCGCCTCCCTGTTCTCATTGATCGGTAAACTTGGTCTTGGCTGGCTGTTCTTGCTGATCTTCTGGGGGAGGAGCCTGTTGCTGTGGTTCCCAAATGTCTTTGCCAGAGGCGGAATTGCCCCACCCTTGCCTGTCCAGGCTAAGTAATCTGCTCGGGTTTGCTCTCGGGAGCTTTTGTTCCCTGCAAGCTTTCTGTACAGCTTTGGAGGATGAGAGTGAAATGGCGGCCTCCCAATCTCTGCCCCAGAGGAGCCAAGAACTCAAGGCCCCACTCCTCAGCCCAGAGAAAAGCAGCCTATCCCTCCTGTCTCCCCAGTCTCCGGCTGTACTCTGTGCTCACCCGGCCTGTGACTGAGTGTTTCTATCTCTGGCACATGACCCCGTGTGGAGTCTCTAAACCCAGCAGATCCCTGCAGTGCGCTCCCATGCTGCTCCTCCTGGGGGAGCAAGAGTAGTCTCCCCGGATCTTCCACTTGTTGGGTCCCTGCTGGAGGTGCAGTGGCCCGACTGTGCCGCAGATCACGGTTTATGGCAACCCCGAGCTGTGAGCCTGCTCCTTGGCTCCGTCTCTGCAGCTGGCTTCCCTGCTCTGATAACTGGGAGCTGTGCCACACTCAGGCACCCCCTGGTCTTTCTGTGACCCTGAGGGTCCTGAGACCACACTGTCTCAGCGAAGTTTCCAACCCCTGCTTAGCCACTGGAGTGATGTCCCTCAGTGGAGCCAACTTCTACAAGTTCCAATTTTGTGCTCCGCTGCTCTATCACTTGCCAGAAGCGGCCAACGGAGGCCCCCTCCCCCACCGTCTATCCTCCCGAATATCGCCTTGGATTCACTTCTCCACACATCCTACCTTCCAGAAAGTGGTTGCTTTTCTGTTCAGAGAGTTGTTGCTATTCTCTTCTTCGATCTCTTGTTGCGTTCATAGGTGTTCAGAATGGTTTGATCCCTATCTAGCTGAATTCCTGGGACCAGACAAAATCCAGGTCTCCTACTCCTCCACCATCTTGCTCCCCCTCCCTATTCATTGAGCTTGTTAAGAAAATAAATGGATTAATCCTTTTGCTCAGTAAATAGGGTGTCTGTATCCGGGGCTAGAAACAGGAGGATAAAACTAAGTCAGACAACGTTGGACTGTAGAATCCCTGAGATTGAAGGTTGCTTTTGGTGCTAAACTTGCATGGATGTTGGTTCTGTTTCTTTATTTGGGACTCCAGAATTAATGGCTATGAGAGATTTTAACTCTCCCAGAGGAAAATGGGGCATTTTCCTGATGGCTAACTCCTTTCATGGGAACAGGGTAAGATCAAATCACAGCAGCCCACAGACAAATTTTTTCCACTTCTGAGCAGGGCACAGAGACCCGTCCTTCCTGACAGCTCCTCTTGATAGTTTGGCTAAGCATCAGCTAACCTGCCTTGAAGACTTCCTATGTTCCAGACTCTGGTCCAAGCAGTAAATTATTTAACTCTCACAGTGATTCAATGAGATAGGTACAGTTAAGGTTCCCATTTCATAGATGTGGAAGCTGAGGCACAGTGCTAAGTAACTTTCCCAATATCTATAGTTAGTAAGTGATAAAGCTTGGAAGGCTGGCTCCCCAGATGCCCTCTGAGCCACAGCAGAGCTATGGACATTTTGTCATCTCTGGGGTGAGTGGCCTGAGGGGCTTCTTGCTTTGACTTTGGGAATCTCTGCTGACCCTCTCAGAAACCGAGGTCATCACGTTCCCAGGTTAATTCGTCCTGACCCTGTGGGCTCCTTTCATGCTCCAGCTGGTGTGGGTGGGTCCTTGGCTGCAGTTGATTTCAGGGTCCCTGGGAGTTGGGATTAGCCTGAAATTCATCAAACACTGTGTATCCACAGACACTTGCCGGGTTCCTAGACCTTTGAGATGTTTAGTCTCAGCAGCTTCATCTTTTTTACATGGTTGTTTCCAGAGCTGCAGGGTGGGGGTTTGGAGGTACAAAGTGGAGGTCCCCCTTCCAACTCAGTGGAAATGGACCCCATGGTTCTCCCTGTGATGCTAGGGTTCTCCCTCGAGAGCAAGTCAGTGATGTGTGCATGCCACTGGTGCCAGAGTCTCTTGGGCAATGAACACTTCTGATAGTTCACCATGGGCTGGCAACTCTGCTGGGCACTGTCCCCTGCCTTTCTACCCTGTTATCAAGTTCACTCTGGCGTGAGCACGACACTGTGTTGGTACCTCCTGCTTCTTCAGTGGGCAAGCATCTAGAGTCTGCCAATCTAGATACTTTGTTTGAATTCATACAAATCCATTTTATTTATTCCTTAGGGAGAAAGCAATTTCAGTTATTTCCAGTGAAATGGCATTTCTGAAGAAAGGGCAAGCTTGCTTTCTTCCAGCCTGGAGTGGGTATCATGCTTGTCTTTAAGTACCTGCCTGGAAGGAGTTAACCTACTGCAAGTTAGTAATAGTCATATTTTAAAGTGGTTAAAAAGGATTAAAAAGACTATTCTATTTACTTGCTCTCGGTAGTGGAAACAAACTCTGGGATCATCTTTTGGGACTAAATAAGCAAATTAGAGTCCTGCCGTTTGTTAGTGGGCACTCACCAGGGCAGTCTGCAGCACTTCTAGTGCTTCACACCACATGCCACTTCATGAAGGGGGAGCTGAAGAAGACCAGTTCTGTGCTCAGGACAGAGCCACCCCTTGGGCCAAGCAGGTGTTCAATAAGTATGTTTGAAAGGAATGAATCTTTTTTCCCCCTTTTTTTTCTCATGAAGATAGAAGTGTTTTTATTTTATTTTTATTTCTTATTTCTTTTTTTATTATTATGTTATGTTAATCACCATACATTACATCATTAGTTTTTGATGTAGTGTTCCATGTTTCATTGTTTACATATAACACCCAGTGCTCCATGCAGAATGTGCTCTCTTTAATACCCATCACCAGGCTAACCCATCCCCCCCCCAAAATCCTCAGTTTGTTTCTCAGAGTCCATAGTCTCTCATGGTTTGTCTCCCCCTCTGATTTCCCCACTTCATTCTTCCCCTCCTGCTATCTTCTTTTTTTTTTTTTTGAATGAATCTTAAATGATCTAGTGACACCTGAAGGCATTTTACATGAAACAAGATTTTCCTCTAAATCCTCTAAAGTTGAATAATAAACCATTCAATTCTATCAGATGGAACTTACAGGCAGATGACTATGTACGTCACAACAGTAGTGTTGTGGTCTGTCTTCCCTTCTTTGTTCCCTACAGTGATCCCATGCCCCACTAGCTGAATAGAGTAAGTCAGTGGTTCCAGAATTTTGCATGTAATTAGGCATTTCTGTAGGAAGAGACGGCCTTTTTTTTCTTAAAAAAAAAAAGATTTATTTATTTGAGAGAGAGAGAGAGAGAGAACACGAGTGGGAGGGTTAGAGGGGGAGGGAGAGGGAGAGAGAATCTCAAGCAGATTCCATGCTGAGTGCTGAGCCCAATGAGGGACTTGATCTCACACCCCTGAGATCAGGACCTCAGCCAAAACCAAGAGTCAGGTGCTTAACCGACTGAGCCACCCAAGAGACTGCCTTTGATGCAACTGAATGTATCCTATCAAGTGAATTTTCTTTTGGAGGGGGAGTTTTGAGAATTGATTCAGCAGGTAGGATATTAGAGAATCTTCTAGGTACTTATGAGTTCTTGATCAAGTAAGTGACAGTTCTCTAGCTTCTTGTGTTTCTTTCTGGTTTCTGCTCCCAGCATGTTTACCCGAGACCACAACACCCTACCAGATGGGACAGCTACTGCTCCCAGGGAGAATTTTTACCTTGTTGCAGCCTGTGAGAGACTCTGAGCGAGAGGACACTGGTACACTGTGCCTGCATTCCCGTTCACAGAAACTGGGAGTTCATAAACGCTCTTTTAAGCTGCTGAATTTGTGGTGATTTTTTACATAGCCATGGTATGCAGGAATAGCATACAGATCTTAGGGGAGGTGTGGTGGTGGTGGGTGTTTAGAAGGAGAGCTAAAGCAAAGATACACCAAAGAGGAGTAGCAAATGCAAATGCTATGGCCTAAGAAGGCAGATGCTTTCAGAGAACAGGGTGGGTTCAATGTGGCTTTTGGTGAATGAAGGTAATGGTGAATGAACGTGCTGGACATATCAGAAGATGAGGCTGAGAAGGAGTTTGGTGCTGGGTTATAAAAGACCTTGTGTAACATCCTGAGAAGTTTGGTCCATATCCTGGAATCTTTGGGAAACTATCAAAGCATTTTAGGCTGGGAAGGGAAAGTATCACTTTTATTTAGAAGAAAACATGGCATTGATATGATCAATGGAAGTGGGAGACCAGTTCAGTTGACTGCTTAAGAGGGATGCACTATGAGATTCTTGCCACACCTCCTTCCCTATAAATTGGACCAACCCCTTATTCCGAAGTGATATTGATAAAGGGGCACTACATAAATCTTCGGATCATGGTACTGCCTACAGAACAGCATTCAGGGAAAGGAATCCAATGTCTAGAGTCAACTTTGTAGGATGCATTGCTATTATCTCCAAGGTGGAAAAAATTTAGCATATTTACCTAGTAGCAGATTAATTACCAGTAGCTGCCTGGTCTGCCCAAGGGGACTATGCTGGCAGACTGGGTGTGTGGAAGAGCCATAGTGAATGGAGGCCATGCAATTGGGCCAATGAGCAGTCCCCCTCCTGCCACCATAGCTGCACTATTAATGGGTCACCTTCCAGCCACTGGGTGTTGGGGATGGAAACTGACATCTCCTGGGTGAGTTATTTGTCCACCCTGTTGTTGTCTCCTCTGAGACACATGCTGTCTGGTGGGCATTGATGTGAGAACACAAAGACCCACATACTTGTGCCCTGAAGTCCTGAGGGCCCATCCTTATGACTCTAATCCCAGACCTTGTGCCCAGCTGGGTTTCACAAGGGATATAGATGACCAGTGATTGCTTTGTGTCTTCTGTTTACTTTCTTTTGCATTGGGAGTGTCTTATTTTTCCTCTCCTGGCTCCATCTTTGCATTTTTGGTGCCTATGGGGTGATACCTTGTCTCTTGAGTTCACAGGTCTTCCAATCAAGAGGAACTGCTCCTGGAGAGCCTCCTCTGTACCTGGACCCAATTTAGGTGAGATCCCAGACCTGGAGCTTGAGTCTGGATTGGAACATTTAGATACCTTGGGAGGGGGTTTACCCGCAATATGGATCATCAGAGTCTACCATCTTCTACTTTGTGCTTTTGGGAACCATGAACCTCAATACAAAAAAATCAACTACTCTGACCAATGGAATTGTGACAAATAAGATAGTTTGGGCTGCTTACTTTTGAGGGGTTTGGTATATAGTAATAGATAACTGAGACATGGTGGATCAAGAATACTGAGCTCATTATGGGCAACTAGGGTGATACAGTAACACAATGTCTGGTGAATAGATGCTCACTCTTTACTAGGATTCAGTAATGCATAGGAGCTACTTTCCAAAGGGTGAGTTAATCCTCTGCATGGTCTTGTTCCAGAAAATTGGAGTCTATGTTGCAGTTCTCCTGCTGGGCTGGCTAGAGATTCCACGTGTTCTCCTAACCTACCATGGAAACCTCTGGCCCCTTTGGACCTACCAGGTCATGCCTTGTCCTGGAGGCTTGCCCTGGAGCCTGGAGTTGCTGTGGAACCCTCACTTGCTCTGGTAGCATTCTGAGATACCTGACGTATAGAATTCCCAGTATAAGTATACCACGCCTCCAAAATCTAAATCAAGTGCTATACATCTTTTTTAGTGGTGGGGGTGCAATGCTCTCTCCTTGACTGTTCCCCCAGACCACTGGACCCCTGAAAGCATCATTGATGTGGTGGGCCCCTTTTAAGAGTTACTTCTCATGCTATGGGATACATATTTCTTATCAGTGCCTTTGTGTGTACTTGCCACTCCTCTGCACCAGGTACAGTCAACATAAAGCCACTTGTGTAGTGGGTCTTTGAAATTCTGTGGACTGTCAGGTGATCCAGAGCCCTGTGAACTATTGGGGGCAGGCTAGGAGAGTTAACATAGAGTCAGGCAAGAGACTGAATGGTCCTGCTAGTATTCTCAAGAATACCAGCAGCCTTGGGTCCTTTTTAGTGATGAAGATTGAAAAGAGTGCATTCATCCTGACCATAGCTACATACCAACAGCCAGAGACTGTATTATTTGTTTGAGTAAATATGCCATGTCTGGCCTAGCAGCAGTGATGAGGGCTATTGGTTAATGGGAGCATGCCATTGTCCATCTTACTGTATCTGGCTCTTTGCAGGGGTCATGCAGGTTAATTGAATGGGGATATTCTGGGAACTGTCAATCAGAATATTGTTTCTATTTACTGTCTTGGCTGGGAGGGGGCAGTTTCAGTAGCCTCTATTTGACTTCTCTTACCATAGTGTCTTACTCCACCTTCTAGAAAACCACTGACGGTTCTGCCAGCTGCTAAATATCTATCTCAGTATGCACTTGGGGTCCAGGGACATGACCACTAGGTGGGCCCACAGACCCACTGAATCTGCAATTTGATGATCTGGTTTGTCATTATGGCATTTTGTCTAATTTGGTCACCTAAACACTGACACCTAATCCAGTAACTTTGAAAGATCTGGATATTCTCTGTCTCCCCAGTTCAGGAAATCTGGTAAATTACGCCAGGTCTCTTTGGAGAAGACTTAAATTCTCATTGCATATTCTTGTGGGGACTTGACAGGGTTATTTTTCAGGGACTTCAGGTCTGAGAAATGGCTCATATCTGGAGTCTTGGTGAAGGATTATGACTTTCAATTGCAACAGTTGACATCATCTATATAAGTCAAATAATACTCAGGTTGACTGTTGGGTCATCTTACATGAAGAAACATAAGGGTGGGTCTATTTGCCATTCTGATAAATTCCTGTAGAACAAGGTGCCTTGTTTGCAGTTCTGGATTTGACACTTATTATAGTAATTATATCTTCCTTGATGTTCACTGATAATTAAATTTTGTCTCCTGGCCTCTCTTAAATCAGGACTCCTTTTGTCCCTGCTGACACTGGGTAACCCGCTCTCATGGTGACATCTTCTAATATCAGCCCTAGATTATAGGGGACTCTGAGCTTCTCAAATGCTGGTTTCCTCTCACTAGAGCATTTCTTCAAGTGAAGGGACTCTAGGTGATGGGTTCTCTGATTTCATATGATAAAGCCATTTGAACACGCCCTCCTCCTTGAGTTTCTCATCCCTTCTGCAACACCCTACCAAGGTGGGTCTGTCCTCTGTCTCTTATTCACTGTACGTGTCATGAGATCCACTTTCAGGGAGCCATCCTGCCAGCTCCATAGGATCAGCCCCAGTCATCCTTGCCAGACTATTAAATCCTGAACCTCAAGAGAAAGTTTCCATGTGAATAAACTCTCTCCTGTCCAACCCCATATCCTCTCCTTCCCTCCAACACCCTCAACACTGATGCCCATACATGTGCTCCTCTGGCTCCTTCCAGTAGGTATCGGTAAGATTTGGCACTTTGTGGTGAGGTATCTGTTTCCTCTTCACTCACCTGACCCTCATTATTGTTTTGGAGGCAAGTCAGAGATGCAGAGATAGGCTGGTGTCACTTTGCCTCTGCCACATGTGAGGTCTTGGCATGTTTTCAGCAGGGGATGATGCCTTCTAGATTCTTCTATAACAAAAAGGAAGGGCAGGGGGACTCAGCTGACCTGGGGGATTTAGGGACATCTGACTCTTCAAGACCCATCCTCTGACTCAGGGTCCCACTTTTTCTTTAAGACTGGAGACCTATCAGTGCTCACTCATTCTCCTTGGCAATTCTACCATTCTCATGACAATCCTGAGCCAAACCTCTCAGTACGGTTTGCTCATAGACTATAGGATATGAAGATGGCATGGGGCCTTTTAGCTTTCACAGAATGCTCTGGCTTAATGTTGGCCAACTTGAGCCTTTCTTCAAGGCTTTTAGGACAGGCAAGGCCAGAATTAGGGTGAGGCAGGTGAGGCATTCACCTCTGGTGCAAAATTTAAGGGGGTGCCAAAAAACTTTAGTAGCCAAGGAAAATATTTTAATGCAATACAGTTAACCCTTGAGCAACATGGCTTTGCACTGCATGGGTGGTTATATGCACTTACTTATTATATAAGTAGTTATATGTAGCTTTTTTCCATAAATACACTACAGTACTGTAAATGTTTTTGTCTTCCTTATTATTTTTGTAATAACATTTTCTTTTCTCTAGCTTACTTTATTGTAAGACTACAGTGTATGATACATATAACATATAAAACGTGTTAATTGACTGTTTATGTTATCATTAAGCCTTCCTATTAACAATAGGCTATTAGTAGTTAAGTTTTTGGGGAGTCAAAAGTTACACATGGATTTTTGACTGCATGGGTGGTTGGCATCCCTAACACCTGCATTGTTCAAGGGTCAACTGCATTAAAAAAGTGAAAATCAATGCAAACCATACATAATGAATAAAATATAAAAATGTTAAATCATGATGGAACTAAAGCGAGTTAAACTATTATTTAATTTGATTAATGAGTATCTTGATGCCCCCTTAAATTTTCAGCTTGCCTCACCCAAATCCCAGCCCTACCAGCAGGTAACAAAAGCCAGTCAATTCTACAATATACACATGTATTCTTGTACCAGTGCAAGGGCTCCTGTCTAGACCAGTGCTTTCCCTTCCCCTGTACCCCTTGCAGTCCAGTCAGGTGAGAGTCTCAGTCATTGTCAAGCTCCATAATGTCAGAAATTATCGCTGTTGACCACTTGTCATCTACTGACTGGTGAACAGTCCAGTTCCTGAAGCCCATTCTGAGCTTCTGCTTTCTTGGTCTGCTATAGTTATCAGTTCATGAAGCTATCCTAGAAAGCAGGCATCAGAGGCAAGGAGAATGAGGCAGGGACAGAAGTATATTCAACAAAGTGTTTATTATTGAGCTGGTTATTGCTGAGGGCACCTAGAGTGTAATCCCCTTGGGATCTTCTTGTCTGGAGGGGAAGGCAATTATCTCAGAAATGAGAGTTTTTCCTGGGGGTGTGAACATCCCTGGGCCTGCTGCTGCTGAACTGGCTTCCAAGGCTTGGGGGGATCTCAAGGAGAAAAGCAGAGGGATGCTGCATCTTGGACTGGAAATGGGATGCGGTCTGTGCCACAGGAGCTGTGACTGAAACCCAAGGGGTGTTGAAAGGATGTAACGTGGGCTCAGGAAGCACTTGGGCTTCCTTTCCATGCATGCATGCATGTTTTCACTCCGTTCTCTATTTGTGAGGAGAATGAAGAAAAACAAACTGTATTTGATTCTCTATGCTTGTACATCTTTCTGGCTGAGTAAAAATATTTTAAGATTTGCTATGAACTCTGTCAGTGATCAGGCATTGCAGCAAAAATTGGTTTGGATACCCACAGCTTCTCTCCCTTATTCTTTCCTAAGGGATGGTGGAGCGTACTGATAAGGTGCACGGGCCCTACGAATGCTTGGGTTTGAACTGTGGCTCTCATACCACTTAGCTGTTTCATCTCATGCAAGCTAACTGAGCTCACTGTGCCTCAGTGTATTCACCTTATAGAGTTGCTTTGAGGATTAAATGAGTTATAACATATGATAGCTTGCACTTGTGCTGGGCACAGACTAAACTTTCCATACATGGCCTGTAGGCCATGTTTCCTCTCAAAATCCTTCCATATTTATCCACTGGGTCCTTTTGTTTCTTTCCCAAGCACCCCCAAGTGCCATTCCTAGTTGTAATGGCCCCTGTTCTTCTGTTCTATGTCTCACCTATTAAGTTTTCCTGTTTTGGCCTCCTCATCCTTTTGGTCAATCAATCAATTGGTGAGTGTTTACTGAGACTTTGTGGCCCAATGCCATGCTAGGTATGGTAGGAGATACACAAGAAATATAACACTTGGTTACTGCCTTTCAGGAGAACTTGCTTCTTGAGGAGATGAGATTTGCAACAGCAAATATTACATAAAACATAAAGAATATTCTGAATTCATGTGTTCATAGGGGCTTCAGGAAAGAAGGTTCATCACACACAGAAACTCTTTTGGAAAAGGTGAGACTTTCTTTTGGAACTGGACAGGTGAGTATAATTTAGTTCAGCAAGAGAATGGTCCAGAGCAACACTGTTTGGTGCATTTCCCTTGTTGGGTTCTGGGCTTGATATCAGTGCTCCTCCTGAGGGTGTGCAAGCCTGGTGAATTGGGCTCCTCAGGGAAGTAACTAACCAAGGCTGATTGGGCTTTAACAGATCTTTCTAACATTTCTTCTTACCACTGCTTAAATTTCTCCAAGAATATTCTAGCTTGGCTTGTGAGACTTTGGGTTTTCAATTCCTGTGCACTTTCTTGTGGCTATGTGGATTGATGCCCAATGGAGTTATCTAAACTCATAATCTTGACTCCTGGTTTTTTGGGATGGCATCTTTCTAGTTAAGTTTTTGGCAATTAACTTGTAATTCATTCATTCAGTCATGTCATTTTTATTTTGACTATAAAGCCACTTATTGGAGATAAAAGTGCTCCAATCTTATCTTTTTTCCCTGCACACTAAAAAATATGATTAAGGAAAATAGAATTTATTCTGTTCTTATGAAGTAGTTTTCTTACCAGGGAATGGGGTGTGTGTGTTGAGTGTGTGTGTGTGTGTGTGTGTGTGTGTGTGTGAGAGAGAGAGAGAGAGAGAGAGAGAGAGAGAGAGAGAGATTGAGAGGGGAGACTAAGTTCACATGATGAATAAGAGAACCTGTTAAACTGACGTGGCTTCTAGAAGGGCCTTTGTTGTTGAGCTGCAGAGCCTGGGCAAGATCTCTGGTGTGGGTGGGAACAGTGTGGCTGAGAACTTGACCTCCTGCATCTCTGAGACACCATGGTCACGGACCCTTAGAGAGCCAAGGTTTTAAAAATCAGGATAGTAGTCAGTTTTAAGACCCCTGTAATAGATAAAGGCATAAAGCTCCCACTCCATCCTTGTTCCTTCTTTATCTCAGTTCCTATTTCTCTTCACATCTTTTTTTCTCAGTGGCATGAGAAATAGCTTCCCATTACCAGCCATAAAGCATTTTGGAGACATCTGTTGTAGTCTCCTTAGCCCCATATTTCAACAGAACACAGAACACTCCCTATTTTCTTGGGTTGTTCTCAGCTGGCCCATTTTTCCTTCTAGTCACATTTGTCCCTCTCCTGGAGCTGCTTTGAATCTTCAGGTGTCACTCATTTTTGGATTCTGGAGTCAGGACACTGCCCAAAACACAAGGGTGTCCCAGAGTCACACACAACATTGTCTCCTTCCACCACACTTCAGTGTTAAGTGTTCAAGGACAGCTACAGAGATCCAGTCAAAGGCCTCAATGAATTCACTGTGGAGAAGTAAAAAGGATAGAGGTAAAATGTAACCTATTTCAGGAAAACAGGTCAAACAGTGGGTGTCTGAAAAAAATGAAAAGACAAAAACAAAAACAAAAAAGAGGGGCAATCTTCCAGGTTCTACTCGTCTGACTTTCTGAGAATCTGGCTGACTTTGGCAGGCAAGTGTGTGATCACAGGGTCTGGGTTTCGCTCTGTTTCTCCCAGGTGCTACCATGTTGCTGCTGGAAGTTCTATCTGAGATAAAGCTCCATTGAAATCAATTTCATTTTGCAATGTTTAGATGGTCAGGGAGGTTCTTCCAACTCCTCTGGTAAAGGTGAAAGGCATGTCAGTAGTCTGTTCTAATGAATTCTGTGACTTTGGACAAGTCCCTCTTGGCCTCAGTTTTCCTGGCACTACAATGAAGGATTTGAATAGATGATCTTGAAATCCCCTCCTCACTTTAGAATGTTTGATTTTATGAAGCTGTCACTCTGCACTTTCTGTAGTAGCATCCCGTACCAGGAAAGCACTCTGAAGAACCCATGGGCGTTGAAAGAGCAAGTCCATGTGACAGCTTGAGTTGGGTGTCAGTTTAATAAACAAAGGGCTTGGAGGAGTCAGCCAGTGAAAATCCTTTCCTGCAGTTCTTTCCCTGGGTCCTCTTGCCCTTCTTTCCCTAGCATCTCTGGGTGCAAAAACTGTCTACAATCCTAAACTTTAAAATTTTTCTCTAAGTCACGATTTGCTGACATTTACCCTTTTTAAAGCAGCTGTTGTAGAGTTTTCCTGCAAGATCCTCAAAAGTAGAGCTTAGCTGGGTTAAGACTGCTTTATGGGTGGAAGAGATAGTAACTGAGGACAGGGCTGACCCTGGGATCAGGAAGCCGAAAAATGACAAAAGAGGTATCTGGATGCAACCCATGAAGTCATCACCCTTTTCTAGAGCTGAGAAATGTTTTTCTGAAACAATAGGTTGCCTGGAGGCTGAGCTCATGAACCTAGGCAAATTTGCATTATGAGACCTGATCTTGTGTGCTCTGCCAACTGCTATTCAAAAATGCTAAATTACATATGCTATCTAATGCAACAATTGAACTTGGCGGGGAGGAAGAGAACAGATTCCACTGTCGTGGAGACAAGGGCCATCAGCCATCTTTCACCTTTGTTTTTCCCACAGACATAATAAGCAATCTCTTACTATGCCTCCCTTACCTCCTGCTTCAGAGGGCTCAGGATTTTGTGTAATAACAGTGAGTGAAGTGCTCGTGTCAACTCAGAAGTAGAGTGGTATTTGAGAGTGGATTAAAATCATTGCAGACCCCAGCAGGAAGAGATATACCTTGCATTACCAGCAAAAAGAAGCTTACTTTATTACTTCAGAAGGAGGAAAGAAGAATTTCTCCCTGCTCAGTGACAAGCTCAGCCAATAAGAAAAAACCACAACTCAGCTAATGAGAAATCTTCAGCACCTGGAACTCTCTCTATCCTCCAATGGACTTCCATTCAAAGTACCACCTCCCAACGTCCTTCTTTCCTCTTCTATAATATTCCTTTCCAGGGCACCTGGGTAGTTCAGTCAGTTGAGTTTGACTTTTGGTTTCAGCTGAGATCATGACCTCGTGAGTCATGAGATTGAGCTCTGTGCTCAGCAGGGACCCTGCTTGAAGATTCTCTCCTTTTGTTATTCATGAGCACCTTCTTTCTCTCTAAAATAAATACATACATCTTTTAAAAAAATAATGTTTTTTTCCTTGGATTTCCAGACTTGCCTATGGCTTGCCATAGCTTGCATGTCCCGAATTGCTATTCCTCTACTATTTCCAAATAAGCCCATTTTGCTGGTAAAACTACTGGTCATTTTACTTTTGAGGCCCACAGGTGAAGGAAACATAACCAGGACTAAGATATGGAACAGGAGCAGCAGAGTACCTTAACTTTTCCACAGTCTTTTATTGTTCTTATAGGAATTTCTTGGTTGAGAAGGATAATGTTCTTGACATCATGAGAATACAAACACACCATCACTAGACTCAAAGTCCTAGGCTTTGGTGTTGAGTCCTAGCCTGGGCACTTTGAGCTCTGTGCTCCCGCCAAGCAGCAACCACTCTGAGGATGTTATGGGATCTGCTTCTCACACAGGATTGTTGTGTAGGCTGCAATGGTTTATGCTATACAAGCAAGCATATTAATATTGTTTTCCTAAATTACAAAAAAAAATTTTACTTTTGCTATCTCTCATAAGAATTTTTCTTCTTTTTTTTTGGCTAAAATTCTGAAATGATGCCACAGTATTTGCTAGTATTTGTTGGGTTGCTGTTTAATAGCAGTTTCTCCACAGCCTATGCTCATTTTTGGATAATAAAGGGAAAAACATTTCAGTGGAGTTTCCTCCGAAGTTGAGAAACTTTTTTCCCTTCTCTGTTTATTCATGTTGTCCTACTAACTAGCCCATAGGTACTAAGGGATTTACAATGTAATTTGAATAGTTTTATCATATTACATGTGTTATACACATTGATTTAAGATAATTAATCTTAATGAAATACAAAGGTAAATATATTTAAAAAACTTATCTGCTATTTTGGATCTTCCAAGTCTTTACCTATTGCCCACTACTTGGACTATTTAGAGTTAATTTGAAGTCACTTCCTTATGCCTGAAAATTGATGTTTATTTTTTCTTCTATAAAATCAGGATAAGGAAAGACATGTAAATAAGGGTCTCTGAGTCTTTCAGATAGTCTTAAAATGATCAGAATGATGATTCTAAATTATATATTTCTCATCAGAAGTTAAAAAGTATTTATTTGGAGTTTAGGGATTCATGAAATTGAAATTAAGAAAATGAAATTGACTTGGTGACTCTGGGCAGATTTTTCATCTTAAAACCTGGAGGGAGAATTACATTAGTGAGGTGTAAAATATAGTGGGAGGGATGAAGAGTTCATGTCCTTTGTACACATGAGAAGACTGTATGTCAACTTGGTTTATGCAAATATAGGAAGACAGACACACCAATTTCCCACCTGGGAAGTTCCATAATCAGTAGCTACCTATAGGTGCTTGTCTCCTATAAGTGATTAGAAAATTATCAGGTCTGTTTTTCAGTACCTTATCTCCTAAACCTCCTTGTAATTTTTGCAAACTCCCTTCTGTGGTTCTTCCAGAATGATCTCCCCATTCACTCAGTAGGGGAGATTGCTTGATAGATTCAATAACTCCCAATGACCTTGTTCAGGCTACAAAATATTAACTGGGGCTTAGAAAAAGAAACCAGGTGGAATTACATCTCTATCCAAATTCTAGAAGTTTTTATCTGGCTAAACGGAAAGAATGCCAACATGTAATTTCTAAGTCAGCTTTATCCCAAGAGCCTTTTTTTCCTGCCATAAATACTTTGACCTTTCTACACCCATCTAGGAAGCTCAATAGCTACACATCTCTGGGGCATATTTTCTGGAATCAACATTCAGAGAACAGGCAAAGGGTGAAGGCTCATAAATTTAGATTAGCCTTTTAAAGTGGTTGCTGTCATCCTCTCAGACAGAGATTACTCACCATTCTCTGGAGACTTTGGTGCTTCCTCCTGCTGCCTGCTGTGCAACATTTACTTTCTGTCATGATGGCAGAGACAGAAATGTGGGCTATGATCTGTGAGTGTCTCTTTGGCTTTCCAATGAAAATCCCATGTGTGGCTATCTGAAAACCCACACAATCTGTGGAAGGTAGTAGAGTTTTGGCAATCTCTGTTCTAATGTATTTAGAGTTATTTTTTTAAACAGTTTGTTTCTCTTGTTTAGCATTTCTGGATTTTCTGTTTACTGTTTATTCTTAATTGCCCACATTTGTTAATCTGGGAAAGAGAGGGAAAGCTAGACTTTAAAAGTCTGGAAACTGGTGAAATCCTCTTGGTCAAGCTCACAGATAAAAATTCCAGGGATGGAAAGCTCCTGTGGCATTGTACACTTGGAAAAATACTGCAGCTCTGGAGGAAAATCCTCAATTTCCTGTACACAAGGTGACAGAAGACAATGAGGGCAACAAAGACTACTGGAAGTCTTTGGTTGGCCATTAGTGGCTCATTAATCCCATCCAAGAGTTTAGACAAGTCATTCTCAAAGTAGTGTACAAATTAGGAACAGTAGAGTTGAGGATAAGTAACAACTTGTATTTATTTTATTTCTTTAACTCTCTGCATATAGGGCTGAGGGAATAAGAATTTTGGGGGATGGTAAATGTTATGTTCTCATTTTCAAGATCATACAAGATATGAAAATTAGCATGTTGAGATGGTAGCTAGATTTATCATTTTATACTTCATAATGTATATAAATGTTGAATCACTATGTTATACACCTGAAACTAATATGTTGTCTGTCAACTACACATCAATAAAAATATCAGCATGTCAATAGCATTAGCAAAAAAGAGTAATTGGAGGCATTCTGTAAAGGTGACAAGAACGCTACATTAGATGGGAAGCTGTTTATTTCCAATAACTCTAAGGAGAAAATGTAACACTTCCTTGTCAAAGCTCACTTTACCTCCTACAGCTTTTATGTTTCTGGTTGCAAACCTCATTTCTGTATGAACCTGTGATTTCTGTAGACCAGATATATCTGAAATGCAGTGCATTTCCCTGAGTTGTAGTGATAGTTAGTTACACTGCGTTCATGGGCACTTGCACATACCAGAACACACATGCAGTTCCTGGAGCCTGCCTTCCATCTTCCATCTTTCATGGGCATGAGACTCAACAACTGGCAACTCTGATTTCAGAGCAAGAGGCTTTTCTGAGATAGAATTGATCCTCCATTAAAAATAATAAAAGCAGTAAGCCACACTCCCCACGCCCCATTCTGTTCTGCTGGCTCCTCATGCCCACCCACCCATGCCCCAAGTGGCCCCATTCAGCAGCTGGTAGGAAGATGGTCCTTAGTGGAGAGCAAAGGCTTTGAAGGAAGTAAGAGTGGGAATGGGCTCTGCAAAAAGTGGATGCCATGGCCAAACCAGATTGTATCATCTCTTCTGATAGCAAACACCTCACCATAAACACTGAGAGCACTTTAAAAATAGCATAGTTTTCATGTAATCTGGAAGGGAAGTTTGAAGAAACTACAGCTGATGACGGAAAAACTCTGTCTGCAACTTCACAGATGGTGCATTGGTTCAACATCAGGATTGGAATGGGAAGGAAAGCACAATAACAAGAAAATTGGAAGATGGGAAATTAGCGGTGGAATGTGTCATGAATGTCACCTGTTACTTGGGTCTATGAACAAGTAGAGTAAAAATTCCATCATCCTTTTGGACAGGAATTAGCTGTGAGGATGAATGAGCTCAGTTCAGTGAGCAAATCTCTATACTGCTTTTTTTTCCTCCTTTACTATGTCCAATTATTTTTATAACAAACATTTTATACTCAACTATTTCGAAGTGTTGATTTAATTAGGATCATCCCTTTGGCTAGGAAATAAATGTGTTTGTGCTAAAAAAAAAAAGGAAAAAACCTCTTAAAGTCTTATCATCCTTCAAGGTCCAGTCCATTCATTAGTGCAGTTAAAAGCAGTTCACCCAACCTTGATACTAAGGTTTGTGGATGAGTTTGTCCCAGACTGGGTTTGTCTTGGTCTCCAGACTCAGAGCGTTAATGGCTTCCTCAAGTTGATGTGACCACTCAATTCAACTCTGGCCATATGTTGAGGGGTGTGTGTGTATGTTTGTGTGTGTGTGTGCATGCCTGTGTGTGTGCGCATATCTGTTTGCATACTTACATATGTGTTTTGTGTGTGCATGTGTGTGTGTGCATGCACATCACTGGAAATAGTTAAAACTGTCCAAAGCTGCCTCTCCATAAGCCAGGAACACTTCAAAGTGTGACATCTCCTGGGGGATATTGTTGATTACCTTTTGGTGTTCATGCAGACTTAAATCTGCAGGGAAGCTGTGTTTGCCTGTGGTTGTGGGCTTGGGATCCAGAACCGGAGGGTCTGGAATCAAATACCTGCTCCACAACTGACCTGTGATATGACCTTGAGGAAATGGCTTAACCACTCACTTCCTCACTTCCTCCAGCTGTAATAGGGTTACTGTGAGGGCTAATTGAATGAATCAATAATTATAAAGTACTTGGAACAGTGTGCAGCACATAGTAAGTGCTCAACAGTATAAGCAGACAGTATTATTTTTACTGAGAAATATCAGGAAGTTGATGTGGGCAGCCAGCCACTAAGAGTTAAAGCTGAAACTGGACAAGTGTAACTAAGGGAAATGTCATATATTCCACTAGGCAGGCACCATCATGAGATGTGACCAGGTAATAGAAAATGCCAACATTGGTGGAACTTCCCTAGGGGCAAAGGAAAAAAGGAGGAAGAAGAGATGAAGACTTTAAAATTTTTTTTTTAATTTATTTTTTTTTTTTGAGAGAGAGTGTGCACAGGGGATGGGGAGGCAGAAGGCGAGGGAGAGAAAGAATCTCAAGCAGACTTCCTGCTGAGTGGAGCCAGAGGTGGGACTTGATCCCAGGACCCTGAGATTATGACCTGAGTCAAAATCAAGAGTTGGACACTTAACTGACTGAGCCACCCAGGCGTCCTGAGATAAAGACTTTTTTTTTTTTTTAACAAGATGGGAACAGGGAATATGAAAAGCTCTCCATTTCTTGCCTACTTCTCTGCTTTTATTCAAGAGTCTCACACTGCAGAAGGACCCTCTCTGTTCCTCAGTTGACTTGATGGATGGAAGGTCCACCAGCAGCTTCCAAGTCCATGTGTTACTATTCTGCTGTATGCTGACTCTCACTTTCTTACCTCAGGATCAGGTACTCTTCAAGGGCCATGGGAGTGGGAGTCACATGATATCAACATGGTGGTGGGGAAGCAACCTCACGTCTTGGAGATGTGCTGGGCAGAAAGGCCACCGCACTATACACCTCCAGGGAGCATCATTCACTTGGTCCACAGTGGTGGCCTGAATGGTAATAGCCTCTTCTTTATTTGGTATTAATAAATCCATATACCACAACTATTAACCATATGAAATATATCATGTCCACATTCTGAGGTGATACCATTTGATTAAGCAAGTCAATTCTGTAGAAGATCAACTTCATTGTCATGCCAGTATGTCTTTGCCTTTTCACCACTTTCCTAGAAACATATCTTTTTAAAAAAATGGAGCAGATACATTTTTCAGCTGTAGAAGTTATCTGATCTCTAACACAGGACTTTTGTGAGTGTGTCCACCTTGCCTGTGACCTGAGGTGGAGGGAATTTAGCACTCACTTCTTGTCCAGGGAACTTGCTGTGTCTTAAAATTTACAACTTCCTCACCATCCTACCTGATATTACAGTTTTCTCAGCTTATTGCCACTTGGGGACTTTGATTTTCAATTGAATGAGATTTCTGGTGGCATGGCTCTATAAATCATGATCACTATGGCAACAGGAGGACTGTTTTTATCTGGGTGATTGCTGCTTCTATAAACGGACAAGATCATATATGGTCTCCCACAATTTTGGAATATGTATTACAAGGAAAAAGTAAGATACTTTAAAAAACATGTTTTCATCACCTCCTTTTCAGGTGGGGATCACGTGATGCAGACAGGTGGTCTGCTTAAGTAAATTATGATAACATCTGCATTCCTTCCCCACATCTAGCATGTCTCTTACTAAATGTCCCAAGACTATCTGGGTTGTAATTATGAAAATTTAATGCTCAGATTGAACATTTTATTTTCTTTCCAGGATAATAAAAGAAAAATTTAACAGCATTTAAAGATCACCAATGGAGGGGTGCTTGGGTGGCTCAGTCAGTTAAGCATCTGCCTTTGGCTCAGGTTATGATCCCAGGGTCCTGGGATCCAGCCCCACTTTGGGCTCCCCGGTCAGTAGGGAGACTGCTTCTCCCTCTCCTCTGCCACTGCCCCTCCTTGTGCTTTCTCTCTCTCTCAAATAAATAAATAAAAATCTTAAGAAAAAAAAAGATCACCAATGGATCCATAAGGATTTCAAAATTTTGTCTGTTCGGTAAGATAGGAACCAGCAGCAAAGTGATGGTTCTACTAACTTTCACACGTCATTTTGGTATTTCTTTGTATCACCATCCCTATCACACTGATGATCAACACAGTGACTGGTGAACAATAAGTGCTTAAAGTATTTGTTGATTAATTGATTATTAACCAGTTTCTGTCAGTACTTTTTGTTATATTGTCTCTGAATCTCCATGGTCTTGCTCCTCATTGGTGATCCATTGAGGATTCATCCAGATGAAGAAGAGACAAGGTCTGAGGCTGAAGCAGCAAAAGGAGAGAAAGGAGGTGAGGCTGGTGGGAAAGAGGGTCAATTTCTACCCAGCTGGCATACCATGAGCTTCTTCTGGGCTTCCATTTCCATGCCATGAGCATTGAGTAACATGTCTCCCCTAAGGGCCTTTCCAAATCTCACTTCTAGGAGTCTTTTTTTTTTTAAGATTTTATTTATTTATTTGAGAGATAGAGAGAGAGCACAGAGGGAGAGTGAGAGGGAGAAGCAGACTCCCCACTTAGCAGAGAGCCTGATGCGGGGCTTGATCCCAGCATCCTGAGATCATGACCTGAACAGAAGGCAGACGCTTAACCAGTGGAGCCACCCAGGCACCCAAGGAGTCAAACATTTCTGCCGAGCCAGAGCTTATTAGATATACTTGTACTCATGATGAGTTTTTTCTACAGGTCTTTTTTAACTTCTTTCCTGCCCCTATTTTATGTCTGAAATGTTTTTCTTTCTCTTTTGCCTCCCCTTTTGATTTATATTATCTTAAGTTATCTTAAATCCTTTCTGGGACAAGGCAAGAAATTATTTAAAAATTCTATACAAGCGATCACAGCTGAATGATCACCTAATCTCTCTGTACTTGAACACCCTCTTATCCTTTCTGCTTCTGAAGCTAATTTTATTTGGATAATCACATGCTATTGCTGCTAAGGATATTTATAGCCCTCAAAGAGGGATGTACAGTTTTACGAATGTTCTTTCTGAGTCTCTTGGAGGAAAAAAAGGTATTTTATTTAAGAAAAACTTGTTTCATTAAGAGTATTTCTTCTTGGGGCACCTGGGTGGCTCAGTCATTGGGCGTCTGCCTTCAGCTTGGGTCATGATCCCAGGGTCCTGGGATTGAGCCCCACATTGGGCTACCTGCTCTGCAGGAGTCTGCTTCTCTCTCTCCCACTCCCCCTGCTTGTGTTCTCTCTCTGGCTGTCTCTCTCTCTGTCAAATAAATAAAAAAATCTTGAAAAAAATCCTTAAAAAAAAGAGTATTTCTTCTTTGAAGTATATATTATTTTAAAATACCTTGCTCTAAACATAAAATTTCTTTAGTTTCATCAATGTATAGAAACTGCTATGCATTCCCTTTCCTTGTTTATTTTTTATTTGTAAGTTTTAAAAGTTTTTATTTGCAAAGCAGTTGCTAGAGTAATTAGAATGCAGTGAACACATTTGATGGTCTAAGTGGAATGATTTTTTTCCCCCATGAGCCTTTTAAAATGTAAACTTCAAGTAACACTGATCCTGAGTGTGTCAGCCAATGTAACTGATGGGCTCTAACATTTTTACTGCCGTCAGGAAGCAGTTAGCTTAGTTGGAGGAAGAGCATTTTCTGGATGAAGAAGTTAACTGGGCAGTTAGCAGTCTTTCAAGAGTGAAAATAAATTGTTATCCACAGCTAGCTGGTTTTGGCTCTGAGCTACCTCTTTGACTCAATTCCATAGGCCAAAAAGTATAAACATTGCCCTTGACACAGGAGAAAGAGCAACCAGCTGAGGGAATGGGGAGGAGGATGGGGTACAGATGAACTCCTTGAGTCTGGCTCCAGATGCTTAATCAGTAAACTAGAAATTAGAAAAGGCTTTCTCAGGAGGAATGATTTTGTGAGTTACGTCACATGTTTGAGAAAAATAAAGTAATATACTGATCCTCTGGAAGGAAAGAAAATCTCTTGGAGATATAAATAGCAACTCTCAGAAATTTACCCTAGTTGAGGGTCTCCACCCAGAACCTTAGTGAGCCTGAGAAAGTGCCAACCATAAAGCTGGAGGGCCTTCAGATGTTGGCTTTCAGGGCCTGGGGTGCGGTGAGTGAGGCACTTGACTAGAGAGCAAAACTTAAGGAGAGTGCCAAAAAATGCTGCCATCAAGATGAATCCTATTTTAATGCAATATTAAAAAAATTAAAATCAATACACAGAAACAGGACAGTGGATGTTCCAGTGGTGATGTATGTGGTTGGATGAATCTCCGGGGTCTCTGCAGTGGGTTGACAGCTCATCGACCGACCCTTGGAACCTTGACTTGAGCCTGCAGAAGGATGGGAAGAAACTCCTCATATGACTGAGGTTAATTCTTTTGCCTACTTGGCAAAAGAATTAACTTGGGATGGAGACTCAAAATAGAAATTAAATGCATTTATTGAAAAAGAAATTTGTATAATGTTTCTCACACACTATAGTTTGTGAACTAAGGTTCATATTTATTAGGTTGTGCAGTCATATTTTGCCAATATAGAGTTTAACATAATTATCTCTGAATATGTGTTGTAGAAAAGCAGGACTTTTCGGGTCTTGCATACTGCTGTTTCCTCTTGCATAGAGTACCTACCTAAAGAGAGATTAAATGAATGACTCTATATAAGATGGTGGTTTAGACTATTCTACATAGTATAAGAGCCAGCAAGCCTCTGGTTTCCATTTTTAAGAATTAAATAATATCTAATATTAATATATTCCTTTATGTGTGTGCATACAGTAATAATAATGATGAAAATAATAGTATTTGCTATAATTTTTTCAGTGAGACAAGTTGCTATGGACTGAATATTTGTATCCACTCCTCCCCACCCCTTAATTCATATGTTGGAGCTCCAGTATGATGGTATTTGGAGGTGGAGCTTTAGGAGGTGATGGGGTCATGAGGGTGGAGCCCCCATGATGGGGTTCACTTCCTTAGAAGAAGAGGAAGAGAGCTAGCCCTTTCTCTCTCTCTCTTTCTCAGCCATGTGAGGGCACAGAGAGAACGCGACCACATACAAGCCAGGAAACAGGCTCTCACCAGACACTAGACTTGCTAGTGCCTTGATCTTGGATTTCCTCGTTTCCAGAACTGTGGGAAATAAACAAAATGTTGTTCAAGCCACCCAGTCTATGCTATTCTGTTATAGCAGAAAATTATGATGTGCTCCACATGAGTAAGAGGTCTAAACATATTTGTATCACCAAACTGGGCTCCAAGGTTTATCAATATTGTGTCCTTTAGTAAGCTTGCCAACACCTGGAGAAAACTTGAGCTCCAGGGGAAGTGGATGCATCTTTGGGAACACTGTGGCAACTGGGCAAAGGTGGAGAGAGTGTCAGTGTGTTTGAAAATTGGTGATGGGAGGGGGACAAAGGGTAATTTGGTCTGGGAAGTAATAAATGTGATTAGGAAGACTTTGTTAGTGCTGCCTGGTCCTGCTAAGCTAAACACCCTGGGACATGGCCAGGGTTCTGGAAGGTGTCAGCAGATGCAAAAATAAGGCATACAGCTCACACTTGCTATTTTTTTTTTAATGCCTGCACAGGGGTCCTGCTGACCACATTTCCTCAGTTTAGGGGCTGAGACTCCAAGGGGTCTCATCAGTCCCTGTATTCCATAGTCTGCAGGTTCATGAGGCATTTGAAGCACACAATCACTGGCTGCATTTTAAAGCAACGACTCAGTGGAACCTGAAATTTTATATGTCATTGAGGAAGGAGATAAGATCACCTACCTGCCTGGTGGGAATGTGGGGAGCATGAATGAGATGAGTTCTTTGGAGGAAAGATTGCTATAGAAATACAAATCAGGGCTGGGATAATTATTCTTTCTCTGAATTGCCTCAATGGTTAAACAGTGGCCAGTAGATCGGCGTGACACTATGACTTTATTTACAGCAATTTCCCAAGCCTGTGTTGGTGAACCCACCTTCAGGATTTTTGCTATAACTGGATACTGTGTATATTATTATTACCAAATACTGTTAAATTTGGCCCAAATTATTTTTAATGCTTTCATCATGGGAAATTTAAAAATGCATATAAAAGTAGAAAAAAATTGTATAATGAACCCTTATGTATCCAGAACCACGTATCAACAACTAATAACTCATGGTCAATCCTGTTTCTTTCACATCCTTGTCCATTTCTACCCTTACACCCATCCTTCCTCTGTGAATCCTAGACATTGAATCATTTCATCCATAAACAATTAATAGTATATCTTCAAAAGAAGAGGCCATTTAAAAAAATTCTTAATTATAATAACATTATCACAGTTAAAAATTAACAGTATTTTCATAATATCCTATAATATCAAATACCTAATCAGTATTCAAATATTCATAAATATTTTCTACAGACTGACTTCAAATCCTGACAAGTCTATATGTTGCAACTGGTTGACATGTCTTATAAATTTCTTTATTCTGTAGATTCCCACTTCCTTTCTTTTTCCCTCACAATTTATTTGTTGCTAATACTTCATTATTTGTGCTGTATAGATTCCCCCAGTCTGCATTTTGCTGATTGCATTCCCAAGGGAAAATACTTTTCAGTCCCCTTTACTTACAATTACTCAGCTATCCCCAACCAAGAATCCTTTCTAGGTGATGTTATGTGCTTTCATCAGGTGGAACAATGAATTTTTACTATTATCATTATGAATTCATGGATTTAAAGATTTTTGATGTGTTTCAATCCATTGGAACCATCATGATCATCATCATCAAGGTCCAATTGGCCTCACCTTTGGCCAATTGGAGCCATGTCTGAGTCCTTTTGACATGATCCCAATTGTCCTTCATAGCTTTCTTGCCTTCTCGTGGGAAAATATTCTAGCTTTACCATGTATATATTTATATTTATGTGTGTGTGTATATATATATATATATATATATATATATACACACACACATAATGTATAAATACACACACAGATACAGATAAACACACACACACACATACTTACCATGTATGTATATTATCATGTTCCCACTTGATTCCTGAGTGTGGGAAATGGTATTTAGAAAACATTCTCAGCTGTAGACTTCCTCATTTTTTCTATGCCTTTTTATTGAACATAATGTAAAACATAAAATTTTTCTTGAGTTTGTACTGGTATTTCCAACTCAAATTTAGAACTACAAGTTTTTATTCAACCCCATTGATCTTAAGTGCCTATTTCTCTTCTTGCATGCCCAAAATATCAATTCCCAATGGTATTAATGCAGTAACACATTTGCTTATCCCCCCAAGACACACGGAATTGTCTCAGAAAAATAATAACTCAGAAAAATAATAACTCTATCACCAACCATATGATTATTGAAAACAGTTGAAGATCTTGTTTGGCTAATCTTTTAATCTTCAGGTTATATCCCTCTAAGGAGATGCAGTTCAACTGCTGGTTGGACAATCTCCTGAAATAATATCTCTATGTGTGATTATGCTACTTACTTGTTATACAGTTAGGTTCACTTATTTCATTTCCCCCAAAGTTTTAGAAATTATCTTTCACTTCAATATTTGAAAAACTTGACAGGTGAAATAGGTGAAGGGGATTGAGTACACTTATCATGATGAATACGGAGTAATGAGGTATAGAATTGTAGAATCTTGTATGGTACACCTGAAGCTAATATAACACTGTATGTTAACTATATTGGAATTAAAATAAAAAACTTAATAAAAAAGAAATAATTTTAGATTCACGGGAATTTACAAATATAATACAGAGAGATTGCAGGTACCCTTCACCCAGTTTCCTCCAATGGTTTCATTTTACATAATCATGGCACAATATCAAAACCAGGAATATGACATTGGTAAAATGTATGTGTATAGTTTTATGTTATTTTATTACATGGGCAGATTTGTGTAATCACCACCATGATCAAAATACAGAACTATTCTATCCATGATGATCTCCCTTGTACTAATCCTTTATAATTATACTACCTCCTCCTCCCACAATATTTATCCCTGACAACCACTAATCTCTTTTCCATCTCTATAAATTTTTGTTTTGGGAATGTTGTATAAATGGAATTATACCTTATATGATCTTTTGGATTGGCTTTTGTTTTTGTTGGTTTTTTAAAAGCATATTGTTCTTGCAATACATCCAAGTTGTGTGTATCAATAGTTGGTTTTGTCTTATTGCTGGGTGCTATTCCACAGTGTGGATATTCCAGTTTGTTTAACCATTCATCTACTGAGGGCCATTTTGATTATTTTCAGTTTTGAGTCACTAAATATAAAGCTGCTATAAGCAATTATGTACAGGTTTTGGTGTGGACGAAAGTTTTTGTTTTTCCTCTGGGATAAATACCCAAGCATGCAATTGCTGTGTTATATGGTAAATGTATGTTTAGTTTTTAAAGAAATTGTGAAATTGTTTTCCAGAGGGTGTGTACCATTTTACATTCCTCCCAGTAATGTGTGAGGAATCCAATTTCTCTGCATCTCACCTGCATTTGGTATTGCTAGTACTTTTTATTTAACTGTTCTGAGTGTGCAGTAGATATTTCATTATGGTCTTAATTTTCATTTCCCTAATGGCTAGTGATGTTGAACATTTTGTTCTGTTCTGTTTGTCATTTCTAGCCATTTCTGGTGAAGTATCTTTTTATGCCTTTTGCCCATTTTCTTTTTTTTAATGAGTAAGTGCCCAGGGCATGGTCAATTTTATTAATTTTTCTTTTTAAATTAATTTAATTAATTAATTTTTATTATGTTATGTTGGTCACCATACAGTACATCATTAGTTTTTGATGTAGTGTTCCATGATTCATTATTTGCATATACCACCCAGTGCTCATTACAACACATGCCCTCCTTAATACCCATCACTGGGCTAACCCATCCTCCCACCCCCATCCCCTCTGAAACCCTCAGTTTGTTTCCTAGAGCCCATAGTCTCTCATGGTTCATCTCCCTTCTGATTTCCTCCCTTTCAGTTTTCCCTTCCTTCCCCCAATGTCCTCCGTGCTATTCCTTATATTTCACATATGAGTGAAACCATATAATTGTCTTTCTCTGCCTGACTTATTTCACTTAGCATAATCCCCTTCAGTTCCATCCATGTCAGTGCAAATGGTGGGTATTCATCCTTTCTGATGGCCGAGTAATATACCATTGTATGTATGAATCACATCTTCTTTATCCATTCATGTATTGAAGGGCATCTTGACTCCTTCCACAAAATGTCTATGCTGCCCAGAGCAATCTATACTTTCAACACCATCCCAATCAAAATACCATTGGCATTTTTCAAAGAGCTGGAACAAATAATCCTGAAATTTGTATGGAACCAGAAAAGACCCCAAATCGCCCAGGAAATGTTGAAAAAGAAAAACAAAGCTGGGTGCATCATGTTGCCTGATTTCAAACTATACTACAAAGCTGTGATCACCAAGACAGCATGTTACTGGCACAAAAACAGACACATAGATCAATAGAACAGAATAGAGAACCCAGAAATGGACCCACAACTATATGGTCAACTAATCTTTGACAAAGCAGGAAAAAATATCCAATGGAAAAAAGTCTCTTTAATAAATGGTGCTGGGAAAATTGGACAGCTATATACAGAAGAATGAAACTCGACCATTCTCTTATACCATACACAAAGATGAACCCTAAATGGATGAAAGACCTAAACGTGAGACAGGAATCCATCAAAATCCTAGAGGAGAACATAGGCAGTAACCTCTTCGACATCGGCCACAGCAATTTCTTTCACAACACGTCTCCAAAAACAAGGGAAACAAAAGCAAAAATGAACTTTTGGGACTTCCTCGAGATAAAAAGCTTTTGCACAGCAAAGGAAACATTCCTAACATTGTTAGGAAACAAAACTAAGAGGCAACCCACGGAATGGAAGAAGATATTTGCAAATGACGTTACAGATGAAGGGCTGGTATCAAAGATCTATAAAGAACTTCTAACTCAACATCCGAAAAACAAATAATCAAGTCAAAAAATGGCAGAAGACATGAACAGACTCTTCTCCAAAGAAGACATACAAATGGCTAACAGACATACGAAAAAATGCTGATCATCATTAACCATCAGGGAAATTCAAATCAAAACCACACTGAGATACCACTTTACACCAGTTAGAACGGCATAAATGAACAAGGCAGGAAACAACAAATATTTGAGAGGATGTGGAGAAAGGGGAACCCTCTTACACTGTTGGTGGGAATGCAAGTTGGTACAGCCACTTTGGAAAACAGTATGGAGGTTCTCAAAAACTTAAAAATGGAGCTATCCTGTGACCCAGCAATTGCACTAATCGGTATTTATTTACCCCAAAGATACAGATGTAGTGAAAAGAAGGGGCAATGAACCCCAGTGTTCATAGCAGCAATATCCACAATAGCCTTTTGCCCATTTTCTAATTGGATTGTAGTTTTATGGTAGGTGTTGGAGGGTTCTCAATATGAGTCCTTTGTCAGCTAAATGGCTTTTAAAGATTTTTTCCCAGTGTCTAGCTTGTCCTTTCATCTCTTAACAGAATCTTTCATACAGCAGATGTTTTCCATTTTAAGTCCAATTTATCACGTTTTTATTTTAGGAATCATGCTTTTGGTGTTATGTCGAAAAACTCTTAACAAAGCCCTAGGTCCTGAAGATTTTCTCCTGTATTATTATTTAAAATTTTTATAGTCTTAAATTTAAATATATGATCAATTTGGAGTTAATTTTTGTGTAAGTTGTGAAGTGTAGTTTGAGGGTTATTTTGTTGTTTTGGCCCGTGGATATCTGACTGCTCTAGCTTCGCTTGTCAAAAAGAAGCAATTCTTCCACTGAATTGCTTTTACACCTTTGTCAAAAACCAGCTGATTGTACTTATGTGGCTTTATTTCTGGGATTTTTATTATGTTCTATTCATCTTTATGTCTACCTCTCAGCCAATACCACACTCTTTGATTGCTGTGGCTCTACAAGTCTTGAAGTTGACAAGAGTGATTTTTCCCACTTTGTTTTCAATTTTTAGAATTGTTGGAACTAAAATAGTTCAGTTGCCCTTCCATATATATTTTAGAATGATTTTGTCTACCTCTCCCTAAACACCTTCCTGGTATTCTGATAGATACTGTGTTAAACTAGTGTTATCAATCTGGGGAGAAATGACATCTTTACTTTGTTGAGTCTTTCAATTAATCAACATGGTATACCTCTCCATTTATTTAGATATTCTTTCATTAGTTTTCAGCATAAAAGTTCTATACATGATTTATTAGATTTCATTTTTGAGTTACTGTAAATGGTATTGTGCTTTTAACTCCAGTTTCTATGTGTTCATTGCTGGTGTAGAGAAATACAGTTGCTTTCTATATATTGATCTTGTGCCCTATGACCTTGCTGAACTTAGTTCTTTGTGTGGGTTTTCTTTTCCTCCTTCCTCCCCCACCTCCCTCCCTCCCTTCCTTCCTTCATTCGTTCCTTCATTCCTTCCCTCCTTCCTTTTGATTCCTTGGTATTGTCTGTATAGACCATTATGTTGTCTGCAAATAGGGACAATTTATTTCTTCTTTTTCAAACTATGTATCTTTTATTTCCCTTTCTTGCCTTACTGCTCTGGCTAGAACTTTCACTATGTAAAGTAACAATAGTTGCAGGGGACATCCTCACCTTGTTTCTGATCTTATGGGGAAAGCATTTATCCTGTTTCAGTTTCATTCAGCTTATTCAATGTTATGTTTTTTGCCAACTTGGGAAATTTCAGCCATTATTTCTTTGAATACTTTTTCAGCCCTAACTTCCTTTTTCTCCCCTTCTGACACTCTCATGATAGAGATTTCTCCATTTTATTTTATTTTATTTTTTTATTTTATTTTTAATTCCAGTATAATTAACAGAGAGTTACATTAGTTTCAGGTGTACAATATAATGATTCAACAATACTATACATTATTCAGTGCTCTTCATGATAAGTGTACTCTTTAATCCCCATCACCTTTTCCACCCATCCTTCCACCCCACCTCTCCTCTGGTGAAATAACCATCAGTTTATTCTCTACATTTAACAAAATGTTAGATTTTTGTTATAGTTCCATCAGTCTTTCAAGTTCTGTTCATGTTTTCTGTTTGTAATTCTTTTCTCTCTGTTGTTGAGACTGGTTAATTGTTATCATCTGTCTTCTAGGTCACCAGTTCTCTCCTCTGTCATCTCTATTCTCCTGATGAGTCTACCCTTTGTGTTTTATTTTGGTCATTTTAATTTGAATCTAGATATTTTTAGTTCTAAAATGTCCATTTGGTTCTTCTTTATATCTTCTACTTCTTTGCTGGGACTTATTATTATTTTAATTTGTTTTAAGTGTTTTCATACTTGCATGTTGAAGCATTTTTTTATGATGACTGATTTAAAATCCCTGTCAGGTAATTTTAATGTCTGTGCCATCTTAGTGTTGGCCTCTTTTGGTTGTCTTTTCTTATTCGGTGTAAGAAATCCAGTGTTAGATTTTTAAAAAAAATTTTTTAATTTTATTATGTTATGTTAGTCACCATACAATACATCATTAGTTTTTGATGTGGTGGTCCATGATCCATTGTTTTCGTACAACACCCAGGGCTCCATGCAGTACTTGCCCTCCTTAATACCCATCACTGGGCTAACCAATCTCCTCTCCCCCCCTCCCTTCTAGAACCCTGTTTATTTCTCAGATTTTCAACTGAAACTTGGAAATGTTGGGTCTTATAAGATTCTGATCTTATTTAAATCTTGTATTTTAGGACATCTCCCCTAACCCTGATCCATGGTTAAAGAGGGGGACCTCCTTGTTATTGCCAAATGGGGGCAAAAGTCCAGGTTCTCCATTCAGACTCTGTTGACATCTGGGGAGAAGGGGCTCCTTGTTATTGTTGGGTGGGGGTAGATATTCAGGTCTAGACCTCCTTTGAGGTCACCATGTCTGAGAGGAGGAGGGGAACCTTATTTCTTCTCCCCATGTAGCATCTGCTGACACTGGGGTGAAAAGGTGTTCATTAATGCTGAGCAGTTGATTTAGCTCTTGACTTTATACTAGGCCTTCTCTTAAATCACCCCAGCCTGAAGAAGATGGGAAACCTCATTATCACTGGTGTGGGTGGAAGTCCAGGCTCCCCACATCAACAGGGGATGGAGAGAGAAGCAGGGATGAAAGTCCCAGCTCTCCACTCCCAGTGTCCTTCTCTGACACCATCCTCAAGGAAGGAAGAGATGGGGCACTGCATTATGGGCCTGGGTCTCCACTCAGCCTTTGCTGGTCGGGGCAGGTGGGTCTGTAGTTTTCTGTGTTTGGCCTGGGTAAGGTGGTTATTGTCCAAACATTTTTCTCCTTTGTTAGGCTGATCCTTTGAGTTGAGAGACCAAGATTTTGGAGGATGTTTTTGTCTGTATCCATTGGCAGTTCCAAGTTGCCGGCTTCTCCAGTATTCACTTTGGGTATTTGAGGCATAAAAGAAAATTCATATGTCATTCCTCAGGTCTTGAGGTCTCTTGCTAGTCTGTCTGCTTCTCTCTATGTTTCAGAGTCTTTGTATGCTTGTTTTATGTATAATGTTGGGGGTTTTCAGTTGCATTTAATAGGAGGAGAAAAGTGTGTTCGCTTCATTTTCTTGGAAACAGAATTTGCTAATTTTGTTTTATAATTGCATAAAACATTTACATATTTCTGAAGTCAAACTTTCAAAATAAATTATGTTCAATTAAGTCTAGCCTTTATCTTTAATTTGTCCAACCTCATGCTTCCTTCCCCTTTAGATAATAAGTTTTTTTTAGTTTCTGGTTTATATTTTCATTTTTAATGTAAGCAAATGTATATTATTATATATAATAAATATATAATATATACACATATAAATTTATAAATAAATATATGCTCATATTTATTGAGGTTGGATTTATATATATATAAGACATATATATGTATGTACATACAGATAAATAAATATATAAATAATTAAATAAAAAATGTTTTAAAGAAAATGACAGCCTATCTTATGCACTTTTCTTCACCTTACTTTTTCTCACTTAATATACCCTAGGGTAACTTTATGGTAGTATATAGAGCTATTCCTCATTCCTTATACAGCTGCATAGTACTCCTTTGTGTGGATGTGTCTAGTTTATCCAACCAGTCTCCCATTGCTAGACTTTTGTGTTATTTGCTGCCTTTTGCTAGTTTGATACTTTTCCAACCTCAATAAATTTATTTAAAAAGCAAAGTATATCACTATCATAAAATGGAAAACAAGTGACTCTTACTATGTGTAAAAAATAAATATAAAAATGAATAGAATAAAACCAGAACATTTTAATTAAATTCCCTCTTGTTACTATTACCTGTTCATACTTTTACATATAGCATGATCTTTCTTCATTAGAAAAAAGAGATCAACAAGTGATTGTGTTAAAAATGAATGGTAACAAAAAAAAAATGAATGGTAACTTTCTTTTTAGTGTGATCATGGGAATGCAAAGACCAATAAAATGGACTAACTCTTGCAGTATGTGATTCCCAGTGTCTCATGCCTTGTCTTTGTTCCATCAATATCTAAATGTGGACGGTGGGGGAAATAGATGAACGGGGCTCAAAGGTAAAAAGAAAAAATAATAAATAGAACAAAAACTCTTAAGCAACTTGAACTCATACATAAACATTGAACACAAAGAAACTTTTTTTTTTTTTTGTCTATCAACCCAGTTGGCATTTGTTTACCTTAATAACATTGTTTTTTTTAAATTAACATATAATGTATTATTTGTTTCAGGGGTACAGGTCTGTGATTCATCAGTCTTACACAATTCACAACGCTCACCATAGCACATTTTTTACATGCAGTATATAACTGAAGGTTACCAAGTAGTTTGACTTCTGTAATGAGGTGTCAAAGCATGCATTGTCAAGGATCTTCAAAATCATATCAAAAAAGTAATCACATTCTTGACAGGTTTGCAAAATAACACTTCAAAAATAGTTCAAGTTATAATGAAAGTTATAGTCTATTAATCAGTAAGGTTATTCAACTGAAATCCCCTTTCATTAAACATTAGATTAAGAAACATTTTAGATAACATAAATATACCTCATCCTTTACTTCCTACTCCCCAAGGGGGACAAAATGGCAAAATAATTCATTCATACCACCTTCAAACTTCTCATGCTCTCCCATTCTCTGTAGAAGATTCAAGTTACTGTCTAAAATGAACATGGGGGCTCCTGGGTGGCTCAGTTGGTTAAGCATCTGCATCAGTAAGGTTATTCAACTGAAATCCCCTTTCATAAACATTAGATTAAGAAACACTTTAGAACATGGGGGGGCTCCTGGGTGGCTCAGTTGGTTAAGCATCTGCATTGGGCTTAGATCATGATCCTAGGGTCATAGGATTGAGCCCCACATCGGGCTCCCTGCTCAATAGGGAGCCTGCTTCTCCCTCTCCCTTTGCTGCTCCCACTGCTTGTGCTCTTTCTCTCTCTGTCAAATAAATAAATAAAATCTTTTGAAAAGATAAAATGACACATATGAATTTGCTTGCTAAACACAAAATCTAAATAAAAAAGAATTAAAAAAACCTAAAGAAGACTCTTTTAAGCTCAAAGCCTGAAACAGCTAAACTTGAATCCAACACACACTACTTTTAGCGTCCAGGATTTCATCTCTAATGCTTACAGATCATAACATTAGTGTAATAAAATATGAACAATAATTTAAAAAGAGCTCCCCCAAACTATACTCATTTAACTTTTCATTACCAGGTAGGTTTGGAGTACATGTCTAATGTGGCCCATGAATTAGTTTCAACCACATATATAAAGATTTACTCTTTTTTCCTCCTGATCTTAGAATGTCACAGTGAAAGAAGTAAATCCTAGCTTTAAGGGAGCATTCTCCGATGATGAAATAGGGAACTGAACTGAGTTGCCAAATCAAGACACCATTGTTCACCAAGTTCAGAGAGGTGCTCTCATGCTGATACTTATTTTCAACTAACTGAAATTCCCTAAGAAGGAAAATTAACTCAAATAACAAGATGTCCAAAAGTAGGGTGTGCTTCCTCAGGTCTCTAGATTTGCTTTTTGGAGATTTTCTTGGCTCTACTTCCTCCTCAGTTTGGCCACAACATTCTAGGTATCAAAACCAGATAATGGCAAGCTCCAGGAAAAAAAAAAAAGAAATGTCTTTTCTGGGTGTTGTTTTTAAGAGACTTTACCAGAGCCCCTAGCTTCTCACAAGCTCAAATTGAACCATATGTTCGTTGACCATGTCAACCACTGGGATGGATTGCCATGAGTCTTAATAACCAAAACTCACCCCTCGTAAGTGAGGACGGAGTTACCTGCTCCTGAAGAACACAGCTACTGGGAGAGAGATGGAGAACTTAAAATCTGGGTTGTGTTTTGAAGGATGAGAATGTTAGAGAGTAATCAACAGTGTTTACTATGATCATAAAGGCATAATAGCCCTTATTCTGCTCCCCCATCTCAGTAGACTGAAGACACAAATTAGTACCTAGTGACCCATTTCATTTTACAGATATGAAAATTAGTGCCCAGAGAGGTGGCAGTCCTATTCCTAGTCAAGGACAGAGATAAGACTTGGAGTCAAGTCTCCTGATCTCTGCCCAGAAGTTCCTCCCCCAACAAAAGCCAACTTGTGCACCACTAATTGCATGAGATTCCTACACTGGGAGGCTCTGTCCTGTAGCAAAAAGAATGTATAAAATCCTAGGTCATGTGCTTTCAGTCCTTACTCTGTGCTTGGATGCTAGTGTATTACCTCATGATACTCCAAACAATACCATAATGCAGGTACTTCTGTAATTCTCATTTCACAAATGAGGAATCTAAGGCTTATTGCCCCTGGTTCCATAACTCATAAATGGGGATGTGGGTCTTGATCAGAGTCTATACTGACACCAAAGTCCATACTCATCACCACTGTGCACAGAACCATGCTCTGTGATCTACTCTGTCTGCAGCATGGGTCAGTGGAATGCCATGCAGGCAAAACTGATTATGGGGATAAAAAACCAAGTGTGATTCTCAAACTTCCTGGTTACTATTTATTTTTAGGTGTGTTAGTTTTTGAGGCTTGTTTTCTTCACCTGAAAAACTGGGTTGATAATTATTCCATATATATCCCAGGTTTGTTTTGAGAATTTCTATATTATGTATTCCTATATAAATTTATTTTGTAAGCATTTACTTATTC
The DNA here is from genome assembly GCF_037043125.1 of Eumetopias jubatus. Lineage (NCBI taxonomy): Eukaryota > Metazoa > Chordata > Mammalia > Carnivora > Otariidae > Eumetopias > Eumetopias jubatus. Next base: position 183,700,390 of record NW_028274810.1, read on the forward strand.
CTTCATTTATCCAGTCAGACAGTATTCAACAGCTACTACTAGCCAGATATAGTCCTGTAAGCAGTGGAGGTCACAGTGTTGAAGCAGGCCGGTGACATACCCAAAGATGCTTTCAGCTTAGCAGTGACTAAAACGTGTGAATAACATTTTCTGGAATCAGAAGGCCTGAGTTCAAATCTTGGTTCTACCACTTCTGGTGTCTGAATGTGAAAAGATTCCCTAATTTCACTAGCCTTCCTTTTTATTTTCCCCTTGTAAAATGTAGACAATGACACTTAATCCTGTGAGTGGTATTGTATAGTGATGAGAGAGTGAATGTAAAGACCAACCAATAATAGTATAGTTTTGCAGAGAGCAGATGATATGTAAACAAAACCAAAATCCATTCAGGAAGCATGGATATTTTTGGAGATGTCTGCTCCAGTCTTATGGTGATATGTTTTAAGAAATCAGTATATGTACAATTGCCAAGTTGAGATTCATGGTACTTATGAATGCATTAGAAGTTCATAATTAAACAAACCCAAGAGAAATTAAGCATCATGAAACTCACCCTGAATGATTAAGCTACAAACCCATCTAAAATTTAATTTGATGTTTCTGTAATAATCTGACTTCATGGAACAAATTCTTAATTTGTTAAAGCTCAGAGTAATTTGTACATGTCCTCTTAAGAAGCAGACCTCCATAACATTCTTAATTAAGTTCATTAAGTAATATATTTGAGAGGAAAAACACAATCCTTACCCATATAATTTACAACTCTTCATTTAATGTCAAACAATAAGCTCTAAAAACAAATGTATATACATAAGTGGAATAAAAATAGTATATTTCCTATTCCAGATACCCAATATTAGGGTAAAATAGCCGACTAACAGCTTGGGGAATAGAGGTGATGTTTTCTCAAAGCTTAACATTAATCGCTGAGTGCTGTCTACTTCAACTCTTAAGTATATCTTAAGAGAGTTCCCTTTTCTCTAATCTGGTTGCCAGGGTTTTTTTATTTGTCTGCCATCAGAGTGCATAACCAAAACCAGTATTTTGCTTTTTCCTACTTAAAATCTCCTACTTAAAATGCTTCAGGGTGATGTCTTGTCTCTCAAGCATTGTCCACAAGGCTTTGACTGATCTAGTGGTTGCTTCATGTCTGTTGTCCCATGTTGGACATTTATTGCTTCACAAATGCAGATAATGCTTTTAGTTCCAGGAAGCTGCCATGCTGGTTTTCATCTCCCTATCTCTGCTTATGCTGTTTTATCTAAAATGTGTACTTAACTCCCTATCACTTCACTGCCAACTCTTAACCTAATAATCTCTCCAGACTCAGTTGAGTTGTAGACCTTTCCTAGAACTCTTATAAGCAATGTTATAGACACTGGGACAGGCAGGGCCATGTGTTGCAAAGGAAACAAACAGTGGTGGGTTGTCTAGGAAGCTACTTTAGATGGAAAAAGAGAAGGGTTTCCTGAGAAGTGGATGTTAGAGCTGAGATTTGAACAGTGAAGGAGAGGAGTCAGGGGAGTAGTGTTCCAAGCAGAAGAAAATCAAATGCAAAAAATAAATAAATAAATAACAAAGCCCTCAAGTGAGAATAAATTTGATCTATTGAAGAATCGGGAGAAGGACAATGTGGCTGCAAGAGAACAAGCAAAGGGGAGAATGGTGGGAGAGGAGCTTTGAGGACCAGAATTTATGGACCTGGTGCTTTTATGTGCCGAGTAATGAGACTGAATTTTATTCTGACTGTGATGCGGTATCACTGTAGAGTTTTTTTTTTTTTTTTAAAGCAGCTTTATTGAGGTATACTTGTCATGCACATATTATAGCTTACAGTTGATATACTTTATTTTTTTAAAGATTTTATTTATTTATTTGACAGACGGAGACACAGCGAGAGTGGGAACACAAACAGGCGGAGTGGGAGAGGGAGAAGCAGGCTTCCTGCTGAGCAGACAGCCTGATTCGGGGCTGGATCCCAGGACCCTGGGATCATGACATCTGAGCTGAAGGCTTACTTAACCGACTGAGCCACCCAGGCGCCCACAGTTGATATACTTTAACAGATGTATACACCTATTATGCCATCACTGCGATGCACAATCAAGATAGTGAACGTATTTGTCACCCCTTCTTGTCATTTCTTCACCTGATTAGCCCAGGCCCACCTGGAATAATTTCCTTTTTGGTTAACTTAGTCAACTGATTAATGATTGTAAATATATCTGTGAAGTTCCTTCACCTCTGCCATACTTATTTGTTAGAAGTAAATTAAAGGTCCTACCCACACTCAAGGGGAAGGAATAATATAAAGACTTGGCTTACTGGGGGTCATTTTAGAATTCTACTTACCATAACAGGTCTTTCACATATTTATCCTGAAGATGCTACTGTAAATGGCATTTAAAAAATTAATTTCCAAGGGGCACTTGAGTGGCTCAGTTGGTTAAGTGTCTGCCTTCGGCTCAGGTCATGATCCCAGAGTCTTGAGATCGAGCCCCACGTCAGGGTCCCTGCTCAGTGGGGAGCCTGCTTCTCCCTCTCCCTCTGCCATTCCCCCTTGCGTGTGCTTGCTCTCTCCCTCTTTTTCTGTCAAATAAGTAAATAAAATCTTTAAAAAAAATTAATGTCCGGGGTGCCTGGGTGGTTCAGTATGTTAAACATCTGACGCTTGATCTCAGCTCAGGTCTTCATCTCAGGCTTCTGAGTTCAAGCCTTGCGTTGGGCTCCACGTTGTGTGTAGGGCCTACTTAAAAAAAATAAAAGTTAAAAAAATTAATTTCCAGTTGTTTGGAAATAGTCTGACATACAGTTTATTTTTGTATATTGCTCTTGTATTCTGTATCTCACTAAACTTTCTTCTTTAAGTCCCAGTGATTGTATATATATGATGGCAAAGATAGTCCCTACCTGTTAGGGTAATTTGGAGGATTTAATGTAAGGGAGTCTGATATATTATAAATACTCAATAAGTGTTAAGATGATGATGATGATAGCATTTGAGCTTATTTTTGTGTGTTTTTCTCCTTTAGTAGATTGTAATCTCCATAAAGTTAGGCATTACATCTACTTTATTTTTGGATAGTGGACCTACCCACTACATTACTGTGTGCTCAATAAATATTTGGTATTTACTGATGACTTATAGTGCAAATGGAGATAAGGATATTAAGTGAGAAGTTACTAAGGAGAGAGAATAAACAAAAAAATGTTTAGTCTTTTAACTGAAAAGGATATAGAAAAGAGAAAAGAAATGAGTCTGACTGCTAGGTCTCTGGCTTGAGTGAGTGGTGGATCATCCCCCATTCACCAACAGAGAAGGAAAACTAAAGGTTTTGGGGAAAAGGGAAAATACTCAATTAGAACTTACAAGTTGAAACTGGCAATGGTACATCAAGTGCTGATGTAGCCCAAGTTTTGACAATGTATATATATTTTTAATTGAGCCTTTATGGTGCTCTAATTTAGGCCCACATTTGGGAAATTTGATGGCACCTGATTTTGTGCTTTTTTTATTGTGATAAAATACATATATATAAAACTTACTATCTTAAATATACAGTTCAGTCATGTTAGGTACATTCATATTGCTGTGCAACCATCACCAGCATGCATTTCCAGAATTCTTTTCATCTTGCAAAACTGCAACTCTGTGATGGCACCTGATTAGAAAGAGAAATTTAGTGAATTATTGTAGAAGATTGTTTCCAAACAACATAATTTTTTTGGAGAAACTTAAAAAACAGTGATATCATAGTGATTATAAATGATTCATGATTTTTATGCAAGGTTTTTATTTTTAGAGTTATTTTTTAGGCAACTACCTAATCATTTATTCAAGATGGTGCAGGTTATCATAAGTAATTGCTACATATTTTGTCTAGAAAGGCAGGGGGTGTGATGACATCCTACAGGTTTATGTGGGGTGTTTTTTGAGAAATAAACTTTTAAAATTAAAAATTTTTATTTTTCCTTAAAAAAATCATTGTTCTCTTTTGAAGTTAAGAGGGCTCAGTTCTGGAAATCTTGGGTCAGGAATTGGACATTTCAGATAAATGATTCTACTGGTTATATTGAAATCAAGGGCAGGACAGACACTCTAAGGCCAGGAGCATCTGGTTGTCTGTAGAATAGAGACCAGCTTCCACCTTAGTGGTTGTGACTCCAAATGGTCTTTAGGGTTTGAGAGAATGAGGAGGCAGGTGGTGATGCCCATGAGACCTCAGACCATAGTTGATACGAAGTGTGGTTATTAAATTTTAAAAAATCATAACATTTAAAAATATCATTAAATGGCTTTTGTAAATAAGGTGTCCTATGAGGGTGTTTTCTGGATTTTTGAGAAGGAGTTTAAGGCAGATCATGAGATTGCCCTCACAAATATGATGTGTGTCCTTTGGGCTGTAGGAACATCTGGGTCCAGAAATACAAATGGTGACAGTGACCAGTAGCATAATAACACATAAGAGGCTGCAAAGTGTTTTGATTCAGACTATTTTTTTAAAAAAGATTTATTTATTTATTTGAGAGAGAGAGAGAGAAAGAGAGTGTGTGGGGGGAGTGGCAGAGGGAGAGAATCTTCAAGCAGACTCCCCTCTGAGTGTGGAGCCGGACATGGGGCTTGTTGTGGGTCTTGATCTCACGACCCATGAGGTCATGACCCATGAGATTGTGACCTGAGCCAAACCAAGAGTTGGAGGCTTAACTGACTGAGCCACCCAGGTGCTCCTGATTCAGACTATTTTTAGGAATGCTACAAATGTCACTGTTGTTCTAAATGAACTAAGGATGCAAGGTTGCTGCGTTCCGGCTGGGACTGCCTCTGGCTGGGACTCCGTCTGTCTGCAGCGATTGCTGATGATGAATGATTCAGAGGACAGCTCCATTTGAGAGAGGAGAAAGAGTAAGCAATGATACATTATTTGAGGCTTAATAAATGATTTCAGACCCTATCTGAAAAGGGTCCATTAGATTTAAATAGGTTTTTCTCCCAAATCCCAGTTTTACTTGCACAAAGATGTCTCATAATAAATGCTCTTTTTATTAATTCTACAAGGTTAGTGTAGCAATGTAAACATGGCAGAACGGGTCCTGTCATCCTTTTCCTTTTATATATCTGTGGCCCCTGAAGTTACAGGTCAGGTTGAGAGCAAAGTAATCATTGTGAGTATTTCATCCTTACATATGAATGAGTCAATTTCTGAAGTGAAGCCTTTGTCCTTTATTTTATCCTTGCACAAATGAAGTTGCCTATCAAAAAAGTAACTTGAATCGTGCTCTCAGATATGTATTAACTTTCAAAATGTCTTCGATGTGCTTTTCAGTGAGTTAAGAGAGTACTAGCCACCACGATAGTGCTTCCCCAGTCTTAGGCCTTCACACATTTTCCATGTGGAGCCCGATGGGGATGAGGAAGGATGTTCCATGCAGCCATGGTCCAGGCATTCAGGCTGATGGAGGGTTCGACACCTTGCATGCGTGGTGCCTGTAGCTAGCTTGGTGTTGATATCCAACTGGGCAAGGAGGGAAGAGAGAGAGCCTAAGAGAACCACGTGGAAGGCTTATTTGGAGCACACCTGACTTCCCCCATATTCCATAGGCCTGAACTCAGCTCTTTGGCACCTGGAAGCCGGGATTCATGGAAACATATTTGCTCTCCAGAAACATCTCTACCCTGTAGAAGGTGGACAGTTTGCCATCTCTGCCACCAGGGTTATATGAGAAAAGCAACAATCAGGTATATAGGTAAGTTGGAGACATTTTAAAAATTTACCCATGAAACTATAAAAATTTATCTAAATTTTAAATTTGGTTGTAACCAAACAAGGAGATATGGGTAAAACATTATTCCTCCACCCCGTTCTCTCTCTCTCTCTCTTTCTCACTATCTTTCTCTCATTTTTCTCTGTTGACAGGACTTTCTAATGACAGACTTTGCTTTTGGAAGGTATCTTTGAAATGCATTGTCTTGATGTTCTCCCTTACACTTTAAAAGAACGTAATGACCAAACAACTCAGTTCCTTATTAATACCGTGCCTCTTCTAATTCCTGGCGTAGTGCTCTGGAGTCCACCCTACTTTGCAGAAGTCCTGTGATGTCTGATGCTGGTTCTTAGCTCTTCACTAACTGTTTCCCTCCCTATTTTCTCAGCCAGGCTGGTTTGCAGAGGGAGGATCCTTTCACTTGTGTTAAAGTTACAGCAGGGGTAGAGGTGCAAGGGGATCATAACCTGTTTCATGGTACCTGGGATTTTTTAAAAATCAGGTATGGTAAGACATGCAGACATGGAAATGATTCCCAGAAGGAAGATGTTTTTATCTTACTCGCTGTCCCCTAGACACAGGGAGGCATGGCGCTCCACACAGGGCCTTGTGGGAAAGCAGGAACGTGGGATAAGCAGACACACAGAGAGGACTCTGAGTGAGCAGGAATCTTTATTGTGGTTTTTGTGGGAAGAAAGCAAGCTAAGCAAGCTAAGTGGGTTTAGGACTGGCCAGTTAGAATGTTTTCAGTGGGGTCTGGGCATAAGGATGGTCCTAGGTGTCTAGTACCTGGCCCTGGGGTGATTAGGGCAGAGGCATAGTGGTCCAGAGTGAGATCAAGGAGGTGGTTGGGAGTGTGGGATGTGGGTTGATTCATTTGTGTATCCCATGTCCTGTCCCAGGAGTATTTACTGTCTCTAGAAACTGGCTAAACCTGGGAAGAGCAGCCCCTCTAGGGTCAGTAAAACCCCAGATGTTAGAGCATCATGAATACAGAAAATAAGAAAATGTAGTTAATACAAAACCCAATGCTAATCCTTTGTGTATTCACTACATTGGCTTAGATGTAACAATGTAGAAACCAACCAGAGGTAGCCTTTTCAAATTATTTATATTTATAAAAGCAAAGGTTTCTCTAATATAAAACTGTTAATTTATCTCAACTAGACCTTCCTACTAACATCTTTCTCTCTCTCTCTCTCTCTCACACACACACACACACACACACACACACACACATACACACGTTTATGGTGGAAACATAGTAGCTAAGACCTTAACTGTAGGTGAGCGTCTATCTGCTGATGGACCATGAGCGGCCCTGGGGGTGGAGATGCTCTGTCCTTGTGGCAGCAGATACTACCACTGCACAGTGGGTTCGGGCAGGAGTACTTGCCTGAGTGACGAACGGGTCTCTAGCAAAGAATGGACCTCTGGCTTGAAGAGAGCCCTAGGACCTGCAGGGGAGCAATGCTGCTGAGGTATGGAAGCTCAGGGTTTCTATATGGAGTGAACCCTACTCTGTTGATCCCATGTATGGTTCGTGCACATGCTGTCCCTGCTTATATCTGAGTGATGGCAGGTTTCACATATACGTAAGTTAGGCAGCTCAGCATGTGGATCCAGGTGGGATGAGTTAGCTTTCACTGGGATGTGGCTGTTGTGTATTGGCACAGTAAAGTGTGTGCCAGCCCCATGAATTAGAGATTTAACTAAGACACATGCACTCCATGCCCTGCTGTGTGTTTCCAGGTGAAGGGGCCTCTACTCAAACACTTTTGGTCTGCTGCCCCGTTCCTTTTCCCCTCTTCCTCAGTGAAGTAGTGAGTCTTTTGATTGGCAACTAACCATCCACCTTGACTGGGTGAAGCTAATCCATTAAATACAGGAAAGCACCAGGGATTCATTTTCTCCTCTCTTCCTGCAATCCTGGCTGAGCATGCATGCTCTGTAGCCTCTCTGGTGGGGCAGGGTGTAAGCGGGCCCCTTTGACACACATGCAGCACCATATTTTGAAAATGACTTATCAAATATAAAAATAACATTATAATCTAGTGGTTGCCTTGTTGCCTTGTTTCTCAGTTGATTCTGACCTACACGGAGGAAAAAAGAAGTGCTCTTTATTAACCAATAAAGATTGGTTAATACATGCCAGCATCATCCCGTGCATTTTCCTGTACATGTGGCGGGATGCAAAGTCTCTAGAGAGAGGTTCAGAGGCCTGGGTCTCTGTCTTTATTTACCTATTCCTTCTCGCTTATGACCTCAGGCAATTCACTGGACTTCCTGGCTCTCCGTTTCCCCATCTGTTGAGTGGATGAGTTTGTCTAAAATGATCTCTGACAATGTTTGCTTTCTGCCTTTGCTTCTTATTCAGGTCCCTCCTTGTGTACTTTATCTGAACATTGTGTTACATGGGGGCTTTCTGAGCAGGATAATTTTATATGTGAAGGTCCAGGGTTTGCATTCCACCTCAATGATTCTGGAGGTTGGCAGTGATCCTTACTAAAGATTTAAGAATGGGTTTCAGAGGGTTTGTTAAGCCCCTGAAATTGTATGAAAAATGTACATGAGTATTTGGGGTGCATGAGAATATTTCCACAGGTCTTCAAAGGTTCTCCAAATTCTCAAGTGGGTAGGGACTGCTGCTGTGGGGAAAGTTACCTGGGGAAAGTCACTGGGCAGCATGACATGAGTGGGGGAAATGTGTCCCCAGCTGGAGAGCAAGGCTTTGCAAGAGCAGTTTAGGACATGACTGGTGCACAAAGTGGGGACTAGCCTTGTCTCCCATCCCATCCAACCCCAATGCAACATCGCACAACTGAATGAGCTCTAACAAAATCTTGCAGTGCTGCTCAGTCATTCTCCATTTCATCATCCGCTCGAGTGAAACACATTAGTTGATCTTCATGGATAAAGAGAAGGTCATTAATTAGATGTGAGATTTGGGAACAAGATATAATTGGTGCCTCTAATATCAAAACAATTGATGTGGAAGTCTCCAAGTGGTTTAAAGAAAACATTAGATTTTTCTTGTGTGGAGTTCTCTGTGAATCAAATGAACCAGGTAGTTCTCCATATGATTTTGTACTGTGTGGACATGCTATAATCTTTTGTAGTCTCTGCCAATTTTCTTCTGGATCAATGACACTACAAATTATTGTCTTTCATGCCCAGACACTTTAAAACCTTTAGTAAAAACCTTTTCTGCTCCTTTGAGCTGTAGAAATGGATGGTGTATGGGTACCTCTGTCTTATTTCTCTTGCCTTTTCTCTATTCATACTGGTCTCGGGAGAGTGACTTTATATGATACATTACCCAAAGCCTTTGAGTTCATGAACTCTGTGACTGTAAGAAAATGGTTATTCTATTTTCCAATTTTCCGGGCTTTCATCTTCACATCCATCCATTCAATTAACTCAGATTCTATTAATTCCAAACAATAAATGATGTTGAGAAAAAAAGATGTAGTTTATAACTAAATGAGGTATTTTACTGACAAAGGAAATAATACTAAGAGGATATTTGTATGTTCACACAAGGCATATTTGAAGACTCGATAAATTCTTTTGGGCGAGGTGATGCAGAAAGACAAAACTCCTTAGTAAATGAAATATCTGAGAGCTCTTCTGAATCATTTCATAAAGCAAATTCAAAATTTGAGATGGCCAAGTTTAATTCAATTGTTAAAAACATAAATTGAATCTTGCAGTTTTTCTTAAATTACCTATCACCTGCTTGTAATGTTGAATTTCTGAATTATTTGATGTTGATTGAAGGACTGTCATCTAAGAGTCATCAAAGACCTCTATTTTATTTTTTTTAAACTTTAAAAAAGATTTCATTTATTTATTTGTGACAGAGAGAGAGAGAGCAAGAGAGAGCACAAGCAGGAGAAGCTGCAGGGAGAGGGAGAAGCAGGCTCCCTGCTGAGCAAAGGAGCCCGATGTGGGACTTGATCCCAGGACCCTAGGATCATGACCTGAGCTGAAGGCAGATGCTTAACTGACTGAGCCACCCAGGTGTCCCAAAGACCTCTATTTTAAACCAGAAGAAGAAAGAAAAATAAATTACTGATGCCCTGAAAGTTCTCCCCAGCTCTGTCAATTGCTGTAGATATTCTAGATATGGAAACAATAGCAAAGATCCTGCATCTTTGTAGACTGTCACAGCACAGAGCAGACTGTTCGTACGGGAGGACATTCTTGTTGATGCCTCTCCTGGGTCTGCAGGGGAAAAAGTTGGCCTTGGTACTGCAATATCTGGGCTGAATATTTCTCCTTGGTTACACAGATCCTCAAACTGCATTGAAGTTGTTGATGCGATTTCTGCAAAGTTCATAAGCAGGTCAAGAGAGCTGTGTACACTTTGCAATACCTCACTCAAAATGCTGGTGGTGGGATGCGGGGGCACAAGAAGTAATTGGAGGGCAATGCTTTTTATTTTATTTTGTTTTAAAATACTGAATATGTTACTATACAGCTATGAAAAGAAAAGACTGATTTAAAAGATATCAAGGATGTGCCATTAAATAAGACAAACATATAGCAGGTAATCCATTTCATGTCATCCCCTTTTCTTTTTTTGTAAAAATAACTTTCAACAACATAGCTTCCCTAAAATGTGACTCTAGGTATGCATTGTTTGAACATGGGGAAAACCATGAAGGGTTCTTATCAGCCTGTATATTGGCTTCCCCAGCAGGGGAGATTGGGAAGCGTGGTGGTGTGCCACTAAATGACATTGTGTTCTTCAGTAAGCATATGTTCTCAAAAATTTTGAAGAGAAATGTAAAAAAAAAAAAAAACTAAAAAGGAAAATTATTCATTGCTCAAATAGTACCAAAGCAACAGTAACAGACAATTTAAAAGAGAAAACAGAATCACCCAGTTTTCTGTTTCTTTACTACTTCTTGTCCTAATGGGTATGTGTTATTTTTCATAGATATCATAGTAAAAATAACATTTTTATTCTGTTTTCCTGACTTACCTTTGTATTAAGTATATCATTTTACGTTTCTACATTCTTAATGATTTAGTTCCTGACATATCTATAAAACACCATAGAGAGGTTGCACCATAATTTATTTAACCATCGTTTGATTGATAAACATTTAAATGTTTGCACTTTTCTTTGTTAAAAATATTAAAATAATGTCTAGTTTCTGTATAACACTGTTTCTATTTTAAAAATTAAGTACCTCTTTAAATTAAAACCCCAGATTTGGAGTTTTAGAAATGGATAAAAAAATTGTGAACGTCTTCTTTATGATACACTCTAGGGACTTATTAATAATTTCTTACTCACATTTCACGTTCCCTGAAGCATTTGGAAATCTATCTGGCCAAAAGATGCCATGGAGAAATGAAAAGTATCTACTGGAAAAATGTGTATTTATGGTAGAGTTAGTGGACTCAGTTCCTGGACAACACTCCCAACTTGGAAATGAAGAACTCTGAATAACAGCCTCTCAGTGATTTGAAATAGGGCTATAATGGCCATTGATTTTACTTCTTGATGATGAATTAGTTCTTGAAATTCTGGGTCAAATTTGTGAATACAGCAGAAGAAATATGCAGCTATCAAGAAGTGGTCTTCAACTATACATTAGTTTTGGCACAAAAAGAAACTTAAGGGAGTTGCTTTGATAATCTAGATGTTTATTTCTTTCTCACATGACAGTCTGGACCCAGCCAGACAGCCCTGGGCAAAGTGAGTGGCATTGCTCCATGAGGTTATCTTGCTACACAGGCTCCTCATATGGCTCTGCATTCTCAACAGGTAGCTATCATCTCAGGGTCCAAACAGCCTTCTGTAGTTGGTTGCTGTTTTCCAGCCAGTTAAAAGTGGGAAAGAGGAAGAGGGCATAAACAGCTTCCTGATATGAGGCAGGAGTAGCACATGGTTTCCATTTGCTAAGCACGAGTCACATGGCCACACTCACCTACAAGTAAGGTTGGGAAATGTAGTCTCTGTTTTGACATCTTCATGCCCAGAAAGGGAGAATGGATACTGAGGGACCGTTACCAAGCTTTGCTACAAGCTGAGCTATGTTTTCAGAGCTTGATCAAGCAAAGATGTGTGAATCTTGATATCCAGGCTTCAGAGAATAAAACAATCAGAAAAGGTGATATACCTTAGTGGTTTTAATGGTAAGAAAGCTGGGCTTTCTATTTCTAACTTCTAGAAAAATTGGCGATTTTTTTTTTTTAGGCAGGCTTCATGCCCAGCGTGGAGCCCAGTGTGGAGCTTGAACTCACTACCCTGAGATCAAGACCTGAGCTGAGATCAAAAGTCAGAAGCTTAACCTACTGAGCCACCCAGGCACCCTTGGGCAAATTTTTTGGTTTGCTTCTTACATGCTTACTTGTAGATGGAAAATGATAGCTTTTTTACAGGACTATTATAAGAAATAAGCAATTCTAAGATATAAAAAATAAAAGCTTTCTGAATATGCTCAGAAAATAAAAAAAGTGTAAAGAAGAAAATATCGATATTCAGCAATCTTATCACCCAGAGATAGCTATTTGTAAAAATATGTATACACATGTTTCTTACAGTAAATTTAGGATCATAGTATATATACAACTTTGTATATAATTTTCCATTAACATTATAGTATAAACATTGTTCATATCACAAAAAAATCTCTGAAAATAGGATTTTTAGTGACAATATAATGGGTTATTTTTTAAAAATATTTTTGGGACTTCTTTGTAAGTTTTTGTAGATTGAAAACAATGCTTCATCGTTAGATGTAGACTAGTATAACATGTATGTAAAGGGACCTTAGAGGTGGTCCTAATATAATATCTGCATTTTACAAGTCAGGAGGCTGAGGCTCATAAATGATAAATTAATAACTCTATATTACAAAACAGTAATATCCTCTGTTTTCTGATTTCTGGTTTAGAATTCTTCCACTGTACTACTGCTCAACATGCATTATACCCCTTTAGAGAGCTTATGATCTAAGGAGGATACAAATAAACTTTTTCCTGTGTATCCTTCAAATGACAGCCCATAAAAGGCCTCCTTTATGAAGCCTTCCTGGTTCCCTGTGAGGCTTCAGTGTCCTTTGGGTCCTCCCGAAGCTGTGTCCAGTTCTCATGGGTGGGATAAACTTACAACACATAGCACAAGAACCCATTCATATTCTTTTTTTTTTTTTTTAAGTAGGCTGCATACCTGGTGTAGAGCCCAATGCAGGGCTTGAACTCACAACCCTAAGATCAAGACCTGAGCTGAGATCAAGAGTTGGATGCTCAACCAACTGAGCCACCCAGGCTCCCCAAGCCCATTCATACTCTTAAAAATTGTTGAGGCCCAAAGAGCTTTTATTTATGTGAGTTATATCAACTTGTATTTTCCATATCAAGAATTAAAGCTGAGAAAATTTAAAATACATATTTATTAAATCCACTTACAAATGACAATAATAATTATACGAAACAAATAACTATAATTTCCCAAATGAAGAGAATTCAGTAAGAAAGGTGGCATTATGTCTTTTGCTAATTTCTTTAATATCTGACTTAATTAGAAAGGCAGTTGAATTCTCATATCTGCTTCTGCATTTAATCTGCTACAATATGTTGTTTTGGTTGAAGTATATAAAGAAAAAACAATCTCACACATGTAGGTGGTTGGACAAGGGAAGAATAGATTAGTAGCCTTTTCAGATAATTGTGGATATTCCCCTTTGATGCCATACCAAATTCAGCGAGTGACAGTCCTGATACCCCCAGTTTTATTGAGGTATAGTTGACACATTAAAACTGTATATAATTAAAATGTACGACATGTTGATTTGGTATATGTATATATTGTAAAATGATTACCACAATCAAGCTAATTAACACAGTTTCTTAAAGGTTAGTTGCAGAAGGAAGGCTAAAACCCCAACAGCAAACTTTGGGTACTCTGCAGCATTCAAATCCACTGGACAAGCTCTCACTTTGGATGGAGCTTCAACCCATGTGTGCTCTTGTACCATCATGCATTGGTAATTTGGAAAATATTGGTTCATTTTGTTCTGCAGATCTTCCATTTCATACACAATATCAAAAATTATGTTTGCTAACATTACTACTGACCTCATTATAAAAATTTTTAAGTATTGGGAAGTTCTAAAATTTTAATTTTCACTTGAAAGCTTGATTTTACGTTGGCAGTAAATACTGTCAGTTGTTTTCTTTGAGGTGACAGGTTCAATTGAGCTTATTTTGGGAAAAGAAAAAGAGGCTCTTAAATACCCAACTCTGAATAACCATAGTTGGTTTGCAATCTTTCTGTTAGTAAAAATGATGTTCCATGAAAAAACTAATTAGTTCAGTTTAGAACTCATATGATTACACAAGTGTTTTTCTTTGAGACAATCATCACACTTTGGTATGCAGTGGAAGTGTTTTAAAAAAACTTTATTTTTATCACACAAAATTAAAAGTTGTGCACTCAAGGGTTGATATTTAATAAGTTTAGTAATTGTTACTATTTAACAATGAAGCGAAGGGTTTACATGGAACTGGCTTTTTTAGAGAGAAACTGTGGTAATGAATTCAATGAATACTGGCACAATTTGGTGCCACTGCCTTGATTCATGATAAACATCATCAATTTTACCCACTAGTGCTTTTGTACCATCAGTACAAATATCCATGCAGTAGAAAATGTCTAAGTATTATTATGAAAACAGTTTTGAACTTGCACACTCCTGGGAGGGTCTCCAGGACGCCTGAGCATTTGTGGACCACCCTTTGAGAACTTCTGTCCTAGAGGAAGGAGGTGAGGGTGAGGGACTGTGGGAAAGGTCAAGAATAGGGCTCTGAACTGTGACAGATCTAAGTACAGGCTCTGAAGGCACAAGCAGGTGATAATGGTCCCAAGCTGGTGATGAAAGCTGAGAGAGGCCTCTGACAAGCCTCATGCAGCATGCTTTGGGTAAAAAGGGGAGACTGTCAAGGAGTGCAGAACTGAGTACCAGAGCTGGCTGAGAGCAGGCAGGATTAATTTGAAGGTGGTCAGCCATCAGCTTTATAGAGCTTAATTCCATTTGTGGATGGAGTAAGCCCTTAGCTAGAGGTGGTACTAGCACACTCTGTATTGTATTATCTGTTTACCCATAATGGTCTTCCCTCTGATTGGTAGCTTCTGGAGGGCAGGACCCATATCTACTCATAGCGTGGCTCAAAGTAGCTACTTGATAAATATTTTCAGAAAGGATAAAGATACATACAACATTGTTTATTGCCAAATGTGATAAGATCAGAGTACCTGGACTGGATATTAAAGAATATCTAAATAGAATAGCTTCAGGCAGAGAGATAGGGAGAGGAAAATAACACTGTGTCAGGCAAAGGGAGAAGTGCACACCACTGAGGGTTGCTGGAGTGGGGGTGGGGTGGGAGGGATGGGGTGGCTGGGTGATAGACATTGGGGAGGGTATGTGCTATGGTGAGCGCTGTGAATTGTGCAAGACTGTTGAATCACAGATCTGTACCTCTGAAACAAATAATGCAATATATGTTAAGGAAAAAAAAAAGAAGATAGCAGGAGGGGAAGAATGAATGGGGGGAAATCGGAGGGGGAGATGAACCATGAATTCTGAAAAACAAACTGAGGGTTCTAGAGGGGAGGGGGGTGGGGGGATGGGTTAGCCTGGTGATGGGTATTAAAGAGGGCACGTTCTGCGTGGAGCACTAGGTGTTATGTACAAACAATGAATCATGGAACACTACATCACAAACTAATGATGTAATGTATGGTGATTAACATAACAATAAAAAATTTAAAGGAAAAAAAAGGAGAGTGATTCAAATGTTAAAATCTGCAAGGAGGTAGAGCAGAGCAGACTACATTCTGTCTTTTCATGACCTGTTTCATGTCTACTTCCTCAGCTGACTTAGTATTTATGTGCACCTGGATGGGAACTGTGTGGATGGAAGTAGATTCCATTCCAAATGAGGAGCTTTAGTTGATCCTTTTAGAACCAAATGATGCTAGAAGACTTCATTTTTGTGCTTTGTGTAGAAATTAGAAACCAGAAAGCCACATCAACTAAATTCGACAGTAGTACAGCAACATCTGTCTATAATCTCATATTTGATGGCAGAATTTGTTAGTCAAAGTCATATTTATTAGTAACCTCTATATGTTGGCTTTGGCTCATATTATTTTATTAACACACAATAACCTTGTAAGATTATTTTACTGATAAAAATAGAGGCTCAGAGAAGTTAGATAACTTGTTCAAGGTCAAAAAGTAGGGAAAATTCAAGCCCAAGTTCTAAAAGTGGTTGTGTTGGGAAGGAGATGAAGTAGTTTTGCAGGGTGGGATATACTTTAATTTGAAGTATTACCTTTGATACTACAGGGCAAGAGTTGTATTTAATTACTGGGAAATTTGAGAATTTCTCCCTGTAAATAATACTTAGCCATAACCTTAGGGCTCATTTCACTAGTCAATAGGGAATAAATTATCTACCTTTTGGAGGTGGATGAGTAGGTCGTAGGATATTAGGCTGCTATTCAGCTAATTGCTTTTCTGATGTACTAAATGGCTATTAATCCAAAAGGTGAGCAGTTCATTTCTTGCAGACTGGTCAGATAAAACATAATATCTGTAATAATTATTATTAAGAAATGTATATTCATACTGGAAAAGGGGCTTGTAATGAGAGTGATCTGACCCTGCTGGGAGGGTCAACAGAGAAGTCATCAATAAGAATAAACTGAACATCACTCCTTCATGGAAACCTAGCCACCAATTAAAGAGCAGAGGTAATTGCGTTATTTAATGGATATTTTAATTTTTACAAGCTATGAGTTTGTAGCTTGAAAAATGATCTCTTGAATTAATAATGTGCACAGAATTGATGTACTCTGTTACCATAGAAATCACCTTCAGTGCTATTAACACTGCTAATTATGTTGCATCACCCTTAATGTGTTTCATAAGTATAAATGTTTCCTTGTTGCTACATAAATCTGTGTTACTTTATAATCTAAGATCTAAGACTACTTTTCCTTTGCTATGTTTTTTGATAAAGCAAATTTTTTAAAAGACACTCATCTTATACATTTAAACAAACATAAAACAAAACCAAATTCATGTTTCCTGATGGCAAATATCAGATTAGAATCTTATTACTTGGGTCCCATTTTTCATATTTCTATCTTTTACCTCATCTCTCTGACACTGCTTGAAGCCATCTGTCCATCCATCCATCCATCCATCCAAACTTTAACACATTACATGAATTAAGCACCAAGTACCCACAAGACTTTATGCTAGGTAGAACCATGGGGCTTATAAAATAAACTACACATCATACCTCCTGTTTGCATTCTGGCAATAAAAATAACACATACATATATATTATATATATAAGAAAATTTTTGGTAACCGCTGGAAGGGTATGTGTGTAAAGTGTTACCGGGGGAAATAAATCACTTCTGGATAGAGGTTGACATTTCCACCTAGATGTCTCACACTTAATAGGCAACAGTTTAAAGACACCTTATTATATACTGTTAAGGCATATCACAGCTCTCTTGTGCCTAGGAACATGAGACAGCACTCCAGCACTACACTTGGGGGCCATTTTAAAGAGTGAAATCACCAATGAGAAACGCAAAAATGCAAAAAATGTGGCACTAAATAGAATTTGGAAAGGACACTTGTAAACATTATGAGACCTGAAACAAGAAGGTAGTGTCACCTTGCCCAGCCATAGCTGGGAATCTTCATTTGGGTGACTCACAGTTTTTACCTGTCTGGGCACATCTGCACATGACCATGAAAGCTCTGAGTACTGATTTTGGTCTTACATAGAAATATTAGCAAATATTACATAGAAATATTAGCAATTTGCAAATCTGAAATCCACAAACAATGAGAACCAACTGTACTTTCTAATATTTTATGATGTGAGTCCAGGTTCATGTGGTAAATTTTGTACATACATGTAGTCCAAAGCAATTGAAATCTGATTAGAACTGTGTGGCTGGCTCCTCGTATAAACCCTTGATTATGTGTGAGTCTAATAAATTTCTGAGACGTTTTCAGCTCACATAAATACATATTTGTAGGAGGCAGTGAAGGACTCTGAAGGTGACAATTAACTAAACAAACCAAAGCATGGTGAGGTAGACCAGCTGTTGGTCAATTTAAGTCATCGTGCACAGTGAAAGCAGAGTCTCCACAGCCAGGCATTCTGGATTCCCAACCAGCTCGTTTCATAGTAGCTGTATGATCTTTTGTGGAGAGAGATTTAACTTCTCTGTGCATCAATTTACTTATTTGTACAATTGGGGCAGTAATAACAATAATGTCACAGGGTCATTGTAATAATTACATGAATTACATATGCTTCCATGTGCTACAGAAGTGCAGAACATTATTATTAATTTAATATTATCTGTGCAATAATTTAATACATAAGTGACAAATATGTGTCTTAAAGAAATATAGAACCAATAGAACTTTCTGCAATGATGGAAATGTTTTATATTGACACTGTCCAATATGGTAGCCACTAGCCATATGTGGTCACTGAGCACTTGAAATGTGGCTAGTGTGACTGAAGAACTGACTTTTACATATTATTTAACATTAATTAACTTAAATTTCCTGTAAAATAGTAAAGGGGGCCTGATACAGAATTTGGCCACCATGTCCTGGTGGTATTCCCTGGAGCTCTTCTAGCTATAGGCCTTAACCTTTTTTCCTTAGCAGAAGTATACATGTAATGAATTAGAGTGCATCAAACAATCAGAGCTGAGGAACATTCCAGCAGGATTCTGTAAATATTCCTTTGTTCTGACTTTAACATACCAGATGTCCTGCTCATGGCCATTTTGACTCCAACTAGAGCTTGACCATAAGGTGAATGTGCCCAGCAAGGACTGCACCTCCAGTGCCCCAGGGCATCTCCTAGTGTCTTTGAGTCCAGCTAACACAGCTTCTTCTGACAGTGCTAACCAGCATGATTCTCAAGGCCAGAAGGCATGCCCTAGAAGATGCCTTGTAAAATGGTTTGCTCCCTTGTTGCTCCTCTGGAGCAGATAGTGGTAACCTTAGGAGGACATGTATCCCTCTACACCTTGGAGCACAAATGTAAGGCATACAAAGAAGCCCAAACCCTGGGAGGTTGAGGGACCTGTCCAAGCTATTTTTTTTAAAGATTTTATTTATTTGACAGAGAGAGAGAGATAGCAAGAGCAGGAACACAAAGAGGGGGAGTGGGAGAGGGAGAAACAGGCTTCCTGCCAAGCAGGGAGCCCGATGTGGGACTCGATCCCAGGACCCTGGGATCATGACCTGAGCTGAAGGCAGATGCTTAATGACTGAGCAACCCAGGCGCTCTGTCCAAGCTATTATTATTAATAAGTGTCTGAACTGAAATCAGAACCCTCAGCTTTTGAGTTTTAATCCCTTTGATCATTCACTACATCACATGTGTTATGATGGTGAACTTTATCCTCCCATCCCCAAATTCATGTTGAAGCCCTAAGCCCCAGTACCTCAGAATGTGATTGTACTTGAAGATAGGGACTTTAAAGAAGCAATTAGGTTAAAATAGGTCATTAGGATGGGACCTAATCCAATATGACCAATGTCCTTATAAGAAGAGGAATGAAGGCAGAGGAGCAAGATGGTGGAGGAGTAGGAGCCCTAAATGTCATCTGGTCCCAGGAATTCAGCTAGATAGTTATCAAACCATTCAGAACACCTACGAACTCAACAGAAGATCAAAGAAAAGATTAGCAGCAGCTCTCTGAACAGAAAAGGGACCACTTTCTGGAAGGTAGGATGTGCGGAGAAGTGAATCCAAGGTGATATACAGGAAAATAGACTGTGGGGGGAGGGAGCCCCCATCACCAGCTACTGGCAAGTGATAGAGCAGCGGAGCACAAAATCAGAATTTTAGAAGACTGCTCCACTGAGGGATGTCACTCCAGTGGCTAAGTGTGGGTGGAACCCTCGCTGGGACAGTGTGGTCTCAGGACCCTCAGGGTCACAGAAGGAGCAGGGGTGCCTGAGTGTGGCAGAGCTCCCAGGTACTGGAGCAGGGAAGCCAGCTACAAAGACGGAGCCAAGGAGTGGGCTCTCAGCTTGGGGTTGCCATAAACCGTGATCTGCAGCACAGTCAGGCCACTGCTCTTCCAGCAGGGACCCAACAAGCGGCAGATCCGGGGAGACTCCCCTTCCTCCCCCAGGAGGAGGGGTGTGGGAGCGCACCACAGGAATCTGCAGGGTTTGGAGACTCCAAATGGGGTTGTGTGCCAGAGATAGAAATGCTCAGTCACAGGCCGGGTTAGCACAGAGTGCGGCCAGAGACTGGGGAGACAGGAGTGATTAACTGCTTTTCTCTGGGGGCTCACTGAGGAGTGGGGCCCCAAGTGCTCAGCTCCTCCAGGACCAGAGATTGGGAGGCCGCCATTTTCACTCTCATCCTCCAAAGCTGTACAGAAAGCTTGCAGGGAACAAAAGCTCCTAAGAGCAAACCTGAGCAGATTACTCAGCCTGGCCCCTGGCAAGGTGGTGCAATTCCACCTCAGGCAAATATTTGAGAATCACTGCAACAGGCCCCTCCCCCAGAAGATCAGCAAGAACAGCCAGCCAAGACCAAGTTTACCATCAATGAGAATGGCAAAACCCCAGTGCTAGGGAAATACAGCACATAGAATTCATGGCTTTTTTCCCATGAAGCTTTAGTCTTTTGAAGTTAATTTTTTAATTTTTTAAAATTTTCTTTATTTTTTCTTTTTCTATTTTTTTAGTTGAACTTTTCTTCTTTCCTTTTTCAATGAACATCTTATCAATTCCTTTTTAAAAATCTTTTTAATTTTTCATTTTTATGGTCATATCATTTTTCTTCATTGTATTTAACCTTATTTTTTGTATATATAGAATTTTGTTTTTCTTCAGAATTTTGGGGTACAGTTTCTTCTAACAGACCAAAATATACCCTAATCTAGTGTATGACAATCTATTGTCCTATGATCACATTCTCTCATTTTTTAAAAATTTTTTTCCATTCTTTTTCAACCAACTTCTTATCATCAATTTTTTTTAAATGTCTTTTTTAATTTTCATCTTTACAATCATATTACATCCTTTCATTGTATTTACCCTTATTTTTGTATATACATTTTTCTTTCTTTAAAATTTTGGGAGGCAATTTCTTCTAACAGGCCAAAATACTCCCAAAATCTAGTGTGTGTCTCTGTTCTATTCACCAGCCTGATCATATTCCCTTTTTTTCCCCCTTCCCCCACCCCTGGTTTTGGGACTCCTCTGATTTGTTTAGTGTATATTTTTCTGGGGTCATTGTTACCCTTTCAGCATTTTTTTAGCATTTTGTTCTCTCATTCATCTATTGTCATCTGGATAAAATGACAAGATGGAAAAACTCACGTCAAAATAAAGGACAAGAGGCAGTACCGACTGCCAGGGACCTAATCAATACAGACATTAGTAAGATGTTGGAACTAGAGTTCAGAATGACAATTATAAAGATACTAGCTGGGCTTGTAAAAAGATTAGAAGATACTAGAGAATCTCTTTCTGGAGAAATAAAAGAACTAAAATCTAACCAAGTTGAAATGAAAAAGGCTATTATTGAAGTGCAATAAAAAGTGGAGGCTCTAAGTGCTAGGATAAATGAAGCAGAAAAGAAAATTAGTGATATAGAAGACCAAATGATGGAGAATAAAGAAGCTGAGAAAAAGAGAGATAAACAACTACTGGATCATGAGGGCAGAATTCGAGAGATAAGTGATACCATAAAGCAAAACATTAGAATAATTGGGATCTCAGAAGAAGAAGAAGAAAGAGAGAGAGGGGCAGAAGGTATATTGGAGCAAATTATAACAGAGAACTTCCCTAATTTGGGGAAGGAAACAGGCATCAAAATCCAGGAGGCACAGAGAACCCCCCTCAAAATCAATAAAAATAGGTCAACACCCTGACATCTAATAGTAAAACTCATAAGTCTCAGAGACAAAGAGAAAATCCTGAAAACAGCTCAGAACAAGAGGTCTGTAACCTACAATGGGAGAAATATTAGATTGGCAACGGACCTATCCACAGACCTGGCAGGCCAGAAAGGACTGGCATGATATCTTCAGAACACAAAATGAAAAAAATATGCAGCCAAGAATACTATATCCGGCTAGGCTGCCACTGAAAATAGGAGGAGAGATAAAAAGCTTCCAGGACAAACAAAAACTAAAAGAATTTGTGAACAGCAAATGAGCCCTACAAGAAATATTGAAAGGGTCCTTTAAGCAAAGAAAGAGCTTAAAAGTAACATAGACCAGAAAGGAACAGAGACAATATACAGTAATAGTCACCTTAAAGACAATACAATGGCACTAAATTCATATCGTTCAATAGTTACCCTGAATGTAATTGGGCTAAATGCCCCAATCAAAAGACACAGGATATCAGATTGGATAAAAAAAACAAGACCCATCGATATGCTGTCTGCAAGAGACTCATTTTAGACACAAAGATACCTCCAGATTGAAAGTTTAAGGGGGTGGGAAACTATTTACCATGCTAATGGACACCAAAAGAAAGCTGGGGTGGCAATCCTTATATCAGAAAAATTAGATTTTAAAACAAAGACTATAATAAGACATGAGGAAGGACACTACTTAAAGGGTCTATCCAATAAGAAGATCTAACAATTGTAAATATTTATGCCCCTAACATGGGAACAGCCAATTATATAAGCCAATTAAAAACAAAATCAAAGAAACACATTGACAACAATACAATAATAGGAGGGGAATTTAACACTCACCTCACTGAAATGGACAGATCATCTAAGCAAAAGATCAACAAGGAAATAAAAGCTTTAAATGACACACTGGACGAGATGGACTTCACAGATATATTCAGAACATTCCATCCCAAAGCAACAAAATACACATTCTTCTCTAGTGCTCATGGAACATTTTCCAGAACAGATCACATCCTAGGTGACAAATCAGGTCTCAACCAGTACTAAAAGATTGGGATCATTCACTGCATATTTTCAGACCACAATGCTTTGAAACTGGAACTCAGTCACAAGAGGAAAGTCGGAAAGAACTCAAATACATGGAGGCTAAAGAGCATCCTACTAAAGAATGAATAGGTCAACCAGGAAATTAAAGAACACTTAAAAAAATCATGGAAACAGATGAAAATGAAAACACAACTGTTCAAAATCTTTGGGATGTAGCAAAGGTGGCCCTAAGAGGAAAATGCATAGTAATACATGCCTTTCTTAAGAAACAAGAAAGGTCTCAAATACACAACCTAACCTTACACCTAAAGGAGCTGGAGAATGAACAGCAAATAAAGCCTAAACCCAGCAGGAGAAGAGAAATAATAAAGATCAGAGCAGAAATCAATGAACTAGAAACCAAAAGAACAGTAGAACAGATCAATGAAACTAGGAGCTCATTCTTTGAAAGAATTAATAAGATTGATAAACCCTTGGCCAGACTTATCCAAAAGAAAAGAGAAAGGACCCAAATAAATAAAATCATGAATAAAGAGAGATCACAACCAACACCAAAGAAATACAAACAATTATAAGAACATATTATGAGAAACTATATGCCAGCAAGTTAGATAATCTGGAAGAATTGGATGCATTCCGAGAGATGTAGCAACCACCAAAGCTAAACCAGGAAGAAATAGATAACCTGAACAGACCCATAACCACTAAGGAAATTGAAGCAATAATTAAAAATCTCCCAAAAAACAAGAGCCCAGGGCCAGATGGCTTCCCAGGGGAATTCTACCAAACATTTAAAGAAGAATTAATACCTATTCCTCTGAAACTTCCAAAAAATAGAAATGGAAGGAAAACTTCCAAACTCATTTTATGAGGCCACCATTACCTTAATCCCAAAACCAGACAAACATCCCATCAAAAAGGAGAACTAACCGACCAATATCCCTGATGAACATGAATGCAAAAATTCTCACCAAAATACTAGCCAATAGGATCCAACAGCACATTAAAAGGATTATTCACCACAACCAAGTGGGATTTATCCCCGGGCTGCAAGTTCGTTCAACATCCGCAAATCAGTCAATGTCATACAATACATTAATAAAGGAAAGAACAAGAATCATATGAGCCTCTCAATAGATGCAGAAAAAGCTTTTGACAAAGTACAGCATCCTTTCTTGAGTAAAACTCTTCAGAGTGTAGGGATAGAGGGTACATGCCTCAATATCATAAAAGCCATCTATGAAAAACCTACAGCGAATATCATTCTCAATGGGGAAAAACTGAGAGCTTTGCCCCTAAGGTCAGGAACATGGCAGGAATGTCCACTATCACCACTGCTGTTTAACGTAGTACTAGAAGTGCTAGCGTCAGCAATCAGACAACAAAATGAAATAAAAGACATCTGAATTGGCAAAAAAGAAGTCAAACTCTCACTCTTAGCAGATGATAGGATACTTTATGTGGAAAACCCAAAAGACTCCACCCCAAAACTGCTAGAACTCATACAGCAATTCAGTAAAGTGGCAGGATATAAAATCAATACACAGAAATCAGTGGCATTCCTATACACCAACAACAACACAGAAGAAAGAGAAATTAAGGAGTTGATCCCATTTACAATTGCACCCAAAACCATAAGATACCTAGGAATAAATCCAACCAAAGAGGCAAAGGATCTGTACTTAGAAAACTATAGAATACTTATGAAAAGAGATTGAGGAAGACACAAAGAAATGGAAAATTGTTCTATGCTCATGGATTGGAAGAATAAATATTGTGAAAATGTCTATGCTACCTAGAGCAATCTACATATTTACTGCAATCCCTATCAAAATACCAACAACTCTTTTCAAATAAATGGAACAAATAATCCTAAAATTTGTATGGAACCAGAAAAGATCCCGAATAGCCAGGGGAAGGTTGAAAAAGAAAAGCAAAGCTGGTGGCATCACAATTCCGGACTTCAAGCTCTATTACAAAGCTATGATCATCAAACAGCATGTACTGGCACAAAAACAGACACATAGATCAATGGAACAGACTAGAGAGCCCATAAATCGACCCTCAACTCTATGGTAAACTAATCTTCGACAAAGCAGGAAAGAATATCCATTGGAGAAAAGACAGTCTCTTCAACAAATGGTGTTGGGAAAATTGGACAGCCACATGCAGAAGAATGAAACTGGACCATTTCCTTACACCATACACAAAAATAGACTCAAAGTGGATGAAAGACCTAAAAGTGAGCCAGGAATCCATCTAAATCCTTGAGGTGAATATAGGCAGCAACCTCTTTGACCTCAGCTGCAGCAACTTCTTCCTAGAATCATCACCTTAGACAAGGGAAGCCAAGGCAAAAATAAACTATTTGGACTTCATCAGGATAAAAAGCTTTTGCACAGCAAAGGAAACAACAAAACCAAAAGACAACCAACAGAATGGGAGAAGATATTTGCAATTGACACATCAGACAACTTATCAAACTCAACACCCAGAGAACAAATAATTCAATCAAGAAATGGGCAGAAGACATGCACAGACATTTCTTCAAAGAAGACATCCAGATGGCCATCAGACACATGAAAAAGTGCTCAACATCACTAGGCATCAGGGAAATGCAAATCAAAACCTCAATGAGATACCATCTCACACCAGTCAGAATGGCTAAAATTAACAAGTCAGGAAACAACAGATGTTGGTGAGGATGCGGAGAAAGGGGAACCCTCCTACACTGTTGGTTGGAATGGAAGCTGTTGTAGCCAACTCTGGAGAACAGTATGGAGGTTCCTCAAAAAGTTGAAAATAGAGCTACCTATGACCCAGCAATTGCACTACTGGGTATTTACCCCAAAGATACAAATGTAGTTGTCTGAAGGGGCACGTGCTCCCCAATGTTTATAGCAGCAATGTCCACAATAGCCAAACTATGGAAAGAACCTAGATGTCCATGAATGGATAAAGAAGATGTGACACACACACACACACACACACACACACACACACACACACACAGGAATATTATGCACCCATCAAAAAATGAAATCTTGCCATTTGCAACGATGTGGCTGGAATTAGAAGGTATTTGCTTAGCAAAATAAGGTAATCAGAGAAAGACAAGTATCATATGATCTCACTGATATGAGGAATTTGAGAAACAAGACAGAGGATCATAGGGGATGGGAAAAATGAAACAATACAAAACCAGAGAAGGAGACAAACCATAAGAGACTTTTAATCTCAGGAAACAAAGTGAGGGTTGCTGGAGTGGAGGGGTTGGGAGGGATGGGGTGACTGCCTGTTAGACACTGGGGAGGGTACGTGCTATGGTGAGTGCTGTGAATTGTGTAAGACTGATGAATCACAGACCTGTACCCCTGAAACTAATAATACATTATATGTTAATTTAAAAAAATGCTAGTTAAAAAAAAAAAAGAAGAGGAATGAGGACACAGACATGTACAGGTGAAGAGCAGGCATAGGCACAGGGAGAAGGAGGCCATTTTCAAGCCAGGGAGAGAGGCCTCAGAAGAAACCCACTCTGCCCACATCTTGCTCTCTGACTTCTAGCTTTCAGAATTGTGAGAAAATAAATTTCTGTTGTTTAAACCACCTTGTCTGAGATACTTTGTTACGGCAGTCTTAAGAAACCATTTCAAAACCCAACCTCCAAAAGGACTTTTAAGCTAAACAAAATATTAAAATAATTCCACGAAGTTGCTTGTAGTTTTAATTAAATAGGTAACAGGTGATATTTCAGTAGCATGGATGGCACTCACCAATGCTGAAGAATAGATGTGAAGATTGATTACACTTGCAGATCCATTTGAAATATTTTGCTTGAGAATGACAAGGAGTAATGAGGTGATGTCAATTACTCTTCAAGAAGTAGCAACGCTCAGGTAGGCAAAGACCTGAAACATCGTTTTTGAGAAAAAGAAAGAAAACGACATAGATGGGTACATCCCAGTATTTGACTTACTGGCCAAATTTAGTCCTTTTAATGAACTGTACTTTAGAATATAATGGTGCTATAATATAACAATACATATGCAAAATTCCTTGCATTTAAAATTGTTTGTACTCTATTTTGACAACACCTGGATTTCTTCATTCAAGTCTCTTGATAATGTCAGAATTTCTAAAATCCCATTAACTTGCTCACTTTCTAATTCTCTCTCCAGCAGATCCATCATGGCCCAAAGGATGCAGAGTAGCTGATGGTGATGCCATTTTCTCTAATCTGAGGATCATGCAGATGGTGACAGTGTTTGGTGCGATTCTAGAATTTTAGGAAATGCAATACTTTATTGTCAGCAAGCTTGAGAGAAAAAATCCAAGTAATATTACAAAGTAGTAAACCAATTTATACAACAAATTTTTAAAGAGAAGGAGTTTGTACTAGCTAGCTTTAGCTGCGAAACAAAATACCATACACTGGGTGGCTTCAACAGTAAATATTTCTCACTGTCTGGAGCTGGGAAGCCCAAGATTAAGGTACTGGTCAAATTGGTGCCTGGTGAGGACCCACTTCCCGGCTTGCAGAGTGGTTTTATTCTCACATGGCAGAGAGAGATAATCTTTCTTATCTTTCCTCTTATAAGGGCACTAATTCCACTCATTAGGGTTCTACTCTCATGACTTCATCTAAACTTACTTACCTCCTAAAGACTCCACCCCAAGTACCATCACACTGGGGATTAGGGCTTCAACATATGAAGTTTAGGGGACACAAACATTCAGCCCAATGCAAGTTGAAAAGCTGTTTTTTATGAGATATGCCTTTTCTTACATCCTGGAAAAGAAAGTAAAAACTCATAGCATCATCATTGGTTATTTTCAAGATTTCAGATTATCTGCGAATAAAACCATGCCTTTCAAAAACTGTAGCTTGTGCAATTAGTATCAGTTTACACCTCAGAGTAGTTTATTAAGCAGAAATTAGTCCTGATCTCAAAGCAAACCTTTAGTGGGATATTTAATTCATGTTTTTTTTTAGTTCTTTGTATTCAGTACATAGCTGTATTGCATCTAGTATAGGAAAAATGTCAGTCCTCCTGTGTGTCTCTTTTACCCTCACACTACCATCCTCACACTTTTGACACCAGATATGTGGGGCTTTCCCCACAACAAGCAGCTCTTTGCAACACTAGCTGAGTGTTCTATAATTTAAATCTATTTTGATATTATCTGCTTGGTGATAGTGGCAGATCCCATAGGTGAAGGGCTCTGTCCCACAAGACTATCCTCCCTTCAGATGCCATTTGCAAGTAGAAGCCCCCAGGTTACCCACAATTTCTGTCTGACTTGGTTATAAATTGGAGATGACTTCCAATGACCTCTTATCCTTTGGATTTGATTATTTTCTAGAACAGCTCACAAAACTCAGGGAAATACTTACGTTTACCAGTTTATTAAAGGATATGGTAAAGGATACAGATTGGGCTGAAAGTTCCAAGTGTCTAATCATGGCTTGGTCTTTCTGGTGACAAACCCCCAGTTAGGGGCCCACCTAGATCACCTCATTAGGAATTCTGTGTCAGAAACCGAGGTCAAAGATCAAATACTAGAACAAAAGATGCTCCCAGTGCTCTTACCATTTAGGGTATTACAAGGGTTTAATGGAACTTGTAAATTCCATAATTTACACAGGAACTGGGGGCAGAGACCAATATGTACATTTTCTATTATCTCACAGTCTGAGTAGAGAATAGTGCAACTATTAAGTTGTGAATTAATTCACTGTAGTTCCCAGTCCAATATGGCAAATTATTTTCCTAGCAAATTTTTCCATATATCCATCACCTCAAGATGTCCTCATGACAGGAATATTTCTAAACTAAAAACTTATTTTCTAATTAAAACTTTTAAAAGTTCTTCACAATCTCTGATATACATAGATGGTATATATCAAGATGTTAACAGATTACCCATAAAAAATGTGTTCTGTTTACAAGTCAGTCTGAAAAATGTTGATCTAAACAAAATTGAAACTTTTTTTTTTATAGGAACTCTCAGTCTTTGAGTGTTATTGTGCCCTGTGGGCCTAAGGTACAAGAAGCTATAGAATACACCGTTTCCAAGTATGTTTCTTATGAACGCTTTATCACACAGTACCTATGAACATTTTGAAGGACACATTTAAAAGTAGTGTACAAAATGGCGCCAGAAGATGAGGTGGGATCTCCATGCACTTCTTAACTCTGCCCACATGTTTTACTCATGATCTGCTTTTGTTCGGCAGTTCTAATGAGCTGTTGTAATTCTCAGGAGGCACCATGCTTTCTCCACATTTGCATATGAGGTTTCCTCTACTTAAATGTTCTTCATCCATTTCTTTGACTTTCAGCCTCTACTTATGTTTTAAGAATCTCATCTGAGTTTTCTTTCATGGAGACTTCCTGGCCTACAGGTGAGGCTTGTTGCTCAGTTCCCCTAGCATGTTGGTTCTCAAACTCAAACATAATTCAGTGTCTCTTACTGGGCTTGATAAAACATGGACTGTTGGGCTTCACACTAACATTTCTGATTCTGAAGTGGGGTCTAAGAACTTCATTGAGTCCAACTCACTTCAGATGGGGAAATAGACCCAGAGAGATTCAAAGAGGCAGAATGGTCCAGTCTGGGAATTGGAACACCTGGGTTCTTATGCACCTGCTCCTCTTACCAATCATGTGATCCTGGAGGAGAGCTTTAACCTTCATGACTCCCATTACCCTCTACTTTAGAATTGGAATAATGATGTCTACGCTGTCTAGATATCCACAGGATCAAATGAGGCTATATGAAAGCAGGCTGCCAACTCTATATAAATTCCAGGCTTTATGATAAACAGGATGGTGTATTAGTTTTCTCAGGCTGCTGTAATAACTTACCACTAGCTGGGTGACTTCAGACCAGAGAAATTAATTTTCTCACAGTCTTGGAGGCTAGAAGTAAAAATCAAGGTGTCAAGCAGGGTCATCCTCTCTTCCTAGCTTCCGGTGGTTGCTGGCAATCCTTGGCATACCTTGGCTTACAGCTGTACCCCTCCATTCTCTGCCTCTGTCATAACATGGCTGTTTTCTCTGTGTGTCTCTGTGTGCTAATATCTTCTTATAAGACACCAGCCATATTGGATCAGTGTCCACCCTACTCTGGGATGAATTCATCTTAAGTTGATTACACTTGCAAAGACCCTGTAACCAAATAATGTCATATTCACAGGCCCTGGGGTTAGGACTTGAACGTATCTCTTTAGGAGACATAATTCAACCCCCAACAGCTGGTAATGGTCGCACAGTTAACTAGGGTAGAGCTGACCCAACAGTTCGCCTGGGACTCTTTCTGCTATATGACACCAGATTTCACTTCTAAAATGATTTAATGCATATCTGTTTTCCATCCTTTCTCCCTCTGCTTCTCTGCTTGAAAGTTCAAGGGTTCTGTGGTGACCTAGTAATGATTAGAACATTGCTAACACTGACCGGAGACTGGGAGCAGACCGATATAGCAGTCACAGTGAGGCCTGCGCACAGCAAGGAAATGGATGGATGGTGCCACTGACATAGTGATGAAATTAAGAAAGAAGCAATTACATAGAGGAGGGAAGTGAGTCCCATTCGGTATATCCTCAGATTCAGGTGCTGGTGGGCCCAGGGTATAGTGAAGGCCTGGGGGACACTGAGAAACCCGGTAAAGTTGTGTGGGTCTGAGATCAACTATGCACGTTGTGCCCACAAACATGTAGAAATGATAAGCTTTTGGGGGCAGTCTTTATACAGAAAAAAAAAAGTGTGAGATCAGAGTAGTTTAGCTTTCATCTTATTGGTTGATATTTTCATTTGTTATCTGCATTGTTTATAGTAGTAGATCAAAAGCCAAGGTTATAAGATAATCAGTGCATTTCTTTGTTTCAGTATTTGTTGAGCATGTAATGAATGCACAGTGCTTTGCTAGGCACTTGGAGTTTCAGAGATGGAATCAGATGTGTTCTACATTCTTAAAGAACTTACCATCTGGGGTTAGAGGCAGATATTAAAACCACCCAAGGCAAAGGGAAGTCCAGTCCTTTCTGAACTGGTACCCAGGGGAGGCATCATTGGATAGGTGTCAACTGATACATGCTTTGATGAATCAACAGGTATCAGCATGTTGAGAGAGGGGATGGGAGGGTGAAGTCTGCTTTTCTTTCATCTCTGTCCCTTACTGCAGTGTGGTGGCCCAGAAGTAAACAGGTGGAGAAAGATGCACAGATGTGTCTAGGGTCACAGTATTGAATGAGGTTACTCAATGAGAACTCGATAGAAGGCAAGGAGTTTAAGTCAAATAGAAGAACAAGAAGACTGATCTCTGCTTGGACATATTTTACAGTTTTTTTGGGGGGAAAACTTTGCGATAAAGAATTTCAAGGATGAGATAATGCCTTCTAAATCCTTTGGTTGATCCTTTTGCAGGTTTGTATGTTGATTGCCCAAAAATATGGCTTTGTGAAGAATGTATATGGTACATTTATTTAAGTACGATTCTATAGCTGAAAACATTAAAGAAAATCTGAATCAGTTTCAAAGTATTATAACAAAACCCTCAGAACATGCAGCAAAATTTTTTAAAAACTTGGCAGGGTTCTAAATACTATTGTGAAATAAATATATTTGGTTCTAAGTTGGCCTCTGATTTTATTCTTCATGGCAACTAAGTCATATTCCCTGTCCCCTTTCTTCACTTAATGTTACCTCCTATTTCTTGCAAAACCAGAAATCACCAGACATGAGCTCCCTTACTGTGGTGCCTTTGACCTTCAGGCATATGTATTTCTCTGTTGTTCTCTCAAAGAATTACCTCTGTTACTTTTAAGTCTACCAGCTTACCTTGTTCTTTGGGCCCCTCATTCTCATGCCTCCTCCATGCTTGTCACATGAATCATTTCCCCATTCTGTTCTGTATTTTGTCCTTCTATACAGGTTCCTTTACTGTTGTCAATAGCCATGCTTTAGTGCCCTCCATCCAAAAGCATGGGTTCTTAAATTGGATTTGTCTCCTTTCTTTATATAGCAAAACTTCTTGAAGGAATAGTCAATAAAAGCAATCCGCACTTCTGAACCTTATTTGTTGCCACCTCCAACACGTTAAGCATGGTCTTTGTCTTGAAAGGTTGTTGGTAACCACTTCCCACACCTGTCAGTGGTAAAGTCCTCTTCCCAGCCTTGTCCTACCTGATTGTGTGCAGTACCTGACACACATGACTGTCCCATTCTTCCCAAACCTCTCCTGACACAACTTCCAAAATTCTACTTTTTTCTGGCTCATACATTGAACAAATGAATAAACATTTTAGAGGACCTACTATGTGCAAGCCTCTGTACTTGGCACCAGGAATACAGTGATGAAAACTCTCATTTCTACAAGCTACTCAGATTCTCCTAGGAAGGCAAGAATCATTCAGTGAAACTATTACTGCCTCTGATCTCCCTCAGCCTCATTCCCTGCGTTCTCTTCCCCTGACACCCATGCAGAACTGGAGTTGCCCAACTTCCCAGCTGCCATTGGCTTCCTCTTCCAGGTAGTCCAGTCAACTCCCATCAACTTACCTCTTATAGGTGGATGGCTACCAATGTTATTGCTTCCAATTTAGACCTCACTCTTGGAATACAGACCTGAAGATTTACTTATGGAGTAGGCATCACCACCCGGTATGCCCACACACAATGAACCCAAAGCAAAATTCCCTTCCAGAGCCGTCTCCTTTATTCTCAGTAATGACATTGCCATTCACTCAGTTAGCATGTTTGGAAATATCACAGGTTTCATGTCCTCCTTTCTTTCCAACAAATCAATTAAATTGCTCACAAAATCACCTCCTTAGCCACCTTCCTCAGTGAACCTTTTCTCCATCCCCATTGTTTCTTAAGGATAGTCTAGGTTATGTAGAGGTCTAAAGTTAATTCCAAACTTTCATCAGCTCAATACAGAGAAGATCTATGTCTTCCTTCTGGCCTTTACTCCCCATTGTCACTGAGGGACTCTGGCAGAGAGAGGTCCCCCTCATCCTGTAAGGCCATCTCCTCAACACATGGCGGGAGGATTTTCCATGGAAGGGTCTGAACAAGGTATTTCAGTGCCTAACCTGGATGTGACACATGACACTTCCACTTATAGTGCAGTGGTCAGAACAAGTCACATCTTCTAAATTGCAGGGACACTATGCAGTGTAGTTATTGATAGGTCCAGGAGAAAGCAGAACTGGATTGGATGTTCCTGAGCTATACCTGTTGTGGGCTAGATTGTGTCCTTCCAAAATTTATATGTGGAAATCTTAACTCCTAGTACAGCTGACCCTTGAACAATGCAAGAATTTGGACTCCAACTGCCTGCACAGTTGAAAAGCTGTATATAACTTTTGATTCCCCCAAAACTTAACTAATAACCTGCACCTGTCTTTACAGAGTTAATTGAGGGAAAATGAGGCTGTTCAGATGGGTTCAATCCAATCTGACTGGAGTCCTTACAAGAAGAAGAGGTTGGGGCACAGACACAGGGAAGACCATGTGGGGACATAGGGAGAAGACAGCCATCCATAAGCCAAGAAGAGGGACCTAGAGCAGTCGTTCATTCAGAGCTCTTATAAAGAACCAACCCCACTGACACCTGCTCAGACTTTTATCCTCCCAAACTGTGGGAAATAAATTTCTGTTGTTCTAGACCACCCAATTTGTGACACTTTGTTACTGCAGCCCTAGTGAACTAATACACACACCCACTCACATACTTCAGGCCCTCTTACTTTAGTGTTGGGACATTGCAGTCATTTCTGCTTTTCAGTTTATGTCCAGACTTGCACCATAGAGCCTGAGCTTCAGTTGTGCCTTTAATCAGGAACCTAGCTGGGATCATGTGGTCTACAGGACAGTATTGCCAAAGTAGATTCCAGGGGACCCTAGTACCATGAGTTGTCTTAGGGAGGTTTGGAAAATACTGAGTTGAACAAAGTTAAACAGGTTTCTTTGCTGTAAGATTGTTCAGAGCCTTTAATATGTTCCATGCATTACGAATCTTCTAGAAGGAAATCTTATAAATTGTGTTCCAGAAACGAAGATAAATTCATCTGTTGAATAGAATGTGGCCCTTTTTAAAAATTTTAGGTTATCTGGGTTCAGATTGTTTTTGCCTTTGAAGCTATCTGGGTTTCTAAAATGAATTTGCACACAGAATCCAGTTTTCTCCCAGACCCTGATGATGGGTGAAATGCACAACCTTTGGTGTGACATGCAAGACTCTTCAGACTTGGGCC
The DNA here is from genome assembly GCF_037043125.1 of Eumetopias jubatus. Lineage (NCBI taxonomy): Eukaryota > Metazoa > Chordata > Mammalia > Carnivora > Otariidae > Eumetopias > Eumetopias jubatus. Next base: position 183,734,441 of record NW_028274810.1, read on the forward strand.
AACTGATTTTGGACACCTCATCTCCCTCCATTCCTCTCTAGGGCAATGCTTCCATCGCATAAAAGTCCTTCCTATCACTTAAACATGGGGCATGCCTATAGAGATTGGCTGCAGGAGCCTGATTGGCCGAGAGCTTCTAGCTTCTATACCTTTGCACCCCCTGCTTCCTTGGACTGCTCCCAGTAATGATAAATAAATAAAATGGTGGGAGTATAAACAGTTACATCTTTCCTGAAGGGCAGTTTCGTATGTACTAAAATTCAAAATATTCCCAGGTGTATTTTCCACTTCTACAAATGTAACTGAAATAAATTATTGGCAAGCAAATGTAAAAAACCTACCTATACAAGGATGTCTACTACAGTAGAGTAGATCACAGAGATGAACAGGAAATGTCCTAAATGTAAATCAATAGAGGATTGGTTACATAAATTATAATTTATCTATTTAGGTAAGTACTATATGGCTTTTAAAAATGATAATGTAAAATATATTTACAGACTACTAAAGATGAAAGATGTCTGGGACATAGCTTTATTTAAAAGAAGACAGGCTTGCAAATGATATACTAGTTTTAGAAAATCTTTTATGGACATATATATTTATATGCCCATGTGTGTATATATATGCACCTAGGAAATGAGCAATAAGATATATATCAAATAATAACAGCTCTTATTTGTGTCTGCTGGATTTTGCAAGTGCTTCTCTCTTTACATCTTCATTATTTTCTGGAGTTTTGTTAAGATTCTGTGCTACTTCCATTTCTAAAAGGAGAAGAGCCTCTAGAACGAGGAGCGATTTTCCCGGTCTGCGGAAGGGTGTGTGGAATCCAGTCTCTGAGGAAGGAGGCCAGACTTAAGAACCAACTTATGTTGCTGTGTTGAGAGCTTAGCCCAAGGCTCTAACCTTAAAGTTGCCAGCTCAGTCTTGATTTTGAACGAGGGGCAGAGTTTCATGACCGGAGACTTTATCTTCTTTCATATTTGTTAGTATGGTCAGAAACCTCAGATCTTCCAGCCTCAAGCTTGGAGGGTAGTGCTGAATTGGTTGATGCTGAAACTTTGTTTGAGGCAGTTTTTAAAATCCAGGGTAGGCAAAACTTCTCTGTTGATAAAAAGCATCAGATGGCTTGTACATTTTTAGCAAATTAGCACAGAAGAGAGGAGAGATAAACTACAGGCCAATTTGACATTGGAGCAGGCTTCCATCAGAGCATATTAACTCATTTTACCCCAGATGAGTTGGAACTGGTTGATTTTTCCTTTTAATCCTAAAAGGACAGTTTTCTTTGTGTGTTCGTGTCATGAAGACATGACAGCCAAGTCCTATACTGACAGCTTTCAGTAGGTTTATCTTAGAAATGTCTATGAACTAATCTAGATCATTATATATATCATATTTACATGAGATATATAGGGATTTTTAACTTTTACCACCTGTGTAGCTAAAATTTTTATTTTAACCTAATGATATATGCGTATGTAAAACATTCAGACAATGTATTTAAAATAAAAAGTAAAAGGTCTTGCTTTTAATTTCATCCCAACCTTTCAATCCCTGGAGGAAATCACAATGAAATGCTGTCTTTCCAGACACATGCACCAGAATTCTTCCCCCATAAGACATTCAATGTGATTTCAAAAAAATGAAAAACTCAATATTATAGACATTAATGGCTGCATGATATGGCACAATGTGGGCATGCCATCATTTATTTAACCATCCCCACGACAACTGACGTTCACGTTGTCTCCATTTATCTTCCTTTAAAATTAATACTTAAAGTACATCTTCTACACACATACTTATGTAAGTCTAGAATCTTAGATGAGGAATTATTGAGACAAAGGTGTGAGCATTTTGATGGACCCTGCTGGTACTGTCACGAATCAGCAGAATTTATGAGGCACTTGGGAGCACTTCACAACCTGGGTGGGAACATTTCTTCCCCCCCCCCGCCCCCTTTGCTCTGCCTCTTTGAACACGCACTGAGGCTGATGAATGAGAACACCAGGGTCAAATTCGTTCACTGAACTGGGAACATGATCTGTATATTCAGTCCCTTCCTGGGGAACTCCCAAAGCACAGACAGGCCCTCCTGAGAAGCACATGTGTTCCTATAAGGACTTGCGGATCTTGACAGTATTGAATGGCTTCTCAGGACACATTTAGGCTCAATGTGCTGTTAAAATCAGGAACAAAAGAACAATGAGCTTAATGGAACTGCTGCTTCCCTTAAAACTATTTGTTACTTTAGTTTCAGATATCAGTCTTAGAATGTCACATTAGAATTTTATTTTAAAATCTGTGATAAAGAATCCTTTGTCATTCATAGGAAGCCTCTTCTGGGTGTGGGCAGAATTAAAATAGCAGCCTGAAAGCCATGAAAACATCAACTTAACCCAATGTGTGTGCTCCTGTCCTGATCAAACATCGGTGTTGGGGGGGTTAGGATAGCAATTTCCCTTGTGGCTCCATCAAGATGAGTTGCGCTCCTCAGAGATCATTTTATAGTGTGTAGAGTTTTACAAATAATCCCATATGCTATAAATAATAAAGATTGGCTGACTTCTGTTTTTCCACTCCCTGATATTGTCAACATTTTTGGTGACGACAATTCCAAAGCTTGGAAGTGTTTGGGGAGGTGGATTCTAATTGTCTACTGAAGTCGTGGATCTGGACAGATAGTTGTTTAATTTGTTGCAGAATAACAACATCATGGAGTAAAATCAAGAGTGCAGAAGTTGTTATAGTCGGGCCATTTCAGAACAGAGCCAGAGTGTTGAAGGCTGATGGAGCAAACTCATTCATGTATAAATTGATTCAATCAAAATGTATATATAGAACACCTAGTAGGTACTGTTCTACACGCTGGAGAAAAAGGGATAAAGTCCCCGCTCTCGTGGATCTTCTGTTCCAATGGACAGAAGTGTGACAAATATGCAAAGAAGTTTACATCAAAAGTAGAGAACCACTCCTCTGAGATGCTCCGAGTTGATGGCTATCTCTGGAAGGAGGTACTCTCTGTAGGGAATATGGAGTACTAAGGCTGTGGGGGGATGGAGTGGAGTGTAGGCAACTCCAGATGTTTCTTTTGCTTTATGGGATGATCTAACTTTTCTAATCCAACCAGCCCTACCTTGACTTTTTTCAGCATAAAATCATGGTAGCTACAATGCTTGCTTCAGCAGCACATATACTAAACATGGTAGTTAGCAGACAAGCAGTGGCACTCCCGGTGCCTTGCTTTACTGGCAGTCCTGACTGCAGCTGAACTGTCAAAAGCCAGTTACTCAAATGACATTGACCTTCCCAGCTGGGCTCTCAATGCCTCATTTCCTGATGGAGCTATTAAAGGGGGAATGAGAATTCTTTTCTGGTCTCAGTGATAGAGATGTTTTCTTCTTCACACACGTCCCTTGTTTTACTGATAATGAAACTCATGGATACGGACACTGGCTGATCGATTTATCCTTAAGTCTTAATTGTCTGGTTTCACTGGGGACCAAACTATTGGATTTGTACAGTGGAATGCAGATAATAACTTTGAATTATTCCAAATAGGTTGGAACTGGGATAAAATTCATATGTGTATATGTCAATTGATCCAACACATATCTATTGACTCCATTCTGCTAGAGCTAGGATACAAGGAGAATCAAGGAATAATCCCTGCATTGAAGTATTTACCATCCAATGTGATTAAAAAGGTTACTGTAAGAAAAGCTGCATGGGTATCTACAGAGTACAGTGCTTAATGTCAAGTGCTTCTTATTCCAACTGCATGTTCAATTAGTGGTGTCTTCATTTAAATTCAAAGCTGTCATGATATATGATAGGAAAAGGCACTTGTCCAAGAATCACAGAATAAGCACCCAGATTTGGTACTGATTAGTTCAGTAAATGTATTAGGACAGGATAGCTGCTGTAACAAACAATCCCCAAATCTCACTGGCTTAACAATGAAAGATTTATTTTTTTGTTCACGTCAGAGTTCAGGGAGGGGCAGGTCTATATATGCTGAGGTTGTGCTCCTGTAGGCTCTGCCATCCTCTACGGCCTTGAAGTTCGTCCCTGAACACACTGAATCTGGCTTGGGAAGACAAGAGAAAAGAGAAGGTAAGGGACTAAGCAGGAGTTTTATGGGTCAGCATGGAGAATGTGAGCGTCTCTTCTGCCCACATTTTATCCAGAGCTGAGTCAAAGGGTCACACCTAACTTCAAAGGAGGTTAGGAAATATATTTGCTGTGTACTCAGGAAGAAAAGGAAATGGTTGGAGAGCATACTGACAGTTATTGCTAGAGGAATCTTGCAGAAATTGCCTGGATTAAGGATCTGCTACCTGTGAGAGTCTTTATGTTGGGTAGGTCCTATAAGGAATTTCATACTATTACTCCTATCACCAAATTTACAAACTAGTTATAAGAATAAAAGATCCATACAAAGATCACTGTAAAAGAAGGCAATATGTATTAATTGTTTGAAATGGGGAGATAGTATAAGAATGTACTTTAAGGGGGCGCCTGCATGGCTCAGTCATTGAGCGTCTGCCTTCGGCTCAGGTCATGATCCCAGGGTCCTGGGAACGAGCCCCACATCAGGCTCCCTACTCAGTGGGAAGCCTGCTTCTCCCACTCCCCCTGCTATGTTCCCTCTCTCGCTGTGTCTCTCTCTGTCAAATAAATAAATAAAATCTTTAAAAAAATTAAAAAAAAGAATGTACTTTAGGAATTACGTGGGAGAAAAATCCCTCCTGGACACAGGGGAGGCTAATATCTCCAACTGAATGTGAATTGGGTATCTGAAATTCCCCATGACCCAAAGTGGCACACTAACGACTATTCAAACTTGTTCTCCCCCTGCTACAATCATCTTGGACAAGCTGTATCAGGTCGAAACCCTCCCTGTTCCAAACTTTAAAACAGGGACACTATCTCAAAGGATTATGGTGAAATTCATTCAACACATATTTATGAAGCCTCTGCTCTTATGTTAGTCTCTGTCTAGGCACTGGGGATGCAATATTGAAAAAAACAGACAAAAATTCCTGCCTTCATGGAGTTTAATGGAGCATGCAATAATTTATGAATTGGAAAATGCGATGCAAAAGCTCATCTGCAGGCCTTCAGCAATACCTGTGTGGTCCTGGAATGACCCTGCCATGGGGGCTGTCCTATCTGGGTTGCTGGGAGAATCATGAGCCGTCTGCATACAGACAGATGCCTCCACTCCACACCAAGGGGCACATCTCCGTGTGGTCACTATGGTGAAAGCTGCCTGACAGCAAACTAACACCTGCAATTCAGATCATTAGCTCTGGTGACTTTTGATTTGAGCTTTGTATTTAAAGCCACTGCAGCTTGTCTTTATCTCTAGCTTTTCAATAAGTACATCATGTTCCTCCTAATTGACAGACAGAAGTCTCCAATTGTGCTGGCTTCTGCTGCTTTGGAAAGTAATGGCTTCTCTCAGATGTCTCTCCCATGCCAACCTTGATGCAAAGGAACCCTCCAAATTCAGTTACAACCCCCTCCCCAAATCCAAAAATCCCATCTGGCTGGTTTTGTGTATTGTAGTGAAAGACAAACAGGTGAAATTTCTGTTTATTTGCAGAGGTGTCATATCTTCTCACTTGGGGGTTAGGTTCTAAAATCCACACATAAAGTCAGCCAAAATCTCATGTGGACAAGAATACCCTTGAAAGTCCCTTCGGAAGGGCCTTGTTAGGGACTGATGTTGTCTCTCAGGGGTCAACACTGTGTATTTTTCTATCCTTTTTGCAGTTGAGCATTTGATGTTGACAGAAAAGATGTTGACAGAAATGAAGCATCTTCACCCTTCTGACAGCAGAATTTCATTCTTCGGACAGCAGAATCACAGTCAGGAAGCTCAGGCTGTGAGAAGCTATGAGAAACGAGACTCCCGGAGAGGACCCCAACTGTGGGCTGACTTCTCCCCTCCCCCCTCGAGGCTCTCCTGGCCTGGAGTGGGGTTCTGTGTTCATTGGGTGAAACAGGGAGCCTCTTCTCTCCACTGTTTAAATTTGCCCCTTCTCCTAAGGTCCTGTGGTTGAATTTGTATGAGCTGAGTGTGCACACAGCACAGCACTCACTGCTGTCCCCCTGCCTTTCCACTTGCTTGGAAGCTTCAGAGTTTTCTTGCTTGGCCTCCCAGGACACATTTCAGAACTGAGTCTAAATTCAGTTAATGGAATAAAGGTGGAGATGCCCAGGGAGTACAAATGACTGACTTTATGAAGGGTGGGTGGCAGTTTTCCTAAGAATAGAAAGCTGAATGTTCTGGGGGTGGAGGAGATGAAAGACATGGAGTGTGAGATTTGGGGAGAGAACTTGGGAGGATGGTTTTTAGGATACCCTGCTGTGTCTTGCAATGTGAACACGCCTTTGATGTCAGCAGGATGGGACACTTGTTCCCCTAACGTTCAGTCCCCTCCCTGAAGTGCCCTGCTGGAGGGAGCACTGTACCTCTCTGTCTTGTTGACATCCAGTGACTTTTCGGGGCAATGAACTATGAGCAGAAGGGCTGTGGTTCACCTCTGGGAGGAGCTGTGGGAGGCTGCCCGCACTTGGGCATCATCTTTCCTGATCCTACAGGGCCAGGTCCATCCTTTTGGGCTTTGGGGTGAAGGTGACATGCAGCAAAGCAAAATCAACGTAGGACAGGCATGCAGCTAGGGCCAACAGCACTGAACATTTGTTGTATGCACTGAGGTTCAAGGACTATTTGTTACTGCTGTGTAACTTGGCCTGAACATGTTAATGGGACGCCTGGGTGGCTCAGTTGGTTAAGCGACTGCCTTCGGCTCAGGTCATGATCCTGGAGTCCTGAGATCGAGTCCCACGTCGGGCTCCCTGCTGAGCAGAGAGTCTGCTTCTCCCTCGGACCCTCCCCCCTCTCATAATCTATCTCATTCTCTCTCTCAAATAAATAAATAAAATCTTAAAAAATAAATAAATACAATGTCTCTTAAAGAGATTTCAGGGAACATTAAATTTCTTCTCAGGTCTTTTTAAAAGCAGCCTGCTGTTTCTTTTGAATATGACTGGTTGTGAGGAGCACGAGTTAGCTCAGTTTTGTCAAGTTATTGTCAAATAAAAAACAACTTAGGAGAGACTTTGTTTGAAAGCATTATTGCAAAGTGGGGGAGGGGAACTCTTGCAATGGTGGGGCGTGCTCTGAACAGGTCAACAAGGGTCTCAAGGGCTAGGCAAAAGGGCTTTTCTTTTATAGGGAGAAGTAAACAAGGCTAGAAAGAACCAATCATAATGAAGTGGGATCAAAGGGTGGCTTGATTGGACAATAGATCAGAGAAGGTCTTCTCTAGACATCAGCCTTTTCTCCTGAAGGTCTGTCTGCTGGCTCGGGTTGAGGATGAGCCACGGTTCAGGGACTTGGGGGAAGGAGAGGATCTTAAATAAGTTTGACTAACAAGCCTTCTGTTCCGATTGATCATGGAGGGCAAATGTACAACTCATCACTTCTGAGGCAAAGATGGGAATCTGGAAAGTCTGCATCTGGCCCTGTCATAGATAAATGAGAGAGGCAACCATGAATCTTATCTAAATCATTTGGGGTGGGGGTTCTTTGAAGTAAGCATTCCTTAACACAAAGCGGGAGGGAGTTGTTTCTTGACTTTCCCATCTCCAGGATCACAGGCTTAAGTAAAGTTCCATGTTGTTTTTAAAATATTTCTAGGGTGGAAAAGAATTTTAGAGTTGAATTTAACCCTGTCATTTTACTAATGAAGAAACCGAGGCCCAAAAAGATTTTTTCCACCAAATTCATATAGTGGTTAAAAGCAAAGAGAAGAACATACTAGAGAGCTTCTTATACTCAGTACTATTCTTCTAAACTTTGTGAGTATAAATATGGGATTGCTGTGAGATGCAAAGGAGATAATTTTGAAGATTCTTTGGTAAATTGAAAGCAAGACATAAAATAAGCTTCCAGCATCTACAGTGGACATCTGTTCATCTCGGCACTCTGCCTCCCTTACCTCACTCTCCTGTTCTTCCAGGGCATTTACCTTCTAACGTATTTTATTTACTCATTGTGTGGGTTTATTGTCTGTCTCTCGGCACCAAAATACAAGCTCTATGACAGACGGGATTTTGGTTTCCCATTTTGTTTATTAATGCATTTTTATGGCTTAGAATCTTTCTTGGGGGTTAGGCATTCTGAAAATATTTATTGGATAATCAGTGATTATTCAATTATTTATTGAATAATTTTGAGATAAACGTGTTCTTCAACATCAGCTCCTTGGTAGATGTATTCAGTCATCTGGCAAATACTGATGGGAAGCCTTTTCAGAGTTGTACATGTTCTTTCAGGATCTGGAAATCAAGGGGTCCCTCTGAGGTTCCAGAGGGGAAGCTTGACAGCAGCTAGTAACTGTTGAACAAGGAAAGTCTCAGGAGTGACCCCACAATGCAGAGAATTAACGGGGGGGGGGGTGTCTCGCTTAGGCTGGGGTCAGGGGAGAACCCTCTGGTTGTCATATTTAAGCTGATGTTAAAAGACCAAGAAGGCAGCCAGTAAACCAGCAAGAAAAGCACTCCAGAGAGCAGCCTAAGAGAGTTAAGCTTTCCTGTGATGTACATTTCCATAGTACTTTGTTTATTTCTAAGTGCTTTTTTGTCATTATCACCAAGAGCTTCTGAGAGTTAGGTTTTTGTTATCACAGTGTCTTATTAGAAAGGGCTCTAAAGTATGCCTCCAGTCTAGGATTCTGTCCTTTGTGTTTATCTGGGTGGAGAACAGCTAACCTTTGGAATTTCTGTTTTAATTTGCATGAAAACCTAGGCTTGTAATGAATCACAATGAATGGCAGTGAATTGAGAAAGGCAGATCTGATATACATAAAGACATACATACATACATACATATATTTTCCCCCCAAATCTTCAGTATATGGTTAGAAAACATTATATATGATCTGTTCTTACTGTGGGGTTGGAGAGGGGTAGATCGGTCAGATCTCATAGATTCAAAATATATCTAGCTTAAAGATGATAAAGGGAGAATCAAAATTGATTTTTATGAAAATATCAGGAAAAAGGTTGAATCAGTTGACACATAAGTGAGACAGTTACTAAAAAAGTATTTAAAAGAAACTGCGGGATAATAAGAATGATCATTTTAAAAGCCTTTTTTTTAAAAAAAATATTTTATTTATTTGAGAGAGAGAGAGAGCATAGGCAGGGGTGAGGGGCAGATTGAGAGGGAGAAGCTGACTCCCCACTGAGCAAGGAGCCAGACATGAGACTTGATCCTGGGACCCTGAGATCATGACCTGAGTCCAAGGCAGACACTTAACCAACTGAGCCATCCAGGGGCTCTTTAAAAGCCTTTATGATTAATGTCAAGTGCCGATGTGAAATGAACAAACCTTTTTGAAATTTTAAAGAAAAAAGAAAAGAACTTTATTTAAGTCCAGGTTAGGACAGCTGCCCGAGATACACAATCTTTATTCATAAAGAAGAGAATGCTCTGGGGAAGGAATATTTAGTGCAGGGTTATGTATATTTTAGTTTTTACATAAAGTTACAAATCATTATGATGAAAGACATTCCAGAAAGTTACAGACATTATCTTATGCTTTAGTATGTGCAATGCTGCATGGCTCCAATCTTATGGGAATTTAGGGAGGTTTTATTCTTATCTTTGTATTTGAAATGTTTCTTTCTTTGCTAATAAAGTGGAGGTACAGGGTGTGCTTGGGGCAGAAATAGAACCCATGCTTTGAAGTTTGGTCAAGTCATTCTGACCTTGGTAAAATGTGTAAACTATAGCTTCCCTGGGACCCCAGGAATAGAACATTAAAGTTGAACATTTATTTTATCACAAGCTAGAAAAGAGTAACACCTTTTACAAGGCTATACTTTAGTGTCTGCCTGCATATTTGTCACATATAAAACTGGACATTTTATGAAACATTTATAAACATTAAAATATTTTAATTGATAAAGTGAAACATGATTCCTGTAGAGTCCCCCGAGTAGCTGCTGACAGGTCTGTACAATGATTTCTAAGTTATGTTTGCAGTGATGAATCTGAATCACTGTCAGAAAAATTCCTTTATCCATTCATCAGGTATTTTGTGAAGGCCTACTATGTGCCTGCCAGGGTCTGCGAGGGGCTGGGGATACAGAAATGAAAGTTATCATCCCCACCCTTGGTTAGCTCAGCAAATAGCACAAAACTTGTTAAGTGCTATGTGATCATCAAAAAATCATCTGGAGTTTTATTTGTTGACACACTTTTCAAAGTGATATGTAAATACATGGCCTATGAAAATGTCAAAACAATTCTGCAAGTTAAAGATTACACTCCACTCCTGTTTGATGAAAGCCCATTCTCCTATAGAGGGAGGGGGTGCCCCAGAGCAGCAGAGACCTGGCCTTTCATGCTGGTCCTGGGCTTACCCAGAGAGAAAGTGGACTGATGCAATGTAGAGAGAGTTCTAATTATGCTAGTAAAAACAGAAAAGATTTGGAGAGTTAATAAAAAATAAATTAATAAAAAATTTAAAAATTACATAAGCCTTTTCATGTTTTTTTTTTGTTTTTGTTTTTTTAATCAGGAAAGAAGTGTCTGTGGTTTCAGAGGATACCCAATCCTTATCTCTCTCTCTCTTCCTCTCTTTCCCCATGTTTTCGCATAGTTCAAGCCTTTGTGGAGTTTAATGACATTTATTGTATAATTTTAATTTCACTGTAAAATGAATTTTCTACATTTTAAAAGAATCAAAACACCACGAGCCTTGGGAATTTGCAGTCTCCTGTTTCCTGCTGCCTGCTTTCAGTGAACACCTGCTAGCGTTGAAAACCTTGAATAAATAGTCAGTCTTTTGAGATGAGATCGCTTGTGTGCCTGTGATTTGCCCATGGACTCTGTCAAACAGTGCTATTTTCATAATGACATTTTCTAGCCCAAATGAAGCACATATTGAGTTGACTCCTTTCTTTTTTTTTTGACATCAGACTAGAATGTAATGCATACCTATACAGCTTTAAACAAACTCAAATAAAAATCGAAACTTCCCAAACAGATGTGTCAGGATTGACTATTTCTTGTACAAAGATTCATCTGAAAGTTTGCATTTGTTTACTCCTTACAGTCTGTGCTCTGTATTGCTCCTTGAAGTGATCTTTCAAAACCCAGATTCACCTCTGATGCTTATTAGACAATAAGCAAGACTCCCCTTTACTCATTAACCAAATACCTCAACTTGATAAGAAACCTCTTTCCAATAGAGCTCTGCTTGGCTCTTCAGTAGAATTCTGGTGGGGTACCATGGGATGTCCACACTGGGCTGATCCCTGGTGTGCACACATACGTGCCCACCCCATGGGTGTCGCCTCTCATCATGGGCCAACATTCCTCACAGTCTGCAGGTTCCTGGGGGTCCCATCCCTGAGCCAAGGCGTGATGTTTTTTTTCTTGGCTCAGTTAGGGCTGGGCCTGAGAGACTTGTGAGGATGTCAGCTCTCCAGCCTGGTGAGGTTTGGCATCTCTCACCTCCTCTGAGATGGCTTGGGCCGGAACCTTGACACTCAGTCTGAGGTCCCAGGGCTAGCAATTTTGGCCTCACATGGGGGCCTGTTAGTGGTGCCATGTGCTGGGGCCCCACCTGAGCTTACTAATCTGAAACTCGGGGGTAGACCCAAAGATCTGTGTTTTAACTTCCTGGTGGGAGGAGAGTAGGGAGGTGGGGAACTGACAATAAAATAAAATAAAATAAAATAAAATAAAATAAAATAAAATAAAATAAAATAAAATAAAATAAAATAAAAAACCAAACAAACACAAAGCCCAGATAAAATAGGTTTAAAGTAATGCCAGTTCTCTGCCTAAGATAATCCAGCATGAGAAAAATAGAGCAGGAGGGGGCAATGTGAGGGCAGGATGACCAGGCCTCTCTGAGGAGGGAATATTTGATGAAATCTGAAGACAGAGCTGGCCTGTGTTAGCCAGGAGGAGTCATCTCACCTGGGAGATATTGCCAGAGGTCACTGGGCCTGCTGCAAGGTTTCTGACTTAGTAAGTCTGGGGTAGGGCCCTGACACAGCATGCTGTGTTGCCAAGCTCCCAGCAGGTGCTGTTGCTGCTGGTTGGGGACCTATTTTGAAAACCTTTGGTCTAGGGCACCTGGGTGGCTCAGTCGGTTAAGCCACTGCCTTCGGCTCAGGTCATGATCCTGGAGTCCCGGGATCGAGTCCCGCATCAGACTCCCTGTTCGGCAGGGAGTTTGCTTCTCCCTCTGACCCTCCCCCCTCTCATGCTCTCTTTCTCTCTCTCAAATAAATAAATAAAAATCTTAAAAAAAAAAAAGAAGAAAACCTTTGGTCTAGAGAGAACATTCCAGAAAGAGGGCACTGCATTTGTTAAGATTGTGGGCTTTGGCCAGGGCAAAAATGAACTATTGGGACTTCATCAAGATACAAAGCTTTTGCACAGCAAAGGAAACAGTCAACAAAACCAAAAGACAACCGACAGAATAGGAAAAGATATTTACAAATGACATATCAGATAAAGGACTAGTATCCAAAATCTATAAAGAACTTATCAAACTCAACACCCAAAAAACAAATAATCCAATCAAGAAGTGGGCAGAAGACATGAACAGACATTTCTACAAAAAAGACATCCAAATGGCCAACAGACACATGAAAAAGTGCTCAATATCCCTCAGCATCAGGGAAATGAAAATCAAAACCTCAATGAGACACCATCTCACATCAGTCAGAATGGCTAAAAGTAACAAGTCAGGAAATGACAGATGTTGGCGAGGATGTGGAGAAAGGGGAACCCTCCTACACTGTTGGTGGGAATGCAAGCTGGTGCAACCACTCTGGAAAACAGTATGGAGGTTCCTCAAAAAGTTGAAAATAGAGCTACCCTAGGACCCAGCAATTGCACTACTGTGTATTTACCCCAAAGATACAAATGTAGTGATCCTAAGGGGCATGTGCACCCCAATATTTATAGCAGCAATGTCCACAATAGTCAAACTATGGAAAAAGCCTGGATGTCCATCGACAGATGAATGGATAAAGAAGATGTGGTATATACACAATGGAATATTATGTAGCCATCAAAAAATGAAATCTTGCCATTTACAATGATGTGGATGGAACTAGAGGGTATTATGCTAAGTGAAATGTCAATCAGAGAAAGACAAGTATTGTATGATCTCACTGATATGAGGAATTTGAGAAACAATGCAAAGGATCATAGGGGAAGGGGGGGGAAATGAAACAAGACAAAATCAGGGAAGGAGACAAACCATAAGAGACTCTTAATCTCAGGAAACAAACTGAGGATTGCTGGAGTGGAGGGGGGTGGGAGGGATGGAGTGGCTAGGTGATGGACATTGGGGAGGGTATGTGCTATGGTGAGGGCTGTGAATTATGTAAGACTGATGAATCACAGACCTGTACCCTTGAAACAAATAATACATTATATGTTAAGAAGAAAAAAAATGGTTTAAAAAAAAAAAAAGACTGTGGGCCTTGGGGTGTGAAACCGGCCTCAGGGATTTAATTCTGTGGGCAAAGGAAAGTTATTGGTGAGCTGTGGCAGGGGAAGGACATGGTCTGATTTGCATGGGACCCAAAGATCCCTTGGGTGTTTTTTGGCAGAATGAATTTGGGGACAGCAGAGATTCCTTAAGACAAGGCAGTGGCCTGGGCCAGGGTGACCGCAGGGGAAGCTTAAGAGACAGGGGTGGGTGTGGGCTGCAGCATGGGGGTGCAGCTGATGGGCAGGGTGCGGTGGTGAGGAAGGGAGGGGCCCAGTGTGATGCCCAGCTCAGTAGTTGCCACGGTGAGAGTGACGTACTAGTTATGCACCCGGAAGACTGGGGTAGGAGCAGTTTGCTGGTGGGGAGGAGGACTGAGTGTTCTTTTTAAGCTATGTCATCATGGTTTACCATGAGGCCGAGAAGTCTCAGTGGGGATGTCAACTTGGCAGTGGGTATGTGAGTCTGAAACTCAGGGAAGTAGTCGGGGTGGAGGACAGAATTTTGGGGAGCCATTGATGGAAAGATGCTATTTGACTAAAATCACCAAACTGGCTTGGGTATCTGAGGGATTAGTACTCCTGGCGGGGGTGTGTGTCTCAATTCCCCAATTCCTAGTCTCCTCCCAATACTCTCCTGAGCTCTGTCTGGCTCTGGCTGCTTCCTCCAGAGGGTGGAACTGGCCTGCCCCCTTCCCCTTAGCATTGCTGGCACCCTGCTAGGAAAAAAGAAATCCCCAAAACCAGCTCCCTTCTCTATCTGCCACCGTGCTGGCCTCCAACACCAGGAATCTCTCCCTGCATCCCCATCTTTGCTTAACCCCCTATACCTGCCTAAACATGGTTTTGGCTTTGTGAGTCTGAACGCTTGGCTCTTTGGCCTCTGAGCCCTTGCCTAGTCTTGTCTGGGAGCTCCACTGAGCTTTGGGCCCCACGCAGCCCTTCGTCTTAGCACCACTGTGGCAACTCCGTGTCCTCCCTATTCCCAGCACGTGGAGCTGTCTTATCACCCAGTTACTGCTTCCACCCTTTTCTAAAGTAGTTCAAATCATCAAGATTTGTAAGAGAATGAGTCCTTTTCATTTAAAATTAACACACTCTCCAAACCTCAGTTTTAGATCAGTTCTTCCAACTTGGTTTTCTTTTTCCTTTTCCTTTTCTCCAATGGAGGTGTTGGCAGGTCTTTTGAGAACTGTTCTGTGATTGTGCTCATTTCTTTGGCCTGACTGTGATATCCCTTAGGATCTATTTAGCTATTAGGGTCGCGCTAAGATTGATGAGCAGCGAGTTCCCCTCACTGACTTTCTCTGGCAAACCAGACTCTTAGAATTAAATGACTATACACACTGTGCTGAAATACTCATTTGTAAGATCTGTGTTCCTGTCTTCCCCAAGAAGCACCTTTGATTTGATTTCACATTCTAGTTCTTCTTCCTATAAATAAGCTCTGTTCAATTCATCATAATCTGCTATGGACAGTTCCAAATTTGAATGATGTCAACTGGGTGAGTCATGCTTAATGGAATGCCCAGTTGGTCAATACACTGGTTCTGCATAATCTAAATTAAACTTGAGGTCAAGTCTCACAGAGCACATTCAGCAGGTGATGAAAATTGTAAAGACCAAGCTGTTTTTGGTTGATTGTACATAATAAACCAGGCTATCCCAGTTCACAGGCTGATCCTGGAGAATTTCAGTGTCCCGGAAGCCGTAAAATTTTCTCAGGTGCTGAGAAACACTAAGGAATATTAAACTGCTAAATAGTATCTTAGCAGACTGAAAAAAGCAGATACTGTTTTTAAAGAGCCTCAGTAATGCTCTGGAAGTACCTGGTACATTAGGAGAAGTTTATTTATTTTATGTGAATCAGAGGAAAGAGGATACTAAATTTGGCAGGGACAGTGGCACCTTGAATATTTTTAGGCTACTTATGGTAAAATTTGTACCTGCCTTGCATAGGAATGATAGGGTGTTATTGTGTTGGCATTTTAATGGAAACATAAGTTAAGTTTGCTGAGACACTGATAGTACATTTCTTGCTCCAGACTCCTTTCCAAGATAGTACTTTCCTCCTCCTTCAGAGCCCAGAAACAAATAATTGATTCCCCCCCTCACTTTAGCTCAAATTTGGTGAGCAATTGTTCTGCAGTGGACACTATTATAGGCCTTGGGGGTACCAGTGTGGATAATGTAGTGCCCCGGGTCAACAAGAAGTAAAGAATTTGGTGGTGGAGACATATGTGTAATTAATGTCTAGTACAATGATTAGTATAGGGGCACCTTGCATGGACATGAAATCTGGGGGGCTCCAAGACAGTAATAATTCCTTGAAGCCAAAACTTTGGAAAGGGCAGACCAAGAGTGAGCCCAGAGACATAAGTAGATGGGTTGCAATGAAACTTTGGAAAGGGCAGACCAAGAGTAAGCCCAGAGACATAAGTGGATGGGTTGAGATGAGAATGAGATGAGAAATTCCTTCCACATCAAGCTTGGATTTGGATTTTATCTTCCAAAGCAATGGCTAGCCATTGAAAAATTTCAAGCAGAGGGGTAAAAGTCATCAAATTTTGCATTTGAAAAATCCTTCTGGAAGTAGTATGGAAGATGGATTAGGAGGAACTGGGGTGGCAAGACCAGTAGGGAAAGGCCTGACAGACCAGGGGAGAGAGAGTGAGGCTCTGGAGTAAGGCAGTGGTGGGTAGGTACAGAACAGAGGTTGAGTCAAGAGGTACAAGCAAGGAGAGAGCAGTAGATGCCTGGAGGGAAGAGCTATGGTGGGAAGTATGGGTTTGTGTGAGGAGTGCCCCAGGAACATCTTGCCACTGGAAACATGAGTTTGGACTTGAGAAGAGGTTGGGGATGGAGATAAGTCTGAGGAATTCGCTATGTGGAGTTGGCACTTAATCTATGGATGTGGATAGGCTCTCCCTGGAAGAGAGCTGAGAGTAGGGAAGAGGAGGGGTCATTAACCTGGGGATAATGAGGGACTGACAGACAATGCTGATGGCAGCAGAAACAGGAGGAGAATAGACATATTGTCTTAAGTGAGATTCTGTAGTCATCTTCCTCTACCTTATCTTATTTGTTTCTTGCAATTTCCCTGTCAAGCAGGAATGTCCTCAGTTGATGGAGAGTAAACAGGATCAGAGGGTGAGGTGGATGGTCTCTGGGATGAGTGCCATGAACACCTTGGAAGCTGATGCTGCTCTTCACGGGAAGGGTGGGATCTGGTTCTTCTTTCTTGAGTGGGGCTCATCTGTGGCACTTGATTATCAGAACTTGGGGGGGCGGGGTTGGGAGTTTCAGGAGACCAGGTCGTAAGAGGCCATGCAACATCTGCCCGAGTCTCCAGGAACGTTCCCTCTCAGAATGGAGCCCACACCAAGTGGAGAAATCACGTGGAGATCCACACAGGGATGTTCCAGTGAGCTCTTGGGCTAGAGCCCATGTCACTGCCAGCCATGGGCATGGCCTCTGAGTCCATGTTCTTGCTTCTGTTCTGAGCTGCTTCATCCATGCTGCAGGGGTGCAAAGGCTGTAAGCAGGTGCACATTCCTACAAAAATTGTGATTATGCACAGAGCATATTTGTCATGCACAAATATTTTCCTAAATATTCAGAATAAAATTTATCCCATAGATAGACTCTAAAAGAGTAAAAAAAAAAATTCATTAGGATTTACTTTTTTCCCCCCCTCAGTGGTGAGTTAGGAAACAAAAGAGCCCTTAAGAACCCTATGACATTCCAAATTGTTTATGAGTAGTAAATTAGTCAGCTCAGGCTGCTGTAAAATAGTGCACAGATTAGGGGCTTAGACAACAGACATTTATTGTCTCACAGTTCTGGAGGCCTGAAGTCTGAGATCAAAGTGTCAGCAGGGTTGGTTCCTTCTAAGATTGTGAGGGAAAATCTGTTCCCTGCCTCTTGCCCAGTTTCTAGTGGTTTCTGGCCATCCTTGATGTTCCTTGTCTTGTAGATGCACCGCTCCCATCTCTGCCTTCATGTTCACATGGTATCCTCCCTATGTGTGTGTCTGGGTTCAAATTTTTCCTTTTTATAAGGACACCAGTGATTGGATTAGGGCTGATCTTGATGACCTCATCTTAGCTAATTATACCTTCAACAGCCCTATTTCCAAATAAAGTCGCACTCTGGTGTGCTGGGGGGTGGTTAGGAGGACTTCAGCATATGCATTTTGGGGAGACACAATGCAGCCCATAACAAATAGCACTGATTAAGTGTGCCTTGTGGAAAGTCTTTCCCTGGATATTACCCAGAACCACAGATGCCACTGTCTTTAATGTGCTGGAACTGGGGCCATAGAAGAGGTTGCGGTAGCTAAAAAGAGTCCCAGGTTATCTGGGGAGACAGAAATACACAGAATCATAGCAAATGTAGCAACTAGTATAAGAGACAGGAATTAAGTACCCTGCATAAAGAAGGGAGTACTATCCTCTGCTTGGGGCAGTTAGGGAAAACCTCCAGGAGGGAGAATTCATCTGATGAACGGAGTACATTTCAAAATGAGGAAATCACCTGTGCAAGAGTCAGGAGCAACAGGGCCTGTGGGTGGAGAGCGAGACCTGCTGTGGAGCCCAAGGGAGGCACTAGAGCCTGGAGGGCTGTGTGGCCATGTCTTATCCAGAGACAGGGGTTTGGATTTGAATATCAGAGAAGGCATATCTAGTATTTGTGTGCATTTTTTTCTTTTACTTTTTAATATTATATTTTGTTGTTGCTGTTAAAAAACTGTCACCTATATATATCTGCATTTTATCCTTAAGAACACCTAGATTTGATTTCCCTTGAGTACATGGGGCTGATTTTTTTTTTTAAAGATTTTATTTATTTATTCATGAAAGACAGAGAGAGAGAGAGAGGCAGAGGGAGAAGCAGGCTCCCAAGGAGCAGGGAGCCCGACGTGGGACTCGATCCCAGGACTCTGGGATCATGACCTGAGCCGAAGGCAGACGCTTAACCATCTGAGCCACCCAGGCGCCCCATGGGGCTGATTTTTACTTCCACTATGAAGTTGGAAACTGGGGCCTGAGGACCAGGCCTCTAAGTGGGGCTGGCTTAGAGGTGTCAGGGTGGCCCTCCCATTAGATGCGCATTGCTCTGCACCTCACCCTCCTTCCTTCTTGTGGGTGCCTGAAGAATGGAGGAGGTGGCCACCGCCGCCTGCAACTCACTTTCACCAGCAGCGCTGATGGTTCCGCTGAAGAACACTGTGCACATGCACCCTGCTCGGCATTCCAACAGCATCTCCTGACTTAATACTCACAGCACTCTCTGGAGTGAGGCATTGGGACTTGCTCCGATTGACTGTTGAGAAACAGAGGCTCAGAAAGAGAAATCAGAGAAAGACCTTGAAGGGCTTTAGGGCCTGGAGGAACCCCTGAGAATATTTCCCAGGGTGGAAGCTGAGGCCCAACAGGGTACAGAGACTTGTCAAAGTCACAGGGGCCCAGCGACCTGAGCAGGCAGGCAAATGAAGCTCAGACCCAAGCCACTCTTCCACCATCCTGGGCTGCTTCTAGTTTCAGCTTTCAAGCTTCATGTCATCTTCTGTGACTTTACCATAATGATATCCAGAAATAGACAGCATTTTTCACTCTTGACATTTGTCTTGTTTTCTTTAAAAAATGTCAGGGCATCTAATAGTTTAAAGTGTCCTGCCTAATAAATATGCAAAGTGAAGAATCCGCTTGGGGTAATGATGCGTCAGATTTTAGAGTTGGAAGGGCCCTTCAAGACCTGTGACCCAACCTTCTGCTCTAGGAAGGCAGTTCCCAAGTGTTAACCTATCAAGACTGGCCATGTGCAAAGCTATTGCCACACCTTGCAAAGCACATATAGCTTTTGTTCCCGTTCACCCACAAGAAAGTAAGCTTTAGAGATGCTGGCAGTTTGCTCAAGGTCACATAGGTGTGTGGCCATGTAACAGTCCCACCCTGATAATCCCTCTTCCTGGGCATTTTACTTTACTTGCCCAGGGTCACTGCACCCACCTGCTTCAAGTCCATCCATATCAGTTACTCCTGTGCTACTGTCTCATACCACCTGCACAAGACTTCTGTTACACTCCCCACAGCTTGCAACTCCAAGTACATTTCTGCAACTCCTTGTAAATGCTGCCTCCTATTTACTCGGAAGAAGCTGAGCATGTTTTGTTCACCCCTGTGATCTCCTGGCAGAGCAGAGCCCCTGACATGCAGTGGGGCTGTTTGCAGAATGAGTGAATCCAGAGCTCCCCTCTGAGCACTCCATTTTACTGCTTCCCAGCACTGTGGTGGGTGAAAAAGCACAACAACTTGAGCTTCTGTGTGGCTGTGAGGACCTGATTCCATTCCCGTCCCACTGTGGGCTGTCCTTGCTTCCTTTTTCCCTCTTCCCATGCATGTTGCTGCTTATGTCAACAATGAAGTATGTTAGAATGCTGTGCGCTGATCATTTAACCTGAAGATTTGAAGATTTTTTCAGATTCAAGTATAAAAATCATGAGTTGTTCTCCTCTCCTCTCCTCTCTTCTCCTCTCCTCTCCTCTCTTCTCTTTTCTCTTTCTTCTCTTCTCTTCTCTTCTCTTCTCTTCTCTTCTCTTCTATTCCTTTTCTTCTTCAACAACAACCCTGGCCCGGTGGTCCAGACCCTGTGATATTTGCCTTCAGTTGACACCAAAGGCAAAGTAGATCCAGACTCAGGATTTTCTGCTACTAACTTCAGAGTCTTCAGGTTTCCATGGAAACAGATGCTGGCTTGACAAAAAAACATGGTACACTATTTTTTTTTTTTAATGGGAAAGATTGTTGAGCCCCGACCTTGACAATTTGATTGGCAAAGACATAAGAGCCTGTTGGACGTCAAGTGAAGGACTGCCCTCATTCTTTGGTGGGGGCTTCCTTGGCAGTTCCAACCTGCTACCAGAATTACATGTTCCCACCCTTGTTTCCAAAAGGTAATGATAAACAAATACGTACGAACTATTCAGTGGACTCTTTTGGCAAATTTTGCTTTCTCCTTGCTGATTGTTGGTTCATTTTTTTAAATGGTTAGTCCTTCCTTCCTTCCTTCCTTCCTTCCTTCCTTCCTTCCTTCCTTCCTTCCTTCCTTCCTTCCTTCGTTCCCTTCCCTCCCCTCTCTTTTCTTTCCCTCTCCTATCCATAGACTCCAAGACTCAAAGGTTTGGAAGCTCTCTAAATGTCTCTGTCTTTCCTCTCTTACCCATTATCTACCGTCCAACACTTCTTCCTCCTCTCCAGCACCTCTGCCAGGTGTCTCTTCTTCTCCCAGGGGACTCAGATTCCCAGATTGCTGGAGAAAGGAGGTACTGTGTGATTATTGCCACAGAATGGTGATGTGTCAGAAAAATGGCCAAGGATAGGTAGAAGATGTAGATGTTCTTAAATGGTGAAGGAAACCTAGGGAAATGGCTGGATAAATCAGAAAGTAGCACAGAATGCTCCAGATGGAGGCATGACTCCCAGGTCCTTGGAGCTCCCCGGTGGGCAACCAAGGAGTTGTCCAGATGCACGCAGTGTTCCATCAGATTCTCTATCACAGTGGAGGTCTCTGGGAGGCCCATACCTCTTGGCTCATATTTCCTCTCATTGTAGTGGAGACTCTAACAAATGCTTGTTCACTCAGGGGACAAATAACAAGCACAAAATCAAGAGTCCATTCCTGCAGCAGCACTGCTGCATAAAATAATAGGTATTATTTTATCCATCCAATTATAACATCTTAACTTACCCTATGAGGAAACTGGCTCAGAGAGGTGGCTGGCTTGCCCAAGTTCATAGTCAACAGCAGAGCAGTTCAGCTCTTCAGACTCTCTTCTAGGCCTTCCTGTGCTATAATCTCAGGGTTCTCCCCTCTGTCTGGGCTGCTCCACTCCTGCCCATTGGGTCAAAACCACTCTGCAAGTGTAGCCTCCAAACACAAGGCAGAAGAGCTGAGGAGCTTTCTGAATCCCAGGGTAGCTCTGTGCCCTGTGCTGATACTTTACCAAAAGCTGCCTTATGATCTGCCTTACACACTGAGTTCATAGATCACTATTGTTTTGGTGAAAGGACTATTGCTGGCTCTTAATATTAAACTGAGTTCTTACCAAGAACAGTCTGGAATTGGAAATCAAGTACAGATTCCTGATTCTTCCTAAATTCTCTCAATTTGTTGTTCCTGCTGAGGTGCACTTGCACTCAAATGCCAGCATGATATAATTGATGGAGTAAAATCACATTAAAAACATGAGTTAAGGGAAAGAATATTAGGGGCTGTGCAAATTGGGTTATATTGAAAATTTCCTTGCTTCTTACACTTATAGAATCTAAAATAGAGTGCCTTTTATCATAAATAAATGATTTACATATAGATGATGAACTAAGAGCTGTAAATCAGAGCAAAAGTAGAAAGTAAAATATTCTGCATATGTCAGGGGTAAGTTCAAGACTATAAAGAAAGGAAGTGACGGACATTTGTAAGTGTTTCCTGGTCTTGAACTTTAGCTATATGACATTGTCTCAGTCAATTCCTATTTTTTAAATTTTGGCATTCTTATCTAAGACAAAGAGCTAAGTCTATGCTGAATGATACCAAAGACCTTCCTCGCTCCAACATTCTGTTTTGTTATGGGACAATACATATAAATGGGGTGACAATTGGCTGGGGATGGGGGACTAGCACTTTGAAATTGGTAAGTACCTTATTGAACTGTCTAGAGTCTTGCTGTCACTATTTTACTTCAGAAAGCACATTTGTTTTTTATTGGAATGAAAAACAACTTTTGAGAGGAAGAGCAAGATGGCAGAGGAGTAGGAGACCTAAATTTCGTATGGTCACAGGAATTCAGCTGGATAGGGATCAAAACTATTCTGAACACCTACGAACTCAACAGGAGATCAAAGAAAAGAAAAGCAGCAACTCTCTGAACAGAAAAGCGACCACTTTCTGGAAGGTAGGATGTGCAGAGAAGTGAATCCGAGGCGATATTCGGGAAGATAGATGGCGGGGGAGGGGGCCGCTTCTGGCAAGTGATAGAGTAGTGGAGCACAAAATCAGAACATTTAGAAGTCGGCTCCGCTGAGGGATGTTGCTCCAGTGGCTAAGCGGTGGATGGAACACTTGCTGGGACAGTGTGGTCTCAGGACCCTCGGGGTCACAGAAAGACCGGGGGTGCCTGAGTGCAGCAGAGCTCCCAGGTATCAGAGCAGGGAAACTGGCTGCAGAGATGGAGCAGAGGAATGGGTCTCAGCTTGGGGTGGCCATAAACCATGATCCAGGGCACAGTCGGGCCACTGCTCTTCCAGCAGGGAGCCAACAAGTGGCAGATCCGGGGAGACCCCCCCCTTCCTCCCCAGGGAGGAGTTGCATGGGAGACCACTGCAGGGATCTGTTGGGTTTGGAGACTCCATATGGGGTCTTGCGCCAGAGATAGAAACGCTTGGTCACAGGCCAGGTGAGGCACGTGGTGCAGTCAGAGACCCGGGAGATGGGAGTGATTGACTGCTTTTCTCTGGGGGCTCACTGAGGAGTGGGGCCCTGAGTTCTCAGATCCTCCAGGGCAGAGATTGGGAGGCCACCATTTGCACTGTCGTCCTCTGAAGCTGTATGGAAAACTTGCAGGGAACAAAAGCTTCCGAGAGCAAGCCCAAGCAGATTACTTAGCCCGGACCTGGCAAGGGCGTTGCAACTCTGCCTCCAGCAAAGACATCTGAGAAGCACTGCGACAGGCCCCTCCCCCAGAAGATCAGCAAGAACAGCCAGCCAAGACCAAGTTTACTGATCAATGAGAACGGCAGAACTCCAGCGCTAGGGGAATACTGCACATAGAATTCATGGTTTTTTTCCCCATGATTCTTTAGTCTTTCAAAGTTAATTTTTTAAATTTTCTTTTTCATCTTTTTTTTTGAATTTGTCTTTTTCCCTTTTTCAACCAACATCTTATCAATCCCTTTTAAAAAAATCTTTTTTATTTTTCATTTTTACAGTCATATTCTACCCCTTCATAGCAGTTAACCTTATTTTTGGTATATATATATATATATATGTATATATATATATATAAGTTGTTCTCTCTTTAAAATTTCAGGATACAGCAGTTTCTTCTAACAGACGAAAATATACCCTAAATCTCTAGTGTATGGCTTTGTTCTAATCTCTTGCCTGATCACATTCTCTCCTTTTTTTTTTCTTTTTAAATCCTTTTCTTTCTTTTTTCAACCAACTTCTTACCTTGTCCATTCCTTTTATAAAATCTTTTGTAATTTTCATCTTTACAGTCATATTCCATCCCTTCATCATATTTACCCTTATTTTTGTACATATGTAAGTTTTCCTTTCTTTAAAATTTTGGGAGGCAGTTTCTTCTAACAGACCAAAATATACCCAGAGTCTAGTGTGTGGCACTGATCTATTCACCAGCCTAATCATATTTGATCATATTCTTTTCTTTTTATCTTTTGCTTTTGCTTCTTTTTCTTTTTTCTTTCTTTTTCCCTGGCTTCAGGTCTCTTCTGATTTGTTTAGTGTATATTTTTCTGAGGTCATTGTTACCCTGTTAGCATTTTGTTCTCTCATTCATCTATTCTCCTCTGGCCAAAATGACAAGACAAAAACACTCACCTCAAAAAAAAGAATAAGAGGCAATACCGACTGCCAGGGACCTAATCAATATGGACTTTAATAAGATGTTGGGACTAGAGTTCAGAATGACGATTTTAAAGATACTAGCTGGGCTTGAAAAAAGCATGGAAGATATTAAAGAAACCTTTTCTGCAGAAATAAAAGAACTAAAATCTAACCAAGTCGAAATGAAAAAGGCTATTAATAAGGTGGAATCAAAAATGGAGGCTCTAACTACTAGGATAAATGAGGCAGAAGAGAGAATTAGTGATATAGAAGACCAAATGATGGAAAATAAAGAGGCTGAGAAAAAGACAGATAAACAACCACTGGATCACGAGGGCAGAATTTGAGAGGTAAGTGATACCATAAGATGAAACAACATTAGAATAATTGAGATCCCAGAAGAAGAAGAAAGACAGAGAGGGGCAGAAGGTATATTGGAGCAAATTATAGCAGAGAACTTTCTTAATGTGGGGAAGGAAACAGGCATCAAAATCCAGGAGGTACAGAGAACCCCCCTCAAAATAAATAAAAATAGGTCGACATCCCGACATCTAATGGTAAAACTTACCAGTCTCAGAGACAAAGAGAAAATCCTGAAAGAAGCTCGGGAGAAGAGATCTGTAACCTACAATGGTAGAAACATTAGATTGGCAACAGACCTATCCACAGAGACCTGGCAGGCCAGAAAGGACTGGCATGATATCTTCAGAGCACTAAATGAGAAAAATATGGGGTCAAGAATACAATATCCAGCTAGGCTGTCATTGAAAATAGAAGGAGAGATAAAAAGCTTCCAGGAAAACAAAAACTTCCTGCAAGTTTTTACAGGATATGCAAACATGAAACCAGCCCTCCAAGAAATTTTGAAAGGGGTCCTTTAAGCAAAGAGAGAGCCTAAAAGCAACATAGACCAGAAAGGAACACAGACAAAATACAGTAACAGTCACCTCACAGGCAATACAATGGCACTAAATTCATATCTTTCAATAGTTACCCTGAGTGTAAATGGGCTAAATACCCCAATCAAAAGACACAGGGTATCAGATTGGATAAAACATAAGACCCATCGATATCCTGTCTGCAAGAGACTCATTTTAGACCCAAACAGACCCCCAGAATGAAAGTGAGGGGGTGGAAAACAATTTACCATGCTAACGGGCACCAAAAGAAAGCTGGGGTGACAAGCCTTATTTCAGAAAAATTAGATTTTAAACCAAAGACTATAATAAGAGATGAGGAAGGACACTATATCCTACTTAAAGGGTCTATCCAACAAGAAGATCTAACAATTTTGAAGATCTAATAATTGTAAATATCTGTGCCCCTAACATGGAAGCAGCCAATTATATAAGGCAATTAATAAAAAAAGCAAAGAAGCACAACAACAATAAAATAATAGTGGGGGACTTTAAAACCCCTCAATGAAATGGACAGATCATTTAAGCAAAAGATCAAAAAGGAAATAAAGGCTTTAAATGACACACTGGACCAAATGGACTTCACAGATATATTAAGAACATTTCATCCCAAAGCAACAGAATACATTCTTCTCTAGTGCCCACGGAACATTCTCCAGAGTTGATCACATCCTAGGTCACAAATCAGGTCTCAAGTGGTACCAAAAGATTGAGATCATTCCCTGCATATTTTTGGACCAAAATGCTTTGCAAGTAGAACTCAATCACAAGAGGAAAGTTGGAAAGAACTCAAATACATGGAAGCTAAAGAGCATCCTACTAAAGAATGAATGGGCCAACCAGGAAATTGAATAAGAATTTTTTAAAAATGCGTGGAAACAAATGAAAATGAAACTGTTCAAAATCTTTGGGATGCCAAAGTCTATCCTAAGACGAGAGTATATAGCAATACAAAGCATTCTCAAGAAACAAGAAAGGTCTCAAATACACAACCTAACCCTACACTTACAGGAGCTGGAAAAAGAACAGCAAATAAAGCCTAAACCCAGCAGGAGAAGAGAAATAATAAAGATCACAGCAGAAATCAATGAAATAGAAACCAAAAGAACAGTAGAACAGATTAACGAAACTAGGAGCTTGTTCTTTGAAAGAATTAACAAGATTGATAAACCTCTGGCCAGACTTATCCAAAAGAAAAGAGAAAGGACCCAAATAAATAAAATCATGAATGAAAGAGGAGAGATCACAACCAATACCAAAGAAATACAAAAAATCATAAGAACATATTATGAGCAACTCTATGCCAGCAAATTAGATAATCTGGAAAAATTGGATGCATTCCTAGAGACATATAAACTACCAAAACTGAACCAGGAAGAAATAGAAAACCTGAACAGACCTATAACCACTAAGGAAATTGAAGGGGTAATCAAAATCTCCCAACAAACAAAAGCCCAGGGCCAGATGGCTTCCCAGGGGAATTCTACCAAACACTTAAAGAAGAATTAATACCTATTTTTCTGAAACTGTTCCAAAAAAATAGAAATGGAAGGAAAACTTCCAAACTCATTTTATTTTTATTTATTTTTTTAAATTTTTTATTGTTATGTTAATCACCATACATTACATCATTAGTTTTTGATGTAGTGTTCCATGATTGTTTGTGCATAACACCCAGTGCTCCACGCAGAACACGCCCTCTTTAATACCCATTACCCGGCTAACCCATCCCCCCACCCGACTCCCCTCTAGAACCCTCAGTTTGTTCTTCAGAGTCCATCATCTCTCATGGTGCATCCCTCCCTCCGATTTACTCCCCTTTATTCTTCCCTTCCTGCTATCTTCTTCTTCTTTTTTTCTTAACATATATTGCATTATTTGTTTCAGAGGTACAGTTCTGTGATTCAATAGTCTTGCACAATTCACAGCGCTCACCATAGCACATACCCTACCCAATGTCTATCACTCAGCCACCCCATCCCTCCCACCCCCGCACCACTCCAGCAACCCTCAGTTTGTTTCCTGAGATTAAGAATTCCTCATATCAGTGAGGTCATATGATACATGTCTTTCTCTGATTGACTTATTTCACTCAGCATAACACACTCCAGTTCCATCCACGTCGTTGCAAATGTCAAGATCTCATTCCTTTTGATGGCTGCATAATATTCCATTGTGTATTTATACCACAGCTTCTTTATCCATTCATCTGTCGATGGACATCTTGGCTCTTTCCACAGTTTGGCTATTGTGGACATTGCTGCTATAAACATTCGGGTACACATACCCCTTCGGATCCCTACATTTGTATCTTTGTGGTAAATACCCAGTAGTGCAATTGCTGGAATGTATGGTAGCTCTATTTTCAACTGTTTGAGGAACCTCCATACTGTTTTCCAGAGTGGTAGCACCAGCTTACATTCACAACAACATGTAGGAGTGTTTCCCTTTCTCCGCATCCTCGTCAACATCTGTCGTTTCCTGACTTGTTAATTTTAGCCATTCTGACTGGTGTGAGGTGGTATCTCACTGAGGTTTTGATTTGGATTTTCCTGATGCCGAGTGATATTGAACAATTTTTCATGTGTCTGTTGGCCATTTGGATGTCTTCTTTGGAAAAATGTCTGTTCATGTCTTCTGCCCATTTCTTGATTAGATTATTTGTTCTTTGGGTGTTGAGTTTGCAAAGTTCTTTATAGAATTTGGATACTGGCCCTTTATCTGATATGTCATTTGCAAATATTTTCTCCCATTCTTTCGGTTGTCTTTTAGTTTTGTGGACTGTTTCTTTTGTTGTGCAAAAGCTTTTTATCTTGATCAAGTCCCAATAGTTCATTTTTGCCCGTGCTTCCCTTGCCTTTGGCGATGTTTCTAGGAAGAAGTTGCTGCGGCTGAGGTCAAAGAGGTTGCTGCCTGTGTTCTCCTTTAGGATTTTGATGGACTCCTGTATCACGTTTAGGTCTTTCAACCATTTGGAGTCTATTTTTGTGTGTGGTGTAAGAAAATGGTCCAGTTTCATTCTTCTGCATGTGGCTGTCCAATTTTCCCAACACCATTTGTTGAAGAGACTGTCTTTTTGCCATTGGACATTCTTTCCTGCTTTGTCAAAGATCAGTTGACCATAGAGTTGAGGGTCCATTTCTGGGCTCTCTATTCTGTTCCATTGATCTATGTTTCTGTTTTTGTGACACTACCATACTGTCTTGATGATGACAGCTTTGTAATAGAGCTGGAAGTCTGGAATTGTGATGCCGCCAGCTTTGCTTTTCTTTTTCAATATTCCTCTGGCTATTCTGGGTCTTTTCTGGTTCCATACAAATTTTAGGATTATAGGTTCCATTTCTTTGAAAAAAGTGGATGGTATTTTGATGGGGATTGCATTGAATATGTAGATTGCTCTAGGTTGCATTGACATCTTCATAATGTTTGTTCTTCCAATCCATGAGCATGGAACGTTTTTCCATTTCTTGGTGTCTTCCTCAATTTCTTTCATGAATATTTTATAGTTTTCTGAGTACAGATCCTTTGCCTCTTTTGTTAAATTTATTCCTAAGTATCTTATGGTTTTGGGTGCAATTGTAAATGGGATCGACTCCTTGGTTTGTGTCTCTTCTGTCTTGTTGTTGGTGTATAGGTATGCCACTGATTTCTGTGCATTGGTTTTATATCCTGCAACTTTACTGAATTCCTGTATGAGTTCTAGCAGTTTTGGGGTAGAGTCTTTTGGGGGTTCCACATACAGTGTTATATCATCTGCAAAGAGTGAGAGTTTGACTACCTCTTTCCCAATTTGGAGGCATTTGATTTCTTTTTGTTCTCTGATTGCTGAGTCTAGGACTTCTAATACTATGTTGAATAGCAGTGGTGATAGTGGACATCCCTGCTGCATTCCTGACCTTAGGGGAAAAGCTCTCAGCTTTTCCCCATTGAGAATGATGTTCGCTGTAGGTTTTTCATAGATGGCTTTTATGATATTGAGGTATGTACCCTCTATCCCTATACTCTGAAGAGTTTGATCAAAAAAGGATGCTGTACTTTGTCAGATGTTTTTCTGCATCTATTGAGAGGATCATATGATTCTTGTTCTTTCTTTTGTTAATGTATAGTATCACGTTGATTGATTTGCCGATGTTGAACCAACCCTGCAGCCCAAGTATAAATCCCACTTGGTCATGGTGAATAATCCTTTTAATGTGCTGTTGGATCCTATTGGCTAGTATTTTGGTGAGAATTTTTCCATCCATGTTCATCAAGGATATTGGTCTGTAATTCTCCGTTTTGATGGGGTCTTTGGTTTAGGGATCAAGGTAATGGTGGCCTCATAAAATGAGTTTGGAAGTTTTCCTTCCATTTCTATTTTTTGGAACAGTTTCAGGAGAATAGGTATTAATTCTTCTTGAAATGTTTGGTAGAATTCCCCTGGGAAATCATCTGGCCCCGGGCTTTTGTTTCTTTGGAGATTTTTGGTGACTGCTTCAATTTCCTTAGTGGTTATAGGTCTGTTCAGGTTTTCTATTCCTCCTGGTTCAATTTTGGTAGTTGATACATTTCTAGGAATGCATACATTTCTTCCAGGTTATCTAATTTGCTGGCATAGAGTTGCTCATAATATGTTCTTATAATTGTTTATATTTCTTTGGTGTTGGTTGTGACCTCTGCTCTTTCATTCATGATTTTGTTGATTTGGGTCCTTTCTTTTTTCTTTTTGATAAGTCTGGCCAGAGGTTTATCAATCTTGTTAATTCTTTCAAAGAACAAGCTCCTAGTTTCGTTGATCTGTTCTACTGTTCTTTTGGTTTCTATTTCATTGATTTCTGCTCTGATCTTTGTTATTTCTCGCTCCTGCTGGGTTTAGGCTTTATTTGCTGTTTTTTCTCTAGCTCCTTTAGGTGTAGGGTTAGGTTGTGTTTTTGGGACCTTTCTTGTTTCTTGAGAAACGCTTGTATTGCTATTTACTTTCCTCTCAGGACTGCCTTTGCTGTATCCCAAAGATTTTGAACAGTTGTGTTTTCATTTTCCTTGGTTTCCATGAATTTTTTGAATTCTTCTTTAATTTCCTGGTTGACCCAGTCATTCTTTAGTAGGATGCTCTTTAGCCTCCACGTATTTGAGTTCTTTCTGACTTTCCTCTTGTGATTGAGTTCTAGTTTCAAAACACTGTGGTCTGAATATATGCAGGGAATAATCCCAATCTTTTGGTACCAGTTGAGACCTGATTTGTGACCTAGGATGTGATCAATTCTGGAGAATGTTCCATGAGCACTAGAGAAGAATGTGTATTCCATTGCTTTGGGATGGAATGTTCTGAATATGTCTGTGAAGCCCATTTGGTCCAGTGTTTCATTTAAAGTCTTTATTTCCTTGTTGGTCTTTTGCTTTGATGATCTGTCCATTTCAGTCAGGGGGGTGTTAAAGTTCCCCACTATTATTGTATTGTTGTCAATGTGTTTCTTTGCTTTTGTCATTAATTTCCTTATAAAATTGGCTGCTCCCATGTTGGGGGCATAGATATTTAGAATTGTTAGATCTTCTTGTTGGATAGACCCTTTAAGTAGGATATAGTGTCCTTCCTCATCTCTTATTACAGTCTTTGTTTTAAAATCTAATTTGTTTGATATAAGGATTGCCACTCCAGCTCTCTTTTGGTGCCCATTAGCATGGTAAATGGTTTTCCACCCCCTCACTTTCAATCTGGGGGTGTGTTTGTGTCTAAAATGAGTCTCTTGCAGACTGCATATGGATGGGTCTTGTTTTTTAACCCAATCTTTTACCCTGTGTCTTTTGATTGGGGCATTTAGCCCATTTACATTCAGGGTAACTATTGAAAGATATGATTTTAGTGCCATTGTACTGCCTGTAAGGTGACTGTTACTGTATATTGTCTGTGTTCCTTTCTGGTCTATGCTGCTTTTAAGCTCTCTCTTTGCTTAGAGGACCCCTTTCAATCTTTCTTGGAGGACTGGTTTCGTGTTTGCAAATTCCTTTAGTTTTTTTTTGTCCTGGAAGCTTTTTATCCCTCCTTCAATTTTCAATGAGTGCCTAGCTGGTTATAGTATTCTTGGCTGCATATTTTTCTCATTTAGTGCTCTGAAGATATCATGCCAGTCCTTTCTGGCCTGCCAGGTCTCTCTGGATAGGTCTGTTGCCAATCTCATGTTTCTACCTTTATAGGTTACAGATCTCTTCTCCTGAGCTGCTTTCAAGATTTTCTCTTTGTCTCTGAGACTCATAAGTTTTACTATTAGATGTCGGGGTGTTGACTTATTTTTATTGATTTTGAGAGGGGTTCTCTGTGCCTCCTGGATTTTGATGCCTGTTTCCTTCCCCACATTAGGGAAGTTCTCCAATATACCTTCTGCCCCTCTCTCTCTTTCTTCTTCTTCTGGGATCCCATTTATTCTAATGTTGTTTCATCTTATCGTATCTCTTATCTCTCGAATTCTGCCCTCGTGATCCAGTAGTAGTTTATCTGTCTTTTTCTCAGCCTCTTTATTTTCCATCATTTGGTCTTCTATATCGCTAATTCTGTCTGCTGCCTCATTTATCCTAGCAGTTAGTCCCCCCGTTTTTGTTTGCACCTCATTAATAGCCTTTTTGATTTTGATTTGGTTAGATTTTAGTTCTTTTATTTCTCTAGGAAGGATGTCTCTAATAACTTCCATTCTTTTTTCAAGCCCAGCTAGTATCTTTAAAATCATGATTCTGAACTGTTGGTCTGACATCATACTAATGTCCATATTGAGTAGGTCCCTGGCGGATGGTACTACATCTTGCTCTTTTTGCTGAGGTGATTTCTTTCATCTTGTCATTTTGTCCAAAGGACAATAGATGACTGAGAGAACAAAATGCTAACAGGTTAACAACATCCCCAGATAATATACTCTAAACAAATCAGAAAAGACCTGAAACCAGGGGAAAAGAAAGGGAAAGAAAGAAAAAAGAAAGAAAAAAAAAAGAAAAAGAAAAAGATAAAAACAAACAAAAACAGAACAAAACAAAACAAAAAAACCAGAATATGATCAAATATGATCAGGTTAGTGCATAGATCAGTGCCACACACTAGATTTTGGGTGTATTTTGGTCTGTTAGAAGACAGTGTCTCCTGAAATTGTAAAGAAAGAAAGACTTATATATGTACAAAATAAGGGTTGATACAATGAAGGGATGGAAGATGACTGTAAAGATGAAAATTATAAAAGATTTTATAAAAGGAATTGATAAGAAGTTGTTTGAAAAAAGAAAGATTAAAAAAAAAGGGAGAGAATGTAATCAGGCAGGAGACTAGAACAAAGCCATACACTAGAGATTTAGGGTATATTTAGATCTTTTAGAAGAAACTGTATCTCAAAATTTTAAAGAGAGAACAACTTATATATATATATGCCAAAAATAAGGGTAACTACTATGAAGGGATAGACTATGACTCTAAAAATGAAAAATAATTTTTTTTTATAAAAGGGATTGATAAGATGTTGGTTGAAAAAGGGAAAAAGAAAAATTCAAAAAAAAGTTATAAAAAATTAACTTTGAAAAACTAATGAATCATCGTAAAAAAGCCATGAATTCTATGTGCAGTATTCCCCTAGTGCTAGAGTTCTCCCATTCTCCTTAATCGGTAAACTCGGTCTTGGCTGGCTTTTCTTGCTGATCTTCTGGGGGAGGGGCCTGTTGCTGTGGTTCCCAAATGTCTTTGCTGGAGGCGGAATTGCCCCGCCCTTGTGAGTCTGGGCTAAGGAATCTGTTCGGATTTGCTTTCAGGAGCTTTTGTTCCCTGCAATCTCTTGGACAGCTTTGGAGGATGAGAGTGAAAATGGTGGCCTCCCAATCTATGCCCAGAAAAGCCAAGAACTCCGGGCCCTGCTCCTCAGTGCGCCCCCAGAGAAAAGCAGTCAATCACTCCTGTCTCCCCGGTCTCTGGCTGCACTCTGTGCTCACTCGGCCTGTGACCGAGCATTTCTATCTCTGGCACCCGACCCCATGTGGAGTCTCCAAACCCAGCAGATCTCTGCAGTGTGCTCCCGCGCCGCTCCTCCCAGGGGAGGAAGGGGAGTCTCCCCGGCTCTGCTGCTTGTTCGGTCCCTGCTGGAGGAACAGTGGCCCGACTGGGCCGCAGATCACAGTTTATGGCCACCCCGAGCTGAGAACCCGCGCCTTGGCTCCGTCTCTGCAGCTGGCTTCCACGCTCCAATATCTGGGATCTCTGCCGCACTCAGGCACCCCCGGTCTTTCTGTGACCCCGAGGGTCCTGAGGCCACACTGTCCCATGAGGGTTCCACCTCCCAGTTAGCCACTGGAGTGATGTCCCTCAGTGGATCTGCCTTCTTAAAAGTTCTGATATTGTGCTCCGCGGCTCAATCACTTGCCAGAAGTGGCCGAGGGAGGCCCCCTGCCCCGCTGTCTATCCTCCCGAATATCGCCTCGGATTCACTTCTCTGCACATCCTACCTTCTAGTAAGTAGTCGCTTCTCTGTTCAGAGAGTTGTTGCTACTCTCTTCTTTGATCTCCTGTTGAGTTTGTAGGTGTTCAGAATGGTTTGATCTCCATTCAGCTGAATTCCTGAGACCAGAAGAAATCCAGGTCTCCTACTCCTCTGCCATCTTGCTCCGCCTCTCCCAAACTCGTTTTACGAGGCCACCATTACATTGATCCCAAAACCAGACAAAGACCCCATCAAAAAGGAGAATTACAGACCAATATCCTTGATGAACATGAATGCAAAAAATCTCACCAAAATACTAGCCAGTAGAATCCAACAGTACATTAATGGGATTATTCACCACGACCAAGTAGGATTTATCCCTGGGCTGCAAGTTTGGTTCAACATCTGCAAATCAAACAATGTGATACAATACATTAACAAAAGAAAGAACAAGAACCATATGATCGTCTCAATAGTTGCAGAAAAACAATTTGACAAAGTATACAGAGTATAGGGATAAAGGGTACATACCTCAATATCATAAAAGCCATCTATGAAAAACCCACAGCAAATATCATTCTTAATGAAGAAAAACTGAGAGCTTTCCCCCTAAGGTCAGGAACACAGCAGGGATGTCCACTATCACCACTGCTATTCCACATAGTATTAGAAGTCCTAGCCTCAGCAATTAGACAACTAAAAGAAATAAAAATTGGCAAAGAAGTCAAACTCCCACTCTTTGTAAATGTTATGATACTTTATGTGGAAAATCCAAAAGACTCCACCCCAAAACTGCTAGAACTCATACAGGAATTCAGTAAAGTGGCAGGATATAAAATCAGTGCACTGAAATCAGTGGCATTCATATACACCAACAACAAGACAGAAGAAAGAGAAATTAAGGGGTTGATCCCATTTACAAATGCACCCAAAACCATAAGATACCTAGGAATAAATCTAACCAAAGAGGCAAAGGATCTGTACTCAGAAAACTATAAAATACTCATGGAAGAAATTGAGGAAGACACCAAGAAATGGAAAAACGTTCCATACTCATGGATTGGAAGAACAAATATTGTGAAGATGTCTATGCTACCTAGAGCAATCTTCATATTTAATGCAATTCTTATCAAAATACCATCTACTTTTTTCAAAGAAATGGAACAAATAATCCTAAAATGTGTATGGAACCAGAAAAGACCCCGAATAGCCAGAGGAATGTTGAAAAAGAAAAGCAAAGCTGGCGGCATCACAATTCCGGGCTTCCAGCTCTATTGCAAAGCTGTCATCATCAAGACAGTATGGTACTGGCACAAAAACAGACACCTAGATCAATGGAACAGAATCGAGAGCCCAGAAATGGACCCTCAACTCTATGGTCAACTGATCTTTGACAAAGCAGGAAAGATTGTCCAATGGAAAAATGACAGTTTCTTCAACAAATGGTGTTGGGAAAATTGGACAGCCACATGCCAAAAAATGAAACTAGACCATTTCCTTTCACCACACCCCAAAATAGACTCAAAATGGATGAAAGACCTAAATGTGAGATGGAGTCCATCAAAATCCTAAAGGAGAACACAGGCAGCAATTTCTTTGACCTCAGCCACAGCAACTTCTTCCTAGAAACATCACCAAAGGCAAGGGAAGCAAAGGCAAAAATGAACTATTGGGACTTCATCAGGATAAAAAGCTTTTGCACAACAAAAGAAACAGTCAACCAAACCAAAGAACAACTGACAGAATGGGAGAAGATATTTGCAAATGACATATCAGATAAGGGGCTAGTATCCAAATTCTATAAAGAACTTATCAAACTCAGCACCCAAAGAACAAATAATCCAACCAAGAAATGGGCAGAAGACATGAATTGACGTTTTTCTAAAGAAGACATCCAAATGGCCAACAGACACATGAAAAAGTGCTCAACATCGCTCGGCATCAGGGAAATCCAAATCAAAACCTCAATGAGATACCACGTCACACCAGTCAGAATGGCTAAAATTAGTAAGTCAGGAAACTACAGATGTTGGTGGGGATGTGGAGAAAGGCAAACCCTGGTACTTTGTTGGTCAGAATGCAAGCTGGTGCAGCCACTCTGGAAAACAGTATGGAGGTTCCTCAAAAAGTTGAAAATAGAGCTACCCTATGACCCAGCAATTTCACTACTGGGTATTTACCCCAAAGATAGAAATGTAGGGATCTGAAGGGGTACATGCACCCTGATGTTTATAGCAGCAATGTCCATAATAGCCAAACTATGGAAAGAGCCAAGATGTCCATTTTCAGATGAATGGATAAAGATGTGGTATATATACATATACAATGGAAAATTTGCAGCCATCAAAAGGAATGAAATCTTGCCATTTGTAATGACATGGATGGAACTGGTAGGTATTATGCTGAGTGAAATAAGTCAATCAGAAAAAGATATGTATCATATGATCTCACTGATATGAGGAATTCTTAATCTCAGGAAACAAAGTGAGGGTTGCTGGAGTGGTGGGGGGTGGGAGAGATGGGGTGGCTGGGTGATAGACATTGGGGAGGGTATGTGCTATGGTGAGCACTGTGAATTTTGTGAGATTGTTGAATCGCAGACCTGTACCTCTGAAAGAAAGAATACATTATATGTTAAAAAAAAAAAGAAGAAGATAGCAGGAAGGGAAAAATGAAGGGGGGGAAATCGGAGAGGGAGATGTACCATGAGAGACTATGGACTCAGAGAAACAAACTGAGGGTTCTAGAGGGGAGGGGGGTGGGGGATGGGTATTGAAGAGGGCACACACTGAATGGGGCACTGGATGTTTTAAGCAAACAATGAATCATGGAACACTACATCAAAAACTAATGATGTAATATATGGTGATTAACATAACATAATAAAATAATAATAAAAAAAGAAAAACAACTTTCTATATCTGTTAAAAAGGAAGATGTCCTCATGTGTCATTCACCCTTTCCGAACACCCACGAGTTGAGTTGTGAAGGTGAAGCTCTATGAGGTCAGCTTCACAAGGGTTAACAGATGTCAGTTTTCACATCATGCTATTTATGAGACATTTCATATCAGCAGGACTTTAAACGATGTTAAGAAATCCACTCTCTTTGACATTATCTGGGGCGACAGAGCACTTTCTTATTTTATCTATTCAGGCCAGGGAGAGGTTCCTATTTTGAATTCTGTCACTGTCTTAAAGAGCAGCACTTTTATCCAAAGGACAAATTAAAAGTAGAGGAGGATGAGTTGCCCACATTGTCACTGTGTCAACTTGATTAAAACATAGCCAGCCAACAAAGATCCAAAAAACTGTGGAATGAAGAGGGAGGGGTTCATATATTGCTCATAATAGATCCCAAACCAAGTAATAATTAAAAACAAAAACCAAGTAATCGATCAAATAAGATGCCATTACTTTGAGGATTCATACTTTTTGATAATTAAATGTTAGACCATCAGATGGTTGAATATGGTTTCTAATATGACTTTCAAAAGAAAGAAGCCCATTGAATAGAGGCAGATAATGTGGTAGAGGAAACCCAGGCTGCCGCTCTTCAGATTTCAAAGCTGTGCATTTTGGAAGGCAATGTGGGTGCATGACCAGCTTCCTCAGGTCAGTTAGTTACATATCTTTCTTAAAACCAAACATATTTTAAGTGTGTAGAGCAGTTAAATTTTTAAAATTTTAAAGCAGTTAAAATTTTTGAAGCCTGTTCAGGAATATATATCATGGTTTCTTGAATTGGCAGGCAGGCATATTGACCATGTTTCTAGCTTCTGTAAACTTGATGCTTTAACATCTGCCTTGCACACATATGCCTGATACGCCTCATTCTGGATAACCCAATAATATGCCTCAGTCACTTTGCCTTGGCCTCTTGCTTCCCTCATCACCCCTCCCACACCTTGGGAGCAGTTCTACACCAGGGGGCACATTTTAAAATACAAACCAAACCAATCCATAGTCTACATCTGTAACAACCTCTCTTATTGGGCTCTCACACTCCAGGCCACCATATATCTGCCCTAATCACCCCAGAGCTGGGTATCAGACAACTAGAACAGCCCCTCTGCCCCAAAACCTGATGAAATTATTCAAACTAACCAACCCTAGACCTGAATTGCCTGTTCCTTCTTCTGGAAACTTAATAAAGGCTCTTGCACACAGTTTGTCCCTCTGCTTGAGGACAAACCTGGGGGGTTCCTGGAACAACTCCCATGGAATTATATGTGTTCCCTCTCTTGGAATCTGTGAATATAATTAACTGTTTTTTTGATGGCAATTGCCTCCTGATTTGTTGGCCTTACCATACCTAGATAATAATAAAACCTATTAAAATATAGGATAAGTAGCAAGGATCCAATTCTTATGAGGTGCAGATTTATCTCTAACATCCTGGCATAGGATGTTTCTATCTTTTAGCCCTGGGCTTGTCCCTGCATGATACCCTAGTAGGATGTATGGTGGAATGAGGAAAAGAAATCTAGTTGGTAGTACATGGATCGGCCTTGGACATTGATTAGGCTCTTTTTGCTTACCTATCTTGCTTGGGCATTTCCAGACCTTCATCTGGACCATTCCAATAACTGCAGTTTAAAGCCCTGGTATTTCAGAGAATATGTCACCTTACCTCGTTTCCCAATTATAAATAAAATCCTTACCACCGTTCTGATACTTGTGAATGCCGTGACTTTAAAAGTGTTTGACTTCAACTTCAATTCTCACAAGCTGGGACCATGTTTGTCTGTTCCACAGCTGTGTTCCCAAGCTCAGTGCAATGTCTCACACAGAGTTGGTACTAGCAAGATATTAGTTGAACAAATACATGAGTGAATTGTTCTACTATTAAATCAGGTTGTCTCAAATCCATCCAAAAGTTTATATGGAATGGGTACACAGAACTCCGTGGGTTTTTATGTTAGACTGAATAATGGTACCCCCAAAAGATATCATTGTTGAAATCCCTGAACCTGTGAATGTTACCTTATATGGCAAAAAAGATGTGATTTTGCATTGCACGTATGATTAAGTTAACAATCTTGAGAGGGGGAGATTATCCTGCCTTACTTGGGCCCTAAATCCAATCACAAGTGTCTATAAAAGAGAGGCAGAGAGAGATGACACCACAGAAAATGGAGAGACAATGTGACCAAGGAGGCAGAGAAGGGAGTGATGTTGCCACACCATGCAACACCAAGGAAGCTGGATGAGGCAGAGATAGATTTTCCCCTAGAGCCTTCAGAAGGAGCATCGTCCTGCTGACACCTTGATTTCAGATTCTGGCCTCAAAAACTGTGACAATGTATTTCTGTTGTTTTAACTCCCTAAGTTTATCATAATTTGTTATAGCACACTCAGGAAACTAATAGAGTTACTGAGGGAAACTGTTTGGTGTTTATCTCTAGAGAATTCTAAAAACAGAAACTGTATGGTGTTATTCTGTAGTGGTCAGATGACAGGAACTAGATTTGGTGGCCTATAGATTTTCCTTTCCAAGAACTTTTCTTTAATTCTGAGAGAATCTTGGTTACTTGGCTTCATTTCCTTTCCTCATGTAAATAAGTTTGGTAAGTGTATATGTAAGGCACGGAAGAGGACAAATATATGTAAGCAGACTTGGAATGCCTGCAAATTTAAGCTACTTTAATTCCTATTATTATTACTCCATTCTAATACTTGCCAATCTGTCATTTAAATAAAAGGGAAGAAATTCTTTGAGATTCATTTTTGATTATTACTTGGTGATTATATTTATTTACCTACTGAGTTAGTGCTGGGAAAGATGATTCAAGAAAACTTGTTGACTCTAGTGGATGATCTTTGAAGGGAACATGGATAAAGTGGATATTTAATAAAACCTTGTGCAATCTCAGGGAAGATATTAACATTTTATTTTGTATGGCATTATCCCGCTTTTTTTGGTCAATTAATTTATTAAGAAACCACTGATGATTGTTGTCATTGTTGTTGTTTTTAAGTTTTTATTTAAATTCCAGTGAGTTAACACACAGTGTAATGTTAGTTTCAGGTGTACGATAGAGTGATTCCACACTTCCACACAATACCCAGGGCTCATCATAAGTGCACGCCTTAGTCATTGTTGTTTTTTAAATGATCCAAGTAAGATGAGCAGAGGCTTATAAAATCTTAATAAAAATCTGATCCTTAAATATGAAATACACTTAGGGAAAGAGTAGCCATATATCTTATCTAATCATTTCGGTATGAAATGTTAGAATTCTTGGAGTTAGATTCACAAATATGTCCAAATCATACCCTGTATTTTCTTGTCTCCCAGGCAACTGCTAGAGCACATTTGAATTTTCTTTGAAAAAAAAAAAAATCAATGCCTTATATAACAGGCTGACAGTCAACAAAACAGAACATATGATTGTTTTGCCATTTTATTTATTTATTTATTTATTTATTTATTTATTTATTTATTTATTTTGCCAGCCAGGCACCCCTGCACTTTCTTTTTTTAAATTTTATTTTATTTAAATTCAATTAATTAACATATAGTGTATCATTAGTTTCAGAGGTAGAGTTCAGTTATTCATCGGTTGCACATAACACCCTGTGCTCATTACATCATGTGCCCTTCTTTTTTTTTTAAGATTTTTTATTTATTTATTTGAGAGAGAGAGAATGAGAGATAGAGAGCACGAGAGCGAAGAGGCCCTCTGACCCTCTTCCCTCTCGTGTTTTGCCATTTTAAAGAACACAATTTGGTCACACAGATTACATAGAATGTAAAAATTGATAGAGAAATATAGCTTCAAGAGATGTAATGTCAGTATGTTATGTTTTAGTGAAAGTTATAAACAAAAGTTTGTTACATGACATTTCTTTCCTTAATCTAGAATTTTTTGGGAAACTTCTTATCTGGGATGTTCTTTTCACCAGGAGGCTGAGGTGGTAGGTTATTGTTTGATCTCACTATTCTTCAGCCTCTATTCTCTGTCCAGGCTCTATCCAATAACTTGCAGAGACAACATATCTAGCAGGGTTCACTATCCTCTAGCTAGAGAAACTCTTGCAGAGAGCAACTAAAGGTTTTTCTTTAAACAGGAAGGTCAAAATGCCTCTTCTCTGTTAAAGTAGATTAATTTCCAACTCTACATCCGACAGGACATTTTTGTGCCCAGTCAGTTGGTGTCTGAAAGGTCTTCAATCCGAACCTACTTACTTTTCTTCTTTTAGTCAGCTCCAGCGGGAACCTGCTATTTCAGAATATGCTTCTCATAAGCTTTGTTTTGCCTTTATGGAGTTTCCTAAAGAGGTAGCCTGTGCCTTACAAAGTTAAGTAGATAGCCAATGCGTGCATGTATCTTCTCAACCAATATAAATGATTTCTTTAATAACATTTCTACCAATGTTATTGGTAGAAACAGTAGTGGGAACAGTGATGTTAGTAAAAAGTTCCTTCCAAGATTCTGGCTAAGACACCTGATGAGTGGTTGTGATATCCACTGGTAAAGAGAACATGGATTGAAGCAAGTTTACTGGGGAAAATGGTGAATTATGTTTTGATATATTGAGTTTGCATATGGGGGATAGACGAAGCCTTGCAAATCAATGACATTGCCTAGGAATGGGGTGTAGGATGAGAAAAAAAGATTGCCTGTCATTGAATCTTGAGGAGTATCTACAGGCAAGAAAGGACTAGTTCAAGGAGGAGGCCTCTACATTAGAGTGAGAGTGACAAAAGGGATGAAGTATTTCATTCATTCACTCATTCAACACGTATTATTGAGTGCCTAATATGTGCCAGACATAAACTTGACAGTGTGTCAAAAAATAGAAAATGGTCAAATAAATGCATTTTGGACCTAGCAGTTATTGGTGACTTTCAGAAGAGAAGTTTCACTGGAGTCTTGGGAGTAGGACCCAGAGGGTGGCTTGAAGATGGAATAAGCAAATTGGACAATGAGTGTGAATAGTTTTTCAAATAATTTGATTGTGATTGAAAAGGACAGAATGGTGAAGGGACTCTGGAGTTGCCAGTAAAAAACTGGCAAAACTATCAAAATTAATATTTTTGGGACTCAGGAATTTAAACAAATACTTGCAGCAATCTGGGGAATGCTTATCCAAGAAAAATATTGAGTCTTGCTAATAACAGAGAACTTTGTGGCATTTTTCCCTTACTTTTGCCCCACTGTCTGCTCTGTAGTTTAACAGTAGCCTTGAAAACAA
The DNA here is from genome assembly GCF_037043125.1 of Eumetopias jubatus. NCBI lineage: Eukaryota > Metazoa > Chordata > Mammalia > Carnivora > Otariidae > Eumetopias > Eumetopias jubatus. The sequence goes on from NW_028274810.1 coordinate 183,776,154, forward strand.
AGTCGGTATTTCTAGCACTGGAGAAAGCAGAAAGGACCTGATTCAGAAGGAAATTTAGTTATTTATTTTAGACTGTTTAATGGCTCCCTGGAAGACCCTGCTTGAAAGGCTTTTCATTTTTTCCCCAGACTCAGAACACACTCTGCTAAAGATGCTACCACAGGATGTTCCTCAAATACGTGTGTAAGAAAATGTTTTAGCTGCTGCTACCTGAAGTGATAGATAGCAGTTGGGGCAAACAACAGACTAAGCAAAAAGCTTAGGAGGAAAGACTGGTGAATGAGGTTTTTAAAAGTGGTTTGGAAAGTTCTAAAACATTCCTGAGAATCTGGAAGGGCTTTCATATACCCAAGGGCTGTGCCTATACCAGAAAAAAAAACTGAGAACACTGTATGCTCTCAATTTTGGCTGAGATTGAGGCTCTCTTGAAGTAGAAGTGAATGCTATCAGAGTTGTAAACTGTTTAAGCGTTGAAGTTATTCCCCAATGTGCACGGAGAGCCCCTCAGCAAAGACAGAGATTTTTTGGTTCCAGGAACTTAAGAAAAAATATCTCTTGTTTAACCGTTATCTGACTACCATGCTAACCGGGAAGACTTCACATGAAACAGAGAATACAGACTTTACAACATTAGATCAAAAAAGTCACTAAATAAACAAAACAACAACTACAAAAGCAGTGACAAAAACTCTGGGAAGGAATGAAAATATAACCTCCAAAGTAGTCACATTCTAATATTAAAAGCATTCAGTTTCCAAACAAAAAATTATGAGACATGGAAAGAAACAAGTAATGACCCATCCATAGTTAAAATAAAAAAAGCAAGCAATAGACTGTCCAGAGAATGCCAAGATGTTGGACTTTTTAGCATAGATTTTTAAATCAGTTATCTTTTTAAGAAAGATTTATTTATTTATTTTAGAGAGAGAGGGAGAGACAGAGAATCTCAAGCAGACTCTCCCCTGAATGTGGAGCCCTATAGAGGGCTCCCTGACAGGCTTGATCTCACAACCCTGAGATCATGACCTGAGCCAAAACCAAGAGTCAGACGTTCAACTGACTGAGCTCCTCAGACGCCCCTTAAATCAGTTGTCTTAAATATGTTCATAGAGACAAAGGAAACCATTTCAAGAAGTAAAGGGAAAAAAGGATAATAATGGAAAATATCAATAAAGAAATAAAAAATTAAAGGGAACAAAATAGAAATTGTGAACTTGAAAAGTACAATAACTGAAATGAAAAATTCACTAGAAAGTTGTGACAACAGATTCAAACTGAGGAAAATCAATGAACTTGAAGATAGTTCAGTTGAGATTATCAAGTGTTAGAAACAAAGAAAAAAGACTAAAGAAAAATACAGTCTCAGGGACCCATCAAACACCATTAAGCATAACAACATATGCATAATGGGAGTCCCAGAAGAGAAACAAGAGAGATAAAGCAGAAAAAATTTTAAAGAAATAATGGCTGAAAATTTCTCAAATTTGAGGAAAAACATTAATGTAAGCAGTCAAGAAGAATCACAAATCCAAGTAGGATAAAGTCAAAGAGATCCATTCCTAGACACACCACTATCAGTCTGTCAAAAGCCGGTAACAAAGAATCTTAAAAGCAGCTACATTCGGGGATTTTCAATAAGATTAATAGTTAATTTATATCAGAAACCATGGAGATCAGAAATCAGTGAAATGACCTTTGCAAAGTGATAAAAGGAAAAAGACTGTCAACCAAAATTTCTATACTGCTACTTAAATGAGACAAGTGGCTTCTGTATATTGGCCCTAGTTTACTTTTTTGCAGCAGAATGGGATCCATTGGCTTCAAAGCTCGATGGTACCAAACTCAAATTTTGTGCATCTGATTGTTTTAACTATAGCTCCCAGTAAGCAGATTTTTAGGCATTTAAAGACTGCCTGCATTGCATCCCCACAAAATTATACCCAACATCTGATAACCATAGATAAGATAAAGCTGGTAGCTCTGAAAGACCTCAAACTGTTGCTGCGCTCATAAACTCTTGGACCCATAGACTCCCTGCCATGCTGCTGAGTGACCACACCTGGACATATAATCCCCCTCTGGAAGGTCTTATGCTGCAACACACTTCCCCGGATGCAGATTTGTCAAACATCACCCAAATAAAACTTGTCATATGTTACTGCTACATTGTGTTCTTATTTTCCTTGATTATCCTGAATATCCCTTGAACTCACTGTATATATCTGGCAAAACCATCCTCTGGAAATGAAGGAATTAATATTAAGATGATCATACTCCCCAAATTGATCTAAAGGTTCAATGCAATCCCTATCAAATTTTCAATTATCTTTTTTTTTCAGAAATGGAAAAACTATCCTAAAATTTATTTGAAAATGTAAGGGCCCTTGAAGTCAAAACAGTTTCAAAGGAGTGAGCTGGAGAATTCATATTCCAGAGTTCAAAACTTATTACAAAGCTGTAGTCATTAAGTGAGTGTGGTAATAGACATATAAAGAAATAAAAAAGAATTTAAGGTCTAGAAATAAAACCATACATCTATGGTCAATTGATTTTTAACAACGGTGCAAAGACATTTCAATGGGGGAAAGAAGTGTCATTTCAACAAATGGTGGAACAACTGGATATTGACATGCAAAAGAATGAAATTAGACCCTCACCTTACGTCATATGCAAAAATTAACTAAAAATGGTTCAAAGATCTAAACGTAAGAGCTAAAATTATAAAACCCTTTGAAGGAAACACAAATAAATCTATGTGATCTTGAGTTAGAATAGGACACCAAAACGAAAAAATAGATAAATTTGGGCCTCATCAAAATACAGTGTAATAAAGGACACTATAAAAAATTGAAAATCTACCCACAGAAAGAGAAAACATGCTTGCAAATCATAAAAACAATTAAGGGTTTGTATCTAGAATATATAAAGAACTCCTGTAACTCAACAATAAAAGACAACCCAGTTTAAAAATGGGCAAAAGATTTAAATAGATTCTACACATAAGTGATGAATCACTGAATTCTACTCCAGACTTCAATATGTACTATATGTTAATGAACAAAATTTAAATAAATAAATAAATGGAAAAAATAGATTCTACACAAAAAATCAATATGCACGTGAAAAGATGCTCAAAATCATTAGACATTTGGAAGTGCAAATCAAAACCCCAGTGAGATCCATTTCTCACCCACTAGAATTGCTAGAATCAAAACGTCAGATAATTCAGATGTCGATGAGGATGTTGAGAAATTGGAACCCTTATATATTGCTGATAGGAATATAAACTGGTGCCACCCGCCACTTTGGAAAGAGTTTGGCAGTTCCTCAAATGTTAAATGTAAATTATGATACAATAATTGCATTTCTGGATATGTAAAAGAGAATTGAAAACATGTTTACACAATAACTTGTACACAATGTTCATAGTAGCATTATCTGTAATAGCCTAAATGTGGCAACAACCCAAATGTTCATCAACTGACGAATGGGTAAATGAAGGTGGCACATCCATACAATGGAATAGTATTCAGTCATAAAAAATAATTAAGCACTGATCCATGCTGTAATATGGATGGACCTTGAAACTGTTGTGTTAAGTGAAAGCCAGATGCAAAAGGTCATGTATTGTGTAAATCCATTAATATGACATGTCTAGAATAGACAAATCTGTAGAAACAGAAAGTAGTTTAGTGGTTGCTAGGGTATTGGAAAAATGAGAAATTGAGACTGCTGATCAGTACGTGTGTCTGTTCCAGTGATAGAAATTTTCTGGAATATTTGGTGAAGCTTGTGAAATGTAGTAAATATATTCTAAACTACTGAATCATTTTAAAATGGTGACTTATGTTATATGAATTATATCTCAATAAAAAAAATTAAAAAGAGTGTTTTCTTTTTTCTCATTTTAACATGGAAAACACTTGAGCATATTTCAACACTAATTTGAAAAATCCAGAAGAACTTGATAGATTATTTGAAGTTATTGTAACTGTGGAGGGGTGGTATCTGGATCCCAGTGGAGGGACTTTGATGGAGGAGGGTCACTTCTGCTGTGGTGAGGGGGAGGGGATAGACCAGGTGCAGTCTGCTGGAGCAGAGTAGTGTTAGTTCTTCTTCTATGGCTCCCATTTTTTCTATTAGGCAAGAGGCACAGTCCATCCTGGTGATAACTATGAGACAACCAGAGAATCATAGTGGATTTTATAGTCCCTGGTATGGTGCTCATGAAAACAGGAACCTGTGAATTTTTGATAAGTATCAATTTGTGGAGTTGTTTGATTTTTTTTCTTTCTACAACAAAGTTCAGATATCTACTGCAGTCATGGAGAAAGTGTATATATTGATCCAAGACTGAAGTTTTGCTGGCCATTTGCAATAAAAGTGAGGAGCGATAAACTGAATTACCTGTTGAATCCCTTGGGTTATCTGGCAACAATTTAACTGAGACCAGTCCCGACTCCATCTGGAAGGGCTTTGTAGAATTTCAACTTATTGTGATGTCTTTCAGATGCTATCAGGAGTAGTGTGCCATTCCCCGGAGCAACTGAAAACTAGCTGCAATATCTACTACCAAAGCTACTTTCACACCATAGAAACTCCCTGTGTTACTCAATGATCTGGTAATCTCAAAGCATGGGGCTGGGAGTGCTGGCATGAGTCCTTGGTGTGTACAGCCACATATGGAACAAGCACACTATTCTGGGCAAGGCTGACAGTCCCAGGGTCAGCATGTCACTTACCAGGCCCTCGGTCTCCATGTTCTAGCATGCACTGTGTGACATTTGTGGGGGTTAGCTGAGCCCTGAAGGATAAAGAGCCAAGTGTGTTGGCAAAAAGTAAGCTGAAATGATGAGATTCCAGATGCTAAGGTAGATAAGGAGGAAAGCGAATAGAAGAGGGCAATTTGGATGGGGAGAAATGAAGCAATAGTGCTGGCAGGCTGATGAGAACAAAGAATAAATATATGGGATTCATTAAATAAAGAAGCTATGAAGATAGGATTATCATGAGGAGTATCTGAAGTATTACATTGCATGTGGAAAACTTTTGCTACATGATGAAGTTAAAAGGGTGCCCTCAAAAGTGGGCTGCTGAGATAAGAGGAGGAAGACTTTGGAGGTGATGAAGCCAAGCACCAAGGCACCAAGACATGGATGGGTCTCTGATGAAATTATTTCAATGTTCATTGAAATAATCAAGAAAGATGGCAGGTGTCAGGATGGTGAGGAAGACAGAACCTGATGCTAAAATGTACGCTCTCATTTGGATTTGAGCTTTTGCCTTAGGTTGGATGACATGGAACCACACAAGGTTCCTAGAATTCTGAACACCAGGCTGATCTGAATTTGTTATTTAAGGAGACTTAGCTAAAAAGCAGGGCTCCATCCAAATACTGGCAGCAATTTTATTTTATAGTATATTCATTACATTTCATTACCAATCAAAGGGGCATTTTTACATACTTTCTTTGTGGTCACCATTGTCTCAAGTATTATGTGGGCATACAAATGAAATATGAAATATAGTCCCTATGATCAAAGTTTAAAACATGAGCAACAAACTTAAGACAAAATCCAAATAACATAAGTGATCGTGTGCACTAAATTTTGCTATCCAGGCACTGGGTACCAAAAGAATTTGCAGAAGGAAGAGATAAATGGAATATTAAAGATTTGGAGAAACTGAAAAGCTGAGGCTGGATAAATGGGTATGATTTGGGTAGCCCCCAGGCAGAAGGAGAGTATCACTGGTAAAACAAGGAACCAAGAGAAATCCCAGAAGTGTAAGTGAACATGATGAGTTTGTGTATGGATAGCCTCTTAGCCCGACAAGAAGGAGAGGCATATACTGGGGAACTTATGAATTAAAGCAGGCAGTAGTGAAACAAGAAAAGAGCTCATGAAACAAAATATGGTTTAGTATGATGTTAGCTTTTATTTGGAAGAAACAGCTCTATAAGTTTATAAGCAAAGGGATTATTTGGTTACAGTGTTATTTATGAAAGAATAGACTGACTGTAGCAAGGAGTTTGGATTTGAATGGGCACAGCCTAGAGTCTGGAAGATCAACTATTAGACAATCCAGATGATCCAGAGTTGAGGGTATGAGGTCTTAGAATAAGGTGGATGCAGTGGAAATGGGCAGGAATTACATAGGGTATAACAGAATTCTGGGGCAAGCAGATTGAGTTTTTGTTTCTGATGGAGGAAAGGTGGTAGTGTTGTGAGCAGAGGGCAGCTGGCTTGAGAAAAAAATAATTTTTGAATATTTATTTTAAGGGACTAGTTCCTTGTCCTTGTTTAATGATCTAAGGCATATAAGCAAAAAAATTAATTAGTACTTATTTATGTCAGAAGCTATTCTGAGTAATAAAATAAAAAGTTACTGGCCCTCTCTAAAACACAATTATATTTTATATTATAATATATATGTGTACAGAGATGACTAATGTAAAGAGAAGAATAATATGGAGGCAAAATACATAAATAGGGTGCCTGGGTGGCTCAGTTGGTTAAGCGACTGCCTTTGGCTCAGGTCATGATCCTGGAGTCCCAGGATCGAGTCCCGCATTGGGCTCCCTGCTTGGTGGAGAGCCTGCTTCTCCCTCTCCCTCTGCCTGCCTCTCTGCCTGCTTGTGCTCTCTCTCTCTATCTCTGTCAAATAAATAAAATCTTTAAAAAAAATACATAAATGAAATTTTGTATGAAGTGCAAGTTAAGTTGTTAGAATTTATGTTCGGAGGGGAATTAAAGAGACAATGACTTTTTGTTCACATAATATTATAGCTAAAACTATGCCTAGTTTTAAGTCTATTTTTCTTGCTAATAGATAATAAATACTCATGTATTTTATTTAATAAGGAACTACTATACTGTTAGGAAATCTACTTTTCTTCTTGATAAAATTGAATTGATAATATTTTTATTACTAGATAGTCTTCTTTGAATTTTTTAATGACTTCATAATATCTTGTATTGATGTTTTATAATTTTTGCTAAGTATTGCATGGTTGAGTATTTAGTTCACTTCTAATATTTTGTTACTTAAAATAATGCAAAGAACACCTGACAGCTTAATCCTGGAATATATCCATGAACATTCTCTTAGGATAAATGCTGGAAATGAAACATTATACAAATTTTAAAAAATTGTATTGCCAAATTTCTCTCTTGAGAATAGGAATTATCTTTGCTAATATAATAGGCAAAAATAGCATCTCACATTTAAATTTGACTTTACTTCTTATTTAAATATACTTAATAGTTTTTCTTTTTGAATCACCTGTTCTTGTCCATTGTCCATTTTTCTATGGGATATTTTGTCTTTTTTATTGTTTTGCAAAAGTTCTTTAAGCCTCCTGACATCATGTATGTTGCAGATATTTTTCTTAGTTTGTTATTTACTTTCTAATTTTAAAATATTTTTGTACTAAATTTCTCCACACAATCATGCCAGCGTCTCTGTGAGTGAAGGAATAGAGAAAAGTGGGGATAGAAGATATTAAACTAAAAAAAATTTTTCCGTTCTTCTGGTAAAGGGCTTTTATCTTAGTGGGAGAAAATCTCCATACAACATGTGATAGGAAGTCAACATAAGATGAGATGAAAACTTAATTTATTTCATTCATTGACTAATACTTTTCAATTATGCTTTGACAAGAAAATCAGGGTAAACAATTGTGTTTATCTATGTTACAAGTACAATTTTTTCCTTTTTTAGTCTTTCTATGCTTTTCTTCTTGTTTTTTTTTCTCAGAAATATTTGGATCTATGTCTAGTCATGAACTACTTTGATTTTATTTGCATTTCATTTTTACCTGTCATGCAAGATAAATGAGCTATTTTAGGGTCTATTAAAAGCATAACTTACTTAGCAAAAGAAAAGTGAGCTCATGAAATAAAATCTGGAAAATTCAAATAAAAATAATTGATCAGCAATACAAATTTAGATAAATTTTACTTTTATCATATATCAAAATAATTTGAACACAACTATACTTAATAATCACAGGTTAAAGCTTATTCTTAGTCTTTTTCTTTCTTTCCTTCACTTCATTATAATGAGATTAAGTAAAATCTTGTTTAACTTTAATCTTTTTCAATTTAAGTCACTCTTGGTGAAGCAAATATCACACATTTCATTTACAGGATTGCTTTTTTCTGCACACTGAAAAAGATGTAGAAATGCTGTTTTTGTACCTGCAATTTTGTGTGATATCTGGTGATCTTTCTCCTTGTAGTGGATTGTCTTCTTCCTACACTCCTTTAAAAACACTATAGGCTTATGTACCAAAAACTCTTTCAGAAACAAGAAATGCTTCTAATAACAAAAGAAAAATATGTGGTTTATGATTTTTTAAGAATGTGAAATGAATAATCTTTACTAAGGGTTTAAAGTTATGTTTAGGTTATTCTAACCCTTGGCTAGATATAGACTTGGTTTTCCATAATGGACCTTGAAATGAGGGAAAACTGACTATTTCGACCATTGCTTGACCTTCTGTTCTACCCTCACTGTTTCTTTTCTTGAACAATCTCTAATCTAAGGTCACAAGGGGTTGAGTTTTGGAAAAAAAATTCTTAAGAATTGGATTAAAACTTGTATGCAGTATTAGAAAATATCTTGCCTTAGAGCAACATATTCTATTTGTTCACTCTGAAAGTCTAGCTGCCAAATTAAGAACTAAAGGGAAGAGACAAGTCTTATCTGGAGCTTATTACATACATATTTGTTTCTTAATTGGAAAATGCACAATTGAGGTTAATCATGTGACTATCTATGGCTACATAAATGTTTTTCACTAATAGTTTTGCTTCAAGCCATTCTTCCAATACAGTGTTCCAATAAATGTGACAAAAAGATGTAGCAATCCCAGGTGCGGACACTGATTGTCAGTATGTTTCTCTGTTGGAAAGGTGGCTTTGTCACAGCTCTACCCATTAAAAGAGAACATTTCCTGAGAAGTTCAATATTCCAATCTGAGTACTGGCCATTGTAATTTGACAAAAGTTTACAAAACTAGATGTTAAGAGCTATTCAGAATGGTTCTCACTGGCACTTAGTTTTTAATCCTATTTTTAGGGGTTCCATTCCGTGGTCCCTTGATGTACCCAATATTATTGAGAACTGATGTAATAAAGATAAAAACTTGAAACTAAAAGCCTAGACCCTAGCTCTATCACTAACACACTATGAAACCTTAAGCAAGTCCTTAATCTCTCAGAGCCTTATCAATAAAATAAGGATAATTGTATTTAATTGTTAGGATTGTTAGAAAAATAAAAGGAGATGCTGTTATACTTAGGGCAGTGTTCATTCCTCATTGAAATTCAGTTAATGTTTGTCAAAGAAATTGGCTTCATTCAATCATCCAACAAATATTTGCTGTATGTCTACCTTAGGCTAGGATCTTATCTAGTTCCTTGGGATAAGTCAGTAAATAAAATAACTGCTCTGTCAGGCTTTGTGTGTGTATGTGTGTGTTGTTGCCCTACATAATCAGCAAGGAAACAAATAAGTTATTAGAAGGTGATCTGTGCTATTTTGAAAAGAAAGGACCAAAAGGAAGGAATCTCAGGGGAGCAGAGAGTGACAAAAGTAAAATATACTTCTCAGAATATAGAGGGCTCCTCTAAAATAAGTTGAGATTTTGGTAGCAATCTGAATGAAATGAGCCACTAGTGTATCTGGAGCATGCTTGGTTGGGACAAAGAAAGGAGGCCAATGGACTTGGAATAAAAAGAACAAGGAAGACATGGAAGGAAATGAGGTCAGAGAGGATATGGGTGGGGTTGATACAGATTATACAGAGTCTCCCAGGTTGTTTTGAAGACTTTGGTTTTTCTTTGAGTAATAACTTTAAGCAGTGATGTGATATGATTTACATTTTAAAAGAAGCATTCTTGCTGCTACAGAATAGCGTGTACAAGGGCAGGAATTAAAGTTCAAGAGGCCTCTTAGGAGGCTGTAATGGTGAAGGAAAGACATGACTATGGCTTGGACCAGAGTAGTAGCTGAGTAGGTGATGGCTAATAATCAGATTTCGATACATTTTCTAGAACAGGAGTCAAAGATGACTCTTAATGTTTTCAGCTTTGGGTAATTATAGGAATGGAGATGCATATACTGATATGATTAAGACAGGGGCTGAACAAAATTTGGAGGGAAAGTAAAGAATTTGATATTATACATATGTTTGAGATGCCTTAGTTAATTTTGTCAAGAGGAGGGCTCAGGACTGAAGATATAATTTGGGAGTTGTCAGCACATGCATGTCAGCACAGGATCCCGGGGCACAATAGCTCTCAGGATCTGGCACATGAGAAGGATCTAGTGAAGGAAACTGAGATAGGATAAGAACGAAGAAATAGTCATGTCTTTGATGTCAGGTGAAGAAAATGTTTCAAAGAGGTGATTATGTGTATGAAACACTGCTACTAGGTCAAGTCAAGACAGATAATTGACCAGTGAATTGACCCAGCTGTTTTGATTTTGTTTAGCAAATCAAACCTCTGGACAGGAGTCCATCAAAATCCTAAAGGACAACACAGGCAGCAACCTCTTTGACCTCAGCTGCAACAACTTCTTCCTAGAAACATCACCAAAGTCAAGGGAAGCAAGGGCAAAAATGAACTCTTGGGATTTCATCAAGATAAAAAGCTTTTGCACAGCAGAAGAAACAGTCCACAAAACCAAAAGACAACCGACAGACTGGGAGAAGATATTTGCAAATGACATATCAGATAAAGGGCTAGTATCCCAAATCTATAAAGAACTTATCAAACTCAACACCCAAAGAACAAATGATCCAATCAAGAAATGGGCAGAAGACATGAACAGACATTTTTCCGAAGAAGACATCCAAAATGGCCAACAGACACATGAAAAAGTGCTCAACATCGCTCGGCATCAGGGAAATCCAATCAAAACCTCAATGAGATACCACCTCACACGAGTCAGAATGGCTAAAATTAACAATTCAGGAAATGACAGATGTTGGCGGGGATGCGGAGAAAGGGGAACCCTCTTACACTGTTGGTGGGAATGCAAGCTGGTGCAACCACTCTGGAAAACAGTATGGAGGTTCCTCAAAAAGTTGAAAATAGAGCTACCATACGATCAGCAATTGCACTACTGGGTATTTACCACAAAGATACAAATGTAGGGTTTCGAAGGGGTACGTGCACCCTGATGTTTATAGCAGCAATGTCTACAATAGCCAAACTGTGGAAAGAGCCAAGATGTCCATCGACAGATGAATGGATAAAGAAGATGTGGTATATATATACAATGGAAAATTTGCAGCCATCAAAAGGAATGAGATCTTGCCATTTGCAACGATGTGGATGGAACTGGAGGGTGTTATGCTGAGTGAAATAAGTCAATCAGAGAAAGACATGTATCATATGACCTCACTGATATGAGGAATTCTTAATCTCAGGAAACAAAGTGAGGGTTGCTGGAGTGGTGGGGGGGTGGGAGGGATGGGGTGGCTGGGTGATAGACATTGGGTAGGGTATGTGCTATGGTGAGCGCTGTGAATTGTGCAAGACTGTTGAATCACAGACCTGTACCTCTGAAACAATGCAATATATGTTAAGAAAAAAAAAAGAAGAAGATAGCAGGAGGGGAAGAATGAAGGGGGGAAATTGGAGGGGGAGATGAACCATGAGAGATGATGGACTCTGAAAAACAAACTGAGGGTTCTAGAGGGGAGGGGGTTGGGGTGATGGGTTAGCCTGGTGATGGGTATTAAAGAGGGCACGTTCTGCATGGAGCACTGGGTGTTATGCACAAACAATGAATCATGGAACACTACATCAAAAACTAATGATGTAATGTATGGTGATTAACATAACAATACAAAAATAAAAAAATCAAACCTTTTGGCCAATTCAGTAATTTCTTATCGACTGCTACTTTTCCTGAGTATGATCATACTTCCAATTTCTTTGCATGGCTCACAATTTTTGGCTAAAAAATGGATATTTTATACAATATATTGAAGCAACTCTGGATTCTACCTTACAGCAAATCAAATGCAGCGACATACAAAAGGATTATACACCATGTCAAAATAGCATTTATCTCAAGAATGCAGAATTGGCTTTACATCTGAAAAAATCAATTAAAAACAATATTTTAAAACAAAATAAATATCAATATCAATATCAAAAATTAATGTCTAACAAGCTCTTAACTGCTGCAGGAAAATCTTTAGACAGTCCAACATTTATTCATGATCGGAACTAGAAACAGAGACCTTCTTTAACCTGATAAAGTACCCACAAAAAACTTACAGCTAAGATGATACTAAGTGGTGAAGAATAAATTCTTTCCCTCTAAGACAGGAAATAAGACAAAGAAGTCTGTTTTCACCACATTTATTAACATTGTACTAGAGGTTTTAGCCAGTGCAAGAAGGCAACAGAAAGGGTTTTCTAGGTTGAAAAAGAGTAAGTAAAACTGTTTATTTGCAGACCACATGATCTTATATGTAGAAAATTATAAAGAATATATGAAACAAAAAAATCCCTAATAGATCTAATAAATGAGTTTACTGAGGTTGCGGGATACATGATTGGCATGCAAAATCAATTACATTGATATATACTAGCAACAAGTAACCTGAAAAAGAAATTAATGAAAGAATTCCATTTGCAATAGCATCAAAAAGAGTAAAATAGTAATACATTTAACCAAAGATGTGTAAGAATTGTACACACCCAAAATAATGAGATGTTGCTGAGAAAATGTAAAAAAAAATCTAAATAAATGAAGAGATATTCCATGTCGTGGGTTGAAAGATTTAATATTTATAAGGTAATAATTTATTTCCAAATTGAGCTAAAGAGTCAGTGCAATCCCTATTCAAATCTCAGAATGCTTTTGTGGAATTTGAAGCCTACTTCCAAAACATTAATTAAATGTAAGAGACTCAGAATACCCAAAATATTTTGAAAAGAACAAAGATGGAGGTCTTATATTACCTGATTTCAAAAGTTACTATAGAGTTAAGGAAACAAGACTGTGCAGGTAAAGGTATAAGGGTAAACATAAAGATCAATGACACCGAATAGAGAGTACAAAAATAAACTCATGCATTTATAGTCAATTGATTTTGAATGAAGTTGCCTAGGTAACTCTTTTTAACAAATGGTCCCATAACAATTGGACATCCAAATGTAAAAATAAAAAAGCCTCCTCGTTCATTCTATATGCAGAATTAACTAAAATAGATCATATGCCTAAATGTAAGAACTAACTCTACAAAACTTAGAGGTTAAAACATTGGAAAAACCTTAGTGATTTAGGTTTGACACGTGTTTCTTAGAGACTGCACTGTAAAAAGAGAAATAAAACAATAAATTAGATTTCATTAAAATTGAAAACTTTTGTTCTTAAAAAAGTACAATTAAGGAAACAAGAAGATGAGCCAAAAACTGGGAGTGGAATATTTGCAAATCAAATATCTGATATAAAACTGCTATCCAGAATATATAAAGAACTCTTAAAACTCAGTCATAAGAGGACAAACAACCTAATTTAAAAAATTATTTGAACCAATAATTTACCAAAGGTAAGAATTACAAATGAGTATACAAAATGATACTCGATATAATTTCCAGTCTAGGAAATAAAAATGAAAAGCATAATACAATACCACTACAAAACAAAAGCTAAAATTTTAAAAGATGGACAATACTGAGTCTTGGCAAAGACCTGGAGAAAGAGGCATTTTGTGTAAATTTGAGAATACACTTGTTTCATCGAGAAATTCTACTGCTAGTTATTTACCAGAGAAATAAGATGAACGTTTATGTATTTGCATATGAATATTCAAAGCAGCTTTCTTTATTTGTAATATCTCCAAGCTGGTAATAACTCAGATATGCATGGACATATGGTATATTTATACAACAGAAAATGACTTTGTAATATACAGGAATAAATTCTTGGCATATGCAACAATGTGGAGGAATCTCTAAAACATTATGTTAAATGGGAGAAACCAGATACAAGGAAATATATTCTGAGTGGTTTCATTTATGTGAGCTCTTAGAAAATATGAACACATCTCTAATGGCAGAAAGATCAGTGGTTGCTCTGGGGCCGGAAGTGTAAGTGTATTGATTATAAAGAATCAGGAGAAAACTTTTCAGGTAATAGAAATATTTTATATTTTCTTTGGTGTGGTGGTTAGATGGGTATGAACATTTGTCAAAATTCATTTTTACACTTAAAATGGGTGCATTTTGTTGATTGTAAATTATACTTCCATAAAACTGATTTAAAATATTTTTTAAGAGGTACCTGGGTGGCTCAGTTGGTTAAGCATCTGACTCTTGATTTTGGTTCAGGTCATGAGATTGCCTCACATTGGCCTCTGTCCTGGGCATGGGGTCTGCTTAGGATTCTCCCTCTCCCTCTCCCTGTCTGTCTCTCCCTCCTCCTGCTCTCCTGCCTCTGCTTGCACACTCACTCTCTCTCTCGAAAAATAAAAATAAAATAAAATAAAATAAAAATTTTTTAAAAAGTAGTACAGCAATAAATATCTTGTACTTGCATCTTTTGGCATTTTTGCCAGTGGCTTATTGGTATAGACCTCCACAACTGTGATTGATGGGCCAAAATGTGAATTTGTAGGAGATTTACTAGATATTGCCAAAGTCCCCTTCATGAATGTTGCACCATTTTGCATTCCCAGTCGTAAGGTTAGAAAGAACTATTTATTTCCCCAGTCTTGATAATAGTGTGTGCTGCAAAGTTAGATGTTTGTCAATCTAACAGAAATATATGAAATCTTAGTGTATTTTTAATTTGCATTTTTAAAACATGAATGAGCAAGTTTTAACAACATTTTACATATTTAAGACCAATTTCTATGGGGTTTTTCTCATAAGACTTTTTTTTTTAAATAGGACTTTTGATTTTTTTAAAAATCTGTTTTTAAAAGCTCCTTATAGGAACGCCTGGGTGGCTCAGGCAGTTAAGCAACTACCTTCAGCTCAGGTCATGATCCCAGGGTCTTGGGATGGAATCCCACATCGGGCTCATTGCTCAGTGGGGAGTCTGCTTCTCCCTCTGCCTGCTTTGCCTGCTCTGCCTGCCACTCCCCCTGCTTGTGTTCTTTTTCTCTGACAAATAGATAAATAAAATCTTAAAACAAATAAATAAAAGCTCCTTATATATCAAGGACATTAATCCATCTGTGATGGAAGATGTAAATATTTTTTTTCCAATTTTTTGTTTTCACTTTGCTTATGGTGTTTTTTTGCCGTGGATTTTTCATTTTTTTAAATAAAATCAAATGTGATACGTTTATTTCATATATTTGGATTTTGACTCATGGTTAGGTAAATTTCCTCTAGTGTCAGGTTACAGAAGAACTCAACAGGAAGTCTATTCATGCTTTGTTTATTTTATTTTCAGATGGGAGATATCATAGTTAGTTGCAATGCTGATGGCAGTTATCTGGCAAAGAAAAAATGATAATGCAGAAAGGAGGGAGAACTTAAGAAGTTCAAGATTAGATAAGGTAGGAATGGGATCTAGTCAAAAGAGTAGGATTATAAATATTATCTGAGATATTTTAAAGGATATCTTGGGAAAGGGGAAAAAGGAAAAGAAAATTTCTGCCATAGGAAAATCAAAGTATTGCCTTCAGGGTTTTTCCACACAGATCTTCTATATTGAGAACTATCATTGTTCAGGACATCTTTTTTTTTTTTTAATGTAATTGAGCTGAAATTCAAATAACATATTTACATAAAGCATAGCCATTTTATTTTTTATTTTTTAATATATGTGATTATACTGCACTTATAGTTTTATAATATGTGCTTTCACTTGACAGTATGTTTTTGATGATTTTTTTTTAAAGATTTTATTTATTTATTTGACAGAGACACAGTGAGAGAGGGAACACAAGCAGGGGGAGTGGGAGAGGGAGAAGCAGGTCTCCCGCGGAGCTGGGAGCCTGATGTAGGGCTCGATCCCAAGACCCTGGTATCATGACCTGAGTCGAAGGCAGACACTTAACTACTGAGCCACCCAGGCACCCCAAGCATAGCCATTTTAAAATGAACAATTTAATGGCATTTACTTGTTGTGCAATCACAACCACTACCTGGTTCTAAATAATTTGCTGCCTTCCCCCCTCAAAAAACTCCATACTCATTAAGCAGTTACTCCCCAATCTCTGTCCCCTAGCCCCTAGCAATCATCAATTTGCTTTCTGTTTCTGTGGATTTAACTATTTTGGGTATTTCATGTAATTGAAATTCTATGATATGTAACTTTCTGTGTCTCTGTTCTCTCAATTAGCATAATGTTTTTAGGATTCATTCAGATTGTAGCATATGTCAATAATTCATTCATTTTATGGCTGATAACATTCCGTTGTGCGGTTATACTAAGATTTTTTCATCCATTCATCTGTTGATAGACATTTAGGTAGTTTTCTTCATATCTTCACCAATTCCTGTTATTTTCCATTAAAAAAATTGTTGCCATCCTAGTAGGTGTGAAGTGGTATCTCATTGTGGTTTCAATTTACATCTCACTAATGACTAATGATGTTGAACACCTTTTCATGAGCTTAATGGTCACTGTATATCTTTTTGGGAGAAATATTGTCAAGTCATTTGACTCTTTAAAAAATTGGGTTGTCTTTTGTGCTGTTGAGTTATAGGAGTTTTCATACATTCTGGATACTAGACTCTTAACCTGATATGTGATTTGCAAATATTTTCCTCTATAGGTTGTTTTTTTACTTTCTTAGTAATATCTTTCAATGCATGAAGTTTTAATTTTGATGAAGTCCAATTTATTCTTCTTTTGTTGCTCATGCTTTTGATGCTTTATCTAAGAACCCATTGCCAAATCCAAGGTCATGAAGATTTACACCTATGTTTTCTTCTAAGAGTTTAATGGTTTTAGTGCTTATATTTAGGTTGTTGATCCATTTTGAGTTAATTTTTGTATATGGTGTGAGTTGGGGTATGACTTCATTCTTCTGTATGTAGATATCCAGTTGCCACAACACTACTTACTGAAGTGACTATTCTTTACACATTGGATGGTCTGGACACTTTTATCTAAAATCAATTGACTATAGATGTGTGGGCTTATTTCTGGACTCTTAATTATATTCCATTAGTCTATATGTCTATCCTTATGCCCAAACTACATTTTTCTGTAAATTACTGTAGCTTAGAAGTAAATTTTGAAATTGGAAAGTGTGAGCTCTCCAACTTAGTTCTTCTTTTTCAATATTATTTTGGCTATTTGGGGCTATTTGCAATCCCCTATGCATTTGAGGATCAACTTTTCCATTTCTGCAAAAAAAGTGTATTGGAATTTTGATAGGCTATTTTGGAATTTTTGAATCTGCAGATCACTTGGGGGTAATACTGGCATCTTATCAATATTAAGTCCTCCAGTCCTTGAACATGGAATGTCTTTCCATTTATTGAGTTCTTCTAATTTCACAACTTTTTTTTTTTTCTGTTTTCACTATACAAATCTTTGCCCTCCTTGGTTAATTTTTTCAGATATCTTATTCTTTTGGATACTGTTATAAATGCAATAATTTCCTAATTTCTTTTTGGATTATTCATTGATGGTATATATAAACTCAACTGATTTTTGAACATTGATCTTGTATCCTGCATCTTTGTTGAATTTATTTATTAGCTCTAGGGTTGTGTGTGTGTATGTCTGTATGTGTATTCTTTGGGATTTTCTGTATATGAGATCATGCCATCTGTGAAAAGAGACAGTTTTATTTCTTCCTTTCCAATCAATACCTTTATTTTTTTATTGCATAATTACTCTGGCTAGAACTTCCAGTAAAATATAGTATAGATAGAGTGAAAGCCTGCTTTCACTAGTATAGATAGAGTGAAAGCAGGCATCCTTGTCTTGTGGGGGGAAGCTATCAGTTTTTCACCATTGAATACAATGTTAGCTGTGGGTTTTCATAAATGCCCTTAATCATGTTGAGGAATTTTCCTCCTATTCCTAGTTTTCTGAGTGATTTTTATCATGAAATGGTAAACAATTTTCTCAAATGTTTTTTACATCAGTTGAGATGATCATGTCATTAGTTTTCTTTTGTTCTAATTGGTATATTATATTGATTAATATTCTCAAGTTGAACCATCTTTGCATTCCTGGGATAAAGCCTATTTGGTCACTGTGTATAATCCTTTTAATATACTGTTTAATTCAGTTTGCTAGTATTCTGTTGAGTTTTTCTTCATATTCATAAGAGACATTGGTTGGTAGTTTGTTTTTCTTATGATGTCTTTTCTGTCTTTGGTATCAAAGTTATCCTGGCCCCATAGAATCAGTTAGGAAGTGTTCTTTCCTCTTCTATTTTTAAGTAGTATTTGAGAAGGACTGGAATTTATTCTTTAAATGTAGAATTCCCAAGTGAGCCATTTAGTCCTAGATTTTTTTTTTTGTTGTAAGGTTTTTGATGACTGATTTAATCTCTTGTTATAAAATTTTCAGAATTTCTATTTCTTTTTGTGTCAGGTAATCTGTGTATTTTTTATTTTTTTAAAGATTTTATTTATTTTTTGACAGAGAGTGAAACAGTGAGACAGTGAGAGAGGGAAACAGGAGGAATGGGAGAGGGAGAAGCAGGCTTCCCACAGAGCAGGAAGTCCAATGTGGGGCCAGATCCCAGGACCCCGGGATCATGACCTGAGCCAAAGGCAAATGCTTAATGACTGAGCCACCAAGGCGCCCTGTGTATTTTTTAAAAATAATTTGTCCATATCATCTAGATTATCTAATTTGTTCGCTACAATTGTTCATTGGAGTCTCATAATCCTTTATATTTCTGTGGGTTCGTAGTAATGTCCTCATTTTAATTTCTGATTTGAATTATTTTCATTTTGTCCCTTATATTCTTAGTCTAATTTAAGGTTTGTCAGTTTTGTTGATATTTTCAAAGAAATGATCATTTGGTATTGTTAATTGTTTTTTTTAATTTTCTTTTATTCTGTTTTTCATTTATCTCCCTGAATAAACCATTAATGATGGGATAAGCCATATTAGCAAGGAATCATTATTTAAAGGCACAGAAAATTTTCTTGGTAAATTATTTCAAGCATGTAGGGGAGAAATAATTCCCATTCTTTAAAAACTTTCATAATGTAGACAAAGACAAGAAATGGCTCTTTTATTCTACAAAAATACACAATGTTAATGCACAAATAAGCACAAGAAATGCCAACATAAGTTATTAGCAATTGTGACTCCAGTGCATATTAAAATCCAAAAGCATAGCCTTTTATAAAATGGTTAACACAATACTATAATGTTGATTCAATATAAACAAAACACAGAATCATGTTCATAAATGTTGAGACATTAACTGCAAAAACTTAACATCCATCCTGAAAACAAAACAGAAAATATAGCTTCTTAAACAAAGTCCAGATTAAATGCAAAGCTGAGTCAGTAGAGACCATTAAAATTAGGGTCAAATTAAAGATGCAACCATCCTTAATAACAGCTATCTTCACTGTTATGTAAACATTAGCTTGGAAGTTCTGTTTTCTATAGTAAGACATGGAACAAAAATCAGTATATAAGTATTGGCAAGGAAGAAAATGGATTACTTTGTAGTTAAAAAAAAAAAACCCAGTCAATTGAAAAAAAAACCAAAATGTGAACAAAGTGATTAACACATAAACATTAAATACATTACCATGTGTCAGCAATGACTAATTAGAAAATAAAATAAAACAAAAATTGAAATGACACACTTCCAGTGTAGCTATAGTAAAGTACATTGGCATAATCCTAACCACCTCCTAGATTCCTTGGATGTTGTTCTGGGCAGGGTATTTATTCCAGGGGGTCTTTAGGGAAGGAGCAGTGCAACATGGAATCATTGTAAAGTAATACAACTCTTTTAGGAAGCAGTGTTGTGGTTTATGTTGAGAGTCATTAAGATATTCATGCCCATTTATTATACTAATTTTACCTCTGGAAATTTGCCCTGAGGTAATAATATAAAATGTAGGAGATTTTTTTTTAATTTTATTTTATTCTGTTATGTTAGTCACCATACATCATTAGTTTTTGATGTAGTGATCCGTGATTCATTGTTTTTGTATAACACCCAGTGCTCCATGCAGTATGTGCCCTCCTTAATACCCATCACTGGGCTAACCCACCTCCCCACTCCCCTCCCCTCTAAAACCCTCAGTTTGTTTCTCAAGAGTCCATAGTCTTTCATGGTTCATCTCCCCTCTGATTTCCCCCCTTCATTTTTCCCTCCCTTCTCCTAAAGTCCTCCATGCTCTTCCTTATGTTCCACAAATAAGCGAAACCGTATGATAATTGACTTTCTCTGCTTGACTTATTTCACTTCGCATAATCTCCTCCAGTCCCATTGGTGTTGATGTAAAAGTTGGATATTCATCTTTTCTGATGGCTGAGTAATATTCCATGGACCTCAACTCTATGGTCAAATAATCTTCGACAAAGCAGGAAAAAATATGCAATGCAAAAAAGACAGTCTTTTCAATAAATGGTGCTGGGAAAATTGGACAACCACATGCAGAAGAATGAAACTCGACCATTCTCTAACACCATACACAAAGATAAACTCAAAATGGATGAAAGACCTCAATGTGAGACAGGAATCCATCAAAATCCCAGAGGAGAACATAGGCAGTAACCTCTTTGACATTGGCCACAGCAACTTCTTTCAAGATACATCTCCAAAGACTTGTGAAACAAAAGCAAAAATGAACTTTTGGGACTTCATCATGATAAAAAGCTTCGGCACAGCAAAGGAAATAGTCAACAAAACAAAGAGGCAACCCACAGAATGGGAGAAGATATTTGCAAATGACACTACAGATAAAGGGCTGGTATCCAAGATCTATAAAGAACTTCTCAAACTCAACACCCAAAAAAACAAATAATCAAGTCACAAAATGGGCAGAAGACATGAAAAGACACTTCTCTGAAGAAGACATACAAATGGCTAACAGACACATGAAAAAATGTTGATCATCATTAGCCATCAGGGAAATTCAAATCAAAACTGCATTGAGATACTACTTTACACCAGTTAGAATGGCAAAAATTGACAGGGCAAGAAAAGTGGAGAAAGGGGAACCTCTTACACTGTTGGTGGGAATGCAAGTTGGTACAGCCACTTTGGAAAACAGTGTAGAGGTTCCTCAAAAAATTAAAAATAGAGCTACCCTATGACCCAGCAATTGCACTCCTGGGGATTTACCCCAAAGACACAGATGTAGTGAAAAGAAGGGCCATATGCACCCCAATGTTCATAGCAGCAATGTCCACAATAGCCAAACTTTGGAAAGAGCCGAGATGCCCTTCAATAGATGAATGGATAAAGAAGATGTGGTCCATATATACAATGGAATATTACCCAGCCATCAGAAAGGATGAATATCCAAATTTTACATCAACATGGATGGGACTGGAGGAGATCATGCTAAGTGAAATAAGTCAAGCAGAGAAAGTCAATTATCATATGGTTTCACTTATTTGCGGAACATAAGGAATAGCATGGAGGACATTAGGAGAAGGAAGGGAAAAATGAAGGGGGGAAGTAAGAGGGGGAGATGAACCATGAGAGACGATGGACTCTGAAAAACAAACTGAGGGTTCTAGAGGGGAGGGGGGGTGGGGGGATGGGTTAGCCTGGTGATGGGTATTAAGGAGGGCACATACTGCACGGAGCACTGGGTGTTATATGGACACAATGAATCATGGATCATTACATCAAAAACTAATGATGTATTGTATGGTGACTAACATAACATAATAAAATAAAGTTAAAAAAAACAAAAAAAATTAATTCCTTGAAAGACATTCTCATGAAAAAGATACTCTGGGTTCACAAAAATATTTCAAAATTGATCCTTCACACCCTCAATTACTATCTTATTTAGATTATATTTAAAAATGTGGAACAGAACATATCACATAGGCTTACACATTTAAAGTGAGCACATAGTTTAGATAAGAGGAAAAAGGACAACTACAGCTCAGCTATCTTTTAAATTTTATGTGGTTTCTTATTTACATAAAACAGAAATGGAAGCACAGGTAATCAAAGCACAATAAACTCTAGTCTTGAAGGGAGCTTTGCTGGACTATAGGACAGTGTGCACTATTTATTCATAGTCCTAACTTTTAGGTTAAGCCCTGGGCAGATAATAATGAATCTACTTTGGAAATTCTATCATGAAATGTTGTTCAGTTGAATTTATGCCTTTGAAATAAAAGTTTGGGCATTACAGAAGGGAAAATAAACAGTATACAAGACATTTTTTTTCCCCTATAGATCATATTTGAACATGTTAGCAATATATAAAAAGTAATACATTCAAAAATCATCTAGCAGCAGAGTATTGAGTTCACGTGCCAGAAATATATCTACCTACTATTAATGAATTATTGAGTCCTATTCATTCTATAGTCAGAGTAGGAAGCTGTCTATATTATAGCATATTTTGCAAGGCATTTAGAACCGCTGTCTAATGATGTTCTTCTTCCAAGTGGCTTGAAACATTTCCTATTAGAACTATAATTGAGGTCCAAAAGGTCATAATCAGACCACTTGTCACCTAGAAAAAGGCAGGACAATCTTGGTTAGGGAGCGGAATGCAGGACAAAGTTCCTTCCTTCCCTTAGTGTGTAGCACTGATTAGTTCAATGTATTATATGGTTGTCTCCTTTGCCACTTTGCAAGGCATCGAAGATTTTAAGTGACAAAAGAATATACATTTTATTAGTCACTCAATGGGAATGCTCATTTAGAACAAGCCTAGTAGCTAGAGAGAACCGAGATACTGTTGTATCAGATATACTCACCATGTACAAGAGGCACTCTGTGAATCTTCTTGTTATAAAAAGCCCACTACCATATTTTTCTTTGCCTATTTCCATATTTCCTCTCATTGTTCCTGGTACCTAGTCCATGCATAATACTTCTCATCGAAATTTCAAACTGCTTTTCAAATTGCTGCTCTGCTTTGATCTTAATTGCTGAGTGATAGTTAAATAAAGGCTTGGGAAGAAAAAGAACATTTACTTTTCTCTGAAAAGAAAATACATAAAAATGAAGTTTTACCACAAATGATGGAGGAACTGGATAGATGAACTAACTGCCTGAAAGTGCTATGATTATTTTGTCGAAGTGTGCAGTGTGGTTATTTCCTCTACCTTCTTTTTGCGCTCATCTCTGTCTTTTTTTTCACTTCCTCTTTATCATCACAGAAATCATTTCTTGTGTGAAGATATCTACTTTAGATACAGAAACGATCACAGACATGTTCCTGTATATGAGAAACTTGCCATGCCATTCAAGAATACATCAAGCAAGAATCAGAAAAAGTAACAATAAAACAAAAATAGGGACCTTATGGTAGGATTCTAGGTTTGTCTAACAAACCCGGAGGCACAACTGTGTTCTTGTGGTGGTTGGAAAGAGCCAGGTGATGCCATCACTCCCTGGAACACCTCCATGGTGATGGCGAGAATCCTAGACCCAACAGAAGTATATAGTGGGTCCCTACTCTGTGCCAGGCATTTGGGTGCTTTGCCTACAAGAACTTATTTTAATTCTCAATAACTATATGAATTAAGTATTATTGAAAGTCTTATAATTTCTGTTATTCAGGTGAAAAAACTGAGCCTTAAAGAGGGAAAGTAACTACACAGCTAATAAGGAGTGTAGTTTTGAGGCAAACCCAGATCTGTCTGCCTCCAAAGCCTGAAACGTTATCTTCAGTGAAAAAGATTATCTTCCTGGGGCTTTTAAGATCAGTGTTTCTTTGTTTTTGTTTTGGTTCTGGCTATTTCTATGTGGCCTTTCTACCACACAATCTTCAAGCTTCTAGGTACTTTTAACTCCTCTACAGTGCTTTAACGCATATGGCAAAAAAAGTATGTGCCTGGCTTGAGCAGTTGTATAACTGGAGGTAGCCACTGGTTTTCATTAACTCTGCTCTCATTTCCATCTGCTGACCTCAGGGGGCTTTCTGTTTTTGGTAGTTTGAGATCCTTGTAGCTGTTGTAGTAGACAGCTGTGTTTTTGTTTCCCCAGCATCAATTCTTGTTTCCCTTTTTCATGACAACCTCAATTTTCCAGCCCAACTACAATTCCAAGACTTGGTTGTGATTGGTGGAAGTCTGATGGCCATCCAATCTCGCGGGCCACAGGGATTGGTTCATAGATGAGCGCATAATCCAACCAGAATCAAAGAGATATAATGTAACATTGGCCTCCGGGAAGGGGAACTTTCTCATCTTTCAGAGCAGCCGCTGGTAGAGTCTCTCTTGTTCTCGATGGTGTGGTTGTGAGGGTGTGAGACTCAAAGCTGCTGTAGCCATTCACAACCAGCAGGAGAGTTGCGGAACTGCCCGAGGACAAACCAGACGTGGGAAGGTATGGCAGAGAGATGGAGAAGTCCAGGGCCATTGGTGATATCGTTTCAGCTGCTGCTGATGTGTAACCTGAAGCAACACATTTGTTTCCAGACTTTTAAAGTATACGAATCAATAAATTATCTGTAAACTAGTATAAATTGGGAGTTTCCGTCAGTTGCACCTGATAAAACTGTCTTCTAGATTCTTCTAGAAAGGCATCATCAAAGACACTTTTGTGATTATAGTTACTCATTTGAAAAGACTTCATCATTGCTATTAGTGGAAATGGTAATTAACTGGAATAGTATTTCTGGTTAATTGAAATTTATGACTTTCTTAAGATCAGTTAAAAATCAGTTTTTATTTCAACAGTTGCTATTGAAAAACATTTTTCCTCTAAGGGATGGCAGACGTGGCATGGGTCTGCAATTATTTAAAGGTTTCAGATTCTGGTTAATTGAGGTTTATTATAAATTGCGATTTCCAATATTTTATTGTTAAGAGCTTCCTGAGGACGCATAATTCAATAGTACTTCTTTTGTCTAGATATTCCTTTCTTATCTAGCAGCTGTATTTACTGATACTGATGGTGAATTGCTTAACCTTTTGAAACCATTTTCTGTAATTCTAGGGTGATATTTGCACATGTACTTGGCTTTCTTTATAAATAAACTATACAAAGCTTATTTCAGAATGTTAGTAAATGTGGAAAAGCGAGGAGCAAAGGCATACTGACATTTTTACTAATTTGGAGGCCATTTAAAAATGGCTTATTCTGCAAACAGACTTCAAACCATTTGCTTATAAACACTGTAACCTAAAAAAAAGTGAGCTTAACATTGTTATAATATCTTATTTACTGCCATATAAGGGGTGGGTTTTAGAGATCAATTTTTGCTGACTTTTTTTGAGTTAGACTAGAAGCATTGAAACCCATTGGGGAAAATAGCTTCTATTAAGAGCAACAAGGAAAATATGATGAAGCACACTGTGGTGTAGAAATAATTCAGAGATTCCCAGCCAATTAAGATAATTATGGGTTACTTCAAAGATTCAGTGGGGTGCCTGAAGAAGAAAAAGCTTTTAAATTTTTATTAGGAATCCTGGGCAGGTCTACTGGGAAGTTTATGACGTTTCCTAGCCTTTTTGGTGGTGGGGGGGAATGGGAGAAAGAATATATCATTTATACTTTTATGTAAGTATTGACAGTGAAATCTGGAGCACCCTAATTCAAAATATCACCTTGAACAATTTGCTTCATTTTTCACTGTGGAGTTTCTTCTCCAGAAAGTAATTGGAAATCATGTGGGTTTTGCTTGTTAGAAAGGAAGAAGATAGATAAGCTGAGAGTCTTTGCTATAAGCAACCTCTGCAAAGCCAGTACCATGTTTGAGCAGACGGAACACTGAGGAAATCAGCTCTGTTGGCAACAGGGAGAGCTGCCCAGGCAGCTGGTGGTAGAGGAATTAATTCACGGAAGGCTCTTCTGCTGCCACGGTACAGATGGGATTATTTGGCTGACTTTCTCCAAGAGGAGGAGAGTGATACTATTGTAGCATATGTTTGTTTGGTTACCGTGGAAAAGCCAAGACTCTCCTGAAGGAGTTCTTAACAACTGGTAACTACATATCTAGCATCATAAAGACCATGTTGAAATGAGAAGAAAATGTTATTTAGAACATCTGCAAACTTGACAGTGAGGGACATAAAAGTGATACAGGCCTTGGAAGGAAAGATATGACCCAAAGACCCCAGCTCTGTTACTGAGCTATGTAACTGGGGGCTAGTTATTTATGAGTCCACCATGATAATTTTGTTGTTGAAAGCCTGACATCTGATCTGGTTTAGCCCCTTCATCAGAAATGGGGGTAAGAGTATGACAAGCAGAGACGAGTGTGTGAAGGCTGTAGGAGATTACTCTTTTGTGGACCTCCAGAGGCAGTGCGTGGAGGACACAGAAGGGTCCCTGCTGGAAAGGGGAATTTAGGAGTGGGTGGGACCCTGTGGGTTAGGGCCTGATGAGAATTTGGAGAAGTAGGAATATTAACCAGAGGTCAGTGGTGAGTTTCAAATGAGCAAATGGCATGCACAAATGTCTTTTTTTTAGTAAACTTAAATTTTTTAGAGTAGATTTACAGAAAGATTGCAAAAAATAGTACAGGGAGTATCCATATAGCCTGCATTTGGTTTCTCCTATTACTAATATCTTACATTGCAATGGTACATTTGTCTTATCCTAATGAACCAATACGTTGTTATTAACTGATGAAATTCCATAGATTATTCAGATTTTGGTGCCATTCCTGCTGGGCTCTCTCAACTGACAGCAAAGAAATGTATGTGTGTATATTACTCTGTATATATACACATATTTACTAATATTTTTGTATATAACCACCTGTATCTATTAAGCTAAACATGAGTTTATACTTGCTATAGACTGAATGATTGTGTCCTTCCCAAATTAATATTTTGAAATCTAATCCCCAATGTGATGGTATGTGGAGGTGGGGCCTTTCAGAGATTATTAGGTCATGAGGGTGAGGTCCTCATGGATAAGATTTTTGAACTTATGAAAGAGACCCAGAGAGCTCTCTTGCCCTTTCTGCCATGTGAACACACAGCCAGAAGACAGTCATCTAGGAACCAGGAAGTAGGCTCTCATCAGACTGAATCTGCCAGGGCCTTGATCTTGGAATCCTCAGCCTCCAGAACTATGAAAAATAAATCTCTGTTGTTTATAAGTCACTCAGTTTATGGTATTTTGTTATAGTAGCCAGAGTGGACTAAGACTGTACTGATGATTCCACCTCTCATTCATTACCACATGGATCATTCTAGCATCTTCCCGTGCTTATCTGTAGCTCCCACTCCAACAGTGAAAAACTTGGTTCACACTATCTACCATTGGTCATTGACTCAACTGGTCCATTCCAGTGGACACGTATAGCAGGATCAGATTTGTCAACCTATATTCCCATGGGATACAACTTTATCAACTAGAGTATGGAGAAAATGGGTGATTTCTTCTGCCTTAAAGTTTACAAACTAATTTCTAAGCCATGGACAATTTTTGTGTTGAAAATAGCTCTCTGCTATGTGGAGAAGAAATTAGGGAGAGTAGAAAAAATGAGTGGAGAAGCTAAGTCCAAGAAATAATCGTGGTTTGGCTCAGGATAAATAAGAACAAATATTTATTAAGTTCTTATTAGCAAGCTCTGTATAAAAGTTAGTCATTACCTTTGTGTACCATAAGCTGTTCTAAGTACTTTATGAACCTTAACTCATTGCATCTTCACAACCACTAGTGAGCTGTACTATACTGACCCATTTCATAGATGAGGAAGCTGAAGCACAAGTTTATAACTTGCTCACTATCACATTGCCAGCAAGTGTTGGAGCTAGGATTCACATTCTCACAGTCAGGTTGCAGGTCCTGAGCTCTTAACCAGTTTCAATTATTCCTGGCAGTCAAAATATCCAGACTCTTGACTTTAGGAATGCAGTCAGTCTCTTGTTTACTTTTTGTAAAGTAGTAGTATACTGTTATGTACTATAGAATCGTCCTAAATAGGTTAAATCAACATCCTTGACTGACAAAAAATTACATCAAAACCACAACAGCAAGAAAGAAAGAAGGAAAGGAGGAAAGAAGGAAAGCAAGGAAGGAAAGAAGGGAGGGAGGGAGAGGAAGGAAGGAAGGAAGGAAGGAAGGAAGGAAGGAAGGAAGGAAGGAAGGAAGGAACCACTTGAGCCCACAGTGATGGAGGACCACACGCTTCATCGAATGGGAATGCCATGTTGCTGAGCCTTGAGCTTTCTGCCATCTGTGGACTGTAGAGGTAGATGGACATAATCCAACAGCTGTGAGCTCTAATGGCTCCTGCTGGGCTGACAGAAGGTGGGGGTGGGGTGCAGCTATAAACTACATTTTGAATTCATGAGAGCCTTTCAGGCACCTGGTTAAGTGGTTCCTAACCAAGAAAAAAATTTTCATGTGCATTGTAAATCCTAGCTTTTTAAAATAAGCCATTGATAAAAGATGAAATACAATTCTAATAAAAATCTACTCAAATGATATGAAAAACAGTCTTTTGTAGGAAGCTTGTGCCTATTTATATTTGTGAATCAGTTATCACATGTCCCTCAGGAAATCAGAACAATCATTCTGCATGCTGAATTTTACCATCAGGGGCCAAGTTTGCTTTCAGATACTGGTGTGTGCAGTTGAGGGCATATTTTGCCATCCTCACAATCAAATAAAACACATTGATTTCCAGGGTCTCCTGATGTGAATGTCCTCTTATGGTCACATGTGATTTCAAGGAGGATCTGGAACCCTAAGTCTCCCCTGATTTAGAGCAGGGATGGGCCATACTTAACACAAAGCAAGTGGGTGGGGTTACTCCCAACAACGCTGCTTTAGGCAAAGATAACCTGATTTTGATCCTGAGACATAAAGCCAGTGGCCTATGTTTTTAGTAGATTCATCTTTTGTGGTAGATATTGGGTTCATTACCCAGACCCTGGGTTCAGAAGCATCTGAATGTGAAGCCCCAGGGCAGAAATATGTCTTATTTCAGTGTTTTGTATCCTAAGGGCTCAGTATGGCTCTGTTTCATGGTGGGCATTCAATGAAATGCAGGTATCTGTTCATTTCAACAACTGACTCACTGACTGACAGAATGAATGGATAGAATAGAAAACTGTTTCCATCTCTAAACATGTACCTCTCTTTCTTTCGTGGCCCATAGGAGAGGAGCCCAGAAAACTAATAATTCTCATGTAGAGCCTCTGAAGAAGTTAACCATCATAGAATCTTAGGCTTGTAGAGAGAGGAAAGTCTTATTTTCCACACTGATTGATGCAACAGAATTCATTTCCCCCAAATCCCTCACTTTATGCCAAAGACATGGGGATTTAGGTGTTTTTCCCTAAGTTACTTCTTGTTTGGGGAGAAATGGTCAAACTGCTCCCTGGGGAAGAGAGCTGAGATACCACATTGAGCTGGAGCTAGAATCAGTACTGTGGTTGCTCAGTATAGAGGCCACAGACTGGGTTCCTCAGGGAAGTGTTAGGACTTCCTGAAGTTCACACTATCTTTCCATTTCCACCCACTGCCCCATCATAAACATGTTCTGAGTCCAGGCCTCTTAGGGGTTTGGGATCCTGTCCATAATCTTGTACCACCCATTGTTCCTTTCCTTTCCTATGTTTTCAGTCACAAGGAACCAAAAACTCCATCCTAAAGAGACTCGAACAACAAGCAGATTGATGATCTACATATGGAGAAGTCCCAAGGTAGAGTGACTGCAAGCAAGGTTGGGATTCAGTGACTGTGTAATGTCATTGAGGACTGGGGTCCCTTCCATCTTTCCATCCTTCCATCTTCAGAGTCCTCATCTTCTCCTAAAAAATGTGTCACTTTCATAGTCCTGTCTACAGGGGGTGTAGTGTAGAGGCTAAGCTTGGCCTTGGGTTCAAATCCTAATTCTGCCACCTAGAGGTTGTACCTTAGTCTCTTCATAAGCAAAGTAGAGGAACATCAAGGAACTAAGCCCACTTGTTTGCTATGAGGAATAAATGCTCTATGAGTTATCATCTTTATAATTAGTTTAACTACATGATGCCAGACTTCACACCCCAGCCCAGCAATGTACAATGGAGGAAAAAAGGACCACTCCTCCCAGTGTCTTTGTCTAAGGCCACTGTCAGTCTATAGAATACCTTCGGACTAATTAGCAAACGTGTCTTCCCCCTGGAGTAGCTTTGAGAGCTAAGAGTGATTTGTATGCATTAGACAACAGTGCTTCCCACCCACGTGGGTGCAGCCCAGTGCCCCACATCTGGGTGATTTGATGCTGCTTTTGTGTAAAGACAAAATGTTCTTTCTCTGGGTAGGTGGCATCCTACATTGTTCAAGAACCCATCTGGGCCCAGCCCCAGTTCTCTTGAGAATACCAGGGCAGAACAATGTGAAAGAGACTTGAAGGGCCATGCAGTGATCTTCAAAACCCTCTGAATATGCATTTCTAAATGCTGCTTTCACAAAACAGTAGCTATAATTTATGAATGTCTACTATGCATTAGACATTGCTCTAGATCTAAATCACATCTAGTTTTCACAGTAACCTTGCAAGATATATGTTATTATACCCACTTTGCATATAAGGAAGAGAGCTATCAGTGCGGGGCTGGGGAGGGTGCAGAGATTTGAAGCTTAGGAGACTGAAAGCTAAGGCTAGGATACAGTTATTGAGAAAGGTCAGCTGGCATGGTAGAAGTCAGCTCTATTTGAACAGAAGGCAGAGTTAACGTAGCCATTAAGTCATAGGCCAAGATGTTTTGTAAGCTTCAGAAACCTCTGTAAAATATTCATAGAATGTTAACTTGTTATTTTATTAAGGAAACTTTTAGCCTATTGAAATAAGATTTGCTTTATGGTCTGAATTACTAAATTTGTTCCCGTTTTAAAAGAATGTGTGTTTTGCAGTTTTTGAGTGCAGTGTTTTATATAAGCCCATGATACAGTGTGTTTATTTTGGAAATAAAAACTTCCACATCCTTATGAATTTTTGTCTGCTTATTCTATTGCTGAGAATGGTGTATTAAATCCACTATGATTTTCTGGCTTATATTTTAACACAGATTCCCAGATTCCCATATCATCACACTTCCTTTGAAAACATGGTAACTTGTGGGTACTGTATTTCTCTGTGTGTATATGCCATGATTTATTAATTACTATTTGGATGATTTCAGTTTTCCCCAAAGTTTTCACGTATACTACTGATAATCTAATTTTATGTATTATCCACATGATTTCTGTTTCAATTATAAGGCTTTAATTTATTCTTGATAAATTTTGTTTTGTTCAAATACTTCGAGTTTGTCCCACATTTAAAATGTGGGGAGAGGGAGAGGGAAAAGATGGTGAAGGAGTAAGGGACCCTATTCCAACTGGTCCCTGGAATTGAGCTGGATATCTACCAGACCACTCTGAACACCCATGAAATCAGCCTGAGATGTAAGAAGATCTGGATCTCTACAAACAGAATATTGCAGGTGGTTGGTTTCAAGGTATGAAGTGGGGAGCCCTGATTTCATGGGCACATATCAGAGGATAAACAGCAGCAAGAGGGAGCCTGGCTGTGGGGATCCTACATCACCAGTGAGCGACAGCAGATGGGGCACAGACTCGCAGACCAGTAGAGGTGGGGAAAGGATTTTAGGGCAGTCCTCTGGACGGAAGCCCAAGGGGCGGGGCCACACATGTGAACTAGGGGTGGCTGGTGGTTTTAGAAGCACAAAGGGCAGAGATGTGTCCCGACCTGGAGGCAGCACTGGGAGTGCAGGTGAGGGGCGCACAACCCAGGAGTGCTGCTTATAGCAGCACAGACAGAAACAGAGATAGTGTGGCCTGGAGAGCTCACTGAAGCACAGAATGAGATCTCTCTGCTCTGAGGCAGAGGGTTGGAAATGGTCTCTTTTGCTCTGACTCTCGGAAGAGATGTGGAAAGCCACCAGGGAAAGCAACCAGAGAACAAAAGCCCCCCAAAACCGGTTCCCACTGAGCCCATCCCCCGCCACAGGGGGACAGGGCAACTCTGCCCAAACAGGGTTGCTTGAGTAACAATGCAGTAAGCCCCTGCTCCAGAAGACAGGCTGGGAAAACAAGAGGCCAGCAAGCCTAAGGTCCATAGAAAACAGGTGCATCTTGCTTGGGTTGTGGTCAATAATTTGGACTCTATTCATTCCCTCAACCACCCATCAACAGAATGACTAGGAGGAGGAATCCCCAAAATAGGAAAGACTCAGAGATTACGACTTATGCTGCAGATTTACAAATGGATTCAGATATAACCAAAATATCAGAGAAAGAATTCAGGCTTGCAATTGCGAAGACAATAGCTAGAATGGAGAAATCAATTAATGGCAACACTGAGTCTCTAAGGGCAGAAATGAAAGCTGAATTGGCAGAACTTAAAAATGCTATCAATGAGATCCAATCTAATCTAGATAATCTAACAGCTAGGGTAAATGAGGCAGAAGAATGAATTAGTGACCTGGAAGACCATTTAATAGATAAAAAAGGAAAAGAGGAGGCCAGGAAAAAACAACTCAGAATCCGTGAAAATAGAATCAGAGAAATAAGTAACACCATGAAACATTCCAATGTCAGAATTATTGGAATCCCGGAGGGGGTGGAGAGAAAGAGAGGACTAGAAGATATATTTGAGCAAATCGTAGCTGAGAACTTCCCTAATCTGGGGAATGAAACAAACATTCGTGTCCTAGAGGCAGAGAAGACCCCTCCCAAGATCAAGGAAAACAGGCCAATACCCCAGCATGTAATAGTAGAACTCGCAAATCTTAGAACCAAGGAAACCATCTTAAGGGCAGTTAAGGGGAAGAGATACCTTACATACAGAGGGAGGAACATCAGAATAACGTCAGACCTATCCACAGAGACCTGGCAAGCCAGAAAGGCCTGGTAAGACATATTCAGGGTACTAAATGAGAAGAACATGCAACCAAGAGTACTTTATCCAGCAAGGCTGTCATTTAGAATGGATGGAGAGATGCAGAGCATCCAAGACCAGCAGAAACTGAAAGAATATGTGACCACTAAGCCAGCCTTGAAAGAAATATTAAGGGGGGGGGGTTCGATAAAAGGAGAAAAACCCAAAGAGTGATATACAACAGAAATTTACAGGGATAATCTATAAAAACAAGGTCTTCACAGGCAACACGATGACAATAAATTCATATCTTTCAATAATCACTCTCAAAGTGAACAGCCTAAATGCTCCCATAAAATGGCACAGGGTTGCAGATTGGATAAAAAGACAGGACCCATCCATATACTGTCTACAAGAGACTCATTTTGAACCTAGATACATCCAGACTGAAAGTGAAGGGATGGAGATCCATCTTCCATGCCAACAGACCTCAAAAGAAAGCTGGTGTAGCAATTCTTATATCAGAGAAATTAGATTTTAAACTAAAGTCTGTAGTTAGAGACACAGAAGGACACTATACCATTCTTAAAGGGTCTATCCAACAAGAACATCTAACAATTGTAAATATCTATGCCCCCAACATGGGAGCAGCCATCTACATAAGCCAACTGTTCACCAAAATAAAGAGTCATATTGATAACAAAACGTCAATTGTAGGAGACCTCAATACTCCACTCTCAGCAATGGAAAGATCATCTAAGCAGAAAATCAACAAAGAAACAAGAGCTTTGAATGACACACTGGACGAGATGGACCTCATAGATATAGACAGAACATTCCACCCTAAAACAACAAAATACTCATTCTTCTTGAGCGCACATGGAACTTTCTCCAGAATAGACCACATACTGGGTCACAAATCAGGTCTCAACTGATACCAAAAGATTGAGATTATTCCCTGCATATTCTGAGACCACAATGCTTTTAAAACTGGAACTCAATCACAAGAAAAAATTTGGAAGAAATTCAAACACTTGGCAGCTAAAGACCACTCTGCTCAAGAATGTTCCGGTCAACCAAGAAATCAAAGAAGAACTTAAACAATTCATGGAAACCAATGAGAAAGAAAACATATCAGTTCAAAACCTATGGGATACTGTAAAGGGAGTCCTAAGGGGGAAATACATAGCCATCCAAGCCTCACTCAAAAAAAAAAAAAAAATAGAAAAATCCCGAATTCACCAACTAACTCTACACCTTAAAGAACTAGAGAAAAATCAACAAACGATGCCTAAGCCATGCATTAGAAGAGAAATAATTAAGATTAGAGCAGAGATCAATGAATTAGAAACCAAAAACACAGTAGATCAGATCAACAAAACTAGAAGCTGGCTCTTTGAAAGAATTAATAAGATCAATAAAACACGGGCCAGATTTATCCAAAAGAAAAGAGAAAGGACCCAAATTAATAAAATTATGAATGAAAGGGGAGAGATCACGACTAACACCAGGGAAATAGAAACAATTATTAGAAATTATTATCAACAACTATATGCCAACAAACTGAGCAATCTGGATGAAATGGATGCCTTCCTGGAAACCTATAAGCTGCCAAGACTGAAATAGGAAGAAATTGACAACCTGAATAGGCCAATAACCAGTAACAAGATGGAAGCAGTGATCAAAAACCTCCCAAAAAACAAGAGTCCAGGGCCTGATGGATTCCCTGGGGAATTCTACCAGACATTCAAAGAAGAAATAATACCTATTCTCCTGAAGTTGTTTCAAAAAATAGAAACAGAAGGAAAACTTCTGGACTCATTCAATGAGGCCAGCATTACCTTAATCCCCAAACCAGGCAAAGACCCCATCAAAAAGGAGACTTTCAGACCGATATCCCTGATGAATATGGATACCAAAACCCTCGACAAAATCCTAGCTAATAGGATCCAACATACATTAAAAGGATCATCCACCACGACCAAGTGGGATTTATCCCGGGGATGCAAGGGTGGTTCAACATTCGCAAATCAATCAATGTGATAGAACACATTAATAAGAGGAGAGAGAAGAACCATATGGTCCTCTCAATTGATGCAGAAAAAGCATTTGACAAAATACAGCATCCTTTCCTGATTAAAACTCTTCAGAGTATAGGGATAGAGGCAACATTTCTCAAGTTCATAAAATCCATCTATGAAAAACCCACTGTGAATATCATCCTCAATGGGGAAAAGCTGAGAGCCTTTCCCTTAAGATCAGGAACACGTCAAGGATGCCCACTCTCACCACTACTGTTCAACATAAACTAGAAGTCCTAGCAACAGCAATCAGGCAACAAAAAGAAATAAAATATCAAATTGGCAAAGAAGAAGTCAAACTCTCTCTTTTTGCAAATGACTTGATACTTTATGTGGAAAATCCAAAGACTCCACCCCCAAAGTACTAGGACTCATACAGCAATTCAGTAATGTGGCAGGATACAAAATCAATGCACAGAAATCAGTTGCTTTCTTATACACTAACAATGCAACTGTAGAAAGAGAAATTAGAGAAATGATTCCATTTACAAAAGCACCAAAAACCATAAGATACCTCGGAATAAACCTAATCAAAGAGGTAAAAGATCTATACTCTAGGAACTACAGAATACTCATGAAAGAAATTGAAGAAGATCCAAAAAAAAAAAAAAAAAGGAAAAACATTCCATGCTCATGGATCAGAAGAATAAACATTGTTAAAATGTCTATGCTACTCAGAGCACTCTATACCTTCAATGCCATCCCAATCAAAATTCCAATGACATTTTTCAAAGTGTTGGAACAAACAATCCTAAAATTTGTATGGAATCAGAAAAGACCCCAAATCGCCAAGGAAATGTTGAAAAAGAAAAAGCTGGGGGCATCATGTTGCCCAATTTCAAGCTATATTACAAAGCAGTGATCACCAAGACAGCATGGTACTGGCACAAAAACAGACATATAGACCAATGTAACAGAATGGAGAGCCCAGATATGGACCCTCAACTCTATGGTCAAATAATCTTCGACAAAGCAGGAAAAAATATGCAATGCAAAAAAGACAGTCTCTTCAATAAATGGTGCTGGGAAAATTGGACAACCACATGCAGAAGAATGAAACTCGACCATTCTCTAACACCATACACAAAGATAAACTCAAAATGGATGAAAGACCTCAATGTGAGACAGGAATCCATCAAAATCCTAGGGGAGAACATAGGCAGTAACCTCTTTGACATTGGCCACAGCAACTTCTTTCAAGATACATATCCAAAAGCTAGTGAAACAAAAGCAAAAATGAACTTTTGGGACTTCATCAAGATAAAAAGCTTCGGCACACGCAAAGGAAATAGTCAACAAAACAAAGAGGCAACCCACAGAATAGGAGAAGATATTTGCAAATGACACTACAGATAAAGGGCTGGTATCCAAGATCTATAAAGAACTTCTCAAACTCAACACCCAAAAAAACAAATAAGTCACAAAATGGGCAGAAGACATGAAAAGACACTTCTCTGAAGAAGACATACAAATGGCTAACAGACACATGAAAAAATGTTGATCATCATTAGCCATCAGGGAAATTCAAATCAAAACCACACTGAGATACCACCTTACATCAATTAGAATGGCAAAAATGCACAGGGCAAGAAACAACAAATGTTGGAGAGGTTGTGGAGAAAGGGGAACCCTCTCACACTCTTTGTGGGAATGCAAGTTGGTACAGCCACTTTGGAAAACAGTGTGGAGGTGCCTCACAAAATGAAAAATAGAGCTACTCTATGACCTAGCAATTGCACTCGTGGGGATTTACCCCAAAGACACAGATGTAGTGAAAAGAAGGGCCATATGCACCCCAATGTTCATAGCGGCAATGTCCACAATAGCCAAACTGTGGAAAAAGCCGAGATGCCCTTCAACAGATGAGTGGATAAAGACGTGGTCCATATATACAATGGAATATTACTCAGCCATCAGAAAGGGTGAATACCCAACTTTTACATCAACATGGATGGGCCTGGAGGAGATTATGCTAAGTGAAATAAATCAAGCAGAGAAAGTCAACTATCATATGGTTTCACTTATTTGTGGAACAGAAGGAATAGCATGGAGGACATTAGGAGAAGGAAGGGAAAAACGAAGGGGGGAAATCAGAGGGAAAGATGAACCATGAGAGACTATGGACTCTGAGAAACAAACAGAGTTTTAGAGGGGAGGGGGGAGGGGGTATGGATTAGCCTGGTGATGGGTATTAAGGAGGGCACATACTGCATGGAGCACTGGGTGTTATACGAAAACAATGGATCGTGGATCACCACACCAAAAACTAATGATGTATTGTATGGTGACTAACATAACATAATAAAATAAAATAAAAAAAAATAAAATGTGGGAAGAGAAGAAAGGAATATTATATCCATCTGTTTGCAACTCTTTCGAGGGAGAGTGGTATGGGGACATATTCCAGAATTTAGGGCCTCTTTTGGGGCCATGCTGCTTTCCTCCTAAACTTCATAACCCTGCCTAACGACAAACCTTCCTGAAAGTAACACACACACACACACACACACACAGAGCCAACCCATCCTGAAAGTAGCAGAAACAAATTTATAAAATATATAGGTCTCTATATTATAAGTACATTTATAATATATACAAAGTATTTATAAGTATAAACAAATTTATAAAATATATGTCTATATATTATAAGTACATTTATAACATATGAAAAGTATTTATTAGAAGTATATATACAAAATATATAAGTATCTTTAGGGTAAAATGACATTCAAGTAGGTGGTTCCAAGGATAGAAAGCGTATAAGTGTAAATCTAACCAAGTTTCGGTCCAAGCAATTTCCCAGCCTGATATTCCAAGAATGCCACATTAGTTTTTTAGTTCAAATAGGAACTATTCTCCATCAAAACTGACCAAGACCAATTTACATCTGATCTTCAGGATCTCCACCTCTACTAAAACTGCTGACCTTTTTTCTAAAGTCATTCTCCACTCTACCTAGAGCCTCTGGTCTTATTTTTCTCTTCAACTCATGACCGTGTTGCTTTTCTTCCAGAGAAAGCAGAGTCATGTCTTGCTCTCTCCTAAAGAGCAAACTGCTCACACACCTCAACAGAGGGAGTGAACAAGGTTGCCAGGACAATGCCATACAATTTATATGCCACAACAAAAAAAGAATGATCTAGATCGGCAATAAGAAGATGTGCATGATAAATGTTGGGGCAGGAAATATGTGAGTACAAGATAATATGAAATTCTTTGGAACGAAGATAAATTGTTTTGTAATGCTCCATTTTAGACTCCCTTGGAATGAGGGACTCAGCAGCAGCAGCGCCCCCTCTTGGGCAGAGATGGAAGAGCCACAGAGGAGCCCAGACTCCCCAGGGTAGGTGCAAGGATGGTTAGCTTCTCCACAGGCACACTCTCTACCAGGACTACCACATTTTATTTTTGTGAGGGTTAAAGAAAATAAAATATAAAATGACTATCATTGTGTCTAGTACATATAAAGCACTGGAAAATAAAATAAGATGGTTCGTGGCATATAGGAAATTCTCCTGAAAAACTACATTATTTTATTTTTGTAAAAATTACGGATCTGGTTTGGTTTTCCCTGGCTGTTCTGCAAGAGCCACGACATGTTAAAAAAAAAAGGTACAGGAAGATTCACAGGGTTGGAGAAAGTAACTGTGTCTTTAACAGCTCCTTACATTCGAGAGAAAAGGAAAGAGCTAGGTGCACAGCTTGCAGAGTGAAGAAGTGTGCTTTTTGTCACCAGTCGGTCTTAGGCTTCCACGGCCCTGCGCACTTGTCCCAGAGCCCTTGGCTGGTTCTGTACCAACTCTCCCCCCGGGCCATGTCTTTCCTTCC
Organism: Eumetopias jubatus; assembly: GCF_037043125.1. Classification (NCBI taxonomy): domain Eukaryota; kingdom Metazoa; phylum Chordata; class Mammalia; order Carnivora; family Otariidae; genus Eumetopias; species Eumetopias jubatus. Next base: position 183,814,966 of record NW_028274810.1, read on the forward strand.
TTCACACAAAAGGGAGCCCTTGGGGGACTTTTGGGCAGATTTTTCTTCCTCCTGTGGCTTCCTCAGGGCCATATTTTTATCTTTGAAAATTCCTTTAATTTATGCATGACACTAAAGGGCAGAGATTGTCTCCAAGCAGGCACTTCAAAATGCAAAACATATCCTCATCCATCTCTAGAGGCCCAAATCCCTTGACAGGAGGTGGCCATGATCAGGTTGTGGTTGCTGTCTGCAGAGCCTGGTCATGAAGACAGATGGGCTGGGCTCTGTTGAAACATTCTATACCTGCCGCTATCCTTAAAGACCTACTTCCCATGTGCCCAGTGGGAACTGGAGGGTCTTGCCATTATCTGAAAGGATAACAAAGGATTTAGCTTAAAAAATGCATATTTTATTTTTCAGTGTTTCATAGGCACTTGACACAATAATAGCAATAATTTATATTTTGGGGTGCCTGGGTGGCTCAGTAGATTAAGGACCAGACTCTTGATTTTGGCTGAAGTCATGATCTCAGGGTCCTGAGATGGAGCCCGCTGCCGGCTCCATGCTCAGCATAAAGTCAGCTTGGGTTTCTCCCACTTCCCCTTTGCCTCTCCTCTTGCTTGTGATCTCTCTCTCTCTCAAATAAATAAGTAAACAAACAAAAAAAACAAATACAATCTTTAAAAAATAATTTATATTTTATCTGCTTTAATTTTCACCAAAAAAATCCTGTGTTAAAATCCCCGTATTCTGAAATCAGAAAGGGCATCTGTGGCGGGGCTAACCGCCCTCACCCCTGCTCTGGGAGCGTGGACTCCTCCGTGGCTATTCCCTCTCTGCCCAAAAGGAGGCGCTGCTGAGAAAGGAGGTCTCACTGCCCATGGTCACAGTTGGATTGTGCAGCTCAGTGTTCGGGTCTTCAGGTGCAACAAGAAAATGGCGAGAGATGAGCAGCAGAGGTGGGGAAGCCAGTGACGAGCTGACCGCAGTGTACACGGAGGAAGTGGCTGACGTCCTAGGAGATGAGGAGGCCGGCCTGGCCTGCCTGTTCTTTTTCCCTCCCCGCGTCCTCCCTCCTCCCCTTCCTCCCCTCCTCCCTCCCTCTTTCCCTTGTCTACTCAAAAATGTATTTGATTAGCTCGGCATTCTAAGTTTTACTAACTAAAAGCAGGCCTCATTAGAACTAGCTGGGTTCTCCTACATCTTGTGTTCCTGGACTGCATCCTTTACTGTTCCACATCTCCATTATCTCTGGGAAATTCCCTTTAAAAACAATGTCCAACAGGCAAATGTTGTGGCATCTAATGTCATACAATTCCTCTTATTTCTTTTCTTTTCATTTTCTTCCTTCTCTCTTCTTTCTTGCGTTCTCTCTTCCAAAGTTCCATCGCCTTATTTAGATGTCCCTTTGAGTTTTACCTGGTGGGTGTGCTCAAGTTGTTTTTCCAGAGGGAGGGTGACAGGTGGCAGGAGGGCGGTGTGTGACTGAGTCTGTGTGGGTGTGCTGGCCTAAGGAGGGCGCTGTGAGGTATGAATGGATGTAGATCCGTGTGGAGAAGCTCCCCGCCCCCCCCCCGCCGAAGTTGCCTGATTTCCTTCAGATGAAGCATATTCAGTCACCAAGGCAGGCCTTAGCATTCCAAAGAGTGAGATTGGTCACATCCTTAGATCTCTAGATTGTTCGGTGTAACTCTTTGGCCTTCTTTGGCTGCTCTCTCTAATCCTGCATTGCTTGCCCTTCAACTTCAACTGCCAAGAGATAGGAAACCAGGGGAATTTGGGAAGCTGAAAAGTTTTTTTTTTTAATCTGGTTTGGTCAGGGGTGAAGAATGAGTGGGAAAATCTTTTGAGCATTTGTTTGCTTCACAGACAAACAAGCCTCCTCTCAATTGTTGGGACTCAGGAGGGTGGCTACCCTGGTTTCATTCTGGAGTTCCAGTGGCACTGCTTCAAAGGCTGGGGATTTGTCTGGTTTTTAAAAATATAAATACATATATTTATTTTATATGTTTTTATATTTTATATATTGTATATAGTATATATATGTACATTAAATATATATATTTACTTATAAATATATATCTACACTATATATGTATCTATAATATATATGCTAAATATATATATTTAATGTACATACATATGTGCTATATATAGTTACACTATATTATATATTAATGTTATGAATTATTTTAAAAAGTGTTCTATTGATGGGGAGGATATTATAAAACATATCTCAGCAGTCTTTTTATGACACTTAAACCATCTGATGAAAATAAAAAGTTTACTAATGTTTCTTAATTGATAAAATATCAACATTACAAATGGAGATTAGTTGCATGGACATTATAAACAAATTAGGAGCCATAAATTAACTGGATACTTTCCTCACACTATTAAATCTTCCACTCAGTCTTTCTACAATCTCTTCATATTTAGCAAATGTCATTACCTGATACAAACGTTTGCTGAGATTGTTATTGTTGTTGTTGTTGTTAGCTTTACAGTATTAATATGGATGAGCTATATGATACATTTCGGGGGGGGGGAAACAAGTTAGTCAGGTTCTTAGTGATGACCTCAAAGCAGAAAATTGTTTCAGTGCAGAATCCTAATGGAATTTTTTTCCTGTAGAATGTACTGGAAGAAATCACCTGGAAATGACCACCAGAGTGATGCTCAGTTTGGGCTTCCATTTGATTCAAATCTAATTGATAATTAGACATCAATTTCACTACCTGAAGGAAGTATAGAACATATAGTCTTTAAAAAATTTAAATTCTACATGTCTTATGCCCATTTCTTGATGGGATTTTTTGTTTTTTGGGTGTCAAGTTTGATAAGTTCTTTATAGATTTTTGAATACTAGCCCTTTATCTTATAAGACATTTGCAAATATCTTCTCCCATTCCATAGGTTGCCTTTCAGTTTTGTTGACTGTTTCCTTTGTTTTGCAAATGTTTTTATCTAGATGAAGTCCCAGTAGTTCATTTTTGCTTTTGTTTCCCTTGCTTTTGGAGATGTGTCTAGCAAGAAGTTGCTGGAGCTGAGGTCACAGAGGTTGCTGCCTGTGTTCTCCTCTAGGATTTGGATGGATTCCTGTCTCACATTTTGAGTTTATTTTTGTATATGGTGTAAGGAGGTGGGCCAGTTTCATTCTTCTGCATGTGGCCGTCCAGTTTTCCCAACACCATTTGTTGAAGAGACTGTCTTTTTTTCCATTGGATATTCATTCTTTCCTGCTTTGTTGAAGATTAGTTGACCATAGAGTTGAGGATCCATTTCTGGAGTCTCTATTCTATTCCACTGATCTATGTTTGTTTTTGTGCCAGTACCATACTGACATTTCCCCAAAGAAGACATACAAATGGCTAACAGACCCATGAAAAAATGCTCAACATCACTGGGCATCAGGGAAATACAAATCAAAACCACAATGAGATATCCCCTCACACTAGTCAGATTAACAACTCAGGAAACAACAAATGTTGGCAGGATGCGGAGAAAGGGGAACCCTCTTACACTGTTTTGGGAATGTAAACTGGTGCAACCACTCTGAAAAACAGTTTGGAGCTTCCTCAGAAAGTTAAAAATAGAGCTACCATATGACCCAACAATTGCACCACTAGGTATTTACCCAAAGAATAAAAACATTGTGAATCTAAGGAACACACACACCCCAATGTTTATGGCAACAATGTCCACAATAGCCAAACTATGGAAAGAGCTGAGATGTCCATCAACAGGTGAATGGATAAAGAAAATATGTTACATATATGACATGGAATATTATGCAGCCATCAAAAAGAATGAGATCTTGCCATTTGCAATGACATGGATGGGACTAGAGGGTATTATGCTAAGTGAAATAAGACAGAGAAGGACAAATAACATATGATTTCACTCATATGTGGAATTTAAGAAACAAGACATGAACATAGGGGAAGGGAAGGAAAAATAAAACAAGATGAAAATTGAGAGGGAGGCAAACCATAAGAGACACTGAACTCTAGGAAACAAACTGAGGGTTGCTGGAGGGGAGGTGGGTGGGGGGAAGGGATAACTGGGTGATGGACATTGAGGAGGACACCTGATAGAATAAGCACTGGGTGTTATATGCAACTGATGAATCACTGAATTCTACATCTGAAACTAATAAAAAATTTAAATTGTAAGATATATCATAATAAAAAAGAGCATGTAAACTAAAATGAAGCAAATATCCAAGGGCCCACGACCCAGGGTAGAAAGAGCACAGTCCTTAAACATCTCCTCTGGGCTCCTCTTCATTGTTTTCCCATCTCATCCCCTACAAGTTGACTCCTATGTCTGGCTTTAACCACCCCCTTACTTAAAAACAAATAAATAAAAAAGGTTTTAACACCAATTCATGTATCTCCAAGCAATATCTTATCACTTTGAAAAAAATTGAGTAATAATTACTTACCTAGCTTTGTAATCGAGAGGCATTTTGGCCAGGATCAGATGACAGTTGGGAGGAAAAAATTATTGTGGCCAGCATGTGGGACCCAGAGGACCTTGTCTCCAAGAGTGACTAAGAGTGTCTGTCCAGGAAGCCTGCAGGTGAGGTGATCAGTCCTGGAAGTCCTCGCATCTTGCAGGTGGAGCATCATGCTGGTTTTGGTGTGGGCTGGGAACTGAACATGGGGCAGAACTGGGGTAGGAGGAGTGCTGCTTTTCAAGGTTCTGCTTCTAAGCTCCCTGTGGCCTCTCTCTCCCTCTCTGGTGCTATCAGAGCAGAGCCTTTGGTGAGGTAAAAGGAGCATATGCAGGTGTGTAGTGTGTACTCTGGTGTGCTATCCCTCGACAGGTGTGTCTCTCTGGTAAGCCCCATGGACTCTCCATCTGACATAAGCTCTCATTTTGGGACATTCTCCTCCATCCTCCAAGGAATTGCCTTGACTTTCGCCTGTAGTGGATGTCCTGTTTCCTTTATCCTGTGTCTTTCTTTCCCTTGGATTTCACTCCCATTTTGCTGAAGCACATTCTGTAGTCGCTCTTTAAGAAAAGGTCCAAAGGTGAAATATTTTTTGAGGTCTTGCAGGTTTGAAAAATGTCTCTATTCAATCTTTAAACTTATTGATAGTTTGGATATGGACTTATAGGTTAGAAATCATTTTCCTTCAGTGTCCTGATGGGTTGCTCCTTGTTTTCAGGTTTATTGATGAGAAATCCAGTCTTTTAACTCCTCATTCTTTCTATATAATTTGTTCTTCCAACCACTGCTGAAAGATTCTAGAATTTTCTCCTTGGTTCCAATATTCTGAGATTTCATAAGGGCATTTCCTGTTGTTTGTTTACTTTATCTATTTTGCGAGACATTTGGTTGCCCTTTCAGTAATAGGAACCTTTCTTGAATTATTTTAGTCATGATTTCTTTTCATGTATAGTCTCTGTTCTCTCTTTCTGAAATGCCTATTGTTTAGATATTGGACTTCCTGATATGGTCCTCTGGTTTTTCACTTGGTTTTCTTTCAATTTCCCATCTCTTTGTCCTCCTTTTTGGGAGAGTACTTTGACTTTGTCCTCTAGATCTTCTGTTGTGTTGTTATTTTGTGCTCTTACTTGTCAAGTGCTTTCCAAATGCTTCTTATTGTTCTCTGAATATTTCTTTTTATAGTATTCTGTTTTTGTCTCATGATTGCAGTATCTTATTTTGTATCTCTGATGATATTAATAATTTTTATTGATATTTTCTTTCCTTTGCAGAATTTCTATTATATCCATTTGCTTTTTTCTCTGCTTGTTTTTAGTTCTGCTTTCTATGTAATGAGTTCTTCTCATGAATCTGTTAACTTTTGCTTGTCTGTTCATGATTAAGAGGGAATTAAAAAGCCTATCAAAGCTTTGACTGTATGACAATGATTATTGATTTTGAATTTATTACAGGGTAATCTGTGTGGGCCATTTGTTACATCTTTCCTGGTAAGAATCTGTAGAAAGGATTCTTTAACTCTCGTGTCTCAAAGCTAAAGAACTGGCTTCTAGCATCGTAGGAACTGAAAAGGGAACAAGACTAGGCATTTTAGATTTGGCTTTCAACACATATGTGATAATTCAATCTCCTTGTTTTCCTTATAGGACTAGTCCCTTTTACTTGTGAGGAATTTCAGATATTCCTGGTTTAACTCTTTCCAGGAAATATAGCTCTAAACTTTCGTTGGTAGGGTTAGGTTTGTTATTCAAAGGGGCACTAAATAGGAAAGGTGATCCAGGGGGGCTAATGGCTTATCCAAGAGCTCTTACCCACTTTCCTTATTTTATGCACCCGTCCCCCACCTTGTCCCTAGTTTTGCTTCCTGTCTTTCTGTATCTTTTAAGGATTCTGATGTATAAATAGGATTAGATCTTAGCTTTCTCTTCTGGAGGCTTTGTGTTCAGGCTCTTGGGCTGCCAAGCCACTTATCATGCATCCATCTGTTGCTGTTGGCTCTTCCTGTGTTCTTTTAACCTTCAGTGAGCATATCTTAATTTGTGTGTGCATGCGGTTTTACAGAGTTTTCAGGAGGAGCAAAATTGTGTGCATATGTTCAATTAACTATCTTTTTTTAAAAGATTTTATTTATTCATTTGTCAGAGAGAGAGAGAGAGAGAGGGCCCAAGCAGGGGAGCTGCAGGCAGAGGGAGAGGGAGAAGCAGGCTCTCTGCTGAGCAGGGAGCCCGATGTAGGGCTTGGTCCTAGGACCCTGGGATCATGACCTGAGCCAAAGGCAGATGCCTAACTGACTGAGCCACTCAGGCACCCCTCAATTAACTATCTTAACACAGAAACTGGCCTGCAGTTTTTACAGTACAATTCATTTTATTTATGTTCTATAAAAACCATAGAGTTTAGAGTAGAAAAAAATTTTGAACTTTATGTACTCTAATGCCCTCATTTTACTTATGAAAACATTGTCTCTAACAAGTAAATAACTTGTCTAAAACCACATGGATAGTTTGTGTTAGGGCTCAGATGTACAGAAAAAAAATCAAGCTCGAATTTCTAGATTGTCCCAATGTCTGAAACTGCTGAAGTATCAAAATTTAGCTTCTTCTACAGATTTCCTGAGCATAGTATGTAAAAGGTGATATGCAGATCATGAGTTGTAGAGACTGAAACTTTGTCCTATAGGAAATTATGGTATTTGTCAGACCACAGTGATGTAAGCAGATAATGGGACCTCTCCAAGATTAAACAATTATTGAGTATAATCCAGGAACAGATAATTAATTTGGATTATGAAAACACAGAAGTCAGTCTATATCTAAGCCAATGACTAAAGAATCAACGTGCAGGAAAAAGAAGTCCTATGTTTTTAAAATGTTCACAAACCATGGTATGTGCAGAGAGTATCTCCCATCAGTTCTTTTGGGGGTTGTTCCTCTGAATTCTTGGACCTCCCTTCCCTATCCTCCAAGGCCTCAATGTCCCTTTGTTTTCCAAGGCTCTTGGAGTCCTAATGTGATGGGTTTCCTTTACCTGCTGTGTGTTCTCCCACCCACCTACCTTTCATTTCATTAACAAAGCAAAACAAAACAAAACACTTTAATTGTGCTGACATATGTCTCAAAACAGCTTTTCTGCATGATCAACTAACTCTTCTTTGAAAATCTTTTGTTATAATTCTCAGTGCCTGAAGGATGGGGGCATTGTAATAAGCATGAGGGGAATAGGAGTCTTGTTGCTGTCTGTCATGAGTTATGTGACTTGGTCGAGCCATGGCAGGTATCTCCCTTTCCTGATTTGCAAAGTGATCCTTGCAGCAGGATTCCTCAATTATTTTAAAGAAATAATTATTGGTTATGTAGAGTTCATGATCAATGAATGGATGTCTAAGTTGACATTTCACTGTATTGTGGAGGGATGTTGGGATTTAGGGCCACAGGAGGGTAACTACAAAACCCCACCATTTAGGTAATTATCTTTCCTCCAAAAATAGAGACCAGTCAAAAATTTGAGGTGCGAGGGAACAGGTGTGATTTTGTGGCTGTGAAAATCCATGAGATACAATTTTAATCTTCATATATTGGTGACAGATATTTATTTTGCAGCTGTACAACTGATGATCTAAAATTTAGGCCTTCACTTGTTTTCTCTTGAATTAAGGATCTAAAAATATAAATGGAAAATAAATGTAATTGAATTCTGACTTCCAAAGGGAAATGACATTTATACTGTTATAACCTTGATAAATATATATATTCCTTCCCAACCAATGGATGATAAATCAAAGATTTAACTGTCTTTTATGGTGACTGCTTTGGACTTTATAGCCATTTAGTTTTGAGTTAGCCTAGTAGTACATCATCCTGAGAAGGAGTCACATAATTTAAAAAGAGGAACTAAAAAATTTACCATGTTGGTCGGGTTTGATATCTGCGTTATGAGTGTTATGCTTTTATGCTTGTTTGTCTTTTTTTGATGTGGGAGGAGTGGCTGGGAGTTTTATTGATGCCTTGCTTTTTTTAAACTTTTAAAATATTAGTTTTGAATTATTATTGAATTGTTATTAAAAATAATTTATCATAAACATCAAAGTGAGTGAAAAGAGACTTTAGAAGTCATTAAAAAAATAAGCATATGTCCCGAGCCACTTCAAGTAATTATTCTTCCTTGCTCATTCAGCTGTCTTCTGTTTCTGCTTCCCACAGCCTCAGCCCACCACCTCCAGGTGAGCTCTTAGATGTGGCCCTTGATTTTGCAAGGCTGAGGCTCAGGCAACAGTCCTGGGGGGCTTCAAAAGCACAGAGTTCTCAACCCCATAAGGAAATACTCAGATGGTGGCTTTCAACAGGGTGACAAAGAAGGAAATGAGACGTATTTCCCTATATATCTGCTAAATTGGAAGACCAGTATGTTTTTTTAAAGGGAAGCAGAGTTGATATCAAATATTACATTAGTTTCAGATGTACAACATAGTCCACTATTACGTGCATTGGGAAATGTTCACCACAATGTGTTGTTACCATCTGTAACTGTACAGTTATTACAAGTAATTGACTATATTCCCTATGCTGCACTTTTCATCCCCCTTATTTATTTTATAACTGGAAGTCTGTAGCTCTTCTTGCCCTTCATGTATTTCACCTGTCCCCCGCCCCCTTTCCTGTATTTGTTTTGAAGACTTTTGTGAATTGTTGGTTTTTGAGTCACTGGTGTCCAGATGACACTGGGCTAGATTCCTGCCCCTGGAAATAGCCTTATTCAGTCCACTTGTGGTTCACACCAGGAACGTCTTCATCGTTCTCACAGGTAGTAGTGATGCTGTTCACTGTTGTTTTCTTGCCATGCTCATTGTCTTTGCTAATGAAACCAGATGAAAGCAGACAGGATATTCACAGACCAAGGAAAACAGTGACCTTCTTCCCACCCACAAACAAAATTGGAGGAAATAATGGATGACTTTAACAGAGACCCTTTAGCTTGCTGTGTCTCCTGATGCAGATAAATGATTAAATTTCAAGAAGACAAAATGTGAAATGGAGAAATAAATTTGAATAAATGGCATTTTATTTATTTATTTATTTTGTAAATGGCAATGAGTTTGATACTAAACCATGGTTTTATTACATGGTTCTCATATAGAAGTTCTTTATATTCTGTCAGGCTTGGATAATTTCCAATAAAATGGGTCTTCCCCATTTGTTATTTAACTTCACTTTGTTTCTTAAATTGGCTTCAAAAATGCCAATTCCGAAGGACAACAGCATTTGCCAGTTTCTCTTTGGTGCTTTAGTTTTACAGTTATCAGTCATAGCTGCCAGATATTTTTCTCCTGTGAATATCAGTGATACTTGTTTAATCAGATTTACATTGTTTCTCTTTTATTATTGGCATTTTTATATAATTGGATGATTGTGGGCTTAACAATAGGAAAGAAAGGAAAGCTTTCTTTAGTGTTAACATCAATCCTTGCAAAGTAGGAGCATTTTTCTACTGAAAACATGTATGGATGCACTTAGCAAGGGATTTGTGCTTTAGAAGATGTGACAAGTAAAGCAATACCCTTACTCATATGGTTTCAGATTGATGAGAAAAACACACATACCTTACAATGAGGAAAGTACAAAGTGTACAGGAGACGTGGCAAAAATCGATCTGCAGGTCCACAGTGTGATGACATTTTCTATGGAATTTATACCCACAGAATATGGGCCATTTCAATGGCCATTGTATAAATCTCCCGTGAGTGCCGCATATGGTTTCTCTTTCTGCTTTCTGGTTGCAGATGACAATGAAGCCCCAGGAGACAGACCTTCCTAAGGTGGAAGGAGCCCAGGTCCCTGCATGGAAGAGAGCCACCCTGGTCCAGGAAAACAGTCCTGCCAGGAATGTTTGGTGAGCAAGAAGCACCCTTACTGTTCCATGAGACTCTGAAGTTATGAGGTCTATATTGTTCACACAGTTTAAGCTAACTGTAATAAGCCGAGTCCATGAAGCTGATAGGAGAGAAGTAGAAGAACAACAGCAAACATCTACATGGGTGTTAAGTGCTTTGGTTTAGCTATCGTTATCGCTACTAGTAACTATCATTTTAATAATGAGTGAAGTGAAGCTTACAGATTAAAAAGAGACATTCCATGCAATATAGTTATTTGGGAGGACTGCCCAACTGAAAATTCTGCCTATCAAATGATCTGTAAGGAAGAGCCATGCATGTCCTTAAATCTACAGTGACACAATTGAGAGTAAGATGGATTCAAGTATACGAAAACAATGAATTGTGGATCACTACATCAAAAACTAATGATGTATTGTATGGTGACTAACATAACATTATAAAATAAAAAAAAAGATGGATTCAAAGCTCAGAGAAGTATACATCTTAAAAAATTCAATGCAAATCTAGTCAGATGAAATTAAATAAACTTTACTACACTCAGTGAAAAACTTGTCCAGAGAACTTAAGTAGGCAGAATTTAAGATGCTTTAAGTGCCACATCCTTGCCTTTTTTAAAAAAAATCTCTGTATCCCAACCTCCAGGAAGTCCTGAACATTGGATACTAAAATTAAAAAAAAAATGTAGATTACCACAGATCTATTTAAGGGCAAGTTACAAATAGTAAGGGGGAATAAGGACAAGTTCAAAAGCTTGAAGGTCCACTGAGGCATTACTATAAATATAATATATGTTACTATATATCTTCAGGAAACTCTTAAAGATGCAGTGTTGCAGATCAGCTAATCTAGGGCTTGGCAAACTTTTTCTACAAAGGTCCAGATAAATACTTTAGGGTTTGTCAGTCATGAGGCAAAATGAAAGATACTGTGTAATTTGCCATCCTTTAATAATGTAAACACCATTTTTCTTTGTGAGCAGTATAAAAATAGGTAGTGGGTTTGTTCCACAAACCTCTGAGCTAACAGTTCTGGAGAAATATATGCATATTGAGTGTGGAGGGGTATGTGCTCGCACATGTGCCCATGAAACTTATGAGTCATTTACAAAGGGTACCAATACCTTGGTTTAAAACTCCAGCCAGATGAAAAGCACTTCATTGGTTAATATGGGACCATAGAAGAAGATGATGCAGCCTGAGCTCATACAGCACCAACAGAACTAGATGAAGGAATCACGATTGGTTATTGATGGGTACACTTTTCCTGGAGGGGGTAGGAATGTTTCTGTTGTGCTAATAAAATAATTTTATTAACTGACTTCTCATTTTAGTGACCCATAGGTGTAGTTCGTAGCCTGGAAATGACTAAAATGTAGTTGAATTGAATTAGCAAACATCTACAAGCACCTCCCTGCACAGCTTGTGCAGCCTCGGATTCCCCACGTGGACTTAGATTCCTAAGACCTCCCAACATCGCAGGAGAGAGGTGGATGCGTTCGAGCTCTCGTCTTGGAAAAACGGCTGCTATGGACAGGAAAATGAGGCTGCAAATTGGGAAAGCCAAGTGCTTGGGGGGTCCCCATGCCATTGTTTTTCAAAATATTTCATAGAACAAGTAATATTCACATTATAGGAAATTTTTAATAGAAAAAATCCTTTCCAACAATTCAACTCTCATAATCATGATTAGTATTTTGATGAGCTTCCTTCCTTAATATGTTCTTATACAAATTCTTAAGTGGCTGTAATCTCATAATCCGTACAAATCCGAATTTGGCTTTTTCTTGCCTGATTATATAAACAATAATTTTACATTAGTGCAAAATCTTCAAATGTTTTCAGTAAAAAAATAATATATGTTGATTAAATAAAATTGGGTTAGAAAATAGTAGGAGAATGATCTCTCTTGTGTCCATCACTCAAACATAATCAGAATATTCTACTTCATGCACTCAGTATGACATTATAACGATTCTTCTATGCTGTTATCTAAGCTTTAAAAACTGACTTTGATTGGTAATTATGAAACAAACACAAATTCTCTGCACGTTACTGAAGAATACAGAAAAGCACAAGGACAAAACAAAATGCCTTATAATCCTACCAATGTGAGATAAATAGTGGTAAACTGATACATTTGCAGTATATTTGTCTACTAAGATATCTAAGTATATGTACATAGATAATTGTTTTTATAATGGGAGCATATCATACACATCCTTTTATGGACTGATTTTTTTTTTTAACTTCGTACTATATCTGTGTTGGTTAATTTTATATGTTAATTTGGGTAGGGTATGACGGCCAGTTGTTAGGTCAAACACTAAATATTGCTGTGAAGGTATTTTGTAGAAGTGACTAAATTTACCATTGGTTGACTAAGTAGCTTACACTTGATAATGTTGGGGGGCCTCATCCAGTTAGTTGAAGGCAATAAGAACAAAAACTGAAGTTTCTGGCCGGCTAGCCAGCCAGTCTAACAAACTTCAGTCTTAAGACTGCAACATTAACTTTTGCCTGAGTTTCCAGACTGTTGGCCTGTTCTATAAATTTTGGACTTGCCAGGTCTCACAGTTGCATAAGTCGATCCTTAAAGGAAATCTCTCTCTCTCTCTCTCTCTCTCTCTCTATATATATATATATATATATATATGTCCTACTAGTTCTATTGCTCTGGAAACCCTGACTGATACAATATCACTAATATTTTCCCATGTCAGTGTTCTCCTACAAGATTTTAATTGTTTTCCAATATTTAATTAAATGGTAATCATCATATTAGTAAGTTGAAACATAATGTTCAGTTGAATGAATGTTACATAATTTTTGTATCCATTTATCTACTGTTAGACACTTGGATTGCTAACCATTTTTTTCTTGTAAAATACATCGAACATAAAATTTACCATTTTGACCATTTGAAAGCAAATGATTCAGTGGCATCGTTTACATTCATAATGTTAGGCAACCATCGCCACTACCTATATCCAAAATGTTTTTATCATTCCAAAGAGAAACTCTGTAACCATTAAGCAATATTTCTCCATTGCTCTACCTTTTCAACTGGTAACTTTAATTTACTTTCTGTCTCTATTAATTTGTTTATTCTAGATTTTATTTTTTTCTCTAGATATTTTATTCTAGTAGAATCATACAATATTTATCCTATTGATTGTCTTATTTCACTCAGCATAATGTCCTCAGAGTTCATCCAGGTCATAGCATATATCAGAGCTCCATTCCTTTTTATGGATGAATAGTATTCCATTGGCTGCATAGACCATATTTTGTTTATCCATCTACTGACGGACACTTGGATTGTTTCCTCTTTTTGGCTATTGTGAGTAATACTGTAATGAACATTGGTGTACACATATCTGTTTTGAGTCCTTGTTTTCATTTCTTTTGGGTATATGCCTAGTAGTGGAATTTCTGGGTAGGATGGTAATTCTATGTTAAGCTTTTTGAGGAACTGCCAAACTGTTTTCTACAGTGCTTCGTAATTTTACATTTCTACCAACAATGTACAAGTGTTGCAATTTCTCCAAATTCACATCCTGCCAATACTCGTTATTTTCATTTCCTTCTTCTCCCTTTCCTTCTTCTTTTTGATTATGGCCAACCTAGTGGATCTTCCATATAATTCTTTTATAATACTTTTTATTTCTGTAAAGTCAGTAGTTGTATCTCCAATTTCATTTCTGATTGCAGTTATTTTCATTTTCTTCTTTTTATCAGTCTAGGTAAAGGTTTGTCAATTTTGTTGATTTGTTTCAAAGAACCAACTTTTGGTTTTATTGATTCTATTGTGCTCTATTCTTTACTTGTTGTTAGCCTTATTGTTTATTTCCTTCTGTTAGCTTTGTGTTCAGTTTGATTTTCTTTTTCTAGTCCCTTGTGGTGTAAAGTTAGGTTATGAAGTTGGAATATTTCTTCTTTTTTAACATAGGCATTGCAGTTAGAAATCTCCCTCTGATCACTGCCTTACTGAATCCTATGAGTTTTGGTAAGTTGTGTTTTCATTTTCATTCATCTCTAAGTACTTTCTCATTTCTTTATGATTTCTTTTTGACTTATTATCTGTTCAGCAGTGTTTGTTTAATTTTGACATATTTATAAATATTTCTCTTTTCCTTATGTTATTGATTTATTCTATTGTGGTTAGAAAAGATACTTTATACAATTTTAATCTTTTAAATGTATTGAGAATTGTTTTGTGACCTAACATTGTCTATCTTAGAAATTGTTCTATGTGCACTTGAGAAGAATGTGTATTCTGCTACTGTTGAGTGAAGTGTTCTATGTATCTGTTAGGTCTAGTTGGTTTATAGTGCTGTCCAAGTTCTCTACTTTATTACTGATTTTCTGTCTAGATGTTCTATCCATTATTGAAAGTGATGTATTGACTTCTTCAAATACTATTGCAGAATTGTTTATTTCTCTCTTCAATTCTGGCAACACTTGTTTCATATAATTTGGGACTCTTGTTTGGTGCATGTATGTTTATAATTGTTATATCTTCTTGAATTGAAACCTTTATCAATATATAATATCTTTTATTGTCTCTGGTAACAGTTTTTTTTAAAGATTTTATTTATTTATTTGACAGAGGGAGACACAGCGAGAGAGGGAACACAAGCAGGGGGAGTGGGAGAGGGAGAAGCAGGCTTCCCGCAGAGCAGGTAGCCTGATGTGGGACTCGATCCCAGGACCCTGGGATCATGACCCGAGCCAAAGGCAAATGCCTAATTACTGAGGCACCCAGGCACCCCTCTTGTAACAGTTTTTGATTGATAATCTCTTTTGTCTGATACTAGTATAACCCAGCCATGTTTTGAACATGTTGAGTATTTATTTGTCATTAAGGGAGACTGCCCTGAAAAAAGATACTTGTCCAGCCATACTTTAATCTAGAGACAAAACACATCTCAGGACAAATCAATTCAAAATTTGCATTGGTTGTGCCCTAGAAAAAGTCACTTAGTTGGTTCATGTTTTGTTTAATGTTGAACATAAAAACACTGTTTTTGCATCTTGCCAAATTCACTGAAATTATTTAGTAAACTCAATCTAATGCTTTCATGGCTTTATTTTGGAAAATCCTAATTTATTCACCCCTCAAAACCTCAGATCAATTTCTGCCTCTTTCCTCTCCTTCATTTTTAAAAATCCAAGTGTTTTATGTTCCTTGTAGTGTCTTATGCATTCATCTCTTTCTTTCTAGGGTCATTGCCACAGGCACAATTTAATTTTTATAAAGAGAGGGGTGGCTGGGTGGTGCAGTTGGTTAAGTGCCTGACTCTTGATTTTGTCTCAGGTCGTGATCTCAGAGTCCTGAGATTGAGCCCTGTGTTGGGCTCTGTGCTTCGTGTGGAGTCTGCTTGATATTTTCCCTCTTCCTGCCCCTCCCCCTTGTGCTCTCACTCTCTCTCAAATAAATAAATAAATCTTTAAAAATTTTCATAAAGAGAGCTTATATAATTAAAAAGATTTACCTAACTACTATTTCTAATTTCATTAATAAAAGTTGTTGTACCGGATTATCTCATCTTTGTTTATCTGAAAATTCCTTTATTAACCTTTATTATTAAAACATAGCATTTTATGGGTACCAATACCTTGGGTACACATTTCTAGAGTGACAGGGTTTAGACATCCCACCCCCACTTAATATACAGATTACACACTGGTTTCAGACAACTATTGTTTCTCCACAGATTCTAAGTTGAGTTGTGTTTGAATTGCTGTTAATCCACTCACTGATTTTTAAATTTTCATCATCTTTAACTTCTACAAGTTCTATTTAGATGTTTTCCAAATCTGCCTGTTTATTTTTGATAGTCTATTGTACCTTTCTGGTTTTGTGATATTTTTGAAACCTTTCATTCATGGTTGTTTTACAAACTTGTATCTGATGATTCTATGACTAAAGCTTCTGGAATCTACATCTGTTGTGTGTTATTTCTTTGAACTGATAGGGTGGATGAGCTTCTCTGTGCCTGGTGATCTTTTTTCCTGATCTCATAACTGACTAGTTTTCATTGTGCAAACACTGGGGCTTAAAACAGAGAATGTTTTCCTTTGGAAAGGAGTCACACCTACTTCTATCAAGTGGGCCATGCCCAGCTCCCTTCCAGTTTCCTCAACTAATTATGAATTTCCATGACTTCCAATTATACTCCATGAGTTCCATGACTAATCATATTTAATTCTTTCATCTTGTTTGGGCTCTGTCCTCCTACCTTGATACCTATATGAATATCTGCTTTTAAGGGGATCCTACCTGTCAAATAGACTCCTGCCTTCACTTTCAGTTCGAGATTTTCCTATGATTGAAACAAATGTTATGTACATCTCAGATCCTCTTGACAGCTTTCTCTTTCCCAAGGTGCTGTCCTGCCCTCTGGCTGAGATGTGATCATGTTCTGCCTATGCTGGTTGCAGAACCAGTCTGAAGCCCAGGACCACAAGACAGCTGTCCCATGGGGTGTGGAATTTAGCATCTAGAGGCCCCACTGGAGGGGACAGATGACTCAACTCAAAGGGACAATTAGTTCTTCATTGGATAAATGTTGAGCATGGAAAAAGAGGAGATGAAAGGGAGCAAGGAAGAGAAACTTGCCCTCAACCCTCTTTCCTCTTGCCTGAGGATCATTGCAAGGTACATTTTTTCTTTCTGCCTTCCCAAGGAAGTCTTATGTGCTGAATGGATGCACTAAGCACCTCGGTGTGTTCCCTCACAGATGGTGAGGAGTGGTAATTAGTGGGCAGTGCATCAGACTGCATCACTTCACATCTCTCCTTACTCTGGTAGATTATTTGAAAAGATGGTTTTAATGTCTCTTCTCCTCTTTGTGCCCATGTATTTTTGCAATGTAACCTTGATAATCTTCCCATGAAGAGGGGAAGTCCCTGCCTTTTGAGTCTGCAGTGGCCATGTGACCTGTGTTGACCAACAGAAAGTGATGTTGTGCTTAACCTGGAGAACTTGCGGCTTTTGCTCTTTTGAAACAATGCCCTCTAAAGATGACCATGTAAAAAAATCTCTAATGAACAGGAATCTGTGACAAGAGAAGCCTGGCCATCCCTGCAGTTCTAGACAAGCACAATGAGAGCCCGAACATGTAAACGATACTCTGATAGGTCATCTAGGCTAAGCCAGGCCATTTGCTGGCTGCAGTCTCACAGCAGGTGAGGACAACTGAGGAACTGCCAGCCAGCCAACAAATCCTTGGGAAATGATACACTATAATTGTTTTAAGTTGTTAAGTTTGGGAGTGTTTGTTACATAGTCATGTATTTATAAAACACATAAATTGATACCATGACTTGGGTGCTATGAAGAAAAATTGAAAACAAATATCATTGGTCTTGGGACTAGGTAGTGGGCAATGCTGGAAAAGTGGTGAAGAGGCTGTTAGAACCACTAGTGGAGGATGAAACATGTGCGAGAAAATTCTTTTGTTGAGACTGGAAAGAGGGTGACTTGCATTAGGTAGTAATGGACTAACTGGCAAATATGTCACCTGTACTAACTAGGAAGACAAGAAATGTCCCTAATGAACTTGTGTCTCTGGTTAAGGAGATCTCTTGATAGAATGTTGAAAATGCCAGTTGGGTACTACTATCTATGTATGAAAATATGCAAAATGCCAGAGAAATGCTATAAACAGAATTTTTCAATTTCCAAGCAAAATTTTGAGGAAATATAGAAGATGCAGTCCTTTCTGGGTTGGAAGATAAAGCTGTTTCTCATTTACCATTTTTCCAGTCTCTCCAACTGTCACAAGGATTTTAGAAATAAGAAGTAACCTCAGGGTAAAGGCCAAATCAAGGTTGTGGTTATAAGATCCTTTGTACCTTGGAAAGATTTAAAGTCATGCCAGAACCTCTTAAAAGGCAAAGGGCTTCTAAAAATCTTTTTTCTTTTAAATATTTTATTTGTTTATTTGACAGAGAGAGATAGCAAGAGCAGGAACACAAGCAGGGGGAGTGGGAGAGGGAGAAGCCAGCTTCCAGCTGAGCAGGGAGCCTGATGCAGGGCTCGATCTCAGGACCCTGGGATCACGACCTGAGCTGAAGGCAGACACTTAATGACTGAGCCACCCAGGTGCCCCAGGGCTTCTAAAAATCTTAAGGGTATTATCCTACAGCAATCTCACAGACCTCAAACTGAAAGAGGTCTGTCTCAAAAAGAATTATATTTATGAAATTTAGGGCGTAGAGTGAACCCCACAGTTTTAAGAGTCATATGAGTCATGGCCCAATTGAACTAAAGAGGTAGAAAGTTCAAAATGAAAAGAGGTTTTTGGAACCCCAAATTTTATGTCAAGGGAGAACACTAGAAAGCAACTTGGCTGCAAATCCGGTCCATTTCCTATTGAAAAGGAAAGATACCTCAGAAAGTAGAGTTAAGAGCAGAGAAGAAGAGAGGATTAGAGATGAGAGAACCACCCTCATGGAGCAGAACCAGACTCAACACTTCCTCCTCCTTTGCCAGGATTGGGGGACTCGACAACATGTCTGACTGGATTTGGAATTGGTACAGACAAGTGATTGCATTGTATCCTAATCTTCTTTTTGTATAGGGTGCCTGTTTGGGTTTTCCTGCCCCATTTCACCAATTTTTAAAAATTTTATTATATTATGTTAGTCACCATACATTACATCATTAGTTTTTGATGTAGTGTTCCATGATTCATTATTGGCGAATAACACCCAGTGCTCCATGCAGTACGTGCCCTCTTTAATACCCATCACCAGGCTAACCCATCCCCCCACCCCTCTCCCCTCTAGAACCCTCAGTTTGTTTCTCAGAGTCCATAGTCTCTCATGGTTCATCTCCCCCTCCGATCCGCCCCCTTCATTTTTCCCTTCCTGCTATCTTTTTTTTTTTTAACATACAATGTATTATTTGTTTCAGAGGTACAGGTCTGTGATTCAACAGTCTTACACAATTCACAGCGCTCACCATAGCACATACCCTCCCCAATGTCTATCACCAGGCACCCCATCCCTCCCACCCCCCACCTCTCCAGCAACCCTGTTTCCTGAGATTAAGAATTCCTCATATCAGTGAGATCATATGATACTTGTCTTTCTATGACTGACTTATTTCGTTTAGCATAATACCCTCTAGTTCCATCCATGTCGTTGCAAATGGCAAGATTTTGTGTTTTTTGATGGCCTCATAATATTCCATTGTATATATATACCACATCTTCTTTATCCATTCATCTATCAATGAACACCTTGACTCTTTCTAAAGTTTGGCTACTGTGGACATTGCTGCTATGAACATTGGAGGACACGTACCCTTTCGGATCACTACATTTGTATCTTTTGGGTAAAAACCCAGTTGTGTGATTGCTGGGTCGTAGAGTAGTGCTATTTTCAACTTTTTAAGGAACCTCCATACTGTTTTCCAGAGTGGCTGTACCAGCTTGCATTCCAACCAACAGTGTAGGGGGGTTCCCGTTTCTCCACATCCTTACCAACATCTGTCGTTTCCTGACTTGTTAATTTTAGCCATTTTGACTGGTGTGATGTGGTATCTCATTGAGGTTTTGATTTGGATTTCCCTGATGCCGAGCAATGTTGAGCACTTTTTCATGTGTCTGTTGGCCATTTGGATGTCTTCTTTGGAAAAATGTCTGTTCATGTCTTCTGCCCATTTCTTGATTAGATTATTTGTTCTTTGGGTGTTGAGTTTGATAAGTTCTTTATAGATTTTATCCGAAATGTCATTTGCAAATATCTTCTACCATTTTGTCAGTAGTCTTTTGGTTTTGTTGTGCAAAAAGCTTTTTATCTTGATGAAGTCCCAATAGTTCATTTTTGCCCTTGCTTCCCTTGCCTTTGGCGATGTTTCTAGGAAGAAGTTGCTGCGGCTGAGGTTGAAGAGGTTGCTGCCTGTGTTCGCAAGGATTTTGATGGATTTCTGTCTCACATATAGGTCTTTCATCCATTTTGGGTCTATTTTTGTGTGTGGTGTAAGGAGATGGTCCAGTTTCATTCGTCTGCATGTAGCTGTCCAATTTTGCCAACACCATTTGTTGAAGAGACTGTCTTTTTTTCATTGGACATTCTTTCCTGCTTTGTCAAAGATTAGTTGACCATAGAGTTAAGGTCCATTTCTGGGCTCTCTATTCTGTTCCATTGATCTATGTGTCTGTTTTTGTGCCAGTACCATACTGTCTTTATGATGACAGTTTTGCAACAGAGCTTGAAGTCTGGAATTGTGATGCCACCAGCTTTTCTTTTCTTTTTCAACATTCCTCTGGCTATTCAGGGTCTCTTCTGGTTCCATACAAATTTTAGGATTATTTGTTCCATTTCTTTGAAAAAAGTGGATGGTATTTTGATAGGGATTGCATTGAATGTGTAGATTACTCTAGGGAGCATTGACATTTTCACAATATTTATTCTTCCAATCCATGAGCATGGAACGTTTTTCCATTTCTTTGTGTCTTCCTCAATTTCTTTCATGAGTATTTTATAGTTTTCTGATTACAGATCCTTTGCCTCTTTAGTTAGATTTATTCCTAGGTATCTTATGGTTTTGGGTGCAATTGTAAATGGGATCGACTCCTTATTTTCTCTTTCTTCTGTCTTGTTATTGGTGTATAGGAATGCCACTGATTTCTGTGCATTGATTTATATCCTGCCACTTTACTGAATTCCTGTATGAGTTCTAGCACTTTTGGGGTAGAGTCTTTTAGGTTTTCCACATAAAGTATCATATCATTGCAAAGAGTGAGAATTTGACTTCTTTGCTGATTCAGATGTCTTTTATTTCTTTTTGTTGTCTGATTGCTGTGGTTAGGACTTCTAGTACTATGTTGAATAGCAGTTCTGATAGTGGACATCCCTGCCACGTTCCTGACCTTAGGGGAAAAGCTCTCAGTTTTTCCCCATTGAGAATGATTTTTATAGATGGCTTTTATGATATTGAGGTATGTACCCTCTATCCCTACACTCTGAAGAGTTTTAATGAAGAAAGGATGCTGTACATTGTCAAATGCTTTTTCTGCATCTATTGAGAGGATCATATGGTTCTTGTTCTTCCTTCTATTAATGTATTGTATCATTGATTGATTTGCAGATGTTGAACCAAACTTGCAGGCCAGGAATAAATCCCACTTGGTCATGGTGAATAATCCTTTTAATGTACTGTTGGATCCTATTGGCTAGTATTTTGGTGAGAATTTTTGCATCCATGTTCATCAGGGATATTGGTTTGTAATTCTCCTTTTTGATGGGATGTTTGTCTGGTTTTGGGATCAAGGTAATGTTGGCCTCATAAAACTGATCTTAGAAGTTTTTCTTCCATTTCTACTTTTTGGAACAGTTTCAAAAAAATAGGTATTAATTCTTCTTTAATGTTTGGTAGAATTCCCCTGGGAAGCCATCTGGCCTTGGGCTATTGTTTGTTGGGAGATTTTTAATTACTGCTTTCAATTTTCTTAGTGGTTATGGGTCTGTTCAGGTTTTCTATTTCTTCCTGGTTCAGTTTTGCTAGTTGATACATCTCTAGGAATGCATCCATTTCTTCCAGATTATGTAATTTGCTGGCATAGAGTTGCTCATAATATGTTCTTATAATTGTTTGTATTTTTTTGGTGTTGGTTGTGATCTCTCCTCTTTCATTCATGACTTTATTGATTTGGGTCCTTTCTCTTTTCTTTTTGATAAGTCTGGCCAAGGGTTTATCAATCTTATTAATTCTTCTAAAGAACCAGCTCCTAGTTTCATTGATCTGTTCTACTATTCTTTTGGTTTCTACTTCATTGATTTCTGCTCTGATCTTTATTATTTCTCTTCTCCTGCTGGGTTTAGGCTTTATTTGCTGTTCTTTCTCTGGGTCCTTTAGGTGTACGGTTAGGTTGTGTATTTGAGAGACCTTTCTTGTTTCTTAAGAAAGGCTTGTATTGCTATATACTTTCTTCTTAGGACCGCCTTTGCTGCCTCCCAAAGATTTTGAACAGTTGTGTTTTCATTTTCATTTGTTTCCATGCATTTTTTAAATTCTTCTTTAATTTCCTGGTTGACCCATTCATTCTTTAGTAGGATGCTCTTTAGCCTCCATGTATCTGAGTTCTTTCCGACTTTCCTCTTGTGACTGAGTTCCTGTTTCAAAGCATTGTGGTCTGAAAATATGCAGGGAATGATCCTAATCTTTTGGTACTGGTTGAGACCTGATTTGTGACCTAGGATGTGATCTATTCTGGAGAATGTTACATGGGCACTGGAGAAGAATGTGTATTCTGTTGCTTTGGGATGGAATGTTCTGAATATATCTGTGACATCCATCTTGTCCAGTGTGTCATTTAAAGCTTTTATTCCCTTGTTGATATTTCACTTACATGATCTGTCCATTTCAGTGACAAGGATATTAAAGTCCCCTACTATTATTGTATTGTTGTTGATATGTTTCTTTGCTTTTGTTATTAATTGGCTTATATATTTGGCTGCTCCCATGTTCTGGGCATAGATATTTACAGTTGTTAGATCTTGTTGGATAGACCCTTTAACTATGATATAGTGTCCCTCCTCATGTCTTATTATAGTCTTTGGTTTAAAATCTAATTTGTCTGATAGAAGGATTACTACCCCAGCTTTCTTTTGATATCCTTAGGATGGTAAGTGTTTTTCCACTCCCTCACTTTCAATCTGGAGTTGTCTTTGGGTCTAAAATGAGTCTCTTACAGGCAGCATATGGATAGGTCTTGTTTTTTTATCCAATCTGATAGCCTGTGCCTTTTGATTAAGGCATTTAGCCCATTTACCTTCAGGGTAACTATTGAAAGATATGAATTTAGTGCCATTGTATTGCTTACAAGGTGACTGTTATTGTGTATTGTCTCTATTCCTTTCTGGTCTATATTACTTTTAGGCTCTCTCTTTGCTTAGAGGACCCCTTTCAATATTTCTTGTAGGCCTGGTTTTGTGTTTGCAAGTTCTTTTAGTTTTTGTTTGTCCTGGAAGCTTTTTATCTCTCCTTCTATTTTCAATGACAGCCTAGCTGGATATAGTATTCTTGGCTGCATATTTTTCTCATTTAGTGTTCTGAATATATAATGCCAGTCCCTTCTGGCCTGCCAGGTCTCTGTGGATAAGTCTGTTGCCCTTCTAATGTTTCTACCATTGTAGTTTAAAGACCTCTTGTCCCGAGCTGCTTTCAGGATTTCCTCTTTGTCTCTGAAACTTGTAAATTTTACTATTAGATGTCGGGGTGTTGAACTATTTTTATTGATATTTGATGGGGGTTCTCTGTGCCTCCTGGATTTTGATGCCTGTTTCCTTCCCCAAATTGGGGAAGTTCTCTGCTATAATTTGCTCCAATATACCTTCTGCCCCCCTCTCTCTTTCTTCTTCTTCTGGGATCCCAATTATTCTAATATTGTTTCATCTTATGGTATCACTTATGTCTCGAATTCTGCCCTCATGATCCAGTAGTTGTTTATCTCTCTTTTTCTCAGCTTCTTGATTTTCCATCATTTGGTCTTCTATATCACTAATTCTCTCTTCTGCCTCATTTATCCTAGAAGTTAGAGCCTCCATTTTTGAGTGCACCTCATTAATAGCCTTTTTTATTTTGACTTGGTTAGATTTTAGTTCTTTTATTTCTCCAGAAAGTGTTTCTCTAGTATCTTCCATGCTTTTTTCAAGCCCAGCTAGTATCTTTAAAATTGTCATTCTGAATTCTATCTTACTAATGTCCATATTGATTATTTCCCTGGAGTCGGTACTGCATCTTGTTTTTTTGTTTTTTTTTGAGGTGAGTTTTTCCATCTTGTCATTTTGTCTAGAGGAGAATAGATGAATGAGAGAACAAAATGTTAACAGGGTAACAATGGCCCCAGAAAAATATACACGAAACAAATCAGAAGAGACCTCAAACCGGGGGGAAAGGAAAGGGAAAGAAAGAAGAAAAAAAAGAATATGAGCAAGCATGGTCAGGCTGGTGAATAGATCAGTGCCACACAGTAGATTTTGGGCATATTTTGGTCTGTTAGAAAAAACTGCCTCCCAAAACTTTAAAGAAAGAAATACTTTTATATGTACAAAAATGTAGGTAAATACAATGAAGGAATGGAATATGACTGTAAAGATGAAAATTATAAAAGAATTTATAAAAGGAATTGGTAAGATAAGAAGGTGGTTGAAAAAAGAAAGAGAAATAAAAAAAAGGGGGGGAGAGAATGTGATCAGGCAGGAGACTAGAAGAAAGCCATACACAGAGATTTAGGGTATATTTTGGTCTATTAGAAGAAACTGTATCCCAAAATTTTAAAGAGAGAACAACTTATATATATACAAAAAGTAAGGTTAACTACAATGAAGGGATAGAATATGACTCTAAAAATGAAAAATAAAAGATTGTTTAAAAAGGGATTGATAAGATGTTGGTTGAAAAAGGGAAAAAGAAAAATTAAAAAAAAAATAGAAAAAGGAAAAAGGAAAATTAAAAAAATTACCTTTGAAAGACTAAAGAATCATGGGGAAAAAAGACATGAATTCTATATGATGTATTCCCCTAGTGCTGGAGTTCTGCAGTTCTCATTGATTGGTAAACTTGGTCTTGGCTGGCTGTTCTTGCTGATCTTCTGGGGGCGGGGCCTGTTGCCGTGATTCTAAAAGTCTTTGCCGGAGGCGGAATTGCCCCGCCCTTGCTGGCCGGGCTAAGTAATCTGTTCGGGTTTGTTCTCAGGAGTTTTTGTTTCCTGCAAGCTTTCCGTACAGTTTTGGAGGACGAGAAAGAAAATGGTGGCCTCCCAATCTCTGCTCCAGAGGAGCCAAGAACTCAGGGCCCCACTCCTCAGTGAGCCCCCAGAGAAAAGCAGACAATCACTCCTGTCTCCCCGGTCTCTGGCCACACTCCGTGTTCACCTGGCCTGTGACCAAGTGTTTCTATCTCTGGCACACGACCCCGTTTGGAGTCTCCAAACCCAGCAGATTCCTGTGGTGCACTCCCATGCCACTCCTGGGAAAGGATGAGGAGTCTCCCCGGATCTGTCACTTGTTGGGTCCCTGCTGGAAGAGCAGTGGCCCAACTGTGCCGCGGATCACGGTTTATAGCAATCCCAAGCTGAGAGCCCACTCCTTGGCTTCATCTTTGCAACTGGCTTCCCTGCTCATATACCTGGGAGCTCTGCCACACTCAGGCACCCTTGGTCCTTCTGTGACCCTGAGGGTCCTGAGACCACACTGTCCCAGTGAGGGTTCCACCCCCACTAGCCACTGGAGTGACATCCCTCAGCGGAGCAGACTTCTAAAATTCCGATTCTGTGCTCTGCTTCTCTATCACTTGCTGGTAGCCGGTGATGGCAGCTCCTTCCCCCCACAGTCTATCTTCCAGAAAGTGGTCTCTTTGAGTTGCTGCTAATCTTTTCTTCAAACTCCTGTTGAGTTTGTAGGTGTTCAGAATGGTTTGATACCTATCTAGCTGAATTCCTGGGACCAGACAAAATTTAGTTCTCCTACTCCTCCACTATCTTGCTCCTCCCCACACCCATCTCACCATATTAGGTTTTGCTTGTGGATGGCAGGAAACTTTTCTTTTTTTTTTTAATTTATTTGTCAAAGAGAGAGAGAGAGCACATGCTGGGTGAGCGGCAAGCAGAGGGAGAAGCAGGCTCGCTGAGCAAGGAGCCTGATGTAGGACTCAATCCCAGGACTCTGAGATCATGACCTGAGCTGAAGGCAGATGCTTAATCGACTGAGCCATCCAGTGTCCTGGCAGGAAACTTTTCTTAAATCCTTAGTCTCTTGGATTACAATGGGCCACATCTAAGGAGCTACTCCAGGGCTCTAGGGATCCTCTCATCTGCCTTTGTCCATGATGCAGGACAGGGATTGTGGATAATCTGCGGCCATGGTCATCAGATGAGACTTTAGGGGTCTTGGGAAGGGATGTTTACTCATCAGGAGAACAATGAATTACTGTGGCCCGAGGGTGGGCTAAGGCAGATAGTTTGTGACGGTGGTCACCATAACTCTCTCATCCCTATTGGTGCCTCTCTGCAATGACTCCACCATGCCTTCCATCAATAGGTAGAGTCTAGTTCTTGGAGAAGGCACTGTGACCTGTCGTGACCATAGATTATGGCAGCAGTGACATAGCACAAGTTCCAGGGCCTAAGCCTTAGGAGGCCTTACAGCTTCTCTCTCTCACTCTCTTGAAATGCTGCCTCAGATCACCTTATAAAGATTCCCAGCAGGAAAGAGCATGTGGAATGTATGACCAGTCCTCCAGACACGTATGTGACTGAGACCCAGACAAAACATCCAGACCCCATCACACTTGTGGAAAGACAGGAGAAACAATGCCAACCAAACAAGAGTGCAGAGAAATACTCACTGGTGTTAAGCCACAAAGTTTTGATGTTTTGAAACCATAGGTAATCAATACAGTCATTGGTTTTTTAGGTTCTCCATAACTTTACTGTAAATTATATCAAAGTTAGATAAAATATAAAGGTAAGTAGAAAGCTGATGAATTTTGTTTCTTCATATGGTAGTTAATAATCTCAAAGCCTTGAAATTTGCTATCTTTTACATCTTATTAGGAGAATTGGAAATCTTGAAAGAAAATCTTCCTCTTGGGAAAGAGGCAGGGTTCATGCAGAGGTGTCTGGTATTGGTAATAGTGCAAAATCAGATCTGTCCATGGTGGAATCATATCAGACCCAGGACACATTCTCAGACAAAGTCATATACCCCCCACCTTGGGCAAGCAGAGATGAGTAGAGTACTCTCATATTTTTGAAATAAAAGGATGAGCAGCATCTAATTTAACTAGAAAAAGAAATACAGTTTCTGCACATTTTGTTTCATGAAGTTTTCACAAAAGACTGTAATTTTTTGTGTATAATACTGAATTCTCAAGGATTAGTACATGGTACTTAGTGAAAATTCATTACTGAAGCTTTTAGGTAGTCGTGGCCTTGGTCAGATGGAACCAAATCCATGACACTCTGGATCAGAAACTCAGATACTATGGACAAACCCAAAATGACTGCTTTCAAAGATTCACTTTGATTTTTTCCATGTGGTGCTGATGAAAAATTATCACAAAAGATAAAGCAGTTATATTCAACTAATGAATCATTGAACATTTTATCAAAAACTAATACCTTGGCTAATTGAATTTATTTATTTTTTATTTTTTTAAATATTTTATTTATTTATTTGACAGAGAGAGACAGAGTGAGAGAGGGAACACAAGCAGGGAAAGTGGGAGAGGGAGAAGCAGGCTTCCTGCTGAGCAGGGAGCCCGATGTGGGGCTCGACCCCAGGACCCTGGGATCATGACCTGAGCCAAAGGCAGATGCTTAATGACTGAACCATCCAGGTGCCCTGGCTAATTGAATTTAAATTAAAAAAAGATAAAGCAGGTTGGAGGGGCTGGTGAATAACCAGAAAACATAATGTGAAGTTTTCTCATACTTTTACTTGGTCCAACCAAACAACCACTATAAACACAAATGGAATCCTTCTTATCTTCTGGTTGTTTCAGGTTTTCAAAAGTTGTCACAGATGTATTAGAAGGCTCTCCAAAAACCAAGTAATATTTCCATAGTAGGCCCAGTAGCACTAGAGCTTTCCACAAGTGGAAATCCAAAGGCATTGACATAAAACACTGGATCTTCAAACCATCCTTCTGCTAAGATAGAGCCTCTGTATAAAATACAATATAATTTCCCACATGTCATAACAAGATGGCCTCGGCAGCTCCAGATCTTACATCTGTTCAGGTGAAAGCCTCTGTATAAAACCACTATGAACTAAGCTTTATGGAGACTGAGCTGTACTGTTCCATAGGGTCTTCAGGAAAAAAAAATTCCCTTTTTACCTGGGTTGTCATTCCAAAAACTATTGCCCTTCCAACTTTGATTGTACTAACCAATAAGGTTGTTCTTATTTTAGCTGGGGTTTGCTTCTGCTTTCATTGGGATGAGAACGTAACCACTAGAGGAATCAGGAATTCAGGGCTGTGGATTCTCTGTTGCAAAATGGTGTGCGGTATACAGTAGGTGCTTCCTAAAAAGATACCTGTGTTTTAGTTGTTTCAGCTTCTGTTTTGGGGCCAAATCTACAAAATTCATTGACTTCCCTAGCATTTTTTTTTTTTACTTCCTATATGCCCAACAATGCAATACAACATTTGTTTTATGCAGGATGTAGTTGCTTATAGGGGAAAGGACTTCCTCCATAGTGTGAAAACAAGCATGCTCTGCTCTCTTTAGTCTGGACTTACTCTCTGCCATTGTATCTTGCCAATATGTAATACATAATATGCCAATGTCAGATTAATATTTCCAGGGATTTACTTAATGTTCATCTATCCACTCTGTATTCTTAGAAGGCACCATGGAAGCATGTTGTCATTCACTTGTTGTCATTATTGGGTACCTTGGTTGTGCACTCCCAGGATGGGGATGGACACAGGGGTTTACAGTCCCACGGGGGACACACGATTACCTGCAGTGATAAGTGACAGGTGCCTCCATTTGAAGTTCTTTTTCTGTTTCTGCATGCAGGAAAGCCCACCTGGGCTTAATGCTTAATAATGTTCCCTGATCCTCTCAGACCAAATTGATTTCCCCGAACTTAGGTGCACTTTCTCCTGTACCACTCATGATATGCCACCTTAAGTTTCTATTTATTTTTCTTCTGTCTTGTGAATAAATACATTAATTTCTTGAGGGTTGGGAGCATATCTAACAGTTTCCTTATACTTATCAGAAACTGAGAAATAAATATCTATTAGTAAATCTAGAAATTTCCTTTTAACTATATTGATTTATACAGGAGTAAGCTTGTAGGGTATTACAACTGTGAGGTAGTCTTGTTTTAAGCACAGATTAATTTGAGTGTTCAGATTATGTCACCAGTGTTTAGTTTCTGTGTCTTTGTTTTTGGGCTCTGCTTCCTCTGGTTTGGTTCCATTTCTCTATTTTCACATGTCATAGCAAAATGGCCTCAGCAGCTCCAGACCCAGGTGAAAGCCAGCATGATGAAATATTTTTACTACCTGACACAGAGCTGAAAAACATCCTAAGAGTTCCTGGACCAGCAGCAGAACCAAATCTGTTGGCTCATATAAATAAAGGCAGAGAAATGGTGTTTCATCAGAACTAGGATGACCAAACCTCCTAGTTTGTAGGGGACCATCCTGGTGTTAGCACTGCACAGATCTGTGTTCTAGGACATCCCCAGTCTTAAACAAACTCACAGAGTTGGTCACCCAACCAGAAGCAAAATAAAGATGTTGTTCCCTGAGGCAGGGTGAATGGAAGCTGGATGGCCGATGAACAACAGATGTCCCCCATGTTGGAGAGGGTAGAACAGCTTTTTAATAAGTTCCAACATCTGTCTTAGTCTGATTTATATTCATTTCACTAGGGTTGCAATTGTAGGAGTTCTACTCTGGATGTGCTAGCCTCATTTATTCTTTCATAAACATTTATGGGCACCTGCTTATGGTTGAGATCAGTTCAGTTCTTGCAATATGATGGAATTAGGCTTCAACAACCGTAATATATTATGCTCAGAACGTGGAGCTTCACACTGAGGGGAAAAAATCAGTGGAAGATCTCCCAGGGTCCCGTGGGAGTGATTTGTATTGTGTGACTGGCAGCCCATCTTGGAATATCATCTGGGAGAGAGAGGCTGGTGGTTATTCCTAGTGCTGGGAACTGACCTCTTTTATATATTCACCAATGTGATATTTATTTGGCATACAATAGGTTCAAAATAGTGTTGATAACTAATAGCATCTCTGTTTTGTCATGTGCCAGGCCTGCTTGAGCATTATGCTCTTGGTATGCACTGTGCATTCCCAATGTCTAGAAAATAGAGTGTCAGGAATAGAGCAAACACAAAATAATTATGTCAAATGAATCTGTGAATTTGGGATTTCTTAACTCTTCTCCAGAAGTCCTAGGAATATATCTATAATCTGATCATGGTTTAACCTTTCAACAGCTAAGCTTTCTTCTCCAAGCTTCTCAATATTAAAAATTAAGTGTTTTAAAAGAAAATCAGCAAATATATGTAAGATCATTTGAACATCCTAAACAAAGTTGAATTTTCACTGAACAGTGTCCAATTTTCTAAGAAGGGGCTAATGTATTATAGATACCAACTTTCCATCCCTCACCAGCTAGTACCAATGGCTACCGCAAGAGTCATCAGTATTCAATGCAGAGACTACACATGGGCCAACCCAGCAGGTAGTTGTTGAATGAATGCCTGAACCGATTGACTGATGGATAGGCTCATAAACAAGAGTCAGCCTGCATCTGTGGACTAATAATACACCTCTGTTTCTTACTCATTACTTCAGAGATAAGTCTCAGATAGCCCAAGGGTTAGGCTTACAGAGGAAGAGTTAGCCTGAAAATTGAACTTCAATTCACCCAGTCTCCCAGTAAATACTAAGACATGTTCAAGTTATTTGCACATAATGGACTGTCAGAGTGTCTAGAGCAGTCCGGCTGGGGAAGGGACTAACGGGAGGTGGATGGGTATATAATCCTGCCTCCACAAGAAGGGCAAAGGTAAGTGGGGAGCTTTTCACCTTCCATGGGAACCCCACACTACTAGCATATGACCATCCATAGCCTTATTTCTCAAGGGAATTCTGAGGTTCCTGGGGATGTGACTTTCCATGGCTTGCATGATTCACTGCCTCCTGCTCTGTTTAACTTTCCGAGTCTTCACATTTATATCCTCTCCCTTTGTTAATGCCTTTCAATCATTCATATCACAGGCCCATTGTGACGACATGTAGGGCAAATGTGCTTTCAGAAACATTTCCTCACTTGATTTGAACATAAATGCAAATCTGTGGAGTAGGAAAAGAATTTCCAGGAAAATAAGGAATGAGGTTAGACAGTTTGTAAGTTAAAGTCAGAAACAAGACCCAATCCAAATGTAATTTTTTTAAAGATTTATTTATTTATTTGAGAGAGCAAGAGTGAGAGAGAAAGAGTACATGAGGTGGGGAGGGTCAGAGGGAGAAGCAGGCTCCCTGCTGAGCAGGGAGCCCGATGCGGGACTCAATCCCGGGACTCCGGGATCATGACCTGAGCCGAAGGCAGTCGCTTAACCAACTGAGCCACCCAGGCGCCCATCCAAATGTAATTTTGGGGGTTTGAAGCCTGCTATCTTTCTATCATGTTGCTCAGCTTCCAAATTGTTTGGCAAATTGCCGCGATAGTGGGACTGCCCCTTCTCGTTGATTCTTGAGGATATCACGAGGAAGTTGGATTGGACCTCCCCTGCCCCCGGATGCTCTCTGGGGTGGGCAATCTCTCCTTGTCCATTTTGCGAGACTCTATTATTCTTTAGTTTCCTACAAGGGCTGAAAGCCCTTCTGAAAAGCTTTTTGACACCTTCCTTACTTTACAGATTACGTCTGAGGGAATTATTGAACTGCCGTCAATGTTAGCCTTCATGGGAGAGGCTGCAGCATGGGACATGTTAAAGGCTCTCTGGTGTGGGAGAGAGGACCTCCACTGTCATACTCACAGCCCTTGGCGCAGGACCTGGCATGCACAGGTAGGGGCCCACTGGACGCTTGCTTACAGCGTTCACACATTGGTCTTGTGACCAGTGTGTTTAGGGGTAAACTTCTTCCCCTCTGTCTTCACATTTCTACCTAGAAGGAAGTTTTCATTCCTATCCTCGGTGTGAGTGTCAGAGTGCAGTGGGTGGTTTTGGAGTAAACACATTTAGTTGCTCTCCCACATTACCCACCTACTCGTCCCTTCAGGAAGAGGAGTAGACAATTTGACATTGCAAAGGACCTGCTGTGTGTGTGTGTGTGTGTGTGTGTGTGTGTGTGTGTGTGTGTGTAGGTGGTATATGGAAAAGGCATGGTCTCTTTTGCTGGCTTCTTCTTGAGTGTGTGTGTGTGCCTCTGGGTATGGTGAAGCTGGCCTCCCCTGCAAGTTCCTGGTCCTGTGCTGAGTTGTCCCCGCCAAGCCATGGCCTCCCCAGAGGACTGAGCCTGCTCTTTGCAGGTGCTGGGCTGCTCCTCATTGGCTGCACCTCTGCCCTGCAGCCTAGGGTGCACAGGACTTAAAGCAGAAGAGACTGGAAGCTTCAGGCCTGTGTTCTGCCATTCAAACAAGCTTCATGGGGAAACTCTGCCACTTCAGCCATTACTGACTAAGTTAAGACTGTAAATTCCTATGTGGCTTCTGTCTACTCCATACTAGGTAGAACTTGGGAGTCTGGAAATCGCAGGAGGGTTAGGGTTAGCATTAAGGGTGAGGGATTGGCAATCCAACCTTACACCAGTTTGGATTTCTTTGAACTTGCCTTCTCCATTTTTCACCCCTAGCCTGGAACCCTTGGTTACAGGCAGTCTCTCTAGTACAGAGAATTAGTTTCTTCACTAGTAAGAGACATTGTTTTTTATTCTTCAAACTCCTGCCTCATCAGTTCCACCAGCCTTCCCGTTGGAGTACGACCTAACCTGCATCTCCAACTCACATATGTCACCACGTAGGACATCAGGGATCGTGGGGAGGCCATAGCTGCACAGGGCTGTCACCTGCCTTCCTGGGTGGTAACAGCCATGAGTAGTCACCATCCCTTGGGGAGAGCAGCTGCTGAGCATCTCTGCTGAGCCATGACCTACAGTGGTAAGAAAAGCCAGCTGAGCAGTTTTATTGGGAGTGATGAGGCTCCTTCACTCACGGAAATTGCGGGCACCTGGTATTTTCACTAGTCAATTGATTAATTATACATCAACTATTGGGTGCCCTCTGTGTGTTGGATAATAACACTAATACCAATTTGAGTTTATTCTATAATAAACATTTTGCAAATATTATTTCATTTCACCTGCACAACAAACCTGTGAGGGATACACTTTGGTCACCATCTTGCAGAGGAGGAGGAGGAGCACTGGATGATTGAATAATTTTTCCAGTGTCACAAAGTGAGTGTCAGAACAGAAATTTGAATCCAGGCAGTCTATCCAGGCTCAGACCTCTTAATGCCTTTGCTCTGCTGTTTCCAGATGAATGAGGGTGGGCGGGGGAAGAATGGAGAACAGTTCGAAGACGACTGACACAGGATCCCTGAGCTCCAGGAGCTCAGAGACTAGGGCAGAAGATAAATCGCTGGACAACAAACACAACTTGAATATAAGTTCATACAAAGGGTTATGAAATAACGGAAAGGCAAAAGTGTTATCTGGAAAATTGTTTGTTCTTGAATAGACGTGAGTCTTCCAATGGACACAACCGGGTCCTTGCCTTCTACAAATTTGTGCTTACAGCTAACCAAAAGTATTTCCCGAGCATCTATTTTATGCTCTCAATTAGCCAGGCTTTGAATCTACTCACAAAAGACAGAGATTTAGCTCTAACTTCCAGCTCAGCACTCTCTAGTGGGGAGACTAACGAAGGTCATTCCAGTTTAGAAAGTTCCTGACAGGGGCATCTGGGTGGCTCAGTCTTTAAGCATCTGCCTTCAGCTCAGGTCATGATCCCAGGGTCCTGGGATTGAGCCCCGCATCGGGCTCCCTGCTCTGCGGGAAACCTGCTTTTCCCTCTCTCACTCCCCCTGCTTGTGTTTCCTATCTCACTGTGTCTCTCTGTCTGTCAAATAAATAAAAAGAAAAAAAAAGAAAGAAAGAAAGTTCAGAAGTTTTAGAAATTGCTGCTGCAGTGCTGGCCAGCTTCTCCCTGGGTCTTCCCAGGGTGCCCGGGGTCATGCAACAAGGGATTGGGGATAAGGTAGGAGCTCTGAGAGTCATCTTTCCTGGGCACAGTGGGCTTCCCCTCCCCCCCAAAACAGCACCCTCAGAAAGTGGGAAGCAGTGCTTATTTGAGGCACTACAGGAATTACAGTCTGAGAGCAGGGCAGGAGAGCTAAGAGAATTCTTCCCAAAACATGCTGGGATCAGGAAGACTATTAACAGTTTAAAGCAGGAATAATGATAACATATATTGTATATTTTACAGCACATATAAAAGAGATATGGGATAATAAAAGCGTTATAGGCAAGAGGGGGATAAATGAAATTATATACTTGTAAATTTTTTACATTCTTCATGAAATAATATAATGTTATTTAAAAAATGAACTGTGGTAACTTAAAGATATATATTCTAATCTTTAAAGTTATGCTGCCTTCTACACTAGGCACTAGCACAGGTAGCTATTTATATTTTAATTAATTAAGATGAAATTAAATAGAAATTTCAGTTTCTTAACTAGCCATACAAAAACTAATCATAATAACACTGGTCTAGCTATCTTCATATCACACAAAGTAGATTTCAAGACAGAAGTTTTACCAGAAATAAAAATAGGACATGGCATAATGTCACAAAGATGGATTTATTAAGAAGACGGAAACATTCTGAATGTGCATGCATCTAATAATAGATCTTCTATATATATGAAGCAAAATTTGGAAGAACTAGAAAAAGAAAGTGACAGAACTATAATCATAAGTATAAATTTTAATGCCCCTCTATCAGTAATTTAGAGAAGTTCACAAAAAATTAGTAAGCACACAGAATATTTAAATAATTTGAATAACATTATTAACCAACCTGACCTAACTGGCATTGATAGAACCATAAAACCAACACTGTGAGATGTTCTCTCTCTTCAAGTGCACATAAAATCCCGGCAAAATTGGATGATGGATTATAGGCTATGCCATAACCCAGGTCTTGATAAAGAGAAATATCAAAAGATTGACATTTTACAGCACCGCAATGGTATTTAGAAATCAGTAGCAAAGACCTATCTGGAGAATTCTTAAATATTTGGGAATTTAACAACGTATTGCTAAATGATCCTTACATCAAAGAGGAAATCACACAGGAAATTAGGAAATATTTTCAAAGAAATGATAATGGAAACCTAAATCCCCAGATGCTGGGGATTAAGGAGTGCACCTGTCAGTGATGAGCACAGGTGATATATGGAAGTGTTGAATCACTATATTTGTACACCTGAAACTAATATCACACTGTATGTTAACTACACTGGAATTAAAACAAAATAAAAATTTGGAAAATGCAAAACAAAAGCCCTAATACATCAAAATTTGTGGGATACCACTGAAAAACTACTTAGAGGAAATATAAAGCTTTCATTGTTCATTTTAGAAAAAGAAGATATGTATAAAATTAATTTCCTAAGTTTCCATATTCCAAAGATAGTGCTAGGACAAGAAATTATACCTTAAAAATGTAGAAAACAGGAAACGAACACAAAAGCTGAAACCGGTGAAATGAAAAATAAACAATAAAAAAAGAGCAAATGCAAGTTTGTTAAAAAGATTAATGGAAGTGGTAAACTAGCGAGACTAATCAAGACAAAAAGACTGGGAACACAAGTTACCATCAATAATGAAAAAGTGTATCATTAAAAAATGTAATTAACAACTTTATGCTGATAATTTCATCGACTTTGATAAAATGGACACATTCCTTGAAAAACATAACTTACCCAGAGACTTCTGAAGAAATAGAAAATATAAATGGCTCAAATTTATGGAAGAAATTAAATTTGTATTGAAACCCTATCCACAAAGAAAATTCCAGGTTCAGGTAACTTCACTGGTGTGTTCTATCAAGAAAGAATGATATTTTCACATTTAAACTTCTGACCCTTAAAAGTTAATTGGGAATAAGCTCTTAAATGTTGCAATCAGAGAATTTTAGAACTGAAGAGGGCTTTGAAGAATAAACTGAGCAATTACAAAAATAAAAAGAAATAACATGAATCCTATATACA
The DNA here is from genome assembly GCF_037043125.1 of Eumetopias jubatus. Taxonomy (NCBI): domain Eukaryota; kingdom Metazoa; phylum Chordata; class Mammalia; order Carnivora; family Otariidae; genus Eumetopias; species Eumetopias jubatus. The sequence goes on from NW_028274810.1 coordinate 183,851,075, forward strand.
CTCTTTCAGAAAATAAAGGAGAAGGAAAAAACCTGCAAATTTGTTTTATGAGGCATGTTCTGGATATGCCAACCTGACAAATGTTCAATGAAAATTTACAAAACAATTTCCTTCATGAACATAGATATAATATTAGTGAATCAAATCTGGCAATACACAGAAAAGATAATATATTATGACAAGTGGGATTTACCTCAAGAATGTAAGATTGATTTAATACATGAACATTAAGTGTAATTCACCACTTACCATCCATGTGAGTATTTCAGTAGAGTCAGAAAAAGTAGCTGAAGAAATTTAACATCTCTTCAGGAGAAAAACTCTCAGCAAACCAGAAATGGAAAGGAATGTCTTCAATCTTATATGAGGCAGCTGTGAAAAACTCACACCTAACTTCCTACTTAATAGTGAAATATTAAACTACTTCTCCCCAAGATTGGAACCATGGCAAGGATGTCTGCTCTTGTTGTTTTTATTCAACTGAGAGTCCTAGTCAATGTAACAAGGAAGAGAAATGTCACAAAAGTTTGAAAAAGTCAACATGATTTTGTATGTAGACAACACTATAAAGTGAATTTAGAAACTTCACAGAGTAAAAGGTCACAAAGATAAAAACAGTTGCATTTCACAGACTAGCAATAAATTTTTATAGACTAGCGGATTGAATTTAACAAAAGAATAAAAAGTCAAATATTAGGAATACATCTAAAGAAGTATGAGACCTTTATTCTTAAAATTGTAAAACATTGCCAAAAGAAAGTAAAGGTTTAAACAAGTAAGAAGATATACAACTGTATTTATGATTGGAAGGTTCAATATTATTAATATGTCCATGCTTCCCAATTGACTTATAAATTCAAACCAATCCCAATAAAATCACAGCAGGCATTTATGAGGAAATCAGCAAGCACATTCTTACATTTTTTATGGAAATGCAAAGGGTCTAAAGCAGCCAAAATAATTCTAAAAAAGAAGAAACTTGAAGGACTTTTACTACATGATTTCAAAATTTACCTTGAAGCTACAATAATTAGGAGTGTGTGGTATTGGCATAGGGATACACATATAGTTCAACAGAACAGAGTAGAAAGCCTACAAGCAGACCCAATGTATAGTCCTTGATTTTCAGTCAGTCCATTTGAATCCAATTCAAATGATGCTGGAAAAACTGGAAATCCTTATAGAAAAAATATGAACCTTGGCCTCTATCCATATGGAAATATTAATTTGAGATATATCATAGACCCAAATATACAACCCAAACAAATCTAAAACCTGGATATAAAGCCAGATAAGGTTGCTAGAATAGAACATAGGTAGATGATTGATTTCTCAAGCAGGACACCTAAAACACTAACCATAAGCAAGGTAGATTGATTTCTCAAACAGGACACCTAAAATGCTAACCATAAGCAAAAATTGATAGACTGGGCCAACAAATTTTTTTTCTAATAAAAATACACTATTAAGAAAATAAATATGTAATTTTCAAAAGATATATCTGAGAAGAAACTCACATCCAGCATATATAAAGATTTCTATACTCATATATAAAGATTTCTAAAGAAAGAAGATGAACAACTCAATTTAAAAAAATAGGCAAAAGATTGGAACAGATACTTCACAAAAGAAAATATATGAATGTCCAACAAAGGCATGGAAAAGTGCTCAACATAATTAGTTATCAGGGAATTGTAAATTAAAACCACAATGAGATACAATTCCATACCAGCTAGATTGGCTAAATTCAAAAAGATTGATGCCACCTAGTTGTTGACTCAGTGGAGTAGTGGGTATTCTCAGACATTGCTGGTGGAATGTAAAAAGGCTCAGACTTTAGAAAACTGTTTGTGACATTTTTGTATGAAATTAAACATAATCTATTGTATGACCCAGCAATTTTACTAATAAGTATTTGCTCAAGAGCTATACACATTCATGTGTACAAAATACTTGTTGAGGTAATGCTCACAACAGCCTTATTTATAATATTCTCAAGATGGAAACAAACCAAATATCTATTAGTAGAATAATAGGCAAATTGAGGTGTAGTTATATAATGGAACAGTACCCATCAATAAAGCCTGAAAGGTACTGACACAGGCATAACATTTTGGTACAGATAATACTGATGGCAGGATATGAGGACAAAGGTTCCCTTGTACTATTCTTAGGCAAAATGTGAATTGTTACAACATTTTTTTTGTTTTTTATTTTTATTTTATTATTATTTTAAAAAAATTTTATTCAAATTCCAGTTAGTTAACATACAGTGTTATATTAGTTTCAAGTGCACAACATAGTGATTCAACACTTCCATACATCACCCAGTGCTCATCACTAGTGCATGCTTTAATCCCCATCACCTATTTCACACATCCCCCCCCCATCTCCCCTCTGGTGACCATCAGTTCGTTCTCTATAGTTAAGAGTCTGTTTCTTGGTTTGTCTGTCTCTCTTCCCCCCCCCTTTGCCTGTTTTGTTTCTTAAATACACAAAAGAATGAAATCATATAGTATTTGTCTTTCTTTGGCTTATTTTGCTTAACATTATACTCTCTAGCTCCATCCTTTTTAATGCAAATGGCAAGATTACAATCTTTTATATGGCTGAATAATATTCCATTGTATATATACACCATATCTTCTTTATCCATTCTTCAGTTGATGGATACTTGGGCTCTCTCCATAATTTGGCTATTGTAGTTAATGCTATTATAAAGGTATCAATATATATTAATAAATATATACATACCTCAGAAATTCAATTCTAATGAATATATCCCATCAAAATAAAGACATCAGCATATAAGAATACATAGTCAAGATATTTGTTGCATTTTGTTTATAGTAGCAAAAGAACATAAAGAAACCATGTCCATCAATAGGAGAAAGGTTATATGAAACAGAATATCTTCAAATCACGGAATTTTGCGTTTTCTTTGAAAATAATGACTTCAAACTTGTTAATCTGATTTGGATACAATTGAAGACAGGGTTGATGTGGCTAAATGGGAAATGCAATATGCAGAGAAGGATGAATAATGCAATTTCACTTTTATGAGAAAGAACACAACCGTTATGTGTCTGAATATAACTATATAATCAAAGAGAAAATTTGGAAAGATGCATTTTGGGTTAATAATAGGAGCTGTACTGGGGATAGTGGTGATGCAGTCAGTAGTGAAGGAAAGAAGAGGGAGAAAAGAAAAAAGAGTCATCTAACCAAACAAAATGTAAGATCCCATGTGCACCTTCAGGTAAGTTCTTCCCCCACTCTCCTCACTTCATTCCAGCTGGGGGGCCTCTTTGTTGCTTTCCTGATAGACCAAATATGCTCCTGCCTCCTGGTCCTTGCACTTGCCACTCACACTGTCTGGAACCCACTCCCTTCAGGATTCTGTGCATGTCTTACTCTCGCTTCTCGCCCCTCTCCTCAATGCTACCCATCCTGGAGGCCTTCCTTGGCTACTCTTTATATAGTGCAATGCATGTCACGCCGACACTCAAGGATTCTCCTTACCCTGCTTTGTTTTTCTCTTTTGAACTGATTACCATCTGACATGTTCTGTTCTTATGCATTTGTTTTTGTCCTCACTGTCTCTTTTGGCAAGAATGTCAGCTTTGTGGAGTAGGAGCCATTTTCTCCTTTTATGTAACTCTGGGAACAAAAATAGTGCCCAGTGAAGATCAGTCACTTACTGCACACTTGCTGAATTAATGAATATGTCTGTGAGTGAGTGACATATACATATGTGAGAAAATCGAGCAGCCTGTCTACATATAAATGAGAATTCTCCTCTTAATGCTTAACTGGAAAATCAGTTACTGATTCTCTCAAGGGAGAAAGCAATTTCCTCACATGAATTAAAATGTATTTTTACAGTTGAATTTGACTTGATTTTTACATTTGACCAAGAAGGAGCATCAGAACAGTGAATTGGGATCCCTCTTCCGCTGGGACTCAGCAGGTAATCCATTTTGGTCTTTATTTTATCTGTGGCTAATCTATGAACATTGTTGTAAAGTGTTGTCAAAATCTATTTGTGAAAGTACTTTGTGTTATCGAGGTGACTTTCCTCCAGATTTCAAGTTATTCAGGCTAATAAATGCCACTACCTTTATTTTAAAAAAAATTCTGGGTGCACACTTGGTGTCTGCCATGTACACTCCATTAGCCAGCCACTGAAAGCCACTGTCATTTAGAAAATGAGCAGATACCTTTCTTTAACATCCGAGCCTGTTTTTATAAGATGATTGGTGGAAAAGCTGTTCATACAGTTGGATGACACAGGATTAGGTCATTGTGCTTCAGTTTTGGCTTTCAACCAGTTTTGTAATGCTTTCCGCATGGTTCTGTGCATATGTGGATGCTTTGCAAAGTGCTTCTAGGTGTTTTTGACCTAGATTTGTTGGTTTCTGTTGTTTGTATAATAGCTTGGAAATGAACAGGCATTATGTGGTCTGTGGCCTTTTAAGACCTAGACATTTTGGACTCTTGCCGCTAAACAGGAAGTGAAAACCTGTAGTTAATCATCTCATTACTTAATAAGATTAAAAATATATATTTAAAACTTGCTGTGATGACTAGAACTGTTCATATATATATCACATTTATATCATAGATATATCACATTTTTTAAATTCATTCATCCATTGATGGACACTTAGGTTGTTTCAATGTTTAGGCTATTGTAAATAATGCTGCAATAAACTTGGAGATGCAATCTTTTCATGATAGTGATTTCATTTCCTTCAGATAAATAAATATACAGAGGTGGAATGGCTGGACCATATGGTAGTTTTATTTTTAATTTTGTGAGCCTCCATAGTGTTTTCCATAGTGGCTGCACCAATTTACATTCCTACCACAGTGTATGAGGGTTCCATTTTCCCCATATCTTCGCCAACATTTATTTTTAGTGTTTTTGATACTACCCATTCTAACAGTTGTGAGGTGATATCCCATTGTTAACACATCTTTAGAACATGAGACATGGCCTCTGTGATGGAGTTTGTGGTTAAGGGGCAAAGGCGTCTGGGTCTTACTGGGCAACCTCTTTCCTCTTAGAGTAAGGAGAGTCACTAAGAAGCAGTTTTATAAATAAAGGACTATATTTGCTCATTTGTCAAAGACTTGAGCCTCAAAAATCTTAAATTGCAGTTTTAAAAGTGCAAACTACCATTTCAGTGTATCTCATATGTATTTTGTTGTTAAACCTTCTTACTGATGTCTCAGAAGAAAGAATGGCAGTGGTCAGTACATACACATGGATTTCCATTCAACTTCAAAATCTTTGTCCTATCAATAACGCTAGTCCTGTGAAAGCAAGAAGGATGCTTGATTAGTTTTAGAAAGGAAATGGAGTGGTGGGCAGGTCAACAGCACTGAATACTATTTTAATTATTCCTGCAAACAGCATTTATTCCTAGTGAGTCCATGCACAAATTGCTGCATCTGTCAGGCAGAGATAATCATTATTTAAAATATATTAATCTGCAAGATACTGTTCCAAAATTTCCTAGAAACTCTAAAGGATGTCTCAGATGCCTTTTCTTCAGCCAGTAAAATGATGGGTCACCTGTAGCTAAAATACTGTCTCCATGTACCGTTATATCTTTTGCCATTATTTTCAAGTGTAAAATTGCATCTTGTGTTGACTGTGAAATTGGAATGCCCTCCTTTTGAAGGCCAAGCCTGATGATTGAAAGGAATGATTGCAGAAGTTAATAGGGCCTTTTCTAAAAGAACGGTGATTACACTTTTTAAAATGTGCGTAGTTGAATTAAATGGAAGGTAGGAAGTAAGATTGACCAAGGTTGCCTAGATTGGTCCATTGCTGCGTGGCTGAATAGCATTGCTCATGGAGATTTGGCATTCTTAGCAGAAGTCAAGGACTTTGATCCTAGGGTCAATTAGTTTTCAGCCTTTCAGTGGTGACAAATTACAATCTGACCCAGGTCAGCTGTCTGGAAAATTCATGTCCCTTAATTATAAAAGGGCTTAGTAGAATGAATATATTAGCACAAATTTTTCTTTGTCCCTGGAAGCACAACTCAGAGCACTAGCAGCCTGGTGGTAGTAGTGCTGTGTGTACACCCAGAGGCCAGTGTTCACACACACACACACACACACACACACACTAATTCCCACATCAAAGAAGAACAATTAACAGACCATTAAAGGGCCTATTTACTCTCCCATTGCTAATGTTATTCATATTTAATAAATGTGAGCAATACACATCATGGTACAAAACTAGGGGCTGACATGGAATCTCTGATATAAAATACCTTGAATATTGAAGTGTAACTGTGGACATTCAAGCACATTCTTACTTACGTACAATCAGTAATAGCAGTAGACAAGCAAGCTGCCTCTGTAAAAACTGTTTTATTTATTTTTATTTATTTATTTTTAATTTTTTTATTGGAGTATAGTTGACACAAAATGTTACATTAGTTTCAGGTGTACAACAGAGTGATTCAACAACTCTATACGTCATGCTGTTCTGACCGCAAGTGTAGTTACCATCTGTCATCGTACAATGCTATTACCAATACCATTGACTATATTCCCTGTTCTGTATCTATCATTCCCAAGACTTATCCATTCCATAAGTGGAAGCCTGTATCTCCCACTCCTCTTCATTCATTTTGCCCATCCTCCCATTCTCTTCCCTCTGGCAACCATCAGTTTGTTCTCTGTATTTATAGGTCTGATTCTGCTTGTAAAAAATTTTAAATGGGAGTTTACAGCCACAGTTAATTCTTATTTTTTCTCTATGCTGTGAGTATGAACTCACTGTGATTATTAAGGGGTTATGAGGGGGCATCAACCATTTCCATACAGAAAGTAACAAGAGTTAGGCTATCTCTATGCCCATGAAAAAGTGTCCTACAGGAAGCCCTTGCTGTCCATCTAGGTCACTGTGGGTGTGCCCTTGATTTGTCTGAAGCACAGTCTTGCTGGCAATGCTGCTGTCTACATCGATGGCAAAGATGATCTCAGGGATAATCCAACCTTTGGGCAAATTATTCATTGGTTGCAATAGGTAAACTTCAGAGATGTGAGGGTATAAAAGTCTCATGATTCTTGTCACCAAAGAATATACTCTGTGTACTGAACAGCAATTATTTTGATGCATAAGATGAAAATGATAAGCATCCTAAGAGAGGTGTATACAGTGCTATGGGCATTCAGAAAATGGTGTGGTTATTAACAACACTTGTAAGTGGTACTATGCTATTAATACACAGGATTATCAATCCTGTATTAATACACAGGACTTGATCTAATACTTTATACTTTTCAAAGCATGTTCGAATACATCATCAACTGTTTTCCTGAACCAACATGTTGGCAGGCTAAGGCAACCACAGCAATCTTCGTGTAATCAATGAGAAAGGTGAGTACAGGAATAACATTCGCGTGATGGAGTCATCTTCCACAACTAGTTCGAGACAGAGCTAAAACAAATAGCGAGAAGACAGTCCTATTTCTAACCCTCTGATATTTCTAACATACCAAAGTCAGGAGTGAAAAGGACAAAAAGCTTTTCATTCTCCTTTTCTTAACCAAGTGTTTGAAACAACTTAGATCCAGATAATGCATTTAGAGAACAGAGCATGGTGTCTGGAAGAGAGTCCTGGCTTGAGTGCCAGAATATCTGAGGTTTGCCATATTTATTCACATTATGACACAAGGTAAGGCATTTAATTATTTTTGTGCTTCATTTTTTTAACCTGGAAAATGAGCATAATTATGTTTTCTTCCTTTCAATGATAGAGATAACATGAGGCTGAATGAGTAACGCTATTATCTCTTCATAACATTGATATAGAAGAGGAAGAACATAATTTGCCTCTAGTCTAGGCGCTGATTAAGCCACATCTTATCTTTACTGTTTGCAGTTAATAGAGGAGATACCTGATTTGATCTGTGCTGTATTAGAATCTTATCCTTGTGAGGTGCTTCAGAAGTAAGGGTGTTAGGGCCTGTGTTGTAAATGTGCCCTCTTATTTTTTGGAGGGAGGACAAGAGTAAGGGAAGATTATGTCATGGCCATACTCTAAATTTAAGTCAGTTTTATTTCCTGCCATATATTTGGATACCTTATAACTTGTAAAATGCTTCTTTGAATTTTCACATGTAAAACTAAGAGGGATAAAATATAATGACCTGGTAATAGACTGGTCCTTTTACTTTCTATTGAAGCCCAATAGCATTTTAGCAAATGCTGCTATCAACTCTTTTTGGGGGGCTTCTTACACTGAGTATATTTAGGTACTTTTTATGTTTCAAATAGATGTTCATTCATTAAGTGATATGACCTGGTCCAACAGAACTTTAAAAAGGTATGTGTAGTTTTATCTTTTCTGTGGATTGTTTCTGCAAATACCAATCAATTAGGCAACTTTAATCTGCCTCACTTAGCAATGTTGCCACTGAATGGAAAATTAGATCAGAGCTTTTAGCAATCAATTTATCAATATCCTATGAATAGCACATAGAGTATTATTCATTTGACACACACATGCTCATTGTTACAAAATCTACAACTGGTGTATGTTGGCAGGATTGGTTTAATCCCTTGAACCCACAGATGGAAATTTTGGTTCCAAGATTCTTTCCTGTTTCACCAAGAAGTAAACAAAATCTCCAAAGATACTTTAATGCAGAAAATAGTTCAATTCTGATGAAAAAAAAAGTTTAATTTCTTTTCCTAGGCACTACTGTTGATCACAAAACTATATAAAATGAAGATAAAAACATATAAAAAGCAAATAATCATGCATATAAAATATTTATTCTTAGTATTATTTAAACGTGTCTTGTAATCTTTTTCCTTTTGCAACTTTCCTATCTAGTCAGAGTGTCATACTTTTATTGTATAATTATACTGCAACTTGATGTGTCTTCTGTGGACATTTAATGCTATCCAGATTTAATACTTCATAACTCTTCTTGACAGGACTTTAAGCACGATTATCATTATCTTTATTTCTATAATGCTATCTCACATCCCCAAACACCGTCCTAGTTTCACCGTGGTTCTTTCTACTATCAATGAGTCCTTTCAGATTTGAGTCTCACTTCCCAAATACCTGTAATGAGTGGTTCGGTCACTGTGATAAATGCTTCATGTGCATTGAACCCTTACACAAACTCTGTGATGCTGGTAATATTATCTCACTTTGATAGGTGGAAAAACAGGACATGAAGAATTTATGTCATTTTCCCATAATCATATGTATAGTAAGCAGCAAGATTTAGACAAATTAAAATAGACTTAAAGTACAATTTAAAAAAAAATTAATGGAACAATAAAAAGTCTGACAGCCCAATTAAAAGCTGGGAAAAAATTTAAATAGACATTTCCCCTCCAAAAAAGATGTACAAATGGCCAATAAGCACATGAAAAAATGCTCAGCATCATTAGTCATTAGGGAGATGCAGATAAAAATCATGAGATACTACTCTCTACTCAGTAGAATGGCTGGAAATAAACAGCCACTAATAAGTCTATAATCAACAAGTGTTGGCAAGGATGTAGAGAAATAGGAACACTTAAATATTGCTGGTGGGAATGTAAAATGGTACAGCCCCTGTGGAAATGAGTTTGATAATTTTCCAAAAGTTAAATATAGAATTACCATATGACCCAGCAATTCCACTCCTGAATACATACCCAAGAGAATTGAATGCTTATGTCCACACAAAAACTTATACATGAATGGAAGCACTGTTCATAATAACAAAAGAGGGGGAAACAATCCAAATGTTCCTCAGTTGATGAGTGGATAAACAAAATGTGCTATACCCAAGTAATGGAATGTTGCTATTATTATATTGACTATTATTATTAAGTAATAAAAAGAAACAAAATAGTAATACATACTACAACATGGGTGGACCTTGAAACCATTAGGCTAAGTAGAAAAAGCCACAAAGGACCACATACTGTATAATTACATTTAAATAAAATGTTCAGAATAGGGAAATCATTCACAGAGATGGTAGATTAGTGGTTGTGGGGACAAGGGTGTTAGAGAGGAAATAGGGCATGAATTTTTGGGGTGATGAAATGTTTTAAAATTGATTGTGATGGTTGCACAATTTTGTGCATACACTAAAAGCCATTGAATTGTATACTTTAAAGGGATGAGTTTGATGGTATCTTAATAAAAATATTTTAAAAATGAATAGGAGACCCTCAATCATATCACATGAGCAAAACTTGAAGTGTTTGGAGTACCTTTAGCCTAGGATAGTGAAGATTAAATATCTTCATTATTTGAAGATTATTTTTGGCTTAGTGTCACTCTGTGAATTTGGCAATATTGCAGCTTCTCCTTTTGTACTAGTAGGGTGACCATAAACTAGCTGTTCCTGAGAGTTCCAATTCCAAGTGGGAAAAGTTAGGGTACTTAAGAACTTTGGAGTACCAGGCAATCCTGGGCTGCAGATCTTTGTGCCAACTGCTGAACCCTTGCCTGGAATTACCCACATAAGGTCCTTGACCTAGCATTCTAGAACATAAGGAGAGAAGATCTGGAGTCTCCAATGAAGTGGATATGAATCCAGGATCCACCTCTATAAGATCTATGATTTTAGGCAAGTTATGTGACTTTCCTGACCCATCATGTTTTTATTTATTAAAAAAAAAGAGAATAATAATATCCATTTAATTTTGGGAGATTTTTATGAGACAGTAGTTGTGAAAATGACTTATGCAGTATCTTATTATTTAATTATATAATTAAATAATATACTTACTTCATAAGTGTTATACACTTATTCCATAATTCTATTATATAATATATACTATATTATATAATATTATTATATAATAACATTGTATAATATAATTGTATATAATCATAGATAAAAGATTATATAATAATATGATATATTATGTATATTTGATACTTATTAGATATGATAGCTTTTTTCTTCCTCAATTCTGTCCCTTCTTTTCTTATGTAGCAGATATTTTCTCCCTCAACTTAGTATTTTGAATAATTTTAAAACTTAAAAAGTTAAAATACCAGCAATGAGCACCTGCATACCCTTCATTTAGAAATGTAAGTTGTTACAATTTGCCATATTTATTTTATCTATTTCAGTATGTCTGTACATATGTACTTTTATCTCCTGAACTATCTGAAATAAACTACAGATAACATGGTGTTTCATCTCATGCTTTAGCAAAAACATTCTCATGACACCAGTTTCACACTTAGGCAATTTACCATTGATTCTATAATATTATTTAATATGCCAACCATACTAACATTCTCTAAATTGTTCCAAGATGTCATTTCATGTTTTTTTTGGTCAGTATTCTTTTTTTTTTTTTGTCAGTATTGTTATTTAATAACAGGATCCAAGTAAAGTAAATGCACTACATTTTGGTACCATGTCTCTTTGGTTTCCTTTCCTCTTCTTAGTTGACGTTTTTCTGGAAAAAAAAAAAACCTCCTCTCCCTTCCCTTTGTCATGATCATTTTGAACCTATGAATTCTCACCCTTTCTCCCTCTTTTTATTTATATTTATTTATTTATTTATTTATTTAAGATTTTATTTATTTATTTGACAGAGAGAGAGGGCAAGCACAAGCATGTGGAGGGGCAGAGGTAGAGGGAGAAACAGACTCCCCAATGAGCAGGGAGCCCTATGAGATGCGGGACTCAATCCCAGGACCCTGAGATCATGACCTGAGCCACAAAGGCGTCCCCTCTCCCTCCCTCTTTAAATAATCATTTTATTTTGGATAATTTTACATTTGCAGAAAAGTAGTAAAACCAATACAGAAAGTTCCCATATATCTCACCTAATTGCCCCATTGCTAACATCCTACATTATCAATGTACATTTGTTAAAGAACTTGCCAGGGGTATGTTACTGTTAACTAAATCTATGGATTTTTTAAAAAATTCAATGTGTGATAATCCCCTACCCTCCTTTTTCTTTTTGATGCTCAAATTGCCCAAAATTTGGCCAATTAGGGTTCATGTAGGTCAACTCCTATGTCATTTTTTTTAGTTTTTTTAAAATAATTTTTTATTGTTATGTTAATCACCATACATTACATCATTAGTTTTTGATGTAGTGTTCCATGATTCATTGTTTGTGCGTAATACCCGGTGCTCCACGCAGAATGTGCCCTCTTTTTTACGTGTCACCACTGGTTTTTGAACATTTGTTAGCTTTCTGTTGTAATGAAATATTCCAGACTCACTGTGCCCTTTCTCTGCCCAGATCTGGAATCAGTCATTTCTTTATAAATGTATGCAGTCAAACCTACAAATCATCCTGTTTTTAATGTAATTTGGCAGCTTTATGAAGCTGATGCAGCCAATCCAAGAACAGGGATATCATTGCATTTGCTCAAGCCTATTCTTGGTATTTCAAGAGTGTTTTAAAAATTCACTTCTATGGATTTTGCAAATTTCTTGTGAAGTTTATTCCTAAATACTTTATCTTTTTATAGCTATTGTGGGTGGGAGTTTTCTTAACCATTATACACTTCAGGAGGCTTTGACTTGTATCTATGAAAGTTATTATTTTAAAATAATTTGTATGTTTATATTTTATGTTAACAATTATGTTAATTGAATTTGTCAATTGTTAATTGAAAGTCTTATACCAAACTAAATTCTTTTAATATCTGTGTTATTTTAACATTGATGCTCTTGAAATTTTCAGAAATACTCTATCGTCTGACAATAGAGATAGTTTTGCCTCTCTTTTCCCCAATTTTTATGCCTTTAATTTTTCTTTTCTGATTGCATTGACTAATGCCTCTAAATAATGATAAATAATAGAGGATACAGTGGGTGTCCTTGCTATATTCCTGAGCATAGTGGGGAAAGTGTATCTCCATAAAATAAGAAACTTGGTTCTTGGTATATATTTTTGTCACGTGAAGCAGGTATCCATTCATATTTTACTGATTTTAAAAGGAACAGATGTTCAATTCTGCTGAAGGTCTTTCCTGTATTTTTGAAGGTTACCATATGATATGATCTTTTTTCCTATATCTATTAATATGGTAAATAATAATAAGGGTTTTTCTAATATTGAGTTATCCTTGCAATCTTATAAATCTCATTTAGATGATGATATAAAATGAATTGTGGCCCCCAAAGATGTTCAGACTCCTATTTCCTGAACCTGTGAATAGGTTACCTTCCATGGCAACAGAGACTTTGATTTCAGACATGATTAGGTTAAAGGTTTTGTGATGGGGAGATTATCTTGGATTATCCACATGAGCCCAGTGTAATGCCAGGACCTTTATAAGAGAGAGGCTAGAAGATCAGAAGCAGAGAGAAAGGATGTAAGTGTGGAAGCTGAGGTCAGATGAGAGAAGATGCTCAGCTATGGCTGTGAAGATGGAGGAAGGACCCTGACCTAAGGAATATGGGCCTCTGGAAGCTGGAAAAGCAAGGACACAGATTGTTCCCTTGAGCCTCAAGAAGGAACACAGTCTGCTGACACTATGATTCTAGCCCAGGGATACCCATTTCACACTATGACATCCAGAAGTGTGAGATAGTAAATTTGTGTTATTCTAAGCTACTGAATTGTAGCAATTTGTTAGAGCAGGAATAAGAAATGCATACAAGTCATGATGTATTTTTTTTTTTTTTGTAATATGCTATGGAATGCTATTTGCGAAATTGGTTTGTAGTTTGCTTTATTTGGGCTAGGTGACAAGTTAGGTGTCGAAGTTATATTTACTTTTTTTTTGTTATGAAACATATCTAAATTATTTATTTATTTTATTATTTTTTTAACATCATGCACATGCAATTCCCAACAATGTCCTTGAAAAATGTTTTTGTTAGTCTAGATTCTAAACAATTGCTATTGCTGCTGGGTTTTTTTTATCATAATAAGTGTACTCTTTAATCCCCATCACCTATTTTACCCATCCCCCACCAACTTCCCCTCTGATAACCATCAGTTAGTTCCCTTAGTTGAAAGTTTATTTCTTCGTTTGCCTCTCTCTCTCTCTTCCTTTACTTGTTTTATTTCTTAAATTCCACATATGAGTGAGATCATATGGTATTTGTCTTTCTATGACTTATTTTACTTAGCATTATACTCCAGATCCATTCATGTTATTGCAAATGGCAAGATTTCATTCTTTTTTATGGTTGAGTAGTGTTCCATTGTGTGTGTGTATACACACACACACATACACACACCACTTCTTTACCCATTCATCTATCAGTGGATACTGATAGTTGGGCTCTTTCCATAGTTGGCTATTGTAAATAATGCTGCAATAAACATAGTGGTGCATGTATCTATTTGAATTAGTGTTTTGTGTGTTTTTAGTAATTACTCAGTAGTGTGATTACTGGATAGTAGGGTAGTTCTATTTTTGACTTTATTTTTTTAAATTTTTTATTGTTATGTTAATCTTTTAGAAAAATAACTTGAAAGTTTTTCCTTGTTTTATATTGTACAATTTTAGTAGCAATGGAATTTGCTGGTCCTTGAAGATTTGGTTGATATCCCCTGAAACAGTGTGGGCTTTATTCCTTTTTGTATTATTTGTATTCTGCAGGTTTTTAACCTCTCTCAGTTACCATTTGAATGATTCAGCACTGCCTCTTACAGTGAAAACAATGTTTTCTCTAGTGCAGGGGACTCCATAGAGAACACAAAGGTAGATTGTTGGTTCATCATTCAGAATGGTCTGATTTAGGTAGCCATCTTCTAGTAAATGTTTTTTTCTATTGTTCTCTGGTTCTTTGAATTCCTTTCCTGGACTCCAACACCCCAGTAAAAGGAATTCTCACTCCCTGCTCCTATTTTTCAAGACTGCTTACGTCTTTCTTATGAAGCCCTTCAATTGACTTAATGCCCCTACAAGCATGTCATTTTATGCCTGATTTCTAATTGCTTGCATTGGATTACTTTTTAATTTCTGCTGCTCTATTGTTTGCTGCTTAGATCTTCACCTTGCCCCTGAACTCCCTTTGGAGAAGTGTCTTTGGTCTTAGAGTCAGGTGTTTTACCTCATTAATTGACCGATGTCAGGCATGAAATTGGAATTTGTACTCATATTCCCATGTGTGTACCTCAAGGATAGCTCATTTTAACTTCATATCCATTTCTAGCCTCTGAGCAACACTGAGAACTTGCTTCATCTTGAGATTCCAAAGATTCCAAGACATCTGATGCCACTGAAGTGCTAATCCTGACAAAACCCTTTGTAGTTCGATGTCTGTGTACTTTGCTTTGCACCCTGTAATTAATTTTATAAATTTTATTTCTGATTGATTACTTTCTTTAAAAAATTTAATCTGAATATAACATGCTATTCTAATATTTTGAAATAACTAACAATCTTATTTGAAGTCTTGTATCTCTTCATAGTCATAGATTTCTGTCCATCAATCTGTTAATTATACTGTCTTGCATAACTATTATCAATCTATTTCATTATTATGTTGGATCAGTTCAATGGTCACTTCTTCATAAGTAATTGGAAGTTATTAACATCTATATATGTGAATTATGTGGCAGTTGACCATATTTTTAAAAAATTTTAATTCCAGTGTAGTTAACATACAATGTTATATTAGTTTCAGGTGTACAATATAGTGATTCAACAATTTCATATATTATTCAGTACTCATCAAGATAAGCGTACTCTTAATCCCCTTCACCTATTTCACCAATCCTTCCCAGTACCCTTTCCTCTGGTAGCCATCTGTTTGTTCTCTACAGTTAAGAGTCTGTTTTATGGTTTGTGTCCCCTTTTTCCTTTTGTTCATTTGGTTTTTTTTCTTAAATTCCACATATGAGTGAGATCATATAGTATTTGTCTCTCTCTGATTGACTTATTTCACTTAACATTATACTTTCTAGCTCCATCCATGTTGTTGCAAATGGCAAGATTTCATTCTTCTATATTGCTGCATAATATATATACCACCTCTTCTTTATTCATCCATCTACCAATAGACACTTGGGCTGCTTCCATAATTTGGCTATTATAGATAATGCTGCAATAAACATAGGGTTCAGTTGATTCAAAACTACTTTGAGCAATTCTCAATTTTACTAATAAGTACTAAATTTGGGGGGTTATATGAGTAAAATTTTTCAGAAAATGCATTTGATTAAATGTCTTTTGATTTCCAGCTTGTGGAGGTGAAAACATAACAACATTTTTGCCGAAATGTTTGATCAAAGTTATAGAATAATTTATTCATTCTATATCAAATACTTATTGAGTGCCTACCACACACCCAAGTACTGTTCTATGTGGTTGGGTAATACCAGTGAACAAACTATTTTTCCTCTCATGGAGCTAACGTTCCAGTAGCAGAGAGAAAGGTAAAAAATAGCAAATATAATACACTAAATAAATTATATGTGTCCCTTTAGAAAGGATAAGAATTATGGAATAAAACAAAAAATATGGGGTATGGAGACTGTGGGTGCTGTGGATAGAAGGAGACCAGGCTGCAGTTTTGGGAAGAGTGGTCCCTGGGGACCTCACTGAGGAGGTAAACTATGAAGACTTGAGAGAGATAAGGAGGCTGGGTATTCAGATATCTGGAGGAATAATACTCAAGAGTTAAAAGCCAGTGAAAATGCCCTAAGGTTGGATTTGTCTGACTTGTTCTAGGAATAGCAAGGAGGCAGTGTGGTTGAATTGAAATGATTCAGAGGACAGTAATAGTTGAGGTCAGAGAGGTGATGGTAGACTTGACACTGTAGGGCTTTGTGGACAATGATGAAAACTTTATCTTGTATTCTAAAGGAAATTGGGAGATTTTGAGCAGAGGAGCAATGTGATATGACATACTATAAAGGGATTTTTCTGGGTGCTGTTTAGGGGAGATGGTGTAAAATTAGATAGTAATGGTATCATTCTATATGAGTACACAAAAAAACTACTGAATTGTGCACTTTAAGTGAGGGAATTTTATGCAACATGTATTATAAAACTGTTAAAAAACAATCTTAGGATAGAATAGAGAAGGCCATGTATGTTTGACTGTGAGAATTTTGAGCAAGATGGAGACTATGTGATTTGCTTAGTTCAGCTGCCAACACATTATAGGTCATTAATCTGTGATTTTCAACTCTATTCTTTTAATTCTTCTGGGTAAATGGATTGCCATAAATAACCATCAGCAACAGCTGCCTTTCACTGAGCACCCTTTATGTGCCAGGCACTCTACTGCACACTTCACTTACTAAATCATCACAACAGTTCCAATGACACAGGCATTATTAATTCATTCTTGTAACCAATATTTGTGAAGCACTGTGTATGCAACTTTCCTGGGGCTTCAAAATACAGTTATAAATAGGACAGATCAGTCCTAGGCTCTAATATTTCCATTTTTAAGAATTTGTTTAGGATCACACAGTTAATGAAGATTAGTAACTGGACTCCACTGTTCATTCTTCCCTTCACACAGGCTCTGGAGCTGGCCGTTTAGATAAGATGTAGTTGATCCATTCTGTTTTAAAGATGAAATGGAGGCCAAAGAAAAGAGAGAGTAAAAATGGAATGGAAAGAGGGAGAAATTTATAAAGTTTATTATTGGATATTAAAACACTGATTATCATTTAATTTGGTGTCCCCAAATCTACAATGTAGGTAGGACAGTTGAAGCTATAAGTTTCAGTGGAGGCTTGTGTTATTTAATGTGACTATTTTGACTGATATATGGTGTCCAATAGTAGCCATTTTAATACTATTAAATACTATTAATACTATTAAATACTCTATGGACATGGCTTTTTTAGATCTAAGGCCTTCCAGATCTCTGCACAAAGTAATAATTTAATAATTTCACTCAGAAAATATAATTAAATAATTTTTACATTACATGAGCTTGGCACTTTTAATCAATACGTTTTCTTATTGTGTAGATGTTGGCATGACATGGCTAACTTTTCAAATTGAATTATTTGCCTTTTCTTCTTGTACGTATTCTAATTATTGATGGTGTTTGGAAAGTTAATTCTATGTGATACAGACACAGCCTGGGTTTTAACCTCTAATGTGTGGTTAAACAACTTAATAGGGTAGGCAAACATGCCAACCAAATTGAGCATTAAAGGATGCTGGAAAGGTACATATAGTTATGTATCCACAGAACTTCAAAGCAATGTAAAAGTGATAGAATTTATAAAAAAGAAGAGAGCACAGTTTCCTTTGTTTTAAACACCCAGTGATTTTTTTTAAACTTACTTTTTGACCCAGAATCATAAGATCACAATAGACTATAAAATGATGTTAGTATCACTGCTACTATAACTTCTTTTTTTTTTTTAAGATTCCACTTATTTATTTGAGAGAGAGAGAGAGAGACAGCATGAGCCAGAGAGAGAGAGAGAGAGAGAGCACAAGCAGGGGGAGACAGAGGGGCAGAGGGAGAGGGAGAGGCAGATACCCCACCAAGAAGGGAGTCCAATGCAGAATCATGACCTCAGCTGAAGGCAGATGCCTAAATGACTGAGCCACCCAGGCGCCCCTGCTACTATAGCTTTTTTTCCTTAATGGGGAAATATAATACACTCTCCAGGGTATGGAATGAATCCACAGCACATTAGAATTTTAATTTAGAGATTTTTTTTGTCTTTACTGTACTATATATTCCAATATATCATATATCATATATCAATATATCATATACCTATATGTATATATATTTTATATATATATAATATACTATATATAATATATATAGTCATCCAGTGAGATTTGGGGCCAATATTTATTGGTAGTCAAGGTGACTCGAACAGTTCATATACATTTTTCTCATTGACTCTTCCAAACTTCCCCAGGAAGTTTATTACACTCTTTCTCTAGATGAGGGACTACAACTCAGAGAGGTTGGGAAGGTTGTCCAAAGTCACACAGCCAGGAAGCAGCAGATAGAGCCAAGATTTGGGCATGACCTGTCTAATTCCAAGCCCACATTGTCCCAGGACACTGTGTTTCTGCTCATTGTGTTGACCACTTGCCCTTCCTTTTCATTTGAACAGTCCCCTTTTCTTCACCAAACGTGGAGCTTGGCACACTGATTGTGCCATTTTCTTGCTATTTTTGCACAAATATGTGTCATAATTTGTGAAAAGGGTAGATTAACAAAATATTAAAGTGAATAATTGGAGAAACTTGAGAATGACATTTAAACAATTTTTCCCTTCTTGTACTATTCAGAAATCTTTTCTAAGATAGTTTTTATAAAGGAATTACCTTCAACTTCCAGCTAAAAGGCCATATTGAAGGCATTATCTGTCTCCTCTCCCCCACCAGCTACACTGCAGAGGAAGTACCTGGAGGGAGGAGGTGAGATCTGTGAGGAGATTGGATGAGGATCAGTGAGAGAACTCACTATGCTTCTGGAAGAAGAAGCAAAGTTGGTGTAAGAGGTAACAGCTGAATCAGGATGCAGGGAAGTAGTCTGGAGCACTGGTCAGGCGTGGAGAGAGTGAATGGATATGGTGATGAGGTGAAGGTTGCCGGCGGGGGCATTCACTGGAAATCTGCTCCAATTATCTTGTCTTTTTCTACTCTCCTGTGCAGATTATGGATGGCCAAGCATTTATCTCTCAGGCAAAATAGCTGAAGGCTTTTATTTAGGAAATTGAAAGGCTTCAGGGAAAATGCCAAACCCTTGCATTAGAAACTCTCCAGCAAAATAATAGCCATTTTCTCAAATATGCAAAAGCAGATCCTGCTCGACAACAAGCCCCACTTGTGTGCATGGAGCTCACAAATTACACTTTTTAGGGCCTTCCACTTGAACATGAATAGGTACCCTAGAATGATCAGATGTATGAAGCAAATCTCCTGCACAAAATCCTTTCTAGCATTTACATAGCTCTGACTGATAGTTACCATTAGAGTCCTTTTCATACATTCACCCATTCAGCTCTTACAACAACCCCATGAACTGAGTGCCATTATTCCATCTTTAAATACGGAGAAACTCCTCTGTAACTGGTCTATAAATAATTTGGAATGCAAATGCAAATAATTTTCTTAAAGGTAGAACAAGAATACAAAGATATTTGTTTTTGTGTTATTATTAGCAAAATTGCCATCTTTAAATTCAAAAATCCACAATAGGCTTTCTTCAGCAGGTTACCAAAATTAAAAACCATGAAGATTTTGTAAGTTTGTTCTTTAAAGATTTTACTAGCATTCTGAAAATGGAACAAATTTAAAAGATAGATATCAAGCCAAGAATAATCATCTGACATATATGTATATGACTGACATAAAGTTAATATTTTTATTATTTATTTATTTTATATTTTTAAGATTTTATTTATTTGACAGAGAGAGACACAGCGAGAGAGGAAACACAAGCAGGGGGAGTGGGAAAGGGAGAAGCAGGCCTCCTACCGAGCAGGAAGCCCAATGCGGGGCTCTATCCCAGGACCCTGGGATCATGACCTGAAGGCAGATGCTTAATGATTGAGCCACCCAGGTGCCCCAATATTTTTTATTATTTAAAGGCTTCTTTTAAATCAATCTAACAAAATTAAACTTCCCACAGAAAAAGGAGTTAAGGACAAAAAGAGGCCATTACAGAAGTTGTACTGTTCAGTCTTCTGGAGAAGAAAATATTGGCTTACCCAAACTGGCAAAGATTAGAAAAGAATGCATTGAAAACATGAGAAAACGGTCACTGTCATACTCCTGATGGAGGTACAAATTGTACAAACTTTCTGGTTTTCCATATGGATGGAAGCCCCTTAACATCCTTTGATGCATCAGTTCTATTCTCTAGATTTATTCTAAGAAAATAATTGGACAAGTTCAAAAGGCTGTGTGTACAAGTGTGTTCACTGCAGATTTTTTCTAATATTGAAAAATTTAAAATAATTATGCAATAAATTGCAATTGGTGAGAGAGACCCTATACCCATGGCTATACCCATGCCATTCATTTTTTAAGTTAATTAATTTTTAAAATTTCAGTTCAATTAAATTAACATATAGTGTGTATTGTTAGTTTCAGAGGTAGAATTTAGTGGTTCATCAGTTGCATATAACACCCAGTGCTCATTCCATCAAGTGCCCTCCTTAATGCCCATCACCCATATATCCCATCCCCCCACCCCCCTCCACTCCAGCAACCCTCAGTTTGTTTCCTATGATTAAGAGTCTCTTATGATTTGTCTCCCTCTCTGATTTCATCTTATTTTATTTTTCCTTCCCTTCCCCTATGTTCATCTGTTTTGTTTCTTAAATTCCACATGAGTGAAATCATATGATATTTGTCTTTCTCTCATTAACTTATTTTGCTTAGCATAATACCCTCTAGTTCTATCCACATCATTGCAAATGTCAAGATTTCATTCTTTTGATGGCTGAAAAATACTCCATTGTATATATATTCCACATCTTCTTTATCCATCCATCGGTCATTGGACCCATGCCATTCAATCTGTGGCCATGGAAGTGCTGAGGAGGATCCATATTAATGAACATGGAATGGGCACCCCCTGAGCCTTAAGTGAAAGCGTGGTTAGAGGGGTCCCCACCCACAAACGCCTATCTATTTTACCTCTGGTCTCAGGGTCTCTTGGGCCCCCACAGCAGGCCACCATATAGTAGAACTGGGTTGCCACCTTATAGAACTACTTTCTCCATGTTTGTCCTCCTAAGATTTAGGCCCTAGAAATCACCACACAGTAGTCAGAATCAGTTTTTAAAACACACATGTGACACTATCACTCCCTTGCCTAAACATTTCAGTTCTTCTTTTTAGTGTTGGTAGGCTCAAGTCTAAAATCCTCCACGTGACTAGAAGTGTCCTGCATGACCCAGACCTGTTCTCTAGCTTCATCACTGACCCTTCTCACCTTTGTCCTTTTTACTCCAGCCAAACTAGCATCCTTTTGGATCACCACATATTTCCTGAAGGAACTGAGGTCTTTAAATATTTTCTTGTAGCACTTACAATGTTTGTGACTTAGTATTTCACAATGGATTGTTTACTGAATATCTCTCCGTGAAAAGAGAGGTAACGTTTATTTTCCTTCCCACTGTACACAGAAGGCTAGCACAATGCCTGGCTGCAGAAGCACACTCAGTAAGTATATGTTGAATGAACACATGGATAGATTGATGAACCAGTGAATAAATGAGCACACATGGATAAAGGGATGCATAAATTGCTCTACATATGTACATCTGTGTGTATGCTTGAGCATGTGTATGCACTTACATTTGCATGGAAAAAGTTCTAAATGAATCCACTTCAACACATTGATTATCATTTCTGAGTGGTATTTTTTATTTACTTATCATCTCATTTGGGTATTTTTTATTTACTTAAATTCAAATTTTCTTAACAATTATTTTTTGGATATATTAATAAGGTCCCTAACAATAACATTATTTTGCCATTGCTTTCAATGCAGCTAGTTCCTCAAGAAAATAAAATCAACAAAATTATACAGCCAGAATAAAATATGGGGAAATACAGCCAAATGGATAAGTGTAAGCATAGAGATTAACCTGCTAGGCATATAATTAAGGCAAATTAGTTAACCATGCTGAACTGCAGTTACTTTTACTGTGAAATGGGGGTAATAATGCTGGCTTTGAAGAATTGTTATAAGGTGCAAATATAATATATGTTCAATGCCTGGCTCATAGCAGGTGCTCAGTGAGTTTATTATTATTGAAACAATCTACATAAAGAATTTTAGAAAAACCCAAGAAAGTGATTATATTACCTTCAAATGCTTTTATTGGAGGAAGAATGAAAATATCCATAAAATTTAATAATATTCACTTTGAATACTAGAGACCCTTAAGTTTAAAATAATAAGTTTAGAAAATAACACGGTAAATCTAAACTACTTGTAAATCATCAAAAAGTCTTTAGAAGTAGCAACAACTCTTCACCCTGTTTTCTTCTCCAGAGAAAAAAATAATCTCAAACTCTCAATTTTTAAGTATTCGACTGCCTAGCTCAAGCATAACTTTTGCATCTTTAATGTTGCTCTGCTTTTTGCTTGCTTTAATACACATCCTTGTAAAAGAGGAAAAGGGGAGAGGCAAGTTATAATCTATTTGTGTTAAATGTTAATGAAATTTCTGTGAATAACACATGCTCATTAGGGAAGATTGTTTAAAATCTTTATATATTCATGAGCTGTTCTATGTTTTAAGCCAATGAGCAGGCACAGTAATTTCCTCTTAATGATATTATTGCTTGACTATTTTAGCCTGTGCATTCCTGGGGGCTTTATTGTTCCCCAAATTAACTCACCTTCCATTTCTAGAAGACTTTTCATCATGAATTGAACTTGTTACTAAAGTGGAATGCCTAATACACACACACACACACACACACACACACACACAGGGAATATGGGGTTGAGTTCAGTTGATCTACACTCAGAAAAACTGCTAGAAGAAAAGAATGAATAAATTTCTAAGTGAAAAGACAATAATGCTTTTTGACTTTGCCTTTGACACAATATCAGGGAAAACTATTTATCGTATAGATTTTATAAAGCCTCTAGGTTTGAGAAGAGATATATAGTGGGCAGTTTCAATGGTCAGATAACCATAACTCCCTGTGTGCCTGTGATGACCCTGTCGGGTTTTATATTTGTTCAGAATTCTTCAGTTCAGTTGAAATTCTCCTCTCAGTTCTTCCCATATTGCTGATATAGGGGAAATATCCAGGGCTACTCAGTTTTCAGGTGCATTCATATCACCTGGGTTCTTGCAAAGATGCAGGTGCTGGTTCAGTAGGTCTGGGTGGGACCTAAGATTCTGCATTTCTAGCAAGCACCCAGGTGATGCCGTTGCTGTTGATTCCATCGACACACTTTGAACCACTGGGAAATCATTGATGTTGCTTCTCTGCCAGTTACATGAGTTACCTGCCTGACAGGTACCAACACCACCTGGCCACCATTTGGTGGGATCAGTGGAAAATGTGGGAAATTATAAGGTAATTGTGTATGAAATGTGGCTGGAACATAGAGACTGAGCAGCCCCTAAATACTCTGAATAATGCTACATATATTTACCATGTGATGTAAATCTACAATTTCTTTAATTGTTTAGTAGTGCTTTTTAAAATTATTTTTGAGGTGCCTGGGTGGCACAGTCAATTAAGCATCCAACTCTTGGTTTTGGCTTCAGGTGGCGATCTCAGGGTTATGAGATCAAGCCCCACTTCCAGCTCCACGCTCAGGTGGAGTCTGCTTGAGATTTTCTCTCCCTCGACCCCTGGCCACCCCCCACACACCCTCTCTCTCCCTCCCTCTCTTTTTCTCTCTCTCTCAAATAAATAAATAAATCTTTTAAAAATATTTTTAAGTAAGCCCCTTTGATAGTAATGAGCTAAAAAATGAAAATCCATGTTCAAAGAAAAATGGAACAAATGAATATAGATGGTAGTGAGAAAGTATGACATTCAGATTGTGTGACTCATTTAACTTTCCCTACAGTGAGAGGTTGTCATTGACCACATGGTAACCAGAAGATACATAGCACTGGAGAGGTTTCTGTCCCTAAGCCTAGGGGTCATTTAAGAAGGAGGCTAACACGCGCAGCTGCAGAAGATGTGTTGACACAGCACTCTGTAAAGTAACACTCTATTTAGAGCCAATGAATGTTCTAAGTAAATTTCATTTTTTAAAAAAGATTTTATTTATTTATTTGACAGAGAGAGAGAGAGAGAGAGCACAAGGAGGGGGAGTGGCAGGCAGAGGGAGAGGGAGAAGCAGGCTCCCTACTGAGCAAGGAGCGCGATGCAGAACTCAATCCCAGGACCCTGGGATCATGAGCTGAGCCAGAGGCAGACGCCTAACCAAAATAAATTCCATTTATCATCAACTTCAAGCATTTTTAATGAATGTACGAATGTGAAACAAAACCATTAGCAGGAGAAGAACTTTGCAAGAATTAAGTGAAGCTAGTTTTAGATCAGCATTATAAGATGCTTCACAAAGAGTCCATCATCTCTCATGGTTCGTCTCCCCCTCTGACATACTCCCCTTTTCTTCCTCTGAAAAACAAACTGAGGGTTCTAGAGGGGAGGGGGGTAGGGGGATGGGTTAGCCTGGTGATGGGTATTGAGGAGGGCACGTTCTGCATGGAGCACTGGGTGTTATGAGCAAACAATGAATCATGGAACACTGCACCAAAAAATAGTGATGTAATATATGGTGATTAACATAACAATAAAAAATTTAAAAAAATTAAAAAAATAAAAAATAAAAAAAAAAGATGCTTCACAAAGAAAATCAGTTGATTCTGGTTAAGATTTGCCTCATCTTATCCAATTCATAAAATCAGAGTAGAGGACTTGGAAGTTCATTCTGTCGAAGGTAAAAACATGACTTCTGTGAGAACTATTAATTATTAACTATTAATAAATTCAGTTTAGTAGTTCAATGCTGAAGACAAAATCATTTGTTTTTGTCATGATAAGATAAATGCTGATTCTGGTGAAGCACAACACTATTGTATAAACAACATTCCTACCAGATGAAGAAAACTGTGGAGCAGAAAATAGAATTGGTATCAATGAACATATAATGTATCATTAGACTCCGAAAATGTGAGACAATCTACTTATTCTAAAAGATATTGTACTTATCCAAGTTTATAAGCATTTTGTATGAGTAGTGGTAAGTGATCTAACTACACAACTGTGATGACAACTGAAGTCGGATACAGCTAATGCTTCGGTTAGTGGTGTGGGGTTTCCCTCTTTGCTGCTCTTAATCAAGAATAGTTTCAGAAAATTTGAGCCACTGAAAAACTACTTTGTGAATTTATAAATGTGTGTCCTGCAACCTGTCCTGCAAAGGAAGTGAACTTACTGTGAATGAGTCCTCTCAATTATGGTTACAATATTTTTCAAAGTGGTAGGAATTTTTAATCAACATATTCATCTCATGGAGCACCAAAAACTTAGCTTTTGAGGCTTTTAGCTATTCTCAATTATTGAAAACAAAACTTGCAAATAGGAAGAGATTGAAAATTTTCTGTATACATGCAATGGGAGAAGTAAATTAAATAGTGAGTGCTCAAATGTCTACAAAATTAATTTGGAGATCTATAATTTTTGCTGATGTCTTAACATGTGGCAAGAAAGGAATTTTGATTGAACTTCTATTTCTAATTGGATGAGCTTATGCACTCTACAGGAGAAATGAAATAGAGAAACTCTATAATTTTGCAGCATCCAAAATTGTCAGAATATTAAAAAAATCACAAATAGAGGAAACTACTTGAAATGCTTTTTGTTATAAATTTTCTTTTTGTCAAAGTAAGGTATCTTAATGGAAACAAAAAGGCAATATCTGTGAAAAAAAAGACAATATCTGTGAAAATAATTGGGCTGAAAGATTTTTACATTTCAACAAGAAATAAATGAAATTAGGAACATATTTTTTAGCTTTTAGTAGAATCTGCTCTGAGCCTACCATGTACCTCTGCCCCTTTATAAAGAATATTCTCCCACTTAAAAATATTCTGATCTGCATACAGAGGAGAAACAGTTAATGGTGTCAATGATGACAAATTCATTAATCATGAAACATAACCTGGAGAACTCACAGGTAATTTTCAGAAAAAGTTTAAAATATTAAGAGCATGCTGAAAAATACCATTGACACAGTGTTAGAGGCAGAAAATACCAAGAAACATCACACAAGAATAATTATTTTGCTCATATCAATTTTTGATATTTAGCTAATCAATATAAAGCATTTGAAAATGTCCTTTATTGCATACAGATGTTATATTTTCTAGAATTTTGTTTTTGAATAGAATAATTTATAGTTCTACTAATAAATGAGCTTATTTATTGATCTGTTTGTATATATATAATATATATTTGCATTTGTATGTATATTTGTATTATATAGATATACACACACATACAAACATAGACACAATTTTAACGGTTTTTGTGCCTCCTTCCAGGCTTTAAAGAGGCCTGGTTTGGATGATAAATTATACTTTTACTTTGTACATTTATCTTTTATATAAGAATATGAAGAGAAGTTCCTTCTGTTATTTGGCTTAAATTTGAATTGTTTCTTTACTTATTTTTAATCTATATAAATGAAACCAGGTCCCAGCTGGGAAGGACTTTGTTTCTCTGGCTTCACTTAGCCCATGTCTGCGCTCTCTCTTATTCATTTCCCCCTTTCTCCTTCCCAAGAGAGGTAATGATTTTCTGCCATTCTCTCCCCTGTCCCCCACACACCCCTGGGGTGAACCTGATTGGTCTCATAGAATCCCATCTTTCCAGCAGGGATGGAGGTCAGAATGGGTATGGACCCAATTCTGGTTAAGAGGAAGTAAGGCAGCCTTCGCTGAAGCTCCAGGAAAATGCCTTTCTTTCTCTTAAGAGGAAGCCATGACAAGCCACTGTCTTCTGCTAGATGTGGCTGACGAAGGATGATGTACATATCTGCTGTTGCTACCGGCAGCATCCTGGGATCATCTGGGGAGGCTGCCTTAGCAGAGACCAATGTTCTGGATTACAGAGCAAGGAAGCAGAAAGAATCTAGTCTTTGGTGATGATATCTTTGAACTTCTGACTTCGGATCTTCTTATTTTGTGTGTCAATGAATGACCTTATTATATGTGTTTTCCCTGAATTGGCTCGTCTCTCACTCTCAGATAAGGGCGTCTGAAATGAAATATTTCCCCAGAAGAAGCAGTAGCCAACTCTGTCCTCACCACCCTCCCATAGCCCTTATTTTCACACTTCTCAGTTGCCGGTTCATCTGTAATATGTATGTATGTATATTATGAGACCATAATGTGATTATAAGATCCTTGAAGGCAGAGACTATATGTATGTACATATATATGTAATATATATGAAAAATGCTTTTAAAAAAACAATGTGTGTAATAATTTAATTCATTAAATAATGACTACCTACAACATCTTAGGTTTTGTTGATGGCATCTAGGAAACAGATGACTAAAACTGGTGTTTCTGCCTTCCTGAAATTTCAGACAGGACCTTACCAACTTTTCTTACTGTGTTCACATGGCACATTTACTTAGTTAAATTGTGTCTATTATAATAGAAAGGACAGGGCATTTATTATAGCAAAGAAACTGTCAGACCTTCTATACTTGAGACATAGGATCAGGCAAAGACTTGAAAACCCTTCGTGAACATTTTACTTTCAAAAGCCACCTTTGCAATAATTACCTGTGTATTCAAACAAATAATTTGTGTCTAAATGGTTTGATTAGATAACTGAGTTCCACATCAGCTACTGTGTATGAATATTACCTTAACACGCAGATTTTTTCCTTGTCATCTCAGTGGGGATTGTGCTGAAAGTCTCCTAACTGACCTTTCGGTGGCCACTTTCTTCTCACTTTAACCTATTCTTTTCTCTGTGGCCAAAATGATTATTCTCCAAACATAAATATGACCATGCCTCCCATTGCTTATAACAGCCCCGAATTTTTAGGATGGTTCAGACAAGCAAGTGTTACTTAAAAGCTACCAGTGCCTTCACTGAGCTGGGCAGTAAGAATACAAGTGATTATGCCCAACTCTTGCCTTTAAGTAGCATTTGGAATAGTAGGGAAGACAGATTTATAAAAAGTTAACTCCACGTCCAATGAAAGTGGCATATGTAAGGTACAAGAAGTTTTGTACAAGGCTGGATGATTATGTGCATCAGGAATGATGGTGATAGTGGAGGAAGGGAGGTGAAATACTCATGGGAAAGGGGACATCCTGCAGGGTTTTGATGGAAAAATATAGCCTGGAATCAATCTTGTAGGTAATGAGAGGCTCCTGAAGGGTTTGAAGCAAAGAAATGTCATGTTCAGATTTTAATTTTGGAGAACATTCTTTGGCTTTGTGGAGGATGGATTTGAGAGGCCAGAAGAATCAGGTTGACAGGGGGAGTGTAGAGGAGGAAACACAGGGAAAATGAGAGATGGATGGTCCTCTGGCCCCACAGGGAGCTGACAGGGAGTCCTTTGTTACTGACCCAGGTGTCAGTGCAGGTCTCATCCCTGGGTGGCTCAGCTTTACCTTCTGACCTTTCCCTAAGAAACTGCCCTTTTGTTTGAGTGGGCTCCATATAACCTAAAAACAAAAACCAAACCAAACAATCTCTTCAGGAAGAATGCATGTAAGAAATGCCTTGGGGAGCATAGAACATCCAGGCAGCACGAACACTTAACTGAGCTGTGTAGCTCAGAGAATTCCAAATATGTTTGATGGCTGCCATTATGACCCTGGCATTTAGATGAACAAACTGAGGCACGGAGATTACCTGTAAGTTAGTGATGGTGTTAGGACTCGCATCCCAGTCAGCCTGGCAGCAGAGCTGTGCTCACAACCATCCTCCTCCCTGCCTCTTAGAACACCCTTTTGTCTTCTTGGTGCAGATAAATTCCTGCTACCCAGCTTTGCTCATGCTCAGAACCTGCCATCCCTGCTCTGTCCCCCTGCAATTCTTCTGAATTTCTACCTGCAAAGTGCTCTCATCCTTTCAGATGCAGCCTGAATATCAGCTCCTCTGCCATGGCCCCTCTGCCCCTGGCCCCCCTCCTAGCTTGCAGAATGGATTACTCCTCTTAAGGCCGGGGGAGCCTGACATATGCCTGCACTTTGGTGCACTGTCTTCGTTAGTTAGCATGTTTCTTTCCCCATTCCATTTTGATCTTTTGCCAGAAGGCAGTTTAGCATCTGGCACGTAGTAGGTGGGTGCTTGGGATCAATAATTTTGCAAATAAATAATGAAGAATGTGAATCCTTAATGCTGATGAATATTGGAAGTGTCAGCATGGACTAATGCTTTCCCAAAGCAGGGGGGAGTGTTTTTCAGATACTCAGTGGACCGTCAGATCTCAGGAAGGCAGGAACTTCAGAAATTTAAGCAATGATGATTTGAAGACATTTCTTTTATCTCATACCCCTTATTTTTCAAGACACTTTAATTCCACTGCAGTGGCTGAGCTAAGACAATCTACTGATGATTTCTTACAAATCAGAGATGCCTTTCTGCTCTTCCAAATTGCTTTAAAAGACTCACGGGAGACAGATTTTTCC
The DNA here is from genome assembly GCF_037043125.1 of Eumetopias jubatus. Lineage (NCBI taxonomy): Eukaryota > Metazoa > Chordata > Mammalia > Carnivora > Otariidae > Eumetopias > Eumetopias jubatus. Next base: position 183,881,166 of record NW_028274810.1, read on the forward strand.
TGCCACCCTGTCAGGTTGCTCCGTTGCTCTGTGGTTTGTGTTTGCGTCCAAAGAGCTCCAGCGTCTCTGTGCACAGGGGTGCTCATCTCCATGCCTCTCCTGCCGGGAGCGGCTGCCTGACGTCTGTGCCCAGCCCTTGTCTCCTCTATCTCGTTGCCTTGGCACCGTAAGCCCTTCACTACATTATTGTTAAAGGGGGCAGCGTGGGGCACTGGTCACTCCCCAGACTTGTCCTCCTTTGAACCCGGTCTTCTGCTAGACTGAGAAACTGGCTGTGAGGCACAGAAATATATATTCAATGTTTCCAACTACAGTGCTGTGAATAAGTCGGTATTCTTGCATATCTGTGTGTGCACGTGTATTGAGAGCTCTGAATATGCTTTTTGTTTTGTATCCTTAAACTACATTTCTTCTTTCCTGGTAATTAATGAACGATGAGATAGACCTGGTTACTAAGAGAGTCATGGCAATGCCTTCTGTTCTGTTGCTTTATGCAATGAGTAGTGTCATTAAAATAAAATGAATCTGATTTTCAGTTTGTTTTAAGCTGTCATTTTAGCATCCTGCCATCATTCTTGCCAAGTGCCTTTCATGGTCCAATCCTTGTTTACTTTCTTGCATTACAATAAAGACTTGAGGGGGCACCTGGGTGGCTCAGTCAGTTAAGCATCTGCCTTCGGCTCAGGTCATGATCCCAGGATCCTGGGATTGAGCCCCACATTGGGCTCCTTGCTCAGCAGGGAGTCTGCTTCTCCCTCTGCGCCATCCCCTGCTTGTGCTCTCTCTCCTCCCTCTCTCTCTTTCAAATAAATAAATAAATAAATAAATAAATAAATAAATAATAAAAATAAAATCTTAAAAAAAAAAAGAATTGAGATCTACTCACCAATATGTCAGTGAGTCCAGGCCAGGCCAGACACTCAGAGGATTAAGAGAGATTTCAAGAGACTTGTAGTGCTTGTATATAGTAGTGGTTGATAAATGTCTGAAAAACAAAACAGGCTTGAAGAGAACAATTGAGGGAATTTTAGGGGAATCCTGAAAGAGGCAAGATTTCTGTGTGATAGATGAGAGGATATATTGACTTTCTAATAAAATCCAAGGTCATGTCCTTGTAGCTACATTCTCCTAAATTATAAAGTGAGCCCCAACTTAGTGCCCTGGGATCATTAACTGGCAGAACACTGGGTCAGCAGGAAGGGGGGAAGTAGATGGGACAATCTCACATCCTTTTATGTGTTTTGCACATTAAATTATGTTAGTTAATTTACATGAACATGGAAACATGTACAAAACGCCTTGTGCCTTTAAAATATTTCATATTGTAACATGACCTGTAGCTATGTCTGTGTAAACTGTTGGAATAAGCTGGCACATGAATGGTGTGGAGAATCTGTGTATGTCAAGTAAGAAATGGCCGTACTTTTGGAAAAATGTTCTCCCCACCTTAGAAAGTAGCAGAGGGATTTTTTTTTAATGCATCAGTTTTGCTTAATTGGGAGATTCCAGTAGCAATCACAAACAGGCCCACAAGACAAAGGAAGATATGATCTCTTTCATGGGAACCATGCTACAGTAGTGAGGAAAAACAGTTTATAAGGTGTCCCAAATAATCAGACTTCATGGTCTAGAAGAAAGTTGAAGATCTTAGTTGCCTTAATTCTACAAGCTGTTGTCTGGTTGCTTTTAAGTGTCAAAGCTTTGTGTTGGCTGCATTTTAGAAATTCTGAATGCATTTAAAACACAAACACTTCACAGAGGCTTGTATAAAATACTTATTTCTCCTAAACACTAAAATTGGCAAAGGTTTACTTAGAACACTGTGTCCATTTACTAGGGAGCATGTGAACATATGAGAACTTGAGTAGGTGGAGGGCAGGAATCCAAGTTGGGACAGTTGCAGATAGAAGAGATCTGCTGAGAAGAGGTCAATGGAACACTGAGATGATGTTCTTTCTTTTGATAGAGTAATTAGAGCTACTTAAGCAAACAAATAATCTCTTGCTTACACTTTCCAGAAAATGACATAAAGAAAGATTATTTTGCTTGTGTGATATAGATCATTTTCCTTTTCTCTACTTCATTTCAATAGATTATACCCCAGGAATTCAAGTGGAGATTTTATGCCAGAAAGGGAATGTGGATTTAAAAGCAGTTTTTAAAAGTTAAAAGAACTGTTCAACTATAAAGCATTGGCTTTGCCTTGTCTTCAAGAACAACTCCAACTCCGTTGCCATCCAATATGGGATTATACCAAACACTAAGCAAACTCTAAAAGGAACCGTTCTTGAATGATCTGGCCCAAATGATTCTGGTCCAGCTTCAGGTTGGTGTTTTCTAAGGTGCCTGGCAAAAGGGTGAGGATCACCGCTATGCTGAGCAACACTGACCTCTCCATGAACACTTGCCATGTTCACAACTCTCTCTTTGATCATGTTATTTTGAGCTCCCCTTTTTTGGTCTGCAGGCTTCTTTCAAGGTCTATCTCAAATATCACTTAGTCTCTGAAGCCTTGCTTGACTACCCTGGTAGATTGGATCACCCTCTTTTGTGTACCTGTTACCTTTGGTTCACACCCTCAAAAACAGACCAAAATACACACAGGACTTAGTGTATTACCTGGTTCTGTCCACCTGTTTGATTATGTAATAAAGAGTCTTATGGTTTGTCTCCCTCTCTTCACAGACGACATGATGCTCTATGTAGAAAACCCTAAAAACCACCAAAAAATTGCTAGACCTAATACAGGAATTCAGCAAATTCACAGGATGTAAAATCAGTGCACGGAGTCTGTTGCATTTCTATATACCAGTTTGAAGACATGAATAAGCATTTCCCCAAAGTATACTCTTTAATCCCCGTCCCCTATTTTCCCCCATCCCCCCACCTACCTGTCCTCTGGTAACCATCAGTTTGTTCTCTACAAATTAAGAGTCTCTGTCTCTCTTTTTCTCCCTTTGCTTGTTTGTTTTGTTTCTTAAATTCCACATATGAGTGAGATCATATGGTGTTTGTCTCTCTGCCTGACTTATTTCGCTTAGCATGATACTCTCTAGTTCTATCCATGTTGTGGCAAATGGCAAGATTTCATTCTTTTTTATGGCTGAACAATATTCCATTGTATATATATACCACATCTTCTTTATCCATTCATCATTTGATGGGATGCACACTTGGGCTGCTTCCATAATTTGGCTATTGTAAATAATGTTGCAATGAACATAAGCATGCACATTTGCCTTTGAATTAGTGTTTTTGTATTTTGGGTGTAAATACCCAGTAGTTCAATTACTGGATTGTAGGATAGTCCTATTTTTAATTTTTTGAGGAACCTCCATAGTGTTTTCTACAGTGGCTGTACCAGTTTGCATTCCCACCAACAGTGCATGAGGGTTCCTTTTTCTCCACATCCTTGCCAACACTTGTTGCTTCTTGTGTTTTTGATTTTAGCCATTCTGACAGGTATGAGTTGCTATCTCACTGTAGTTTTGATTTGTATTTCCCTGATGATGAATGATGTTGAGCATCTTTTCATGTGTCTATTGGCCATCTGTATGTTTTCTTTGGAGAAATGTCTTTTCATGTCTTTTGCCCATTTTTTAATTGGATTATTTGTTTTTTGAGTGTTGAATTTTATAAGTTATTCATATATTTTGGATAGTAACCCTTTATTGGATATGTCATTTGCAAATATCCCATTTAGTAGGTTGCCTTTTAGTTCTGTTCATTGTTTCCTTTGCTGTGCAGAATTTTTTTTTACATACTTTTGACAACCAGTTTGCTTTGACAATCAGGATGAGATCATGCCAAATTTGACCTGGATGGTTTGAATCAATGTAGCACAAATGGCCAAGAGAGAAGGATGGTTTTTCTTGAGAGCACTGAGAATTTTACTGCTCTACTTCTTATCTAAGTCACCTACTTCCATTTATTTTACTCAAAAGATATTATATTCTTTATGATAAATCGTGATTAGAAAAAAGTCTAGCTAGAACTTGCAGATTATATCATTTTGGTACATTATATTATGTCTTCTTCAAAAATATTACAAATCACACTCATTCTTTGATCATACACATCAGTGTAAACATGGACTGGAAGCACATTATCTATAGAGTCTAGAAATGAAGGAAAGCTACCTGAGTTTATATGGTATTTACATTCCAAATAGCAATTATTTATTTATGTATTTATTCACATATGAATGTATGTATTTATTTATTTAAAATATAGTTGTTATAAAATGTTACATTAGTTTCAGGTGTACAACATGGCGATTCAACTATGCTCACCACACATGTAGCTACCATCTGTCACTGCACAATGCTATTATAATGCCATTGACTATATTCCCTATGCTGTGCCTTTATCCCTGTGACTTATTCATTCCATAACTGGAAGCCGGTACCTCCCACTTTCTTTCACCCATTTGCCCTCACTTCCTCCCCTCTGGCAACCATCAGCTTGTTTTCTGTATCAAACAGCATTTAGTATAGCTTTTCCACCATACAAACTGTATGACTATTATACTGTGAATTGCCTGGAAGGACAGGAGAAAGAAGGGTGTCTATTATCCATTTAACTTGATCAATATGTAGTCAAGAGGGTCATTCTAGGACCATTAGTGGAGTTTTATTTTGTAATTAAAATAGAGTGAAGTCAGTCTTCTGAGTATTAAAAAGTAAGATCAGATAATTCATGTCTAAAAAATATCACATTGGGAATTGATTCGATAAGTGATTACTTACTTAAATTAAAAATAGAATTTATATTCAAGTAGGGCCATTGAGTTATGGTGTTCTATAAAATGGAGATATGAAAGTCAAAGCAAATCCCACAATGTTTACTTTTTATCATTATTATGCTCCACATGTCCCTATTAATCCCCATTGTAGCCAAAGCTGTTATTTTCATCTCTTTGAAGCTAACTTGGAATTAAAAATATTAAACTCTTAGTCCTTTGAGAAGACCCATCTTCTCCCTGTCTGGGGCCTCTCATTTTCCCATCAATACACGGATACACAACTATACACACACACACACACACACACACACAGACGCATGCCGCACTTTGGCCAACTGGCACAGGACTTGGGTATAATTTTTCAGTTTTATTTCAGGGTAGATTATTTTGAAACATCTCAGAGAAGTTCAGACATCCACACATCACAGCTCTCTTTTATTCTGGTGCCACAGCTTACACAAATTAGGGTAAAGTTGGTAGTTTATCTTATATTCATGGGCTTTTCAGTCTTGGCCAAAAATGCAAGAGGACCTGAGTGGATGTGACAGGCCCCAGCTCAGGGTGCCTTTCCCATCCTCTCCAGCTGGGGTCACAGCTACCCTTCTCTTCCCCCACCCCTCTTTCTGAGTATATATACCAATTGATTTTATTTTGTCATACTGGAAATTAGTTAATTAAAAATGCACTTGCTGCTTTTGGTCCTGGTTATTTTGTACCAGATGGATATACTTTTAGTTATTAAAAGCAAAATGTACTTGGAACTGCTGTTTCTATGTCATGTCACATGTCATTACATTTTTTCATTGGCTTGTTTCCATCAAATTCATTTCTAAAAATAGGAGTAAACCACTGAGACATTGTTTTTGCTTTCATGTGGCACAGTGCCATTTGACATAATTCTACAGGCTTTATGTCTTTTATGGCTTTCAGTGCCTCAGCTCTAGAAAGTCATTTGTTCTTCATTACCTTGAGACTGTTTCAAGTTTAACAGAATGTTCTTTGTAGGGGCTATAAAAGTCAATTTGATAAGCAATTGAACCACTGAGGTAAAAAAATCATAAATAATAGCTAGATTACACTGAGTCCTATAGGATGTTTATGGATGTGGGAGAAGTGTTTAGAATTGAGACTCTTTGAAAGTAGTGATAAAAAAAATGAAAGCTCCCTTTTGGCTTTATACCCAACTTTACCTCTATTGGGTACCTCTCATATAAATGAACAGTGCTATAAAAGAAAAGGACTTAGAGATTTAATCAATTTGGGCAAAAATAAGAAACAGTAAAAATAAAACTGGTAAAGAGAATACACTGGAAACCTGGCTGAGGAATGTTAACTTGTTAAAAACAAAAAGAAAACTGAAAAAAGTCATGTGGGAGAAAAAAGTTTAGAAAAAATTTCCAGTGTTCAACAGATCATAAGAAAGTAATTGTGTGTGTATGTGTGTGTGTGTGTACTGAGGCACGTTTTAATGCCTTTCTATGAACTAAAGATCTCCCCCATGTTTTTATATACTGCTCAGTTCACACTGTGTGGAATGACCATAGGTTATTCAACTACTCTGTGTGTGAACATCTAAGTTATTCCAAGATTTTTGCAATTGCCAGCAATGCTGCAATTAATACCCTTATGCATACACATTTTCATATTGTTGCAGGTATAACTTTAGGGTAAACTCCTAAAAAGTAGGATTTACTGAGAAATAAAGTGAATACATAGGTAGTTTTCTTTGACATTGCCAGATTCTCCACAAGGATTGTCAATTTGCATTCCCATCAGTAATGTGGGAGTGTCCTGTTTCCCAGTCTCACCAACTGAATGTGTGGTTATGCTTCTTAATTTTCGCCAAATTGTTAGGCAAGGAATGGCATCTCAGGGTACTTTTAATTTGCATTTTGTTAATGAGGAATGAGTTTGAACATATTATCATGTGTTTAGAGCCTAAAAGTTTTAATGACTGATCTATCTTTTGCCCATTTTCTTATTAAGTTTTGGCCTTTTTTCCACTCTAGTTTCAGAGTTTATTATATATTAGGGACATTATCCCTTTATATGTGATATATGTTGCAAATATTTCCTTCAGTTCTTGAAGTTGTCTTTTGACTTTTTATGTTTTTGCAATTTGAAAATTAAAAAAAAATTTAGGTACTCAAGTTTTCTGTATTTTCTTTTATTACAGTTGGGTTTTGAATCATTGCTAGAAAGTCTTTCCTCAAACCAGGTTATAAAATCTTTATGGTTACTTCTAGTACTTGTGTGGCTTCATTTTTCATATTTAGATCTCTGACCCATCCAGAGTTTATTCTTGTGCATAATGTATGTTATGGATATATTTTTCTTGACATTTTACATTGATCCACTTTGCATTCTTGGATAAATACCACTTAGTCATTGTTATTTTCCTGTTATAATGTGAGATTCTGTTTGTTAATACTTTAATATTTTTGCATTAATATTTGTAATTCCTTTTGTAGTCCATGCGATCTATGTTAAATTGGTTTAAGCTTTCTATTTTTACTTGGGTTAATTTTGCTAAACTGAGCTTCCCAATGTAATTGTTTCATCTACGTTTTCAAAATTATTTTCCCCTTGTCATTTCTTATTTTGCATATGTGTGCTTCCTCTCCTGTTTCTTAAGCTAATTAGTGTTTGGTTAATAAAAAGAAAATTCGATTCTTATTTTGACTTACTAATTAGATGTATTATGGTTTTCTTTTCTACCTCATTAGCTTCTGCTTTTATCTTTACTATTATTTTTATGCTTTTTTGGTTTATTTGGTTGTTTCCTTTGAGTTGGGAATTCGGTTCATTTTTCCTTTTTTTCAGTTTTTTAAATAGGAGCTTTTGTTCTAAGTTTCCCATGATCACTGCTTTCATGGACGATAGGTTCTGATATATATGTTTTCACTATTTTATTTTTTTAAAATATTTTATTTATTTGAGAGAGAGAATGAGAGAGAGAGAGCACATGAGGGGGGGGAGGGTCAGAGGGAGAAGCAGACTCCCCGCGGAGCAGGGAGCCCGACGCGGGACTCGATCCTGAGACTCCAGGATCATGACCTGAGCCTAAGGCAGTCGCTTAACCAACTGAGCCACCCAGGCGCCCTCACTATTATTATTTTTAAAAATTCTTTTATTTCTGTCTTTATTTCTCTTTTCACCCAAGAATTATGTAATGGACAGATTTCTAAGTAGAAGATCGTTTTAGAATTTTAATATTGTTAATAATGATTAAGTTTATTGCATTGTGATCCGAGTATGTTTGTACTGTGACTACTTCTCCAAACTTACTAATGTTTACTTTGTAACCAAATAGATGATCAAATACTTTGTGAATATTCCATATGCACTTGAGAAAAGATGTCTTTCCTATTAGCAGGATATGAAGTTTAATATAGAAGGGCTGCTGCATTGATTATGCTGCTTATATTTACTACAGTCTTACCTATTTCTGCACTTATTGGGTTTATTAAAGTTTCCTACCATTAGCATATTTTAACCTATTATCTTTTTGCTTCTCTTGTAGTTTCTATTTTTTAAAGGTGACTAATGCGTTATTTGGTGATAGACATTTATGACTCTTCTATCTTCATTGCAAATTGTGGCTTTTGGCATGGAAATTTGTGTTTTGTCTTCTTTAATGTGTTCTTGTTTGAATTCTATTTTTGTCTAATACTAGGATCACTACCCTGACTTCAAAGTGTTTCTATTTGCCTACTACAGCTTTGCTAATTCTGTCAAAAGTTAATTGGACACTTAGGTAGTCAGGGTCAGGGTTCCCAACAAGAAAGCAGGGAGCTAAGACAAAACCGCACTAGCATACTGCTTTACAGCTTATGTAAGACCACAATAGCATCCTGTCTAGCAGCCTCTGCAGAAGTGACTTTTGCAAAACATCTTGAGACAAAACAATTGACCATAAGACATCAGTCACTATCACAAGTTGAGGCAGTTTGTCTCCAAATGCCAGCCCCAAAGACCATCAACACATGAACAATAACCCAATAACCCGATAGGTAGACAGGTGCATGATCAAAGCCCTGATTGGCATACCTTGGTGGCCAATCCACAGGGGGCCCGCACTCAGGATGCTCAAGATGGTTCCGCAAGAGTTTATAAAAACCCCTGGATGTGGGACCCCTGGTGGCTCAGTTGGTTAAGTGTCTGCCTTCAGCTCAGGTCATGATCCCAGGGTCCTGGAATCGAGTTCCACATTAGGCTCCTTGCTCAGCGGGGAGGCTGCTTCTCCCTCAGCCCCTCCACCTGCTTGTGCATTTGCTGTTGCTCTCTTTCTCTCTGACAAATAAATAAAATCTTAAAAAAAAAGAAAAAAAAAACAAAACAAAAACCCTGGATGTGAATGCCAAAAGGGCAACCCTCTCAGGTCCCCTCCCTCTTCAGGAGCTTTGTACTATCGCTCAATAAACTTTGCCTTGCTGCCCACCACTCTTCATCCTGTCTACCTTTTCATTCTTCGAAGTGGTGTGACCAAGAACCTCGAGCACTAAAGGAATAGAAATACTGTAACACTTCTTTTTATTTATTTATTTTTTTAAAGGCTTTCAATATACTGTCATTTTCTGTAACTCTCTTACATATAGTACTTACTGGGATCTTGATTTGTGAACCAAATAAAAAAATCTTTGTGTTCAAACAGGTGAGTTAAGTCTTATTAACATCCACATTCACATGTTAATATTAAGCCTTATTAACATAACATATGATACATGTTTGGTCCTAGCTTTGTCATATATTTTATATTGTAATGTTAATGAGTGTTATTAAACTTGCCATATTTCTTTAAATGCATTAGGTGTTTTCTTTGATCCTTATTTAAAAATTTCTTTTGGTATTTATTTTATTATTTTTAAAATTTTTTTAAAATTTTATGTTATTATGTTATGTCACCATACATTATATCATTAGTTTTTTTTTTTAGGATTTTATTTATTTATTTGACAGATAGATAGAGAGCACAAGTAGGCAGAGTGGCAGGCAGAGGGAGAGGGAGAAGCAGGCTCTCTGCTGATCAGGGAGCCAGATGTGGGGCTCAATCCCAGGACCCTGGGATCATGACCTGAGCCAAAGGCAGCCGCTTAACCGACTGAGCCACCCAGGCACCCCATATCATTAGTTTTTGACGTAGTGTTCCATGGTTCATTGTTTGCATATACCACCCAGTGCTCCATTCAATACTTGCCCCCCTTAATACCATCACTAGGCTAACCCATCCCCCAAGCCCCTCCCCTCTAAAACCCTCAGTTTCTTTCTCAGAGTCCATAGTCTCTCATGGTCTGTCTCCCCCTCTGATTTCCCCTGCTTTATTTTCCCTTCCTAATGTCTTCTTCTTCTTCTTCTTCTTTTTTTTTTTAACAATGTATTATTTGTTTCAGAGGTACAGGTCTGTGATTCATCAGTCTTACACAATCCACAGCTCTCACCATAGCACATACCCTCCCCAGTGTCTATCACCCAGACACGCCATCCCTCCCACACCCCACCACTCCAGCAACCCTCAGTTTGTTTCCTGAGATTAAGAATTCCTCATATCAGTGAGATCATATGATACTTGTCTTTCCCTGATTGACTTATTTCGTTTAGCATAATACCCTCCAGTTCCACCCACGTTGTTGCAAATGACAAGATTTCCTGTTTTTTATGGCTGCATAATATTCCATATATATATCACATCACATCTTGGCTCTTTCCAAAGTTTGGCTATTGTGGACATTGCTGCTATAAACATTGGGGTGCACATACCTCTTAGGATCACTACGTTTGTATCTTTCCGGTAAATACCCAGTAGTGCAATTGCTGGGTCATAGGTAGCTCTATTGTCAACGTTTTGAGGAACCTCCATACTGTTTTCCAGAGTGGCTGCACCAGCTTGCATTCCCACCAACAGTGTAGGAGGGTTCTCCTTTCTCCACATCCTCGCCAACATCTGTCATTTCCTGACTTGTTAATTTTAGCCATTCTGACTGGTGTGAGGTGGTATCTCATTGAGGTTTTGATTTGGATTTCCCTGATGGTGAGGGATGTTGAGCACTTTTCATGTGTCTGTTGGCCATTTGGATGTCTTCTTTGGAAAAATGCCTTTTCATGTCTTCTGCCCACTTCTTGATTGGATTATTTGTTCTTTAGGTGTTGAGTTTGATAAGTTCTTTATAGATTTTGGATACTAGCACCCTATCTGAAATGTCATTTGCAAATATCTTCTCCCATTCTGTTGGTTGTCTTTTGGTTTTGTTGTGCAAAATCTTTTAATCTTGATGAAGTCCCAAGAGTTCATTTTTTGCCCTTGCTTCCCTTGCCTTTGGCGATATTTCTAGGAAGAAGATGCCACAGCTGAGTCGAAGAGGTTGCTGCCTGTGTTGTCCTCTAGGATTTTGATGGATTCCTGTCTCACATTGAGGTCTTTCATCCATTTGAGTCTATTTTTGTGTGTGGTGTAAAGAAATGGTCCAGTTTCATTCTTCCGCATGTGGCTGTCCAATTTTCCCAACACCATTTGTTGAAGAGGCTGTCTTTTTTCCATTGGACATTCTTTCCTGCTTTGTCGAAGATGAGTTGATGATAGAGGTGAGGGTTTATTTCTGGACTCTCTATTCTGTTCCATTGATCTATGTGTCTGTTTTTGTGCCAATAACATACTGTCTTGATGATGACAGCTTTGTAATAGAGCTGGAAGTCCGGAATTGTGATGCCGCCAGCTTTGCTTTTCTTTTTCAATATTCCTCTGGCTATTCGGGGTCTTTTCTGGTTCCATACAATTTAGGATTATTTATTCCATTTTTTTGAAAAAAGTGGATGGTATTTTGATAGGGATTGCATTAAATGTGTAGATTGCTCGAGGTAGCATTCACATCTTCACAATATTTGTTCTTCCAGTCCATGAGCATGGAACATTTTTCCATTTCTTTGTGTCTTACTCAATTTCTTTCATGAGTATTTTATAGTGTACAGATTCTGTGCCTCTTTGGATAGATTTATTCCTAGGTATCTTATGGTTTTGGGGGTAATTGTAAATGGGATCAACTCCTTAATTTCTCTTTCTTCTGTCTTGTTGTTGGTGTATAGAAATGCCACTGATTTCTGTGCACTGATTTTATATCCTGCCACGTTACTGAATTCCTGTATGAGTTCTAGCAGTTTTGGGGTAGAGTCTTTTGGGTTTTCCACATAAAGTATCATATCATCTGCAAAGAGCGAGAGTTGACTTCTTCTTTCCTGATTTGGATGCCTTTGATTTCTTTTTGTTGTCTGATTGCTATAGCTAGGACTTCTAGTACTATGTTGAGTAGCAGTGGTGATAGTGGACATCCCTGCCATGTTCCTGACCTTAGGGGAAAAGCTGTTTTTCCCCATTGAGAATGATATTCACTGTTGGTTTTTCATGGATGTCTTTTATGATGTTGAGGTATGTACCCTTTATCCCTACACTCTGAAGAGTTTTAATCAAGAAAGGATGCTGTACTTTGTCAAATGCTTTTTCTGCATCTGTTGAGAGGATCATATGGTTCTTGTTCTTTCTTTTATTAATGTATTGTATCACATTGATTGATTTGCAGATATTGAACCAAACTTGCAGCCCAGGAATAAATCCCACTTGGTTTTGGTGAATAATCCTTTTAATGTACTGTTGGATCCTATTGGGTACTATTTCGGTGAGAATATTTGCATCCATGTTCATCAAGGATATTGGTCTGTAATTTTCCTTTTTGATGGGGTGTTTGTCTGGTTTGGGGACCAAGGTAATGGCGGCCTCATAAAATGAGTTTGGAAGTTCTCCTTCCATTTCTATTTTTTGGAACAGTTTCAGGAGAATAGGTATCAATTCTTCTTGAAATGTTTGGTAGAATTCCCCTGGGAAACCATCTGGCCCTGGGCTTTTCTTTGTTGGGAGATTGTTGATGACTGCTTCAATTTCCTTAGTGGTGATAGGTCTGTTCAGGTTTTCTATTTCTTCCTGGTTCAGTTTTGGTAGTTGATACATCTCTAGGAATGCACCCATTTCTTCCAGGTTATCTAATTTGCTGGCATAGAGTTGCTCATAAAATGTTCTTATAATTGTTTGTATTTCTTTGGTGTTGGTTGTGATCTCTCCTCTTTCATTCATGATTTTGTTCATTTGGGTCCTTTCTCTTTTCTTTTTGATAAGTTTGGCCAGAGGTTTATCAATCTTGTTAATTCTTTCAAAAAACCAGCTCCTAGTTTTGTTGATCTGTTCTACTGTTCTTTTGGTTTCTATTTCATTGATTTCTGCTCTGATCTTTATTATTTCTCTTCTCCTGCTGGGTTTAGGCTTTATTTGCTGTTCTTTCTCCAGCTCCTTTAGATGTAGGGTTAGGTTGTGTATTTGAGACCTTTCTTGTTTCTTGAGAAAGGCTTTTATTGCTATATACTTTCCTCTCAAGACTGCCTTTGCTGTATCCCAGAGATTTTGAACAGTTGTCTTTTCATTTTCATTTGTTTCCATGATTTTTTTTTTAATTCTTCTTTAATTTCCTGGTTGACCCATTCATTCTTTAGTAGGATGCTCTTTAGCCTCCATGTATTTGAGTTCTTTCCGACTTTCCTCTTGTGATTGAGTTCTACTTTCAAAGCATTGTGGTCTGAAAACATGCAGGGAATCATCCCAATCTTTTGGTACCGGTGGAGACCTGATTTGTGACCTAGGATGTGATCAATTCTGGAGAATGTTCCATGGGCACTAGAGAAGAATGCATATTCCGTTGCTTTGGGATGGAATGTTCTGAATATGTCTGTGAAGTCCATTTGGTCCAGTGTGTCATTTAAAGTCTTTATTTCCTTGTTGATCTTTTGCTTAGAAGATCTGTCCATTTCAGTCAGGGGGGTGTTAAAGTCCCCCACTATTATTGTATTGTTGTCAATGTGTTTCTTTGCTTTTGTTATTAATTGCCTTATAAAAGTGGCTGCTCCCATGTTAGGGGCATAGATATTTACAATTGTTAGATCTTCTTGTTGGATACACCCTTTAAGTAGGATATAGTGTCCTTCCTCATCTCTTATTACAGTCTTTGGTTTAAAATTTAATTTGTCTGATATAAGGAGGCCACCGCAGCTTTCTTTTGGTGTCCATTAGCATGGTAAATGGTTTTCCACCCCCTCACTTTCAATCTGGGGTGTCTTTGGGTCTAAAATGAGTCTCATGCAAACAGCATATGGATGGGTCTTGTTTTTTAATCCAATCTGATAGCCTGTGTCTTTTGATTGGGGCATTTAGCCCATTTACCTTCAGGGTAACTATTGAAAGGTATGAATTTAGTGCCATTGTATTGCCTGTAAGGTGACTGTTACTGTATATTGTGTGTGTTCCTTTCTGATCTATGCTGCTTTTAGGCTCTCTTTTTGCTTAGAAGACCCCTTTCAATATTTCTTGTAGGGCTGGTTTCATGTTTGCAAATTCCTTTAGTTTTTGTTTGTCCTGGAAGCTTTTTATCTCTCCTTCTATTTTCAATGACAGCCTAGCTGGATATAGTATTCTTGGCTGCATATTTTTCTCGTTTAGTTCTCTGAATATATCATACCAGTCCTTTCTGGCCTGCCAGGTCTCTGTGGATAGGTCTGTTGCCAATCTAATGTTTCTACCATTGTAGGTTACATATCTCTTCTCCCGAGCTGCTTTCAGGATTTTCTCTTTGTCTCTGAGACTCGTAAGTTTTACTATTAGATGTTGGGGTGTTGACCTATTATTATTGATTTTGAGAGGGGTTCTCTGTGCCTCCTGGATTTTGATGCCTGTTTCCTTCCCCACAGTAGGGAAGTTATCTGCTATAATTTGCTCCAATATGCCTTCTGCCCCTCTCTCTCTTTCTTTTTCTTCTGGGATCCCACTTATTCTAATGTTGTTTCATCTTATCGTATCGCTTATCTCTCAAATTCTGCCCTCGTGATCCTGTACTTGTTTATCTCTCTTTTTCTGAGCCTCTTTATTTTCCATAATTTGGTCTTCTATATTGCTGATTCTCTCTTCTGCCTCATTTATCCTAGCAGTTAGTGCCCCGATTTTTGATTGTACCTCATAAATAGCCTTTTTGATTTTGACTTGGTTAGATTTTAGTTCTTTTATTTCTCCAGAAAGGGTTTCTCTAATAACTTCCACGCTTTTTTCAAGCCCAGCTAGTATCTTTAAAGTCATGATTCTGAACTCTAGGTCTGACATGGTACTAATGTCATTATTGAGTAGGTCCCTGGCAGACGGTACTACCTCTTGTTCTTTTTGCTGAGGTGATTTTTTTCGTCTTGTCATTTTGTCCAGAGGAGAATAGATGAATGAGAGAATAGAATGCTCACAGGTTAACAACGTCTCCAGCAAATATACTCTATAAAAATCAGAAAAGACCTGAAACCAGGGGACAAGAAAGGGGAAGAAAGAAGAAAGAGAATAAAAAAAAAGGAAAAATAAAAAGATAAAAAAAACAAGAACAGAACAAAACAAAAAAACCCAGAATATCATCAAATATGATCAGGCCAGTGCATAGATCAGTGCCACACACTAGATTTTGGGAGTATTTTGGTCTGTTAGAAGAAAGTGCCTGCTAAAATTTTAAAGGAAGAAAGACTTATATATGTACAAAATAGGGGTTGATACAATGAAGGGATGGAAGATGATTGTAAAGATGAAAATTATAAAAGATTTTATAAAAGGAATTGATAAGATAAGAAGTTGTTTTTAAAAAGAAAGAAGATTAAAAAAAGAAAAAAAAAGGGAGAGAATGTGATCAGGCAGGAGTCTAGAACAAAGCCATACACTAGTGATTTAGGGTATATTTTGATCTGTTAGAAGAAACTGTATCTCAAAATTTTAAAGAGAGAACAACTTATATATATATGCCAAAAATAAGGGTAACTACTATGAAGGGATAAAAATATGATTCTAAAAATGAAAAATAAAAAATGTTTTTTTTAAAAAAGGGATTGATAAGATGTTGGTTGAAAAAGGGAAAAAGAAAAATTCAAAAAAAACAGTTAAAAAATTAACGTTGAAAAACTAATGAATTATGGTAAAAAGCCATGAATTCTATGTGCAGTATTCCCCCAGCGCTGGAGTTCTCCCGTTCTCCTTGATCAGTAAACTTGGTCTTGGCTTGCTGGCTGTTCCTGCTGATCTTCTGGGGAAGGGGCCTGTTGCCGTGGTTCCCAAATGTCTTTGCTGGAGGCAGAATTGCCCCGCCCTTGTGAATCCGGGCTAAGCAACCTGCTCGGGTTTGCTCTCAGGAGCTTTTGTTCCCTGCAAACTCTCGGTACAGCTTTGGAGGACCAGGGTGAAAATGGTGGCCTCCAAAATCTCTGCCTAGAGGACCTGAGAACTCGGGGTCCCGCTCCTCAGTGTGTCCCCAAGAGAAAAGCAGTCACTCCTGACTCCCCGGTCTCTGGCCACACTCTGTGCTCACCCAGCCTGTGACCGAGCGTTTCTATCTCTGGCACCCGATCCCGTGTGGAGTCTCCAAACCCAGCAGATCCCTGCGGTGCGCTTCCGCGCCACTCCTCCCTGGGGGAGGAAGGGGAGTGTCCCCAGATCTGCCGCTTGTTGGGTCCCTGCTGGAGGAGCAGTGGCCCGACTGGGCCGTGGATCACAGTTTATGGCAACCTCGAGCTGACAGCCCACGCCTCGGCTCTGTCTCTGCAGCTGGCTTCCCCGCTCCGATACCTGGGAACTCTATCGCACTCAGGCACCCCCCCCGTCTTTCTGTGACCCCGAGGGTTCTGAGACCACACTGTCTGGCGAGGGTTCCACCCCCCGCTTAGCCACTGGAGCAACGTCCCTCAGGGGAGCCGACTTCTAAAAGTTCTGATTTTGTGCTCCGTGGCTCTATCACTTGCCAGAAGCTGCCGACGGAGGCCCCCTCCCGGCTGTCTATCCTCCGGAATATCACCTCGGATTCACTTCTTCACACATCCTACCTTCCAGAAAGTGGTCGCTTTTCTGTTCAGAGTGTTGTTACTATTCTTATCTTCGATTGCCTGTTGAGTTCGTAGGTGTTCAGAATGGTTTGATCCCTATTCGGCTGAATTCCTGAGACCAGACAAAATCCAGGTCTCCTACTCCTCCGCCATCTTGCTCCACCCCCGTGCCCTCTTTAATACCCATCACCAGACTAATCCATCCCCACCCTCCTCCCCTCTAGAACCCTCAGTTTTTTTTCAGAGTCCATCATCTCTCATGGTTCATCTCCCCCTCTGATTTACCCCCTTCATTCTTCCCCTCCTGCTATCTTCTTCTTCTTCTTTTTTTCTTAACATCTATTGCATTATTTATTTCAGAGGTACAGATCTGTGATTCAACAGTCTTGCACAATTCACAGCGCTCACCATAACACATACCCTCCCCAATGTCTATCATCCAGCCACCCCATCCCTCCCACCCCACTCCTACTCCAGCAACCCTCAGTTTGTTTCCTGAGATTAAGAATTCCTCATATCGGTGAGGTCATATGATACATGTCTTTCTCTGATTGACTTATTTCACCCAGCATAACACCCTCCAGTTCCATCCACGTCGTTGCAAATGGCAAGTCTCATTCCTTTTGATGGCTGCATAATATTCCATTGTGTATATATACCACTTCTTCTTTATCCATTCATCTGTCGACGGACAGCTTGGCTCTTTCCACAGTTTGGCTATTGTGGACATTGCTGCTATAAACATTGGGGTGCACGTACCCCTTCGAATCCCTACATTTGTATCTTTGGGGTAAATACCCAGTAGTGCAATTGCTGGATCCTATGGTAGCTCTATTTTCAACTGTTTGAGGAACCTCCATACTGTTTTCCAGAGTGGCTGCACCAGTTTGCATTCCCACCAACAGTGTAGGAGGCTTCGCCTTTCTCCACATCCCTGCCAACATCTGTCATTTCCTGACTTGTTAATTTTAGCCATTCTGACTGGTGTGAGGTGGTATCTCATTGAGGTTTTGATTTGGATTTCCCTGATGCCGAGCGATGTTGAGTACTTTTCCATGTGTCTGTTGGCCATTTGGATGTCTTCTTTGGAAAAATGTCTGTTCATGTCTTCTGCCCATTTCTTGATTGGATTATTTGTTCTTTGGGTGTTGAGTTTGATAAGTTCTTTATAGATTTTGGATACTAGCCCTTTATCTGATATGTCATTTGCAAATATTTTCTCCCATTCTGTCGGTTGTCTTTTGGTTTTGTGGACTGTTTCTTTTGCTGTGCAAAAGCTTTTTATCTTGATGAAGTCCCAAGTGTTCATTTTTGCCCTTGCTTCCCTTGCCTTTGGCGATGTTTCTAGGAAGAAGTTGCTGTGGCTGAGGTCGAAGAGGTTGCTGCCTGTGTTCTCCTTTAGGATTTTGATGGACTCCTGTCTCCCGTTTAGGTCTTTCAATCATTTGGAGTCTATTTTTGTGTGTGGTGTAAGGAAATGGTCCAGTTTCATTCTTCTGCATGTGGCTGTCCAATTTTGCCAACACCATTTGTTGAAGAGACTGTCTTTTTGCTATTGGACATTCTTTCCTGCTTTGTCAAAGATGAGTTGACCATAGAGTTGAGGGTCCATTTCTGGGCTCTCTATTCTATTCCACTGATCTATGTGTCTGTTTTTGTGCCAGTACCATACTGTCTTGATGATGACAGCTTTGTAATAGAGCTGGAAGTCCGGAATTGTGATGCCGCCAGCTTTGCTTTTCTTTTTCAACATTCCTCTGGCTATTCGGGGTCTCTTCTGGTTCCATACAAATTTTAGGATTATTTGTTCCATTTCTTTGAAAAAAGTGGATGGAGGTATTTTGATAGGGATTGCATTGAATGTGTAGATTGCTCGAGGTAGCATTCACATCTTCACAATGTTTGTTCTTCCAGTCCATGAGCATGGAACGTTTTTCCATTTCTTTGTGTCTTACTCAATTTCTTTCATGAGTATTTTATAGTTTTCTGAGTACATATCCTTTGCCTCTTTGGTTAGATTTATTCCTAGGTATCTTATGGTTTTGGGTGTAATTGTAAATGGGATCAACTCCTTAATTTCTCTCTCTTCTGTCTTGTTATTGGTGTATAGGAATGCCACTGATTTCTGTGCATTGATTTTATATCCTGCCACTTTACTGAATTCCTGTATGAGTTCTAGCTGTTTGGGGGTGGAATCTTTTGGGTTTTCCACATAAAGTATCATATCATCTGCAAAGAGTGAGATTTTGACTTCCTCTTTGCTGATTTGGATGCCATTGTTGTCTTTTTGTTGTCTGATTGCTGTGGCTAGGACTTCTAATACTATTTTGAATAGCAGTGGTGATAGTGGACATCCCTGCCGTGTTCCTGACCTTAGGGGGAAGCTCTCAGCTTTTCCCATAGTTTTTTTTTTTCTGATATGGTTTGGGGAATGGACAGGTAATTTCCACTGAATGAACTATTTTAAAATATCTTTCTCTGTTTTATTTTTTTAAATCAGTTTGAATATATATGATGCTTACGAAAGTAAGCATTACAAAGGCATCTCTATATTTCTGGTAAGGGGACTGGGTTGCTTAATGGCGGCTTATAAGATTTTTAATTTAAGAATGTTTCCTTTTTGTCAGTGTAGCAAAGTATGATTTCTTTATTTGATGGCTTTTGGGAAGATATGGTAGTGGAAGGAATCGTGTGTCTTTTACTAAAAATGTTTTTCCTTGAGAGATCCTATATTTCCTCTGGTGTTTAAATGTCTCATTACCACACTGTGTCCATAAGTGCTTCTCCCTTCCTTTTTACATTCTTTGTAAACTTTTTCTCCCCCAAAGTGTTCCTTTTTCAAGAATTCTTTTTTTTTAAAGATATTATTTATTTATTTAATTGACAGGGAGAAAGAAACAGCGAGAGAGGGAACACAAACAAGGGGAGTGGGAGAGGGAGAAGCAGACTTCCTGCCGAACAGGGAACCTGATGCAGGGCTCTATCCCAGGATCCTGGGATCATGACCTGAGCCGAAGGCAGTCTTTTAACCAAATGAACCACCCAGGCGCCCCAAGAATTCTTTATCAAGTCCTGTGTGCATGTTTTTTTTAAAGATTTATTATATATATAGATATAGATATAGATAGATAGAAAGAATGCAAGCCAGGGGAGGGGGAGGGGGGCAGAAGGAAAAGGAGAGAGAGAATCTCAAGCAGACTCCTTGCTGAGCATGGAGTCCAACACAGGGCTGGATCTCAAGACTCTGAGACCATGACCTGAGCCAAAATCAAGAGTCAGCCGCTTAACCGACTCTGCTGCCCAGGTGTCCCCTGTGTGCACAATCCCTTTTCCATGGTGGGTTCTAACCTATTAGAGTTCTTTTTCAGCACTTTCACAATGAGGGTTACCTCTGTCTGTCTGGTAGGGATTTGGGATCAATCTTAGGCTTGTCACTACCTTTCAGTCTTGTCTTTTTCTCACAGACGTTCCCAGACTACCCTTGCTCTCTGAGTGTGGTAGGAGCAGTAGAGATAAATTACTGGATTTAGTGTTGATTTCTCTGCTTTCAGGTAATTTGATATTTGGATGTTCTTCTAGTTCAACTGAGGATGTAGGTTGTAGTTTTACTGGTGTTTTACTGGTGTTTCTTGTTGTCATTGTCTTTGTTGTTCTTCTGGCTATATTGGGATATTTTAATTTAAGAAGTGCCATTTCTTTGGCTACTATTTATTACCTTTCCTTTTTAAATTAAAAAGTATTCATCAGCTCCTAGCTTATAGCATTCAGATATATAAGAATATAGCACCATTTTTTCTTTTCCTTATAAGAGTTTACATAGAGCCTAGAGCCAGGGTTGGCAAATTTTTCTATAAAGAACTGTATAATAAATAGTCTTCACTTCACAGGTCATATGGCCTTTATAACAATTATTCAAACCCCACAGTGTGGTGTGAAAGCAGCCATAGGGTAGCATCCTCAGCTGACCTGCAGACGTGTAACTGTAGATGGTTTCCACCAACCTGCAGGTGCACGATGTGTTATACTAAACAATTTTTGTATTAAGTTACTTAGTTTGCGGGTGATTCATTTATAGAAATAGATGACTGATATAGCCCATTAGAATATATATATTCATAATATATTTCTATTTACACAGTAGACCCTTGAGCAACATGGGTTTGAACTGTGTGGGTCCGCTTATATGTGAATTTTTTAAAATAAATACAATACTGTAAATGTATTTTCTTTTCCTTGCGATTTTCTTAATAACATCTTCTTTTGTCTAGTTATTGTAAGAATGCAGTGTATATTACATATAACATACAAACCGTGTTAATTGACTGTTTATGTTATCAGTAAGACTTCTAATCAACACTAGGCTATTAATAGCTAAGTTTTGGGAGAGTCAAAAGTTATACACAGATTGTCAACTGTGGCAGGAGTTAGTGTGCCAGGAGTTGGTGCCCCTAACTCCTGCTTTGTTTAAGGGTAAACCATATACAACACACCAGGTTGGTGCTAGGAGAGGGAATACCATTTACTTATTTTTTTTATTGATTAATTCATTCATTTCTTTTGAGAGCTTTTTGTATATTGAGGATTGGCTTTGCATTTTTTTTAATAATAGTAAACAATCTCAAAAGATACAGATTTCATATGTCAAAAAAGTTTCCATTTATTTTTAAGTTGAATAATGCATTATTCCAAAAAATATTTACACAAAATTTAGTTATTTCCATGGTCATATTCACTTTGCATGACTTTCTGAAATGGTCACAGAAATTTCAGTATTGGAAGGGAACTGGAGGGATGTTCTAGGTCAGTAATGATGAATATTTTCTTAGTTCTTTTGACAATCTAATGAATTTTTCTTTCCAGAAAGAAAATACAGAAATTATTTTGCACACATCTAAGTGGGAGGAGGGTTTTGTGGAGCCCCTGAAGCTCATGTGTGCACCATGGGTTCAAACACTTTGGTGCAATTACTAGCAACACAGAACCCCTTTTTACAGATGGAACCAACATTTGTGGAGAGTAAGAGGAGTACATGGCTGTCCAAACAAGCAAAAAACCCATAATAGGTGATGGATTTGAACCACGTAGATTATTGTTTTTGATATGAGGGTTCATACCTTCTAAAGGAGCTAACCTCTTCTTGTAGTCTGAACTAAACATAATTTCTTCAACTCTCTGCTGCACTTCAGTGCCATAGATAAAGTTAGAGAGCTACTTTAAGGTTCATTTAATTCCCTCAGCAAAGAGCCAGCTCATAAAGTCAAGTGATTCTTCACTCTCTTCAGAACACTTTCTCTGGCTTACATTTTTCTTTCTGACAATTTCCTAGGCAGTAATTTCATGAACGCATAGAGCACTGCAAACGTGAATGTGGGTGAGAATCTATGCGTGAAAACCCCAAATGACCCAAAACATTGTTTGTAGTCAGAGGAACAAATTCAAGAGGACTTGGCACCATCCAGACATATTTTATCAGATTTTGTTTTCATAGTCAAACCTGACATAATAAAATATCAAAGATTTGTTATTTGAATAAAACATTTTACTTCATGATCTTTGTTAATATTGCCTTGAATAATTTTTATATTTCATATTTTTGATATATTGTGGAAAGGGGAATAACATGGAAAAATAGAGATTTTCTTCTTGGAGGAAAAAAAGGAAATCTGTGGATAATCATTTCCCAGGGCCACAGCAATGTTTCACAGGTTTAATGCAATTGTTCTCAACATTAGACTCACCTGGGAATGTCTAACAATATGTTCATAATTCAGCCCCACACAGACTCAGCTCTTACTAGGTATGAGACATTATGCTAAACTCAAAGATAGAGGAACAAGACCTAGATACTCTTTTCAGAACATCATATTCTAGGTCAGAGGTGATAAAATTGGCAAAAATTTGCCCTGAAGATGTCCATTATGTTAGCCCATACAGAGTTAGACTCCCAAATTTTAAATTAGTGGCAAATTCATTTATATTAAGCTATAGTTTTCAGCCTTAAAAAATCAGAATATATAGCAACACTAAGCCCATGTTACACATGACAACTATCAACTGGGTAGTGCTGTTCCTTTAGAAGGTATGAACCCTCACCAAATTCTGCCTAATCCACACATTCATACTGTTTGTGGGACCTTGAGAACACTTGAATCTGAGACATGTGGCCAAATCGAAATAGAAAAAAATGTAGACCCATTGATAATTACATTGTATGAGAAAGGCTGTAATAAATGCATTTATATAAAGCCATGGGATATGGTGTGTGTGTGGGAGAGTGTTTTGGAGTATTTCTGGAAATATTTTATTGACATCTTATGTTACGTTGCATTTGTTTGTGAGATTGATTTCCTGGTTGTCTAAAAATGTCCTGAGAAGAAAACCTCACAGCAAACCGTGAACTCTGTCAAGCATAATTTAGGCACCTGCTTCTTTATGTTGCCAATCTATAATTCTATTCATTGTCTCCTGAGTATGTACAATGCACCATCCACTCATTTACACACTGGATTTTGAGGTCATCCTGGGGATTAGCTTCAGTGCCATTCTCCTCTCTCCCCAAGTATCTCTCCAGTTTTCACATCCATGGTCTTACTCAGGTAGGATCACTTTTTAAGTGGTGGTAATGATTTTAGCTCTTGTTACCATCTCAGAGGTCTATGAATTTTTACTAGGAGGCACTTCAGGTCTGAAATACCTATACAACTGAAAAGATTAGAGTCTTGACAGTAAAATGCTCTTCATTATGACAAGCCAATATTTGGAAGCCAGTGTCCATCGAATTATGTCTTGTAGACTTGGATGTTCATCTTACTTTTGAGATAAACCTTGACTGAGTACTGGGAAAGCATGATAGATGAACTGAGGAAGAGAGAAAGGACAGCAAAAGAATAACTAGACTACACAGTGACCTAGGATGCTCTGGGATACCCTGGGACAAGGGGACAGCAAGACGCATGTAATTGTGCAGCGGTGATCACAGGAAAGGACCATGTGGGAAGAAGGAATTCACAATTTAGACTGGAACTTCACCTGCATCTGACCTTGTTCTTCTGTACTTGGCATTTAATAAAAGTAATCATCTACACATTTGAGAAATACAGTGGCAAATAAGATGTTTGCTTGCCAATAAGCTCCATGTATATTTGTATCCTCAAAAAAACTCAAGTAGTTAACTCTGAGGTTTCAATCCAGAAGAACCATTTAAATGACATGATATTCATGACTACAGAATGGAATATTGATGCTTCATATGAAATATAAAAGGCTCCAGGAAAATAAAAGCCAAAGCATTTTCTTATTTTCCTTTGATACCAACCAGATTAATGTAAGCAAAATAAGTGAATAATGGAAATAATGAATTATACTGTTAAAATTTATTTCCATTAAAGAAAAATGCATTGCCTCAGAAACCTGAGTCCTCTAGATGGATTGTCCATATTGGTAAAAATCACTACATTATTGATTGATCCTTCATTTCCTCATACCTCGTTGAAAAAAAGGCATGTCACAAATGGCCGCATATTTAGACCTGCTTCCCTTTTCTTTGTGATTTATTATTTCTCTGCAATTAGTCTATTTTATACCACCATTAAAAGAAAAAAATTACAAAGAAAAGACAGTACTTAATTTCCTGCATAAGCAGGTGGTGTTGACTGCCAAAGATGAAGGACCCACAAGGAATCATCTTTAGACTTGAAATTTAATATCTCTATCAACTTATTAGTTACCTTGAAAACGTAGTATACTGCCTCCTGATTTCAAAATTGCAATTACAAAGGATAATCGATTAGCAACGGAATAACCAAGCTGAGAGCAGTTAAAATGCAAAAAGGGCAAGAATTTGTAGGTATATCCAGAGGGGAAAAAAGTTTATACAGCATAAAAAGGTGAAAATTAATTCTAGATCACCCCTGCTTAGAAAATTAAAGAAAAAATATGGATTTACAACTTTATTCATTGTAATGTCTCAAAATAATGATAAATAAATGTAATTTTTCAGTACGACAGGGGAGACAAAACATCCTGAGATGCATTTCTTTCTACTGTCCCTAATCTACCCGATGATTAATTGGGATGCTTCCATCTGAAAAAGTAATTACTCTCAGGGTGTCTGGCTACACAGTCAGTAGAGCATGCAGCTTTTGATCCCAGGGTTGTGAGTTTGAACCCCATGTGGGGCACAGAGCTTACTTAAAAAAAGAAAAAAGAATAGAGGATCCTTTAAAAAAAATAATTACACTCTCTTTTGTTATGACAATTCCTGTGCCAGAAATATGTAATTAAAAGCTTAAGAAGATATGGCTGAAAAGTAAATGATCATCAACCCCCCAAAAAAACACCCACACACTCGGGATGGGGGGAGAAGAGAGGAAGAGAGAGAATTCAAGGCAACTGCCTTAGCTTGGGTTACCTCCCCAAAACAAAGCCTAGGACAAGGGCTTGTATCTTTGGAAACTTTGAAACAGTGCCTGAGGTGTAGATGTGTGCTGAGTGGGTTTTCCAAATCAACATGTATGAGGAGGCAGAAGAAGTGGGTTTGGACAAATGGAGAAGTTGAACTGTGATGTCCTGCCAATAGAGGCCTCAGCCAATCCCACAGAGGACTCTGAATCTGAGATGGCCTTGCAGAGTTGTTCCAAACCAGGCAAGGGATCTAGGCCTTTGTATTCCAATACTGCCCAGTCCTTGGATGTTAACTCACCCCAGGAAAGTAGGATAGCCTTGAGTAATGCAGCTCTTTCAGTGAAAAACAATTCTCAGAGAGTTACCAACAAACAATACTTCCAAGACCTGTGACTTCAGTGACTTTGATCTCACAGGAGGGCTGGGCAGAGCATCACAGCAGCCCATGCAGCTTGCCTGAAGGTAGACTGTTTTGGAAAGTGATCACAAGGAGGAAGGTCGGGGTGTGAAGAATAAAATGGAGAGGAGGCATTAGTTCATTAGTGTTAGCTGGTCACAGTTGTGGACAACTGGGGCTTCTGCTGAGAACACTCCAAAGAACTTTGTGGAATGCACAGAAATGTCCATCTGAGACATACAAAATGGGAACTTTTATTGATTGGCTTCATTCCCCAGTGGGCAAGGGTTGCTCCAGGGCTGTTAACTCTCTCACGCTTCTAGGTTTGTGCTTGTGCCAGAATAGCAGAGCAGTCTCCTGCAGGAATCCCACATAATGCTAGCTAAAACATTATGGCAGAAGGCAAGAGCCACGTGGTGTAAATGAGGAAAGGTGCCCTCAGGCTACACCTGGCGGTGGCTGGTTACCAGGGCAGGGGCCAGAGCAAAAGGGTGGGCTGAGATGGTATCCAATAGAGAGTAAATCATAGTAGCTTTGCCTTTTCCATTCTTAATAGCTACTTGACATAGGATCCTCAGTTTTCCTTGCTTATTTGGCAAACTCATAACTGGGAATCAATATTTATTGGCTTTATGTCCAGTTGCATTTTGCCACATATATTACCACCAGGAATAATCTGCCATATTTGGACAAGCATGATGAAAATCTTTAGAACTATGCTGAACTACAATCTAAGAGCTTTAACCTTTTTTCTCTTTAGATCAAGGCAAAAAACATTAAGCTTTTTATATTGCTTTTTATAATAATTAATTTGGTAGTATGGGTTTCCTCATTTATTCAGTAGCCTCAAGGAAGTATGCAATATCTATACATGAATTTTTCAAGTAATTTCTAGAATCCTAGAAAGGGATGTCATATTAGAGAACATCTAATGAAATTCACCTTGTTTGCAGTAGAGTTAACTAATGCCAAAACAAAGTAAGTCACCTTGATGATGGCACACTATTCATTAGCAACTGGACTGACTAGAACCCAAGTTCATGACTGCAGTCCAGTACCTCTTCCATTCAATACTTCATTTCCTCTCAACTACATGTTTCCCACATTTTTACTCCTAACCATGACTAAACACATTACTTGGTACCTATACTTTTTCAGCAGAATACTCTGAACATTGCAACATTTCATCGCAAGATGGTGAATTAAGTATAAGTTCCTCCTTTCTCTCTAAACCAAATCAGAGAAATGATGCTTGTTTTGTAGAAAGTAAATACAAAGCTTTGCTCAGAAACAGGAGTTTTTATCTGAAAGACAGGAGACTTTCATCTCTAAAAGACCAGCATGGGTAGGGTTGGGCTGCAGAAGGAGACAGGGGCCAAGGATATGTAAGAGAGCAGAGTATAGCCACAAGTGTGGGAATGCCATCAGGGGAGCGTCAGATCTGGGGGACCATAGAACAGAGAGTGGAGGAGGGCCAATGACACCCTGAAGCAGGTGATTAGTTGGGGCCAGAGCAGGTGGATTATGCCCACTGCCCACTCACTCAGCCCAGCTTCCCAATTGGCTGCAACAGAATTGTTGCCTCCAGGAAGCAGAGCTCAGGGCAGAGGGACAGGGCAGTGCCTTGGGCCAGAATAAACCTGCCAGCAGGCAAAAATTGCTGACAGAATAACTTGCCTGTTTTGCCCATAGCTCTAGATTGAAAAATACTCTTCTCTGGAGAATTTGTAAACCTGAAAATGCCCTTATAGATTTTTGGAATTTAAATTATGTTACCTTTGTGGTTCAGACAATTATAAGCTAAGGATTAAATTAAAACATGCTTAGAATGATAGTATCCTAGATACTTGTAGAAGAAAACAATTTCATGGTGTAAGTATTCTCCATTCAGCCTCCTTCAGGATTCCCCTCAGTTAAGTTCTGTTGGGTCCCCACAGTAAAAATTACAGGACACTGCAGCAGAGACAACCGTGGTAGAGGAAGACTCTAAGAAGCACAGACATTGGGATTATTAGCTAGAGAGCACTAAAAAAAGGAGCACTAAAATTGCTTAATGAAATGAAGGAGGAAATACAAATATCAGCAAGAAAAGATATTGTCAAATAAGAAAAGGCAGGGGCACCCGGGTGGCACAGTTGAGCGTCCATCTCTTGGTTTTGGCTCAGGTCATGATCTCATGGTCTTTTTTTTTTTTTTTTTTTTTTTGATCTCATGGTCTTGAGATTGAGTCCTGCATTGGTCTCTGAGCTCAGCAGGGAGTCTGTTTGAGATTCTCTCCCCCTTTTCCTCTGCCCTTCCTACTCATGCTCTCTCTAAAATAAATAAATAAAATCTTAAAAAAATAAGAAAGGGCAGATTTGAAAAGTGATTGAATAAAAACATTACAAATGAAAAATAATCCTTGAAATTAAATAGTCTTCTGTTCAAACAGCAGATTAGATATAATTTAGAGGGAATTAGCAAACTATGAAAGTGGTTTGAAAGTACTTATAGGAAGAAAGTACTTATAATAAAAGGTAAAATATGTCTGAGATAGAATAGGAAAAGATGTCTTAATAGACCCTCAACTTTCCAGGAGGAAAAAAATAAAGTGAAGAGGGAATATTTATGGCTGAGAAGTTTAAAAAATTGATGGAAGGTCCACAGACTTATAATCAAGAGGAACATGGAATATTCTCAGCAAGGTAAATTGATTTTTTCTCAAATAAAAGCCTCAGATCATTGTTACAGAGCTGGAAGAGGAAAGACAAAGATCTTACAAGTTGGTGAAGAAGAAAGATCAATTTTAACAGAGGAATGATGTTTAGAGCAAGATGATGGAGCCAGGAACAAGAGTAATCATATCTACAAGGGGCTCAGGGAAGATAACTATCACTCTAAAATTATGTGGTCAGCCTAACTTTTGTTGCAGAATTAGCACAAAATAAAGACATTTTCAAACAAACAAAAATTGAAGACATTCACAACCACCAGCCTCAGTGGAAGAACTTTTGAAGGAATTTGAGGAAGAAAAACGATGGTCCACAATATAAGGTCTGGGGTATGAAAAGATTCCTTCCACTGTAGAGAATATAGTCAATAATATTGCAATAATTCTGTATGGTGACAGATGGTAACTAGACTTAGCAAGGGGGTTATTTCATAATGTATAAAATACCAAATCACTATGATATACACCCAAAACTAATAGGTTATTTTATGCCAGTTATAGTTCAATTAAAAACAAGATCCTTTGAAACCAATAAATTGTTAAAAAGAAAGTAATGATATTTGGGGCGATTAGAATACAACTAAAACGCTGACAGTAATATTACGGTAAGTTACAGTGGAGTCGTATTGAATGTGCTCTAGTTTGTTTCCATATCTTATCTGAAAGAGGTCGATTTACTATAGAATTCAAATATGCATGTGTGCTAGACACCCCCCATTTACCACTCAGCCCTCTCTCCATCATCCTGCTCTGTGCCTGGGAGGGGGACCCTCGTGGACTGTTTCATGGGCCCCCTTGCCCTTTGGATTTCAATCATCAAGGATATTGGTCTGTAATTCTTTTTGATGGGGTGTTTGGTTTGGGGATAAAGGTAATGGTGGCCTCATAAAACGAGTTTGGAAGTTTTCCTTCCATTTCTATTTTTTGGAACAGTTTCAGGAGAATAGGTATTAATGCTTCTTGAAATGTTTGGTAGAATTCCCCTGGGAAGCCATCAGGCCCTGGGCTCTTATTTCTTGGGAGATTTTTGATGACTGCTTAGATTTCCTTAGTGGTTATAGGTCTCTTCAGGTTTTCTATTTCTTCCTGGTTCAGTTTTGGTAGTTGATACATCTCTAGGAATGCATCCATTTCTTCCAGGTTATCTAATTTGCTGGCATAGAGTTGCTCATTATATGTTCTTATAATTGTTTGTATTTCTTTGGTGTTGGTTGTGATCTCTCCTCTTTCATTCATGATTTTGTTGATTTGGGTCGTTTCTCTTTTCTTTTTGATAAGTCTGGCCAGCGGTTTATCAATCTTGTTAATTCTTTCAAAGAACCAGCTCCTAGTTTCGTTGATCTCTTCTACTGTTCTTTTGGTTTCTATTTCATTGATTTCTGCTCTGATCTTTATGATTTCTCTTCTTCTGCTGGGTTTAGACTTTATTTGCTGTTTTTGCTCTAGCTCCTTTAGGTGTAGGCTTAGGTTGTGTATTTGAGACCTTTCTTGTTTCTTGAGAAAGGCTTGTATTGCTTCCTCTTAGGACTGCCTTTGCTGCATCCCAAAGATTTTGAACAGTTGTATTTTCATTTTCATTTGTTTCCATGAATTTTTTTTTAATTCTTCTTTAATTTCCTGGTTGACCCATTCATTCTTTAGTAGGATGCTCTTTGGCCTCCATGTATTTGAGTTCTTTCCAACTTTCCTCTTGTGATTAAGTTCTAGTTTCAAAGCATGTGGTCTGAATATATGCAGGGAATAATCCCAATCTTTTGGTACCAGTTGAGACCTGATTTGTGACCTAGGATGTGATCTATTCTGGAGAATATTCCATGGGCACTAGAGAAGAATGTGTATTCCGTTGCTTTGGGATGGAATGTTCTGAATATATCTATGAAGTCCATTTGGTCCAGTGTGTCATTTAAAATCTTTATTTCCTTGTTGACCTTTTGCTTAGATGATCTGTCCATTTCAGTCAGGGGGTTGTTAAAGTCCCCCACTTTACTGTATCGTGGTCAATGTGTTTCTTTGCTTTGTTATTAATTGGCTTATATAATTGGCTGCTCCCATGTTAAGGGCATAGATATTTACAATTGTTAGATCTTCTTGTTGGATAGACCCTTTAAGTAGGCTATAGTGTCCTTCCTCATCTCTTATTACAGTCTTTGTTTTAAAATCTAGTTTGTCTGATATAAGGATTGCCACCCCAGCTTTCTTTTGGTGTCCATTAGCATGGTAAATGGTTTTCCACCCCCTCACTTTCAATCTGGGGGTGTCTTTGGGTCTAAAATGAGTCTCTTGCAGACAGCATATGGATGGGTCTTGTTTTTTAATCCAATCTGATAGCCTGTGTCTTTTGATTGGGGCATTTAGCCCATTTACCTTCAGGGTAACTATTGAAAGATATGAATTTAGTGCCATTGTATTGCCTGTAAGGTGACTGTTACTGTATATTGTCTGTGTTCCTTCCTGGTCTATGCTACTTTTAGGCTCTTTCTTTGCTTAGAGGACCCCTTTCAATATTTCCTGTTGGGCTGGTTTTGTGTTTGCAAATTCCTCTAGTTTTTGTTTGTCCTGGAAGCTTTTTATCTCTCCTTCTATTTTCAATGACAGCCTAGCTGGATATAGTATTCTTGGCTGCATATTTTTCTCATTTAGTGCTCTGAAGATATCATGGCAGTCCTTTCTGGCCTGCCAGGTCTCTGTGGATAGGTCTGTTGCCAGTCTAATATTTCTACCATTGTAGGTTACATATCTCTTCTCCTGAGTGGCTTTCAGGATTTTCTCTTTGTCTCTGAGACTCGTAAGTTTTACCCTTAGATATTGGGATGTTGACTTATTTTTTATTTTGAGAGGTGTTCTCTGTGCCTCCTGGATTTTGATGCCTGTTTCCTTCCCCACAGTAGGGAAGTTCTCTGCTATAATTTGCTCCAATATACCTTCTGCCCCTCTCTGTCTTTCTTCTTCTTCTGGGATCCCAATTAGTCTAATGTTGTTTCATCTTATGGTATTGCTTATCTCTTGAATTCTGCCCTCGTGATCCTGTAGCTGTTTATCTCTCTTTTTCTGAGCCTCTTTATTTTCTATCATTTGGTCTTCTATATTGCTGATTCTCTCTTCTGCCTCATTTATCCTAGCAGTTAGTGCCACCATTTTTGATTGCACCTCATTAATAGCCTTTTTGATTTCCACTTGGTTAGATTTAATTCTTTATTTCTCCAGAAAGGGTTTCTTTAATAACTTCCATGCTTTTTTCAAGCCCAGCTAGTATCTTTAAAATCATGATTCTGAACTCTAGGTCTGACATCATACTAATGTCCATAATGATAGGTCCCTGGCAGATGGTACTACCTCTTGTTCTTTTTGCTGAGGTGATTTTTTCCATCTCGTCATTTTGTCCAGAGGAGAATAGATGAATGAGAGAACAAAATGCTAACAGGGTAACAACGTCCCCAGAAAATATACTCTAAACAAATCAGAAAAGACCTGAAACCAGGGGGAAAGAAAGGGAAAGAAAGTAAAGAGAGAGAGAGAGAGAGAAAGAAAAAGATAAAAACAAAAACAGAACAAAACAAAAAAAACAGAATATGATCAAATATGATAGGCTGGTGCATAGATCAGTCCCACACACTAGATTTTGGGTGTATTTTGGTCTGTTAGAAGAAAGTGCCTCCCAAAATTTTAAAGAAAGAAAAACTTATATATGTACAAAATAAGGGTTGATATGATGAAGGGATGGAATATGACTGTAAAGATGAAAATTATAAAAAGTTTTATGAAAGGAATTGATAAGATAATAAGTTGTTTGAAAAAAGAAAGAAGAGGATTTTTAAAAAAAAGAAAGAAAAAAAAAAGGGAGAGAATGTGATCAGGCAGGAGACTAGAACAAAGCTATACACTAGAGATTTAGGGTATATTTTGATCTGTTAGAAGAAACTGTATCTCAAAATTTTAAAGAGAGAACAACTTATATATATATGTCAAAAATAAGGGTAACTAGTATGAAGGGATAGAATATGACTCTAAAAATGAAAAATAAAAATGTTTTTTTAAAAAAGGGATTGATAAGATGTTGGTTGAAAAAGGGAAAAAGAAAAATTAAAAAAAAATTAACTTTGAAAGACTAAGGAATCATGGTAAAAAAGCCATGAATTCTATGTGCAGTATTCCCCTAGCACTGGAGTTCTGCGATTCTCATTGATTGGTAAACTTGGTCTTGGCTGGCTGTTCTTCCTGATCTTCTGGGGGAAGGTCCTGTTGCCTTGGTTCCCAATATCTTTGCCAGAGGCGGAATTGTCCTGCCCTTGCCCCTCCGGGCTAAGTAATCTGTTCGGGTTTGCTCTTAGGAGCCTTTGTTCCCTGCAAGCTTTCCGTACAGCTTTGGAGGACGAGAGTGAAAATGGCAGCCTCCAATGTCTGCCTGGAGTTGCCAAGAACTCGAGGCCCTGCTCCTCAGCGAGTCCCCAGAGAAAAGCAGTCAATCACTCCCGTCCCCCCAGTCTCTGGCCACACTCCGTGCTCACCCGGCCTGTGACCGAACGTTTCTAACTCTGGCACACAACACCGTGTGGAGTCTCCAAACCCAGGAGATCCCTGCGGTACACTTCTGTGCTGCTCCTCCCAGGGGAGGAAGGGGAGTCTCCCTGGATCTGCCTCTTGTTGGGTCCCTGCTGGAGGAGCAGTGGCCCGACTGTGTCGCAGATCACGGTTTATGGCAACCCCAAGCTGAGAGCCCGCGCCTCGGCCCTGTCTTTGTGGCCGGCTTCCCTGCTCTGATACCCAGGAGTTCTGCTGCACTCAGACATCCCCGGTCTTTCTGTGACCCTGAGATTCCTGAGACCACACTGTCCCGCGAGGGTTCCACCCCCCCGCTTAGCCACTGGAGCGATCTCCCTCAGCGGAGCTCCTCCCCTGCCGTATATCCTCCCGAATATCACCTCGGATTCACTTCTCTGCATGTCCTACCTTACAGAAAGTTGTCGCTTTCTTGTTCAGAGAGTTGTTGCTATTCTTTTCTTCTATCTCCTGTCGAGTTTGTAGGTATTCAGAATGGTTTGATCCCTATCCAGCTGAATTCCTGAGACCAGATGAAATCCAGGTCTCCTAATCCTCTGCCATCTTGCTCTGCCCCCAACAGGCCTCTTTTTTAAAGCTCTTACAGCTGCATCTACTCTTCCTCCCCTACTCTTTGAAGCCTCCATGTGCTAATGATCACTTATTGTTCCTCACAAAATCCTGCTATACCCTACTATACTTCAGGAAAAATCCATTTATTAAAATATTCTCATTTAAGTGTTTAGTTCCCTGAAAGCACCCTGACTTATATAGCGTGCTAACATTATATGGACAACTGCTGAGTAAATAAGAAAACTGTATAACTTGTGAAAGAGTAGAGGTTGAAAAATAAAATTTTTAGTAACAAAGTCAATCTAAAATAAGAAACAAAACAGAAGAAAATATTTAAAAATCTGGAAATATAGAAAGACAAAATGATAACACTAAATTCAAACATATCAATAATCACAAAAATATAAATTGACTAACCTCAACAATGAAAAGACACAGAATGTCATATTGGGTAGAAAAACAAAATACAACTGGATATATTCTTACAGGGCATACACCTATAACTTCACAAAAAACAAGAAAGCTGGCATTGCTGTATTAATAAAAGACAAACTAGGCTTTTGGTCAAAAAATATCATTAAGGATACAAAGGATTCAATAAGTGATGATAAGTAAAGAATCAAATATATGGAATATAAAAAACAATTCTGAACTTGAATGAATATTACCTCAAATGACCTAAACTGAAAATGAATAGAGGGGCACCTGGGTGGCTCAGTTGGTTAAGCATCTGCCTTCAGCTCAGGTCATGATCTCAGGGTCCTGAGATCAAGCCCTAAGTCAGGATCCCTGCTCAGTGGGGAGCCTGCTTCTCCCTCTCCCCACCCCACTGCTTGTGCTCTCTCTCTCTCTCTCTCTAATCAATGAGTAAAATCTTAAAAAAGAAGAAAGAAAATGAATTGAAGCTAAGGAGAAACTGCCAAATTGAACATGCCTCTTTCAGTAATTAATAGATAAGGTAAGCAAAGATAATTAGTAATAGTATGGATGATGTGAACAACACAGTGAGTTTAATATAATGAGTGCGTGTAGAATCCTATATCACTTGTTAGGAATACATATTTTACAGAACACCTGGGTTATTCATATAAAAATTGACTGTGCACTAAACCTTAGAAAAACTGTCAGCAAATTTCAAAGTCTTGATATTAGAGAGACCACATTCTGAAATCAAAGTTGATTAAGTTAGAAATCAATTATAAACATATAACTAGGTTGCTAGCCATTAAAAAGTAGGTAAAATCAGATTTACAGCCTGTCCTAAACAACTATAACACCTGGAAATTATACATATATATATATATTTAAAGATTTTATTTATTTATGTGGGAGAGAGAAACATGAGAGAGGGGAGGGTCAGAGGGAGAAACAGACTCCCTGCTGAGCAGGAAGCCCAATATGGGACTCAATCCTGGGACTGGAGGACCATGAGCTGAGCTGAAGGCAGTCTCTTAACCATCTGCTCCACCCAGGCACCCAGGAAAAATATATTTTAAAAACAACCACTTTCAAGCATTGGAAAGCAACCAATGCAGGCTTGTAATGCTGGAAATACAGAGGTGCACAGGATGAACCAAAATTCACCCAGGCTTGCATCCTGGGGGCATACTTCCAGGCCATGATTCATGGAAAATGAGCCCAAGAAGGAAGCAGTGGTTTTGCTGGTGGAAGAAACAAAGAGTTCAAAGTACTAAGGTGACAGATTTGGGGGACAGTTTGACAGAGGGTGGGCCACAGAGAAGGAGCTGCAAAATATGAGTGGAAACTTATCTTATGTCCTTGGATGGTTATAGCTATGTGAGAACATAGGAGAAATCATCCGCTGGGAGGCCAAGAACTAAGTGAAAGTTCTGAAGAGCATACATTTCTGGGAAGACATTAGAATTCAAGCTTTGAGGGGAGAGATTTGGAAGGAAGTATATCCCAGACCTTCAGAAAACCCAAAAAGACCACACCTTGTGAGAAAGGATAACACATTAGGAGTAAGGGCTATGCCTTAGGAATAGACACAGAACTACATTTAAAATCTTCTTTTAAATTTGAGTATAGTGATACAATGTTACATTAGCTTCAGTCACTTAGTGATTTGACAAGTTTATACATTATGCTATGTTCACCACCAGTGTAGGTACCATCTGCCCCATTACATTGCTGTTATGATATCACTGACTGTATTCCTTATCCTGTGCCTTTTATTTGCATGACATTCATTCTATGACTGTAGGCCTGTAATTCCCATTTCCCTTCACCCTTTTTGACCATTCCCTCACACCCTCCCCTCTGGCAAGCATCAGTTTGTGTTCTGTATTTATAGTTCTCATTCTGCTTTTTCTTTGTTTATTCTTTTTTTTTTTAAGATTCCATTTATAAGAGGAATCATATGGGATTTGTCTTCTCAGTCCAACCTATTTCATTTAAGCATAATGCCCTGATCATAAAGCACTGGCCTGGAGAAAAGAGTGGAAAAACTCAGTGAGACTGTCAACACCAAACGATATTTGAAGTGTCTTAGACTGATAGGATGTAGATAATCTACCAGCAATTTATCTACCTGTCAGAACAAAACCCAGACTCCTTAGAAGGGGATAGCATAATCCCCAGCTTTTATAATGTTCATCTACAATGTCCAGCATTCAATTACTAGACACTTAGATACTTAAATAAGCAGGAAAAGGAATTAATAATCAAAAGATAATTCTTTCAGTAAGGACACCAAAATGATGTAGATTTTTGAAATAATAGATGAGGCTCTAATATAACTATTATTACTATGTTAAAGAAAAAAGATTAAAAAACTGGACCAAAAATGGATGAAAAAGGAGTATTTCAACAAAGAATTGGAATTTATAAATAAATCAAATGAGCATTACAGAACTAAAAATATAATATCCTAAGTAAGAACTCATTCAATAGGCTTAACAGCAGACTGGATGCAGCAGAAGATAGTATCAGTAAACAGGAAGGCAGGCTTATTGAATATATCCAAAAGTAAGCAAAAAGAGAAAGCAAACAAATAAAAAAGTAGGACAGAGTATGCAAAAGATACAGTGAGGTATGATCTAAAGATGTAACATATGTGTAATTGGAGTCCTAGAAGGAGAGGCAGGAAAAATGGAGGAGAAGAAAATTTGAAGAAATAATGGTTGGAAAATTTCTAAAATCTCATAAAAAGTCCAGAGAACACAAAAAGTCCTGAAAATAGGATAAGAAGAAGAGTGTAAGCAGCAAGTTTCTAGTGTAGTTTTTCATGTGACAAATACTCAATGTCCTTCAATTAGTGCTCTGCAATGCACCCATACAAAGGAGTTCAGACATGGAATATCTGTCCCAAAATGTTCTCCATGAATCCCCCAACCAAAAGGATTTTATGTTGAATTTTTCCTATAAGCCAATCCAGCTCCTGCCAGAGTGACACAAGCTCTATCTATACTTTCTCTTTTATCTAATCCTATGGCTCTGCATTACCATTTAAATGTCAATGACTCCTAGGTGTATCTCTCTAGTTGTACTCCCTTCAGTGATTAATAGAATTTTTTCCAACTGAATAAAATACTTTCATTTGGATGCTGAAGAATGATCCATAATTAGTGTGTCCAAAGCATCATTAATGACAGTTCAACTCTAAAACTCCCCACATTAGTAAACTGGCACAGTTACTCAAAACAAAAATCTAGAAACTACCCTTGATTTCTTTCTTTACTTCATCCCCTACATTCATTCCATTAGCATTTTTTGTTAAGTTCTACATAATCTTCAAATTCATTCATTTCTGTCTATTTCCACCACTAGCCCATAGTCCATACCACTATCCTCTCTGCCTGGACTACTAAAATATCTTCTTAGTTTGCCTTCCTGCTTTAACTCTTGTTTCCCCATAGCCATAATATTTTGCCAATACCGCAATATGAGTAATGTTTTTGGAATTAAAAAAAATCAGATCATGACACTCTTCGGTTTAAATTTTCTACAGTTTAAGATTTAAATTTTTATTATACTTGGGATAAGATTCCTTAGCCAGGCCTCTGAGACCCTGTGTCATCAGGCACCTGCTTTTTCTTCAGCCTCAACCCTCATCCTTCTCTCTTTGTCTTTATAATGACTCCAGCTACCACTTTCTTTCTATTCCTTGGAGCAATTGGGCTGTCAAGCTGTCTCTGATGGCTGGCTCCTGGCGGTCTTTCAGATGCCAGTTCGAGTATGGAGACCTCACAGATGCCTTTGCAGAACAGTCTCTCTCTTTCACAACCCTGTTTTATGTTTACTTATGCATTTACTTGTTTATTGCCTGCCTTCCTCATTAGTAAGTTTCATGAGGCAGGAAATGTTTTTCTTCCCAGAGACTAGAATTGTGCCTGCATGTAGTATGTGCTCAATTATCCGTGGAACAAATGAAGAGACATACAGAAGTGTTGACGTCCAAAGCAGTCTTGTTTTCAGAGTTCCATGCTAGGGACATCAAGCACACATGTACTGGTTTGCTGTCAGGTACATTCCACACTTGACCTTTCCTCTGTATTGCAAGGAATACATTTCCATGCTTTGTCAAGTTCTGGCTTCCCAGCAGTTTAACCAACAGGGGGTCCAGGAGAAGTTTGGGTTTGAGAGGAGTAAAGTGGCCAGAATGTTCCTTCCCCATTCTTCCTGTTTTGAGTGGCATCTCTAACAGTAGCTACACTACCCTATGGCTCTAGCTGTGGAGTCTGGACCAAGGGGGTCTGAGCTCCCTCTGGGCAGTCCCTCCTCTTATTTTATCTCTTGGCACCAATATACCCCCAGATCCTGTCTGCGCTCAATGAACGCCATTTCCCCAGGTCCTTCAGTCCTTCAGTCTTGAGCTGGTACAACTTCTTGGTCTTCACTGGTCCCCTGTCTCCTATTTGTTTCTTCAGCTATGTAACCAGTTCCTAGGACTAAATATTACCTGCAGTGGTTTCTATTTTTTTGCATGGACTTATCCTGATCCAAGCACATATTTTCCAAAATGCTGTCATTGCTAAGAACACTTTGGAGCTCCTCTTATATAACAGTTATCATATCATGTTTTATGAACGAACCATCCAAAACAACAGTCTGATTAATTTGATTCACTGTACAAGCCTAGAAGTCACTTTGACTATTACCAAATACCTAAATGATATTTAAATTTTTAAAAACCTACTATTTCCATATGTACTTAAGTTTCTGGATGGAATTATAAAAGGAACATTTACTTTTTATAAGAAATGACTATATTGTTGGCATAACCATATCCTTCTAAACATATCTATGTATTCTGTGTCCCTCTCTTTCATTCATTCTCTCTCTCTCCTTGCCCCTACACAGTGCTACTTTTGTGGAGGCAATCTCTGAATGTCAATATGAAGTTTTTTTTCAAGTTATGTCATATGGGGGAGCTTTACAAAATCTTATTTTGTAGTACATATATCAATGAAATTTAATGTTTAAATTGCATAACATTTATTTATTTATTTATTTATTATTTGTATTTTATATCAATTGACCAATATAACAAGAGTTTTGAGTGCATCAGAATCTCTTTTCTAGGGGCGCCTGGGTGGATCAGATGGTTAAGCATCTGCCTTCATCTCAGATCATGATCCCAGGGTCTGGGTTCGAGCCCCACGTTGGGCTCCAAGCTCAGTGGGGAGTCTGCTTCTCCTTCTTCCTCTGCCTCTCCCCCTGCTTGTACGCTCTCTCTCTCTCTCTCTCTCAAATGAATAAATAAAATCTTAAAAAAAAAAGAATCTCTTTTCTGATCTTTCTTACTTCTGAAGCTTCCATAAGACTAGTCACAGTCAACACCACTGATAAAATGCTGGGAGAGAGAAAAAGAGAGAGAAAAAGTGGATTTAATCTTGAGGATTAATTATATTTTAAATATATTGAATTTGTGATACTGTGTAGCTAAATAACATGTCTAAGATACCTAACCCTGCTTGATTCTGGCTCCAAGGAGAGTGGCTAGGGACTTAAGTGCTCCCTCCTATGCAAGTACCGTGACCACATGACTACTTAGAGATCTTATCTTTTGACTAGGCCATAGAGTATGTCCAGTATAAGAAGGAGGAACCTAGATATTAATATCAGACAACATAAAATACAGGACAGAAAGAACCACATTAATGTTAATAAGTTAAACTTACAAGGAAAACATAACTTTTTTAAAAATTTTATTATGTTGTGTTAGTCACCATACAATACATCATTAGTTTTTGATGTGGTGATCCACGATCCATTATTTTCCTATAACACCCAGTGCTCCATGCGGTACGTACCCTCCTTAATACCCATCACTGGGCTAACCAATCCCCCCTCGCCCCCCTCTAAAACCCTGTTTGTTTCTCAGAGTCCATAGTCTCTCATGGTTCATCTCTCCCTCCAATTTCCACCCCTTCATTTTTCCCATCCTTCTCCTAATGTCCTCCATGCTATTCTTTGTTCCACAAATAAGTGAAACCATATGATAACTGAATTTCTCTGCTTGACTTATTTCACTTAGCATAATCTCCTCCAGTCCCATCCATGTTGATGTAAAAGTTCAGCATTCAACCTTTCCAATAGCTGAGTAATATTCCCTTGTATATATGGACCACATCTTCTTTATCCATTCATCTGTTGAAGGGCATCTCAGCTCTTTCCACAGTTTGGCTATTGCGGACATTGCTGCTATGAACATTGGGGTGCATATGGCCCTTTTTTTTCACTACATCTGTGTCTTTGGGGTAAATACCCAGAAGTGCAATTGCTGGGTCATAGGGTAGCTCTATTTTTAAATTTTTAAGGAATCTCCACACTGTTTTCCAAAGTGGCTGTACCAACTTGCATTCCCACCAACAGTGTAAAAGGGTTCCCCTTTTTCCACAACCTCTCCAACATCTGTTGTTTCTTTCCCTGTCCATTTTTGCCATTCTAACTGGTGTAAGGTGGTATTTGAATTTCCCTGATGGCTAATGATGTTGAACATTTTTTCATGTGCTTGTTAGCCATTTGTATGTCTTCTTCAGAGAAGTGTCTTTTCATATCTTCTGCCCATTTTGTGACTTGATTATTTGTTTTTTGGGTGTTGAGTTTGAGACATTCTTTATAGATCTTGGATACCAGCCCTTTATCTGTAGTGTCATTTGCAAATATCTTCTTCTATTCTGCGGGTTGCCTCTTTGTTTTGTTGACTGTATCCTTTCCTGTGCAGAAGCTTTTTATCTTGATGAAGTCCCAAAATTTCATTTTTGCTTTTGTTTCACTAGCCTTTGGAGATGTATCTTGAAAGAAGTTGCTGTGGCCAATGTCAAAGAGGTTACTGCCTATGTTCTCCTCTAGGATTTTGATGGATTCCTGTCTCAGATTGAGGTCTTTCATCCATTTTGAGTTTATCTTTGTGTATGGTGTTAGAGAATGGTCGAGTTTCATTCTTCTGCATGTGGCTGTCCAATTTTCCCAGCACCATTTATTGAAGAGACTGTCTTTTTTCCATTGCATGTTTTTTTCCTGCTTTGTCGAAGATTATTTGACCATAGAGTTGAGGGTCCATATCTGGGTTCTCTATTCTGTTCCATTGGTCTATATGTCTGTTTTTGTGCCAGTACCATGCTGTCTTGGTGATCACAGCTTTGTAATATAGCTTGAAATCGGGCAACGTGATGCCCTCAGCTTTGTTTTTCTTTTTCAGCATTTTCTTGGCGATTCGGGGTCTTTTCTGATTCCATACAAATTTTAGGATTGTTTGTTCCAGCACTTTGAAAAATGTCATTGGAATTTTGATCGGGGTGGCATTGAAGGTATAGATTGCTCTGGGTAGCATAGGCATTTTAACAATGTTTATTTTTCTGATCCATGAGCATGGAATATTTTTCCATCTTTTTGTGTCTTTTTCAATTTCCTTCATGAGTGTTCTGTAGTTCCTAGAGTATAGATCCTTTACCTCTTTGGTAAGAGGTTTATTCTGAGGTATCTTATGGTTTTTGGTGCTATTGTAAATGGAATCATTTCTCTCTCTTTCTACAGTTGCGTTGTTAGTGTATAAGAAAGCAACTGATTTCTGTGCATTGATTTTGTATCCTGCCACATTACTCAATTGCTGTATGAGTTCTAGCAATTTGGGGATGGAGTCTTTTGGGTTTTCCATATAAAGTATCATGTCATCTGCGAAAAGAGAGAGTTTGACTTCTTCTTTGCCAATTTGAATACATTTTATTTCTTTTTGTTGTCTGATTGCTGTTGCTAAGACTTCTAGTACTATGTTGAATGATAGTGGTGAGAGTGGGCATCCTTGATGTGTTCCTGATATTAAGGGAGAGGCTCTCAGCTGTTCCCCTTTGAGGATGATATTCACTGTGGGTTTTTCATAGATGGATTTTATGAACTTGAAGAATGTTCCCTCTATCCCTATACTCTGAGGAGTTTTAATCAGGAAAGGTTGTTGTATTTTGTCAAATGCTTTTTCTGCTTTTTCAATTGAGAGGACCATATGGTTCTTCTCCCTCTTATTAATGTGTTCTATCACATTGATTGATTTGCGAATGTTGAACCACCCTTGCATCCCAGGGATAAATACAACTTGGTCGTGGTGGGTGATCCTTTTAATGTATTGTTGGGTCTTATTAGCTAGGATTTTGTTGAGGGTTTTGCAATCCATATTCATCAGGGATATCGGTCTGAAATTCTCCTTTTTGATGGGGTCTTTGCCTGGTTTGGGGATTAAGGTAATGCTGGCCTCAATGAATGAGTCCAGAAGCTTTCCTTCTGTTTCTATTTTTTGAAACAGCTTCAGGAGAATAGGTATTATTTCTTCTTTGAAAGTTTGGTAGAATTCCCCAGGGAATCCATCAGGCCCTGGACTCTTATTTTTTGGGAGGTGTTTGATCACTGCTTCCATCTTGTTACTGGTTATTGGCCTATTCAGGTTGTCAATTTCTTCCTGTTTCAGTCTTGGCAGCTTATAGGTTTCCAGGAAGGCATCCATTTCATCTAGATTACTCAGCTTATTGGCATATAGTTGTTGATAATAATTTCTAACAATTGTTTCTATTTCCTTGGTGTTAGTCGTGATCTCTCCCCTTTCATTCATAATTTTATTAATTTGGGTCCTTTTTCTTTTCTTTTGGATATGTCTGGCCAGTGGTTTATCGATCTTATTAATTCTTTCAAAGAACCAACTTCTAGTTTCATTGATCTGATCTACTCTTTTTCTGGTTTCTAATT
Organism: Eumetopias jubatus; assembly: GCF_037043125.1. Lineage (NCBI taxonomy): Eukaryota > Metazoa > Chordata > Mammalia > Carnivora > Otariidae > Eumetopias > Eumetopias jubatus. The sequence goes on from NW_028274810.1 coordinate 183,923,652, forward strand.
CATTGATCTCTGCTCTAATCTTTTTTTTTTTTCTCTTCTAATGCATGGCTTAGGCATCATTTGTTGCTTTTTCTCTAGTTCTATAAGGTGTAGAGTTAGTTGGTGTATTTGGGATTTTTTTTATTTTTTTGAGTGAGACTTGGATGGCTATGTATTTCCTCCTTAGGACCACCTTTGCAGTATCCCATAGGTTTTGGACTGATGTGTTTTCATTCTCATTGATTTCCATGAATTGTTTCAGTTCTTTGATTTCCTGGTTGACCCAAAGATTCTTGAGCAGAGTGGTCTTAATTTCCAAGTGTTTAAATTTCTGCCAAATTTTTTCTTGTGATTGAGTTCCAGTTTTAAAGCATTGTGGTCTCAGAATATGCAGGGAATAATTTCAGTCTTTTGGTATCAGTTGAGACCTGATTTGTGACCCAGTAAGTGGTCTATTCTGGAGAAAGTTCCATGTGTGTGAGAAGAATGAATATTCTGTTGTTTTAGGGTGGAATGTTCTGTCTATATCTATGAGGTCCATCTCGTCCAGTGTGTCATTCAAAGCTCTTGTTTCTTTGTTGATTTTCTGCTTAGATGATCTTTCCATTGCTGAGAGTGGAGTATTGACGTCTCCTACAATTGACGTTTTGTTATCAATATGACTCTTTATTTTGGTGAACAGTTGGCTTATGTAGATGGCTGCTCCCATGTTGGGGGCATAGATATTTACAATTGTTAGATGTTCTTGTTGGATAGACCCTTTAAGAATGATATAGTGTCCTTCTGTGTCTCTAACTACAGACTTTAGTTTAAAATCTAATTTCTCTGATATAAGAATTGCTACACCAGCTTTCTTTTGAGGTCTGTTGGCATGGAAGATGGATCTCCATCCCTTCACTTTCAGTCTGGATGTATCTTTAGGTTCAAAACGAGTCTCTTGTAGACAGCATATGGATGGGTCCTGTCTTTTTATCCAATCTGCAACCCTGTGCCATTTTATGGGAGCATTTAGGTCATTCATGTTGAGAGTGATTATTGAAAGATATGAATTAATTGTCATCATGTTGCCTGTGAAGACGTTGTTTTTATAGATTGTCCCTGTAAATTTCTGTTGTATATCACTCTTGGGGTCTTTCTCCTTTTATAGAACCCCCCTTAATATTTCTTGCAGGGCCGGCTTAGTGGTCACATATTCTTTCAGTTTCTGCTGGTCTTGGAAGCTCTGCATCTCTCCATCCATTCTAAATGACAGCCTTGTTGGATAAAGTATTCTTGGCTGCATGTTCTCCTCATTTAGTACCCTGAATATGTCTTGCTAGGCCTTTCTGGCTTGTCAGGTCTCTGTACATAGGTCTGACGTTATTCTGATATTCCTCCCTCTATACATAAGGAATCTCTTCCCCCTAACTGCTCTTAAGATGGTTTCCTTGGTTCTAAGATTTGTAAGTTTTACTATTACATGCCAGGGTATTGACCTGTTCTCCTTGATCTAGGGAGGGGTTTTCTCTGCCTCTAGGACACAAATGTTTGTTTCATTCCCCAGATTAGGGAAGTTCTCAGCTACAATTTGCTTAAATACATCTTCTAGTCCTCTCTCTCTCTCCACCTCCTCCGGGATTCCAATAATTCTGACATTGGAATGCTTCATGGTGTCACTTATTTCTCTGATTCTATTTTCATGGATTCTGAGTTGTTTTTCCCTGGCCTCCTCTTTTCCCTTTTTATCTATTAAATTGTCTTCCAAGTCGCTTATTCGTTCTTCTGCCTCACTTACCCTAGCTGTTAGATTATCTAGATTGGATTGGATCTCATTGATAGCATTTTTAAGTTCTGCCAATTCAGCTTTCATTTCTGCCCTTAGAGACTCTATGTTGCCATTAATTGATTTCTCCATTCTAGCCATTGTCTTCACAATTGCTAGCCTGAATTCCATCTCTGACATTTTGGTTATATCTGCATCCATTTGTAAATCTGTGGCATAAGTCATAATCTCTGAGTCTTTTCTATTTTGGGGGTTCCTCCTCCTAGTCATTCTGTTAATGGGTGGTAGAGGGAATGTATAGAGTCCAAATTATTGACCAGAACCCAAGCAAGATGCATTTGTTTTCTAGGGACCTTAGGGTTGCTGGCCTCTTGTTTTCCCAGTCTGTCTTCTGGGGGAGGGGCCTGCCGTGCTGTTACTCAGGCAACCCTGTTTAGGCAGAGTTGCCTTGCCCCCTGTGGCGGGGGATGGGCTCAGTGGGAACCAGTTTTGGGGGGCTTTTGTTTTCTGGCAGCTGTCCTTGGTGGCTTTCCACATCTCTTCTGAGAGTCAGAGCAGAAGAGACGGTTTCCAACCCTCTGCCTCAGAGCAGAGGGATCACCGTCTGTTCTTCAGGGAGCTCTCCAGGCCACACTGTCTCTGTTTTTGTCTGTGCAGCTATAAACTGCAGCATCCTGGGTTGTGTGCCCCTCTGCAGTGCTCCCAGTCCTCCCTCCAGGTCAGGGCACGTCTCTGCCCTTTGTGCTTCTAAAACTGCCAGCCGCTCCCAGTCTGCATGCGGACCCGTACCTCGCTGCTCCAGGTTTCCATCCCAGGGGCTGCCCTAAAGTCCTTTCCTACCACTACCGGTCTGTGAGCCTGTGCCCTGTCCCCAGCGTGGGAGGCTGTCGCTCACTGGTGGTGTCAGATCCCCATGGCCCGGCTCCCTTCCGCTGCCATTTATCCTCAGATATCTGTCCGTGGAATCAGAAAACATAACTTATAAATAACAATGAATAGCAATGCATCAAAAATATAGAAGTAATATCCATGAAACAAAGTACAGAAGCAAAAGGAACAGAAAGAAACATACTTCTGGTAAGGGAATTTAATTCACCTCTCACATAATACAGCAAGTTGACTGTAAATAAATAAGAATATAAAATACTAAAACAACATGATTAGTAAGATATGTCTGATCACCTTTTATTAAAGTCTGTATTTTTACATTGGAGAAAATTTTTTTTCAAAAACTCGAGGAACATTCACATTTACCCTCTATTAAGTCACAGAAACAAATTTCAATATGTACCAAAAAGGACAAAAAGGAAGAAAGAAGAAAAAGTTCAGACAACACTTAATCTACTTTTTACATTTTAATCATGATGGTATTAATAAATAATTATTTAGGTAAGTAGTAAATTTTCTTCAAATTCCAACTTGATATGTTTCACTCAAAATTAAAGGAAGCTTCTGGAGCAAAATTGTTTTACATAATACTTGTACATTCCTTAAATGTTATTCATAATATAACTATGCAAGTCCATTTAAATTGGGTAAAGAGTAGGAGACAAAAAGTCGATCGTACATTATATGTTTTATGAGACTATTTTGGCAATCCTCTGGATGCAAGTAAGCTCTATTTTAATTTTAATTTTTTTAAAGATTTTAAAGATTTATTTATTTTAGAGATAGAGCACACCACAGTGGGGGGAAGGGTAAAGGGACAGAGAGAATCCTCAAGCAGACCCCCAGCTAAGCAGTGGAGCCACACGGGGCTTGATCCCTGGACCCTGAAATCATGACCAGAACCAAAATTAAGAGTCAGCTGCTTAACTGATTGAGCTACCCTCAATTTAATTATTTTTTTATTAAGATACAATTGACAAATAGAATTTTAAGGTATTTAAAATACAATATGATAATTTGATATACATATGCATTGTGCAAGGACACCACCACATCAATTCAACACCTCCATCATCTCTTTTACCTTTTTTTCTCTGTGTGAAAACATTTGAATTCTACTTTCTTAGCAAGTTCAATTATAAATTACAGTGTTATCAATATGGTCATCATGTTATACCTTACATCTTCAGATATTAGTCATCTTATAATTGAAAATTTGTATCTTTTACTGAAACTCCTTATTTCCCCACCTCCCAGGCCTCTGCTTGCAAGAGTTCAACTTTTTTTTTTCTTTTAAGTTCCACAGTAAGTGTAACTATACAGTGTTCGTCCTTTATGTCTGACTCATTTCACTGGGCACAACACCTTCCATGTTATCACAAATGGCAAGGTTTCCTTATTTCTTAAAGCTGAATAGTATTCCACATTTTCTGTATTCATTTATCCATTAATGGACACTTAAAGTTATTTTCCTTCCTTGGCTATTGCAAATAATGCTGCACTGAACATATGAGTACATCTATCTCTTCAAGATAGTGGTTTTCTCTCCTTTGGATATGTACCCAGAACTGGGATTTCTGGATCATATTGAAATTCCATTTTTAATTTCTTGAGGAACCTCCATACTGTTTACCATAAACCAATTACTGTAGTTGTAGTCATTTTGTTGTTTTGTTTTGTTTTGTTTTAGAGAAAGAGCACAAGCAGGGGGAGAAGCAGAGGGAGAGGGAAAAACAGACTCCCTGCTGAGGAGGGAGCCTGACATGGGCCCCGACCCCCGGACCCTGAGATCATGACCCAAGCTGAAGGCAGCCTCTTAACCAAATGAGCCACCCATCTGCCCCAGTTGTAGTTATTTTTAATAGTTTTTTCTTTTAACCTTCACACTAGAGTTAAAACCATTTACCCATCACCATTACAATATTAGAGTATTCTGAATTTAACTATATATTTACCTATCTCAGTGTGATTTATACTTTCATAATATGTTTTTCTGTTACTAGAAAGTGTCCTATCATTTCAGTGTGAAGAACTGCCTTTAACAGTTTTTGTAAAACCAGTCTACTGCTGATGAATTCTTTCATCTTTTTTTTTTTTTAACTAGAAAACTATCTGTCCTTCAATTCTAAAGGACAACTTTGCTAGGTTGAGCATTCTTGGTTGGCAGGGTTTTTTTTGTTTTTTGTTTTTTTGTTTCCTTTCAGCACTTTGAATATGTCACCCCACTTTCTTCTGGTCTGCAAAGTTTCTACTAAAAAATCTTTTTATAGTCTATGGACATTCCCTTGTTTGTAAAAATTGTTTTTCTCTTGCTGCTTTTAAGATTCCTTGCCTTTAATTTTTGACAATTTAATTATAATGTGTTTTGGTGTGGGTGTCTTAATTCATTTTGTTTACAACTTTCTGGAATTTCTTTATCTGGATGTCTATTTCTTTTCCCAGGTTAGAAAAATTTTCTGTCATTATTTCTTTGAATAAGCTTTCTGCTCTTTCTCTCTCTCCACCTTCTGGAACCCCTATAATGTGTATATTGGACCACTTCATAGTATCCCTTTATCTTTATTCTTTTCTAATCTTTTTTCTTTTTGCTCCTTTAGTTGGATGAATTCTACTACCCTGTCTTCAAGTTTGCTGATCCTTTCTTCACTTGATCTAGTTTGGTATTTAACCTCTATGTTGCATTTTTCAGTTTAATTATTGTATTTGTTAGCTCTGTAATTTCTGTTTGGTATTTTTTAATATTTTCTATCTCTTTGTTGAAATTCTCACTTTGTTCATGCATTGTTCACACTCTGGGCTGTCTGCATGGCCTCTCCTGGAATAGCCAAGGGTAAGGCAGAAAGCATTTATTCAGAGGTCAAAGAGTACCCCTGTTCCTAGGAAACTAGTTATCTTCCAAACTAGCAGTTCATTAGTTCCTCAGTGCCTTTGTAAACCTACCCTAATGTCCTTGCTTGCTAATTTATGCATGATTAGTTATGTTTATTCCTGAATTAAAAGCTCCTGACCTTCTTGCTCTCCTTGAAACTCATGTTTTTATACATAAAGTGAAGCCATAAAGCAATAAGATTTTTATTGAGTTTATGTGAATAACTATATTGACATGAAATGTAAGGAGACTCAATAAAATAAGTGAATTCTGTGGAAGGTGAGAATCAGATATCAATTAAAAGTATTTAATTTCAGTTTACCAAAGTAAAGTCTACAAAATTGTTATGGATCACAATTAGATTAAAGTCATCAACAAGTGGTATGCAAGTGAATGTTTAACAACCAACTCTCTGGTAAACATGAACAAAACACTGATTTGTAAGATTTGCCAGTTTCTGAAGTACAAATATTCCTATCATTGATGATTTCAGCTACAAATACGATCCTACTGAACATGAATTGGGAAGAGATGGGCAGTAATAGCCCATTATACAGTTTCCCTGTACTGATACAATAGCCATACCCTCCAAGGCATGGATTATAGTAAGACATAAAAAAAAAAAAGGAAGTGATTCATTTCTAAGTATCTATTACCTTCATTTATAACATAGTTTATTTAACTGTACATTTATGTAATGTAACTTTTAGTAATGTCAGTTTTTAACAGCTGATCAAATATTCCTAAAATGTTAACAGCTGATTTCAGTACACCACTCTATCTACCTTGTCATCAAATTATCCAACCTCTGGGAACTTATCCTACCTGTACACATGTACAATGACATGTAAACACACTTGCAGTATTGTTTCTGAAAGAAGGAGATGAAAACAATCTAAGTTTCTATTTGTGAAGGACTTGTTACATAAGCCCTGGTATATCCACAAAATGTAATGCTCTGAAGAAATTAAAACAATTTTTAAAAGAATAAGAAAACTGTATTGATATAGAAATATCTCCAGTGTGTATGCTACATGAAAAACAAATGGTTCAGAACAATGAATATTTTTTGTGTAAAAATGTAGAGAAAGCACTTTAATTATATTTGCATAAAGGGATACAAAAAAGAAAGAACACGGAGGAAACTCAAAAAGTAGTTTTCTTGTAACTGAATGTTGCTGGAGTGGTGGGGGGTGGGAAGGATGTGGTGGCTGGGTGATAGACATTGGGGAGGGTATCTGCTATGGTGAGCTGTGAATTGTGTAAGACTGTTGAATCACAGACCTGTACCTCTGAAACAAATAATACATTATATGTTAAAAAAAAAAAAAAGAAGAAGATAGCAGGAGGGGAAGAATGAAGGGGGGGAAATCGGAGGGGGAGACGAACCATGAGAGACTATGGACTCTGAAAAACAAACTGCGGGTTCTAGAGGGGAGGAGGGTGGGGGGTGGGTTAGCCTGGTGATGGGTGTTAAAGAGGGCATGTTCTGCATGGAGCACTGGGTATTATGCACAAACAATGAATCATGGAACACTACATCACAAACTAATGATGTAATATATGGTGATTAACATAACATAATAAAATAAAATAAAAAGTAGTTTACTTGTATGAGGTAGGGATAGAATGGGGAGATAAAGATAGGATGGGAAGGAGCAAAACTTCTCAATACCTTTGTAAACAGTTTGGATTTTTGGTTCATATTACTAAAACAAGTAACAATCTTTTTAAACCAATAAAAAAATAATCTTTTTCTATATTAAACTATAAATGATATTTTCTTAATGTTTACCAACGAAACTTGATAAATTGTACTATATTTTTTAATTGTATTACTTTCACATGAGTGATATAATCCTGTTCATATCAATTACTTTTCTTCAAATAAACATATTTGCAGTATGACACTTATTCAGTGTCTTTCTTTGACTTTACTGTGGAACTGACTAGTCTTTCCTTCTACTTACTGTAGTTGTCTAAATATAACCCCTTTTTAGGGGAGTTTAACATACTAACATTGGTGAAATTTTTCATAATAATTTCCATTATGACCATTAGTCTCTGTTTCATAAAATATATTAACTAGCTCTTGCACAATAGACAATGAAGCCACAGTTCATACTTCAAAGTTAGAGCAAATACTTGACATTCTTCTCACTTTTTAATTTTACTCCCATGACTCATCTCTGCCTTCATTCAAACTAAGATTTTTGTGCATCCTGAGGAGGTGAAAAGATCATTGGGTGGGATTCAAAAGAATGATTCTATTTCTGGATCCTCCACTTACGAAATGATCATGGTTATGTGGCTTAAAACCTTGGAGCCTGTGTTTTAGTCATAAAATAGAGATAGGGTTATTCTGCCTATAAAGTACATGGAAATTATCATATCCAAATGAGATATTATCATATGAAATACTTTGACAAAATCAAAGGCTTGCACAAATTTATGCTACCGTATTGCCATCAGTATAAAGAGATGCTTTGATATATGGCAAAGATTTTGAAATCAGTAAAAAACAGTACCTTTGAAGTCAAACTGGGTTTCAGTTTTGCTGTATTGTTGCAAATTTTTATATGTGAATTCTATTTTTATTTGCTTTTATCTCTTTACCCAAAGTAATATTTTATAGTACCTACACCCTCTGCTGTTCAAATGTTTTTGTTTTCACTTTCTGTTAAACTGGGGTCGAGAGGAGGGAGCAGATGACGTCAGGACTAAAAGCAAAGAAAATTCACCTCTGTGTCACCTGATATATTATGGCAATTATCTCTTTCTTAGGGAGGAATATTCAAACATTCTGTACTTTTTTTTTTGTAGTTTGTAAAACTAAGCTTTGATCTTCTTTTCAAATATCCTTTGAGTGTAGTCCACAGCCTTTAATTTTAATGGCATATGCTGTAAAAATGCTAGAAATTAGAGCTCTTTTTCTTATGAAACGAAGGAGTCAGTCAGAGATGGTCAGGAGTTACTATGGCTTGTCCACTCAGGAGATTTTATTTCTAGACTCTCACTGCTGAGTAATTGTGAAATTTATTGCAAAACACGTGACATTTTTGGCAAGCATTGCCTTCAAATACAAAGCTTATTCTGAACCTAAACTCTTTGGAGTCATGAACTTCGAAATTCTATTAAGCTCAGTGAGTTTATTGATCTTAATAAATGTATACAATGCTACCTAAAATTCAAAGGAAACTACCAGCTTATTTTCTCCAGATTTATTATCCCTTGAGTTCTGTCACTTTGTTCATAATTTTGCTTTAAGGAGTAGGTAAGAAAAAGGGAAAGAAAATGCTATTAAAGTATTTAATATCACAGGTGATTTTAAATCAAATGTAACCACTGTCTCAAGTTAATGCTAACTTTCAAACACATGCTAAGATTCTATCAGCACCTTTTCTGGTCTCAAGCCCATCCATATGCTTTTGCTTCTTTATTATGAAATGTAACCTATAACCCACCATTATTCTTAATTCATTCAGTCAATATATGTTTTGTAGATGCCAGATACTATATTGGGAATATAGACAGTAATACCATTATGAATACTTATAAAATCAAAATATTTTCCACTCTTGGCATATAGAACAGTGAGTTTGGTGAGGTTGAGTGAGCCAGATGAGTAGGGAGGATGAGGGTTTGTGTTTGCGGCATGTACTGGCTACACTCTGGGGTGTCTGTTCAGCTTATCCTGAACCATTCAGGGGGAAGACAGAAAGTGGCTATTTCTGGGAGTAAAGAGTCCCTCAGTTCCTGGGAAACCAGTTATCTTTCAAACTAGCTGTCGGTCAATTCCTCAGTTGACAGGCTTTTATAAACCTGCCCTAAATGTCCTTGCTTGCTACGTTGTGCATCAGTAGTTATGATTATTTCTGAATTAAAAACTCGTGACCTTCTTGCTCTCCCTTGAAACTCATGTTTTTATGCATAAAGTGAAATCATAAGAAAATTGTATGAACTATGAGCAATACAAATTATATGCTCATGTTTTTAAAATGGCTCTTCTGATTTAGCTCTCAGTAGTTGAAGATCTGAAGTGCCTCCAGCTGTACTCCAGACCAGTGTTTTCAAGTAAAGAGGGGGCAGTAAAGATGGAAGTGGAGAGGTACCCTCCTCTTCTCTAGACCCATTTGGGATGGACTGCATCAGAGATGAAGAGATGGTTCAGGAAATATCTATGAAAAGCATCCCTGGGAGGATTCCCTTCTTATTATGTGTCTTCTAAGCCAAACAAGGGGCATACAAACACTGGGAAGAGAGCATGATTCCCAGAACAGCAGTCCTAGTAACAATTAATGTAAGGTGTTAATGTAAGGTGCTAGGGATCCATTGGTTTGACAGAAAACACACCAAACAAAGAGAAAAAGAGAAAAGAATCTCTTAAAATTCTAACATGTTTCTGCAAAAGGTTTTAGACAAATAAAATTATATGAGATATGATATTACTGGGAGTCACATGAAAATTTTCTAATTTCTACAAATAATTCACATAGTGTCTAATGAGCTGAGACATAATGTGACTTTGATATGTGTGATCCCATGGCCTGGCAGGATTAGATCAGTTGGCCATGTCTCTCCACAATAGCCAGTGAGGACACCCCTTCTTCACTACCCAGTCTGGTCATGACCTACAGTGTGTGGAGTTGGAGTATGTTTTAACCTCAAAGGAAACACACACCATGTTGATGATTAAAAGGGAGAAGAAATCTCTTCTTGGGAGCCTTTGCATTGACGTTGTTTTGTGGCACTAATACATTGTTTTATCCATTCTAAGACAACTCAAAGGTGAGCCAAGAAATTCAAAGCTGGGCAAGACAATATCTCTTCAGTTATTTAGGGCATTAGGGAAGGCAGATTATCAAACACAAAAGTATAATGTTTTAAAATGAATTGAAAGAAAGTTACAACCAACTTCCTTCTCTACGACTGTGGGTCAAGCGTGACCAGGGTAACATATGAGTTGCTTCTGCCCAGCTCCCTCCTTGTAGCAGGGTGCGTATAATTAGCAAAGATCCTTGTGAATCAGGGAATGTGGGTCCTGAGAGTTACTGTAAACTTGGTAACTGAGAGAATTTATTTTTTTGTTTTAATTTATTTAATTTATTTAATTTTGTTTTAATTCCAGTTAGTTAACATACAGTATCATAGTAGTTTCAGGTGTGCAATAGAGTGATTTAACAATTCCATACATCACCCAGTGCTTATCACAAGTGCCCTCCTAATAAAAGGATATTTATAAGGTGTGGAAAGAGCTGCAGGAAATCAGGAAAGATGAGTTGAGTACCTCAGTGAGAGAAGCAGGAGGGAGGGAGTTCTTCCATCTTTTGGCATGAAGGGCAAAAGGAAGGAAGAATTCTTGCAACTCTGAGAGGGCAGCTGTGTGGAGGGGGCTGCTATGCAGGAGCTGTGCCTTCACAGGGCAAACAGGCTGACAGAAGACATTGGTGGGAGAACCTTGGGACAAAAATAGGACTTCACTCTCCACCTACCCTCTGATCTCTTGCCAGGCTGCCTCCCATACCTGGACCCAACCAGTAATTTCTAGACACAGAGCAGGGTGAAGAAGACAGAGAGTGGATGTGTAGGGGTAAACAGAGATTATCCACATGGTTCTGGGGAAACAGGAAAGCTGGTCTTCTGCCTCAGAGCTGGGTCCTTGACTCCTGAACATCACATAAGCTGACAGCCTGGGACCTTGTCAATACAGAGAGGACACCTCCCACACCACAGTGTGCACTGTTCTCTCACCTGGAGACTGGCCCAGTAGGGACCCTTTCTGTGCCCACAGTGAGATCCAAAGTGAGGAATGGCCTTGGGCAGGGCAGAAAGCAGGTATCTTTTCCACTAGCCAGCTGACGTAGTCCTCATCTCCAGAGTAAGAGTTCCTTCAACAGAGAACCCTAATTTCAAGTTGCTCCTCAGTCTTTCATTATGTTTTATTGTCTGTTCATTTCTGTTCTAATGCTCAAATAGAAAGCACACCTTTAATTATAGATAATGTCAGGCCCCCAGTGACTTTTTCTTTGTCAAGTATCTTATTTTACATTCTCTGTCATGTGGACATTGTTGATCACCTCTCCTTGAAATTCTCTCTTCTCTAGATTTCCCTGACTCTGTTTCTCTTTCTCCTCCTTCATTTATGCCTTTTATCAGCCCTCTTTGTCAGATCCCTATCCCTATGGTGTGGTTTCTCATCATTGTCTCATCAGCTTGCCTTTCTTACCATCTTCACCCTGGTACCCTTATTCCTGTCCTTAGCTCTAACTGTCCTTCATCTCTCCAACACCAACTCTCCCCACATGTGACCTTGTATGTGATCCTATACCACATACACAAACAAATTCCTCATGGGTGCCTCAAACACAGCTTTGAAAAATCTGGGCTCACTACATTCTCCTCCAAGCTTGCTGTGACTTCTCCTATATTTCTTATTTCTTTTTTTAAAAGATTTTATTTATCTATTTGAGAGAGAGAGAATGAGAGATAGAGAGCACGAGAGGGAAGAGGGTCAGAGGGAGAAGCAGACTCCCTGCTGAGCAGGGACCCCCCCAATGTGGGACTCGATCCCAGGACTCCAGGATCATGACCTGAGCTGAAGGCAGTTGCTTAACCAACTGAGCCACCCAGGCGCCCAATATTTCTTATTTCTTAATGGTGCCGTCCTCCACTTGGTCACCGAAGCATAAGCCTAAAGTAATCCTAGGCTCTTCCTCCTCCCTAAATTCTATATTCATTTTAAAACTACAAGTTTTGCCAATTTAATTTCCTAAATGGTTCTCAAAACTATCATGTTCCCTACTTGCTCAGCAATTACCTTGCTTTAGGGTTGAATCATCTCTCACCTAGACTATTACAGTAGTTTTACTACTGTTTGGTTTTCAAATACACCCTCCGCAAACCCATCAACCACCACTGCCAACTTGCAATCTACTCATAACCCCTCAGTCTGTGTACTGTTGTCCTTGGGACTCTCCACTTATGTCTTCCTCCATGCTCCACCTGGCTCTCACCTCAGTACCATCAGTGCTGCTAACACTGGGAACATGCCACCATGTGCCATTTATTGCCTTTGTTGCCATAATTTCTCTCACTCCCCAACCGAGCCCCTGACATGGGACTGACACTGAATTTCAAATCTGTGGATTCAGTTCAATCAAGTGGTTCAGTGTAAGCAGTTTCAGGTTTAAGACTCAGCTCCGTGACCATGGGAAAATCCTCATTTTATCCCTCATTTATATAATACGCAGGTAAGTGTCACACTAAGGTGTCTTTTAGTGGTAATAGTACATGATGCTGATTCAGTATGGGACTTGTCACATCTGCTCTTGTCCCTTCCAATACAGTCTACAAAGTAAACATAAGTGATAGCTCAAAAATCCCAAATCTGAGCATATTATTCTCCTACCTGAGATTCTTCATGTCTCTTCATGTGTCTTAGGCTGAAATCCAAAACCTTCACCATATTATTTGTTAGGGATCCTTTTTTTTTTTAAGGTTTATTTACTTATAAGAGAGAGATTGAGAGACAGACAGACAGAGAGAGAGAGAGATTGAGCACAAGCAGGAGGGGCAGAGGGAGAGGGAGAGAGAGTTCCAAGCAGACTCTGTGCTGAGTGTGGAGCCCATAGGGCTCGATAACACAACCCCAAGATCATGACCTGAGTGGAAACCAAGAGTCAGGTACTCAAGTGACTGAGCCACCCAGGTGCTCCAGGGCTCAGTGTAATCTTGACCTTGACTGCCATTTTATCTTGTGCCACATTTCCCTTGGTCATCAGGCTCAGATACCTCGGATTCCCATCAGTTCCATAAATGTTCTCCACTCCTGCTCATGCATGTTCTTCACATATGCTAGAATGTCTCTGCCTAGAATGTCCCTTTCTTCCTCTTCACCTGGAGAACTACCTGCAGTCTTTAAGTGTCAGCTTCAACACTCGTTGGTCTTGAAGGACTTCCCTGATGCTTTTGTCATGAGGAAGTTTCCCTGACATCTGGTCTTCAGCACCCCCTAAACATGCGCAGGCTATACACTTGCAATAGCTCACAGGATGTCTTCACGACAAAGACATGAAGGGGACTTACATCTTTATTATGGCAATTTGCCAATAGCATTTTGAAGAAGGGAAGCCTTTTATTTACTTTGCACAAACTTGCTGCATTTGTCGTTGACCACCTTGTTTATTATTAAACAGTTTTCCTATAAAACACCAGTTAACTCGTTATTAATTATTCATAAAATTTTTAAAAATTAAATTCTGTCTCTCACACTAGATTGCATAACCTGTTTGGGAAAAAACTGCCTTTTTACTCCCTCGAGTCCAGCCTTCTCACCTGCCACTTGGGGACATTCAGCAATAACTGATCAGTGATGGACCTGGGGCCTGCTGCATTCTGGCTCCTTTTAGGCTGCACTGGCCACGCCTGGCATCTTAAGCAGATGTAACTGCTGCCTTCAGCTTATACTTAGTGCAGGTTTATGTCTGTTTTTAGAGCCACAACAAAACCAGTTGATCACAGTTTACTGGCAGGGTCCATAGTCTATACAATAGAAATGCCAAAGCACCCACCACCCAAGACACTTTGTAGCATGAAGCAATAAGAATCATTGAAAACACATTTTTCAGCTTTAAAAGTACTTAGAGTCATAAGCATAGTTTTAGCACTGAGCAGAATGGCAGGTAGCGATAAAGTGTAAGTTTAATAACATGTGCTTTATATCCGTGCATAATAGTGTACAGCATTTTAGCAGTTTATTTTTCCTCTCTATTTTATAGCTTTTCTCCAATATTCTGATAAAATCTCATACTCCTGACAACCTGACTCCACATAAGCGGACTTCCTCATTGTGTTCAGAGCACAAGCCAGGTTCCCCTGGCAACAGCAACTGCCTGAAGGTTTTTTAATGCTCTGCCCATTTTGGCTTCACTTTATTTTGGCCATTAGTTTGGTAAAAAAGAAAAAAAAATAGAACTCAAATGAAACAAAACTGCCTTTATCATAATTAGTAATTTTTGCCTTCAAAAGACTGTCCCAACTAGTAGAGGTTTCTTATGAGTGATCAGAATGAGAACATTGTCTTATAGTTTAGAAGTCCCAGGCTGAGTTCTGCATTCTGCTTTCATTATAGAAGTACCTGGCAAACCTCTCCATACACATACACTATGTATATACATATGAGATGTACGGGAGAGCAAAAGGTCAAGTTATTGGAATTGTACCAACTTGGAAACGTCTTTAAAGTTTTTTACCTTTTTAAAACGGTTAGGGCACCTCAGTGGCTCAGTCGGTTAAGCCTCTGCCTTCGGCTCAGGTCATGATCTCAGGGTCCTGGGATCCAGCCCCACATTGGGCTCCCTGCTCATTGGGGAGTCTGTTTCTCCCTCTCCCTCTCTGCCCCCCACCCACTCATGCTCTCTCTTTCAAATAAATAAATCTTAAAAAAGAAAAAACAACTTTACCTAAATCTTTTCAAGTAATACCTTTCCTGTTCTTCTTTTTTGTCCTTGCCAAATAACGCTTTCTATATATATTTTGTCTTTTGGGGAAGAGTGGCTCTGCATTTGCTCCTCTACATGAAATCATTCTGTGCAATCAGCATATTGCAAGAGCCAGAAACACCTGTGTTTGAACCAACTCAGTACTGTTACCAGCTGTGTGAGGCACCCGTGTGCTAAATACAACAACAAAAATTAACCAATGTGAGTGCAAAAGGAGGATAGATACTGTAAATACCCTTTCAAAAGTGTGTTGCACAGAGACAGTTGTATGTATGTTGAATGCATGAAATCATAAATAAATAGGTAGTAGAAAGATGGATAATTCTGTCTTTCTTAGCTATTTTACTTTAACATACTATTTTTACTTTTTTTCTTATTTGGTTACTGCTTAATTTTCAAACAAAACATCTTCCTAGGTTGGTTTGGTGGTAGTCTGGGATCCCTCTGGCAGGAAACAAGCCCCCAGACATATGGAGATGATTCATCTGCTATCTTCCTAACAGAGAAGGACCCTCAGACACATGGAGATCCCATCATTCTGATGTTTTGTCATCTTCTAATGAAAATCTGCAATCAAAACCTAAAAAGATACAAGATTTGATAATAATTTTCAAAACACCAATGATCCCAGGTTTGGAGGGATTCTGTTGGGCAAAAGAGAGCTTTCCTGTTGTTCTTTGAATCAAATTGCTAAGAAGAGCTGTGCATTTTGAGGTGGTTTTTAAGACTCTGGTGGTCAAATGCCTCTTTGGGGGTCACAATATCTTTTTTTTCTCTCCATTCATCTGTTTTTTTTTCAGTTCACATTTGTTTATTTCGTATTTTATTTTTTTTAATTTTATTTTATTATGTTAGTCGCCATATATTACATCATTAGTTTTTGATGTAGTTTTCCATGATTCATTGTTTTCCTTTAATACCCAGTGCTCCATTCAGTACATACCCTCCTTAATACCCATCACCGGGATAACCCATCCCCTCCCCACCCTCTAAAACCCTCAGTTTGTTTCTCAGAGTCCACAGTCTCTCATGGTTTGTCTCTGGGGGTCACAATATCTTGAACAAGGTAGGAGCTCTCTTCTGCAGTCAACTGATGAATGGAATGACTGTATCAGCATCCTGACTCCCATACCCAGTTGGGAGAGGGGAACTTCCCCAATGTCCTTCAGCACCTTCACTTCAGTGGCTGAGTCCTGGCTCCCCTGTGCAACTTACCTTGGCCTTCCTTCCTTTTCCTCATTGTCTCCTGGGTCTTTTTGCCTGAGGCTGTCTTTCACCCAGCAGAATCTGACAGCAATCCTTGACTGGTGGAGTTAAGCACAGAAATGATGACTGAATTCCTCTGTGGGAGTTCAGGTTCTTGCGAGCTTCATAGAGAAGTTACCCTAGGGACAGAAAAGTGATGATTGAAGGGATTAAAAAAAAGAGAAAGAGACATTGTCAACTCCCTGGCCAACACTAAGGAGAGTGTTTTACTCATTCGCAGGTAATACAACGAAATACAGGTAATACCTGTAAGCTGCAGTCTGTGTGTCATCTCAGAGAAGATTAGAAGGAATAGAATGCACAGGAATATTCTATTTATGTATACTAAATCATTAATATCTTATGACCTGGTCTTATTCTAATTGGATTATTTTGCTACTTTATTTGGATGGGTCATTCAAAATACGCTTTTTCTCCTCTTGAAAGAAGACCTGTCTGGAGAATGAGGCCCACAGTAGTTCTAGACTTTATTATGAATAATCCAGATGCATACTCGCACTGAGGCACACCCTTCCTTATTACTAAAGCTAAACGGCACAGCAGCTCAGTCTTGGAGCCATCCAAGTGAGGCTGATTGAGGCTCTGGGTAGTTGGTGCTCCTTGAGCCTCAGCTAGGGGCGCGGGGCTGGGTTCGGGTGGGCGGGACAGGGCGGGGCGCCCTGGAGCTCTCCATCCGCAGGGCCAATGAGCCTGCCGACTTCTAGAAGCAAAGGCCTGGCTGAGCTGCCGCGGGTCGTGGGAGCCGCGCGCTGAGCGCGGCGACCGAGCTCGACTGAAAAGGTGCCCCTGCCAGAGCGCTGGGCTGAAGGTGCGCGGCGACTCCGAGAGCTGAGCGGCCCCGGCAGCGCAAGGTTCCGCAGGGGCCAGGACGTCCCCTAGACCACTGTGCGGGTCTCCAGGAGCCGGAGGTGAGCTTTGGGCTTTCGACTTTCGAGGAGCAGTCCTGGGGAGCGAGGGCTTTGTGCTCGAGGGCTTTTTGTTCCTGGGGGCTCAGAGCAGCAGTCTGGGGACAATTCCACCAGGGGACCGTGCCTAGGAAAGGGTTGGAGGGGATTTCAGGAGCCGGGGAAGAGGAGCCAGCGCTGTCCGCCTCACCAGTACTCAGCTGCAGCGAGATGTCCTTCCTCCTTTTCCCGCCCCTGGGGAAGTGCGCCGGGGTGGGCATCAGCGGGTCCCGGGCTCCCCGGGCTGCTGGCCTCCGCTCGCTGGCCGGTGGGCGGGCAAAGTTTGCCTCTCCGGGTCCAGCTGGTTCTCGCTCTCGTGGCCCAGCAGGTTCTGCCTCTGCTTGCCCTCCACCTGCAGCCGCCTGACCATGGAGTCCCCGGTCCAGATCTTCCGCGGGGAGCCGGGCCCCACCTGCTCCCCGAGCACCTGCCTGCTCCCGAACGGCAGCGGCTGGCTGCCGGGTTGGGCCGAGACGGACCGCAACAGCAGCGGGGGATCCAAGGGTGCGCCGTTGGAGTCCGCGCACATCTCTCCCGCCATCCCTGTCATCATCACGGCTGTCTATTCCGTGGTGTTCGTCGTGGGCTTGGTGGGCAACTCTCTGGTCATGTTCGTGATCATCCGGTGAGTGCGGGACCCGGGCGCCGCAGTGGCTGGGGTCGGGAGGGAAGGTCGGGCTCTGACGCCAGGACCCGCGGTTGCGGCTCCCGCCAGGTGGTGGAGACTCCTTGCCCTCCGTGCAGGACTCGAGATTCTCAGAGGGTGGCCTCCTTGAAGTAAAGGATTTCCTGGAAGAGTTTTGGGTGGGGAACTGCGAGGTTCACAGGGGGCGAATCAAACAGCCAGGGGCGTTTTGAGCATTTGAATGACCCTCCACTCCCCCGCCCCCTTCCTCCCCTTCCCCCAAACTAAACCCCTACTAAAAACTGGTCAGGGAAAGTACAAAGGCGTGGAGGAAGGTCAGTGTCTTCTGGAAGGGAAACTAGTACCTTTTCCTGGCTTTTTTGCCTGGTGTTCCGCGCCAGTTCCGAACACTTTGTTCTGTCCTTTGCAAATATTTTTTAAGGTAAAATTCAGGCCCATCGAATGCACTGGAGATATTCAGAATTTTCTGTGACTCATCAGATTGGGATTATGGTTTATAAGCAAAAGCCAGTATACTATTTAGGGTTGTTGGTGTTCACGCATGAGCCCTTTTAGTACTGAAATGTTATCTCATTTACTTAGAATATCAGTGATTTTTGTAAATAAGCCATCCAATATTTATCCTCTAAACTGTGGGTTGTGGAGGTTTTCAAAAATTGCTTTACTTTTTATTTTCCACGGAGAGAAACCGATGGTTCTATTTTATTGTTCTTTGGTGGCATTACATTGAAGTCAACTTCTAATTATAAATACCCAAATATCCACCTGTATCTGCTAATTTTCTGGTAAGTGAAGTGATTCTTATTTTGACCTCTTTCAACAAAGAAAACAAGAAAAGAAAAAAAATCCCAACTTTGCTCTGGATGCCCTTTGATATATATGTATTTACCTTTCTGGGAGAGTTAATGCTTTTGAAATACACCTTTAAGAGTGAATAAGGACCTTACATTCCTTTGAGAAGTCCCTGTAAAATAAGGGACACAAGTCACTCTTTTCAGGGACATTGAGGGGATGAAGAAAAACTACGTTTTTGTTTTTTAATTCTAATTTTAGTTTAGCTCTTTATTTATTATGAACCTTAAGAACATTACCTATAGTAGCATGAGTCTTGGGAAATCATCATAATAAAAAAATGCCCATTTATCTGTCTATCTAGGTTTGAGAATGTCAGGTCTTTTATCTTCATCTGTGCTCCGGAACTAAAACCCATCTTTTAAGCCTCCAAATATATATTATAAAGCTCATTTCACCTACAATTAGTGTTTGTAGCTTGGTAGCCTTGGTTTCCATAATTGTGTATTGCATTTTATAGGCATTCTATCTGTGATGAGTAAAGGCTACAGAGGGAGAAAATATTTTAAAAGCACATTGTTTTTCCAAGTCATTAGTAATTTCAGGGCTGCTCTCCATTAGAGAGAAGATTATAGCAACCAAAAGAAAGACAGCTGTGTTCTCAATTACAATTAAAATTTTTAGGAGATCTTTGGTTCAGAGGCTGTTTTTTTGTAATAAAACATTATTACACAAGAAGAAGATGCTAAGAAAAAAAAACTCTGTTCCTATTTATATCATATAACATCTTATTGTTATTTGAATGAGCACCTGAAGTTTTGAGTTTGAGAAGAGCTTCTTAGTTGCTTAACAACTGTTTATATAGCCCTGAAGAGTAGGATAAAAAGGAATGAAGAATCCTAAAATATGTGCAAAGACAACTCTATGGGGAACAGTAGACATGTCAGAATGAAAACAGAATTATAGATTAACTAGGACTTTTAATGTCAAATATGAATATGAAGAAATAGAAATAGAAATGAAATATAAATATATATATAATCACATGTAATTATACATAATGAATAATCACCATTATAAATTATAACATAATACACTTACTAACTATTCATATATTTATATAACATATGCAATATATAATTACATATATATGTGTGTGTGTGTGTGTGTGTGTATATATATCCAAAAGATATCCAGGACTAAAATTTGTTAAAAGGAGATACATTTAGCTAAAAATACAAAAGAAGTTAGCTAGTTCATGTAACATCATCTGTCCTCCCACTCCACTCCCAACTACTTGGAGATGAAGTATGAAAAGTGAGGAGTTTCACTATCATCCTGGAATGCCAATGTACTGAAACATTAGTTTGCTTACATATATAGCTAAGAGGATTAAGGAGTATTTGGAGTTGGTTAAGACTGAGAGATGGTCAAAGAGTTGAAAAATAAAGCCTCAAAAGAAAAGTTGGTGGATGTGGGTTTATTTCACTCGGAAGAAAAGGAACTGAAGACTTGAGAGAGGTGGCTATGGTGTACACACCAGGACTGAGAGCAGAACCAGAATGAGGAATTCATATGCAGCTTTTATAACTGATGTTGAGAGCTAAGTAACACTGCTTGAAAAGATGGAGGATCACTTTTGAGAGGGATGCTATTTTAAAATATTACACATTGAAAAGGGGCATGGTTCAGTCATCTAGGACATCATTCTAAAGATGCTTGGATGTTGGGGCAGGTGCAGGTCCGAGATGACCAGTTCAGACCTGGGGAGGAAGTTAGGGCTGTGGAAAAAGCTTTGACTATTTTTAGACCTGTCTTACAAATAGCTTTCCCATCTTGGGTGCCTGAAATGCTGCCCAGAACCCTCTGAATATAGTTACAATTTCAAGTGTTTTCATCATTTCATAGGTACCAACTGCCCTAACTGCCTAATATTAGGGCATAGTAAATTTTCATTGTGAAAATCAGCCTCTCTTCTCACCAGGCTTTGGGGTTTATGGTCCTGGGGTGGGAGGTTCTTGCCTCAGCCCTGGATCCCTGTCTTTGGCTCCTACAACACCTCGGGTGTGCCCATGGGTGCAGCACTTAGGATCCCTATGCCTGTGTTCTCTCCACCTCTTCCTGTGCAGGTCCCCTGCAGTGAATGCTGTGATGCCCACCCACACCCACACCCACATCCTGGATCTTGCCAGGCAGTCTCACCTGTGACATCTTAAACCATTCTCCCACAACTTCCATGCATATGACAGTCTCCTCCCCCAGTGGACATGACCAGAACCTAAGGGACACTAAATATATGCCAGGCTAGTAAAGCTCCCTACTTCACGTGAATTATTTTATTTACTCTTCACAACTATAGGTGTCTTACCATCCCCATTTAACAGATGGTGAAAATGAAGGCAAAGTAAGATTAAATAAACTGACCAAGGTCACACCTTGCTGATTGTGGAGCCAGCCTGACCCCAGAGCCTGTGCTTTGGTTCACTGTTGAATTCATTGCCCTCTATACCACTTCTGCAGACTTGCAGATACTTTCTTACCAGGCAGCCCTTCATTTTCTCCCAGACACTCTTTTTTTTCTTACCTCACCTGGGTACCACAAACCATCACTTAGCCTCTCTTGACAATACATTCGGCTGCCTGGCCTTCTTGTCCTTCTGCTGTTGTCCAAACCTCAACCCTGGATCAAGCCAGTACCTTATCTTCCTATTCCTATTCCCAGCAAATTGAATGCTGCTGAATAAAATCAATTTTATCTTTGTAAAGATACACTTGAAGGCAAAGTCACCACCGTCAAGTGTATCTGACCCTTAGTCTGCCTAGTGCTTCTATGTCTCTCTCCTATTTCCAGAAAGAGCCAATTTCTTTTCCCAATTGTCATTAAAAACAAAACAAAACAAAAAACAAACAAACAAACAAAAAACAAACAAAAAGAACCCCAAACTAATTTCATTGGTACTAATTCCTAAACCCTCTCCCTGACCATATTTCGTCATGGTCAGGGGATATTCTTAACTCAGTAGTTCACTGTGACACTGGAGTCTAGCTGCTGGGAATGCTCTTCCTACATACCTGCACTGGCAGCTGCCCTGCCTTGTATCATTCCATCTCTGTAGTGACGTTTCCTTCTTTGTATCCAGAGCAAATCCCTGCTCCTGAGATTTGAATCTCATCACCTCCAGCTCTCCTGAGGTCTCTGCTGCGTTAGCCATCCCCTTTCTACGCTATTTGTAATCTCTCCACTGCTTTTGTCCCTTATGCATCTGGACATACTCAAGCATCTGTCATCTTACAGGTAATTAATATCCACGACCCTTCCATTTTTCTGAGTTCTCTTAGCTAATGTCTTTTCATCCTCCTGTGTGTTAGAGGTAAGTTTCTTGGAGGGATAATCCTTCTTCATTTTCTTGTCTTCCACCTGTTCCTCAGCCCCGTGTCCTTGGGTCCCCTCCCTGACGCTCCTTTACCAAAGCTAGAGCATCACGTTTCAGCTGCTCAATTCGGGCTGACTGTCCCTTGATTTCTGTGGAGATTTGGCATGCTCGACCAGTCTTACGCCCTTCACTTTCTCTGATATCACCCTGTCCTTCACTTCCTGCCACATCCTTGGGGTTTCTCGTCTACAGCACAGACTCCTCTTCCTCTCGTGTTTCTTATATGGTCATGTTTTCCAGAGCCTTCTCAGCTCTTCTGTCTTCACTTTGCACACTCTCTGTGTTAGGATTCAATCAGAACAACAGGACCAGTAGGAGATATACATGTGAAGAGATCTGTTGCAAGGGCTTGGGTTATATGACGGTGGGACTGGCTGAGCTAGTCTGAAACCTGGAGGGCAGGCATCAGCAGAGGTAGGCTGCTGACCGCAGGTAGAACTTCTTTCTCAGGGAAGCCACTGCTCTGCTCTCTATTAGTGTGCTAGGGCTGCCATCACAAAGTGCTACAAACTGGGTGGTTTAAGCAACAGAACTTATTTTCTCACAGGGAGGCTAGAAGTCCAAGATCAAGGTGTTGGCAGTGTTGGTTTCTTCTGAGACCTCTCTCCTTGGCTTGCAGATGGCTGTTTTCTCCCTGTGTCCTCACAGGGTCTTCCTTCTGTGTGTGTCTGAGTCCTAATATCCTCCTTTGATACAGACACCAGTCAAATTGGATTAGGGCCCAACCTCATGACCCCATTTTACCTTGATTTTTCCTCACTTTGCCTCTTTGAAGGCTCTATCTTCAAATACAGTCACATTCTGAGGTACTGCGGTGTTAGAACTTGACCGCATGTATCTGAGGGGACATAATTCAGCCCTAATCACTGCCAATCCCCTTTCTGTTCTCCTTAAGAAAACACTCTCCTCAAGCTTCAATTTTCATGATAATTATGTATATATGTTCTCTTTAATTTGAAGAAAACCTTTATTCTTGTAAAGGCATGCTTTTTTTAAAGTTAAATGTAAGGATAAACAAGGAAAAAAATATAAATAATAACAAAAATAACAGGAATCAAAATTACTTGGTTTTTGGTCTTAAGTTTTGCTTTTTGCTTTTTTCATTAGTTTTCATTAATTCACTGCTACCACAATAAAGACCTCTAGGGGGTCAGTTTTCTGCTACCGTTGCCCTGAGAGTAGAAGACTTATGCTTACCTGTAGTTCAGCCTGGGCAGTGTTGAAATTTCCTAAGAGGGGCAACTTTATAAGAGGCTTAGGCAAAAACAAACAAACAAACCAAACCAAAACAAAACAAAACCACAAAAATACTCTGGAAATGTTTGCATTTCCTGAACTCAAATTTCTTCTCCAAAGGCAGCTAACTCACCCAAGCTTGCTGAGCACAGAAGTTGTTTTTTGCAAGGGTACTTGTTTTCTTGTTCATAAATTGGGGGACAGAGTGTTTCTTCTCCAAGCCACTGACAGAAGTCCCACTCTGCGGAGACCATCTTAGGTCACATTGCATATACGGACTCAGGTCACCTCTGAGTTAGTCTGGGCCCCATGGCTGAACTTGTGTCAGTCCCAGGAAACTGTGTGGCTATCACAAAATTGGGGAGATATGGGAAGAAGTGAGGTGACCAATCAGAGTGTCTGATGCAGTGCCTTCCTCTTTTCCATCCAGGGAAAAGTATCTGTTTCTTCTAGAAGTTCTCATTGCAATCACAGCAGTTTCTCTCAAATGTCACCATAGCCTACCTTGGATAATATCGCCAGACTATACCTAGCCAGGCATTGAAGAAAAGGCAGAGGTATATTGGTATAACTAACCTTGTGCTGCTCCCTTTCTGACATCCGTCTTATCTCAGGCTTTGATTGAAAAATATGTTCTCATTTATCCTGAGTCCTCTCTTGGAGTCAATGTTGAACATTTCCTTAAAAGTAAGCATAGTGAAGATCCCTCCAGAAATTATTTTCAAAAGTGCCTATCTTGCACTTCTCCAAGTAATTTTATTATTTCACAAGCTCTTAAAAGAAAGAATTGGTTTCATTGCAACTGGTGATATGGATTAGCAAAATAGAACTATTTTCTTCCCCGTGGAACATATGATTGGAGCTGAAATCCAAATCCTTGTGTTTCAGAGATCAGAGACTAACCAGCTGCATCCCCCCCGCCACAAAAAAAAAAAAAAAAAAGGGAAAAGAAAGAAAGAGAAAGAAAACCAATTTAGTCATCAGGCATAGAGCTCCTAACCTTTAACAGACTCTAGGCAAAATTGTAGTCTTCAAAATCACTTCTTGATTCTGTTCATTTTATGACACTTTACAATTTTTCCTGGTGCCTGCCTTTGAATTAGTTTTAGGGGGGACTTATTTCTGGCTAGGAGATGGTTGCCCCTCTCCATCAATCATTCAGCTGTATCTCTTGAGTAGCAGTATCTTCTTTTGAACTGTGCAGTTGGCACTTTCTTCACTCCAGATTAACTTCTGGATGCACTCAGTTGTCATTGCCCTGGGGTCTCTGTCCTAAAACTGTATGGCTGCAGGACAGTCTTTTTTTCTAAGGTTTGGCTTACATGGTTTCAGTGGTGTAAGTAATGCAGGCTCAAAACTGTATTAACAAAAGATTTATTCCTCCACAGAAAATCAGCCAACTTTTCTTTGTTTCTTTCTTTGGAGGGGATACTGGCTTATGTCTGAGATAAGGAACACTGATGTAAGAAAGGAGATTTTAGGAGTGGGAATAATATTGTAAAATGCTTCTGTGTGTGTGTTTAAACACTTACCCCTTCTCTGATCTAGCAAGTCAGAATATAGATGAAAGATGAGAAAAACAGAAAGCACGTGATGAATATGTGATGAATTGAGAGATCCCAAAGGACTGGTCTGAAGGTGGGGAAGGGAGCCTTCAGATTAACAACGGTTAGAATTTCAAGAATTTAGAGACAATGGGAACATTTTTCTGAGCTCCTACTAAGTATTAACTTACTAAACCTCACAAGACAACTAAACTCTCTCTGCTTACCATGTTGCTTTCCACCCAGTGAAGGGACCATTTCCTTCTGATAAGAGTGCAGAGTGGAAGGATAATCTTGTCTCCTCTCTACCAGCATCCTGCGGCTCCCTTCGCTATGTCAGTTTTCTGTATAAAATTGGAAAAATCATTTAAGGTATCTGTGTACTTCTAAATATCCAGATAGTTGAAGGCTGAGAAACAACATGTCAATCACATGAGATTTGTAATTTTTCTACTGGGTGTTGTCAGGCATGATAAACACTCACCCTGTGCGCATAGCTGAATACACTAGAACATTCATCCTGGGTGTCAGGACCATGCCTACAGAGGACGAGCAGGTCCTGGGCACCAGCTATTGCAGTGAAATCACTATTCTACATTCTCCCCCCACCTGCATGGACAACCTGCTCCCCATGCGATGCAATACATGACCACCATTCTGGCTGTACATCACTGCCAGCATGATCACTGAGGCTGTGTCAGTTGTGGAACTCAGGGACACATTCTGGTCCTCTGTTTTCTCTATAGCTTTTGCTCTTTGCATATGGGAGATTAATTCTGGGGAACTGAAGGGGCCTGCCTGACATCTGAATGAATCTGTGGATTCACATAGTGAATGTGAATATAGTGAATGTAGTCAATTGCAGAGTCAGATCACTGGAGAAACAATGAATGAATTTCCTTTCCTTCCCTTAAAAATTAATAAACTGGGACACCTGGGTGGCTCAGTCATTAAGCGTCTGCCTTCGGCTCAGGTCATGATCCCAGGGTCCTGGGATGGAGCCCCACATCAGGCTCCCTGCTCAGCGGGGAGCCTGCTTCTCCCTTTCCCACTCCCCCTGCTTGTGTTCCTTCTCTGGCTTGTCTCTCTCTGTCAAATAAATAAATAAAATCTTTAAAAAAATTAGTAAGCTATTGCCCCTTAGTAAAGAACCATAATTTCAATGGTAAATAGTCCAAAAAGACATAGTAACTTAATTTTGAGATGAACTGGAAGTTATCTGGAGAATTAATGAAGCAAACTCATTATGTTTTCGAATAAATTCTTCTGAAAATTCACATCAGTAAAGCCATCATTTCTGATCATTTAAAACATAAAATCTGGGATACTCTGTATCTGGAAAACATGCCCAGGAAAATGAATAAATCATGCTTGTTGACAGCGCAGAGAAAAGAGTGTCATTATGCTAGTCTTCCACTGTTGGTTTAAAAGGACTGCATTTTCCCAGGTATCATAGAAATTTCCTTCTATTGAGCTTGGTGTGTTGGGGGGGTGAGTGGCCAGCTTCCTGTGGGTCAGGAGCGTTTGGTCACAACCAGGACCAAACAGTGATTCTTCAGGTGTATTCTGTTGGCCCGTAGGTATTTGCTATACTAAAGGGGTCTATTCAGAAAAATGACCACTAGGGTGTATGTTTGTTTGTTTGTTTCATTCTGTTGCAGCTGTGGTTTGATGGCTACAGATTTTACTCCCTAATGTCTCACTAATTTGTGGTCTCAGGCAAGCCATTTACTTCCTCTTTACTGTTTCCTCACCCAAAGAATGGGTATTGTTTGTGGAAAAACTGCAACACTATATATAATGTACATGACAGCCTTTGTCCATGGATGGGCAGCGTGCTAGTGTTCAATATTAGTATTCCCTGACTCATGCCCCATTCCCTCATATCAAATGTTTTTTTTACCCTCATGATATGTATTTCATCACACTTATCAGAATGCTTTTCAATCCTTAGCTGCTGTAAGGAGCAGAACTCACAGAATCACATTATTTCTCTAAAATTTCTGCCTCCTTAAGAAACTTTGGAATGACAGCCCTGAATTCCTTTACTGATTAGCTATGGACTCTGAGAACCCCTGAGAATCATCTCTAAGACTGCTTGCTCTTCAGAAGAATTGGGGGCAGTGGAATCTTATGGGGCTGTCAGGCAGGGTATTAGGACCGGGGCAGGTCGTTAGTGACCACAGTAATGATACTAGCAGCAACCTCAATGACTGTGAAGGCTGGCATCCAGTGAGCAATCATCAAATACCAAGTCCTGTGCTGGATATTTTGAGGGATTGTCTCATTTAGTCATCAAGATAACTCTGCCAGATAAAGTTCCCAAAACAGAGTTTGTCCCATAGTAAGCCCTCAATGAACACTCCACATGGTTTTGCCTTTTTGGTATTCAAGGTCCTCTGTGCCCTGACACCCCTTTTTCCAGCTCAGCCAGGTTCCCATTACTGTAGCCATGAAAGCCTCTCTCTCCAAATCCTTCTCAAAGCTCAAGATCCTGTCCAGGTTTTGTGTTCTTTACAATGTGTCCTGATCTCTTCACTACACGCTGATCCTGCCCTTCTGTCTATTCCTCTAGTTCACGTTGTAATTTTGACTCAGTCAGTTGAAAATTTCCCTGGGTCATGGTCTGTATATTGAGTTTTTCAATCATCCTCAATGCCCAGTATATTGCTGTATATGGAGCAGACACTTAAAAATGTGTTGAAATAATGAAATGATGAAGACAGGGGAGGAAACCTGACTATAACCAGAGAGAAGAGAGGGTGTGTGTGTATTGTCAGCATGGGGGACAATTGCAGGTAAGAGCTAAAAATAACTTTCCAATAAAATGGGAAATATGTATGTATTTAAAGATATATGGTGATTACCCATCAAGATTATGAGTTTATTGTGCTGTCATAAAGCTAAAAAGGATCTCCTGATTAAAGAAGCATCATTTAAATTTAAAATAAAAAAGCACTCAGACAATGCACCTCAACAGCAAGAGATGCTAATAATTCAAGAATGAGCTCTTCTACCTGCACAGTGTCTGAGCACAGCAGGCACATGGGAAGGACGGGAAGATGTGAGACTGCTGTGGCTCAAGGTCAATGTTTTCCCCGCTGGTGCCTCATTTTTCTCCTGGCAAGTGCCAGGCTCTCCCAGAAACCCTGCCTGGTGACATTGGTTCCTGATAGCTGAGCAGATAACCTTGTGCGCATATGGCTGCCAATCCAGAAGACACCCCTCAGTTCTCTGTAAAGAGAACTCCAGTAGGAAGGTCTTGAGTTAACATATGATGAGGAGCATTTCTTACTCCTGGAGACACCCTCTGCCATGTAGCCAAGCGCTGACCTTCCTCACGGCCGGCACCCTGGGTTCTTTGGTTGACCTCTCTTCCTGGCCTGCTCCTGGCATCCTGTCTGGTACACCTTACCATTGTTTTCAGGTTTGTAACATTGACAAGTGTAGAGAGGACAGCCCCACAGACTTTGCTCTTTTAGTGCCATATGCCCCTGTGGTGTGTACGCTAAAAAGTGCAACCACTTGCTGTCAGCCCACCTCCAGCTTCTCCACACGAGCCAAATCTTCCCACCCACATGGTGCCATTTTACTTGAAATACTTGCACATTTTTGTAAAGCAGGGTGGATGAAATGGAAAATCATTTCATATCTTATCGTAGTAAGAAACTGTATTTTTTCTCCCCTCAGGGGACATTTGACTGAAAGGACTAGCTACTATCTCCTTTTGATTAAATGAACAATACCAGAGTGCTAAACAAGACTGTCTTTGAGGGTGAGGGTCTTACTATCACACTTTCACAGGATCTGGTCCAGTGTAGTACATAAAAGACCATCAGTAAATATTTGTTGAACTCATAGTTTATTCACTAGTTTGAATTATACCGGTCAGTTCTTTCAGTGTGGTAGGTTTATAAGTATGTGTCTTCCAGAACCCTGGGAGAAGGGCCTTGCCCTGCTGCCCCTTCCAGATCATCCCACCGAGGTCCACCTTTGCCAACATTAGAAACAACACTTTAGAGCGCCTGAGTGGCTCAGTCGGTTAAGTGTCTGCCTTTGGCTCGGGTCTTGATCCCAGGACACTGGCATCAAGTCCTGCATTGGGCTCCCTGCTCAGCGGGATGTCTGCTTCTCCCTCTGCCTACCCCTACCCCCCTGCCCCTGCTTGTGCGTGCTCCTGCTCTCTCTCTCTCTCAAAAATAAATAAATGAAATCTTTAAAAAATAAATTAAAAAAAGAAAAAGAAACATCACTTTACTCACCTGAGTCTAACTTGCTTCACTAATATTAGGGAGAAGACATAAGTCTCCTGGCTAAACTCAAGGGGTTGTTGTCTCAAGAATCAGATAAAATACATGGAGGTCAAAGCATTGGTCTTTGTAAGTTACACAGTGCTGGGGGGCTTTAAGAATGCAGAGACTGGCATCCAGCACCCAGGTTTGAGTCTTGCAATGCCGTTTATAGCCATATGACTTTGAGAAATGCACATAACTCCCCTGATTCTCAGTGGCGTCACCTGTAGAAAAGGGATACTGATACCTACCATGTGAAGTTGTGGTGAGGACTGACTGGGATAAATATGTGGGATGTACACAGAGTCTGACATAGGGAGTGTTAGAAATAAATGGTTAGTAAGATCATCATAATTAACATGAACCATCTCAAAACAAGAGTGACGCCCTGACATCGGGATCCTGGCAGATCCAAAGGTCTCCATGAAAGGAGGGTGCAGGTATGTCTCTAGGTCTCTGGTAAGTGAGGGATGGTGACAGTGGTAGCTCCTACATGAATGGTCTGTCCAGAGCTTGTTTCTCTGGGACAAGACCTTTGCTACAATTAGTATAGTTAAAATTAGTGTAATTTGTAGACATTTCTGTTATAGGAGCTCATCTCTCTTATTTTGAGATCTGATGACAGAATTTGAATTCTTTATAAGTTCAAGTCTTAAGCAATTTCATATTTATTTTTTAAAGTATTTTTGAAAAGCTAGGAGAAAATTGCTCATCATTTTATGATTAAAGATGCATATTATATACATATTTTTGCATCAAATTTTTATTTACATTCTAGTTAGTTAACATATAGTATAATATTTGTTTTAGGTATAGAATTTAGTGACTCATCACTTACATATAACACCCAGTGCTCATCACAAGTGCCCTCCTTAATGTCCATCCCCCATTTAGCCCATCTCCCCACCCACCTCCCCTCCAGCAACCCTCAGTTTGTTTTTTATAGTTTAGAGTCTCTTATGGTTTGCCTCCCTTTTTTTTCCTCTGATTGACTTACTTTGCTTAGCATGATACACTCTAGCTCCATCCACAATTGCTGCAAATGGCAAGATTTCATTCTTGTTTATGGCTGAGTAATATTCCATTGTATATATATACCACATCTTCTTTATCCATTCATCAGTCGGTGGACACTTGGGCTCTTTCCATAATTGGGTTATTGTTGATAAAGGTGCATATTATATTTTAGCATAACTCATATTTCATTCCATTCACATTCTTCTAGCATGTAAGGTCACAGGCATCATTTTTACTATTATCTTTCATATTCAAGCTGAACCATGGCTCTAACTAAAAACTAGGTTCCTTTTTTTCTTCTTGTGGTGACTGATGGCCACATATATAAGGGAGGGAGAGGAGTTGAAGACCATAAAACAAATTAGACATATTCTCTGGATTAGGGGCATTCCATTAACTATCTCAGGAGCTCTATGAGATAAACATTATGTTTCCCATTTTATAGTTGAGAAACTGAAGCTCATTTTTAGTGACCTCTCCAAAATCTTACAGTTGGAAGGAAAAATAAGGACTAGAACCTAGGTCTACCCAACTGTATGAGACAGGGAATGTGGGTCTAACTTCATCAAGTAAGAGGAGAGTATCAGGGTCACTAAATATGAGAGCAGAAGTCAAAGGTACTGCCCGCTACAATCTTTGTTAATATCAGGGATTCTTGGAGAGAAAGTGACAGAATAGGAGGTTGGCTTATAAGATGTAATTTTCAAACATAAAACCATACCTTAAAGAAGACAACATTTGAACAGATAGCATTTCAGTCTTGCTCACCGGAAACATTTTCTCTGTCTCGGTAAGTGGACTTCCCTAGTTATCTGTGCCTTTATAATGCCTATGCTCTGAGCATTGGCCATATACATTTAATCACTATTTATTTATTTAAGAGAGAAAGAGCACAAGCATTGGGCGGAGAGGCAGAGGGAGAAGCAGGCTCCCCACTGAGCAGGGAACCCAACATGGGACTTGATCCCAGGACCCCGAGATCATGACCTCAGTCGAAGGTAGACGCTTAACTGACTGAGACACCCAGGCACCCCACATTTAATCACTTTCTAAAACTTATAGATAGGCCACTTAATAATATTTGAGTGAAAATTGTAAAGGTAAAACATAACCTATTTTAAAATAAACTCCTCATTCTCCACATTAAAGCAGTCTTTAGATAGCAGAGCATAAAAATGGAAACCCACAGATACTGACTCTGTGCCATTCTGTACCATCTCTTCATCCAAGCACAGACACACCATTTTCTAGCAAGAAGAAAAGAAGGGAGGATTTGGGGGGAGGGTGAGTGGGATGCTGAGAGTAAAGTGTGATCTCGTAAGTCACACATTTTGAGTCAGGTCATCTACTGCCTTTACCTTGGGTACAACAATTTGGTTTTATTATCTTTATGTGACAGGACCT
The DNA here is from genome assembly GCF_037043125.1 of Eumetopias jubatus. NCBI lineage: Eukaryota > Metazoa > Chordata > Mammalia > Carnivora > Otariidae > Eumetopias > Eumetopias jubatus. The sequence continues at coordinate 183,955,225 of NW_028274810.1, forward strand.
GAAACTCAGAAAATCATACACTGAATCCAGACTCTGGATGATCTGACTTCATAGAAGTCCTGCCTCCCAGGAGAGCGAAGGCTCTATTGTCACTACATGTTTTAAAAGACATTTCTCATGTAGAAATTTCTGTATTGAAAGACATCCTAGCAGGTATCAATAAAAAACATTGATATTGATTTTATAGCCAAAGCAGTAATTTTCCATAAGACAGTTCCTTATACGTGACCTTTAATAACAGTCAAAGCCATAACATTAAGAAGGTACGTGGGGCATGACTGAGTTAATTACGATAAGGTCTACAAATCTGAGGTGTATAGAAAGTAATTAACATGGATTTTCCCTACATATTCAGAGGCATTTGGCCTCTGAAAACCTGCTGATACTGTTTGGAATGTTTCATGCCCTATAGATCCCTCAGGGAGCATTCTGTAAGTAAAACAATCCTCTTAATTCAGTTTTAGTTGAAAATGGAATTGTTCTCAACTTCATGTTATAATGGAAAGAATAATTTGGGCTTAAAGGCAATGTTTTTGACCTGTTTTGAAAATTACTGTCCCCTCAGTTGGAAGAGGAAACAACTTATGTGCTTTAAAAATCTCTCAAAATGAAAGTAAAGAAAAACTGAGTTATTTCTCACCTACTGTGCTAGATTACATTTAGTGCTGTGATGTGTATAAGGAAGAACTCAACCTGCTTTATTTACATAATGCATTTAAGATGAAAAACTAATGGCACACTGGCAAACAAAAATCAACAAACTTAGCTGTATTTTAGCCATTGAAATTGAATGTATTTTAAAAATGAAAACCATTTCAAATTTTCAAAAGATGTAATTACAGTGATGGATTTCTCAAAATGACCCTGAGGAAAAGTTGAGTAAGCTTTATCTTTGTTTTACACAGGGAAAGGGAAGTAATAAAGTATGTAAAAAAATGCTTAAAGGCAAGCAACTCCAGATAGGATTAAAATGAATTGTCAGTCACAAAAGAAAGACCTGTATTATGTGTAAGTCTGTCAAAAAGATCTGTATGTATATTTATTTATCTATGCTATTTTCTTCCCCTTTTTAAATTTAAATATATTTTGAACAAAGCACTAGAATAAAAGCTAGTCAAGTCAGAGATTTTTGTCCATTTTTCCTACTACCCTTAATAACTAGAAGAGTCTTTTATATATTAGATGCTCAATAAATATGTAAAGAATAAGTGAATGAAAAACAAATTTAATAATTCAAAGGTTGTTACAAACACATTTACCCCATGGACTTGACATAAAGTTGAAGAGAAATGATCTTGTTTCTTGTCTTTTAGATACACAAAGATGAAGACAGCAACCAACATTTATATATTTAACCTGGCGTTGGCAGATGCTTTAGTTACTACAACCATGCCCTTCCAGAGCACGGTCTATCTGATGAATTCCTGGCCATTTGGGGATGTGCTATGCAAGATAGTCATTTCCATTGACTACTATAACATGTTTACCAGCATATTCACCTTGACCATGATGAGTGTGGACCGATACATTGCTGTGTGCCACCCTGTCAAGGCTTTAGACTTTCGCACACCTATGAAGGCAAAGATCATCAACATCTGTATTTGGCTCTTATCGTCATCTGTTGGCATATCTGCAATAGTCCTTGGAGGGACCAAAGTCAGGGAAGGTAAGGGCAGTCATGTTCATCTCATTTTTAACCACCCTACTTCTAATTATACAAACTTTTAATTTGCAAGTGAGTAGGACACATATCTAGGGGAAAACCCAAAAGCCAGTGGAAATATAATGCCTAAATCCATGGAAGATGAAAAACACAACAGTTTTGTGCTTTCCATAGCTAAACATAGGATGGGATAAAGACATTACCCAAACACAGATGCCCAACCTATCTGCTATTCTGGAACTGCTTATCAGAATCTGGAGGGGTGAGGATGAAGCAGGGAATCATAGGCATGTAGATTTTTAGAATACAATCCATTGCATGCTGGCAATTGTAAGATACACCTAATCCCTCCTCTTCTTTCTCCCCCAAAAAGGACAGTAAATCATCAGAGACCTATGCTGGCTCTTTACTCTTTTTCTTTAGGGGTTAATCTCCATGTTACTATCATAACAACTTCATTTGGCTGTAGGACATTCAGAATTGGGTTCACAGATGGATGACAGTACACATGAGCAAAACTTAGATTTTGGACATACTAGGTCTTACCCGATGCAAACAGGATATTTGATGTTTTCCCAGTGTTGCTACGCTAGTGGTTCTCACCCCAGGCTGCCTGTTGGAATCACCCGGGCACCTCAGAAAATACAGATGATCCTTGAATAATGTGATGGGCACCAGCCCCATGCAATCAAACATCCTTGTATGACCTTTGACTCCCCCAAACTTAACTACTAATAGTCTACTGTTGACCCAGAAGCCTTAATGAAAACATAAACAATTGATTAACACATATTTTGTATGTTTTATGTTTATATGCTGTATGCTTACAACAAAGTAAGCTGGAGAAAAGAAAATGTTATGAAGAAAATCATAAGGTAGAGAAAATACATTTGTAGTACCGCTCTGTAATGAAAAAAAAAATCTGCATATAAGTGCACCTACACAGTTCAAACCCATGCTGTTCAAGGGTCATCTATATTGCTGCCTGGGTTCCCCCCGGAGGCTCTGGTTTAATTGAACTGAGGCACAGTCTGTGTATCAAGATATTTTTAAAGATTTATTTATTTATTTTTGAAGGAGGGTGGGCATAGGGAGGGGGAGAGAGAAACCCAAGTGAACTCCATGTTGAGCATGGAACCCAATGTGGGGCTCAATCCCAAGATCCTAGCTGAAACCAAGAGTCAGATGCCTAACCATCTGTGCCACCCAGGCACCCCTGGGTGTCAAGATTTTTAAGATGTCCCCAGGTGACTCTGACCTGCAGCCAGGGTGAGAACTACTGTTGCAGCAGTTTTGCTTTACTAGTAAAAGTAAAACTATGAAAATATCTTTGGTCTTAGTAGAAATTCATTGGGAAGAGGGGAGCAGAACTTTGGACTTCATAAATGCTATTTATTGCTGTAGCAGTTCTCCAAAAGGTCTAGTTTGTTAGGGAGGCTCATGATACCTATAAATACAGATAATTGCATATGTGTAGTAGGGACCTACCAGATCATAGAAAGGGCAGGTGCTAAAATCATAACTTATCTGGCATAGTCCACATTTGTAATGAAACACAGTCTTTTCGCTCTTAAACTATAAAATGAATTTCCAGCTTAGCTGTGGAAGGTGTTAAGCTATAATACTTGGTAAATTTTAAGATATGCCAATATTTATCAGAGAAGCATTTTAAAATATGATTAATTACACACAGGATTTTGTTTCTTCATGCATGCAAAAAATGGAAAAGTTGCAAGAAACTCTTTCTAGCTTAGGGTGTTGATACTTAATAACTGGATTCAAGAGGAGAGCTGCATATTCACCATGAGGACTAGAAGAATAGGCCATGTAATAAAAGAAGATGGCGATTTTACCCAGGGCAAATGAAGAACTGATTTTGACATTTCATGACATACTTGCAGACTTAGCCACTACACTCCTCTAATCATTGTCAGAAAAATGACATCCTAGAAGCAATGGATTTCAATTCAGTTTCTGAAAGACGAAATGAAGATTGATGTAGGTTTTCCAGGAAGAAATTGCTGTAGATGAATGTGTGCAGATGCCATGGAAGAAAGGATCCACTAGTGTCGGGAGATTGTTTCTTTTATTTTCTAAAGCAGATTTTGTTTATATGTTGAAAGGTTGTCTCTGAACCATTTAGTACGCTCATTTTTGAGTGCTGGGCGACAAGTCAATTCTTGGATGACCAAGAGGAGTATTGGAGTATGCAGAATAGCATTGATAGCAGTAAAACCTATGCTGCGTAGTAGATCTACAGAACTTTTTTACTTGTGTAATGGTACTCTTTGACCTTTGCCTCCCATCCCTCCTGCCCCAAGCTGCTGGAAACTACAGTTCTACTCTCTGCTTCTATGAGATTCCATGTATAAGAGAGATCATATAGTATTTGTCTTTCTGTGTCTGGCTTATTTCATTAAGCATAACGTTCACCAGGTCTCTCCATGTTGCCACAAATGGCAGCATTTCTTTCTTTTTAAAAACTGAATAATATTCCATTGTGTGTGCGTATATACACACCATACACCACATTTTTTTTATCCATTCATCCATTGGTGGACATTTAGGTTTTTTTCCCCATATCTTGTCTATTGTAAATAATGCTGCAGTGAACATGGGAGTGCAGATATCTTTGAGATATTGATTTCATTTCCTTTGAATATATACCAAGAAGTGGAATTATTGGATTATATGATATTTCTATTTTTAACTTTTTGAGGAACCTCCATATTGCTCTCCATAGTGGCAGCACCAATTTATGTTCCCATCAACAGAGGTTCCCTTTTCTTCACATCCTTGCCAACACTTATCTTTTTGTTTATTTTTGATAATAGTCACCCTAACAGGTATGAAGTGATAGCTCATTGTGGTTTTGATTGGCACTCCTCCAATGATTAGTGGTGTTGAGCACCTTTTTATAATCCTGTTGGCAGTTTGTATGTCTTCTTTGGAGAAATGTCTATTTAGGTTCTTTGCCCATTTTAAATCAGGTTATTTGCTTTCCTGCTATTGAGTTGTATGATTTCCTTATATATTTTAGATATTACCCCTTATCAGATACATGATTTGCAAATATTTTCTTCCATTCTGTAGGTTGCCTTTTCATGTTGTTTCCTTTGCTGTGCAAGAGGTTTTTTTGTTTGTTTTGGATTTTTTTTGTTTTTGTTTTTGTTTGAATTAGTTTGATGTGATCTCATTTTTTTTATTTTTGGTTCTGTTGTTTGTGCTTCTGGCGTCATATCCAAAAAAACAAAACAAAACAAAACAAAACAAAACTCATTGCCAAGACCAGAAGCTTTTCCCTTATGTTATCTTCTAGAAGTTTTATGGCTTTGTTTACATAAGTCTTTAATCCATTTTGAGTTGTTTTTTGTGTATGGTGTAAGATAAGGGTCCAATTTCATTCTTTTGTGTGTGGATACCCCATTTTCCCAGCACCATTTATTCGAGAGCCTGTCCTTTCCCCACTTTCTATTTGTGGCACCCTTATTGAAGATTACTTGACTGTATATGTGTGGGTTTATTTCTGGGCTTTCTATTCCATTCCATTGGAATATGTGTCTTTTTTTATGCCAGCAGCAGACTGTTTTGATTATTATAGCTTTGTAATATAATTTGAAATCGGGAAGTGTGATACCTCTAGCTTTGTTTTTGCTCAAGATTGCTTTGACTCTTCAGGGTCTTTTGTGGTTTCACACAAATTTGAGGATTGTTTTTTCTTACTTTTGTTTTGAGAGAGAGAGTGAGTGAGTGCGGCGTAGGGAGAGGCAGAGGGAGAGGGAAAGAGAATCTGAAGCAGGCTGCATGCTCAGTGCGGAGCCTGACATGGGGCTCAATCTCACAACCCTGAGATCATGACTTGAGCTAAAATCAAGAATTGTACACTTAACTGACTGTATCACCCAGGCGCCTCTGAGGATTTTTTTCTATTACATTGAAAAGTGCCATAGGGTTTTGATAGAGGTTGCACTGAATTTGTAGATTGTTTTGTGTAGTATAAACATTTTAACAATATTAATTCTTCTGATATCTGATTCATGAACATAGGATATCTTTCCATTTATTTGTATCTTCTTAAATTTCTTTCATCAATGTTTTACAGTTATCAGTATACAGATATTTTATATTTATTTACAGATTTATTTCTAAGTGTTTTATTCTTTTTGATGGTAAAAAATGGTATTGTTTTATTTCTTTTTCAGATAGCTTATTGTTAGTGTATAGAAATGCAACCAATTTTTGTATGTTGATTTTGAACTTTTGAACTTTGCTCAATTAGTTTTTACTAATAGTGTTTTAATGGAGTCTTTAGGGTTTTCTATACATAAGATTGTGTCATCGCCAAACAATTTTATATCTTTCTTTCTGATTTGGATGCCTTTTATTTCTTTTATTGCCTAAGTGCTCTGGCTAGGACTTCCAGTAATATGTTGAATAAAAGTGGTGAGAGTGAGCATCTTTGCTTTGTTCCTGATCTTAAAGGAAAAGCTTTCAATCTTTCACCATTGAGTAGGATGCTAGCTGTGGGCTTGTCATATATGACCTCTATTATGTTGAGGTACAGTCCTTCTATACTTAATAGTTGAGAGTTTTAATCAGGAATAAATGTTGAATTTTGTTAAATATTTTTCTGCATCTATTGAGATGATCTTTTGACTTTTAATCTTTCATTCTATCACATTATTTGATTTGTGTATGTTGAGCCATACTTGCATCCCAGGGATAAATCCCACTTGATTATAATATGATTCTTTTCATGTGCTGTTGAATTTTGTTTGCTAGTGTTTTATAGGACTTTTGCATCTCTGTTCATCAGGGATATTGTGGTATGCTTGTGGTATCAGGGTAATGCTAGCCTTGTAAAATGAGTTTGGAAGTATACTTTCTTCAACTTTTGAAAAAGTTTGAAATGGATGTTTAAATATCCTTTTTAAATGCTTGATAGAACTCACCAGTGAAACCACCTGGCACTTGGTTTTCCTTTGTTAGGAGGTTTTTGATGTAGTCTCAATCTATTTGTTACTGGTCTGTCAGATTTTCTATTTCTTTATGATTCAGTCTTGTAGGTTGTAAGTTTCTAGGAATTTATCCATTTCTTCTAGGTTATCCAATTTGTTGGTATGTAATTGTTTATAGTAGTCTCTTATGATCCTTTGTATTTCTGTGCTATCAGTTATTATGTCTTTTCTTTCATTTCATCTTTTCTCTTTTTTCCTGTCTAACTAAGGGTTTGACTTTGTTTACTTCAAAAAGCCAACTGTTTTTTTCTACCATTTTTCTGGTCTCTATTTCATTTATTTCTCTTTTTTAAAATTTTATTTTATTATGTTATGTTAGTCACCATACAGTACATCATTAGTTTTTGATGTAGTGTTCCATGATTCATTGTTTTTGTATAATACCCAGTCTCCATGCAATACATGCCCTCCTTAACACCCATCACTGGGCCAACCCATCCCCCCACCCATCCCCCCACCCCTCACCCCTCTAATACCCTCAGTTTGTTTCTTGGAGTCCATAGTCTCTTACAGTTCATCTCCCCCTCCGATTCCCCCCTTCATTTTTCCCTTCCTTCTCCTAATGTCCTCCATGTTATTCCTTATGTTCCACAAATAAGTGAAACCATATGATAATTGACTTTCTCTGCTTGACTTATTTCACTTAGCATGATCTCCTCCAGTCCCAACCATATTGATATAAAAGTTGGGTATTCATCCTTTCTGATGGCTGGGTAATATTCCATTGTATATATATGGACCACATCTTCTTTATCCACTCATCTGTTGAAGGACATCTCAGTTCTATTTCATTTATTTCTGCTCTGTTCTTTATTTCCTTCCTTCTACTAACTTTGGGCTTTGTTTGTTCTTCTTTTTCTAGTTCCTTAATCTGTAAAGTTAGGTTATTTATTTGAGATCTTTCTTTTTTCTTAATGTAGGTGGTTGTCACTATAAACTTCCCTCCAAGAACAGCTTTTGCTACATCCCATAATTTTGGTATATTGTATTTCTATTTTTATTCATCTCAAGCATTTTTAAATTTTCCTTTGATTTCTTCTTTGACCCATTGGTTGTTCAGGAGTGTATTATTTAATTTCTACAGATTTGTGAATTTTCCAATTTTCCTCCTGTTTAATGTCTATTTTTATGTGGTCAGAAAAGATACTTGATATGATTTCGATCTTCTTAAATTTGTTAAGACTTGCCTTGTGGCATAACATATGTTCTATACTGGAGAATATTTCATGTGCAATTGAGAATAATGTGTATTCTGTTTCTCTTGAATGAAATGTTTTGTATATGTCTGTGAAGTCCATTTTATATTTTTAAAGATTTTATTTATTTATTTATTTATTTTGGTGGGGAGGAGCAGAAAGGGAAGGAGGGGGAGGAGAAAAGACTCTCAAGCAGACTCCACATTGAGTGCAGAGACCCACACAAGCCTCACCAGATCACCCACGTGATCATGACCTGAGCCAAACCAAGAGTCAGATGCTTAATCTACTGAGCCACTCAGGTGCCATCCCCCCATTTAATTTATAGTGTTGTTCAAATCTGCTGTTTCCTAATTGATTTTATATCTGGATGATTTATCCATTGTCGAAAGTGGGATATAGACGTGCCCTATTTTTGCTATTTCTGTCTCCCTTCAGTTCTGTTAATACATGCTTTATATATTTAGCTGTTCCAATGTTGGGTGCCTGTAGATACTTAAAACTGTTACATCCTTTTGATGACTTGGTCCTTTTATCATCATATAGTGACTTTGTTTTTCTCTTATGACAGTTTCTAAGTTGTAGCCAGTTTCGTCTGATGTAAGGACAGGTACTTCTGCTCTCTTTTTGTTTCCATTTGCAAGGAATATCTTTTTCTATCCTTAACTTTCAACTTATGTGTGTCATTAAAGCTAAAGATGCATTCGTTTTCCTGAAAGAGAACATTTAATAAAAATGGTGCACGTGGACTTGAATTTCCTTGATGATTGCCTCAGTACTCTCCTTTCTCTTTGTTGGTATAAGCTTAGCTTCACTGATATTTCTGGAGGATATTTCTAACCCTATCACTGAATGTTTTGCAAAGTCTTGTAAAAGTAGCTGTAGTTGATTATTTCACCCATTCAGCAAATATTTATTGAGCTCCTACAACATGCAAGACAATTTGTTCAAGAGGAAGCTGATTAAACATCAGCTCTTATGTTGCCTTACCTATCTCAGCAGATTGCTCTTCCATAATAACTACTGTAATCAGTCCCCATTTTCAAGGGTTTCCATGTGGTACTCATTTATTCACTTATTTAACAATTTGTACTCCTTAAGCACCTTATGTTCTTATTTAACGGTTTGTATTCCTTAAGCATCTTATGTTCTTGCCACCCTATGTGGCAGGGATTATATGTTGAATAAAGCAGGCTGGTTATCCACCCTAAGGTAGTTTGCATTCTGGATGGAGAGAAAAATGCCAGGAAAGGTAACATTATCACAGAAGAGCTTCTGTCTACCTTCTGTCATTATATAATGGTTAAAAAATAAGTTGAGTATAATATAGAGAGAGAATAAAGTTGCAAGGGAGAGAACTATTTAAATGGATCAGCCTCTGTATAAATGTCTCTGATCTGACATTTAAGCTGAGGCCAAACTCAAGAAAGAGACAATGTTGGAATACAAAAAGTTAAGCATGGAAAAGACAAAACAAAACTAAACGTGTTCCCTACCTTCAAGGAGACTAGATTCAATAGACAAATCAAATCCAGAGTAGTATATTTTTAAAATCAGATTTTTCACAATGTGCACCTGTCAAAAGTTGTTTAATACTTTTTTCAATGATTAATATTGATGATTTAAAAAATGATTTTAACTGTTAATATTCCCATAAACACTAAAAGCACAGGGGCGCCTGGGTGGCTCAGCCATTAAGTGTCTGCCTTCGGCTCAGGTCATGATCCCAGGGTCTTGGGATCGAGCCCTGCATCGGGCTCCCTGCTCTGCAGGAAGCCTGCTTCTCCCTCTCCCACTCCCCCGCTTGTGTTCCCTCTCTTGCTGTGTCTCTCTCTGTCAAATGAATAAATAAAATCTTTAAAAAAAAACTAAAAAAACATTAAAAGCACAAATTTAAAAAGATGCTTGTTTGTTTCTAAAACTCTTCATAGTAATAGTACTTTAAACAATGATTTTTTTAGAGAATCAAAAATTCTGAGTTATTCTGGAAGTTTGCATTTACTAATGAAAGTTTTGATCTGGTATCTAGTTTATAAAAGAGAGGTTTCTAAGGTAGTCATCTTTATTAATTGGGCAAAATAATTATATTCTTTGTATTGTAAGTATGTCTAATTGAAAGTCTAAGATGGTACATTTGGTTTTTACTAAGAGATATTTGATTAAGATCACATAAAAATGTTTTAGAAAATATAAATAGAGCTGTTTCACTACTTAAAAATATTCTTGTCCTATTTTTGAAGCAGATTTTCCTGATATCAGAAGAAAATATCATAATAAAAATTATGCTCTTCTTATTGCTCATGATTACTTTATTGGTAAGGAAAGATCAGATTAGGACAAAGAGTTTTGCCTGCTGTGAGCTCAATGACCTCTCAGAGGGAAGAGGAAAAAATGTGGACTGGTTGATGCTTGGGGAGGAAGGGAGCCCCAGAGGGATGAGCAGGCCCCCAAGGAAAGTATCAAAAAAGTGCTTATACTGGGTCTCTGTTCTTTCTGGTCTCTGCTCTTTCCAGTATGAAGGTCACTCCAAAGAGAATACTATCCAGCAAAGAGAAGCAGAGCAAATAACATAATTTTCCAAGTAATCAAATAAAGTATTTGTTTTATCTGTTACATAGTCAGTGTTGGTAAAAATGAAAAATGTGTCTCACTTATGAATTTCCTTGATGATGGTGCTAATAAGGATGATTTTCTTCCTCCTTTTTCTCCCTTTCCTTGTTCGTTTTTTTTTCTTCCTCCTTCTCTTCCTTCTCCAAAAGTTTACTCATGTTTCAACAACACCCTTAATCAATTGATTCCATTAAGTCACAACTCCTGGGTCATATTTAAACACACTTTGTACAAATTTTTACTGACCCACATAATGCTTTCTTGTAAATCACTTGATGTTTTGAGACAAGTTGGCTTTTGCTAGACTTGGAATATTTAGTCATTTATTACAAATGGACACTAGCTTTTATTGTCAGAGCCTTAGGTCTGGGAGAATTGTTAATGAATGGAAATGTACGTAAGGGCTTATGCTATATTACCAGTTTAGCTCTTCTGAAAGTCATCCACATTAAACTGGTTTCCACAACTACATAATTCATATTGCTAGCTAGTAATATGTATTTCATAGCACTGCATATGTTACCAATAAATGGTGACTTTCTGGCTTCATTGATCTAAGCACAGATAGGATGGTTAATATTATACATAGCATTCATTCCTAATTTGGTCATCTACTTCAGGTAATATCATCTCACCATAATTGGACCTTTGTACCCAAACATATTAAAACTCACTTTTAGAATACTTTGCAGCCACAGTAATAAGAAAATATTTTCTTTTTGTGCTTTCATTTGTTTTGTTCACCTTGTCCAGATGTGGATGTCATAGAGTGCTCCTTGCAGTTCCCGGATGATGATTACTCCTGGTGGGACCTCTTCATGAAGATCTGTGTCTTCGTCTTTGCCTTTGTGATCCCTGTCCTCATCATCATCATCTGCTACACTCTGATGATCCTGCGCTTGAAGAGTGTCCGACTCCTTTCTGGCTCCCGAGAGAAAGATCGCAACCTCCGTCGGATCACCAGGCTGGTCCTGGTAGTGGTGGCAGTCTTTATCATCTGTTGGACCCCCATTCACATTTTCATCCTTGTGGAGGCTCTGGGGAATGCCTTTCACAGCACAGCTGCCCTTTCCAGCTATTACTTCTGCATTGCTTTGGGTTACACCAACAGCAGCCTGAACCCCATTCTCTATGCCTTTCTTGATGAAAACTTCAAGCGGTGTTTCAGAGACTTCTGCTTTCCAATTAAGATGAGGATGGAGCGACAGAGTACTAGTGGAGTCAGAAATACAGTTCAGGATCCTGCTTATGTGAGGGATGTTGATGGGATAAATAAACCAGTATGACTAGTCGTGGAGATGTCTTCTTATAGTTCTTCAGGAAGAGAAGAGTTTAATGATCTCGGGTTAACTCAGATTAGTACTGAAGTCTGAGATGGAAGGTAGAATTTTTAACAAACTTTTAGAAATCTCATGGTCTGAAATCATAAGATGCAGGCTGTGTTAGCCACCCAGGTCAGTGGAAGCATCAAGGCTGTAGGGATGGAGTATAAAAGATTCAAGTAAGAAAATACAGCCCCTTTATAAGGCAGGGAAACAAGACTGATTCCCAGTTCCTTTGATGAACAAAGAAATAAGCCTTTTTCTTCTGGTTACCTAGATTTAGTCCAAGACCCATCTGCTGTGGCCTTTCCATGCAATGTGGTTCTAAAAGCTCTGTTTAAAAAAAAGGACAAGGAAAAAATTCTTGGTTTCAGAGCATAGTAGGTGTCCAATCCAGATGCTTTACATTGACAACAACCTGAATAAAAACAAGAACCATTTCCAGGGCATGTGCCCAGCTCACTTTATGCTACATGGATACACATTTCATGTGGCTGTATAGTGACGATTCTGACTTAAGTATGGGTTGGACCCACACCTGAGGTATCTGATGTTCATGTGTAATAGGAAATTATCTTGATATTTATGAAGTTACTTAAACATGCAAAAGGTGATTTTCAACATAGTTTAATTTCTTAAAAGGCACAGTTTGTTTCACAGCATGCTATTCAGATAAATAATTTCATGATAAAGCATGTCCTGATGTCAAGAAATATAAAGCAGTTTAAATACCACTGAAAGTATATGTATTTCATCTGTAAATAATAGTATATGTGCAAATAAGGACTGGGCTTGCCTTCCAGTCAAGCACTTTCCCGAGGACACATTAACAATATTGCCTGAGTTATTGACAGTTGATGCAGAGACATTTTGTGGCAACATGAGTTTCTTTCTGGGAATCGGTCACGCACCGTCTCTTTCAGACCCCTGAGCACCATTTAGGCCTTTAGTGGTGCTCTTAAATCATGTGTTAAACAACCACAAAATATTCACTCATTCCCAGGTTATTGACTTGGCAGAATCTAATTTATATGCAGCATCCTTCATGAATATATAGCTGTTACCAAATTTTCTATCTGTGGAGGGAGGGGGTTTTGCTCATGTTAATCTTGGGCTAGGATTTTGTGGCTTTTGGCAGGAAGTAGAAATGTTCCTAATTGTGGGCTGAACAAGGACATTATGTCACCCGTGGTGCTTGGACATACCTTGCACTGTGTTCTGCGAAGAGCATACTAGCTGAGGATCATGCCACGAGTAGCACATTTAGGATAATTTTGCTAAAACTTCCAGATGATATTTTAATTCCCTCATCTTTCCCCTGAAACTTATGATTTCAGAGGTAATGGCTTTTTTTTGTAATTTGCCTGGGCAGAAGAAAGGGATAATTTAGAAATAACCCCTGTCTCCTCTTCTTTAAGCCTATATGTTATCAAGGCAGCACCCCCTGGACTTTAATGGGAAAATCAAATTTATAGACCTACATCCTCATAGACATCATTACATCTCTAATTTCTGTTCCCTGTGTACTTTCTGTCTTGTGTATATACTCATTCCTTTTGGAAACAAGCCTTGCGTTGAAGGCTTTATATGTGGCTTCAGAATTTTACTATGATGATGTTTGTCTACATTCCAGATTTTCATGGCATCTAACAGATGATTTACGGCAGAAAGACAAAGTTCTTCTGAATGAACCCAAAGTGCTCTTTTGAGCATTTCTAAAATTTCAGTGATTTTCTTTGGTGTCCAAAGACACCAAATTGTATTCTTGTATTCTTGTATTCTTATAACTAAATGTAAATAGGAATAGCTTAAATATTGGTCGGCATTCATCCCATGGTTAAAAATCTTGGCTACCATATAGAAGGGATATTTATATAGAGAGTAACTTCAGGAACAAGACCTACTGATGTGAAAAATATACAAATCTCTTTATGGAACGGTAAGACCCAGGAGATTTTCTTGATTCTTATGCAGTGCACAAATATACAATCATGGAATAAAATTATAGTAATTATAGTAATGGGTTCTCTTTCACTTAGCACCCCATGTGCCCTTATGGCATCTGTTGCCATTATTGGAGTCTGAACTTTAGCCAGATTATCCTGCATGTCTTTATATCTATGTTTGCAGCCCATGGAGAGAGAGAAGTAGCTGAGTGCTCCTCAGGTGTTCTAAATTCTCTGTTATTATGGGCACCAATTTCCCTAAACTGGAGGAAGATAGAGTAGCTTTGTTATTTTAGGGCACTGCTTTTAGGAATGAAAAAGTGAGTCATATATGTTAGAGAAAATACCACTTACACAAAAGTATTCATTTGTCAAAAGTGTGTATGTGTGCACACGTGTGCATGCATGTGCGAGTGAGTGTGTGTGCATAAGTGTGTGTGCTCATGTGGGCATGCATATGCGAAAGTGTGAATATATGTTTTCTGTGTGTGAATTGTGGGTGTGCATGCCTGCGTGTGTGTGTGAATATATGTGTGTGATTATGTATGTATGCACATGTGGGTATACATGTTTGCGTATGTTAGTTTGCATGAGTATATGTGTGTGTGCATGCATGTGTGAGTGTGAGTAAATGTGTTTACAAGTGTGTGATTATGTGTGCACATGCATGCATGTGTATGAGATGATGTATGTTTGTCTGTGTCCCATGTCTTGATATTCCTGCTCTCTCATCACAGCAAGGAGGGCACACTGTTTGCTGTGTTTCTTTGAGACCAGAACTGTGTGTATTGAAACTCAAGATCAATTCTACATATATTCCATCCTCCCACCCTGGTGACTTCTGGAAGATAAGAGCTAGTGAAGGTCATAAAAAGATACAGAGAAATGAAACAGCCATGCAGGAGGCAGCAATGAGGGTGAAAACCCATAATTCTATCTGGAAGGAGACTGGCATTAGTGTCTCAGAAATACTCTTAAGAATCTAAAATCATCCCCTATGCAAAGAGCTTAAGTCAAAAATCAAAGCATAATGCTACAAAAGAAACACAGTTTAGAAAGTTAGTTTTGAAAAAAATCAAGGAATATATACATAAATCTTAAGAAAGTGGTTCCATTCTATGATGTATTACTGAGAAACACAAGTTCTTAAATCTGTAGAACCATTATCGGACAATTTATAGATGTTTCGTTTAGTATTAGGATGTAATAAGATGAATAACTGGAATAAAAGGAATACATTTTATTGGTATTCCTTATTGGCTGGCTTTAAATTAGACCTTTTTAAGGAGAAAACTATGACAAGGCTGTATGTCTATCCAATGAGATTTATTTTCTAAATAAGAACTGTTTGGAAGATTCAGGATAAATATGAAAATCCTATCCCAGAAGGACATAAACCTGTTTGCCCTGAGGCTGTTTTCTTCTCTGAAACAAAAGTATACTCATATATTCTTTATTGTATATATTTATATCTTGTAATTTTGGAAGGTGATAATTATGCATTGTATATAAGATTGTCTGTCTTGCAATAAAATAAAAATTGCACCTGCTCAAAACACAGCAGTCAATTACTGTGGTAAATCATTTATTATTTAATGGCTTTGATGATGCTGTACTTCAGTAAGAACAATGTTACCTGTTTCTCAAAACTAAAAACAGTCTCTTTGATTTTTCATCCATGACAATCTCGTGGATAATTAACGGAAAGGAACAAAACATATAAGGATCTATAAACCATGATGCTAAATTCCAAAACCTACAATCACTTAGGAAAATTCGCATCTTTCCACAGTTATGCTGTCAAGATCCCAGAATCAATGTTATACACAGCCTTCCCTATGGAAAACCACTTTTTCATTATGGAAAATATTCAAAATTCAAAATGAAAATTTCCCATCAATAAAAGCATAAAGAAATCACACTCTCCTGCCCCTCTTCCAAAACAATATAACTACATTACCACCATAAATTACCTGTTTCTAAGCCTCATGGTATTTGTACACATAGAGAGTAATTTAGAAACCGGTATCTTGACAAAAGAAGGATTTTTTTTTTTTTTTGGTAAATAGAAACAAACAGGGAAGGGAAATCAAAGAGGGACTCCTCTTTCTGATTGGAGAGAACTTACTAGCAGGTTCTACTTTCATTTAAAACAGCAAATTTCTTGTTACAAACTTTACCTTTGATAACTCAATTTCATTTGGGATTGCATATCAAGTATAAATTGGACTGGAGAGAAATCTATGCAGCAAATTTTAGGCATTATGATATCTTCTCTCTGTAATTAATTTGCTGCACTGTACATTCCTACAGATAGTCTCGAGGTTTGTAGAAACTAGTTGATAACAATAAAAAACAAATATTATAACTAATTTTTTCAATAATTTGCTTGAGAGGATGCTCGATCATATTTGCATCAGGAATTATGCCAGATTCTGCATAGATAAACAAAACAGACACAATTTTGATACTTATGTCTATGGAAAACAAGCAATTAAGGAAATAATTACAATGTATTGCAATGAGAGCACAACTTAGTGGATACAACCTATTCTAAAAGGTTTACCCATCTTCTTAAAATGCTTTATGTATGTCTATACACTGCACCTGAAACTACTAGAAAAGTTAGAATAACAGTATTCTTACATATGAAGATAGTTAAAATGGCAACTACTAGTAAAACATAAGTGACTTTGTGGATTTTAAATAGTCGAGGAAGGCTATATGTTGAAAGCAATCAATTAGGAACAATATAGTCTTGGAATTATATCAGAGGATTAGACATTGATAATTATGAGCTGTGCTATAAAGGTGTTCGTAAAACACAGACCAAACTACTGGGTCTAGTGTAGTTACTTTCAACAATTTTTAATGAAACTAGGGAGGAAAGAGTTAAAATAGCTGGTTTGCAACCAATTCATTCCTCTTGTGGAGGAGCCCTCTTTACGGGTGGGACAGGAACAAAGATCAGTAACTGCCTAATATCCTCAACTGGACCTCTGATAAATAATGATTTTTGCCTGGTAGAAGAGACCTTATCTATAGAATGCCCTTAGCAGGATGTCCATGGCTAGAGTTTCTTGTAATAAACCAGTAATCTATAAGTTTATAGTTTTGAAGGGCATGAAGTGGGTATGTTTCATAACATAAACACTCCTTGTGGTGGCCTACAATTTCATCAGAAACCTCAACTGTTATTTACGGAAAGAGATTCCATGTCAAACGTGGGAAAAAGGGACCAGGGACCACCCATGACGTCTCAGATGGCTCTCCATCAAAGTTGTAGATTTTCTGTATCCTTGAAAGTATAAATAAAAATTGGTATTTCTGTGTCACAATGTGGCTCAACTGTAAATTTACACTAAAAACATGCTGTTCAAACCTACGAGTTATTCACCAAGAAAAGTATCAGTTAAGTTTTGATTTAAAACTAACAATGCTGCGGACCCCTGGGTGGCTCAGTCAGTTAAGCGACTGCCTTCAGCTCAGGTCATGGTCCTGGAGTCCCTAGATCCAGTCCTGCATCGAGCTCCCTGCTCGGCAAGGAGTCTGCTTCTCCCTCTGACCCTCCCCCCGCTCAAGTGCTTTCTCTCTCTCTCAAATAAATAAATAAAATCTTTAATAAAAAAAATCCTGAAAAAAATAAAACTAACAATGCTGCTATGGCTAGTACTAATAATTATAAAACCTCATATTTATTGTTATACTGTTTTCTATGTCCTGAGTTCCTACACTCAACAAGCCTATGAGTTAGTTGAAATGGAAAAGTCAAGTAAGTTTGCCAGTGTGACATAGTAAGTGGCAGAGATTATGACATGGAAAATGATGGGATTTCTCAGGATCAGTGTTCTTGGATGTTGGTAAGCTGCAACAAAAGAGATCGGGAGAGTAAACACTAGCATAGACTTGGGAATTAGATGGCCTGGATTAAATCCCAGCTCCAGTTGAGATTTGTGTGGTCGTGAGCAAGATATTATTTTTTCTGCAAGACAGTATCCTCTGTAAAGCACTGACAAAAAGAATATCTACCACATAGAATTATTGGGCTCCTATAACTAAAGTCAGTACTCAACAAGTGTTAGTTAATATAATTACTACTATTCTCAATGAGCCCCACTGCAAAAACATTGGATTCCATGATTTCTATGGTAAATTCTAAATTCTTCCAATTCTAAAACTGCACAACTCTGAGATTCCCCGTGGGCTGCTTCACAAAGCCATGTGACACATCAGCGCCCTGTGAGGTCCAGCAGGTAGTGAGGACACAACTCTGGAAAGGGAACTCCCACAGCTATCTACCACAGTACCCATCTCATCAAATCTTCCATTTTTTCCTCAGTGGCTCCAGAGGAAGAAAGGGGAAGCATCTGGTAGGAATAGAAAACCAGGGATAGCAGCATTTAAAGAAATGTGCATGTGAAAGGTATTTGCAGGTGGATGTGGGGGGTGAGCTGAGGTGTGTGATGGGGAGAATAAGAACAGCACTGTCATTTACCTTGGCTGCCACAAGGATGCGGGACATGGCGTTCTGACAGCTGCATCACTTCTTTCCTGTCCTCGGAACGGGGCTTCAGATTTATGTATAGCCAAGAAGAAAACCCACACTGAAAATATTTATATTCTTGAGTATTAATTCTAAATAGCAATTAGTATTCAAATTTACAAATTTTATATTAAAAAAGAATCATTAAATAGTCTTCAATTTAGTAAGTAAAATTTAATACATAAGCCCCAGAATAAGTAATACTTTTGAAGGGTTCTTTTTTCTTTTTTTAAAGATTTTATTTATTTATTTCACAGAGAGAGAGCGAGAGCAGGAACACAAGCACGGGGAGTGGGAGAGGGAGAAGCAGGCTTCCCACTGAGCAGGGAGCCCGACGTGGACCTCAATCCCAGGACCCTGGGATCATGACCTGAGCCGAAAGCAGACTCTTAATGACTGAGCCACCCAGGTACCCCCTTTTGAAGGGTTCTAACACTGACAATATTTTAGAAATAATACAAGGTGATATCTGTTAGAAAAAATGAATTATTTGCAGATGTTAGAAATAACACTAAAAATGGCACTGCTAATAAAAAACACAATGTACAGTTGCTTACCATGATGACTAAATTCATGCTTTTCTTATACCTTCCATATCTTCCATATCTTATCCCTCCTTATATCTTGTATAACAATGAGACTTTGTCATACGGTGGCTATTTATACCCAAATTTATCCTGCAACTATCAGGTCAAAAATTAGACACCATTTGGAGGATGAGAGATCCAGGCATTTTTCTGGCATGGAGAAGAGATTATGATACAGGCGAAATGAGAGAAAATGACTTCAAATAATGTGTCTTCAATCCCTATACAGATGGGAGAGTTTTGCCATTCTTCCTTGTAACCCCACACATGACATACGCCAGCTGGAGCATGCTTCCATTTGAGGGAAAATTAAAAGTGTTTATATTCTGAGATAATCTGAAGAATAGTGCACCCATAAACACTGAATAGATATTTTTTTGTAAGCTAGAAGATATTTTTTGTAGCCTGTTTTCATTTTGGAATTCTGCTTAGATGAACATACTACAATAAGATGACCCTCTCGAGATCTTTGCCAGTATGCTTCCTTTATTCTATGCTACTTTCACACCCCTAACTTTATTTTCAGATTAAAAAATAAATCTCAGTGTTTCTTAAGTTACATTTTGAAATTGTTCCTCTGTACATAAGCCTCTGTTTCTAAGGACTACTTTTTAAGGAATAGAGGGTACTTCCATTTAGATAGATATGTAGGCAAAATCTTTTTGACTTATGGACATTTTCTTGATTATGTCATTCAAATATTAGTTCAGTTATAAATAAGGACTTAAACAAGACCAACCCATATATACATGCACAAGACCTCAAATATTTTGTTAGGGATTAAAAAAAATGAAAGTCAACATTGTCTTTATTACTGAATTGTTTTGGTCAAGGCTTTCCAGCATTTCAATTTTTGTGATTCAGCTGCACATTGAACTGGGTTTTCTGGGTTACATCTACTTGAGCAGGCTTTGCTAATATCTTTCTTATTATCATGGAGCAGATTAAGAAATGATTGGCAGTCAATGGGTAAAGTATTAGCTGTCTTACACCACTCTTTCTATATCATAGGAATACAGAAGGAGCAAAGATCCAGTCATAAAGAATGGACATACAATCAACTTTCACTGGTCTCCAGAGGGAGACCCATGGTATGAAACTTACAAATATCCCCAGACCATTGATTCTTTTCATACTTCGGCTGCTGAAAAATCACACAGCTTATAAAATAATGACAGTAATTTCTAAGATTTGACTCATTGTGGCAGACTGCATTTTCCAAATTGGCATGACTGCATCTTTTGTTCCAAGTAATCTTCATACAGTATGAATATCTTGAAATCCTTCTCATCTACTGTGAGGTTTATGTCCCTCCCTTGAACCTGGATATATCAGTGTTACTGTCTCAATCCACAGAATATGGTGGAAATGAAGCCATGTGATTTCTGAGATTAAATCATAAAACACCAATACTTCTGCTTTTCTCTCTTGGAGCCAGCTGCCATGTTGTGAGGAAGACCAAACAAGCCCCTGCAGAGAGGCCGCATGGAGAAACTATGGGTTAGTGGAAGAGCCAGCTGAGGCCCAGCCAACAGATGGCTTCAACTGTCAGACAAATGAAGATACCTCCCTGTGATTCCAGTCACTAGCTGTACAGTCACTCCTGGTTGAGAACCCAAAGTGAATCAGAGCAAGCCATCCTACTATCTCCAAATTCCTCACCCACAGTATCAGTGAACATACTAAAATGCTTGTTTTAACCACAATGTCCTGCAACACTTTGTCATATAATAACCAGAACACACACAGATAGAAGCAGTCAGATTTCATGACCGGCCTCCACTCAGAACCTCCCTGTTCATCTCTTCATACAGCAGATGTGAAAAACTACTCCTCTTTATGAGAAAAGGAACCATCCTGAGCAGTTAGCCTTTGTTCCAAACCTTGTTAGCTCACCAATTCACATCTTTTCTAAAGAACAGAAATGTATAAATGCTAAGGCTTCTAAGAAACTCATATTATATCTCCTTCCCTCCAGTTACCACTGGACCATAAACAGAAGATAACAGACATAACTAAAAAGGCAGCTGTGGACTGGGAGATAATACTGCAATGAATTTATTAATGATGGAAATAAGCAAGGAGTATAGAAATTTTATAAGAATACAGAAAATACATTTATTTTGGGTATGGATAGTTTCCCCATCATAATAGTTTGTAGAAAGTAAATTTATCATTACATATTGCTTCAGATCTCTAAATATTGTATCAAATTATACAAATGCTATTACTGACAACATTGTGGGAATGTTGAAAGATCATGGTTTTGTGAGCCAGAGAAAGTGGGATTTGGAATCACCACCTGCATTTCCTGACATGTTATTTGACAGTTCTTTGTCTTGGTTTCTTTACGCACTAATAAAAGGGAAGATAAAAAAATGTCTACTTTGATAATCTGTTATCAAATTAGATTGTTTGAAATTTTGAGTTAAAAATCAGAAATACAAATAGATATGTCCTTTGTTGGTACAGTGTTGAATACATTTCACGAGGCAAATTGCATAAAGTTTAATAGGCTGAACAAAGCATCAAAGAGTCCATAATTATTTTCTCTTAGAGTAATTTATTTATTTTATTCGTGGCTTATTCTGTTTGCATTAGTGGCAGGTGGAGTATTAGATTATATGACTGGGTACAGGAGCAAATTCGTTAAAGCTTTACAGAGTAAAAAAGCCAGGAGAACTTACAGTCAGCTCCTTAAAACTCAAAATATTTAGATTGTAGTTTACAGTGACTTTCATTTAAGACTTATGTGTTCAGGGGGTGGGAGGGATGGGGTGGCTGGGTGATAGACATTGGGGAGGGCATGTGCTATGTATGGTAAGCGCTGTGAATTCTGCAAGACTGTTGAATCACAGATCTGTACCTCTGAAACAAATAATACATTATATGTTAAAAAAAAAAAAAGAAGATAGCAGGAGGGGAAGAATGAAGGGGGAAAATCAGAGGGGGAGAAGAACCATGAGAGATGATGGACTCTGAAAACAAACTGAGGGTTCTAGAGGGGAGGGAGGTGGGGGGATGGGTTACCCTGGTGATGGGTATTAAAGAGGGCACGTTCTGCATGGAGCACTGGGTGTTATGCACAAACAATGAATCATGGAACACTACATCAAAACAAATGATGTAATATATGGTGATTAACATAACAATAAAAATTAAAAAAAAACTAATGATGTAATGTATGGTGATTAACATAAGATAATAATAATAAAAAGAAATAAGACTTATGTGTTCAGACAGAAATGTAAGTTGAAGGGGGCGCCTGGGTGGCTCAGTCGGTTGGGCGTCTGCCTTCAGCTCGGGTCATGATCCCAGGGTCCTGGGATCGAGCCCCACATCGGGCTCCCTGCTTGGCGGGAAGCTTGCTTCTCCCTCTCCTGCTCCCCCTGCTTGTGTTCCCTCTCTCGCTGTCTCTCTCTCTGTCAAATAAATAAATAAAATCTTCAAAAAAAAAAAAGAAATGTAAGGTGAAGGGGATGGGAGGGAGAAGCTTCTATTTCCACTATTCTCCACAAATGAGACTATAACTTAAATACATAGGATCATTTATTTCATTATCTAACATATATATACATCTGTTATCTCTGTACACACATGCCCACACACACAAAATTAAATTGTGGCCCTGGTATAAAGGCACAAACTGCAAATTCTTCCATACCATTTGGCAAAGAGCCTAAGAGGATGATCTTCCCAGCAGAGGCTGTGAGCCGGTGCAAGGGCACAGAGGGGGAGGTGGTAGCAGATGCAATGGGGTTGGCGGCCCCCCATGCTTCCAGGCCCCAGTTGGCAGGGGCACTGGAAGAAGAGGTGAACCTGTGGCATTGATGGGGGCACTGTGGGCAGGAGCATGGGACCTGCGGTAGATGCTAGTCCCAAGAGCAGACCCTCACTCCCAGCCCTTCCTTCACTGCAACTCAGTCTGCATTGGACACCCAATCATGAGCAAGTGGTACAATCAATGAGTTACATGGAAAAGAAATTCTAAAACTCAAAAATGATTAAAATGACAATGAGTGGAAATGATTAAAATGACATGAACTTATGTCATTTGGAAAGAAGATATATGGTACACACACAGGTTTTTTTTTAAGATTTTATTTATTTGAGAGAGAGAGAGCACAAGCAGAGAGGAGAAAGAGAGAGAGAGGCAGACACCCTGCTGAGCAGACAGCCAGATGTGGGCCTGGATTTCCAAGACCCTGAGATCATGACCTAGGCCAAAGGCAGATGCTTAACCAACTGAGCCACCCAGGTGCCCCCACATACATACTCTTATTTAGAAAATAAAAATAAATATAGTTTTAAGTATTTTGCTTTGGATATTGAATTTTCATATTAATTTACATTATTTTTATTAAATACTTCTCAGTAACACCCCTGCATGTATGTACATATTCACACACAGATATTTGAGATAAAGAGAGAACAACTTCATAAAATACTATCATCTGATTAGTAGCATTGTCCAGTTGTTAAGTAACTGTCAAGAATTAACTTTAATAGCAGGGCATTTAATATGGTGTCTTAGAGTTACTGCTCTTTATGAACCAAATGCTTGGTTTATGAAGTGTCTTTCAAATGGGATTGAGATTCATGATGGCACTTAATGACTTTTACTGAGATACATAAGGCCACTTGTTTGACACTGCTCAGTTGTGGAAATCTCAACCTTATCGATCACTTCCACAGGAAATACTTTCTTCATCTCTCCTGTGCTTGTGATACTATTTTGTTTCATTCATATGATACTAATCTTAAACTATCTTCTTATAGAAACACTTTGGAACATGTTCCAATCCCTTTCCCTTAGTCACCTGCATACAGTTACAAGCTCTTTCAAGTCCAGCTGCAGAGTCTTACACACATAATATGTATTTCCTCAGAGCCTAGCACAGTGCTTTGGAGTATAGTTTTGAAACCTTTTAGAAAAACTTAGAAAAAAACTTTGAGAAAATTCCAAATTTCATCAGGTGTCTTTCCCAAAAAAGTCTCAATTCTTTCCCAACTTTATTGAGATAACATATAACATTTTAGAACTTTAAGGTCTACAACATGTTGATGTGATACACTTTTGTATTGTAATATTATTACCAATGTAGGGTTAGCTAATACCTCCATCATGACCCATAAATTACCATTACCTTTTTTTTGTGTGTGCTGAAAACAATTAAGATCAACTCTCTTAGCAACTTTCAGGTATATTGTATATACTGTTATCAATTTTAAAAGTCATATCATAAAACACTGTGCTGATGTGACATGACTATATAACATTGCAATATCTGGCATGAACATATCCTACTGAATGCCAGAGATAGGCCAATGACTATTCCTTGAAACACTGAAAAAAGAAATGACTTCTTAATGACCATTAGCATGAAAATACATTGATTTATTTGCGATCCCTTAGGTGTAGTCACAATAAATCAGCATCTATCTCACTATGCAAATTTGTTGTTAATCCCAAATAAGCCAGTAAAGATAAAGCATTAATTCACTGAGAATAACTATCCCCATATTCATATTTTGTATGAATGAAACTAATGAAACTAATGAAATGGAACTAATGTTAACTTCTGGTAGGATAATAAAACATTGGTACCAGAAGTGATTTTTAAAATATGTGGTATTATCACATAATCCAGCAATTGCATTCCTAAGTATGTCCCCAAGTGATTTGAAAACTGGAAGCAACCAAGCTATCCCTCAGTAGGTGAATGGGTAAACAACTGTGGTATATACGTACAATGGAATACTATTTAGTGATAAAAAAAGAGCTATTAAGCCACAAAAAGATATGAATAAACTTAAATACATATTTCAAAGTTAAAGAAGACACTCTTAAAAAGCTACATAGTATATGATTCCAATTATATGACATTTTGGAATAGTCAAAACTATGGAGACAATAAGATTGCTGACTGCTAGAAGCTCAAGGGGAGGGAGAGAAGATTAAATGGGTAAAGCACAAGGGATTTTTAGGGCAGTGAAATAATTTCCCTGATACTGTAATGGTAGATGCATTATAAAACAAATATGTATGTCAAAACCCTTAGAACTTTACAGTATAATGAGCGAACCTTAGTGTATACAAATTTTAAGGATAATTTAGGAGGTTTGAGGGTTCCCAGGAAGGAAAGCAAACCATGACAAGAAGATCTACGTGTATTACAAATATATAAAATAAGTTCACAGACATGGTGGGGGAAAAGATGCTAGTTAGTTGGAAATGACTTAGTCTCTGTTGCACTAGAGACAAAGGAACTGCATGTAAGCACTGTACTCTGGTTGATGAGGTTTTTTTCCCAAGAGGGTAAGGGTTAGCAATGCTGATACTGCTATACACGTATATTGGAATTGAGCAACTGAGTGAATGGATGACAGATGGTGTGAGCCAAGTTTTTTAGTTGGAGTGGGAATTTACAGACAAACAAAGAGAGGAAGCTAGCATAACCAGTGTAGCAATGAGATGGAGATCTCAGTCTAACCTCATGTTGATCTTAATACAGATACAGATGGTTACATATAGAAAATGTAGTTGTGTGGATATACTTGTTCTATTCTATAACATGTATTTCCTCATTCTGTCAACTGAGAGAGTCTAAAAGAGATGACATCCCAGTAGCAATGCCTAGCACCCAGACCATGGTTTCTCATAGCATCCTCCTGTACAGGTGACCAGAGATGATTCTAGGTCTGAGACAGGTAATATATAAGATGGGCCTGGTACATCTTTACTGCCAGAACATGAGGATGTGCTCAAAATAAATATATAAAGCCATAATTCTGAGATGTCAAAAGAACATGAATGGTCTCCCAATGGCTAAAGCTGGAACAATTTGAGCAAGAAAAAAAAGTGTTATAACCCAAGGTGTAAAATAAACATCCATGTGTCCAAACTGGAATAAATAAATAATTGAATAAATAAATAATAAATAAATAGGGGAGAAGAGACAAACTCTAAATATTTTATGTAGATATTTCTCCCTTAAGGAGGTATTACATAATCGCCCACTCCTTAAGTACAGGCTGCCTTCCAAAGAGTATAGTATGGGAAGGAAGGAAAAGAGAACTTTGTAGTAGAGAAAACTGACAAACACTACCTTCAGCCAGGTGACCAAGGCCAACATCAATGATATGTCATGTTGATAGTATGTACCCTTGATGTGATGAGCATGGCATTTTACCTCTGTTTTCTTCCCCTCAAACCATAACTCAAGTCCACATCATGATAAAAACCCTAGAAAAATTCCACAGAATAGAACTCCTCACAACTGTCAGGATCATCAAAAATAATGCAAGTCTGAGCAACTGTCACAGTCAAGAGGAGCCCCAGGAGACATCACCATTAAATGTGATGTGTATGCGTGGGATACTGGAACCAAAGAAGGACATTAGGAAAAAAACTAAGAAAATCTGAATAAAGTTTAGACTTTAGTAAATACTTATGTATTGATATTGGTTTGCTAATTGTAACATGCACCATGATAATGTAAGATACCAGAAATAGGGGAAGCTGGGTACAAAGTATATGAGAAACTCTGAACTATCTTCTCAATTTTACTGTAAATCTAAATCTATTCTAAAAAAATAAAGTCTATTTAAAACATAATAATCCCCCCACTGTTCTTGCATATTTGGTTCTGGCTTCCAGCCTCAGCCATTGTTTTTTCTCTTTGATTTTGAGCTTGGGAAGTTTCTGTTGATGCATCTTAAAGTTCACTGACACTTTCCTTAGTTGTGTCCAGTCCACTGATAAGCCCATCAAAGAGATTCTTTGCAAGAATCTATTTAGTAGATTATGGTTTTAGGGGAAGAAAACAGAGGTAAATACTACTAAATAAAACTATTTTACTGCAATAGTTTTCATTTCTAGCATTTCCTTTTGATTTCTTCTTGGATTTCCATTTCTCTGCTTACAGTACCTGTTTGTTCTTGCATGTTGTCCACTTTTCTGTTTTTCTGTCCACTTGACAGCCCTTATCACATTATTCATAGTTATTTTAAATTCCTGGTCTGATAATTTCAAAATCTCTGACACATCTGAGTCCTGTTGTGATGCTTGCTGTGCCCCTTCCATCTGTGTTCCTACTTTTTAGCCTGTATTTGTAGTTGCTGTTGTTGTCATTAAAGGACAGACATGATGTCCTGAGTAAGAAGGACAAAGGTAAATATGCCTTTAGTGTGAGATTTCATGTTTATCTGGCTACCAGGAGGCTGTGTTTACTGTTTGTTGTAGTGGCAGGTGCCAGGGGCTAACATGTCCTCTGGTGTCCTTGTTTTTGTCTCCTTTATTGCGTTTAGGCTCTCTTAGAGACTCTTAAAATTGAGTCTGAATCTTGCAGTTCTTTTTAGCTCTAATCCTCCATTATTATAAATAAGTGTTTTTGCTACAGTGGTGAAGTTTGAGGGAGGAAGATGCATTCCATGTTCCTATGATTAGGTGTCAGCTCATGGCCCTGGGCTGTGACCTTCCCAAGCATCTCTCAGTTCCTTTTTCACCCTGTTAGGTGGGTAAAAAGACTAATGGGGGCTTGACTTGGGCATTCCTTTCCCCACTGTTGGTTGGACTCTGGTAAAACCCAAGCCAGGTAGGTTCTGGTAAGATGGTTTCCCTTTATGGCAGGCTTTTTTGTGGGAGAACAGAATGCTCTGGGTATATTTCATAATGTTTGCTTTCCCCTCTTCCTGCTTGAAGCAGGCAGGGATTATTCTCTGATCTTTCCCTTGAGAATCTGGTGGGGTTCCTTGAGGTAAAATTCACAGAAGTGTGGGGCACCCCTAAGACTGGGCTCACAAGAATTTTGTTTTCTCTTCAGCTAATCCACACTCAGCCTCCAGGACAATCACATATCCTTCACGTGTCCCCACCAGCGGCAGTGCCTGCTCCCTGTGGGCTTTGATTCTCTGAATTCCCCTCCAGGTTTTAGGTTGGTGGTTTGCCTCGTCAACTCAGTTCTTGGAAATATCTAAAGAACAGTCACTGATTTTCAGTTTTTCTCTTGTTTGGGAGGATGGGAGTGATAACATCTAAGCTCTTTACATGTCAGACCAGACCAGGAAGTCTTCAGAAATAAAATGGAGCCAGGCAATGTTGCCCATTTGGTGCATTGAATGCAGGGATTTGCAGTAGCTTGAGAACAGAAGATGGTTCCTAGTTGTCTTGATGGCCATTTGACCACAGACCATGTGAAATTTGGATGTAAACTCAATGCAGTGGTATGTTGTTACTCACCCACCTTTTTGACACTTCATTCTATTACTCTACACTTTGAGCAAATGAGTCAACACAGAGGTCAATGACATTAAGCAGCTTGAATAATCAACTCTATGTGGAAATGCAGTAAATAGATTCCACACTTTCTTAGAAGTGTGACTTACTTTTTTTTTCTCATTAAACTTTTGATTTAGGGGGTCTCAAAATTCTGTGATAAATTTTTGTTTTTTCACATTAAGTGATCAACTTTCTCTCTAGGAAATATACACATTGTGAGAGACTAGAGACTGTTAGATTCAAGGAGCCAGAATACGTAAGACAGATCAAATTGTCAGTGAAGATACTTGTGCATTCTGAGCATTGGAGATGTCCTGTCAGCCTCACCAAGGCCTGGTTCAGATGTGGACCAGTGATTCTGTGAAGTCAGAATCCTCCATGATGTAGGAGGAAAATTTGGTGCCAGCTCTACTGAATGTGTCATTTAAAACTGCCTCTCAGCTCTGCTAAAGGTCGAGTGCTCTGTCTATTTAATGCAAGAAGGTGAAAGAAAAGTTTCTCTTATTTTGCACCAATGATCATTTTGTTCCAGTCTTCTATTGTAGGCATTTGGAAACAGGAGTCAAATAAAATGTCTCCTAGACCATGCTATCCTCTATATTGAACTTTTCTCTTCAGAGAAATGGTTTCTAAACTGTTATGCTGTGTAAAGCAACAAAGATTGTTCTGTATGAAATTCTCCTTCTGGGACCTTTGGGGCTTGTTCTTGTCCTAGACAAGAACAGCAACTGCCATCGATTCAGGGCTTTGTGTGCTGGCTATTGTCTGAGCACTTTCCATGTGTTAATTCACTCCACTCTTGAAATATCTGAGAGAGGCAGGCAGAACCATGGTTGACATTTCCAAGGTGATGAAGTTAAGGCTTTGGAAGGGTAAGCCAGCCAGGCAAGCCCAAGCACGTGACAAGGGGCATTAAGCTCATGCCCTGGAGCCTGTTGCTAAAGTTTTTGCAAAGAGATGCCTCGATGACTTGTGACTGTAAACAACAAGGGTGTTCTCAGATTCAGTGTCACAGGTACCATCTCAGGAGACACTGTGGTCACTGGGCATACTCTCTGGCTCCCCTTTACCATGCAAAGCCTTTCATTCCTTCAGACACGGTAGTGGAGGGTGACAAATGCCCTGCAGTCCACCAGCTACCGCCTCAGCAAAAATACTTGTTTCTTTTTCACTTTTAGAGGATAGCTTGTGAGCAAAAAGAGAAATCCGTCATGTATTCCATGTTGATTTGGTTTTGAATATTTCATAATAAATCTTTGAAAACATTATCTCTGTACCAGGTATTCTCTTATGAGATCCTAGGACAGCCAAACAAAGAACCTCAAACTGGGTAGTTTAAAACAACAGAGACTGTTGTCGCACAGTGGAGACAAGTCTGAAACACAGACGTTGGCAGAACCAGGCTCTCTGTGAACGTTCTATGGGTGGCTCCATCCTTGCCTCTTCTTAGCCTCTGGTGGTTGCTGGCGATCCTTGGTGTTCCTTGAATTGAAGACAAGCAATCTCTGCCTCCACTGTCACAAGGCCATCTCCCCATGTGTCTTTCTTGTCTGTGTTTTCTCCTCATAAAAACACCAAGCATCAGGGAATTTGGGTGGCTCAGTTGGTTAAGCATCTGTTTTCAGCTCAGGTCATGATTTCAGGGTCCTAGCCTCCTTGCTTAGTGAGGAGTCTGCATTTCCCTCTCCCCACCTCCCTGCTCATGCTCTCTTGCTCTTTCTCTCTCAAATAAATAAATAAAATCTTTAAAAAAATGTATGAAAATACCAGGCATAGTGGATCTAGGGGCTACTATAATCCACTGTCACCTCATCTTGACAGTATCTGCAAAGACCTTATTTCCAAATAAGGTCATATTCTGGGGTTCTGCATGGACATGAATTTGGGGGACACTATTTGTAAGTTGGGTAGTTAAATAAATATTTACCCTTCAGAAATTCTGTGGTAGAACAGAGTCAAGAGTCTGGGATCCAATTCTTTTTTGTCACAGTGACCAACAGAGCAGACCTTGAGTGCCATGACTGTGGTCATCCCTGGGGACTCAGCTGACAAAGAGTTGCAAACCAAACCCTAAAATCTGACATGAATGGGAGAAACTGATGGCGGTGTCAACATTGTCACAAATGTCACTGGTATACTTAGGCTCAGGCTGTAAAAGTTTTTTAAGTTTAAGTTTAGTTGCTCAAAAAAGAAGGCAGAGGAGTAGGGGACCCTATTCCAACCGGTCCCCTCAATTGAGCTTCATATCTACCAGACCACTCTGAACACCCACAAAATCAGCCTGAGATGTAAGAAGATATATCTGGATCTCTACAAACCAAATATTACAGGCAGTTGGTTTTGAGGTATGAAGCGGGGAGCCGTGATTCTGCAGACACATATCAGAAGATAAACAGAAGGGGGAGAGAGCTGTTGGAATCCTGCATCATTGGTGGGTGAAAACCTCCCGTGCTGGGGATGGAGCACAGATTCGTAGACTAGTAGCGGTGGGGAAAGGACTTTACGGCAGCCCCCAGACTGAAACCTGGAATGGCAGGGCTGCCCATGCAAACCAGGGGTGGCTAGCAGTTTTAGAAGCACAAAGGGCAGAGATGTGCTTGGACCTGGAAGCTGAGGGGTGCACAACCAAAAACGTTGCAGTTTTTAGCACCACAGACAGAAACGAAGATTATGTGGCCTGGAGAGCTCACTGAAGAACAGACTGTGATCTCTCTGTTCTGAGGCAGATGGTTGGAAATGGTCTCTTCTCCTCTGACTCTCAGAAGAGACGTGGAAATCCGCCAGGGACAGCCACCAGAGAACAAAAGCCCCCCCAAAAAAGTTTTCATTGAGTCCATCCCCCTCTACAGGGGAAGGGCAACTCTGACTAAACAGGGTTGCCTGAGTAACAGCTTGGCAGGCCCCTGCCCCAGAAGACAGGCTGGGAGAACAAGAGGCCAACAACACTAGGGTCCCTACAAAACAGGTGCATCTTGCTTAGGTTGTGGTCAATAATTTGGGCTCTATACATTCCCTTAACAACTCCTCAATAGAATGACTAGAAGGAGGTACCCCCAAAATAGGAAAGACTCAGAGACTGTGACTTCTGCCACAGATTTAAAAATGGATACAGATATAACCAAGATGTCAGAGATGGACTTCAGGGTAACAGTTATGAAGATGATATCTAGAATAAAGCAATTGATTAATGGCAACATAGAGTCTCTAAGGGCAGATATGAAAGCTGAACTGGCAGAACTTAAAAATGCTATCAATGAGATCCAATCCAATCTAGATAATCTAACAGTTAGGGTAAACGATGCAGAAGAATGGATTAGTGATCTAGAAGACCAATTGATAGAAAAGAAGGAAAAAGAGGAGGCCTGGGAAAAACAGCTTATAATCCATGAAAACAGAATTAGGGAAATAAGTGACTCTATGAAACGTTCCATATCAGAATTATTGGGATCCCTGAGAGGGCGAAGAGAGAGAGAGGACTAGAAGATATATTTGAGCAAATCATAGCTGAGAACTTCCCTAATCTGGGGAATGAAACAAACATTCATGTCCTAGAAGCAGAGAGGACCCCTCCCAAGATCAAAGAAAACAGACCAACATCCTGGCATGTAAGAGTAAAACTCGCAAATCTTATAACCAAGGAAACCATCTTAAGGGCAGTTAGGGGGAGAGATTCCTTACGTACAGAGGGAGGAACATCGGAATAATGTAAGACCTATCCACAGACACCTGGCAAGCCAGAAAGGGCTGGCAAGACATATTCAGGGTACTAAAGGAGAAGAACATGCAGCCAAGGATACTTTATCTGGCAAGATGTCATTTAGAATGGATGGAGAGATGCAGAGCTTCCAAGACCAGCAGAAACTGAAAGAATATGTGACCACTAAGCCGGCCCTGCAAGAAATATTAAAGGGGGTTTTATAAAAGGAGAAAGACCCCAAGAATGATACAGAACAGAAATTTACAGAGATAATCTATAGAAACAAGGACTTGAAAGGAAACAGGATGACAATAAATTCATATCTTTCAATAATCACTCTCAAAGTGAATGGCCTAAATGCTCCCATAAAATGGCACAGGGTGGCAGACTGGATAAAAAGACAGGACCCATCCATATGCTGGCTACAAGAGACTCATTTTGAACCTAAAGATACATCCAGACTGAAAGTGAAGGGATGGAGATCCATCTTCCATGCCAATAGACCTCAAAAGAAAGCTGGTGTAGCAATTCTTATGACAGACAAATTAGATTTTAAACTAAAGACTGCAGTTAGAGACACAGAAGGACACTATATCATTCTTAAAGAGTCTATCAAACAAGAAGATCTAACAATTGTATCTATGCCCCCAACATGGGAGCAGCCATCTACATAAGCCAACTGTTCACCAAAATAAAGAGTCATATTGATAACAATATGTTAATTGTAGGAGACCTCAATACTCCACTCCCAGCAATAGACAGATCATCTAAGCAGAAAATCAAAGAAACAAGAGCTTTGAATGACACACTGGACCAGATGGACCTCATAGATATAGACAGAACATTCCACCCTAAAACAACAGAATACTCATTCTTCTTGAGTGCACATGGAACTTTCTCCAGAATAGACCACTTACTGGGTCACAAATCAGGTCTCAACCGATACCAAAAGATTGAGATTATTTCCTGCATATTCTCAGACCATAATGCTTTAAAACTGGAACTCAATCACAAGAAAAAATTTGGCAGAAATTCAAACACTTGGAAACTAAAGACCACTCTGCTCAATAATGTTTGGGTCAACCGGGAATCAAAGAAGAACTTAAACAATTCGTGAAAACCAATGAGAACAAAAACACATCAGTCCAAAAGCTATGGGATACTGCAAAGGCGGTCCTAAGGGGGAAATACATAGCCATCCAAGCCTCACTCAAAAAAATAGAAAAATCCCAAATTCACCAACTAACTCTACACCTTAAAGAACTAGAGAAAAAGCAACAAACGATGCCTAAGCCATGCATTAGAAGAGAAATAATTAAGATTAGAGCAGAGATCAATGAATTAGAAACCAGAAACACAGTAGATCAGATCAATGAAACTAGAAGTGGGTTCTTTGAAAGAATTAAATAGATCGATAAACCACTGGCCAGACATATCCAAAAGAAAAGAGAAATACCCAATTAAGAAAATTATGAATGAAAGGGGAGAGATCATGACTAACACCAAGGAAATAGAAACAACTATTAGGATTTTTTATCAGCAACTGTATGCCAATAAGCTGAGCAATCTAGATGAAATGGATGCCTTCCTGGAAACCTATAAGCTGCCAAGACTGAAACAGGAAGAAATTGACAACCTGAATAGGCCAATAACCAGTAACAAGATGGAAGCAGTGATCAAACACCTCCCAAAAAATCCAGGGCCTGATGGATTCCCTGGGGAATTCTACCAAACATTCAAAGAAGAAATAATGCCTATTCTCCTGAAGCTGTTTCAAAAAATAGAAACAGAAGGAAAGCTTCTGGACTCATTCAATGAGGCCAGCATTACCTTAATCCCCAAACCAGGCAAAGACCCCATCAAAAAGAATTTCAGACCGATATCCCTGATGAAAATGGATTCCAAAATCCTCAACAAAATTCTAGCTAATAAAATCCAACAATACATAAAAAGGATCATCTGCTACAACCAAATGGGATTTATCCCCGGGATGCAAGGGTGGTTCAACATTTGCAAATCAATCAATGTGATAGAACACATTAATAAGAGGAGAGAGAAGAAACATATGGTCCTCTCAACTGATGCAGAAAAAGCATTTGACAAAATACAACATCCTTTCCTGATTAAAACTCTTCAGAGTATAGGGATAGAGGGAACATTCCTCAAGTTCATAAAATCCATCTATGAAAAACCCACAGTGAATATCATCCTCAATGGGGAAAAGATGAGAGCCTTTTCCTTAAGATCAGGAACATGACAGGGATGCCCACTCTTGCCACTATTGCTCAGCATAGTACTAGAAGTCTTAGCAACAGCGATCAGACAACAAAAAGAAATAAAAGATACACAAATCGGCAAAGAAGAAGTCAAACTCTCTGTATTCGTAGATGACATGATACTTTATGTGGAAAACCCAAAAGACTCCATCCCCAAATCACTAGAACTCATACAGCAATTCAGTCATGTGGCAGGATACAAAATCAATACACAGAAATCAGTTGCTTTCCTTTTTTTTTTCTATTTATTTATTTATTTATTTATTTATTTATTTATTGATGTAGTGTTCCATGATTCATTGTTTGCATATAACACCCAGTGCTCCATTCAATACCTGCCCTCTTTAATACCCATCACCAGGCTAACCCATCCTCTCACCCTCCTCCCTCTAGAACCCTCAGTTTGTTTCTAAGAGTCCATAGTCTCTCATGGTTCATCCCCCCCTGCAAACTCCCCCCATTCATTTTTCCCTTCCTACTACCTTCTTTAAAAAACAAAACAAAAACAAAAAACATATAATGTATTATTTGTTTCAGAGGTACAGGTCTGTGATTCATCAGTCTTACACAATTTACAGCGCTCACCATAGCACATATCCTCTCCAATGTCTATCATCCAGCCACCCCATCCCTCCCACCCCCACCACTCCAGCAAGCCTCAGTTTGTTTCCTGAGATTAAGAATTCCTCATATCAGTGAGATCACATGATACATGTTTTTCTCTGAGTGACTTATTTTGCTTAAGATAATATCTTCCAGTTCCATCCACGTCATTGCAAATGGCAAGATTTCATTTTTTTGATGGCTGCATAATATTCCATTACTGCATCTTCTTTATCCATTCATCTGTTGATGGACATCTTGGCTCTTTCCATAGTTTGGCTATTGTGGACATTGCTGCCCTAAACATTGGGGTGCATGTGCCCCTTCTGATCATGACAGAATGGGAGAAGATATTTGCAAGTGACATATCAGATAAAGGGTTAGTATCCAAAAACTACAAAGAAACTATCAAACTCAACACCCAAAGAACAAATAATCCAATCAAGAAATGGGCAGAAGACATGAACAGACATTTTTCCAAAGAAGACTTCCAAATGGCCCACAGACACATGAAAAAGTGCTCAACATTGCTTGGCATCAGGGAAATCCAAATCAAAACCTCAATGAGATACCACCTTACACCAGTCACAATGGCTAAAATTAACATGTCAGGAAATGACAAATGTTAGCGAGGATGTGGAGAAAGGAAGCTCCTACACTGTTGGTGGGAATGGAAGCTGGTGCAGCCACTCTGGAAAACAGTATGGAGGTTCCTCAAAACATTGAAAATAGAGCTACCATACGACCCAGTAATTGCACTACTGGGTATTTACCTCAGTTGCTTTCTTATACAATAACAATGTAACTGTAGAAAGAGAAATTAGAGAATCAATTCCATTTACAATAGCACCAAAAACCATAAAATAACTCAGAATAAACTTAACCAAAGAGGTAAAGGATCTATATACTCTAGGAACTACAGAACACTCATGAAAGAAATTGAAGAAGACACAAAAAGATGGAAAAACATGCTATGCTCATGGATTGGGAGAATAAACATTGTTAAAATGTCTATGCTGAGGGGCGCCTGGGTGGCTCAGTCGTTGGGTGTCTGCCTTCAGCTCAGGTCATGTTCCCAGGGTCCTGGGATCAAGTCCTACATCGGGCTTCCTGCTCAGCAGGAGGCCTGCTTCTCCCTCTCCCACTCCCCTTGCTTGTGTTCCCTCTCTCACTGTGTCTCTCTCTGTCAAATAAATAAATAAATAAATAATCTTTAAAAAAATGTCTATGCTGCCCAGATCAATCTATATCTTCAACACCATCTTGATCAATATTCCAAAGACATTTTTCAAAGTGCTGGAACAAACAATCCTAAAATTTGCATGGAATCAGAAAAGACCCCAAATCGCCAAGGAAATGTTGAAAAACAAAGCTGGGGCATCACGTTGCCTGATTTCAAGCTATATTACAAATCCGTGATCACCAAGATAGCATGGTACTGGCACAAAAACAGACATAGACCAATGGAACAAAATAGAGAGCCCAGATATGGACCCTCAACTCTATGGTCAACTAATTTTTGACAAAGCAGGAAAAAATATGCAACAGAAAACAGTCTCTTCAATAAATGATGCTGGGAAAATTGGACAGCTACATACAGAAGAATGAAACTCGACCATTCTCTAACACCCTACACAAAAATAAACTCAAAATGGATGAAAGATCTCAATGTGAGACAGGAATCCATCAAAATCCTAGAGGAGAACATAGGCAGTAACCTCTTTGACATCAGCCACAGCAACTTCTTTCAAGATACATCACCAAAGGCAAGTGAAACAAAAGGGGGAAATGAACTTTTGGGACTTCAACAAGATAAAAAGCTTCTGCACAGGAAAGGAAACAGTCAACAAAACAAAAAGGCAACCCACAGAATGGGAGAAGATATTTGCAAATGACACTACAGATAAAGGGCTGATACCCAAGATCTATAAAGAACTTCTCAAACTCAACACCCAAAAAACAAATAATCAAGTCAAAAAAATGGGCAGAATATATGAAAAGACACTTCTCTGAAGAAGACATACAAATGGCTAACAGATACATGAAAAAATGTTCAACATCATTAGCCATCAGGGAAATTCAAATCAAAACCACACTGAGATTACCACCTTACACCAGTTAGAATGGCAAAAATGGACAAGGCAAGAAACAGCAAATGTGGAGAAGTTGTGGAGAAAGGGGAACCCTCTTACACTGTTGGTGGGAATGCAAGCTGGTACAGCCCCTTTGGAAAACAGTGTGGAGTTTCCTCAAAAAATTAAAAATAGAGTTACCCTATGACCCAGCAATTGCACTGCTGGGTATTTACTCCAAAGACACAGATGTAGTGAAAAGAAGGGCCATATGCACCCCAATGTTCATAGCAGCAATGTCTGCAATAGCCAAACTGTGGAAAGAGCCGAGATGCCCTTCAACAGACGAATGAATAAAGAAGCTGTGGTCCATATATACAATGGAATATTACTCAGCCATCAGAAATGATGAATACCCAACTTTTACATCAACGTGAATGGGACTGGAGGAGATTATGCTAAGTGAAATAAGTCAAGCAGAGAAAGTCAATTATCATATGGTTTCACTTATTTGTGGAACATGAGGAATAGCATGGAGGACATTAGGAGAAGGAAGGGAAAAACGAAGGGGGGAGATTGGAGGGGGAGACGAATCATGAGAGACTATGGACTCTGAGAAACAAACTGAGGGTTTTAGAGGGGAGGGTGGTGGGGGGATGGGTGAGCCTGGTGATGGGTAGTAAGGAGGGCACATATTGCATGGAGCAGTGGGTGTTATTCGAAAACAATGAATCATGGCACACCTCATCAAAAAGTAATTATGTACTGTATGGGGACTAACATAACATAACAAAATTAAATTAAATTAAAAAAATAAAGGTTAAGTTTAAAGAGTAAAGTTTGAGAAAGATCTAGAGATCTTTGAGGAAGCTGAGGACTGTGTTTTGAAACCTAAGATATTTCAGATCATCTAGATGCTCAGAGATTTTTAACCATTAATATTCAGAAACAATTGTCAATAGTCCTGGTACCAAACTGTTTGCTGGCTTGCAACCTCTGACTGGAGTAATGCAAAATGTTCTGTATTGATTTATTTTCATGTTCAGTGACCTGATAAAGCATAAAAAACATAAAAAGGTAAAGGATGATCTGTATTGGTTTATTTTCATGTTCAGTGACCTGATAAAACATAACAAACATGAAAACAGAAGGGACATGGCTGAATTTCACTTAATTCTGTGTTGATTCACAAAGCTATTTGACATTACTGTGTACTTTGTTATTCTTTTTAAATATGAATTTGGCAACCTCAGTAATTTCCTAAATGTAACTCAAAGCTGCATGGCAACTGGTAATTAGGAGGCTGATGGTTAGTACAAGTTCCAGAGCACCACAGTAATAGATTTATATATAAATTTTTCTGCTTCCTGCCTCTGTGTGCATTGTGGAGAACCTATGCTGTATTATAGTCATTAATTTATTTCTTTGGAATATGGTGAACCTATCAAAACTCAGCTTAGCAAAATATCAGAAGTTCTCTTCTGGCATCTCCATTTTACACTTTGGGTCTTGTAGACACCTGCTTCATTACCAGAAGTTCAGTAAATCAAGACACAAAGTTTATATCAAGTATTGATCTGGGGCGAATAAGCTCCCTTTTATGCTACTGATGAGATATGGCCAGGTGGAGGTCAAGGGAGAAGCTCAACCCTCCCTATTTTGATATGAATTTTGGGGGACCAGAGGAAGCACCGGTCAAAAGGACATTAGAAAGCTATATACAATGGATAGGGATTCCTCCCTATTCTTAACTATTTAGATTAACAGTGACAATAATGTATCTTCAAAGGTCAGTGCTGCTGTTTGTATCCTCTTCTTTCCTGCCTCTGCCTGCTTTCCCCAGACCTGGCTGACATGTAGCAGAATTGGCAGACCAGCACACTCAGTCATTACTAAGAAAAGTCTGCTCCTGGGAATACAAATTTGTATTTTGAAAGATGATCTACTGCCGCTGAGTTATATCGGTTGCGTGAAGGAGAAACAAACAATTTTTTGTTTGTACCTACAAGAGAGAAAGAGGCAGAAATAGTGTTAATACTCAGGAGTCTAGACTCTGGAACCAATCTGCCTGAGTTTGCATCCCAGGACTGCTCCTGAGCTGTCTTACTTCTAGATTATGTCCTTATGTGTTAAATAAGGATACTCTTAGGACCTATCATGTAGAATTATGTGCAAGTTAGAGTGGTACTAACTACTACTGTAGATAAAACCACACATTTCTATTGTATAACCAAGAAATATATTTCAAGCTCACAAGAAGTTCCAGGCAGATATTTCCGATAGGCCAGCCTTGCTCCTCCAGTGGGTCAGGGCCTCACCTTCAGCTTAAGGTACTAAGGTTATGATGTTTCCATCCACTCTCAGACGGGAAAGGTTTCTATGGGCCAGGTCTTGTGATGGTACCCATCACTTCTGCTCCCAGTCCACTGGCCAGAGCTCTGTCATGTGACCACAGGTAAGCACATGATTGGTTAGAAAACAGCTGTGTGACCAGGGAGAAGAGGTAGATTTGGTGGACAACCAGCCTCTTTCTGTCACAAGACTTATGCAAATGAATGAGTTAATGCATACAAATTGCTTGGAATAACATTAGACACCTTAAATGCTATATACATGCTTTTATAATTTTTCCTAATATTTAATCATATAAATTTTCAAATATACAAAAAAGCTGAACCAGTCTTATAGTGCACACCCCTATGCCCACCACCTAGATTCTGCATTAATATTTTATTCTATTTGCTTTCTTAAATCTATCTATCCATCCTGCTCTCCATCCATCAATCTATCTCATTTTCACATCCATCAATGTAAGCTACATCAGTACATTCCTCTCCTAGATACTTCAAAATACATACCATTAATTAGAGCTCAAGATCTGTTTTTTTTTTTTCTTTTGAGGTTTCTTCTTTTCTGAGGTACAGCATGCTTTGAGTTTTGATAAATGCATGTCCCAGGGTAACTAAATCTCTATTGATAAATAGAATATTGCTGTTATCTTAAAGAGTTCCTTCTTGGTCTTTCTCAACTGCCAACCCCCTCAAGGAAATCACTGTTTCGATCATTTTCCACCATAAATTACTGTTGCCTATTCTAGAACTGAAGACAAATAGGATGACTCAGTATGCAGGTTTTTGTATAATCCCTCTTTCATTTAGTGTAATATTTTTTGAGATTTATTCATGTTGTGTGTATCAGTAGTTCATTCCTTTAAGTTGGTGAGTTGTATTTCATTGTATGAGTATTATCAGAGAGTGCCCCCATTTTCCTTTTGTTGGACACATGAGCTATTATTAATAAAGTGTCGTAAACATTCTTGTACATGTCCTTTTGTGGACATATGTATTTATTTATTTTGAGTAACCTAGGAGTAAAATTGCTGGTGATAGGGCTGGTGTATGTCTAGTTTTATGAGAAACTGCAGTAAATGATTCTTTGAAAAATAAAGAATAGGTCATAAGCAAAGTAACTTCCATGAGGCCAGTGATTCTTTTCATTGGCTGGATATTAGAATCCTTCATGAGGCATAAAAATAATAGATACCAAGCCCTGTCCCAAATCAACACTGAAGAATACAGTGAGAGGTCCTTGTATTTCTAAGGCACCAAGGAAATTTTGCAGTGTAGTTGATATTAATAGCTCTGGGTCTTAATGAGCTTCATGATAAAAGGAGGCTTACATATCTGTATATCCTCAAAGACTAGCATGATGTGGAATCCTTAGAATATGTGTGACAAATATTTGTTGAACTGACATGTTAAACATTCTGGCTTGAATGTTAAATATTCTTATGCTGTCTTAATGAGTATATCAAATATTAGGTATAGAAAATCCAAATGCTCAAATAATTTCAATTAAGAGTCTTATGCTACACAGTACTTCCCATTTATATTTTCAGGGTTAACAAGCAACAATTAAAAACACTTGATTTTTCTCCATAGAACCTGGCAAAGTGCCTTGCACTTACCAGGTACTCAAAAAAAGACTTATCTAATAAATAAATAAAATGGAGTGGTTCTTATTACAAT
Source organism: Eumetopias jubatus (assembly GCF_037043125.1). Classification (NCBI taxonomy): domain Eukaryota; kingdom Metazoa; phylum Chordata; class Mammalia; order Carnivora; family Otariidae; genus Eumetopias; species Eumetopias jubatus. Next base: position 183,996,066 of record NW_028274810.1, read on the forward strand.
CATTTTAGTATAGAGAACGTGTGCTTAAATTTTGAGAACAAACAGTTCTTCTAGAACATTAGTGTGGTTTTAATTTTAAACATATTAAAATCTCAGGCAGTAAAAAAGATCCATGCTTCATTATATTAATTCTTGTTGAGTCTGAAGATCGTGAAGAAATTCTAAAGGTCCAACCAACTAAAAGTCCATTGGTTCAATGTTTAATTCAACTCTGGAGGGTCAACTACAAGTCTATGACAACCACAGGTTCTGAAGATATCCAATATAGTCTCCATTTTCAGCTTCAGATTAGATAGCATGCTTGTTGATTCAGAGTAGGTGGTCACTTGTTTCCTGACAAGATCATGGATCCATATAGAAAAATCATTGTGAAACCTCATATGTTCCCACTGTCTCTATTGGCCTGTCTTCTGCTCTTCCTTTCATGTTGTCTCCTCTCCCAATTTCACTGTCCCTAGGACTCATTTGATTCCATCTCCCACCCAGATCACCTTAAGAATACAGAAAATATCGCATAGCACTGACTTATTGTATTTATTTCCATTCTGTTTCTTTTTTTTTTTAGATTTTATTTATTTATTTGACAGAGAGAGACACAGCAAGAGAGGGAACACAAGTGGGGTGAGTGGGAGAGGGAGAAGCAGGTTTCCTGTGGAGCAGGGAGCCCAATGTGGGGCTCGAACCCAGGACCCTGGAATCACAACCCAAGCTGAAGGCAGATGCTTAACGACCGAGCCGTCATGTTCTCTTCACCTGAAAAATGAGGATAGTAAGTACATCTCAGGATGATTATTCAGAGACGATGAGATGGTTTATATTGAAATGATTTATAAACAAACAATACAAAAAAATAGTTGTTATTAACTATGCATGGGTTAGTAACCAAGAAACTTTCCTGAATATCAAAATGAAGACTCCCTATTGTCTTTGTTTTATGCCAAAGTAAGGAGTCTGTCTAGGGCCAATTATTGCCTTTTGGAAGGAAACTGAGCTTAAACTAAAGTCTGTGTGACCTAAGGGAAGAAGTAAATTCAGAAACTCTAATCTCACAGCATTGAGCTCTGTCTGGCAATGTCTGTCTAGATATGTATGCCAGATATACTTGGTAAATGTTAAATCAAAATCCAGACAGATTTTCTGGGCTAAAATTCAAAAGGCTTTTGTTAAGTTTTCACTCTTGAACACAAAACATTTTCTTAATAACCTCATCATCCATGAAAAAGCAGTCTTCTTTTTCTGAGAAAATCTTTCTTTGGAGAAATCTTCTGTTCATTGTTAAAGGTCCAAGCCCACTAAATAATCTGAACCATTATCTGCTGAGAGATTTTTCTAAACTGTTTTCCTTTAACTGTGCTTTCATGTATTGTAGGACCCTTAGACTTGGGTTAGTTTTGCCCAGAACAATTTTATAGTAAGGTAGAACACTGTAATAGAAACTGTTAGCTTTGTCACTGCCAACACACCATAGAAGTTCTAGGCTTTTATTGCTCAATTAAACTTCATTTCATCTTAAGGTCCATGAATATGAAATCTCACACACACTTTATATATCGAGACTGTTGCTTACTGACTTCTTTAGTGGTGACTAACAAACTTAATGTTATGTAAAGTATAAGGTTCCTATAGCATATGGACGTGAGAAGGTAGTTTTGTGTTAGTCCACAGGACATCATAAGCAGTTAATCAGAACCCTAAGATATTTAAATGAATATTTACAGTCTCCATTAAGGACTGCCTTTGTTTCCAAGCTACTCCATGGTTCTGGCTTTCCTACCTCTCCAGGCTTTGGTGGGTTTGATTCGATTTGTAAGAACCAGAAGAACCAGAAGGTTTCACAGAGAATATCTGAGAGAAAGGACACCCCTCATAAGATTCTTTTGCTGATTTTATTCTATTATGCCCACTATTGTAGCCTGTTCTATTTTTCCACTAGAAGCCAGGTCAATACTCTGCACCTATGGTTACTGGACTGCTTTCCTTTGACCTTGCTGATCTTTGAAGCTATTATACAAGTTCCTTTCACCTTAAAAATTCTGAAATATTCAAGGTTCCCTCACTGCCTTCTGTTTAAAGAGCTCTCTATTATCCCACACAGCCTGGTTTCTGCCCCACCACTCTGGCTCCACACAGCATTTCACCCTCAGAGATCAGTTGTTAACTCCCTTTTCACCAAGGAGGAAAGTTAAAGCCTGAGTGAGGCTGTTTCTTCCACTGGCTGATGTGATGTGAAGTTTGGGCTCGAGAGTGAATGGCCAAGAAAGAATTCTTGAGATGTTTTTGGTGCAAAACAGTGATTTTGTTATAACATGGGGACAGGACCTGTGGGCAGAAAGAGCTGCCCTGGGATGGTGAGCAGTGACTGATTATATACTTTTAAGTTTGTGGGGATTAGGGATAGCATAAGTCTCTAAGGAATATGGAAGCAAGGCTTTCAGGAGCTTGAGGGGCCAGCTGCTGTTAAGATAAGGTTATTTTTAGTCTTTAATAAAACATAAGTACTAAGGCAGCCATGAGTTGCTTGAGGCAGGTCATGCTCTGCATGTTTCAGGTGTCTATCAGTGGGCTGCAAGCTGTAAGGAAATTTAATTTAAGCTACATTTCTCTTGCCTTTGTTTTCCTCATCACCCACCATGGACATGGGTGATCAGTGCCTGGACATCCTCATGTTGCATCTGGGCTCTCCGCTAACTTAGCTGCTTGATAGGGCTGCTTTTTTGTCCCTTCCTTGTTTCTGCCACCCTCCATGCTGTGAGTTGCCACCTCTCGAGTCCTGATTCTACTCTTCCTTGGTGTGTTCTCCCCCTCTTTATGGGCCTTCCTCTCGAGGCTGCTTCTCTGTGTCTCTGTCCCCACCACACACCCCACCACCACCTCTCAGCTCTCTCAGCTTTTATCGATGGATCCCCAAACTACACCTGGGGCTTTGACTCATCTTCACATTGTAGTTTCAAATCCCAATTTCTCTGACTCACTCTCCTCTTCTTCCCAAACCCTTTCTCCCTGGCAGGCTTCCTCTTTCTGTCCCAGTTACCCTATCACCCCCCGTCACTAATGCTTCAACTCTTTGTGACAGCTTGGACAGGGCTGTGGCTTCTTCACAGCCAAGTCACCAAGATCTCTTAACCTGTGCTTTCCTGTATGTCTTCAATCCTCTCTTCTTTTCAACCCCTTTGTTCTCATTTCCTATTTATCTCTTCACTTTATTTCCCTCTTGCACCTTCCCCACCACCCATTTCCCCCACCCTCCCCAAATCCCATAGCCATTGCCTGACTGGTCTTCCTCACCAGCTCATGGTAACAGCAACAGCTAGCCCATGGGAACATTTTCTAACTCTTTTCAATGGTTCTTTACTGTGAAATATACATATCTTACTTCAGTTAATCCTAACAAAAACCCTATGAGGTAGAACTCTTATTCTAATACTCATCTAACAGGCAGAAAATTAAGACTCATAGAGGTTAAGTAACTTGGCCAAGTTCACACAAACATGGTGACAATGCCAGAATTCAGAAAGGGTCACCTGCCTTTGGAGTTCACGGGCTTTTCTTCCACAGAAGAGTGGCCTGGAATCTGGGGTCCTGGTGTAGACTCATAGGTGTGTACCTGAAAGACTCTGATTTCCCCCCTCAACCTCACTGTGCCTTTCCATTTAGTAGGAGGGGGCCCGTGACTTGACATCTCATGTTTGCTCTAGTTCCTGGTAACTATGAGAACCACTGAGTTCTGAACCCCTTGTCTGGGACCCAGCTGAGCTGCCTAATTCTTGTTACTTCCATCCTTCCTCCCCAGGACACGTCTAAGAATTGTCCTTGTTGCTGCCCTGGCTGCTGTGGGACCTCAATGCTATTACCTGCCTGGGGTGCCTCCTAGCATACCTCACAGAGTCTTGGATACAAACGGGGATAGAGCTTGTGGTATATTGCAATTTGTACTTGATGATGACTCTCCTAAGGACCCTGTCACTCTCCAGCTCTGCTTTACCAATTCTGGCTGACCATTAGTTAGGATTAGTCAATTACGACATTATTTTCCTCGCTAACCTTTTTTTATATATATCAGGCAGGAGAAGGATCATCTCACTCATATAGTCATTTATCAATTTTTCAATTTTAACAAATATTTACTGAGAACTTCCAGTATTCCAGAGCTTGGATTATGATGAGGAATAGTAAGTTGTAAATAATACACTGTTCTTATCTGCATCAAACTCTACATTCTAATACGACAATAAAAATACACTGCAAAATAAAATTTCTTTTTCTTAACTTTGAATTATTAGGGTTTTTTATATATAATTTTTTATTATGTTATGTTAGTCACCACACAGTGCATCATTAGTTTCTGATGTAGTGTTCCATGATTCATTGTTTGCGTATAACACCCTGTGCTCCGTGAAACAAGTGTCCTCCTTAATACCCATCCGGGCTCCACCCAACCCCCAGCCCCCTCCCCTCTAAAACCCTCAGTTTGATTCCCAGAGTCCATAGTCTCTCATGGTTCATCTCCCCCTCTGATTTCCTCCCCTTCATTTTTCCCTTCCTGCTCCTAATGTCCTCCATGCTATTCCTTATCCACCACAGCAACTTCTTTCAAAACATGTCTCCAAAGACAAGGGAAACAAAAGCAAAAATGAACTTTTGGGACTACATCAACATAAAAAGCTTCTGCCCAGGAAAGGAAAGAGCAAAACAAAGATACAACCCACAGAATGGGAGAAGATTTTGCAAATGACACTACAGATAAAGGGCTGGTATCCAAGATCTATAAAGAACTTCTCAAACTCAACACCCAAAAAACAAATAATCAAGTCAAAAAATGGGCAGAATATATGAAAAGACACTTCTCTGAAGAAGACATACAAATGGCTAACAGACACATGAAAAAATGTTTAACATCATTAGCTATCAGGGAAATTCAAATCAAAACCACATTGAGATACCACCTTATACCAGTGAGAATGGCAAAAATGGACAGGGAAAGAAACAGCAAATGTTGGAGAGGTTGTGGAGAAAGGGGAACCCTCTTACACTGTTGGTGGGAATGCAAGTTGGTACAGCCACTTTGGAAAACAGTGTGGAGGTTCCTCAAAAAATTTAAAAATAGAGCTACCCTATGACCCAGCAATTGTACTCCTGGGTATTTACCCCAAAGATACAGATGTAGTGAAAAGAAGGGCCATATGTGCCCCAATGTTCTTGGCAGCAAGTCCACAATAGTATCTTTAAAATCGTCATTCTGAACTCTAGTTCCAGCATCTTACTAATGTCCATATTGATTAGATCCCTGGCAGTAGGTACTGCCTCTTGTTCTTTTTTTTTGAGGTGATTTTTTCCATCTTGTCATTTTGTCCAGAGGACAAAATGGATGAGAGAGCAAAATGTTAACAGGGTAACAACGACCCCAGACAAATATACACTAAGGAAATCAGAAGAGACGTGAAACTGGGGGAAAAGAAAGGGAAAGAAAGAAAAAAGAAAGAGAAAAAAAAAGAAAAAGATGAAAAAAAAAGAAAAAGTTAAAAAAAAAAAGAATATGATCAAATATGATCAGGCTGGTGCATAGATCAGTGCCACACACTAGATTTTGGGCATATTTTGGTCTGTTAGAAGAAAGTGACTCCCAAAATTTTAAAAAAAGAAAAACTTATATATGTACAAAAATAAGGGTAAATATGATGAAGGGATGGAATATGGCTGTAAAGATTAAAAATTATAAAAGATTTTATAAAAGGAATTGATGATAAGAAGTTGGTTGAGAATTAAAAAAAAAAAAGGTAGAGAATGTGATCAGGCAGGAGACTAGAACAAACCATACACTAGAGATTTAGGGTATATTTTGGTCCTTTAGAAGCAACTGTATCCCAAAATTTTAAAGAGAGAACAACTTATATATATATACCAAAAATAAGTTTAAGTACTATTAAGGGATAGAATATGACTCTAAAAATGAAAAATAAAAAAGATTTTTAAAAAAGGGATTGAGAAGATGTTGGTTGAAAAAGGGAAAAAGAAAAACTCAAAAAAAAAAAAAGAAAGAAAATTAAAAAAATTAACTTCGAAAGACTAAAGAACCTGGTGGGGGGAAAGCTATGAATTCTATGTGCTGTATTCCCCTAGTGCGGGTGTTCGTTCTGCCGTTAGCATTGATGGCTGGCTGTTCTTGCTGATCTTCTGGGGGAGGGGCCTGTCGCAGTGACTCTCAAATGTCTTTGCCTGATGCGGAATTGCCCCGCCCTTTCCGGGGTTAGGCTAAGTAATCTGTCCAGGTTTGCTCTCAGTAGCTTTTGTTCCTGCAAGCTTTCCGTTCTCTGGCTTACTCTTGACCTTCAATTATTCCTTTCAGACTCTTTCTTTGACATTTTAATTTTAAACTTGTTTGCCAGCCGGCATATTTCTCAGATTTCTATACAATTATATATTCTGCCACCTACTCTTTTCTATTTTTAGCCGTAATCCTTGCTTCTTTATTTTTTGCTATAATTTTCTTCCAGTAGGTAGTGAACTAGACCTTGAAATCTCAGAGCCATTGATTTTCTTTGCTTTCACAATATTTTAATTTATTTAAATTACCTTTGTTGAACTTTACTGGAGAACCTCAGAACTTCTTAACATTTAAGTTTTCTATCTGGAACTGTCTGTATAGGTGGAAAAGGTAGATGAGAATTTCAAAGCTGAAAGAGATCTTGGATTTTATCAGTTCACTTGCTTCATTTTACACAGAAAGCAACAGAGATACATAGATAAAGTGTGTTACCAAAGGTTACATTGCTACCTAGTAGCAGACTTGCTTTTTGGGAGGTTTGGTGGAGGGGAGACTAGCTCAGGTTCAATTGTGACATTTAAAATTGTTTGGACATCTGCCCAATCCCACCCCTATAGTTTCTTAAAATAACAACGTCAACAATAACAACAACAACAACAAAACCAAAAACCAAAAAACCACTAAGCAATCAGAGGTTTGGGATTTAAAAATTTATAAATTTAATAAAGAAAGAAAATCATTCCTCAAAATCTAGCAGATCTCTCTGTAAGGAGGCTTTTCCTCCTGTTCCATCTCCTCAGGTCCCCCCTCCCTGCCCGAGTGGAGCAAGCTAACCTGAGTTACAAGTGTCCAGCAACAACGGAGATACTCCTTGGCTCCCCACATCCAATGTATGTGCTTCACAGTGTGGGGAAGGAAGAATTTCCTCTACCTCTTAAGGGCCTTTGAGCTGGACTAAGAATCAAATTGACATGAAACAGATTAACGGGAGAAAATCAAATTTAATTTCATGTGTAAGAGGAATCCACACAGACAGGAAATTCCAAAGATGGGCAAAATGAGGTCTGTACATGATTCTGAACTGAAGAGAAGGGGGTAGGGGTTTGGGACTTCAAAGGAAAGGAAAGTGATTCATAGGAAGATAAAAGAGTAAATGTAGTGTAAAAAAAAAAAGGGGGTAAACCAATCTTTCCTCGGCTGCAACAAGGGGACAGAGAGGACTTCGATCAAACAGGCCTTGTTGGGTTCCTCCTGTCTGCCTACCTAGTTCATATCATAATGTAGTTACCTATGGTGATAGTGTTGTGGGATTGTGGAGTGCAAAGGCCAAGAAAGAATTCTTGAGATGTTTTATGGTTCAAGTTTGTAAGTTTATTTGAGTAGCATGGGGACAGGACCCATGGGCAGAAAGAGCTGTATTTTTGCTATATGAAGCTGGTGGTTATGTGCTTAATGCTCAAGGGGGAGGGGATGTGCAGGGAGTATTAGATCATAAATATCTTCTTCGAATTTCTACTCATAAAACTACTCTCATAAGATTTCTCTGGGGCTTACCATTCAGTTCAATATTAGCTATCAGTGAGATGTACAGGCAGTCATGAGACCTTTTAAGAATGTAGCCACCAGCCCATATTTGATCCTTATTGAAGCTATGCAGGCTATAGGTCAGCCTTCTCGGCTAAAGGTGAACATTTTTTTGTTTCTATCCCTCATCAATAGCTCTCTTCCTTGAGCAAGCCCTCTGTCTAAATTCTTTTTAGGCAGCTGAGTTGGAAATAAAGTGCTTTTCATGAATTTGCTGGTCTTTGATTGTTTTTTAACTCAAAATAATCTTCATGCCAAAGTGGCCCATCTTGGGGCCACCTGCCTTGGTCCTTACAAAAGAAAAACAACAAAAATAACAAATGTATAAAATGTAACAGACAGAATTATAAAATCCATTCATCCAGTGGTGATGGGGGGTAGGAAGAGGAGGTGGGAACATAAATGGCAGTGGGAGAAAATGAACGTATCAAATCAGTCACCACACAGGGGCTGGCAAATGTTAGAAAAGTGCTGGGGAAAATCCTGGGGCCCTTTCAGGCTGGGGGGTTGGTTGTTAAAAATCCACATATGGGTGTCAGGTAGATCGTGCCTTATATTTCCCAGAGACAAAAACCCCAATTCTTCAGAAAGAAGGGAATATGCAGAGGGCCCCAGGGAAAATTGGGGCAAGGAGAACTGCGAGAAGAGTTGCCCCAGTGGTCCTTCCAATCCCACCCCTCCCCTCTGGCCCCTCTGGACACAGGTGGTAAGGGGTAGGGTGTGCAGGTGGGCAGCAGCCTGCAGTTAATGGGAGACCAATGCAGTGAAGAAAACTGCTCTGAGGAGAATCAGTGCTAAGGGCAGACTGCAGGTAGGTGGTCTTGTGGAAGAGTCTTTGCTTAAGAAGACCACCAAGAAGAGGTGCATGGGCTCTTTGCCATGCATTGGGTTGACATGAGTAAAGGAAAGAGGATAGAGAAAAGGCAGCCATTGATAATGTATGGGGACGGCATTCCTGTGAGGAGACCCAAGACAGACCACATCCAAGCTAGTAAGGCCAATTACTTACTGACTGACAGTGACAGGTGTATTTTGATTCCTTTATTAAACTAGGATATTCAAAGCAGTTTATTGAGTAGACAGGGACATAGGCAGAAGACTCACCAGTTGACCAGCAAGATGGGTGGGAAAGAGACTCACAGCATCCCCTGGATGAAGAAGAGAGTCAGCAGCAAACTGCTGAAGAGCGTGTGAGCAATTGTTTTGTTGATACTAGGGAATGGGGGAAGCTTCCTCCCTGATACCTCAAATGTCAGATCCACTATATCTTGAAACCAAATGGCACTGGCAACTTTGCTAAGCACAGACAGGGAGTACCCAAAGAACACTGGAAATTGATGTGAGAAAGAATTCCAGCCAAGACCAAACATCTCCAAGTAGCCATGGATCACCCATAAGTTGTGCTATTACTGACTGAAGCTCAGGAATAAACACTTGATGAAACAAGTGGAGAACATACCAGAATACTCTACCATTCCAAGCACAACACTGGAAAATTCCAGTAAAGATACATGGCTCATTCTTCTGATTCTGCACTATACCTGCTTTCTTCACTGTGCCAAGACACTACTTGCCTTTCTCTGTTCCTCTCTTTTTTCCTGGATTCGGGCATCTAGCTTTGAGATGGTACAAATAGCCCAGACCAGATGGAGACTTTGATTCCCTTGGCAAGGTCCTGGAGAAAGGTTTTGATGCTGTCAGCCATCTCTTCATCACCCACACTATTGACTACACAGAAGAGAGGGAAGAGTCCCCCAGCCTCTCATCATGAAGGACATGGCAGCCTTGTCACTGGGACTCCAGCCCCAGCCTGGACCCTCACCCACTGCAGGACGCTCACTTTCTCCCCACCTACTTGCTTCTCCTGTCAGCACGTTCCCAGGACCACACTCCTTTTTCCTGATGGAGTGGCCTGGGTTTGGTCATTGGACTTCCTTCCTTTTCTATCTATAGTGGATCTGCTAGTGATCACACAGAGTAACCCCCAATGGTATCCTCAGCCGCTCCTCTCTCCTAAAAGCCAGAAAATACACAGATAACTGCCTACTCAGCATCTCCATCTGACTACTTAATGGATACCTCAGAATTAACAAGTTGACAATGAGATTTCCTCCAACAACTTCTTCTCCCACAGACTCCCATCTCAGTTGAGGATATCTCCACCCTTCCCATTTCTCAGCTTAAAAATGCAGGAGACACACTTGGCATCTTCTTTTATTCTCACATACTACATCTGATACATCAGGACATACTGCTGATTCTAGCTTTCAAATATTCCTGAACTTCAACTTCTACTTCTGCTAGAGTGACTGGGACCAGATTTATCCCTCTCCTACAAATAACTAGAACACTGGCCAAACTATGTAAAACAATCGTTTCAAAACACTGGAAACCAGGCAGCACAGGACTGTGATCGCTTAGAGGAGAGAAACAAATGAGGTGAGCCTACAGCTGACAGTGACTTCTGCCTGGAGACATATGTCCTGACCACAGAACAAGGAGGGGAATCCCAAGCGGAACACGGCCATCTTGCTGATTTGAAGAGACAGATGGGAGTTCAGACAGGTGGGTGTGCCTGAAATAATGAGGGCAAATCACCAGACAAGAGGGAACTACACAGAAAAAGTGGTCCAGAAATTTGCAAATGTGTCCTCCTGAACCTTTGGTGGAGTATTAATCTACAAATGTGAAAGGTGAAATTCTACAAGTCCATGCAAAGAACAACTGCTGGGAGCTATGAGGTGAACAATTCCTATAGTTCACATTGTTATTTGAATTGTGTCCAAGCAGAGTACAAAGAACTTATTGAAAACTTGAAGAAATCAGTAAACTTATTAGAAGGGCTAAATTAATTCTAGAGATAAAGATATCCTAGGACTACCCTAACAAAGTTTTAAAATAATCCCCTACCCCCGAAGTATCAACATAATCCCGGGAAAACTTAATTATTGCCCCCAAAGAAAACTAACATTTTTAAAGTAAAATAACAAAATCTAAACACTCAGCAATGTAACATATGCAATGTCTGGCGTCCAATTAAAAAATACTAGACATTCAAATAATTAGCAAATTATGACCCATAAGAAGTAGGAGAATGAGTCGGAAATGATAGAAATGGTAGAATCAGGCAAGAACTTCAAAACAGCATTATACGTCTTATAAATGTGCTGAAGGATTTATACTAAAACACCAATATAGTAAGGACATATGTGTCTGTTTGTGTAAATGAAACTTGTAGAAATGACAAATGGAATGTATTAAATAAAATACTGGATGAAATAAACAGAATCAACATTGCAGGAGGAAAAAAAACAAAACAGTAAATCTGAAAGAACGGAAATAGAAACTATCTATCATTAAGTTCACAAGGAAAAAAAAAATATGTTTCTGACCACAGCAGGATTTAACTGTATAGAAATCAGTAACCAAACATTTGGAAATTAAGGAACACTTAGTTAATAATCCTTAGAGCAACGAAGAAATCACAAGGCAAATTGGAAAATACTTTTATTTAAATAAAGAAGAAAAAACAATGTAACAAAGCTGTGGGGTCCTGCCAAAGCAGTGATTAAAGGGAAATTTGTAGCTTTATTTTTTTAAAGATATATTTATTTATTTGAGAGAGAGAGAGAGAGAGTGCAAATGGGAGGAGAGGCAGAGGGAGAAGGAGAGGGAATCCCAAGCAGACTTCCCAGTGAGCAGGGAGCCCTACGAGGGGCTTGATCTCATGACCCAGAGGTCATGACCTGAGCCAAAATCAAGAGTCGGACACTTAACTGACTGTGCCATCCAGGTACCCCAGAAATTTGTAGCTTTAAATGCTGATATTTAAAAAGACTCAAATAAATGATCAAAGCCAGGAATTGGTAAACTTTTAAAGTAAATGATTAACTAGTAAACATTTTGGGCTTTGTGGATCATAGATGGTCTCTGTTGACTGCTGCATGTTTTTTACAACCCTTTAAAATATAAAAAAGATTTTTAGTTCAGAGGCTGTACAAAAATGGGCTATGGATTATAATTTGCCAACCTCTGATCTAAGCTATTGCCTTAAGAAACCAGAAAAAAATGAGCAAATCAAACTTAAGGAGGAAAAGGAGGAAAATGAATAATCAGTGACATATAAAAGCAAAAAAGAAAATCAGTAAAATAAAAACTAGTTATCTGAAATGATCAATAAAATTATAAACCTCCAACCAACAAGAAAGGAAAAGAGAAGACTCAAATTATTATACCTAGAAGGAAAAGATTTTACTTTAGATCCTACAGACATTAAAAAGATAATAAAGAAATCTTACAAATAACTTTTTGTCAATATATTCTATAGCTTAGATGAAAAGTACATAATTTTTTGAAAGGTACAAGGCACTAAATCTTACTCACTTATGAAAAAATAGTAACCTGAATAGCCCTTACTATTAAAGAAATTAAATTGAAAACTATCAACATTTTTGTACACACACAAAAAGACTCCTGCCCAGATGACTTTGTTGATGAATTCTACCAAACATTTGAGAAGGTAATAATACCAATCCTGTTCAAACCTCCATAAAACAGAACAGAAATGAATACTTCCAAAATTATTTTATGGAGGTAATATTACACTGATACCAAAATCAGAAAAAGGCACTATAAGAAAAGAAAACTGTAGATCAGTAGCCTCCATGGACATAGATGTAAAAATCTTTAACAAAATTCTAGTAAATAGAACCCAAATTCTAGTAAATAGAACCCAGCAATATACATAAGCAATGTTTCATTATAAAGTGAGGTTTATTTCAGGAATACAAAAACTGCTTAATATTCAAATATCGAACAAGATAAATCATCATTTCAGCAGGCTAAAATGGGAAAACCATATAGCTATTTCAATAAATGCATAAAAAGCATTTGACAGACTTCAACACCCTTTCATAATAACACAGGTGCACGCGCGCGTGCGCACACACACACACACGCACACTGGAAGAAAAGTAATTACAAAGCATAACTGCTGAAAGACATATGTTCAGTTTATATAAAGCAGTTTTACAATTTGATAATTGGAAGACAATTCAATTTTAAAAAGTAATGTACAAAGATTTCACTAAAGGATATATATAAATAAACCCATGAGAAAATACTCACTGTCAGTAGTTGTCATGGAAATGCAAATTACAACCACAATATCACTGCATATTCACTACAGTGACCCACTAAAAATACCAAGTACTGGGGATAATGTGAGTGACTGAAACACTTACACAGTGCTGGTGGAAAGGTAAAGTTACTTTTGGAGAACAGATTGACAGTTTTGTATTAAACAGACTTTCCATATAATCCAGTAATTCTACATCTAGAGAACTGGAAACATATATCCACACAAAGAACGTGTATAAAAATGTTCATAGACACTTATTCATGATAGCCAAAAATTGGAAATGATCCAAACATCCATTATTCACAACTGCTGAATGAATAAATGGATTGTGGTAAATCCATGAATTCAAATTCTACTCGGCAATAAAAAGAATAAATTATGGATACATGCAATGATGTAGACAAATGTCGAAGATATTGTTCTGTGTAAAAGAATCCAGACAGGAAAGGTTTTGGACTGCATGATTCCATTTATAGGTCATTCTATAAAGAGCAAAGCCAAAGGGACAGAAAACATATCAGCAGTTATCCGGAGTTAGGGGTGCAAGAAAGTGAGAGTTGACTGGAATGGCTATAGAAAACTTCTCAATTTCTAAATATGTTCTATACCTCAATTGTGGTGGAGGTTAAATGTATACATTTATCAAAAGTCATCAAGCACACCTGAAAAAGGTGAATTTTATTGCCTGTAAATTGTATCTCAATCAACCTGACTTAAATATACACACACACACATGCACACATACACCTTAAATTGCCTTATTCCATTCATAAAAATTGAAATGGAGATGCCTGTGTGGCTCAGTCGGTTAAGCATCAGGTCATGATCCCAGGGTCCTGGTATCGAATTCCACGTTGGGCTCCTTGCTAAGCAAGGAGCCTGCATCTTCCTCTGCCTGCCGCTCCCTCTGCTTGAGCTCTCTCTCTCTCTCTCTCTGTCTCAAATAAAAAAAAAATTGAGATGTATTATAGGTGTAATGATGAAAGTTGAAACCATGCAGCTTCTAGAAGAAAGCATACGGAACATCCTAGCCTCAGAGTAGGCAAATATTACTTATACTTAATCAAAATGCTCTAATATTGGAATAATTAATAAGTTGGACTTCATAAAAATTTAAAAATTGTAGTTACTAAAATATGCCACCAAGATAATAAATATATAAGCCACTGACTCTGAAATATATTCATAATGCTTGTATCTGATAAAGAATTCATGTCCCATCTATAAGTTAACAAGACAATAATCCAACAAAATAATTGACAAAAGACATGAAGAGATGCTTCACCAAAGAATAATATTCAATTAAGCTTATTACTACAGATATTATTATTATTTATTTGTTGATTTTAAGGGACTGGATCATTTGCTAAGTATTTTCATGTGACACCTCATGTATGTTTCATAGTAAATTGATGGTGACAAATATTATTCTTTTTTCACAAGTAAGAAAAATAGAACTCAGAGAGACTAAGGAATATTCTCAAGGCCATCTAGACTCAAGACTTGATTCCAACTTCATCTTCTTGCTGTATCTGCATCTGTACCCTATACTCTGCTTTCTCTTTGGTCACGATGGACAGATGATATTTAAGTCCAGCCTACTCCATGTAGCTCCTCCAATTTCCATTCTTCCTTCCATACACCCATTTTATTAAATCATTCTTAGCAGGTGCATATACAATATATTTTTATTCTCCTACCAGATATGGAATCAATGGAGATAGCCTAATGGAAGCAAAAATTTCATCATTACTGAAAATCCATTGTAGATTGAGTTTTAAACTGTTGCCCCAAGTACTCGCTAACACACTTGCTACCACTTCAGTTTAGACTTTTGGGAAATCTTCCCAAAGGGAAGTTCAGGCTTAGAGCCTTCTCTAGGATTCTGCCTCATCCTGATCTGATACAGAGAGGAAGAAGGAAAAAGACAGTTTTCCAGTGCTCTCAGACTTTTGATAGATTGACTCCATCAACTTAAGAAACAGGACCAATGGATTTTACCCATGGATTGGTTAACTCCCTTCTCCACTGTGAGGAGCAAAGAATAAGTTGTAGGGCAAGAGGCTAAAAGCGTCACTCCAGTGGAGGTCTCTCTGCATGGAAATGTGAAACCAGGGAGAGGATGTTCTCTTTACTCCCACCACCAACACAGCACGCTGTAGTGTTTCCCATGAGAAAATTTCTAATGCATGCTTATATCCCCTGCGGTTGTAAAACAACTAACCCATTTCTCATGCTTCCCTTCCAACAATATGCTCCTGTGAAAAGGGCATACTTCTTCACAGCAGGCAAGTAACTTTGGCTTAAAGTTTGATGCCAAAGTCAAATTTTTACACATCCAATTGCTTTAGATATAGTCCAAATAAGTATACTTTTATCCCTTTAGAGCCTGCCTGCTTTGCATACCCTTCAAAACAGTACCCAAGATCTGCTAGCCATACATAAGCCTCACTCCAGAGTCATAGAAGACCCCATCCTCTGCTGCCCCTCAGAGCTCTCTGACACAGACTCCCCATCTTGCTGTGGAGCACCATTGCCCAGATACATAAGACCCCTCTCCCCTGTGGAGCTCCCTTGTTTTCTCCCCTTCTGGGTGATGACTCTACACTGATGTTCAGGAAGGTCTCCTCCAGGAGAGACTTCCCTTCTCATGCAATCTGGTCCAAACACCTCTAATAAAGTTTGTGTATATTAGTGCTTCTTGTGGGTCTGCCATTTACTTTATGGGCATTGAAATTCCCTTGAAACCCTCTATGTCCTCTTTCCCTGGTCCTTCCTCTTCTGTCCATGATGGAGTGCCCCAGGCTCTGTTTTTCAACACTCCTCCCTAACTTTATTTTTTTTTCCCCTAGGTAGCTTTTATTTAAATCCAAGTATTTAACTATCTCCTATTGGCTGATCATTCTCAAATTCATATCTTAAGCACTCATTTCTCTCAAAAGTCCCAGATAACTGCTTCCTCCACAGTGCCATGCAAATGTCTAATGGATATTGCAAATGAGACATGTCTAAATGGAACTCTTGACTCTTTCTCTCTCTCCCAGAAATCCTGTCCCTCCCCATCGCATCTAATGGCATTACCACTGAGTTGCTCATGTCAGAGAGGAAAGAATCTCACTGATTCCTTCTTTCCTCTACTCACCCAGCTAGACTGAATTTATCAGCCAGTCCTGCATCCAAACTGTATAAATTCTATATTGACCAGTGTCGCCTCCACTTGCTCACATCCATGCTAGCCCAACCCAATGTTCTCTTTTACTTACATTGCTGATTCTCCTTGTTTTCACTCCCCACCAACATTTTTTTTTTGCACTGCAGTGGGAATTTTTAAAAATGTAAATAGGTAGGGGTGCCTGGGTGGCTCAGTCATTAAGCGTCTGCCTTCGGCTCAGATCATGATCCAAGGGTCCTGGGATCAAGCCCCACATCAGTCTCCCTGCTCCGTGAGAGGCCTGTTTCTCCCTCCCCCACTCCCCCTGCTTGTGTCCCCTCTCTTGCTGTGTCTGTCTCTGTCAAATAAATAAAATCTTTTTTAAAAAAATGTAAATAAGTCACAGCAGTCCTTTACTTAAAAAGACTCCATGATTTTCTTTTACCCATAGGCTAAGATCCACATCTTTGCCATGACTTACCAGGTCTTGCTAGCCACTTAAATATTATCTTATATCACTGTCTCCTGAATTTAGAACTCTTTTGCCAGACTTTTCTTTCTGTTGCTGGAACACAGGGGGCTTGTTCCCACTTCATGGCCTTTCTCTTTCTGATCTCTTTACCTAGAATACTCTTTGCCCAAATACTCATATGACTAGATCCTGTTCACCATTTACACTCAAATGTCACTTTTTTCAAAGAGGCATTTCTAAAACACCCAACCATTGCTCTCTTTTGCAATTGTCTTACTTCTCTTTCTTTGCACCAATCATCAGCTCTGAGCTCATTTTATGTATTTGTCTACTTGTTCATTTGCTGCCTTCCTCTGCCTCGATGTGAACTCCATGGAAGGTGGACCCTGCCTGTCCTTACTGTCCCCATGTCCTCAGTGCCTAGAGCAGGGGAGTCAGAAAATATTGGCTAAAGAGATACTTAATTGAAGAAGCCCACCCTCTTACTAACTACACTAAATTGACTTAGATAGAACATTGTGTTTGTTTCCTAGAGCTGCTACAACAAACTATCACAGATGGTGTGGCTTAAAACAAAAGGAATTGATTGTCTCATGGTTCTGGAAGTTAGAAGTCTGAAATCAAAGTGTCAGCAGGGCCATGCTGCCTCTAGAACCCATAGGGGAAGAATCTCTTCTTGCTTCTTCCAGCTCCTGGTGACCCCAGGTGGTCCCTGGCTTGTGGCAGCATAACTCCAATCTTTACCTGGTTTTCCTGTCTTCACACGGTCCCCACTCTGTGCTTGTCTCTGTGTCCAAGTTTCCCCTTCTTTATAAGGACAACAGTCATAGTGGATTAAGGCTCACCCTAATGACCTCATTTTAACTTAGCTACCTCTGTAAAGATTCTGTTTCCAATTCAGGTCACATTTTTAAAAAGATTTTATTTATTTATTAGAGAGAGAGAGAGAGAATGAGCAGGGAGAGGGGCAGAGGGAGAGGGAGAAGGAGAAGCAGACTCCCCGCTGAGCTGGGAGTCAGACTCGGGACTCCATCCCAGGACCCTGGGATCATGACCTGAACTGAAGGCAGATGCTTAACCCACTGAGTCACGCAGGCGCCCTTAAATCAGGTCACATTTTGAGGCACTGGGGATTAGAACTTCAAATTGATTTTATGAGAGAAACAATTCAGCCCAGCTATTATGTCTGAATTCTTATTAGACACACAGAGAATGTTTACTTTCTCAACTGCTTCCTGGTAGCAGGAGTTTGGAAATCAAATGCAAATAAAAACGAGACTCCAGAACCAAGATAGTGTGGCTAACTAACCAGCTCCTTTCCTATCCCTTTGTTCTTTGTTTTTAAGTCAGATTTCTGAAACTCCCTGCAAAGGCCTGAAATATTTTGTAAATAATACGTTCTGCTTCTTTAATTAAGCTGTGTCCCAATGAGAAGATTTTCTATAACTCAAAACTGTTTATCCATTTCCAGTGCTTAGCAATGCCTCCTAAAGACATCCATCAGACAGGCAGTCTTTTTCATGACATTTATGACTGGGAACCATCTGATTTTTAATTACACAGTAATTGCTATTGTATAAGCTTTAAGATGCTCTGTAATTTGGAAATCTTATTTTAAACTTAAAAAAAGAACATTATCTTTTCTTTTTCTAAATTCAAGTCAGTATTTGGAAAAAGAGCCAAATGAAATCTTTTAGTGCCTAAAATGTGATCATAGTCATTCTACATTTTTGAAAATCATTTTTGTTTGGGTAGATGTTCTACTATAATTGGTTCAGAAAGCATTTTACAGACAGCAGAATTCGAAGTCTGTAGGGATGGGATACAGAAGCTCATTAAAACCATTTTTCTGCCTTCAGGCACTGTTACTCTTGTTGAAACCCCTGACCGTGACTTAGATTCTTAAGGTCAAAATGCAAAATCAAACTGTGTGGTTAATGAACAAAGCTGAATTCTAAGAGCTTTGTTTTTTGGCATGTTGAGAAGAATGCTACCCTTGGCATGACTCTGTGGTTGTGACACTATTTGCCTTAAAATAATAAAGACTTTGGCAATGGGGCTTGAAACTACTCTTCTTAGAAGAAGCATCCTTATGTTACTTCCTTCAAATAGGTTCCCTCTGATTGTTAAGGAGGGAAAGCAAACAACAAAAGATTTCAGAAATATATTACTTATTTTGTGTTGTAAAAGTAGTCCTTAGGCATGTAATTGTGCCTTTATATAACACTTTGCAACTTGCAAATCATTTTGATCTACACCATCGTTCCTTTGGTCCTTACTTCTTTCCTTGTGAGATTGGCAGGAGAACTTTATCATGCCCAGTTTTCAAGGGAGGCCTCTTTGGCTCATAGAGACTAAACATAGTTTTGACAAGAATCAGGGTTAAAACTCAATTCCTGGAGTTGTTCTATTGTTATCTTCTTCAAGTAAATATCAATAAAATTCAGTTTTGTTATCTGTAAAATGAGGAAGTGTACTCAACTTGCAGGGTGGCTGAAATGAATGAGATGTATCTGCAGGATCTAAACATTACTTGCTATCAAAAAGGTACTTAACAAATATTGGTTTGTTACAAATGGATGAATGAAAAGATAAATATTAAGCACTTGGCCCAGTGTCCAGCACAGAGTAAATACTGATAAATATTAGCTATTAAGATTTAAGTACAAATGATGAACTATTTATAAACAGAGTGTGGAGGTGTTCTTTCTTTCCAGTGTTGTTTATAAATTTTCTTTGAAGATAAAAAAATTTATTTTATTTTATTTGGTAAGCAGTGTGACTTAATTAAGTTGACTGCTATTTATTTCAATCATTTTGGCTTTTTCCCCACCAAGGAAGTAAGCGAATGTAGATCCTTTCGTCATTTCATATTTAGTGGATGCATCCTACAGGCCAGACACCTTGCCAGAAAGTGGGGAGACAGGAACTACATTTGCTGTGGCAATTAGGCAGGATTTGATTACTAAAGAACACTCCCAGAGCTCAAACCAGCCAGGTTTACAAATATTCAGTTTATTGTAGAGAGAGGATCCAACATAGCAACAGCAGTAACGTGTAGATATACATCACAGCCAGAGGTGACCTTGCAACAAGGAGTTTGGAGAGTGAGAAAGAGTGTGTGCCAGTTGCCATCTCCTGTAGGGTCATCCCAGGACATGCTTTTTCTCTCTCAACCAGGAACCCCCTGGATGTACACAGAACACCTCAGACCAGGGATCCAAAGATGGTGTCTCATCAGGGCTCCATCTCCCCTGCTGGGTAGGTAGGGATGTTCTTGCTATACAACCAGCCCTCAGTGGTGGAGCCTTCTGGAATGTCACTGAGACTCACTTTTATCAATAAACAATGCTGACAATCTAGTACACACCACTTTCCTCAGACTCACGGTCACAGAACAACATTATTCATCAGTAGATTTCACTTTGACTAGGGGTCAGTGCAATAGAGACAAAATTCTTACTTCAGTAAAACACCTCATGCCACATTCAGGGCTAGTGGAATGAACCCTCCTGCAGAGTGCAAATCCCTGACCTATGCTCAAGACCTTCTTAGGACAAAAAAATCACAATTACTGCTTGTTTGATGGTGATTGTGAGCCTTGCAATAGTGTATAATCAGATAGACAATCAAAACTCATAGGTTCTAAACACTTAAAACAAAATAGGCAGAGAGGGGTTGGTATGGCTTTAAACAGGCAGCCACATCATCCAATAATTGCGGTGTAGTCTTCCTCAAGTTCTTGTACTCACTTTGGGATTATTTTCCATTTCTGATCTATAGCTTTCTGTCCTTGATGGGGTGATTTTAAGAATCATAGTGAATTTATCATAATCAAGGGTAAATCTTCAGGAGACTTCCTCTCTGGGGGGATAGCACCCTGAGGGGACTGTGATTGATTGACCAGCACATTCAACCATCAGCATCAGTAGTCACAAGTTTTATCAGCTCCTATGATATTACTTTTACCTATGATTTTCATATTGTCCAGTGTAGCAGTTTCATGGGGCACTCTCAATACATGGTTATTTTATCAATCAGAATTCATTATAGCATAATTTTTTCATTGCTCTTAACAAAATCTACCATTTTCCATACACTATATGTGATTTCCCAGAGGACTATGGGTTAGATACTGTATCTCTGTTGTTTGAACATTCCAGCCTTTTTGAGGATTACAGTCAAATTCCTTTCCTGAGGTTAATGGACAGTAGTTCTCAGTCAGAAGCATCCTACACAGGACTCATCTATATTTCACAAGAAACACTCTTGTCTTGTTTAAATTGTGTTCAATATCCATGAGTTGCACTGCAGGGATAGAATGGTTAGCACCCAGTTGTAGCGAATAGAGAGATCCATTAGAGAGAACACATTCTCAAGTGATGATATCCTTAGACCAGGTGGCTCATACATCCCCTAGCCACCTGGCCTCCCGCACCTGCAAGGGTGAAGAAGTGCTTCAGTGTTGGTGAGCACCACTAGCTTCAGCCACAGGGAATCAGAAGAGGTGAGGCTAGCCAGTGGTCACAGATAAACCCCAAATCTCAGGGGCTTGCTGCAGTAAAGGTGTTTTTTTTCTGGCTCACATTCACTATCAGATGCAGCTCAAGTGGCCCCTGGCTCTTCTCCAAGAGGTGACTCAGGGACCCAGGGAGCTCCCATATTTCAACTCCCGTCAACCCAGTGGAGAACATTGGTTATTTAGTGAGCATGGGTGGTCTCTTTCATAGTACTTAATGATGTATACCAGGCTCAAGGTTAAAGGGGGCAAAAGTATGAAAGTTGAACTTCTTGTGAATTATCAGCAAATCAAAATTTATTCCTCCCATTCTTATTTTAAATTGCTAAGTGGAAAACATAACTCTATAGTTGATACCACACAGTTAAAGAAAGAAACATAAAGAACTCCCCGTGTCTCACTGATTGATACCCCAAGTCTAGTATAGCACAAAGCTGCCAAAAATGTATATTTAAAAACAAGTGTTTTTTCATTTACTTTTGAATTAAAAAAGCTTTGCAACCCTGTAATAGAAGGGCATTATATGGAAAAAATAAAATCATTTCAATGAAAAGCCTTTTATGTCTTATTCTATGCAGTTGAACACAGAAGAGAGTAAAACTCTGCATTATCTTTCTTCATCAGATGTCATTCATTGCAGCTGCCAACTACAATCAATATTTTCCTGCATTTAAGAAAATATTTTTAGGTGTAAATTCCCAACCTTTTAAATATTCTATTGTGTCTCCTTTCTTTTTTAAAGTTGTGTCAACTTGGGGCGCCTGGGTGGCTCATTCGTTAAGCATCTGCCTTCGGCTCAGGTCATGATCTCAGGGTCCTGAGATCAAGCCCCACATCAGGCTCTCTGCTCAGCAGGGAGCCTGCTTCTCCCTCTCCTACTCCCCCTGCTTGTGTTCCCTCTCTTGCTGTGTCTCTCTCTGTCAAATAAATAAAAATCTTAAAAAATGAATAAAGTTGTGTCAACCCAAGAATACAGTGTCATTAAATCAACCATTTGATTTAATTGAGGTTTTTTTGTCATTATAATAACTTAATTAAATAAATTGGCCAATCACACTTTAATTAGTCAGCCTAATTCAGTTATCATGACAACTCAAATAATGAGAAAGAAACAAAATAATTAGAATGTGTCTATTTTTGTTGGCTATCTGTACTGTACAAGAATAATCACATAAGTAGGCATTCATTTGATGGCTGAAAAAAAACCCCAAATTTATTTCAGAATAGACTCTTTGTAGAGGGGACCACTTAGCAAATAAAAGCCAAGCAAACTTGGTTTGTATTGTCTCTTTCATTAGGTTTTGATAGCTACAAATCTTCAGAAACTATGTCTTACTGTTTTGAAATTCCTGTAGAATCCAGAGAAGGGTTTGTTTATGGATACTGAAAATATTTTTGTTTAATTGAAAAACTATTGCTTGAAAGCACAAAGTATCTAGATTCAATTTTTATTTTACCTCATCTTGAGACCCAAAATGATGTATGTTGAGAGATTCTCACTGATGTTTCCATTATGTTTACATCTGATAGGCAATACAGTTTCTCATACTGAAAAGGAAAATATACAGAGACTGTTGTCTAATATGTGCCAGGCAATGTGTTAGAAATTTTCACATGTCTTATCTTATCTAATCAGTAGACATCTGATACTAAAGTGTTGGTATTGGAGCACCTGGGTCGCTCATTTGGTTGGGTGTCTGCCTTTGGCTTGGGTCATGATTCTGGTGTCCTGGGATGGAGTCCTGCACTGGGCTCTCTGCTCAGTGAGGAGCCTGCTTCTTCCTCTCCCTTTGCCCCTCCCCCAACTCATGTTCTCTCTCTCACAAAAAACAAATAAATAATCTTTAAAAAAAAGTATTGGTATTATTCTCTTCATTTGATGAGGTCTGAGTTTAAGAGCGCTTAAGCAAATTTCTTGGGATCACAAAGATATTTGGTAAGTCAAGGACTCAATATAGCTTCTGGAACACCATAGCCTCTAAAATACGATTCTCTTGATTTCTAAACTCTCTGGTCCCTAGGCCTTTGCCCACATTGTTTTTCTGCCTGGGAGACTTTTCCAGTCACATTCACAACCCTCCCACTTCACCTTCAGTCTTGGTTTAGATGTCACTCACTCCAAGTAACCATCTTAACCCAGAACGATGGGCAAGACCATGGTGGTAAACGTGGAATGCACAAGTGGATTGAGGGAGAAATAAACTCTTGCTCTTGTAAGCCACGGAAATGTTGGTGTCATTTTATATCAAAGCATGACTTAACCTGTCCTGATAAAAAAAGTAGCTCAAATTCACATAATGGCAGATCTTGGATTCAAATACAGATCTACATAAACTCCAAATTAATGACTTTAAGATGTATGAAGATGTTGAATCACTAATAACATTGTGTGTCAGCTATACTCAAAAAAAAAAAAAAGAGCTAATGCTTTTAACCCTGTAATTGAAACCATGAGCTAATTAGGAAGTATAAAGAAAACCTTGGTAATCTTCAATATACCCTAGAAATTATACTGATAGTTTTAATAGTGCCAAAAATACCAAGATTGTGAGTGAAAATTATGAAAATCAGTTATCATGTTGCTGTTTAACTGCCAGTGGCCAAAACCAATTCAAAAAGTCCTTGACATTTTGAATGTGAAAAATGTTTAGACATTGATTTTTTGTGTATGTGATACTATGGGAGGAGACTAATTATAAAACTAAATGTATATTACTACTATCAATTAGTGACATTATGTGTGTCTGCATTTATTTAATGTTTTGATTTCTTCTTCCCTAAATGCTCATCCTCAATCTCACAGTCAATAGCATTTTTTCAGTCAAGGAAACTGGATAATTAGTTTTTGATCTGAAAGAGCTTTGTGTTGAAATAGATTTCTGTTCAGATTCTTACCAGTTGTTTGATAATGAGTAGTTTACTCGACCTCTCTGATTTCAGTTTCTTCCTGTTTAAAATAGATTTGTCAACCTTTTGGTTCTCTGTCTGGCACCAGGTGAGCTTAATAAATGGTATTACTTGCTATTGTAAACATCCCCATCTTAAAGCTATGTATTTGCAACAGGTTAAAAGTGCTCTCCTATTGAACAGAGGTTGACCCTCCTGTTTTACTGAGTCTAAAATACATGTACTAAATTGGTGAGGTTATGAAGATAAATGTTGCATCCCAATGTAACCTTGATATCAAGTGAAGAATTATAACAACATGTCCTAGTATATATTTCTTTCTTTAAATTTTATATAGGTTGCAAATTTACCCCTTGATTTTTATGTCTGAACAATTTGAGTTTGGTTATCCACTCTGCCAAGTTTTTAAAAGCTTAAGAGAAGT
Organism: Eumetopias jubatus; assembly: GCF_037043125.1. Classification (NCBI taxonomy): domain Eukaryota; kingdom Metazoa; phylum Chordata; class Mammalia; order Carnivora; family Otariidae; genus Eumetopias; species Eumetopias jubatus. The sequence continues at coordinate 184,020,525 of NW_028274810.1, forward strand.
CAAAACTTGGAGACAATAGCATGGCTTCAGCAAAAGAAATCAGAGATACACTCATTCCTTCCTTTCTTCCTTCCTCCCTTCCTTCATTCATTCCCTTATTTGGCAAAAATCATCTAGGTGGTAGGCTGGCATGGACACTGGGGCTACAACAATGAATAAAACATGCTTCCTATCCTTAAGGAATTCCTCGTAGGCAGAGATAATTCAATAGTCCCCTTTTAGCCTGGGTATCAGAAAATTAATACTTAGATTTAATGCTGATTGATCTAGGACAAATGGACATCCATTAACTTTCTTCTTTTTACAATGTATGTAAATATATCTTAGTAAATAGGTGTATATCCAATTGTTTAATGATATAAAAATAAACTATTGAGAAAATAGAAAAGTAGAAAAATAAACAAATCCATTTTTAGCTTTGTCTTTTTGGACATATGAATAGTGAATATGTTATTATTTCATTATTAAAATCCAACGTGGAATAAACAAACAAATGTCAAATATTAATATATTTATTAAATGGCTTACATTGGTATTCAATAGAATACATGTTTTCCCAAAGCACTTTAAGAACAGGTGATTATTTATTTAAACTTTCTTTATTTCTTTATTTCTTAACTTATGGAGAATTGCTACCAGGGAAAAAGAAAGATTTCAGTTAAATACCAATTGATTGTGTCTTGAGGCTCTATGTTCCAGCTGGTACATTTTTCACTTTTCTCTTAACCTCAAATAACTTATGACAAGATTTTACATCAGGAAAGGGGTTATTTTCAAAATTTAGCTCACAATTACTATTTTTAGGTAAGAGTTGTCTCTTGAAAGAATCATTAAAAAATCACACTAAACTTTTTTTTTTGAGATAAAAATCCCCCAAGCTTTGGTTTTGTCTTCTTTAACAATTACATGCTCTGCTTCCACTTGCAGTCACCAGAGTTTGGAGAAGTTCCTGAGAACAAAGCACAAATAAATGTGGATGAAGTTCCTTATCTCAGAAATTAATTATCTACTGCAGTGTAATAGATTACCACAAAACTCAGCAGCTTAATCCAACATACATTTCTTACCTCACAGTTTCTGTGGGTCTGGAGGGTCCAGCTGCAAGCAATCTGTCATTTTAGGGTCTGTGGCCTCATCTGAAGACTCAACTGGAAAAGGATCCACTTCCAAGTTCACATGGATGCAGGACCACACCAGGAGGTCAACAAATACCTTTTTAGGCTTTCCTGACTAAGGAAATCAGTCCAGTATCTCAATGTGTAGCACAGTACCCTGACCACAATAAGCACTCAGTGTTTATAAAATAAGGGCCCAAGTTAGATGAGTACATTAAATCTAGAAGAGTGGAGGAACAACTTACAGTATCTTTTACTCTGTCTATGATGTTAATTCTATTCACAAAAATAACTAGGTGGTATAAATACATGTGATTTTCAGTTTCTTCTTCATACTTTGCTAGACTATTTGAATTTTTCAGAGTGATCAAGTATTATTTTTATTATAAGAAAACTAAGCAACTCTTAAGTTAAAAATTATAGATGAATTGCTAGTTATATATTCTTATTTATTCAAAGACTACGTTTGCAAGGATACACAATCATGGACAATGGTTGCTCCCAGAAAAGAAAGATACACTTTGTAGTTTTAGTTTTGTACCATGTGAACAATGTTACTGAGTTAAAAATTATTAAGCTTGTTCTAAAGGGTTATACCTAAGATATAAAACTATAAAATATGTACATAAATCTTTATAAAGCATCTGATTACAAATAATTTCATATTTTTGTCATTTTTTTCTTTGTATTCAAATATTAAAACATAAGGAAAAAATGAGCCCTTCTTAGACAAACAGAAGCTCCTGTAGGGCATGAGGCAGATATTCCAGTGAATGCCAGGGGAAATGGGTCCCCAGGAAGAGCTCTGGGTAAGAGGCATTCCGAGTTCTGTCTCAAAGTTACATCTTTCCTTGTTCTGAAAGGGCATAGTTTTCCTTTAGTGAATAGTCTACTTCTAATAAATTAATAAATCTAGACAATATGAAGGGCCGCTAATATCACAAAAGGAGAAATGACTAGGTATATGTGTTTCTAAAAGGAACTACATATCAACACTCATGAAATGTTCTTCCTAAAAAAGTCAAAATTTAATCTGATCAATATCTAGATCTAAATTCTGATTCAGAATAAGGGGAGTGAAGGAACATGCCAAGTAAGGCTATGAGAAGTAAATTATCCAAATCCAGTTAAGAAAATGAATTAGTTTTTTTGCTTGCTTGTTTTGTTTTTAAAGATTATTTATTTGAGATAGATGATAGATAGATGATAGATAGATGATAGATAGATGATAGATAGACAGATAGATAGATAGATAGATAGATATAGCAGAGGGGGGTGGCAGAGTGAGAGGGAGAGAGAGACTCTCAAGCAGGCTCTGTGCTCAGTGGTAGACCCTGAGAACATGACCTGAGCTGAAATCAAGAGCTTAACTTACTGAGTCACCCAGGTGCCCCAAAGTGAATTAGTTTTTTCAATAACTACAATAAATATAGAGCAGAATCTATAAATTAAAAGATATTTAAGTGACATATCACCCAACTGGAATATATGAACCTTATTGAGATCCTAATTAAGCAAACTGTAAAAAAAATTATGAGACAATTGGGAAAATTTGAATATTGGTAGTATATTGGATGATATTAAAGAATTAACAGTAATTTAAAACTTCATATATGATATTATTGTGATTGTGTTTTTTAAAGAGTCTCTATCTTTTAAAGATCTATACTGAAATATTTGTAAATAAAAAGATATGTTGGTGACAGAGTATATATATGTATATGAAACAATACTGGATGAGTGGGTCAATGGCTATAGGTTTTCATGGGAGTTCATTATACCACTCTTTCTACTTTGTTATGTTTGACATTTTCTATAATAAAAATGTCATGGACGCTAAAGCATAGCTCCTTAGTGTCATTGTATTATATCATTCCTTCGACTTTATTTCAATTCTCTCAAAGAATTCATTATACATTCATTGTACTGTGTAAGGGTCCTTCCAGGGAGAATTGGATCCAGGATTTGATTGTTCTCTACCAGTGTCCTAAGGTCAGCAAGGTGGTACCTACAGTGGGCAGAGAGATTAGGTACAATGATGTCCTCAGCACACTTACAAGCTCCCCATTGTCAAAATCTACACCCCCTTCTTTGAGGCCATGACACAAGTTCTCCCAGAGAGACTCTGCCTAGGACTAAATACTATGTTGCTTTACATAAAAGGAAGGCCTTGCAGGTACCCTCACTTATCAGAGCTATAAATTACCTAAAGACTGTACTTAAACTATACCAGACCAGGTTTAGAGATTGGGCTCACTTGATTCCTTACTCATTCTGTGTTTAGAAGTGGAGAGCCCATAACTCCTAAACTATGCTCATGCACATTGAGCTCATCAATCACATGAGCAAAATGCATGGGGAACAACAGAAGGAGCAAGCAGGTCCAGGTTAGAAGCAGATACAATTCACTACTGGATCTGTCTGGTAGAGTGGCATGTTACTTTGTCTGCACTTCACATGGGTCTCTATCTTAGAGTTTCACATTACTCAGGTTCGGCTGTCTCTCTCCCTCTCTGGGTCAACCAGGGACTTGTGTGTGAATCATCTCTGCTGTACTAGTGCTTAGACCAGTAGACACCCAAAGAAGAGCTGGATGAGTTGACTAAATGACTCTGTGTGTGTGTGTGTGTGTGTGTGTGTGTGTGTGTGTGTGTGTGTAGAACTGCTTGAACTAAATTCTTCCAGTTAAGTTCATTTACCAAATACCTCCTTTTGCTTATGTTCTCATCATGGAAGCAGCACTCAAAGAATATAAATTATGGCACAGATTAATCTTTCTGAATTAGAAGAATGAATCTGTGAGTTATGTGTCCCTAAGATCATAACACAAATTTTTGTCTGTATGCCATATGTCTAATTTTTCTGAAGAGAGGATATTTAGTGTTTGTAAAGTTCCTTAAGATGATCTTAAATGAAGCTGAGTCCCAATTTTAAGCTCTGAATTGAGTTATTTATGCTGTATTGATCTACTCTGCCTGCTTTGTTCCTTTTCCCATTGGTAACTGGCGTTCGGCCATAGCATTCAGCACCCAGCTTTTTTTGTCAGAAAATTAGCTGTGAAAGCTATCAAGATTTCTTTTATTTCTTCACAGTTTCTTCTTTGCAAGTGATCAACAAGACCCCCTGGATATTGAAGTAAGCTTTTGGAAAAACCTGAACATCTGTTGCTGGGCTTGAAGGCCCATTTTTTTATTCCAGTTTCTTTCCATTCTCTATCTCCCCTGATGTGACAATAAGTGATCATGTGCCTGGCAGTCAGATAAAGAAACTAGTGGTGCATTTAGCTCTCAATGTTTCTGGGTGAAAAATACCCAATATGGATGCCAGAAAATTGTTCTTCACAATCTCTCTGTAGAGAAAGAGAAATGACAACCTTTATACATGAAGAAGTATGAAATAGTTTTCATCTTGTGACCTGTTTCTCCTGTGGCTGACCCATATGGGATATGCTTGTAACAACAGGGAGAAATGTAAGAGAAAAAGAAGAAATTATTGCTTAATATTACAATCTTTTTTTAAGTAACCTGGAAGACAATAAAATGGTTACATTTACTTAAAATTCATAGAAAGGAAAGCTTGTGAATAAAAAACACACAAAAAAATGTTTAACATTTTCTACCAGTTTAAATTAAGGAAATGTTCTTCGCATAGAATATCAGCTGTCATTGTAAACTTATGGGAAGGAAACATCAGGGATCATGGACTAACACTAGTGATGTTCATGGCTTTGGAAATAAAGCCACTGTTGGTAGATCCAGGTGGGTGGATGTCATCAGCTGTTTTATCTCCTAATCTCTACCTGCTTCCTCAAAATCACTCAAGTATATTCTAAGTGTGAACTCTTTAATATTTGTGGATAGTATGGTTTGCAGACTGCCTTTTCTCATTATATCTCTTATTCTTCACACACAAAAAACTCTATGAAGTAAGTACAATATTGTGATTAGTTAAAGTTTGATGAGACCTAGGTTCAAAGTGGTTAGTTAATAACCCAGTGAGTGTCAAGATTCAATTCCTAAGACTTCAGCTCTACCCGTGCATATTATGCCTATAATGCCCTGAGCAAGCCATTTGAATACAACATAATGTGAATGGATATCATGGGCCTGCTGATGACCAATTCCCAGAACTAAGTTGCCTCCTGAAGTCTGTGAGTCCATGCTGGGCTCCCAAGTTCCATTTGCTTTCCTTTCCTTTTCTGAGTTATGCTATTCTCTCTGCATTTTTGCATTCTTTGCCCATAAAGATTCACTACACTGTAGGGCACCATTTCTCCAAGCTTACTCTTTGCTATTTCCAAAATAAAATCACAGAACTGTTTCATTCTGAAAGAATTACTTGTGTTAATCTCAAAGTAGTAACAAGAATAGCAAATGTGCAGCATATACACTTTCTCTGGTCACTCTTTCTTGACTAAGCAGCTGATATACATCTACTGGGCAGTCCCCCAGCTCCCTGGTCCTCCCACCTCCCCCTGTCCCCAGCAGTCCTTTATTCTGCTTTAGTTTGAAAAGACCCTTCCACCATGGATTCCCCTCTTCCAACATGAAACAGAGAACAATAACAATGAGCTCATATTTTAGGGGCGTCTAATTAATTGTACCTCAAGGAGACTTCATTAGAGATCCCACCCAAAATGTTACATATTTCATAGAATAAAGATATTTTAAATCATCTCACTTGTACAAGGTAGGTATTTAGAAGGATATATAGAGAAAAGTGATTATCATGGAATAAGAAATTAACAGCCTTTAGTTAGATTTAGGTCCTTTGTGCAGAATATTTTGTCCTAAAGGCATGACGATGTAAATATTATTGTTGTTAATATCATCATTGCCTTTTTTCAAAAGAGGAAGCAGAGGCAGAGAAAGGAGATCCTTGGGTTTAAACTCTATTTAGGGGGAAAGTTGCCATCCCAAGCCTTCTAATTAAATATCACTTAATTTGTCAAAGAAGGAGGGATGTAAAGGTTAATGTCACTGAATGGAGTGTGATGTGGGATTGAATCTGCTTATGTTCACTAAATGTTAGCAGGAAGACAGAACAACCTCATTGGCTCAACCACTGTTTGTTGTGAATTTGAGTATCTTTGACTTCATTGGGACAAGGAAGAGGAAGGGGCTCTCTTGCCTTCTGCACACCCCAGCCATAGACACCACTAGTAGACAGGAGACCAGGGACTTCGGAGATAGAAACAAACTGCCATGGTAAAGCTTACCAGCCTAGTAAACACGGAACATCAATTCTTGCAATATTTTGGTTCTATGTGTTCATTTCTCTCATAGAGAGATGTATGGTCAAGATTTGTTGTTATCCCGATCCTTTTTTTAAAAATACATCCCTTTTTAAATACATTTAAAATACATTTTTAAAAAAATCCCTTTTTTAAAAAAAATCCACTTTCCTCAACTTTCTAATTATGTGTGAAGTGTTATAATTGCAGTCTACAAACTGTTGTAGGCATAAAAGATGGGAGTGATTTAATGGCACTTTTGACATCAAAATGGGCTTATTTTGACTGATAGAAAACATTGCTTGCATCTTTAAATAATCAGAAGTAATGGGGAGGAGAATGTGTAATATATTGCAATAGCTTAGACTTAAAACCACAGTTAGCATATTATTTAAGTAAAGATTATAATTATCCCGGCAAAGTGACTAGCATAAGGTTAGGAATATGCTTGATATATTTTGTAGCCCATTGTAGTCAATGTAATATTCTCCAAGTTTTCAGAAAATGTATTGGAAGAAAAAGAAATCACTAATTTAAGGAAAATAGAAAAGAAGTACTAACTCATGCAAATTATTGTGCAAAGCTCTTTTGAGTATTAAAATGAGACAAAATTAGGGGAAAACATGGTGGAGGAATAGGGGACCCTATTCCAACTGGTCTCCGGCATTGAGCTGGATATCTACCAGACCACTCTGAACACTCACAAAATCAGCCTGAAATGTAAGAAGATATATCTGGATCTCTACAAACAGAATACCAGAGGCGGTTGTTTTCAAGGTATGAAGCGGGGAGCCGTGATTCTGCGGGCACATATCAGAAGATAAACAGAAGGGGGAGGGAGCCATCGGAATCCTGCACCATTGGTGGGTGAAAGACTCCCACGTTGGGGCTGGGGCACAGACTCACAAACCAGTAGCAATGGGGAAAGGACTTTAGAGCAGCCCCAGACTGAAACCTGGAGCAGCAGGGCTCCCCTTGCAAACAAGGGGTGGCTAGAGGTTTTAGAAACACAAAGGGCAGAGACATGCCTGGACCTGGAAGCTGAGGGGTGCACAACCCAAGACGCTGTAGTTTTTAGCATCACAGACAGAAACAGAGATAATGTGGCCTGGAGAGCTCACTGAAGAACAGACTGTGATCCTCTGTTCTGAGGCAGAGGGCAGAAAATGGTCCCTTCTGCTCTGACTCTTGGAAAAGACGTAGAAAGCCTCCAGGGAAAGCCACCAGAGAACAAAAGCCCCAAACAACCGGTTTTCACTGAGCCCATCTCCCCCCACAGGGGCAGGGTAACTCTGCCCAGACAGGGTTGCCTGAGTAACAGCTTGGCAGGCCTCTGCCCCAGAAGACAGGTTGGGAGAACAAGAGGCCAACAACACTAAGTCCCTACAAAACAGATGTGTCTTTCTTGGGTTGTGGTCAGTAATCTGGACTCTGTACGTTCCCTCAACCACCCCTCAACAGATTGACTAGGAGGAGGACCCCCCAAAATAGGAAAGACTCAGAGACTGTGACTTCTGCCACAGATTTAAAAATGGATACAGATATAGCCAATATGTCAGAGATAGAATTCAGGGTAACAATTGTGAAGACAATAGCTAGAATGGAGAAGTCGATGAATGGCAACATAGAGTCTCTAAGGGCAGAAATGAAAGCTGAACTGGCAGAACTTAAAAATGCTATCAATGAGATCCAATCTAATCTAGATAATCTAACAGCTAGGGTAAACGTGGCAGAAGAACGAATTAGTAATCGAGAAGACCAATTGATAGAAAAGAAGGAAAAAAGAGGAGACTTGGGAAAAACAGCTTATAATCCATGAAAACAGAATTAGGGAAATAAGTGACTCTATGAAATGTTCCATGTCTGAATTATTGGGATCCCTAAGAGGGTGGAGAGAGAGAGAGAGGACTAGAAGATATATTTGAGCAAATCATAGCTGAGAACTTCCCTAATCTGGGGAATGAAACAAACATTTGTGTCCTAGAGGCAGAGAGGACCCTTCCCAAGATGAAAGAAAACAGACCAATGCCCTGGCATGTAATAGTAAAACTCACAAATCTTAGAACCAAGGAAACCATCTTAAGGGCAGTTGGGGGGAATTTATTCCTTATGTACAGAGGGAAGAATATCAGAATAATGTCAGACCTATCCACAGACACCCGGCAAACCAGAAAGGGCTGGCAAGACATAATCAGGGTACTAAAGGAGAAGAATATAAAGCCAAGAATACTTTATCCGACAAGGCTGTCATTTAGAATGGATGGAGAGATGCAGAGATTCCAAGACTGGCAGAAACTGAAAGAATATGTGACCACTAAGCCAGCCCTGCAAGAAATATTAAGGGGGGTTCTATAAAAGGAGAAAGACCCCAAGAGTGATACAGAACAGAAATTTACAGAGATAATCTATAGAAACAAGGATTTCACAGGCAACATGATGACAATTAATTCATATCTTTCAACAACCACTCTCAATGTGAATGGCCTAAATGCTCCCACGGCACAAGATTGCAGATTGCATAAAAAGACAGGACCCATCCATATGCTGCCTACAAGAAACTCATTCTGAACATAGAGACATCCAGACTGAAAGTGAAGGGATGGAGATCCATCTTCCATTCCAACGGACCACAAAAGGAAGCTGGTGTAGCAATTCTTATATCAGAGAAATTAGATTTTAAACTAGAGATTGTAGTTAGAGACACAGAAGGACACTATATCATTCTTAAAGGTTCTATCCAACAAGAACATCTAACAGTTGTAAATATCTACGCCCCCAACAGGGGAGCAGCCATCTACATAAGCCAACTGTTAACTAAAATAAAGAGTCATATTGATAACAATACGTAAATTGTAGGAGACCTCAATACTCCACTCCCAGCAATAGACAGATCATCTAAGCAGAAAATCAACAAAGAAACAAGAGCTTTGAATGACACACTGGATGAGATGGACCTCATAGATATACACAGAACATTCCACCCTAAAACAACAGACTACTCATTCTTCTTGAGCGCACATGGAACTTCCTCCAGAATAGACCACTTACTGGGTCACAAATCAGGTCTAAACCGATATCAAAAGATTAAGATTATTTCCTGCATATTCTCAGACCATAATGCTTTAAAACTGGAACTCAATTACAAGAAAAAATTTGGAAGAAATTCAAACACTTGGCAGCTAAAGACCACTCTGCTCAAGAATGTTTGGGTCAACCAGGAAATCAAAGAAGAACTTAAACAATTCATGGAAACCAATGAGAAAGAAAACATATCAGTTCAAAACCTATGGGATACTGCAAAGGTGGTCCTAAGGGGGAAATACATAGCCATCCAAGACTCACTCAAAAAAATAGAAAAATCCCAAATTCAACAACTAACTCTACACTTTAAAGAACTAGAGAAAAAGCAACAAATGATGCCTAAGCCACACAATAGAAGAAAAATGATTACGATTAGAGCAGAGATCAATGAAAACTAGAAGTGGGTTCTTTGAAAGAATTAATAACATCGATAAACCACTGGCCAGACTTATCCAAAAGAAAAGAGAAAGGGCTCAAATTAATAAAATTATGAATGAAAGGGGAGAGATCACGACTAACACCAAGGAAATAGAAACAATTATTAGAAATTATTATCAACAACTAGGACAGGCGGAGCAAGATGGCGGAGGAGTAGGAGACCTAGATTTCGTCTGGTCTCAGGAATTCAGCTGAATAGGGATCAAACCATTCTGAACACCTACGAACTCAACAGAAGATCGAAGAGGAGAGTAGCAACAACTCTCTGAACAGAGAAGTGACCACTTAGTGGAAGGTAGGACGTGGGGAGAAGTGAATCCAAGGTGATATTTGGGAGGATAGACGGCGGGGGAAGGGCCTCCGCCGGCAGCTTCTGGCAAGTGATAGAGCCGCGGAGCACAAAATCGGAACTTTTAGAAGTCGGCTCCGCGGAGGGACGTCGCTGCAGTGGCTAAGCGGGGGGTAGAATCCTCCCGGGACAGTGTGGTCTCAGGACCCTTGGGGTCACAGAAAGACCGGGGGTGCCTGAGTGCGGCAGAGCTCCCAGGTATCGGAGTGGGGAAGCCGGCTGCAGAGACGGAGCTGAGGCGCGGGCTCTCAGCTCGGGGTGGCCATAAACTGTGATCCGAGGCCCAGTCGGGCCACTGCTCCTCCAGCAGGGACCCAACAAGCAGCAGAGCTGGGGAGACTCCCCTCCCTCCCCCGGGAGGAGCGGCGCGGGAGCGCACCGCAGGGATCTGCTGGGTTTGGAGACTCCACACGGCGTCGGGTGCCAGAGATAGAAACGCTCTGTCACAGGCCGGGTGAGCACGGAGTGGGACCGGAGACCGGGGACACGGGAGTGACTGCTTTTCTCTGGGGGCGCACTGAGGAGCGGGGCCCCGAGTTCTCGGCTCCTCCAGGTGGAGATTGGGAGGCCACCATTTTCACCCTGGTCCTCCAAAGCTGTGCTGAGAGCTTGCAGGGAACAAAATCTCCTGAGAGCAAACCGGAGCAGCTTCCTTAGCCGGGACGACAAGGGCGGGGCAATTCAGCCTCCGGCAAAGACATTTGGAAACCACAGCAACAGGCCCCTCCCCCAGAAGATCAACACGAACAGCCAGCAAGCCAAGACCAAGTTTACCGATCAAGGAGAACGGGAGAACTCCAGCGCTAGGGGAATACTGCACATAGAATTCATGACTTTTTTTTTAACCATGATTCATTAGTTCATCAAAGTTAATTTTTGTTGACTGTTTTTTTTTCTTATTTTATTTTTCTTTTTCCCTTTTTCAACCAACATCTTATCAATCCCTTTAAAAAAAAAAATCTTTTATTTTTCATTTTTAGAGTCATATTTTATCCCTTCATAGTAGTTACCCTTATTTTTGGCATATATATATAAGTTGTTCTCTCTTTAAAATTTTGAGATACAGTTTCTTCTAACAGATCAAAATATACCCTAAATCACTAATGTATGGCTTTGTTCTAGTCTCCTGCCTGATCACATTCTCTCCCTTTTCCCTTTTTTTTTTCTAAATCTTCTTTCTTTTTTCAAGCAACTTCTTATCTTATCAAGTCCTTTTATAAAATCTTTTATAATTTTCATCTTTACAGTCATCTTCCATTCCTTCATTGTATCAACCCTTATTTTGTACATATATGTCTTTCTTCCTTTAAAATTTTAGGAGGCACTTTTTCTAACAGACCAAAATACGCCCAAAATCTAGTGTGTGGCACTGATCTATACACTGGCCTGATCATATTTGATCATATTCTGCTTTTTCTGTATTGTTCTGCTTTTCTTTTTATCTTTTTTTTTCTCTTTTTTTTTCTTTCTTTCCCTTTCTTTTCCCCTGGTTTCAGGTCTTTTCTGATTTGTATACAGTATATTTGCTGAGAATGTTGTACACCTGTTAGCATTTTGTTCTCTCATTCATCTATTCTCCTCTGGACAAAATGACAAGACGAAAAAAATCACCTCAGCAAAAAGAACAAGAGGTAGTACCATCAGCCAGGGACCTACTCAATACGGACATTAGTACGATGTCGGACCTAGAGTTCAGAATCATGACTTTAAAGATACTAGCTGGGCTTGAAAAAAGCGTGGAAGTTATTAGAGAAACCCTTTCTGGAGAAATAAAAGAACTAAAATCTAACCAAGTCCAAATCAAAAAGGCTATTGATGAGGTGCAATCAAAAATGGGGGCACTAAATGCTAGGATAAATTAGGCAGAAGAGAGAATCAGTGATATAGAAGACCAAATGATGGAAAATAAAGAGGCTGAGAAAAAGAGGGAGAAACAACTACAGGCTCACGAGGGCAGAATTCGAGAGATAAGCTATACGATAAGATGAAACAACATTAGAATAATAGGGATCCCAGAAGAAGAAGAGAGAGAGAGGGGGGCAGAAGGTATACTGGAGCAAATAATAGCAGAGAACTTCCCTAATGTGAGGAAGGAAACAGGCATCAAAATCCAGGAGGCACAGAGAACCCCTCTCAAAATCAATAATAATAGGTCAACACCCCAACATCTAATAGTAAAACTTACGAGTCTCAGAGACAAAAAGAAAATCCTGAAAGCAGCTCGGGAGAAGAGATCTGTAACCTAAAATTGTAGAACATTAGATTGGCAACAGACCTATCCACAGAGACCTGGCAGGCCAGAAAGGACTGGCAAGATATCTTCAGATCACTAAACGAGAAAAATATGCAGCCAAGGATACTATATCCAGCTAGGCTGTCATTGAAAATAGAAGGAGAGATAAAAAGCTTCCAGAAAAAACAAAAACTAAAGGAATTTGCAAACACGAAACCAGCCCTCCAAGAAATATTGAAAGGGGTCCTCTAAGCAAAGAGAGAGCCTAAAAGCAGCAAAGATCAGAAAGGAACACAGACAACATACAGTTAACAGTCACCTTACAGGCCATACAATGGCACTAAATTCATACCTTTCAATAGTTACCCTGAATGTAAATGGGCTAAATGCCCCAATCAAAAGACACAGGCTATCAGATTGGATTAAAAAACAAGACCCATCCATATGCTGTCTGCAAGAGACTCATTTTAGACCCAAAGACACCCCCAGATGGAAAGTGAGGGGGTGGAAAACCATTTACCATGCTAAAGGACACCAAAAGAAAGCTGGGGTGGCAATCCTTATATCAGACAAACTAGATTTTAAAACAAAGACTGTAATAAGAGATGAGGAAGGACACTATATCCTACTTAAAGGGTCTATCCAACAAGAAGATCTAACAATTGTAAATATCTATGCCCCGAACATGGGAGCAGCCAATTATATAAGGCAATTAATAACAAAAGCAAAGAAACACATTGACAACAATACAATAATAGTGGGGGACTTTAACACCCCCCTGACTGAAATGGACAGATCATCTAAGCAAAAGATCAACAAGGAAATAAAGACTTTAAATGACACCCTGGACCAAATGGACTTCACAGACATATTCAGAACATTCCATCCCAAAGCAACGGAATACACATTCTTCTCTAGTGCCCATGGAACATTCTCCAGAATTGATCACATCCTAGGTCACAAATCAGGTCTCAAGTGGTACCAAAAGATTGGGATCATTCCCTGCATATTTTCAGACCACAATGCTTTGAAACTAGAACTCAATCACAAGAGGAAAGTCGAAAAGAACTCAAATACATGGAGGCTAAAGAGCATCTTACTAAAGAATGAATGGGTCAACCAGGAAATTAAAGAAGAATTCAAAAAATTCATGGGAACCAATGAAAATGAAAACACAACTGTTCAAAATCTCTGGGATACAGCAAAGGCAGTCCTGAGAGGAAAGTATATAGCAATACAAGCCTTTCTCAAGGAACAAGAAAGGTCTCAAATACACAACCTAACCCTACACCTAAAGGAGCTGGAGAAAGAACAGCAAATAAAGCCTAAACCCAGCAGGAGAAGAGAAATCATAAAGATCAGAGCAGAAATCAATGAACTAGAAACCAAAAGAACAGTAGAACAGATCAACGAAACTAGGAGCTGGTTCTTTGAAAGAATTAACAAGATTGATAAACCCCTGGCCAGACTTATCAAAAAGAAAAGAGAAAGGACCCAAATCAACAAAATCATGAATGAAAGAGGAGAGATAACAACCAACACCAAAGAAATACAAACAAATATAAGAACATATTATGAGCAACTCTATGCCAGCAAATTAGATAACCTGGAAGAAATGGGTGCATTCCTAGAGATGTATCAACTACCAAAACTGAACCAGGAAGAAATAGAAAACCTGAACAGACCTATCACCACTAAGGAAATTGAAGCAGTCATCAAAAATCTCCCAAGAAACAAAAGCCCAGGGCCAGACGGCTTCCCAGGGGAATTCTATCAGACATTTCAAGAAGAATTAATACCTATTCTCCTGAAACTGTTCCAAAAAATAGAAATGGAAGGAAAACTTCCAAACTCATTTTATGAGGCCAGCATTACCTTGATCCCGAAACCAGACAAAGACCCCATCAAAAAGGAGAATTACAGACCAATATCCTTGATGAACATGGATGCAAAAATTCTCACCAAAATACTAGCCAATAGGATCCAACAGTACATTAAAAGGATTATTCACCACGACCAAGTGGGATTTATCCCTGGGCTGCAAGGCTGGTTCAACATCCGCAAATCAATCAACGTGATACAATACATTAACCAAAGAAAGAACAAGAATCCTATGATCCTCTCAATAGATGCAGAAAAAGCATTTGACAAAGGACTGCATCCTTTCTTGATCAAAACTCTTCAGAGTATAGGGATAGAGGGTACATACCTCAATATCATAAAAGCCATCTACGAAAAACCTACAGCGAATATCATTCTCAATGGGTAAAGGCTGAGAGCTTTTCCCCTAAGGTCAGGAACGCGGCAGGGATGTCCACTCTCACCACTGCTATTCAACATAGTATTAGAAGTCCTAGCCACAGCAATCAGACAACAAAAAGAAATCAAAGGCATCCAAATCGGCAAAGAGGAAGTCAAACTCTCACTCTTTGCAGATGATATGATACTGTATGTGGAAAACCCAAAAGACTCCACCCCAAAACTGCTAGAACTCATACAGGAATTCAGTCAAGTAGCAGGCTATAAAATCAATGCACAGAAACCAGTGGCATTCCTATACACCAACAACAAGACAGAAGAGAGACAAATCAAGGAGTCGATCCCATTTACAATTGCACCCAAAACCATTAGATATCTAGGAATAAATATAACCAAAAAGGCAAAGGATCTCTACTCAGAAAACTATAAAATACTCAGGAAAGAAATTAAAGAAGACACAAAGAAATGGAAAAACGTTCCATGCTCATGGATTGGGAGAACCAACATTGTGAAGATGTCAATGCTACCTCGAGCAATGTACACATTCAATGCAATCCCCATCAAAATACCATCCACTTTTTTCAAAGAAATGGAACAAATAATCCTAAAATTTGTATGGAACCAGAAGAGACCCCGAATAGCCAGAGGAATATTGAAAAAGAAAAGCAAAGCTGGCGGCATCACAATTCCAGACTTCCAGCTCTATTACAAAGCTGTCATCATCAAGACAGTATGGTACTGGCACAAAAACAGACACATAGATCAATGGAACAGAATAGAGAGCCCAGAAATGGACCCTCAACTCTATGGTCAACTTATCTTTGACAAAGCAGGAAAGAATGTCCAATGGAAAAAAGACAGTCTCTTCAACAAATGGTGGTGGGAAAATTGGACAGCCACATGCAGAAGAATGAAACTGGACCATTTCCTTACACCACACACAAAAATAGCCTCCAAATGGTTGAAAGACCTAAACGTGAGACAGGAGTCCATCAAAATCCTAAAGGAGAACACAGGTAGCAACCTCTTCGACCTCAGCCGCAGCAACTTCTTCCTAGAAACATCGCCAAAGGCACGGGAAGCCAGGGCAAAAATGAACTATTGGGATTTCATCAAGATAAAAAGCTTTTGCACAGCAAAAGAAACAGTCCACAAAACCAAAAGACAACCGACAGAATGGGAGAAAATATTTGCAAATGACATATCAGATAAAGGGCTAGTATCCAAAATCTATAAAGAACTTCTCAAACTCAACACCCAAAGAACAAATAATCCAATCAAGAAATGGGCAGAAGACATGAACAGACATTTTTCCAAGGAAGACATCCAAATGGCCAACAGACACATGAAAAAGTGCTCAACATCACTCGGCATCAGGGAAATCCAAATCAAAACCTCAATGAGATACCACCTCACACCCGTCAGAATGGCTAAAATTAACAAGTCGGGGAACGACAGATGTTGGTGGGGATGTGGAGAAAGGGGAACCCTCCTACACTGTTGGTGGGAATGCAAGTTGGTGCAACCCCTCTGGAAAACAGTATGGAGGTTCCTCAAACAGTTGAAATTAGAGCTTCCATTCGATCTAGCAATTGCACTCCTGGTTATTTACCCCAAAGGTACAAATGTAGGGACCCGAAGGGGTACGTGCACCCCAATGTTTATAGCAGCAATGTCCACAATAGCCAAACTGTGGAAAGAGCCAAGATGTCCATCGACAGAAGAATGGATAAAGAAGCAGTGGTATATATACACAATGGAATATTATGCAGCCATCAAAAGCAATGAGATCTTGCCATTTGCAATGACGTGGATGGAACTAGAGGGTGTTATGCTGAGTGAAATAAGTCAATCAGAGAAAGACATGTATCATATGAACTCACTGATATGAGGAATTCTTAATCTCAGGAAACAAACTGAGTGTTACTGGAGTGGTTGGGGGTGGGAGGGATGGGGTGGCTGGGTGATAGACATTGGGGAGGGTATGTGCTACGGTGAGCGCTGTAAATTGTGCAAGACTGTTGAATCACAGATCTGTACTTCTGAAACAAATAACGCAACATATTTTAAGAAAGAAGAAAAAGAAGAAGATAACAGGAAAGGAAGGATGAAGGGGAGTAAGTCAGAGGGGGAGACGAACCATGAGAGATGATGGACTCTGAGAAACAAACTGAGGGTTCTAGAGGGGAGGGGGGGAGGGGGTTGGGTTAGCCTGGTGATGGGTATTGAGGAGGGTACGTTCTGCATGGAGCACTCGGTGTTATTAACAAACAATGAATCATGGAACACTGCATCAAAAACTAATGATGTAATATATGGTGATTAACATAACAATAAAAAATTTAAAAAAAAGAAATTATTATCAACAACTATATGCCAATACGCTGAGCAACCTGGATAAAATGGATGCCTTCTGGAAGCCTATAAACTGTCAAGACTGAAATAGGAAGAAATTGACAACCTGAATAGGCCAATAACCAGTAACAAGATTGAAGCAGTGATCAAAAACTTCCCAAAAAACAAGAGTCCAGGGCCTTATGGATTCCCTGGGGAATTCTACCAAACATTCAAAGAAGAAATAATACCTATTCTTCTGAAGCTGTTTCAAAAAATAGAAACAGAAGGAAAGCTTCCGAACTCATTCTATGAGGCCAACATTACCTTAACCCCAAACCAGACAAAGACCTCATCAAAAAGGAGAATTTCAGACTGTATCCCTGATGAATATGGATTCCAAAATTCTCAAGAAAATCCCCGCTAATAGGATCCAACAATACTTTAAAAGGATCATCCACCACGACCAAGTGGGATTTATCTCTGGGTTGCAAGGGTGGTTCAACATTCACAAGTCATCCAATGTGAGAACACATTAATAAGAGGAGAGAGGCAAACCATACGGTCCTCTCAACTGATGCAGAAAAAAACATTTGACAAAATACAACATCCTTTCTTGATTAAAACTCTTCAGAGTATAGGGATAGAGGGAATATTCCTCAATTTCATAAAATCCATCTATGAAATACTCACAGCGAATATCATCCTCAATGGGGAAAAGCTGAGAGCCTTTCCCTTAAGATCAGGAACATGACAAGGATGCTTACTCACTACTATTTTTCAACATAGTACTAGAAGTCCTAGCAACAGCAATCAGACAACAAAAAGAAATATAAGATATACAAATTGGCAAAGAAGAAGTCGAACTCTCTCTCTCTTTGCAGCTGATGTGATACTTTATATGGAAAATCCAAAAGAATCCACCCCCAAATTGCTAGAACTCATACAGCAATTCAGTAACGTGGCAGGATACAAAATCAGTGCACAGAAATCAGTTGCTTTTTTATACATTAACAATGCAACTGTAGAAAGAGAAATTAGAGAAACGATTTCATTTACAATAGCATGAAAAACCATAAGATATCTTGGAATAAACCTAACCAAAGAGGTGAAGGATTTATACTCTAGGAACTACAGAATATTCATGAAAGAAATTGAAGAAGACACAAAAAGATCGGAAAACATTCCATGCTCATGGATTGGAAGAATAAACATTGTTAAAATGTCTATGCTACCCAGAGCAATCTATACCTCCAATGCCAACCTGATCAAAATTCCAAAGACATTTTTCAAAGTGCTGGAACAAACAATCCTAAAATTTCTATGGAATCAGAAAAGACCCTGAATCACCAAGGAAATGTTGAAAAAGAAAAACAAAGCTGGAGGCATCACGTTGCCTGATTTCAAGCTATATTACAAAGCCGTGATCACCAAGACAACATGGTACTGGCACAAAAACAGACATATAGACCAATGGAACAGAATAGAGAACCCAGATATGGACCCTCAACTCTAAGGTCAACCAATTTTCGACAAAGCATGAAAAAATATGCAATGGAAAAAGGACAGTCTCTTCAATAAATGGTGCTGGGAAATTGGACAGCTATATACAGAAGAATAAAACTTGACCATTTTCTAACACCATACATAAAGATAAACTCAAAATGGATGAAAGACCTCAATGTGAGACAGGAATCCATCAAAATCCTAGAGGAGAACATAGGCAGTAACCTCTTTGACATTGGCCACAGCAACTTCTTCCAAGATACATCTCCAAAGGCTAGCCGAAACAAAAGCGAAAATGAACTTTTGGGACTTCATCAAGATAAAAAGCTTCTGCACAGCAAAGGAAACAGTCAACAAAACAAAGAGGCAACCCACAGAATGGAAGAATGTATTTGCAAATGACACTACAACTAAAGGGCTGATACCCAAGATCTATAAAGAACTTCTCAAACTCAACACCCAAAAAACAAATAATCAAATCAAAAAATGGGCAGAGGACACGAACAGACATTTCTCCAAAGAAGACATACAAATGGCTAACAGACACATGAAAAAATGTTGATCATCATTAGCCATCAGGGAAATTCAAATCAAAACCACATTGAGATACCACCTTACACCAGTTAGAATGGCAAAAATGGACAAGGCAAGAAAAAACAGATGTTGGAAAGGTTGTGGAGAAAGGGGAACCCTCTTACACTGTTGGTGGGAATGCAAGTTGGTACAGCGACTTTGGAAGACAGTGTGTAAGTTCCTCAAAAAATTAAAAATAGAGCTACCTTATGACCCAGCAATGGCACTACAGGGTATTTACCCCAAAGACACAGATATAGTGAAAACAAGGGCCGTATGTACCCCAATGTTCATAGCAGCAATGTCCACAATAGCCAAGCTCTGGAGAGAGCTGAGAGGCCCTTCAACAGATGAATGAATAAAGAAGATGTGGTCCATATACAATGGAATATTACTCAGCCATCAGAAAGGATGAATACCCAACTTTTACATCAGCATGGATGGGACTGGAGGAGATTATGCTAAGTGAAATAAGTTAAGCAGAGAATGTCAATTATCATATGGTTTCACTATATATACACACATATACACACACATATATAAATAATAGTTGTGTATTAGTAAATTTCATTATTTAAAATATCACTTATTTAAAAAACAGATAATATATGAACATAGTACAACACCAAAAGTTACAGAAGATAGTTTCCTCTGTTCCCCAGATCCAATTCTTCTTCCAGGAGGCCTCTATTTACAGTTTCAATGTATTATATAAAAAAATTAATATTGATACAAAACTATTGATATATTACTTAATATATAATGCACTATATAATTGTATTTCATTATTAGATTATAATAATGTTAATATGTTATATATAAAAACACAGATTATTCATATATATGCAAATACATTAAACGTACACACAAGCATACATACATGTATACATATGTATTTAAATAATTTACACAATTGAAACATTATTTTATAATGTTCTGCATCTTTTAAAAAATGCAATGTATTTAGAGACTCTTCCATGTGGTGTGTATATCAGCCTTAAAAATATATCTTATTCTCTTTAATTGCTATATAATATTTTGTTAGATAAAAATTTTAATTTTATGTTTAGGTATTCATTGTTTTGTTTGCTAATGCCAAGTTCTTAATCTGTAAGGCCACCTCCCAGTAGTAACTCCATATTTTAGGAACCTCAAATATCACCATAGTATCTCTATAAATATAAGAATATATACACTGATAATGAATCATGGAACACTACATCAAAAACTAATGACGTAGTGTATGGTGATTAACATAACATAATAATAAAAAAAAAGAAAAAAAAGAATACATGCACTGGACTCTGAATATATGTGTGGAAACAGGCTTGATTCCATAGCGGCTCTGAAAAGAGTGAAGATATGATCTTAGTTTCCAAAGAATCTATAATCGTGTGGGGAGAGGTGACAAGGACACAAAAAATCATTTTGTGTGGCAGCACATATTCAGGTATATGAGAGGCATGGAAACTTCCATTTGATGTGGAGTGACTAAGATGACACAGGAAGGTGAGAAGCAGCCTGGGGAGCTGGCAGGCCTAATAGGAACACTAGCTCTTGTAGTTGCCATTGTGAGACCCTTTGAGCTTCACCATCCTCATCTGAAAAAAGTGTACTAATATCACCTAATATCACCTTTAATGTATGTCGTGTGACTAACACATGGAAAGTGCTCAAGTAAATGTTAATTATCATCACTTCTTTAAAGGCCAAGATTGAAAAATAAGAACATACTTGTGTTTAATCTATGTCACTTGGTAACTGTCCAGAAAAGTACTTAATGTCTTTAAATTTAGTGTCTTTGCCTGTAAATTGTGGTGACAACAACTTCCTAGATATTGTTGCCTTATTATAGTGAGTGAAAATTGGACTAACCATTTGGGAAGGCAATTTGTCATTAGATAAAATATTTTTTAAATTACATGCATTTGACCCAGAAGTTATCCTTCTAGACATCTATTCTATAGATATGAATTCCAATTATAAAGATGGATTACTGTAGAACTGCTTATAATACAAAATAAATCCTGGAAGTAACCTGTCTTTCAAAGACAGAATAGCTAAATTATATCACATGCTTATTAAAGAATACTATATAGACTTTAGAAATAAGAAAGTAGATTTATGTGTGTTGAAATAAAATAATCCTTATATGTTGTGATATAAAATGGGGGTGCCTGAGTGGCTCAGTCGTTTAAGCATCCAACTCTTGATTTTGGCTCAGGTCATGATATCTGGGTTATGAGATCAAGCCCCACCTCAGGCTCCGCATTCATCATGAACTCCGTTTGAGATTCCTTCCCATCTCCCTCTGCCCCTCTCCCTGCTCTCTGTATCAACTAACTAAATTAGAGAAACTGAGTCACAGCATGACAAAGGAGTTTGCCTAAGTCTAGACACTAAGATCGGAGGGGGAGACTAACCATGAGAGACTGTGGACTCTGAGAAACAAACTGAGGGTTCTAGAGGGGAGGGAGGTGAGAGGATGGGTTAGCCTGGTGTTGGGTATTAAAGAGGACATGTACTGCATGGAGCACTGGGTGTTATATGCAAACAATGAATCATGGAACACTACATCAAAAACAAATGATGTAATGTATGGTGATTAACATAACATAATAATGAAAAAAAGGAAGTAAGAACTAGTGTTTGAACCAAAGTCATCAGGCCCCAGAGCCTGTCATGTTAACATTTATACTGCACTGCATTTAATGTGCTCAGGCATGATCTTTGTAATTAAACATAGGCCTAAGCACAGCCAGACCTAAGCATAGGCCAACTGATTGAGAGTGGCTATCCTAGGAGAGGGTCAGAAATGTGGGATTGAAGGTAACAGGAAATTTAAGTTTACTTTTTATGTTTATACAGTGTTTTGGTACTTTATAGTAAGCATGTTTTCAGTGTGGTGGTAACACGAGTAGACCCTTGGAAAAGAACTTGGTAGTAGCACACATACCATAATTAGAAAAAGTAAAAAATTGAGACATGAAGAACAAATAGGTACAATGAAGAACTAAAAATAAAGAGGAAAGGAGTTTATATGTCTAGAAAGCATTGTTTCTTTATAATAGGATTTGTTCCAGCACTTTGAATATATTGTCCCAATGCCTTTAGTCCTCCATGTTTTTATGTGACATCACTGTTAATCCTATTTGAGAGTCCCGTGTATGTGTAAATCATTTTTCTCTTGGCACTTTCCAAACTCCCTTTTGGCTTTGACGTTAAGCAGTTTAAATATAATGTGTCTAGGTGTAGATCTTTTTGAGTTTGTCCTACTTGGCCTTTATTGACCTTCTTAAATGTGTAGATTAGTGTTTTTCCTTCATATTTGGAAAATTTCCAAACATTATTTCTATAAAATATTTCTTCTGCCTCTTCCTCTCCTCCCCTCTGGGACTCCATTTTGCATATGTTGGTAATCGTGATGGTGTTCCACAGGTGTCTGCAGCTCTGTTTATTTTTCTTCATTCTTTTTTCCCCACCTATTCCTTAGATTAGACTGTCTCAGTTAACCTATTTTCAAGTTCCCTGATTATTTCTTTCATCAGCTTGAATCTGCTATTGAGCCATTCTGGAGGATTACTCATTTCAAATATTGTATCAAACTCCAGAATTTCCATTTTTTTAAATAATTTTATATTTTACTGATATTTTTTATTTGGTGAGACATGCTGTCATACTTTTCTTTAATTCTTCAGATATGATTTCTTTTAGTTCTTTGAAGATATTTATAATTCTGATTCAAAGTCTTTATCTAGTAATTTCAACGTCTGACTCCTGTGACAGTTCCTATTGACCATACTTTGCTATCTCTTTGCATGTCTCAATGCTTTTGTTGAAAATTGGACACTTCAAATAACATAATGCGGCAACTCTAGAAATCAGACCTCTTCCTTCAGGGTTTATTATTTGCTATTTGTTGTTGCTGCTGCTACTGATATGGCTTGTTTAATGATTTTTCTGGAAAATGCCAAAAAGCCCACTGTTCTTACTGAGATTCACCCATTTTTCTTAAATAAATGCCCATTAGATTTCTGAAAGACTTTCATTTATTTCTAGAGTTCTGGAAAGGTTAATTTTCAAAACTTTTGTCATTGTTCTCATTTTTATGTAGGAGCAGGTTGGTTTTTGTTGTTGTTGTTTTAATTCTGAAAGTGCCTCTAAGCTACAAACCTTGGCAAGTAATCAGATAGCGTGACATATTGTAATGTAAGGATAAAGAATTTAAACACAAGCCTGGAGTTGCAAGTTTTGATTTCTTAAATAATGACAATATTTAATGGAAATTGGTGAAAGAAGTAGAGAAACTGGAATATAAATAGCTATTTAACATGTATGGAATGCCTCCTCTATGTTGAGTAGTTTTTAAGCCATTTCCATGTATCTGCAGTATGCCAATCAATGTTCATCACCACTCTGAAGGTAGGTGCCATTATATCTATCTTATAAATAAAAAAAATGGACTAAGAACATGTCATACAGGTAGTAAATGGCAGAGCCAGGCTGTGATGAGAGGACCCTGGCTTTTAGCTGCTAACCCACATCTATTGATGAGATGGTGACTTTAGCATATAGGGCTCCTCTAAATCAAGGTCTTTTTTTCCCCACCAAAGTTCACTTTGGAAAGTCAGAAAATGGAACAGGGTTTGCATGGGAAAGTAGGAAAGTTCACCAACTATGAGTTTTTTCACTGAGAGATAAATAAGTAGTGTGAAAGGGTATGAGTTTCAGAGCCTGGATCTCAATTGTACCTGGGAATGATTCTATAGTTGTTACTGACTGGAGAGGACATTCCTTCCCAGTAGGGAAGAAAGACTAACCTGAAAAAAATGAATATTTTATGGCAGGATTTCAGGCCGTGAATCAGGCACTCAGAAAGATTTTTGGGGTTTGGGCGCCTGGGTGGCTCAGTTGGTTAAGCGACTGCCTTCGGCTCAGGTCATGATCCTGGAGTCCCGGGATCGAGTCCCGCATCGGGCTCCCCGCTCAGTGGGGAGTCTGCTTCTCCCTCTGACCCTCTCCCCTCTCATGCTCTATCTCATTCTCTCTCTCAAATAAATAAATAAAATCTTATAAAGAAAAAAAAAAAAAGAAAGATTTTTGGGGTCTAAGGAAGACTTTCCTAGATCCCTCAAATTAGCCATCTCAAGTGCTCCATCCATGAGCAAAGTCATCTGGGAATCTCTCCCCTTTTCTTTGATGAATTTCCCAAACTACATCCTGTGCAGACTAACAGTGGAGTACACAGAAGGTTATAACCTAGAAGCCATTATTAATGACCCTGTAACATGTGACCAGAAACTGCTGAGGCTCACACTGATTCATTCTGAGTGTGGGGCAGAACTGGTAAAACTTAAAATATTCAGTTCATTAGGCAAATGACTGTACATGTTACTTAGACAATAAATCTAGCCAAATATAAAACCATGAGCCTGAAAAACATGATTAATAAATATACATTTTCAAATTTAACTGACATGTCAATATAAAATCTATAGTTAAATTGAAAAGCATTAGTCCAAAAACTCTCTTGGATAAGAAAGTGTGTATTTCAATATTTGAAGGCATTTCTTTGAACATAACTGTCTTCAAGAGTGGTTATATGAGGGTGAAGGATATTTAGAGCTATTATTTTTCTGTTCATTTGGAGTCTAGAAGAGAAACAGCACCTTTATTTCAAATGGAAGAAAGCTGATAATGGAATGCCACCTTTCTTACTTTATGTTCCTTTAGAAAGGGGATAAATCTGAAAGTCTACATGAGGAGGATTAAAAGCAGGAGGTAAGAGAGTTGACTTTTCAGGAAGCCAGAATTTTAGAGCTACTCCATATTCATAGAGTGGATGTCGTAAAGAAAAAGATAAGCAGAGGAGGTGTGTTTCGATAGGAGAAATGGCAGCTTTCTTTTGCCAATTATGAAAGGGCATAGCATCAACAGTGGTTCCTTATATTCATTCTATTTTAGAAATGTATCCTTTCTTACTTTTCTGCTTTCTCTAATGTGGGGAGGATACAGGAACTCTAAGGTCAGACTTTACCCCATGATTATGTAGACCCCAGGGGGTTGCCCTCTGAAATATGATCTTTTTCTTAACTGCAACATTTGTTCCATATTTTAAATGATTCTGGATTTATTTTTATAATCTAGTTTTCTGTGCCCACCCCACCTCAGATTGTCATAAAACTAAGAACTGAGAAATCTCTGCTGATACACTCTATATATCTTTATGCATCACTTTTAATTCTTATAGGAAATATCAAAACTAGCAAGAATGATTTTGCTTAAAAAAATCCCTTATAATACAGGAAGTTGATTTTTTAAACCAATTTCCAAACACATAGGCACCAACTGAGATGGGAATCATGCACTTATTCAATAAATTAGATATATATAAACAGCATTATACCCAAGCAGTGGATATTTTTTAAAGATTATAAAGTACAGTCTCTAACTTTGAGTTTTCATCCACAAAACAAAATAAATTTATTAAATCACAGTTTTTACAATTTTTGGTCTTTTGGAATAGCCATGATTATTCTTGGCATTTGACTGCAGTGCTTCCACACAGAGTATTATAACTCAGTTTTATGGAACATGAAGATAATAAGAGCCCTAAGTGAGACTTTCAGTGTTGTGTAAAAGAACTGTGCTGTTCAGTATCAACAAATTATTAGCATACATAAAAATGATATATATAAGTTTAAGTAAATAACATTTATTTCAGTAATTTATTAAGAAAATAATGATGCTAATCTTAATGAGCTCAAAAATTTGAAATGAGGAGTTGTAACAAAAGTTGCAGCCCTACATCCATCTTAGCATCAAATTAAAATCATTTTCTCTGTTACTTTAGTTTTTTCATTAAAAAGTAATACATGTTTACTTATAATTTGAAAATACATAATTATCATCACCATCATCCTTGTATAATTTGAATTATACAGAATATAATAATTGTATAATTTAAGTAATACAGAAGAATATAAAATAAACAAAGAAGGCCAATTTTATTCCCTAAGTCTTTAAATAAGCAAAACTGCAAGTAACTCTATATTATTTCCTATGAACCAGCAATATTCTTTCTAAGGTTTTCATAAAGCTTAATAATAGATTTAGAAGGATCTGTTGAAAACTTACTAAGAAAATTTGGTCACTCACAATTATCAGATTTTTAAGGGGTAAATATTCATAGCTTTTAATACTTAGAAGTGTACCATTGTTATAGATTTCCTCTATACAATATAGAAGTCCAGAAATATGTAACAATTAAGGTATGTCTTGGGCTGAATCCTGCCATGCATACCAACATTAATGAATCTTAAGTTCCATCCCTTTAGATGGGAGCGTCATGTAAGAAAGGCCTCATTTTTTTTTAAGATTTTATTTATTTATTTGAGGGAGAGAACAAATGGAGGGGAGAGGCAAAAGGAGAGGGAGAAGCTTGTAGTGGGTTTCATGGGGAGGATTGTGGGGGGCTTGTGGGGGGCTTATGGGGCTCCATCCCAGGACCCTGAGATCATGACCTGAGCTGAAGGCAGATGCTTAATGGCCGGAGACACCCAGGCGCCCCTAAGAAAGGCCTCTTATAAGGTAGATAAGCTTATATTCCATTGGCCAGTTTGGCTAACCTTCTAGCTAGAGGCCAGAGACAAAATCCTCTTACAATCCCTGAATCTAGGACCAGATGGGAATCTTGAGAAATCACCATTCCTTATAATTTGTGTAATGTCTTACATTCTGTTCATGCACACTATTCATTTTGCCTATGAAAAGTCATTCCTAATATCCATTATGCCAATTGGTAGACTTCTAGTGTTGAATGAGATGGAGGTAGCTGAATGGCTTGAAGTCAGTACAGTAAAGTGTGGGCTTTTGATCTGGATATTTGGCAGTTGCTGCTGAGAGTCTATCTCCATTATGGTTCTTCAAATGTTAATTGTTAATCACCACGTTGTGGGTTAAAAGCAATACTAAGAAACATAATTTCTTCACATTTCCTAGGCTGAAGAATTTTTAAGTAATTAGATAAAAATTAGATAATATAATATATGCATAGATCATATTAGTCAACTTATTTACCATATAGAAGTAATAGTACATGTTAAATGAATCGACGTTGAACTTCAGGTGCAATGTAGTTGGTAAACTTGGTCAGGAATTTCTTTATGGTAGCCTGGTATAATTAAATGGGTGATAGAGAACTATTAAAGTCCGATGAATCATTTGGAACAGATTAAAATCTCAAAATTCTAAATTAGCAGAAGGGTAACACAATTATAGATATTAGGCATGAGCATTTTGGGGACTACATTAGTGCAGTGAAATATCTACTAAGGAAGTGAGATCAGAAGACTGCTGTTTAAGTACAAGTCTTTCTTACTTAATAACTGTGATCTTTGGGATATTACTTAACCCCTATAAGTGTCAGTCCCTTAAATTGTAAATTTGTAATAAGCTAATATGTTGTGTTCTTGCGAGAATCAAATGAATAATAGTTAGGAAAGCACTTTGTATATGATAAATGTTATGAGAGCAGTGAAGTCCATAAATTAAAACATTTCTTTTAGACTTGGAAGGGATACAAAAAAAAAAAAAAAAGCTCCCTGAAGGTACATATCATTGGAGAAATTACAAATACAGAATGTAAAGGAGAAATGACAAGATATGAAACTGAAGAGGTAAGGAGGTATCAAATCTTAGTTCTTAAAAATCATACCAGGAAGTCTGGGCTGCATCCTAAGGCACAGGAAACACATTGAAGATCTGTATTCTGGTCATGTTGGGGAAGACAGCATACAGATTACATCTGTGTTTTCTAAAGTTCATTCTAACTGCAAAGTGGAAAATGGAGTCCTAGGCCAGTGAGTTTTTCTCCGTACATTGGATCTCTATTGATATTACACCCAAATTGGATGAGTGGTAGTATCTTAAATGTCACATACAATCATTATGGAATCGGATATCATTTCAATGAACTTTCTATACTCTTTAATATTAAAATTCATTGCACTTTGAATGGCAAAAGACCAAGACCAAACACATATTGATATACACAAACCCATGGTTTACCAAAAAGTCTACTTAACTTGAAGAAACACAATATATAGGCATCAGAACACTCTGGAAGGATATTTGACAGTCAGAATAGCCCCAACCTTTGGACTTAAGGGCATTCCAGTCTGTGTAGTTGCCCTTTATGGCACTTTGGTATGTGTGAGGCACAAGTGACAATTATCAACCTAATTTCACTTAGGAAAATACTCAAGACACATATTTCACTTCAATGGATTACAGCAGAACACATTCCACTTATTTATACCGGTGAATGTCTCTCTGTGCAGCTGATAGTCTGGGTATGTACTCTGCCTGAACACCACTAAATATCCCTCCCCCCAAAAACCACCCATGTTGTATATGCTATTGGCCAGAAAAAATGTAACGTTTTAGCCACTCAAAGCTTACACCTTAGATCAGTAACATCACGTTCCTCTTCAAGAGGTAATACAGCAGTAGTGTGCTCTGATGACTTTGTTAATATTTTCATAGCTCCTAACAGCAACAGCAAGTGGATTTTTAAAAACAAATTGTGCTCCATGGATTATGAATGTCAATCATTTTATTTGAAAATTTAAAAAATAGTAATATAAAGCATTTTCCAGGTTAGACTTTTGTTTTTCAGCTATAAATGTATAAGTATCAGCTAATATTGACCTGTCAGTTCACTTTAACAAAGGGAAAACAATAAATTTTTTTGTTTTAGGTGTAATATTTTATGTAACCATTATTGATAGGAAGATTTTTTAAAACTTTAGTATTTCTTTATTACAGAAGAAAACAATGTTCTTAATATGCCATTATCTAGCTGTGCCCTTTAACTTTCTGTAATAACTTATTTTTATGGGTTTCTTGCAAACAGTATTGAGTTGGATTTGTTCTATTTTACCCTGTGTTACTAACTTCATTTACAAATGGGAAATTAAATTGTATTTTTAGTGTTGTAACTTTTATATTTTGGTCTTACCTTTGACTTTAAACTTACCTAAAGAACTCTTTTTTCAAATAGCCTTAGGAAAAACATAATGAACCAAAGCATTTGTCCTTTTGTTATGTTTAAGAATTTTGAAACATCAAATCCTATCCACTGAAAGCAAAACTGTTAGTCCCTACCTTCTTCCCAAAATGAAAATCATGTTCTCAGAGGCCTTTAAGTCCCACCATATTTGTGAGAATAATTCATTTAAGCACAGATTCCTCAGATGATTCCACATGGGTACAACTATTAACGAAATGTGTGACTCCATAGGCTAAGGATCTGACCCATGAAACAACATCAGGCCGAGAACAACTCACTGGATGTTCCCAGAGTTTAAGCACCAACACCAGTGCTTTTACTCTCCAACAGTCTGGCTCCACTTGTGATCTGGTTTCACCCCATGCTGACACTTATTTCCTCAGGTTTTTGACTAGGCTCAGTAGTATAAAGTTGCTGAGTGACTGCTCTCACTTCTTGTTCACTGTTTCAGCTACACCTCACATGTTCTTTTTCTTTCCCAGACTGAGGAGAAGGCTGATTCATCTGGCTTGATTTTGGCATGTTGACCTGGGACTGAAGTCACAATTAAATGGCTATAATAGCTCAACAAAAGGGCCCAGTTCCTTCTAATATCAGCCCCCTAGGGCTTCTGCTAAAGTAGAAGTCTCTATACATCTATATTTTTAAAACTTGAGACCTTAAAGATGTGGAGAAGAAATCTGTTGATATAGGAGTCCATGGAACTCAAATAAAGAAGTATTGCCAATTTTGGTGATCACTTGGAACCAAAAATATTGTGAACATATTATGGGTTGAACTGTGTCTCCCCCAAATTCATATGTTGAAGTGTTAACCTTCAGTATCTCAGAATGTGGAAACACAGTCACTGAAGATATAATTAGTTAAGATAAGATCATACTGGAGCGAGGTGGGATTCTAATTCCATGTGACTGAAATCCTTATAATAAGGGGAAATTTGGACATAGACACACAAAGAGAGAATGTCATGTGAATATTGGAGCTATGCTGCCACAAGGCAAGGAACTACCAGAAGCTAGGAGGAGAAAGGCCTGGAACAGATCCTTCTTTTTAGTGCCTTCAGAGGGAGCATGGCCTTATCCACACCCTAATTTTGGACCCTGGCCCATGGAGCTGTGAGACAATGAATTTCTCTCTTGTTCAAAACTCCCCAGTTTGTGGTATTTTGTGGTATTTTGTGACAACAACACTAGGAAACACAGAACTCAAATGCAGAAGCAAGAAAAGAAATCAAATAATAATAGTCAATATAAGGAGAGATCTAGCAGACTCAGAATACTTCATCTGGTCTAATCTATAAGAAGGAGGAATTTATTTTTATTTATCTGCTTCCTTATATTTCTCTGACTTGAGGGAAAGAACTGTGCTTTATTTGTCTTCATTGCCCTGATGAATGAACAGGTGACTAAATATATAGGTCTGTGCATGAGGAAATGAAGGAATAAACCACTGACAGAGTGGGATTGTTGCACTTTCTATTTCACTTCAGCTATGGTCCAGATCCATGGCACTGAATAAATGTCTCTGAAAGCTGAATCTTTTTATGCTAGTTCTCAGGAAATTGTTTCTCTGTACTGGATCTCACATCTGCATGCCAGCACAGGCCATCTTCCCTATCTTCAAACTCACTGCAGACATCCACAAGACACAGCCGCTTCTATGAGACACATGAAGATACATGGCATTGGCTGCTTTTGAGCTTGGCATCTACATTTTAATCTATTGTACACAAAGGCTTTTCTCTAAATTTGCTTCTCTCCTGTTATTTTCCATCTCAGTTGAAAGCAGTATCATTTTTCCTGTTATTTATTCAGAATCCTTGGACTCCTCTTTGAATCCTCTCTTCATTTCATATCATACATCATATCTCACAGAAAGTCCTCTTGGTTCTAGCCTCAAAATATTTCCTGAATGTAACCTGCTTATCACTGTTACCATTGTTATCTGGCCCACACCACCATCATCTCTCACAGACAACTGCAACACGTTTTCGACTAGTCTTCCGGCTTCTACCCTTTTTCTCCCCCAGCAACCCCTTTGACTCTTTTATTTTTTCATACAAAACTCAGAATTACCTTTTTAAAATACAAGCCAGATTATGTTACTACTCTTCTCCTTCCTTCCCCCCTCCTTCTTCTTTTGGCTTCTTTTAATTTATTTATAATTTTTTTTAAAGATTTATTCATTGGGCGCATGAGTGGCTCAGTCAGTTGAGCCTCTGCCTTGGGCTCAGGTCATGATTCCGGGGTCCTGGGATAGAGCAGGGGGCCGGGTTCCCTGCTCAGTGGGGGTCTGCTTCTCCCTCTCCATCTGCCCCTCTTCCCTGCTCATGTGTTCTATCTATCTCTCACTCTTTCTCTCAAATAAAATAAATAAATCTTAAAAAAAAAGATTTATAGAGCAAGAGAGCACACAAGTAGGGAGAGGGGCAGAGGAAGAGGGAGAGAATCTCAAGCAGGCTCCAATTCCACACTGAACATGGAGACTCATGGGGGCCTCGATCTCACTACCCTGAGATCATGACCTGAGCCAAAATCAAGAGCTGGCCGCTTAACTGACTGAGCCACACAGGCTCCCCTATTTTTAATTTTTTAAAAGGATTTTATTTGTTTATATGAGAGAGGGAGAGAGCACAAGCAGGGGGAGGAGCAGAGGGAGAGGAAAGGGAGAAGCAGACTCCCTGCTCAGTGGGGAGCCCAATGCAGGACTCCATCTCAGGACCACGAGATCCTGATCTGAGTGAAGTCAGATGCTTAACTGATAGCCACCCAGGTGCTCTGACTTTTATTTATTTATTTTTATTATTTTTATTTTTTTAAGATTTTATTTATTTATTTGAGAGAGAGAGAGAGAGAAACAGCATGAGAGGGGAGAAGGTCAGAGGGAGAAGCAGGCTCCCCGCTGAGCTGGGAGCCTGACGTGGGACTCGATCCCAGGACTCCCGGATCATGACCCGAGCCGAAGTCAGTCGCTTAACCAACTGAGCCACCCAGGCGCCCTATTTATTTATTTTTAATTGGAGTATAGTTGATACACAATGTTACATTAGTTTCAGGTGTATATGTTGCTCTCCTATTTAAAACTATCCAAAGGATCTTATTTTGTTTATTATCTATTTTTAATTGCTCAAATATAAGTTCCACGAGAGAAGAGATTTGTGTTTCTTTTGTTCCCTGAGGCATCCCAAGTGCCAGAACAGTGCCTGGTCCCTAGTCAGTGCTCAATAACATTGGTTCAATAAATAAAAGACATTAAGAGTCAGTTTTTGGTGTGAAAATGTTCTTAAGAAGCACCCAAATATTATCAAAAAGTGTTAAAATATCTTCTGCCCATTTCTTGACTGGATTATTTGTTTTTTGGGTGTTGAGTTTGATAAGATCCTTATAGATTTTGGATACTAGCCCTTTATCTGAAATGTAATTTGCAAATATCTTCTCCCATTCCATAGGTTGCCTTTTAGTTTTGTTGACTGTTTCTTTTGCTGTGCAAAAGCTTTTTATCTTGATGAGGTCCCCATAGTTCATTTTTGCTTTTGTTTCCCTTACTACCTTTGGAGACGTGTCTAGCAAGAAGTTGCTGCGGCCAAGGTCAAAGAGGTTGCTGCTTGTGTTCTCCTCTAAGATTCTGATGGCTTCCTGTCTCACATTTAGGCTTTCATCCATGTTGAGTTTATCCTTGTGTATGGTATAAGAAAGTGGCCCAGTTTCATTCTTCTGCATGTGGCTGTCCAATTTTTGCAACACCATTTGTTGAAGAGACTGTCTTTTTTCCATTGGATATTCTGTCCTGCTTTGTCAAAGATTAGTTGACCATAGAGTTGAGGGTCCATTTCTGGGTTCTCTGTTCTGTTCCATTGATCTAAGTATCTGTTTTTGTGCTAGTATCATACCGTCTTGATGATTACAGCTTTGTAATATAGCTTAAAGTTGGAAATTGTGATGCCACCAGCTTTGGTGTTCTTTTTCAATATTCCTCTGGCTATTCGGGGTCTTTTCTGGTTCCATACAAATTTTAGGATCATTTGTTCCAGCTCTGTGAAAAATGTCAATGGTATTTTGATAGGGATTGCACTGAATGTGTAGATTGCTCTGGGTAGCAGCATAGACATTTTCACAATATTTGTTCTTCCAATCCATGAGCATGGAATGTTTTTCCATTTCTTTGTGTCTTCCTCAATTTCTTTCATAAGTGTTCTTTAGTTTTTAGAGTATAGATCCTTTACCTCTTTGGTTAGGTTTATTTCTAGGTATCTTAATGGTTTTTGGTGAAATTGTAAATAGGATCAATTCCTTAATTCCTCTTTCTTCTGCCTCATTGTTAGTATACAGAAATGCAAGTGACTTCATTGCATTGATTTTATATCCTGCCACATTACTGAATTCCTGTATGAGTTCTAGCAATTTTGGGGTGGGATCTTTTGGGTTTTCCA
The DNA here is from genome assembly GCF_037043125.1 of Eumetopias jubatus. NCBI lineage: Eukaryota > Metazoa > Chordata > Mammalia > Carnivora > Otariidae > Eumetopias > Eumetopias jubatus. The sequence goes on from NW_028274810.1 coordinate 184,054,147, forward strand.
CATAAAGTATCATGTCACCTGTTAAGAGTGAGAGTTTGATGACTTCTTTGCCAATTTGAATACTTTTTATTTCTTTTTGTTGTCTGATTACTGAGGCTAAGACTTCTAGTACTATGTTGAACTACAGTGGTGAAAATGGACATTCTTGTCATATTCCTGACCTTAGGGGGAAAGCTTTCAGTTTTTCCCCATTGAGAATATTTGCTGTAGGCTTTTCTTATATGGCTTTTATGATATTGAGGTATGTTCCCTCTATCCTTACACAGCAGAGAGTTTTTTTAATTAACATATAATGTGCTATTTGTTTCAGGGGTACAGGTCTGTGATTCATCAGTCTTACATAATTCACAGTGCTCACCATAGCACACACCCACAGTTTTTATCAACAAAGGATGCTATATTTTGTCAAATACTTTTCCAGCATCTATTGAGAGGATCATATGGTTCTTGTCCTTTCTTTTATTAATGTGGTATATCACATTGATTGATTTATAGATGTTGAACCACCCTTGTAGCCCTGGAATAAATCCCACTTGGTTGTGAATAATCCTTTTAATACTGTTGGATCCTATTGGCTAGTATTTTGGTGGGAATTTTTGCATCTATATTCATCAGGGATACTGATCTGCAATTCTACTTTTTGGTGGGGTCTTTGTCTGGTTTTGGGATCAGGTAATGCTGGCCTCATAGAATGAGTTTAGAAGTTTCCCTTCCATTTCTTTTCTTTTCTTTTCTTTTCTTTTTTTTGAACAGCTTCAGAAGAATAGGTATTAAGTCTTCTTTAAGTGTTTAGTAGAATTCCCCTGGGAAGCCATCTGCTCCTGGACTCTTGTATGTTGGGAATTTTTTTATTACAGTTTCAATTTCCTTGCTGGTTATGGGCCTGTTCAGGTTTTCTATTTCTTCCTGTTTCAGTTTTGGTAATTTATATGGTTCTAGGAATTTGTCCATTTCTTCCAGATTGCCCATTTGTTGGTATATATTTTCATAATATTCTTTTATAATTGTTTGTATTTCTTTGATGTTGGTTGTGATCTCCCTGTTTCATTCATGATTTTACTTATTTGGGTCATTTCTCTTTTCTTTTTGGCAAGTCTGGTCAGGGGTTTATCAATCTTATTAATTCTTTCAAATAATCCAGTCAAGAAATGGGCAGAAGGCATGAACAGACATTTCTCCAAAGAAGACATCCAAATGGCCAACAGACACATGAAAAAATGCTCAACATCACCTGGCATCAGGGAAATACAAATCAAAGCCACAATGAGATACCACCTCACACCAGTCAGAATGGCTAAAATTAACAAGTCAGCAAATGACAGATGTTGACAAGAATGCAGAGAAAGGGAAACCCTTTTACACTGTTGTGGGAATACAAGCTGGTGCAGCCACTCTGGAAAACAGTATGGAGGTTCCTCAAAAAGTTGTAAATAAAGCTACCCTATGACCCAGCAATTGCACTACTGGGTATTTACCCCAAAGATACAAATGTAGGGATCCGAAGGAGTATGTGCACCCCAATGCTTATAGCAGCAATGTCCACAATAGCCAAACTGTGGAAAGAGCCAAGATGTCCATCAACAGGTGAATGGATAAAGAAGATGTGGTGTACACACACACACACACACACACACACACACACACACACACACACACACGGAATATTACTCAGCCATCAAAAAAGATGAAATCTGACCATTTATATTGACATGAGTGGAACTGGAGGGCATTACGCTGAGCGAAATAAGCCAACCAGAGAAAGACAATTATCATATGGTTTCATATGTGGAATATAAGAAACAGTGCAGAGGATCATAGGGGAAGGGAGGGAAAACCTGAATGGGAAGAAATCAGAGAGGGAGACAAACCATGAGAAAAGCTTAACTTTAGGAAACAAACCGAGGCTTGATGGAGGGGAGGTGGATGGAAGGATGGAGTGACTGGGTGATGGGCATTAAGGAGGGCACATGAAGTGATGGGCACTGGATGTTATATGCAACAGCCAATTAGCTGAACTCTACATCTGAAACTAATGATGTACTATATGTTGGTTAATTGAATTTAAATAAAAAAGTCTTAAAATAAATTGAATTTTGAGTCTTTAATTGATTTTAACATTAATAGCCTTAGAATTCACTAACATAAGCTCTCCTATGTATGGGCATAGAGGAACTCAAAATCACCCCACACATTCAGACTAACATGAAGAAAGCAACTGGGATAGTTCTCTACAATGATATATTTCAGGAATTTGTTTCCAGGCAAATATTCTGAAATGGTGATAACTAAAGGAAGACTGTGTTTTGCTGATATGGTATATGATCCTGGAGCAGAAGATCTATATTCAGATCCTGATTTTGCCACTGTTTTGCTATGTAACCTTGAGAGAATCTTTCACAACTTTACATTTATGTTAGGCTTCTGGTCAAATTATCCATTTTAAAGAGAATTTGTTCTCTGAGGAAGAAGCAAAGAGTTTCAAGGACAATTTTGAAAGTTTTAAATTCCAGTCATAATTTTCACTGTAAGTAAACTAATTACAGTTTGAGCATAAGAAATGGCCTTGATGGAATATATAATTGCTGGTGAAAACCTTCCATTAAGTAAATATGCTACTATGTCAAAATAATATGGCAAAAGGATTTAAATATTTTTCTCTTTTCTTTTATTTTGAAATCTCATAGTTTTTTTTTTAATTTCAAACCATTACCAGATGGATTACTGAAAACCCATTCTCTGAAAGAGCTGACATTTCATCAATCTGATTTAACTGGGATAATAACAGGCTTTTGAAGAAGAAAGCTTAGCTAAGAAGTTTGATAGAAAGTGTGACTGAAAAAAGTTATTTTTGTACGATGAATTTTCTTCATATTAAGAGAAAAATTCTGCCTGCTAATGATTCAGGAACTCCCAACTGAAAAAACAACTAATCTTTGCCAAAGTTCTTTGAAAAATGAATTTGGAACATGAAAGACATTTTTCCTAAAAAATGTACTAATAATGGTTACATATTTATAAAACCTACAAAAATTTATGTAATTGCTTGTATTACCAATGTTAACTTTTTAAAAAATGCATCTAGAAATTAAGTGATCAAGGAAAAACTGATAAATTAAACAAAGATTAGGAAACTATATCAGTCACTGTTCTTGATTGTAAGACTCAGCAATGGATTCTGACTAACTTTAGAATTTACTGGAAGAACACTGTATGGTTTAGGGGATCCAACCCAGGGATAGCAGAGGCTTGAAAGCAAGACAAGACATGGACAGTAAGACTTGAGGCAAGGACACACCCCTGCGAATGATCCTGAGGGTCATGACATTCCTAAATCTCAATGCTGCAGCCCCTTGGACTACATACATTTGCAGTAAATAATTTGACTCTGATTTTGTTCATTTAGAAAAAGTTTGAGTTAACGGCATTGATTACTTTGGAACCTTTTTCTTTAATGAAATATTTTTAGGAAAGTCTAGAAATTTACCTCTTGATGTAGGGTAAATTCTTTGGTTTTTTTTTTCATTTTATAATTTTATTGGCATCAAGTGCTTATGAATATATGCTACAGACTTGCAGTAAGGAAGAAAATATGATTGGAGGAATAATTTGACTCACCAGAAAGCAGCAGCTTTACAGATATTCTCAAGTGGAAAACAATAAAACATACTGAAATAGCCTAAATATTTTTACTGTGACCATTTATTTATTTTTATTTTTTTATTATTATGTTCAGTTTTTTATTATTATGACCATTTACTCCCAGCATGAGGGTGCCTCCGTGACTCAGTCAGTTAAGTGGCTGCCTTCGTCAGCTTAGGTCATGATCCCTGAGTCCCAGGATGGAGTCCGGCATTGGGTTCCCTGCTCTCCCTCTGACCTTCGCCCCTCTCATGCTCTCTCACTCTCTCTAAAATAAATAAATAAAATCTTTAAAGCCAGCATGAGAGGGTCACAGGTTATGTCTCTGAGAACAACATAGGATAGAATGGTGGCATCTCATGTACTCTGAGTGCTTAGTGGGAGAAGATCACAACTTGCTGTGTCTCAGGAACAGAGCTTCTTTCCTTAAAAATTATCTGGTATCACAATCAGCTCAGAAAATACAGAGCTGGGGCATAACCACAATAGCTTCTATCAATTAAGCATCTTCTCTGTGCCAAATAATTTCCCATAGTCTCTAAAATATCACTAACTTCTCATACCAACTCTATAACTAGATGGAATTTCCCTGTTTATTTATAAGAAACCAAAGGCCTACAATTTAGGGTACTAAAACTCTAAGCTTCACAATGCTTTTGAGAAATCAATTAGGAGATTCATGGTTGTAACAGAAATTAACTGCCATTTATTTCTTTATTTAGAAAAGCATTAGCCAACTAAAGTATATATTTAGATTTTTTATGCACGTGGACTGAAGTTAGAATTGAATATGCGTTATCTTATTTAATTTTTACAGAAGTCTGTTCTCTGAGGTCTGTACTATTATAAACATCATTTTGCATTTGCAGAAATGGGGCACAGAAAAGTGAAGTGATCTATCTAAAGTTATAAGTAAGTAAAAGATAAACTTGTATTGGAATGTCATAAAGTTTTCAGTTTTTATGCTCTAGGCCAGTGGTTGCCAACTAGGGTAAATCCTTTTAAAACATGAGATGTAATGAAAAAAGTTGTGAAAAACAAGCTAACAGTTGAAATCTTGCTCTTAAAATATGGCTGCTTAATCTTCCTAAAAACCTCCTACATTTCAAGTTGGAACAATTTTAGGTGGTGGCTTCTCAGCTGACACCCCTGCAGTTGTCTTTCTTACAGACTTGGGTTCCTCAATCCATTGAATCCAACTAGCAAGGTTCATTATTCACCCCAAACAGGTTTCCTTCACCACTTTAGTTGAAATGTAGGTGATATTCTTGCATTGCTTCAAACTGCATTCTGTCAAAATCTTTAGCAAAAATGAAAGCAAATATTTTCATTACTCTCAACTTTCTTTTATGACTTTATTCCATGATTTTTCAGAATATTTGATTAAAATGTGCACCTTCTGATTGTTCCAAAATTCATTAAGCATTAGCTTCTCTCTCTCTCTCTCTCTTTTTTGTTTGTATTTATCCAAGTCAAAACTTGTCAAAGAAACAGAATAGAAGGGTGACAACTGGGGGCAGGGAGTGAGGGAAATAGGTTATATTGGTCAAAGCGTCCAAACTTCCAGTTTAAAGATGAATAAATTCTGGGGATCTACTGCACAGCATGGTGACTATAGTCAATCTGAAGGTTGCTATAGAGTTAAATCTTAAATATTGTTACCACATGTGCACACACATACACACATTATAATTATGTGAGGAAATGGATGTTAATTAACCTTATTGTGACAATCATTTTGCAATATATACGTCTATCTGGGCATCATGTTGTACACCCTGAGCTTATACAATGTTATATATCAATTATATTTCAATAAGCCTGAGCAAGGGAAGCTGTAATTCTTAACTGACTCTGCAACTCCTTGGTATCATGGCTCTAATAATATTTGCAATCTAGGAAGACCATTTTTTTAAAAAAACTGGATCTCTTGCTCAATGTGTTGTGTATTAGAGATTCCTAACATTACCCTGGAGAATGAGACTGTAGAAAATTTCAGCATAGATTTGAATGACAACAAGTTTTGTGACTACAGTGTCCTGCCTAAAAGTAAACTTGCACATATGATAGTATTTTCAAAATACCCATCTAAAAGCAATTGTATTCTAAGGCAACACAAAGCATGTTAAACACAAAATATATTATACTGTTTGAAAACACAAGAGCCTAATAATTCTCTTGAAGTTTCAGTATCTAGAACTGCTCCATTCAATCTGGAATTCTAGGACATACAGTGTCCAGAAGACTCCAGTCTGCAGGAAAGCATGGATACCTCTCTTCACCTTCACTTCAAGTTTCTGGTTTCTTATACCCTGTGCATAGTTCATTCTTATGTAAGATAATTGGTATCTTCACATGGAATGAACTTTGGTCATTTTGGGAAATTACTAAATTCTGTCAAATTCAGAGATAACTCCTTAAAATCCCTATATTATGTAACACATTAGTCAGGGTTCTCCAGAAAAACAGAACCAATAGGAGATGATAGATAGACAGTTAGATAGATGATAGATGATAGATAGATAGATAGATAGATAGATAGAGAGATAGATAGATAGATAGATAGATTAGATAGACAGATAGATAGATGATAGATTGATAGAAATAGATGGATAAGAAGAGATTTGTTATAGGAATTGACTCATGTGGTTATGGAGATGGAGAAGTCCCATGATGTGCTGTCTTCATGCTGCAGAACCAAGAAGACCAACAGTATAAGTACAAGTCCAAATGAGGCCCAAGAATCGGGAGGTAGGGGCAGGAACAGGGATGATGGCAGAAGTCTGGGTCTGAGTCCAAAGGCTTCAGAACCGGGAGTGTCCAAGGGCAGGAGAAGATGGATGTCTCAGCTCAAGCAGAGAGAAAGAGTTTGCCCTTCCTCCGCCTTTTTGTTCTATTTAGGCCCTCAGCAGATTGGATGATGTACCCCCTGCACTGGTGAGGGTAATGCTCTTTACACAGACCAACTGGGTCAAATGTTAATATCTTCCAGATATACCCTCCCAGACATACCCAGAAATAAAGTTTTACCATCTAGCTAGTCATCCTTTAGTCCAGTTAGGTTGACATATAAAATTCATTATCATATCACAGGTATTCATGTGAAATTTACCATTTGGTATCTTAGGGTATAAATATAGAACAACACAGCTTCCACACGTCTCTCTTGAACTCTCACAGCCACAACTGCTACATTTCTAGAGCGTAAACTTTTTCAATATTAACTGAATAAGTGCTTTCCATACACAGTCACCAGCTGGGAGGATAGATGAGGGGAGTGAGAAGAGAAGCTCCATTTGTGCAAGGAGTGTGTGCCTCAGCCATCACAGCCTAAGACCGACCCAGGAGAGCATGATGTGATTACATTAACTGGAGACAGGAAAGGACCCATTGGCATTGCTGAAAAACAGTCTTGAAAGTCATCTGAGAAGACAGGCAGGGCTAGCCCCCAGAGGATAGCTTGACACATATGGAATGGAGCCTCTTGTGAAGGGAGTAGCTACCTGAGGTACCAAGGGCAGAAGAAACAAAGTAAAATAATTCCCATTCCCCTAAGGTGTTGTCAACCAGATTGGCCCTATGATGAAACGCAGATGGATCAAGTGATCTGTATGACCCCACACGCAGCTCAAGCCCAGGGTAGAAATTGGACCATTATTAGTAAGTAGTACAGAAATCTGGACTCATCCTGTGTCTGATATGAAAGTCATCCAAAATCACCATGTTAGTACTATTCTGGTGGCCCAATCTTGCCTGAATATGCAAAAGAAACACCACACTAGCCAGGATACACTCCAGGAACTAAAGCTTAGCAATAGTGCTTTAAATTCCTCATAAGTGTAGGTCTGAAGCTCTTTGGGCATCTGGTCAACCCCCACACAGTTGGATTAGAAAGCCTGCTGGGAGCAAGGGGATGGATACCAGGGCCCATACTGGTTCTAGTCTGGGCTTGGTGAGCTTTGCACCGGTATGGTATTGTCAGTGCAGACCGATCCCAGATACCAGGGAGAACTTAGAACCTTCAAATGAAAGCACACTAAAGTGGGAGAGGGTTCTATCTGAGGTAGGGGCTGGGATCAGAGCCTCTCTTGCTTAGATCTAAGGGTGGTGTTGGTCAGATAAATTAAATTATTGGAGGTCAATATTCAGCCAAAGCAGTTAGACTCCAGAGAACATTGTTTTTACAACTCCACTGGATTATTTGACAAAGAAAATGATTTTTTGATAAGAGCAGATAATCATTCCCCAATTTATGAGTATGGCTGAGTCTGTTTACTTGTAATAAATTTTCTTAAGAGTTATTATCTGTATTTATCTCCAAAGCTAGAAAGTTAGTTTCTTTCTAACCATTCCTTTGTACTTTTTGCCTTGAAAGTGGTTTTTTTTCTTTTTTATGAAAATAAATCTTAAAGTGAATCAATAAGGCAGTCCATTACATTATCTGTATTATGAACCATAAGCAAACAAAAAGTTGTATGCTTTCAGAAACAAACTCGGCATCATTTCCATTTTATATTTTAGAATATCTATAATACTCTGAGGATTCCACACTTTTCAAAACATAATACTCAAGCCTTTAGTGTGGTGCAAAATCCCTTCACAAACTGCCTCACATGCATGCTGAGCCTGTTCTCAGTCTTTGGGTGAGAGTCTTTGCTTCTGTGCACCCCACTCCTGCCATGAACATTCTTCTGGCCCTGAGAACCTGGCTCTTTTCATAGTTCGATGTAACAGTCATAGTTACTAGTGTTTTACTTTCAGGAGTAGGACAATGTATTTTCTTTCTTATTTTTCAGTACTGTCTAAATTTTCTTTGGAGAAAGACAAAAAAAAAAAACGTTGCATTTAATGTGGACACTATAAACTTAAGGGTACAAGTATGAAAAATATGTATTTTGTTAAAATGTTTATCTTTAAGCATTTTTGAAATTTGAAAAGGAATGTAACACTGAAAAGCCCACGAAGTATTTAAATAGACTCTTTCCCCCCTTTAGATACTGAATAAAGCTTTTACTTTTATTTATTTGATATTATGAGCAGAAAGAGTTCCTAAGAAAAGAAATATATTTCATTGACAATGACTTCAAATAAAGTAGTAGCCTTCATAATCCCAAAAGCATGGTGATGAGAAGAGAGAAGGGGAAAGTGTCCCAATTTTTTGAAGGTTATTGTGGTAAGTTAAATACTCTTATTTGTTATTAATGTAATTCTATATCCGTGGTGTTAGTGATTTAAGCCAAAAGGTTTGAGCCACAGGTGTGTTAGATTATAGACAATCCCCATGGAGAAAATGGAAGATGGCTTATGCCTACATTATTATTGATTTCAGTTGTACAGTGGAAAATTTGACCTGTCTTGTGAAGTTCTTAATGGTTAATTCTACTGTCCTCATCGGAGAACTCTTAGCACATGCAAAGGGTGTCTGATCAGACTGCCAACAACTCATGAATCACACTGAGGCATAACAGAAAGAGCACTGGACTTGGAGTCAGAAGATATGGGTATAATTTACAAAGCTTCAGTATCCTGGGACATAAAATGAAAGAACTTAACAAGATACTATCTGTTATCCTTCTAAGCTACAAAATTTTAACTTCATTGATTCTTGCAGTAATCAGAAGCATGTTATCCTGTCAGCTTCTATAGGCCACATAAATTTTGCCTTCAAACTTATCTACATACGCTAGCTTGTTGATGTTGATTGGAATTTTCTTACTGATTAAGATTGGGTTCCCCACATTTATATAAGTTTACTCACAGATAAGTAAATTATAAAGCATCGCTATCTTCAGTTAGATTACTTAGATGTTGTCAGATCTTCATTTCACTTGGGGCAATGAGCTGAACTCAAGCTCACCTTGTGATTAGGTATAGATTTATGACATATAGCTGACTTCCACAAAATTGGTCATATTACATAAGAGACACCTGATTAATTGCATCATTATTGGGTATATTTCACTCACATAGATAACTTCAGGAAGAATCGGACTCAAAAGTTAATCTTGTTTGGATTGCACTTTCAACTACTTTCATAACTGCATGTTACTGAACTTCTTCATCTATATTATTCTTAAAAAATGGTGATTAATATCATTCATTTGTGTAATGGTAGTATAATGGTTAATATTATGTGTCAACTGAGCCAGGCTACAGAAACCAGTTGTTTGGTCAAACGTGAATCTAAAAATTGCTGTGAAGATATTTTGTCTATGCGATTAACATTTACAATCAGTTGACTTTAAGGGAAGATTGCCCTCAGTGATGTGGGTGGGCCCCCGCCCAATCAGTCAGAGGCCTTAAGACCAAAAACTGAAGTGTCTGTAAGAAGTAATTCTGCTTCAAGACTGTAAAATAGAAAAATTCTGCCCAAGTTTCTATCTTGCTGCCCTGCCCTATCAATTTTAGACTTGCCAGGCAACCACATTTTAAGGAATGAGCTGATTCCTTAAAAAAATCTCTCCTATAGAGGCCCCTGGGTGGCTTAGATGGGTAACTGTCCCACTCTTGATCTCAGCTCAGGTCTTGGTCTCAGGGTCATGAGTTCAAGCCCCTCGTTAGGCTCCATGCTGGGCATAGAGCCTACTTAAAAAGAAAATTTCGTATGTGTATGATATATATATTTCTCCAGAGAAATAGAACTATAGGGTGTCTACATAGCATATAAAGCATAACTGCTGTCCATGGAATAATCACCTTAATTCTTTCAACCTACACAGGCCATTTAAATATAGCCAGACCTCCATATATGTGAAATTGTTCTTTTATTTACTACAAATGAAAAATGGGTCAGATATCTCATTAAAACCTGTTGATAATAGTGGTATTTACTCTTCTAAATCAGACATTATGCAGTTTTTTTCAAAGACCCACCTCAAGGTGGTGGCAAACAACGTATCTATTCATTTCTCTGTTACTTTGCCAACATGAAAGAAGATGGAATCATCAAAGTGTAATCCAGGATGTTTCTACAAGTCTTTAGTGATCACAAGCAGAGTGCCAGAAAGACTTAGGACCTCAGCTCAAAACTGAGCTCAGTTTGCAATGTATTGAACAAGAATTATATATATTATATGGTACATTTTATACTAGAATTCAGAAAAAGAAAACTAGATAAGAATTGCAAGGTCTCCAATCTCTAAGAAAACATAACCTAAGAAAATGAAAAACTACTTGATGAAACCAGAAATGATTTTGCAACAGTTTCACCATGCAGTCTGTGATTTGATGAAAAAAATTCCTGAAGATTACAAAGACAAAAAGTAGCCTGACAACTGATCACTTGAACTCTATCTTAATATGTCTTGGTTTCTTCAAAGACATCAATGCATATATACAGTTCCAATTCACTGAATGATACATTTTATTTTCCATTTGAGTTTACATTAATACTTGTTGTATCAGACAGCATTCTCCAGAGACGTAGAACCAATAGTTTAGATATATATTTTTATTGGTTCTATTTCTCTGGAGAAATGCATATATTATAGATTTGTTTTAAGATGATTTGTTTTACGAAGACAGATTTGAAAGACAGATTTGTTTTGAGGAATCAGCACATGCAATCGTAGGGGCTAGCATGTCTAAAATTGATAGGGCAGGTCAGGAAGCTGCAAACTCAAGCAGAACTTTCCTATCTTACAGTCTTGAAGCAGAATTCCATCTTCCAGAAAACTTTTTCTGTTTCAGAAGCTTGTTTCTTCCTTGTTAGGGGATCAATTTTCATTTTATGTTGATAACTGAGGATAGCTCTTATAACTTCCAGGTGCTGACTGATCTGCCTCTCACTGACAAATTCATCCAAAAGTGGGTTAGGATTCAGATATTTGAAATCACCAATTTTAATGTGATAATAATAAAAAAGGTAATGGAGTATTTTTGGAACTCAACAAACTATTTTTAAAGGTTTTTCGGAAAAACAAATGTGCAAGAAGAGATAAAGAAAATCCTGAAATAGAAGAGTTATAGGGGAATTAATGCCAACAGATAACATTCATTAAAAATCTGCAGTGAAATATCAGTTTCCCACTGCTATTATAAAAAATTACCACAAATTTTGTGACTTAAAATGATATGAATTTATTCTCTTAACAATTCTGGAGTTCAGCAGCCCAGAATTGGTCACCAGGGCTAGCTCCTTCTGAAAGCAATTAGGGAGAATCTTTTCTTTTTAATTTTTAAAAAGATTTTATTTATTTTTGCAAGAGAGAGAGGGCACAAGAATGAGCTGGGGGGGTGTTGTGGAGGGGCAGAGGGAGAAGCAGCCTCCCTACCGAGTGGGGAGCCTGATGCTGGACTCAATCCCAGAACTCTAGGATCATGACCTGAACCAAAGGCAGACGTTTAACCGATTGAACCAACATAGGCACCCTCATGTACAAATATTTTTTTATTATTATGTTCAGTTAGCCAGTGGATAGTACATCATAAGTTTTTTTTTCCATAATATTTATTCGGCAACAATTTAAATACTTACATTCTTCTAAAAAAGGAGAGGGACACGTGGGTTGCTCAGTTGGCTAAGTGTCCGACTCTTTTTTAAAAATTTTTTATTGTTATGTTAATCACCATACATCATTAGTTTTTGATGTAGTGTTCCATGATTCATTGTTTGTGCATAACACCCAGTGCTCCACGCAGAACATGCCCTCTTTAATACCCATCACCAGGCTAACCCATCCCCCAAACCCCTCCCCTCTAGAAATCTCAGTTTGTTTTTCAGAGTCCATTGTCTCTCATGCTTCGTCTCCCCCTCCGACTTACTCCCCTTCATTCTTCCCCTCCTGCTATCTTTTTCTTCTTTTTTTTTCTTAACATATATTGCATTATTTGTTTCAGAAGTACTGATCTGTGATTCAACAGTCTTGCACAATTCACAGCACTCACCATAGCACATACCCTCTCCAATGTCTGTCACCCAGCCACCCCATCCCTCCCACACCCCACCACTCCAGCAACCCTCAGTTTGTTTCCTGAGATTAAAAATTCCTCATATCAGCGAGGTAATATGATACATGTCATTCTCTGATTGACTTATTTCATTCAGCATAACACCCTCCAGTTCCATCCATGTTGTTGCAAATGGCAAGATCCCATTCCTTTTTATGGCTGCATAAAATTCCATTGTGTATATATACCACTTCTTCTTTATACATTCATCTGTCGATGGACATCTTGGCTCTTTCCACAGTTTGGCTATTGTGGACATTGCTACTATAAACATTGGGGTGCACGTACCCCTTCGGATCCCTACATTTGTATCTTTGGGGTAAATACCCAGTAGAGCAATTGCTAGATGGTATGATTGCTCTATTTTCAACTTTTTGAGGAACCTCCATACTGTTTTCCAGAGGGGTTGCACCAGCTTGCATTCCCACCAACAGTGTAGGAGGGTTCCCCTTTCTCCACATCCCCGCCAACATCTGTCATTTCCTGACTTGTTAATTTTAGCCATCCTGACTGGTGTGAGGTGGTATCTCATTGAGGTTTTGATTTGGATTTCCCTGATGCCGAGTGATGTTGAGCACTTTTTCATGTGTCTGTTGGCCATTTGGATGTCTTCTTTGGAAAAATGTCTGTTCATGTCTTCTGCCCATTTCTTGATTGGATTATTTGTTCTTTGGGTGTTGAGTTTGAGAAGTTCTTTATACATTTTGGATACTAGCCCTTTATCTGATGTGTCATTTGCAAATATTTTCTCCCATTCTGTCAGTTGTCTTTTGGTTTTGTGGACTGTTTCTTTTGCTGTGCAAAAGCTTTTTATCTTGATGAAATCCCAATAGTTCATTTTTGCCCTGGCTTCCCTTGCCTTTGGAGATGTTTCTAGGAAGAAGTTGCTGTGGCTGAGGTCAAAGAGGTTGCTACCTGTATTTTCCTTTAGGATTTTGATGGACTCTTGTCTCATGTTTAGGTCTTTCAACCATTTGGAGTCTACTTTTGTGTGTGGTGTAAGGAAATGGTCCAGTTTCATTCTTCTGCATGTGGCTGTCCAATTTTCCCAACACCATTTGTTGAAGAGACTGTCTTTTTTCCATTGGACATTCATTCCTGCTTTGTCGAAGATGAGTTGACCATAGAGTTGAGGGTCCATTTCTGGGCTCTCTATTCTGTTCCATTGATCTATGTGTCTGTTTTTGTGCCAGTACCATACTGTCTTGATGATGACAGCTTTGTAATAGAGCTGGAAGTCTGGAATTGTGATGCCGCCAGCTTTGCTTTTCTTTTTCAATATTCCTCTGGCTATTCGGGGTCTCTTCTGGTTCCATACAAATTTTAGGATTATTTGTTCCATTTCTTTGAAAAAAGTGGATGGTATTTTGATGGGGATTGCATTGAATGTGTAGATTGCTCGAGGTAGCATTCACATCTTCACAATGTTTGTTCTTCCAATCCATGAGCATGGAACATTTTTCCATTTCTTTGTGTCTTCTTCAATTTCTTTCATGAGTATTTTATAGTTTTCTGAGTACATATCCTTTGCCTCTTTGGTTAAACTTATTCCTAGGTATCTAATGGTTTTGGGTGCAATTGTAAATGGGATCGACTCCTTGATTTGTCTCTCTTCTGTCTTGTTGTTGGTGTATAGGAATGCCACTGATTTCTGTGCATTGATTTTATATCCTGCCACTTTACTGAATTCCTGTATGAGTTCTAGCAATTTTGGGGTGGAGTCTTTTGGATTTTCCACATACAGTATCATATCATCTGAAAAGAGTGAGAGTTTGACTTCTTCTTTGCTGATTTGGATGCTTTTGATTTCTTTTTGTTGTCTGATTGCTGTGGCTAGGACTTCTAATACTATGTTGAATAGCAGTGGTGATAGTGGACATCCCTGCTGCATTCCTGACCTTAGGGGAAAAGCTCTCAGCTTTTCCCCACTGAGAATGATATTCGCTGTAGGTTTTTCATAAATGGCTTTTATGATATTGAGGTATGTACCCTCTATCCCTATACTCTGAAGAGTTTTGATCAAGAAAGGATGCTGTACTTTGTCAAATGCTTTTTCTGCATCTATTGAGAGGATCATATGATTCTTGTTCTTTCTTTTGTTAATGTATTGTATCACATTGACTGATTTGCGGATGTTGAACCAAACTTGCAGCCCAGGGATAAATCCCACTTGGTCATGGTGAATAATCCTTTTAAAGTACTGTTGGATCCTATTGGCTAGTATTTTGGTGAGAATTTTTGCATCCATGTTCATCAAGGATATTGGTCTGTAATTCTCCTTTTTGATGGGGTCTTTGTCTGGTTTTGGGATCAAGGTAATGGTGGCCTAATAAAATGAGTTTAGAAGTTTTCCTTCCATTTCTATTTTTTGGAACAGTTTCAGGAGAATAGGTATTAATTCTTCTTGAAATGTCTGATAGAATTCCCCTGGGAAGCCATCTGGCCCTGGGCTTTTGTTTCTTGGGAGATTTTTGATGACTGCTTCAATTTCCTTAGTGGTGATAGGTCTGTTCAGGTTTTCTATTTCTTCCTGGTTCAGTTTTGGTAGTTGATACATCTCTAGGAATGCACCCATTTCTTCCAGGTTATCTAATTTGCTGGCATAGAGTTGCTCATTATATGTTCTTATAATTGTTTGTATTTCTTTGGTGTTGGTTGTGATCTCTCCTCTTTCATTCATGATTTTGTTGATTTGGGTCATTTCTCTTTTCTTTTTGATAAGTCTGGCCAGGGATTTATCAATCTTGTTAATTCTTTCAAAGAACCAGCTCCTAGTTTCGTTGATCTGTTCTACTGTTCTTTTGGTTTCTATTTCATTGATTTCTGCTCTGATCTTTATGATTTCTCTTCTCCTGCTGGGTTTAGGCTTTATTTGCTGTTCTTTCTCCAGCTCCTTTAGGTGTAGGGTTAGGTTGTGTATTTGAGACCTTTCTTGTTTCTTGAGAAAGGCTTGTATTGGTATATGCTTTCCTCTCAGGACTGCCTTTGCTGTATCCCAGAGATTTTGAACAGTTGTCTTTTCATTTTCATTGGTTTCCATGAATTTTTTTAATTCTTCTTTAATTTCTGGTTGACCCATTCATTCTTCAGTAGGATGTTCTTTAGCCTCCATGTATTTGAGTTCTTTCCGACTTTCCTCTTGTGATTGAGTTCTAGTTTCAAAGCACTGTGGTCTGAAAATACAGAAGGAATAATCCCAATCTTTTGGTATCGGTTGAGACCTGATTTGTGACCTAGGATGTGATCAATTCTGGAGGATGTTCCATGGGCACTAGAGAAGAATGTGTATTCCATTGCTTTGGGATGGAATGTTCTGAATATGTCTGTGAAGTCCATTTGGTCCAGGGTGTCATTTAAAGTCTTTATTTCCTTGTTGATCTTTTGCTTAGATGATCTGTCCATTTCAGTCAGGGGGGTGTAAAGTCCCCCACTATTATTGTATTGTTGTCAATGTGTGTCTTTGCTTTTGTTATTAATCGCCTTATAAAAGTGGCTGCTCCCATGTTAGGAGCATAGATATTTACAATTGTTAGATCTTCTTGTTGGATAGACCCTTTAAGTAGCATATAGTGTCCTTCTTCATCTCTTATTACAGTCTTTGTTTTAAAATCTAATTTGTCTGATATAAGGATTGCCACCCCAGCTTTCTTTTGGTGTCCATTAGCATGGTAAATGGTTTTCCACCCCCTCTCTTTCCATCTGGGGGTCCCTTTGGGTCTAAAATGAGTCTCTTGCAGACAGCATATGGATGGGTCTTGTTTTTTAATCCAATCTGATAGCCTGTGTCTTTTGATTGGGGCATTTAGCCCATTTACATTCAGGGTAACTATTGAAAGGTATGAATTTAGTGCCATTGTATGGCCTGTAAGGTGACTGTGACTGTATGTTGTCTGTGTTCCTTTCTGATCTTTGCTGCTTTTAGGCTCTCTCTTTGCTTAGAGGACCCCTTTCAAGATTTCTTTTAGGGCTGGTTTTGTGTTTGCAAATTCCTTTAGTTTTTGTTTGTCCTGGAAGCTCTTTACCTTTCTTTCTATTTTCAATGACAGCCTAGCTGGATATAGTATTCTTGGCTGCATATTTTTGTCGTTTAGTGCTCTAAAGATATCATGCCAGTCCTTTCTGGCTTGCCAGGTCTCTGTGGATAGGTCTGTTGCCAATCTAATGTTTCTACCATTGTAGGTTACATATCTCTTCTCCCGAGCTGCTTTCAAGTTTCTCTCTTTGTCTCTGGGACTCATAAGTTTTACTATTAGATGTCGGGGTGTTGACCTATTTTTGTTGATTTTGAGAGGGGTTCTCTGTGCCTCCTGGATTTTGATGCCTGTTTCCTTCCTCACATTAGGGAAGTTCTCTGCTATAATTTGCTCCAATATTCCTTCTGCCCCTCTCTCTCTTTCTTCTTCTTCTGGGATCCCACTTATTCTAATGTTGTTTCGTCTTATCGCATCACTTATCTCTCGAATTCTGCCCTCGTGATCCTGTAGTTGTTTATCTCTCTTTTTCACAGCCTCCTTATTTTCCATCATTTGGTCTTCTATATTGCTGATTCTCTCTTCTGCCTCATTTATCCTAGCAGTTAGTGCCCCCATTTTTGATTGTACCTCATTAATAGCCTTTTTGATTTTGACTTGCTTAGATTTTAGTTCTTTTATTTCTCCAGAAAGGGTTTCTCTGATATCTTCCATGCTTTTTTCAAGCCCAGCTAGTATCTTTAAAGTCATGATTCTGAACTCTAGGTCCGACATCGTACTAATGTCAGTATTGAGTAGGTCCCTGGCAGACGGTACTATCTCTTGTTCTTTTTGCTGAGGTGATTTTTTCGTCTTGTCATTTTGTCCAGAGGAGAACAGATAAATGAGAGAAGAAAATGCTAACAGGTTAACAACGTCCCCAGCAAATATACTGTATACAAATCAGAAAAGACCTGAAACCAGGAGAAAAGAAAGGGAAAGAAAGAAAAAGAAAGAGAAAAAAAAAGAAAAAAGATAAAGATAAAGATAAAAACAAACAAAAACAGAACAAAACAAAAAAAACAGAATATGATCAAATATGATCAGGCTAGTGCATAGATCAGTGCCACACACTAGATTTTGGTTGTATTTTGGTCTGTTAGAAGAAAGTGCCTCCTGAAATTTTAAAGGATGAAAGACTTATATATGTACAAATAAGGGTTGATACAATGAAGGGATGGGAGATGACTGTAAAGATGAAACTTATAAAAGGTTTTATAAACGGAATTGATAAGAAGTTGTTTGAAAGAAGATTTAAAAAACAGAAAAAAAGAAAAAAAGAAAAAAAGAAAAGAAAAAAATGGGAGAGACTGATCAGGCAGGAGACTAGAACAAAGCCATACACTAGTGATTTAGGGTATATTTTGATCTGTATATCTTCTGATATACAGAAGAAACTGTATATCAAAATTTTAAAGAGAGAAGAATATATATATATATATATATATATATATATATATATGCCAAAAATAAAGGTAAGTACTATGAAGGGATAAAATATGACTCTAAAAATGAAAAATAAAAAATGTTTTTTTATAAAAGGGATTGATAAGATGTTGGTTGAAAAAGGGAAAAAGAAAAATTCAAAAAAAAAACAGTTAAAAAAATTAACTTTGAAAAACTAATGAATCATGGTAAAAAAGCCATGAATTCTATGTGCAGTATTCCCCTAGCGCGGGAGTTCTCCCGTTCTCCTTGATAGGTAAACTTGGTCTTGGCTTGCTGGCTGTTCCTGTTGATCTTCTGGGGGGGGGCCTGTTGCCGTGGTTCCCAAATATCTTTGCGGAGGCAGAATCGCTCCTCCCTTGTCGGTCCGGGCTAAGCAAGCTGCTTGGGTTTGCTCTCAGGAGCTTTTGTTCCCTGCAAGCTCTCAGCACAGCTTTGGTGGACCAGGGTGAAAATGGTGGCCTCCCACTCTCCGCCTGGAGGAGCCGAGAATGCGGGGCTCCGCTCCTCAGTGCGCCCCCAGAGAAAAGCAGTCGATCACTCCTGTCTCCCCGGTCTCCGGCCGCACTCCGCCCTCACCCGGCCTGTGACCTAGCGTTTCTATCTCTGGCACCCGACCCCGTGTGGAGTCTCCAAACCCAGCAGATCCCTGCAGTGCACTCCCACGCCGCTCCTCCTGGGGGAGGGAGGGGAGTCTCCCCGGCTCTGCTGCTTGTTGGGTCCCTGCTGGAGGTGCAGTGGTCCAACTGGGCTGCAGATCACAGTTTATGGCCACCCCGAGCTGCGAGCCCATGCCTCGGCTCTGTCTCTGCAGACAGCTTCCCCGCTCCGATACCTGGGAGCTCTGCCGCACTCAGGCACCCCCGGTCTTTCTGTGACCCCGAGGGTCCTGAGTCCACACTGTACCGCGAGGTTTCCACCTCCCTCTTAGCCACTGGAGTGACTCCCTTAGCGGAACCGACTTCTTAAAGTTCTAATTTTGTGCTCCACGGCTCTATCACTTGCCAGAAGCGGCCAACGGAGGCCCCCTCCCCCGCCGTCTAACCTCCCGAATATCGCCTCAGATTCACTTCTCCGCACGTCCTACCTTCTAGTAAGTGGTCGCTTCTCTGTTCAGAGAGTTGTTGCTACTCTCTTCTTCGATCTTCTGTTGAGTTCGTAGGTGTTCAGAATGGTTTGATCCCTATTCAGCTGAATTCCTGAGACCAGACAAAATCCAGGTCTCCTACTCCTCCGCCATCTTGCTCTGTATAGTACATCATAAGTTTTTGTTGTAGTGTTCAATGATTCATTAGTTGTGTATAGCTTTTTTTCCCCACCTTTTCCAGCCTCTATAGGTCACCTGCATTCATTGGCTCATGGCCCCTTCCTCTATTTCCATAGTCAGCAGTAAAGCATCTTCCAGTGTCTCCCCATTTTTATCCCTGCTCTGTCATCCCTTTCTATGACTCTGAATCTCCTACCTTCCCCTTTTGCTTATAAGGACTCCTATGACCATAATGAGTTCATCTGCATAATCTAGGAAAATCTCCCCATCTCAAAATCCTTAAATTCATCTCATCTGCAAAGTTCCTTTTGTCATATAAGTAACATATTCACAGTTCTGGGGGTTAAGATGTGGACATTTAGGGGGACATTATTCCATTTATCACACAAAACCATTTGATTCATATTTTAATAAATAAAGCAATAAAACAAATACAGAACCTAGAAATATGCAAAAAATATGGATATTTATGATATAATGTTTAATGTAATGGGGGAAACTGGAGATGTGTATCACAGGCATATACGTATGTCCAAACTCATCACATTGTATACATTAAATAAGTGCAGTTTTTATATATATATCAATCATACCTCAATAAAGCTAAAAAACATTTTAAAAATACACAGCCTGAGCCAAAATATGGAAAAACAGAAACTTACATATATTTTGGGTTGGAGTGTAAATCAGTACAACTTTTTAGGAGAGACACGTGGCAGGATCTTTCAAAACTAAATTTCAGGTGCTCTCTGACCTAGCACTTCAAATTTATTATAAAATACCTTAGGGAGGGGAGCTTAGGTGGCTTAGTCATTAAGCATCTGCCTTCAGCTCAGGTCAGGATCCCAGGGTCCTGGGATCGAGCCCCCCATCAGGCTCCCTGCTCGGTGGGAAGCCTGGTTCTCCCTCTCCCACTCCCCTTGCTTGTGTTCCCTCTCTCACTGTCTTTCTCTCTCTGTCAAATAAATAAAATCCTTAAAAGATAAAAATTAAAAAATAAAATAAAATGTCTTAGGGAATTCCTCAAAAGGTGTCTGAAGCCCTGGGTACCATTAGACAGTGATTATCTCTTCTCTTGAGAGCAGGGGACTAATAGACTGTGACCATTTTGGCTTTATACAAGATGTGCCAGGTCTCTATGTCAATTTCAAAAATTACTCTTTATTTCTGTACTACTGGAAAATCCATAGCATCTGCAAATCTCGTTTTATTTAAAAATCCTGCTTTCTCATATTGATAGTTTAATCTCAATACATGTATTAGAAAGAAATTTGTTCCTTTCTCTTCTAACAAGGAAAAGAAGTTTTTGATTGGATCCACCCATAGTTGCTCCCTGCAGAGAGTAATACAAACTCTACTAATTCTGTCACTTGATGGTTTCTCAGTTGCTCAATGTAGGGTGAAGAGAAGTCCCTGACCCTCTCCACCTGAGTGAACAGAGCCATTTCTAAGGCTCAGGGAAGTTCAGCTGGCTGCACACCTACCTTTCAGGCAGAAAGTTGGAAGCAAATATTATTTGACATTGCGTTTGAAAAAGGATAACTGATCTATGAAACATTTTGACCAGTCTATGTTTCTATGTTATATAAGATGATCTCTAAGAAATACTTTCAAGTGAAAAAGCAAGGAGTAGATTAGCATGCATAGTATCTTCCCAAATGTGTATAAAATTATGGATCTAGATTTGTGTATGACCAGAATATTTTCATAAATCAATATACAAAAAAACTGAAAACATTATTTACATTTGAGGAGGGAGCCTGGGTTGATGATGGTCTGATGTGGAAGGGAGATAAATATTTTTTCATATAAATGTGTACAGTGTTTGAGATTTTTACCATACACATGTGCTAGTATTTAAGTTAAAGAAAATCAGTTAATAAAAAGCAAATAAGTTCAGGTACCTGGGTGACTCAGATGGTTAAGCATCTGCCTTTGGCTCAGGTCAGGATCCCAGGGTTCTGGGACCGAGTCCCACATCAGGCTCCCTGATCCTTGGGAGCCTGCTTCTCTTTCTCTCTGTCTCTCATGAATAAATAAATAAAATCTTTTTAAAAAAAAGCAAATAAGTTCAATTATAACTGGTGTATATCTTAGTTTCTTCCATGTTGTCGCAAGAATGGCAAAATCTTCTTTTTTAAGGCTGAATAATATTCCATAGTGCATATATACCACAATTTCTTTATCCATTCATATCCTGGTGGATATTTCTGTTGTTTCTAGATCTTGGCGACTGTGAATAATGCTGCAATGAACGTGGAAGTGCAGATATCTCTTCAAGGTACTAATTTCATTTCCTTTGGCTATATATCCAGAAGAGGGATTGCTGGATTATATGGTAATCCCGTTTTTAATTTGTTTTTGTTTGTTTTTAGAACATCATAAACTGTTTATTAGGTAAGAATTTTATAAACATTGCCTATGTTAGCAGTAAAAGTGAAACCAGACAGTATTGCATCTTCTCCAACCTGAAAGACAAGAACCACCAACAGTATGATGGAACTGTGGCCCTTCTTAAGACCACGGCTCTTGCAGCCTGAAGATGTCAGCCCTCACATCTGCCTCTGCTTGTGGACTGGTTTGGTGATCCACTCGGGACTAGGATTTCTTCTGACAGTTTTATGGAATGAATCAATGAAGATAACCTCAAAGAATTTGTGCATGGAATCTTCACTAACCAAGTAAGAACTCAAGACTCTCAGAGCCCCACAGTGGTATCCAGGGTCTCTCCTTGACAACAGAATGAAGGCTTTGAGCAAACTGTAGCTGGTTAACACTATGATGGACAGGCTTTCTGTAGGTTACATCCTTAGGAACTGGATGTCTGGAGCCACCAAGGTACACACGAGTTGGACATTTGACATAGCCTTGATTGGCCTTATATCTCATTCTGTGCATGTTATGGCCCAGTGTGGCAGTGGCCTGCAGAGCGCAGAGAGCTGGCAGTACTCCAGCAGTGCAGCCTGAGAAGAAAGTGCATTGTGCTAACTGCTCCACAGCTCCTGGATTTACTTATAAGCACCCATCTGGGTTTACTAATTGCTGCTGCCAGAAAAAAAGAGATATTTTTAATTTTCTGAGGCATTTCCATACTGTTTTCCATAGTGACTACCAATTTATACTCCCACCAAGATGGAACCAGAGTTCCCTTTTTGCCATATCCTTGCCAACATTTATCTCTTGTCTTTTTGATAATAGCCATTCTAACAGGTGTGAAGTGATATCTCACTGTGGTTTTGATTTGCATTTCCCTGATGATTAGGGATGTTGAGAATCTTTTCATG
The DNA here is from genome assembly GCF_037043125.1 of Eumetopias jubatus. NCBI lineage: Eukaryota > Metazoa > Chordata > Mammalia > Carnivora > Otariidae > Eumetopias > Eumetopias jubatus. The sequence continues at coordinate 184,076,742 of NW_028274810.1, forward strand.
TATCTGTTGGCCATTTGTATGTCCTTTTTGGAAAAAATGTCTGATCAGGTCTTTTGCCCATTTTTCAATTCTGTTTTTGTTCTTTTGCTATTGAATTTAGTGAGTTCCTTATACATTTTGTGTATTAACCCTTTACCAGATACATGATTTGCTAATATTTTCTCCAAATCCGTAGCCTGTCTTTTAAGGTTCTCTTTGCTGTGCAGGTGCTTTCTAATTGACCTTGTCCCACTTGTTGATTATTGCTTTTGTTGCCTATACTTTTGGTATTATATCCAAAAAATTATTGTCAAGGCCTATGTCAAGGAGTATTCCCCCTATGTTTTCATCCAGGAGTTTGACAGTTTCAGGCCTTACATTTAAGTCTTTGATCCATTTTGAGTTGATTTTTGTGTATGATGTAAGGTAAGGTTCTAGTTTCTTTCTTTCTTTCTTTCTTTTTTTTTTGGCATGTGATTATTCAGTTTTCCCAACACTATTTGTTGAAGAGATTATCCTTTCTCCATTATGCAATTTTGGCACCCTTGTCAAATATCAGTTACCTGTATGTGCATGGGTTTCTTTCTGGACTTTCAATTCTCTTCCATTGTTCCACATGTCTGTTTTTATGCCAGGACCATACTGTTTTTATTGCTACAGATTTGTAATATCATTTGAAATAAATAAATATGAAGCTTCCAATTTTGTTTTTCTTTCTCAAGACCATTCTCTTCTTTCTCATTGCTTTGGCTATTCAGGGTCTTTGTACTTCTATATGAATTAATTTTTTTATTTCTGTGAACTATCCCATTGAAATTTTAATAAAGATTGCATTGAATTTTTATATTGCTTTGGTTAGTATGGACATTTTAACAATATTAATTCTTCTAACCCATAAGTGTGGAATGCTTTTCTATTCATTTGCATCTTCACTTTCTTTCACCAATATTTGATAGTTTTCAGAGTACAGATTTTTCACCTCTTTGGTTAAATTTATTACTAAGTATCCTTTTTGATACTACTGTAAATGAGATTGTTTTCTTAATTTTTTTTCTAATAGTTCATTGTTAATGTATAGAAATGCAACTGATTTTTGTATGTTGATTTTGTATTATGCAACTTTACTGAATTCACTGATTCTAACAGTCTTTTTGTGGAGTTTTAGAGTTTTCTACATATAGGATTATGCCATTTATGAGCAAAGATCATTTTACTTATTCCTTTATGATTTGTAGGCTTTTTATGTCTCTTTCTTGTCCGATTGCTCTTGCTAGAATTCCAGTACTGTACTGAATACAAGTGGCAAAAGTGGGTATTTTTGCCTTGTGCTGGATCTTAGAGAAAACATTTTCATTTGTTTTCCAAACTAATTATGCTACGTTGGAAATACCTGGGTATTTCCTGAGAAGAGAGGGGTAGAATTTATTATTAAAATTTTAACTTAGAGGGTGTTCAGTTCTGAGCAACTTTGCAACCAGAAAATCTTCAGAACTTAGTCAAAATCAGGAAAATGGGAGTAATTCTTGAATATATCATAAAATTTGCCTCATTGCCTTCATTGTTTTAAGAGGAAAAAATTGAACTCCTTGCATTAAATGCATCCCAATAGAGTAACTAAAATAGGGTCTTTTCCATTCTTGTTCCCTGAAGTCTCATCACAGGGACTGGCTCTCAATAAGTATTTATTGAACAAATGAATGAATAAATTTACTCATCAATATCTACCTTAAATCCTGGGATTTACTATCTAAAAACAGTGAGAAAATGACAGGTCCCAAAATAAATGTGGAGAACAAGGTATAGCAGTGGGGTGGAACTATTACATCACAAATCAAAACTTCTTCAAGAGACAGTGTACAATACAAATTTAAATAAGGAGTAAGGACCTGAATGCTAGGAGTTTGCATACATTATATATAGTATGCAGTCCAATCATTTCACCGAGACTCTAAACATACAGATATATAGATAAAGACATATAGAGAAGCATATATTCTTTTTTTTTTTGCCCTAAAAGTACAGACTTATTGACCATATTGAGATGGTTGAGAACTGAGGTTATTCCTTAGCTATTTTATTTTTAAAAAGATTTTATTTATTTATTTATTTATTTATTTATTTGAGGAGGAGACGGAGAGAGCACAAGCTGGGGGAGAGGCAGAGGGAGAGGGACAAACAGACACTCATTTGAATGTGGAGCCTGGTGTGGGGCTTAATCCCAGGACCCCAGGATCATGACCTGAGGCCAAGCCAGACACTTAGCCAACTGGCCACCCAAGTATCCCCTTAGCTATTTTAACTAAAGAATCTTAATCTGTGAACTTTCCATTTGATGTTGCTTAAATATATTCAGGTTAAACAAATCAAAACAAGTGATGGAATCATTTATTAAAATAAAAGCAAATTTCTGTTGACTTCAGCAAACACGATATTAAAACCCTTACCTATAGGGCTGAAGTTCAGTAAAGAAGCACTTAGACCAAACATAGAACATTACAACCAAATATCTGGGGCTGATCTTTGTGTCCAGTAGTCAGCTCTTTAATGAGGTGTTTGTGAAAAGGGAACTTACTCAAGGCAGTCTACCTGTTTGCTTTTTCTAGATGAATTCCAACTGAATATTTACCCACTTTTTTGTAATTACTTTTTCAGATATCATCGTGTCTACTAGAAAATCAACTGATGGGACCATAGTATGTTCATTTGGATTTCATCTGTGTTACTTATTAACCAATTTATTTTTTTCTGCAACAATATACAGTATTGTTTGAGAATAATTTGAATTAATTATAAAATTGTTTATTGAATACAATAAGGTTTAAGTCTAAAATATTATTATCTAATAAAGCCAAGAACTATTTCCATATCAGTTAAAGGCAATGTTTAACTTTTAGAACAAAATGTAGCAAGTCACTTTTATTATTGTTAAAATGGGAGTGTGATGCATATTGTGATGGAGAGTTTGTCTTTCTTACAATCAGTGAGACTTCAGTTAGATATTCTTATTCCAAATCCATTGCCTTCTCATCACCCTCATCAAACATCAAAACAAAGATTAAACTTATTGGTAGTTTTATTTAAGAGTCTCTGAATGCATTTCTCCCAATGGTAAGGCTTCAGTAAACAGATTCAGCTTTCAAAATTACCCTCTTTTTCCTGGGAGCTATCAACTATTTTCATAGGTATAATAATGGGAAATTTCCTTAGTAACGTCTCTGAGAATTTAGGTTAAATTCATTGGTGTCCTTAGAATGCTAAGGACTAAGGACACATAACGTCACAACCAAATATTTGGGGCTTATCTTTGTGTCCAGTAGTCAGCTCCTTAATGAGGTCTTTTTGAAAAGAAAACTTACTCAGAAATGTACCTCTTTGCTGAGAAAGAGACTGGTGACTTGTGTCAAAATAACATTTTAATTATCTATCCCCTGTGGGACTTAATTATATATTCTTCTGTTCTCTTAGAAATCTATCCTTATTTTTAACACATAGTTTTAAAAATCTGATACAAGCAAGGAATTCATTACATATTCCAATGATGCTTAAGATATGCTCATGAATTGCCTTTTTCTCTTGAAAACTAAAATAATAATAAAAAAGTTTTTTTACAAAACTAGAAAATACCTGGAACCCTGAAAAATAATTGGAAAGGTGTAGTTCAGAAGTGTGGAAAGATATGACAATAGCACTACTGTATCATAGATTTTTGGAACAACTTGACAAAGTTTACACCCAAGACATGGCGTATACGCTAAAGGAGACACCCAAAATCTTTTGTTTGTAGAAGTGGGAACAGAATACTCTTTCAAAGTACATTGTTGCCATTAGTGCATATAAGAATTTGACTAGCCATTTGCAATAAATTTTAAAACAACAATCTGAAAAAAAATCCCCTTTTAAAAAATATCAAAACTACAAGATACAAAAAGTCAGAAAAGAAATGTCAAAACTACAAAAGAAAATGAAATAAGAGTTGACAGAGCTCAGGAAAATATTGGAAGCAAAAAACGATCACAAGAATGAGGACAAAATTGACAGTTATGAACAATGAACAGCACAGGAAACAAAGAAGATGGGAAAGATTAGAATGAACAGAAAAAAAAGCAACTAAATAATTAGATAAAAAATAATAGAGAAGCAAGAGAAGCAAAGGAGGCTAAACTAGATCCCTCACCCCCCAAATAAATCATAAATAAAGGAACAGAAAATTTTTGAAAGGTATAATTTAATAAAACAAATTCTTCAAGAAATAAAGACATGAATCCACAGATTTAGGGGAAATACTCTGACATATGTAGTAAAGTTTCTGAACATCAAAAATAAAGACATATTTGGGGGCCCCTGGGTGGCTCAGTTGGTTAAGTGACTGACTCTTGATTTCGGCCCAGGTCATGATCTCAGGGTTGTGAGATTGAGCTCCACAGAGTCTGCCTGGGATTCTCCCTCTCCCTCTGCCCCACCCTGCTTTTTCTCTCTCCCTCAAATAAATAAGATCTTTAAAAAAAATAAAATAAAGACATATTTGACAACCAAACAAAGACAATAAGATGATCAAATGGGAGAAATATTCTCCATAGCCACATTCATTAGAATATTAAGAGAGATGAACAAAGTACTTAAAGAAAAAAGACAAGATTTCCCAAATTTTGTACCCACCTAAACTCTCATTCAAATATGAAAGAGACAAACCATTTGAAAATATTTAAAAAGAAAGATAGAAACTATTGTTCTCACGCACCCATTTTGAAAGAGCATAGAATGAACTCAGCCAATTAAGAAATGAATGGAAAAACTGTATAGGGGTTCACAATAAGCCCTGAATCTAGTTAATTGTACACACTAGACTAAAACAAATGTAGGGATTAGAGAATATCATGTAAATGTAAATGTCCCAAATCAATATTTTGAAGAGATAAGGGGATAAGGAATGGCCTTATGGGGGTGATGTAAATATGTTAATTTAACTTAAAAAAAATTTTTTTTATGTAGCCTCCATGCACAGCATGGAGCGCAAGGTGGGCTTGAAATCAGAGGCCTGAGATCAAAACCTGAGCTGAGATCTAGTAGAACGCTCAACTGGCTAAGCCACCTGGGTGCCCCCTATTTTTAATAATTGAGGTACAAAAGATATTATTTGAAGCTCAAAACTAGATAATAGAAGTAAAGAAATATTTAACAGCATAAAACAACTCTGTATAGTACAAAAAAATTAAATAAAATGGGTAATGGGAAAAAATAAATTACATGTATTAAATACTTGGAAGAAATGGAAATGGTTGCCATAAATCTATGACAGCCATAGATTTATGACAGCCACTTCCCCTCACCAGACACACAGACACACACATAGACACATCTAAAATATCATCATCAGATCTTAATAGATACAGGTTTAGAGTGAAATGCTACCAAAATCTTTAGGGAACTGATTGTTCTGGTGTTATTCAAACAATTTCAGAACATTAAGAAATGTATTTTCTAAAAAAAGTACTTTCTAAATTTTTCATAAAATGAGGATAATGAGCTGAAAATCTACAAGAAAAAATAAATTAAAAAAATAATGTACAAAGAATAAGTAGCCTTTATTTCAAGGATATCAAGATATTTTCATTTAAAAAAAGATATATCCATTTTAAAAATCTAATATAATATTTACTGTATTATTATTAAACAACAGAAAAATAGATTTTCATATTGGAAGTTTTAAAAATTTAACATCTATTTTAATTAAAAATTTTCAAATGACATATAAATATTTAGAAACTTTTTAAACCTAATACATAGCATTAGGTACTGTACATAATGAAGAAACACTAGAAACAGTCTCATTAAAGTCAGAATCAAGATAAGGATATCTGCAGACATTCAATTTTATTTAATCTTATATATTATTTGCAAATAAATTAGTAATGCACCACAAAATATCCCAAGAATAACAACTGAAAAACTTTTGCAAATAACAATAAAATAGCAATCATATAATATACTAAAGCAAATACTTTATTGACAATATCTACAAAGGTAATACAGGACTTAGGAATAAACTTACTTGGGGATAAATACTTAGGGAAAAACAAAATATGTACAGATAAACAACATGTGTGCCAGATCTATAGGAAGAAAATTCTACATGTGCCCAAGAAGCAAAAGTGAAGACTCAATGAAAGAAAGAGGCAGACTATGTTCTTGGAGAAAAAGAGTCAACTCATAAAACTGTTATTTTCCCTCATTAATCTGTGAATTTAGTGTGTACTCTGAAAAAAAACTGTGTACACTTCTGTGTACACAGAAAAAAAGCAATGACCAGGTTATCTGCCCTCTGCATGCGTCTCTGTGCCCCGCTGTTGAACAGCCACTCAGTGGTGCACTGTGGGGCTCTTGTCCTTGGAAAGGCAATATGCACTCTTCCAAATGTACTCCAGGAAGGGGGACATTCTCCCCCAGTTCTACCCAGGGGATCCCAACACCATGGCATTTTGTATGAACCCTATGCACCACTCTCTCTTCCCATCTCTTCTCTCTCTGACCTCTCTCCATGGAAAGGGCTCCCTTTCCTCTGCAGCACCATGGCTTTTCTCTCCCCCAATTCATGTCTCAAAACCTCACATCTGCCATGTTCTCTCCCTTTAATTATGCAGATTATTTTCTTAATCCTTAGATCTATTTCCCAGTTGTTCAGAATGATTTGATGTTGATCCAGCTATGTTCAAGGTGTGAGGCAAACCCAGAGTCCCCCTGCTACTCCTCCATCTTAACTCCAACTCTTCCCCATCTATTTCAGGACATATTAGAAGGCAAACATCAAGATAAGGTAAACTAATTAGAATTTTTGCATCATATTGGTGGATTGAAACTTTTTTCCTGGCTTTATTGAGATATTATTCATGCCTCCTGCCTGACCAAACTTTTAAAATCTTTTTTTAAAAAATAAAATAATTTAGGATCGGCTTAGTTAATTATTATCTGCAGACCCTTGTGTTTTTTTAATAATCTGATATAGTTTAGGGGGAAGCTGGCTAGCTCACTCAGAAGAGCATGTGACTCTTGGTGTCGGGGTTATGAGCTCAAGTCCCATATTGGGTGCAGAGATTACTTAAAAAAAATTGATATAGTTTAACCTCTTGTCCTGAATGTTCTTGTCATATGAGAAAACAGATAACATTAAATGAATTAAAATAAAAATTGTTAATGCTTATAAATTGTGATTCATAAATTTAGATTTAGAAGAGTGTTTTCTTCCGAAGATATTATTGTATTTAGAATTAAACTTTTATGAATGGTACTCAAGTATCAAATTAATGTCATGTTCATATTATGATTACTTTCTTTTTTTTTTAGATTTTTTACTGTTATGTTATTCACCATATATTACATCATTTGTTTTGGTGTAGTGTTCCATGATTCATTGTTTGTTCATAACACCCAGTGCTCCAAGCAGAATGTGCCCTCATTAATACCCATCCCCAGGCTAACCCATCCCCCTACCCTCCTCCCCTCTAGAACCCTCAGTTTGTTTTTCAGAGTCCATCATCTCTCCTGGTTCGTTTCCCCCTCTGACTTACTCACCTTCATTCTTCCTCTCCTGCTATCTTCTTCTATTTCTTTTTTCTTAAAATATGTTGTGTTATTTGTTTCAGAAGTACAGATCTGTGATTCAACAGTCTTACACAATTCACAGCGCTCACTGTAGCACATACCCTCCCCAATGTCTATCACCCAGCGACCCCATCCCTCCCACCCCCGACCACTCCAGCAACCCTGTTTGTTCCTGAGATTAAGAATTCCTCATATCAGTGAGGTCATATGATACATGTCTTTCTCTGATTGACTTATTTCACTCAGCATAACACCCTCCAGTTCCATCCATGTCGTTGCAAATGGCAAGATCTCATTCCTTTTGATGGCTGCATAATATTCCATTGTGTATATATACCACTGCTTCTTTATCCATTCATCTGTCGATGGACATCTTGGCTCTTTCCACAGTTTGGCTATTGTGGACATTGCTGCTATAAACATTGGGGTGCACGTACCCCTTCGAATCCCTACATTTGTATCTTTGGGGTAAATACCCAGTAGTGCAATCGCTGGATCGAATGGTAGCTCTAATTTCAACTGTTTGAGGAACCTCCATACTGTTTTCCAGAGGGGTTGCACCAGCTTGCATTCCCACCAACAGTGTAGGAGGGTTCCCCTTTCTCCACATCCCCGCCAACATCTGTCATTCCCTGACTTGTTAATTTTAGCCATTCTGACGGGTGTGAGGTGGTATCTCATTGAGGTTTTGATTTGGATTTCCCTGATGCCGAGTGATGTTGAGCACTTTTTCATGTGTCTGTTGGCCATTTGGATGTCTTCTTTGGAAAAATGTCTGTTCATGTCTTCTGCCCATTTCTTGATTGGATTATTTGTTCTTTGGGTGTTGAGTTTGAGAAGTTCTTTATAGATTTTGGATACTAGCCCTTTATCTGATATGTCATTTGCAAATATTTTCTCCCATTCGGTCGGTTGTCTTTTGGTTTTGTGGACTGTTTCTTTTGCTGTGCAAAAGCTTTTTATCTTGATGAAATCCCAATAGTTCATTTTTGCCCTGGCTTCCCGTGCCTTTGGCGATGTTTCTAGGAAGAAGTTGCTGCGGCTGAGGTCGAAGAGGTTGCTACCTGTGTTCTCCTTTAGGATTTTGATGGACTCCTGTCTCACGTTAAGGTCTTTCAACCATTTGGAGTCTATTTTTGTGTGTGGTGTAAGGAAATGGTCCAGTTTCATTCTTCTGCATGTGGCTGTCCAATTTTCCCACCACCATTTGTTGAAGAGACTGTCTTTTTTCCATTGGACATTCTTTCCTGCTTTGTCAAAGATAAGTTGATGATAGAGTTGAGGGTCCATTTCTGGGCTCTCGATTCTGTTCCATTGATCTAGGTGTCTGTTTTTGTGCCAGTACCATACTGTCTTGATGATGACAGCTTTGTAATAGAGCTGGAAGTCTGGAATTGTGATGCCGCCAGCTTTGCTTTTCTTTTTCAATATTCCTCTGGCTATTCGGGGTCTCTTCTGGTTCCATACAAATTTTAGGATTATTTGTTCCATTTCTTTGAAAAAAGTGGATGGTATTTTGATGGGGATTGCATTGAATGTGTAGATTGCTCTAGGTATCATTGACATCTTCACAATGTTGGTTCTCCCAATCCATGAGCATGGAACGTTTTTCCATTTCTTTGTGTCTTCTTCAATTTCTTTCATGAGTATTTTATAGTTTTCTGAGTACAGATCCTTTGCCTCTTTGGTTAAACTTATTCCTAGGTATCTAATGGTTTTGTGCGCAATTGTAAATGGGATCGACTCCTTGATTTGTCTCTCTTCTGTCTTGTTGGTGTATAGGAATGCCACTGATTTCTGTGCATTGATTTTATAGCCTGCTACTTGACTGAATTCCTGTATGAGTTCTAGCAGTTTTGGGGTGGAGTCTTTTGGGTTTTCCACATAAAGTATCATATCATCTGCAGAGTGAGAGTTTGACTTCCTCTTTGCCGATTTGGATGCCTTTGATTTTTTTTGTTGTCTGATTGCTGTGGCTAGGACTTCTAATACTATGTTGAATAGCAGTGGTGAGAGTGGACATCCCTGCCGCGTTCCTGACCTTAGGGGAAAAGCTCTCAGCTTTTACCCATTGAGAATGATATTCGCTGTAGGTTTTTCGTAGATGGCTTTTATGATATTGAGGTATGTACCCTCTATCCCTATACTCTGAAGAGTTTTGATCAAGAAAGGATGCTGTACTTTGTCAAATGCTTTTTCTGCATCTATTGAGAGGATCATAGGATTCTTGTTCTTTCTTTTGTTAATGTATTGTATCACGTTGATTGATTTGCGGATGTTGAACCAGCCTTGCAGCCCAGGGATAAATCCCACTTGGTCGTGGTGAATAATCCTTTTAATGTACTGTTGGATCCTATTGGCTAGTATTTTGGTGAGAATTTTTGCATCCATGTTCATCAAGGATATTGGTCTGTAATTCTCCTTTTTGATGGGATCTTTGTCTGGTTTCGGGATCAAGGTAATGGTGGCCTCATAAAATGAATTTGGAAGTTTTCCTTCCATTTCTATTTTTTGGAACAGTTTCAGGAGAATAGGTATTAATTCTTCTTGAAATGTCTGATAGAATTCCCCTGGGAAGCCGTCTGGCCCTGGGCTTTTGTTTCTTGGGAGATTTTTGATGACTGCTTCAATTTCCTTAGTGGTGATAGGTCTGTTCAGGTTTTCTATTTCTTCCTGGTTCAGTTTTGGTAGTTGATACATCTCTAGGAATGCACCCATTTCTTCCAGGTTATCTAATTTGCTGGCATAGAGTTGCTCATAATATGTTCTTATAATTGTTTGTATTTCTTTGGTGTTGGTTGTGATCTCTCCTCTTTCATTCATGATTTTGTTGATTTGGGTCATTTCTCTTTTCTTTTTGATCAGTCTGGCCAGGGGTTTATCAATCTTGTTAATTCTTTCAAAGAACCAGCTCCTAGTTTCGTTGATCTGTTCTACTGTTCTTTTGGTTTCTAGTTCATTGATTTCTGCTCTGATCTTTATGATTTCTCTTCTCCTGCTGGGTTTAGGCTTTATTTGCTGTTCTTTCTCCAGCTCCTTTAGGTGTAGGGTTAGGTTGTGTATTTGAGACCTTTCTTGTTCCTTGAGAAAGGCTTGTATTGCTATATACTTTCCTCTCAGGACTGCCTTTGCTGTATCCCAGAGATTTTGAACAGTTGTCTTTTCATTTTCAGTGGTTTCCAAGAATTTTTTTTAATTCTTCTTTAATTTCCTGGTTGACCCATTCATTCTTTAGTAGGATGCTCTTTAACCTCCATGTATTTGAGTTCTTTCCGACTTTCCTCTTGTGATTAAATTCTAGTTTCAAAGCATTGTGGTCTGAAAATATGCAGGGAATGATCCCAATCTTTTGGTACCACTTGAGACCTGATTTGTGACCTAGGATGTGATCAATTCTGGAGAATGTTCCATGGGCACTAGAGAAGAATGTGTATTCCGTTGCTTTGGGATGGAATGTTCTGAATATGTCTGTGAAGTCCATTTGGTCCAGTGTGTCATTTAAAGTCTTTATTTCCTTGTTGATCTTTTGCTTAGATGATCTGTCCATTTCAGTCAGGGGGTTGTTAAAGTTCCCCACTATTATTGTATTGTTGTCAATGTGTTTCTTTGCTTTTGTTATTAATTGCCTTATATAATTGGCTGCTCCCATGTTCGGGGCATAGATATTTACAATTGTTAGATCTTCTTGTTGGATAGACCCTTTAAGTAGGATATAGTGTCCTTCCTCATCTTTTATTACAGTCTTTGTTTTAAAATCTAGTTTGTCTGATATAAGGATTGCCACCCCAACTTTCTTTTGGTGTCCATTAGCATGGTAAATTGTTTTCCACCCCCTCACTTTCAATCTGGGGGTGTCTTTGGGTCTAAAATGAGTCTCTTGCAGACAGCATATGGATGGGTCTTGTTTTTTAATCCAATCTGATAGCCTGTGTCTTTTGATTGGGGCATTTAGCCCATTTACATTCAGGGTAACTATTGAAAGGTATGAATTTAGTGCCATTGTATTGCCTGTAAGGTGACTGTGACTGTATATTGTCTGTGTTCCTTTCTGATCTTTGCTGCTTTTAGGCTCTCTCTTTGCTTAGAGGACCCCTTTCAATTTTTTTTGGAGGGCTGGTTTTGTGTTTGCAAATTCCTTTAGTTTTTGTTTGTTCTGGAAGCTTTTTTATCTCTCCTTCTATTTTCAATGACAGCCTAGCTGGATATAGTATTCTTGGCTGCATATTTTTCTCGTTTAGTGCTCTGAAGATATCTTGCCAGTCCTTTCTGGCCTGCCAGGTCTCTGTGGATAGGTCTGTTGCCAATCTAATATTTTTATCATTGTAGGTTACATATCTCTTCTCCCGAGCTGCTTTCAGGATTTTCTCTTTGTCTCTGAGACTCGTAAATTTTACTATTAGATGTCGGGGTGTTGGCCTATTATTATTGATTTTGAGAGGGGTTCTCTGTGCCTCCTGGATTTTGATGCCTGTTTCCTTCCTCACATTAGGGAATTTCTCTGCTATTATTTGCTCCAATATACCTTCTGCCCCTCTCTCTCTTTCTTCTTCTTCTGGGATCCCAATTATTCTAATGTTGTTTCGTCTTATCGTATCACTTATCTCTCGAATTCTGCCCTCGTGAGCCTGTAGTTGTTTCTCCCTCTTTTTCTCAGCCTCTTTATTTTCCATCATTTGGTCTTCTATATCACTGATTCTCTCTTCTGCCTAATTTATCCTAGCATTTAGTGCCCCCATTTTTGATTGCACCTCATCAATAGCCTTTTTGATTTCGACTTGGTTAGATTTTAGTTCTTTTATTTCTCCAGAAAGGGTTTCTCTAATAACTTCCACGCTTTTTTCAAGCCCAGCTAGTATCTTTAGAGTCATGATTCTGAACTCTAGGTCCGACATCATACTAATGTCCGTATTGAGTAGGTCCCTGGCTGACGGTACTACCTCTTTTTCATTTTGCTGAGGTGATTTTTTTCGTCTTGTCATTTTGTCCAGAGGAGAATAGATGAATGAGAGAACAAAATGCTAACAGGTTTACAATGTCCCCAGCAAATATACTGTATACAAATCAGAAAAGACCTGAAACCAGGGGAAAAGAAAGGGAAAGAAAGAAAAAAGAAAGAGAAAAATAAAAAGATAAAAACAAAAACAGAACAATACAAAAAAAGCAGAATGTGATCAAATATGATCAGGCTAGTGCATAGATCAGTGCCACACTCTAGATTTTGGGTGTATTTTGGTCTGTTAGAAAAAAGTGCCTCCTAAAATTTTAAAGGAAGAAAGACATATGTACAAAATAAGGGTTGATACAATGAAGGGATAGAAGATGAGTGTAAAGATGAAAATTATAAAAGATTTTATAAAAGGGCTTGATAAGATAAGAAGTTGTTTGAAAAAAGAAAGAAGATTTAAAAAAAAAAGAAAAAAGGGAGAGAATGTGATCAGGCAGGAAACTAGAACAGAGCCATACACTAGTGATTTAGGGTATATTTTGATCTGTTAGAAGAAACTGTATCTCAAAATTTTAAAGAGAGAACAACTTATATATATATATATATGCCAAAAATAAGGGTAACTACTATGAAGAGATAAAATATGACTCTAAAAATGAAAAATAAAAAATGTTTTTTGTTTTTTTTTTTTAAAGAGATTGATAAGATGTTGGTTGAAAAAGGGAAAAAGAAAAAAAAACCAGTTAACAAAAATTAACTTTAATGAACTAATGAATCATGGTAAAAAAAAGCCATGAATTCTATGTGCAGTATTCCCCTAGCGCTGGAGTTCTCCCGTTCTCCTTGATCGGTAAACTTGGTCTTGGCTTGCTGGCTGTTCGAGCTGATCTTCTGGGGGAGGGGCCTGTTGCTGTGGTTTCCAAATGTCTTTGCCGGAGGCTGAATTGCCCCGCCCTTGTCGGTCCGGGCTAAGCAAGCTGCTCGGGTTTGATCTCAGGAGCTTTCGTTCCCTGCAAGCTCTTCGTACAGCCTTGGAGGACCAGGGCAAAAATGGTGGCCTCCCAATCTCCACCCGGAGGAGCTGAGAACTCAGGGCCCCGCTCCTCAGTGCGCCCCCAGAGAAAAGCAGTCACTCCCGTGTCCCCGGTCTCCGGCCGGTCTCCGTGCTCACCTGGCCTGTGACCGAGCGTTGCTATCTCTGGCACCCGACCCCGTGTGGAGTCTCCAAACCCAGCAGATCCCTGCGGTGCGTTCCTGCGCTGCTCCTCCCTGGGAAGGAAGGGGAGTCTCCCCGGATCTGCCACTTGTTGGGTCCCTGCTGCAGGAGCAGTGGCCCGACTGGGCCGCGGATCACAGTTTATGGCAACCCCGAGCTGAGAGCCCATGCCTCGGCTCCATCTCTGCAGCCGGCTTCCCCGCTCTGATCCCTGGGAGCTCTGGCGCACTCAGGCTCCCCCGGTCTTTCTGTGACCCCAAGGGTCCTGAGACCACACTGTCCCGGGAGGATTCCACCCCCTGCTTAGCCACTGCAGCGACCTCTCTCCGCGGAGCCAACTTCTAAAAGGTCCGATTTTGTGCTCCGCGGCTCTATCACTTGCCAGAAGCGGCCGACGGAGGCCCCCTCCCCCGCCGTCTATCCCCCCGAATATCACCTGGGATTCACTTCTCTGCCCATCCTACCTTCCAGAAAGTGGTCGCTTTTCTGTTCAGAGAGTTGTTGCTATTTTTTACTTCGATCTCCTGTTGAGTTCATAGGTGTTCAGAATGGTTTGATCCCTATTCAGCTGAATTCCTGAGACCAGAAGAAATCTAGGTCTCCTACTCCTCCGCCATCTTGCTCCGCCCCCCCTGATTACTTTCTTATAAAAGAAAAAATATGGAAGAAACAGAAAAGAGAATTTTAAAGTCTGTCATACAAAGAATTTCAACTATGTGAAATCAGATTGTTGACCTAACCTCCCCTTTATGAGTGCTGTATATATGAAAACGTTAGGTCTTTTCTGCAGATTATTGACTATTCTTGGTCATATTGTTCTAGTACATTTTTGTGATAGAGATTATGTAATGGGTAATAACTGTCTTAAATATTTGGACATCCTTTTGTGGTTAAATGTCAGGAGAAATTGTTCACAATGAGATTAAATGGATTCGTTATCCTTGACAGAATCACAATGCTTAGACACACTGGGTTCCCCAGGGTGCCCATCCATGGTATTTCAGTCGTTGCTTGGAGGCAGTCAGACGTGGTCATTGCCCACAAATGTTCATGCTTGGCAGCTGGCAGATACTCCCAGATGCCTCATAAGAAAGAGATTTTCTTAACAATCCACCTCTTTTCTTCCAACTATCTGTGCATATTGGAGCCCTTAGTACCAGCAGTATTCTCTCCATCTGAGGACCCCTCATGTCTCTGTGCCTATGATGTTAGCAGAAATTAGAGTCTCTGGAATAATGCATTGAGATGAGAAGTATAAAAGCAAACGATCGGGGAATTCTGGAATGCAGTGTTATCTTAGGAAAAATCTAGTTTTGGGTGTGAATGTCCTTGCTGACTGTGTTTCCCTTACCATCCATTCTCAGGGATCTCAGTCTACTCTGGGTGTTTTACTGGAGGCACCAGAGTTATGATGACTATTAAAAAAAAGAAAACACAAAACCCAAAAACTATAGGTCACAGCCCAGATTAACTTTATCTATTTTTTTAAATTTTTTTTACTTTAAATTTTTTATTATGTTAATCACCATACATTACATCATTAGTTTTTGATGTAGTGTTCCATGATTCATTGTTTGTGCATAACACTCAGTGCTCCACGCAGAATGTGCCCTCTTTAATACCCATCACCAGACTAACCCATCCCCCCACCCCCTCCCCTCTAGAACCCTCAGTTTGTTTTTCAGAGTCTTCCTTTAAAAATATTATTCAGCAATTACCAAGTACAAGTTCCCTGTTGGGAACAGTCTCAATTTCAATTACATTGCTACATTATCTGCATAAAACATAAAGATGTATTAGAATTTCCACAGACTTATCTCCCAAGTTGCCTCTCAGCCCCCAAACTGGTACAGATGCCTTTTGTCATACCAGTAGCTTCAATATTTGAATTAGAAACTAAGGTCATTGTTATGATGGAAGCAATGGAAAGTCACAAAGACCAGGAAGACTAGGGCTGCAGTCCCTGGGCTTTGATTTCTCAAAGACTGTTTAAATTTTGTGTGCTTACATTCAGTGGTTAGTGATCTATAGAAAACTATCTGTTTATTTGAGAATTCTAAATAATAAGAATATATATTATCTGTAGTTCTTCTCAGGAAAGGCAAGACAAGTCCACATGAAACAATAGTGTACATTAAATCTTAAGGCAAAGACTGTGATTTTTAAAAGATACAGACTATAAGTAATGTTTTGTTCAGGGGGGTAAAAGATATCATGAGGTTGAAACAAACATTAAACAGTTAGGATTTTACCCAAATATCATAGCCCATTGTGCCTAAGAAGAGACAGAGGACCCTCAGAAGGATTGCAGACAGAACCATTTCCTGTAACTGATGAAGATTTTTGCTGAGCAGAGCTCCTGAAAAAGAGAGGCCCCATTCAAAAGCAGGCAGCCTCCAGCTAGAGGGACTTCTTTTGGAGTTTTGGACTTGAGCCTCTGACTTGGCTACTAGGTTCTCTCCTTTTAGAAAGCAGTGATGGGTTTGCTACTGAGTACCTGTGGAAATTAAATGCTAACCCTTAGAGGTCTGCTGATTCCCTGGCTTGACATGCCCATTTATAGGGGAAGGAAGGGAAAGGAATTGGTTCATTTGACTTTACTATGATTGATAAGTGAAAAGGGCTCCAAAAGCCTCCCTTGTCATTTGGATGTGATACAGTTAAGAATGCTTGTCACAGTGGCATCTCAGCTTTGCCTAAGTGATAGCTTTTCCTGCAGGGAGAAAAGCTGCATCTTCCATTCCAATGCTGACTCTATGGGATCCTCAATTCACAGAGGTCCCCCTAAGCTCCTGAGCCTGCTACCCTGGTGTTAAGTAAGCTGAATCCCCATGATGAGCACTGTGGCTGTCCAGCACTGTCAGATGGAAAGCAGACACTTTAGCTCCGCTCTGACTCCTGGACTGTTTTGATGAAGGACATCCCCTTCCCGGGCTGGGAACTGTGGGTGTGGATTGTGGTCCCCTATCAGACTGTCTGGATCACTCCTGCAGATGTCCACAGGAAGGGCTTTTGCTGGAATCCAGCCCCTGACCGAGTCTGCAACATTGTTTATCACTGCTTACATCTGTCCCTGTACTGGACACAGGAACACATCCCCCACCACACCACCCACAGGGCACAGAGTGAAAGACAGAGTTTCTAATGCAGAAGCTACCACTGCATGCAAGACCCTTCCAAATGATGCTCTTGCCTCTCCCTGGGGGAAGCTGCCCAGAGCATGTTCGGGGGTGCACTGTACCCTTCACAGGGCTCTCTGTGCTCTCTGTTACCTCTGTCTGTGAACTGCAGGACTCACCATATTGACCTGACTCCTGAAATGAATCTGTGATTATGCTGAACTTACCTGAACCCTGTGCTTCTGGAAACAGTGATGATCAAGAATCATTTACCCTTCTGTGTTGGGGAAAACAACCTACAGTAAGGACGACGCCTCCCCATAGGACCCAGGTAAGTCTGTGGATGTTCCCTTGTTTTTCTTTGACAAGGTCTGATGAAGCTTCTCCAAATGCCCATTTTTTGTCTCATAAATGATAAGCTGAACTGTTTGGCCCCCTGCCCAGTCAGGATGGACAAAATGCCCACAAACTTAATGTGTTCAAGTCTTAGGTTTCTCTCTTTCCCTCAAGGCCTGAACTTTGACCTACACTTGAGCCCCAAGCACAGAACAACCAACCCCTCTTTGATGGCTGACCAACCTTCTATCAGGCTACCCACTCATCGCAGCCGACATTCCCAGTTCCCTCTAGCCTTGCTTACCCTTCCCTAGAAAAGAAAAACTCTCCTGTCTGTCCTTTGAGATGCTTGCAGATCCTACTGTTAGAATGTTTCCCCTTTTGCAGTAGTGTCCTTCCCTCCCTTACTGAATCAAGTCTTCTTTACCCAAATCTGAATTTGCTTTCATTTCACATCTGCACGAAGTACTGAGCTTTGTGATCAGATGTGTTTTGATAATAATGTGCTTTTGTGACAGAAGCTACTCAGTAATGAGCTGATGTTTCGACAACTTACCTCACCTTCTCCCTGTACACACATCTTAGTAAGGCAGTTGGGATCATCCAATATGGCAGCTGTCTCCAGAAAGGAACCCTCTCCTCCAGGTTGCTTACTGGGTCATGGTCAGTATGAAAGGTGGGAGGGTGATACAGACTAATTGTGAAAATTTTGAAAATTCAGGATTCTCCCTGACTATTCCTGAGCATGATATACAATTCTTTCTCCTAACAGTGACTCCAGGCTAGACAATTTGTCATGCGCTTAGGGTGGCAGCCTGTCAAAAAAGGGGCTTAGAGGATACAAACTTAATTCTGATAGAGTGAGGGGTTTTGGTTTTGTTTTGTTTTTAAATTTTTTAATAAATTGTTTTTTAGAGCAGTTTTTGGTTTGAAGCAAAATTTAGTGGAAAGTACAGTATTCACATGCCCCTTTCCCCTACACAGCCAGGGCCCCTCTCCCTATCAAAGACTTCATCAAAGTGGTACATTTGTTACAACTGATGAACCTACATTGACATATAATCACTGAGTCCATAGTTTACATTAAGGGACACTTTTGGTGTTGTACATTCTATGAGTTTGGACAAGTATATAATGACATATACCCATCACTATAGTATCATACAGAATAGATTCTTGTCCTAAAAATCGTCTGTGCCCTGCCTATTCATCCTTCTCTCCCTTCAACCCCTGGCAACCACTGATCTTTCTACTGTCTCCATAGTTTTGCCTTTTCCAGAATGTCATATGCTTGGAATCATACAATATAGTATGCAGCCTTTTCAGAATAACTACTTTTTTTATTGTGGCAAGAAACAGGTAACATAAATCTACCCTTTCAACAATTTTTAAGTACACAGTATAGTATTGTTAACCGTACATACATTGTTGTACAATGGATCTTTAGAATTGTTTCATCTTGCATTAGTGAAATTCTATGCATATTGAACAATCCCATTTACCCTTCCCCAATCCTGGTAACCACCATTCTACCTTCTATTTCTATGAGTGGGTTACTTTTGACACCCCATATAAGTGAAACCATGTAGTATTTGTTTTTTTGTGTGAATTTGTTTTTATTTCACTTAGCATAATATCTTCGTTTCATCCATGTTGTAACATATGCAAGGATTTCCTTTTTTTAAAGGCTGTATCTATGTATGTACGTATGTATGTATATACCACCTCCCTTTATCTTCTCATCCATCAGTGAACATTTAGATTGCTTCCACATCTTAGCTATTGTGGATAATGCTGCTATTAACATGGGGGTGTAAAAATATCTCTTTGAGAGCCTATTTTCCTTTGGATATGTAGCCAGATGTGAGATTGCTGAATCAAATGGTAGTTCTATTTTTAGTTTTTTTGAAGACCTGCCATACTATTTCCCATAGCATCTGCCCCATTTTACAGTCCCACTAGTAGTGTTCCAAAACTCCAATTTCTCCACATTCTTGTCAACTCTTGTTATTTTCTGGTTTTTGATAATGTCCATTCTAACTGGTAAAAGGTGATATCTTATTGTGGTTTTAATTTGCATTTCATTAATTATTCATAATATTGTGCACTTTTTCATATGCTTATTGACCATTTGTATATCATTTTTAAAGAACTATCTATTCAAGTCTTTTGTCCATTTTTTAATTGGGTGATTTGTGAGCTTTTTGTTATTGAGTTATAAAAGTTCTTTATATATTCTGGATATTAACCCCTTAGCTGATAGATGGTTTGCAAACATTTTTCCCACCCCATTCCATAAATTTCCTTGATTCACAGATGTTTTTAGGTTTGATACGGTCCCATTGTCTATTTTAGCTTTTTCAGACTATACTTTTGATGTCATATACAAGAAATTATTGCCCATTTCAATATCATGAGGCTTTTTCTCTATGTTCTCTTTTTAGTTTTACAGTTCCAGGTCTTGTGTTTAAATTTCTAATCCATTTTGAGTTAATTTTTGTTTATAGTATAAGGGTCCATCTTCATTCTTTTGCATGTGGATATCCAGTTTCCTCAACGCTACCACTGAAGAGATCATCATTTCCCCATTGTATCATCTTGGCATTCTTGCCAAAGATCATTTGATACATACGTGAGGTTTTATTTCTGGACTTTCTATTCTGTTCCATAGATCTCTATGTACATCTTTCTGACAGTATCATACAATTTTGATTACTGTAGCTCTATAATAGGTTGGGAAGTCAAGAAATATGAAGCCTTTAGCTTTTCTCTTCTTTTTCAAGACTGTTTTGGCTATTCAAGGTCTTTTGGGATTCCATATGAATTTTAGGATTTCTTTTTCTATTTCTGTAAAGATGTCATCAGGATTTTGATAGGGATTGCACTGAATCTGTAGATTTCTTTAGGTAGCATGAACATTTTAATAATATTAAGTCTTCCAATCCATGAACATGGGATGCCTTTCCATTTATTTGCAACTTCTTTAATTTTTTTTCAGCAATGTTTTGTAGCTTTCTGTGTACAAGTCTTTGGGTTTTTTGGTTAAACTTGTTCTTAAGTGTTTTATTATTTTTGATACTATCGTAAATGAAACTGTTTTAGTAATTTCCTTTTTGGATTGCTCATTATGTATAAAACTGCAACAGGTTTTTGTATGTTGATTTATACAAGGCACCCCACCTTTAGGGTTTTCTACATATAAGATCGTGTCATCTATGAGCCTGGGTGGCTCAACTGGTTAAGCATTTGCCTTCAGCTGGGGTCATGATCCTGGGGTCCTGGGATGGAGCCCCATGTCGGGTTTCCTGCTCAGCCAGGAGCCTGCTTCTACCTCTACGTCTACCTCTGCTGCTTCCCCTGCTTGTGCTCTCTGGTGTGCATGTACACGAGCACATGCTCTCTCAAATAAATAAATGGATAAAATCTTAAAAAAAAAAGATCCTGTCATCTATGAACAGAAATAATTTTACTTCTTTTCTGATTTAGATGTATTTTATTTTATTTTATTTTATTTTATTTTATTTTATTTTATTTTAGATGTTTTTGCCTAATTGCTCTGAGTAGATCTTCAATACTGTGTTAAATAGAAGTAGTAAGAGTGGGCATTTTTGTCTTGTTTGAATCTTACAGGATAAGCTTTCAGTTTTCACGTTTATATACGATCTTTACTATTTGAGGTAATTTCCTTATATCTCTAGTTTGTTCTATGATATTACCATGAAAGATGTTGGATTTTGTCACTTTTTTTTTTGCATCAATTGGGATGATCATGTGATTCATTCTGTTAATGGGGTGTATTACATTTATTGGTTTTCATATATTGTACTATTCTTGTATCCAAGAGATAAATTCCACTTGGCTATGGTGTCCTATCTTTTTGATATGCTGTTGAATTCAGTTTGCTGGTATTTTGTTAAGAATTTTTGCATCAGTATCCATCAGGGGTATTAGTCTACAGTTTTCCTTGCAGTATCTTTGTCTGGATTTGGTATCAGAATAATGCTGGCCTCATAAAATGAATTTGGAAGTGATCCCTCCTTTCTAATATTTTGAAGACTTTGAAAAAGATTGGCATTAATTCTTCAAATGTTTGGTAGAATTCTCCAGTGAAGTCATCTAGTCCTGGTCTTTTCTTTTAATGTTATTATTATTATTATTATTACTACTACTAATTCAGTCTTTTTACTAGTTAAAGGGCTGTTCAGATATTCTATTCATCATGATTCATCCTTGGTTGATTATATGTTTCCAGGAATATATGAATATCTTCTAGGTTTTTTTAATATGTTGGCATGCAATTGTTCATAGTACTCTTAAATTCTTTCTTATTTCTATGGTATCAATTGTAATGTCACCTCTCATTTATTTTTGCTATTTGAGCTATCTCTCTTTTTTCCTTAGTCTAGTAAGAGTTTATACATTTTGTTGATCCTTTCAAAAAACCAATTCTTAATTTCGTCAACCTTTTCTATTGTTTTCTGATTCTCTATTTCATTTATTTTTTTGCTCTAATTTTTATTATTTCTTTTCTTCTACTAACTTTGGGTTTGTTTTGTCTTTCTTTTTCTAGTTCTTTGAGGCATAAAGTGAAGCTGCTTATTTGAGGTCTTTCTTCTTTTTTAAAAATAGATATTTACTGCTATGAGCTTTCCTCTTAGTACTGCTTTTGCTGTATCCCAAAAGTTTTGGTAAGTTGTGTTTCCATTTTCATTTGTCTCAAGATATTTTCCTTTTGATTTTTTGTTAGACTCATTGGTTGTTCAAGAATCTGTAATTTCCAAATATTTGTGAATTTTCCAATTTTCATACTCTATTAATTTCTCATTTCATTCCATGGTTAGAAAAGATATTTGGTATGATTTCAATATTCTTGAATTTGTTAAGACATATTTTGTGCCCTAACATGTGATCTATCATGGAGAATGTTCAGTGTGGATTTCAGAATAAAATATATCCTGCTGCTGTTAGATGGATTGTTCTGTATACATGTGTTAAGTTTAACTGGTCTATAGTGTTTTTCAAGTCTTCTATTTCCTTATTGATCTAGCTGGTTATTCTGTCCATTACTGAAAATGGGGTATTGAAATCTACTATCTTGTTACTGTTTTTTTTCTCTCTTGAATTCTGTTTGATGTATTTTGGTCCTCTGTTGTTAGTTGTACACATGTTTATAATTGTTTTATCCTCCTAATGAATGACCCTTTTATCATTATATAATGTCCTTCTTTATCTCTTATGATAATTTTCACTTAAAATCTACTTTTTCTGACATAAAAATGACCACCCACTTTATTTTGCTTACCATTTACATGGAATGTCTTTTTTTTATCTTTTCATTTCAACCTATATGTGCCTTTACATCTAAGGTGAATCTTCTGTAGACAAAATATAATTGCATCTTGTCTTTTTAATCTACTCAGATACCCCTTATTTTTCCATTAAGGGTTTAATTCTTTTACATTCAAAATAATTTCTGATAGCAAAGGACTTGCTATTGTCAGGTTAATTGTTTTCTGTCTCTCTTATAGCTCTCTTGTCCCTCTTTTCCTCTCTTGTTGCCTTCTTTTGTGTTTCATAAGTTTATTTTGTATTGGCATGCTTTGCTTTCTTTCTCATTTTCTTTGTATATTCTATAGCCATTTCCTTTTGGTCACCAGCTTACATGAACTGTCTTATTGTTATAACAGCTATTTTAAGCTGATAACCACTTAACTTCCATCATATGCAAAAATCTCATTATTTTACATCTCCTTATACCCACTTTGTGTTATTGATGTCACAAATTACATCTTTATATATTGTGTATCCATTCAAATGTAGTGTTACAGTTGTTACTTTTATGCTTTCATTTTTTAAGTTCTATTCCAAAATTAAAAGTGTTTTGCACACCACTATTAGAGTACTACAGCATTCTGTGTTGCCTATATATTTATTTATTAAAGATTTTATTTATTTATTTGCCACAGAGAGAGAGAAGGGGAGAGTACAAGCAGGGGGGAGCAGCAGGCAGAGGGAGAAGCAGGCTCCCCGCTGAGCAAGGAGCCCGATGTGGGACTCAATCCCAGAGCCCTGAGATCATGACCTGAGCTGAAGGCAGACACTTAACCATCGGAGCCACCCAAGCACCCTGCCTATATATTTACCTTTACCAACAAGATTTAAATTTTCATATGCTTTCATGTTGCTGTCTGACATACTTTCATTTCAACTTCCAGGACTCCCTTTTGCATTTTTCATAAGGTAGGTCTAAATGTTCATGAAATCCCTCAGCTTTTGCTTATCTGGGAAAGTCTTTATTTCTCCTTCTTTTTTGAAGAACAGTTTTGTAGATACAGTATTCTTAGTTGGCGGTTTTTTTTCTTTCAGTATTTTGAATATATTATCCATCTCAACTGTATGGTTTCTTCTGAGAAATCCACTGATAATCTTAAGGGAGCTCCCCTGTATGTGATGAGTTGCTTTTCTCTACTGTTTTGAAGATTCTTTCTTTATCTTTGGCTTTTGACAGTTTAATTATAATGTGTCTTAGCGTGGACCTCTTGGGCTTTCCTCACTGGATTTTCTCTAGCTTCTTGAATTTTGCTGTCCATTATCTTCCTCAGATTTGGAAAAGTTTGGGCCATTATTTCTTCAATAAGCACTTTGTCTCTTTCTCTTTCTGTCCCCTTTCTGGAATGCCCATAATGCATATATTGGTCCATTTGTTGGTTGTCCCATAAGTCCCTTAGGTTTTTCATATTTCTTTATTTTTTTTCCCTTTTTCTTCTCTGACTCATTTTCCTGATTTTGTTTAATTGTTTCTATGTCCTCTTATAAATTGTTGAACTTCCTCAAGATAATTATTATCCAGCCTCTGGTAACCACCATTTCACTCTTTGGTTTTATGAGTCAACTTTTTTTAGATTCCATATACAAGTAATTTCATATAGTATTTGTCCTCTGTCTGACTCATCTCACTTAGCAAAATGCCCTCAAGGTCCATCCATGTTGTCCAAGTCAGGATTTCCTTCTTTCTTATAGCTGAATAATATCCCACAACTTCTTTATTCATTCATCTATTGATGGACACGGGTTTTTTCCATATCTTGGTTATTTTAAATAATGCTGCAATGAATATAGGGGTACATATATCTCTTTGAATTCCTGTTTTCATTTGTTTTGGATATATACCCAGAAGCGGAAATGCTGGATCACATAGTAGTTCTATTTTTTAATGTTTTGAGGAACCTTAATACTATTTTGCGTAGTATCTGAACCAATTTACATTTCTACCAATAGTGTACAAGGGTCTTCTTTCTCCACATTTTGCCTTCTTAATGATAGCCATACTAACAAGTGTGAGGTGATATCTCATTGTGATT
Source organism: Eumetopias jubatus (assembly GCF_037043125.1). Taxonomy (NCBI): domain Eukaryota; kingdom Metazoa; phylum Chordata; class Mammalia; order Carnivora; family Otariidae; genus Eumetopias; species Eumetopias jubatus. The sequence continues at coordinate 184,101,294 of NW_028274810.1, forward strand.
TTGATTTGCATTTCCCTGAAGATTAGTGATGCTGATCATTTTTTCATGTACCTGTTGGCTATTTGGATGTCTTCTTTGGAAACATGTGTATTCGGTTCCTCTGCTCATTTTTTTTTAAATCAGGTTGTTTGTTTCTATTGTTGAATTTTTATGAGTTCCTTATATATTTCAGATATTAACTCCTTATCAGATATATGGTTTGCAAATATTTTCTTCCATTCTGTGGTTGCCTTTTTATTTTTTCTATCTCCCTCCCTACAGAAGACTTTTAGTTTGATGTAGTCCTATTTGCTTATTTTTGCTTTTGTTGCTTGTGCTTTTGGTATCATATTAAAAAAAAAAATCATTACTAAGACCAATGCCAAAGAGCCATTTCCCTGTTTTCTTCTAGGAGTTTTATAGTATCAGGTCTTATGCTTAAATTTAATCTATGTCAAGTTTGTTTTTGTGAGTGGTCTAAGATAGGGGTCTAATTTTGTTTTTCTGCATATGGTTATCCAGTTCTCCCAATACCATTTGTTGAAGAGACCAGATTGGATAGTTTTCATACTGTAGTAAACTCTGGGCTATTGGGATGGTCTCTAGTTGTTTGGTATCTGGCCCTGTGGTGATTTAGGGCATTCACCCTAAATTATCTTGATAAAAGAGATGGTTGGGGGTATGAACTCTGGATTTATTGGTTTCTTTTTTACAGGGTAGTCATTTGCTATCTCCAGGGATTGGAGGGGCAGTACCTACAGGGTCAACAAGGCCCCAAATGCCAAAGCAGCATGAAGAATACAGAAAATAAGAAAATATAGTCAATATATGTAGTTACTGGAAAATGCCACATAGATGTTGTGGCAGTGGAGAGAGAGCAACCACCAGTACCTGAGGAGGGAATACTGAACTGCTCCTGTAGCCTTTTCCATTAGAAAGTGCCCTGGTGGTACTGTTCCAAACTGTTATGAACACTTTGAATTCAACTGAACATTAGTCTGCCATCCTCCCTATAGATAGGTCTGGCCACAAGACAGCACAGAACGGTTTCAGTTCTTATATGAGTTGTGAAAAATACCTATGCATAGATGCAGTAAATAAATAGGTGAATTGAACCCAGGCAGTCCCTCTGAAAAGAAGGACTAGCTCAAGTATTCAGACTGAATTAAGTACCCCAAGGCTTACTAGCCTATAATGGTGGAAGGCCCACTGAAAGCCACTGACAACTTGTGGCTTCTATCTGTTGTATTTTCAGTGGAGGTGGGGGAGATAGTAACAACTGTAACTATAAACACTTATTTCCACAGGTTCCACATCTCCCTCTTGTTTGAAAGGCAGGCATTAACTTCTTTCCTGGAGAAACACTGTGATTTGAGCTAGGGGTGGTTACAGTTATAAGAAAGTTATAAGAAATTTTCAAGTGTTTAAGGAAACACTCCCAGTAAATTAAAAAGCCCTCAGTCACATACTGTATGAGCATTTTACTTACAAGTGGAGTCATTCAATTAGAAAAAGTGGTAAGAAATTTGTCCTTGACTCTAGCTGAAGCGATCAATGACACCACCTGGCCCTGAAAATCAAATCAGCTTCAATCCACTGGCCAGATTGTTATGATAGAATGGACTGAAATTTCCTCCTCTGTGGGCCAAGTAAAATCTGCACAGAGTATGAACACATTCTGATGAACCTGGATTAGTGCCTCAGGTCAGGTGGAAATTTCCATGCAGGAACTTAAGTAGAAAGCCACCTTGCTTTCTAGTAAAGAACATGCTAGAGTTTATTTGGTTGGGTAGATCCAAAACACTGAGGTGGGGGTAGGGAGTAGTAAAAGAAAGAGATTGGCCCAGATAAATACTGCAGCTTGTTCTCCTCCTGCTGCTCTCAGTTCTGCTAATAGCCTTGGTTAAAAATTGCATGAAACATTCCAGGCAGATATAGGTCCAACCTTTGTCAGATTATTCAGAATAGCTGGTGGGGTGGGATATAGACTGAAAAATTTTCCAGAAGTCATTCCCTGTGGAATCAAGCAGTAGAACTGTCAGGAAACAATGCTTCATGAATATGTTCATACTTCTGCACAGCCAAGGCCTTCTGAACAACAGAAGCTGACATGTTATAAAAATAATGTCTCCTCTTCCTCAGAGCCACTATCTGCTCCTTATTAAGGTCTAATAGGGTTAGAACCTAGGCTGTAAAAACCTAGGAACAGTCCCTTTCTCTCTCCGAATAAGATTTATTTATCTTCCTGTGTAAAATATGAAGTATCAATCTAATTATCTATCTAATCTGTTTCCAGAAGAAGGGGCAGCTGTGCCTGTTGTCCCTTGTAAGTGACTGTATAAAAACTTTGGGTATCACAATTCCAGAGCTCCACTCCTGTGGCACAGATTCCTTTGCATATGTGGTAATACACAAGTGATATCTCATTACATAGCCCAGTGGGGACCTGGGGTTTGAGGAACAGATGCAAGAGATTCTGTGAGTAACTAAAAATCTTTCTCAGTTGGAGGCCTTATGATGCAGTCAGATGGGTAACACTTCAGACCTTCAGTTTCAAAATTAACAAAAACAAAACATTATGGAAAAAATTAAGAAAATAGAAAACAAAAAACAACAGAGAAGGAAATTAACCCCAATTCTTTAGTGAAAAAATATGAACAAATAGACACCAACCCAGATTGGTTTATAGGAAAATTTTACTGAACTTTGAACATATAATTCCCTACTTCATAGAAAGTATGACAGAGAAAAAAAGGAAAAGCCATTCAACTCACTTAATAAGGTTAAATGAATATAGCTTTAATACAATGAACTATTGAAAAAGGAAAAAAATAGTAAATTAGACTAGCTATGAGCACACACATAAAAAAATTGTCAAATCTAACTTATTTATTACACAGTGGAATTTACCCCAGGAATGTGGGGATGGTTTAACATGGACTTTATCAGATTAATGGATTAAAGAGGGAAAAATAATCACTTCAATGAAAGCAGTACAAGCATTCGAGAAAGCCACTTTCGTTAGCAATGAATTAACAAAACAGAAATTAGAGGAAATGTCCTTAACTTTATAATGTATGTCTATGAAACAATAAGTAGTAGAAAAAACATAAATGACAATGAATCTTTACAGTCATTTTTCATAACATTAGGAACAAGACTCAGTCACTGTTTCTGTATTGAGTTCCTTGTTGATATAAAAGATAAGGAAAAGTAGTAAAAAAACAAAACGAAACAAGAAAACTAAAAAGAGGTAAGTGGATTTAACTTTCTCTAAGAATTATAGGTTATTATAAAAAGATTTAACCAGATTGTTGAATATAAAAATAAAACGTTTCTGCATATCAGTAATAATAGGAGATATGGCAGAAAAGTATATCAACATGAAAGCAACTTAAACTACAAAATGCACAGGAACAAGTCTAACAAAGATGTACAAGAAAGTTAGAAAACAATACTGACAGGGCGCCTGGGTGGCTCAGTTGGTTAAGTGACTGCCTTCGGCTCGGGTCATGATCCTCGAGTCCCAGGATCAAGTCCCACATCAGGCTCCCTGCTCCGTGGGGAGTCTGCTTCTCCCTCTGACCCTCTTCCCTCTCGTGCTCTCTATCTCTCATTCTCTCTCTCTCTGAAATAAATAAATAAAATTTAAAAAAAAGAAAACAATACTGACATACTTAAAAGGTCTAAATAATTGTTGAAATAAATCACAAAACTATCATAAAGAAGTCAGTTTCCCCCAAATTAATCTGTAAATCTCATACAATGCCAATCCAAATTGCAGCAGAATTTCTTGTAGAATGTGACAATTGGTGACAAATACAATACAGAAAATCAAAGGGTAAAGAAAAGGCAAGAGAGTATTGAAAAATGACAATAAGAACAACAAAGGTTGCCTAACCAGATAACAAGATCATAACAATATTGTAGAGTTGTAAAGGCTGTTGGGATAGTGCAGGATCAGTGCAGTCCAGGGTCACAAACCACAGAAAGAGAAAGAGACCCGGGCATATTCAGAACCTTGATACATGATGGAGGAGGAATTACAAATCAATGGAACACATTTAAAGAAAATAATCCTAGATGGATTAAAGTTCTAAACGTGGGGGTGCGTGGGTGGCTCAGTCGATTAAGAGTCTGCCTTTGGCTCAGGTCATGATCCCAGGGTCCTGGGATTGAGCTCCTTGTGGGGTGCCCTGCTCAGTGAGGAGTCTGCTTCTCTCTCTCCCTCTGCCTGTCACTGTCCCCTGCTTGTGCTCTCTCTCTCTCAAATAAATAAATAAAATCTTAAAAAAATAAAGTTCTAAATGTGAAAAGCAAAATCTTAAAATTTTTAGAAGAAACTATAGGAGAATATCTTTATGAAGTTAAAGTAAGGAAGGTTTTCTTAAGCAAGACATGAAAAGACCAAAAGGAAAAGAGTCATAAATTTGATTGTTAAAATTTTTTATTTCTCTACAAAAGACCTTTATAATAAAAATGAAAAGACAAGCTCCCTTTGAGAATATATTTTCACAAACATAATTGTCATACATATATCTGAAGAAATTCTGCAAATTGATATAAAAATAACATAAGCAAATAAACAGAAGAACCATCTCAAATAAGTCAATAGACCTGTGGGAGTAGTGTTCAACCTAACTAGTAACTAGGGAAATGCAAATTTAAACCTCAATAAAATAGCAATTGACATGCATCATATTGACAAAAAATTTAAAAGCCCAATAATATCAAATATTGAGGAGTATGCAAAGGAGTGGGAACGCTCAACACTTAGGAGAAATACTGGGCATGTTCCAGGGGTACATGTATGTCCTGAGACCCAGCCATTCCATGTGTGGGCATGTATTCAGGAGAAGCTCAGGCATGTGTACAAAAGTGTGCCTTGCAGTGTTATTTGTAATACTTCAAAACAACCTAAATGTCCATGATCGAAGAATAAATAAATAATATGTAGCCTATTCATTCGCTGAAATATTAATCAGAAACTAAAATGAATAAACACATGGACACCTGGGTGGCTCAGTCGGTTAAGCATCTGCCTTCGGCTCAGGTCATGATCCCAGGGTGCTGGGATCAAATCCCAAATTCGGCTCTCTACTCAGTGGGGAACCTGCTTTTCCCTCTTTCACTCCCCCTACTTGCGCACGCTCTCTCTCTGTGTCAAATAAATAAATAAAATCTTTTTAAAAATAAATAAAAAATAAAATGAACAGCACAAACTACAAACATCAGCACAGATAACTCTCCAAAAAACGTTGACTAAAAAATGCAGATTGCAGGAGGCTAGGTACAAATGATATAATTTCAAGTGTTTACCTCTGGGAAAGAAACGCAGGGCACACATTCTAGGACATTAATCATTTATGTAAAATAAGCTTAAATTTTACTGCTGTTTTTAAAGTAGACTATTCACATCTTGCATATACTTACTCAATTAAGGAATCCTTCTAAAGTTTTATTGGACTAATTGCCTCAAATTCTTTGGTACTAAAAAGCTATGTTGCTACACTGAGCACTATTTGGGAAAAACAGAACAACATTGGTGATTAGATTAACACTCCTAATGCAAAATTCTTGACTTGCATTTTCCATTTAAATTTAGTCTAAAAGGGCACTACAAGCACAGGAAGGACGAAGTGATGTTTCAGAAAATACTAATTTCTTAATTGGCATAAAAATTGAGCTATCAGGTAGGTGGTTAAATAGTCCTCAATTTCTAATTTGATGTTTTGAGGAATAAATACTTTTAAATTGACAGTCATACTGTCCTAGAAAGTAGCATATGTATATAATATTTGCTTGGAAATATTTTAAGATACTTTAAGAAAATAATCTCTAATTTGTGAGGGTAATTCTACATTACAAGAGAAAACTGTTAATGATAAAAATAATTTTTTGAAATATTAGTAGCAATATCTTTCCTCTACAGCAGGATGCTGTATATATTCAGGGTTACATAACAGGTAAGGAGAAATAGGTAGAAATACTCTAGGGTAAAGGGGCCTTTTTCATATGGTGGTGTATCTGGGGAGTGTTGAGATCACTACATTTTTTTGTTACTATATTTTTGCCTAAATTCTCAGCTCCTAATTCAGTTTGATCAGTTTGAAAATGTTTAAAGGAATTATTTCTACAGCCTTGGCACAGGCCATGGCAGTCAGTGCTCAGCTGTAGGTTTTACTATTACTATATGGCACCTGAATTGAAGTGAAAGATTGCTGTATAAATAAGAGTGACTGTTATTAAAACGCAGTGGTTAGATATGTACGCTCTTACCCACAATCCAAGGTACTTCCCTTTCCTTGAATAGCTGGGGAATTGAATTTATTATCTGAAAGTTGCTAAATGAACAAGAACATGGAGCAAAAATAATAGTGTTATCTTAAAGATTTGTCCATTCAGGGCATGAAAAAGTATGGTGAATTATGCTTATTTCATCACAAAATAAAACTGTGGCCAGAATGCTCATGCCTTGCAGACCTGGATTCTTTGTGCAGATGGTATCTATTAAGTGGGTAATTTACAAGTATATTTGTCTTACTCCTCATTATGACTATGTGAGGTGGCTATGTTCAAATGCCAGTGTTACAGATGAGCAAATTGAGGTTCTGGCCCAAGGCCACATTCTTAGCTGGTGGTACCAGGAACCAAACTCTGTTTTCATAACATCAGTAGTTCTCACACATTTTTGTCTCAAGATCCCTTTACACTATTAAAAACGATCAAGGATCCCAAAGAACTTTTACTTATATAGATTATATCTACTGATATTTATCACATTAGAAAAAGAAACAGACTCTTAAAAATATTTGTTAATTTGTTTTAAAATAACAATAATAGGTGTGCCTGGGTCTGCTTCTGCCCTGCCTTTCCCTGCTCCCCTTGCTAGTGCTCTCCTTCCCTCTTTCTCTCTCTCAAATAAATAAAAATCCTTAAAAAAAATAACAATAACAATAACAATAATAAATCCATTAGGGGCGCCTGAGGGGCTCAGCTGGTTAAGCCTCTGCCTTCAGCTCAGGTCATGATCCCAGGGTCCTGGGATTGAGTCCTGCGTCAGGCTCCCTGCTCAGTGGGGAGTCTGCTTCTCCCTCTCCCTGTTGCTCCCCTGCTTGTGCTTGCTCTCTCTCTCAAATAAATAAATTAAATCTTTAAAAAATCCATTATGTGATAATATAAATGATATATTTTTAAGAAAAATACATCTTTTCCAAAACAAACAAAAATTAGTGATAAGTATGGCACTGTTTTACATCTGTGCAAATCTCTCTAATGCCTGGTATAATAGAAGACAGCTGGGATCTCCTATTTGCTTCTGCATTCTCTCTGTTGTTGCGATATGCTGCTTTGGTTTAAGTATATGAAACAAATACTTGTATAGAACACTGAGACATTAAGAGTTTATTAGTTTTTAAACTTCCTTTCCTCTGGGGTGGATCCAACTGCCAACGTCCCAGCATTTCTGTGAGAAAAAAAAAAAAAGCATGGAAAGAGGGGGAAATGTGCCTCGATGAAGAATGAATCTCCTCACAAATTTAGATTTTTCACAGTTTTTCCCTGAGATTGTCCCCACCTCAAACGCTGTCAACATCATCATCTATTTCTTATTTTTTTAATATCCCAGGTCTTAAGCCCCCTTATACTACAACTAAGTCTACCATAATGCATATCAATCTCCAATGAAATTATTGTTTGTTTATTATTGCCCCAACCGAGTCCCATTAGACTATAAAGTGGACAAGAGTAGGAACTATATCACTCAATTCCTAGCCCAGTGCCAAGCACTGAAAATATATCACCAAGTATTTGTCTGAACAAAGTATTGTAGGAGTAATTATGTACCATTTCCAGGTTAAGATGGCAGAGTAGCAGGGGGACGCTGGGCTTGCTTCACCTTCGAACGCAACTAGATTAGCATCCAACTATTGTGAACAACTAGAAAGATGATCTGAGGATTAAGAAAATAATCTGTACAGTTGGAGGGAGAGAGCCTGGCAGATGTGAGGTTTGGAGCCATGAGATGAGGGAGAGGAAATCTGCTGGGCCACAAAGGTGAGGGAATCCTTTTCATAGAGCAAAATCTGGGAGAGGGAGAAAGTGGGAGAGAGCCCAGTGGATAGGGACCACACAATAAGCCACAGTGAAGAGATCCCCTGGGTCGCCCAGGAAGAGATCTCTCCTTCCAAAGGTACATTTGGAAGAGGGTATTTTGTCTCCCCATGGACACAAGGCCAGCTGGGAGCCATTGAGTGAATCTCAGCAACAGAGTCAGAGGTACACACAGGGGGCAGAAAATCTCTTTTTTTTTTTTCCAGAAAACCTCTTAACAACTTTTGCTGTGAGCCACAATAGGCTTAAACCTCTGTGTGCGCTGATCATCTGCTTTTCTGCGGCTGAACTGAGCAAAAAGCAGAGACTGGAGCAGATTGCAGATAATCTGGCCTCTGCTTTTTGCTGTCTGCAACAATAGAGTAAGCTTCTGCATCGGCCTTTCTGGGACAGAAGGGAGCAGGGGATGGAGTTGCATGCAGATGGCCAAGAACCTGGCTCCAGCTTTTCACTGAGCATCACAATAAACTCTAGCCTCTGAGGGCGCACTGTGCAATGTCTTTTCAGGAATGGTGGTGGGCATGCCCTGAGCCTCCCCTCCCTGGTCAGGAGTGGGCCTGCACCTTACCAGGCCCTTTAAAACTTGGAGTTTTGAATCCTAGCCACTGGCCTGAGCTAAGATATAGGGCATCTGTGGCTCCACGCATGCCAATAGCCTGGGCACAGACAGGTTAGGGCAGGGAACTGACAAAAGCCCAAGACATAAGAGATTGTTTGCTTTTCCGAGAGGGCCTCCTGAACAGCAGTGGTCAGGAGTTCTGCTCCCCAGGGACAAGATGGGGGTGATGCCATTTTCTACCTCCTCCACGACCCTATCCCCCTCCCTCCCACCAGCACAGTAGGATTTCAGAGAGAAATACAGCACCTCCAGTGGAGTCTGGAGTCCCCCACACTACACCCTGCACCCCAGTGCCTGGCAGGGACATCCTTAAAAGGACGAGTCAACTTATGAACCAGCCTAGCAAACCTCTCCCACAGAAGACCAACACAAGGCCTTGTATCTACCAAGTCCACTGATTAAAGAAAGCTTCAAACATCAGCTTCAGGTGGAAATAAGACCAGGTTTGCTTTTCCTTTCCTCCTCTTTGCTTAATTTTTAAAATTTATTATTTATTTATTTTTCTATTTCTTATTTTTTATCATTTATCTTTTATTTTATATATATTTTTTCTTTTTTCTTTTTTTTGTATCAGAAAATTTTGTATCAGAATAATTTTTTGTTCATTCTTGGTTTGTTTGTTTCTCTCTCTTATCTTTCAGATCAGGCTTCTTTTTTTTTTCTCTCTCTTTTCTTGCTCTTCTTTCTTTCTTTCTTTCTTTCTTTCTTTCTTTCTTTCTTTCTTTCCTTTGGAATCAGGCTAATTGTTTTTGTCTGTCTGTTTGTTTACATTTTTGTTCCTTTCCTTTTTCTCTTGTCTTGGATCAAGTTTTTGGTTTTTGTTGTTTTCTGTTTTTATTTTTTTTGTTGTTTTTCTCTTTTCTTCTTTGCTTTTCTTTTTTCTTTTCCAGGCTTATCTTGACAAACAAATCAAAGCATACCTAGCAAGGGTCCAAACACTCCCCACTACAAGCAAGGAGGAACTCTGTAGAGGACAGATCTGTGGGAAAGAGCAGCTAAAACACAACAGCAGAGTGTAAACAGCATACACCAGTATCACTTCCTGAAGTTGTTGTTGTTGTATTTTTTCTTTTTGTTTCTTCCTGTCTCTTCTGGACAAAAATGATGAGATGGAGAAATTCACTCCAAAAGAAAGAACAGGAGGTAGTACTCACTGCCAGGGACTTAATCATTGTGCATATAAGTAAAATGTCTGAACTAGAATTAAAACAATGATTATAAAGATACTAGCTGGGCTTGGAAAAAGCATAGAAGACACCAAAGAATCCCTTTCTATACAAATAAAAGAACTAAAATCTAGTCAGGCCAAAATTAAAAAGGCTATTACTGAGATGCAGTCCCAAGCAGAAGCTATAAAAACAAGGATGAATGAGGCAGAAGAGCAAGTCAGTTATATAGAAATAAAATGATGGAAAATAATGAAGCTGAAAAGAAGAGAGAAAGAAAACTATTAGATCACAATGGGAGATTTAGAGAACTCAGCAATTCCATAAAGTGAAATAACATAGGGATAATAGGGATCCCAGAAGATGAGGAGCAGGAAGGAGGAGCAGAAGGTTTATTTGAACAAATTATAGCTGAGAACTTCCCTAATCTGGGGAAGGAAACAGGCATTCAAGTCCAGGACACACAGAGAACCTCCCCTCAAAACCAATAAAAATAGGTCAACATCTCGTCATGTAATGTAAAGATTGCAAATTTCTTTTTTTTTAAAGCCTTTCTTTACTTATTTGAGAGAAAGAGTGGGAGAGAGAGAGAGCACATGCAGGGGGTAACGGCAGAGAAGAGGGAGAAGCAGGCTCCCCACTGAGCAGGGAGCCTGATGCAGAGCTCAATCCCAGGACCCTGGGATTAGGACCTGAGCCAAAGGCAGATGCTTAACCAATTGAGCCACCCAGGCACACCCCCCAAACTTGCAAAATTCAAAGATAAAGGGAAAATCCTGAAAGTCTCTGCAGACCAGAGGTCCTTAACCTACAAAGGTAGACACATAAGGCTGGCAACAAACCTGTCCACAAAGACCTGGCAGGCCAGAAAGGACCAGCATGATATATTCAATGTGTTAAATGGGACAAATATACAGCCAAGAATACTTTATCCAGCAAGGCTGTCATTCAGAATAGAAGGAGAAATACTTTCCAGGACAAACAAAAACTAAAAGGAATTTGTGAACATTAAACCAGCCTTGCAAGAAATATTAAAATGCATCCTTTGAGTGGAGAGAGAACCCAAAAGTAACAAAGACCAGAAAGTACAGAGACAATCTATAAGAACAGCGACTTAATAGGTAATACAATGGCACTAAATTTGTATCTTTCAAGAATTACTCTGAATGTAAATGGACTAAATGCTCCAATCAAAAGACATAAGGTATCAGAATGAATAATAAAAAAAAAGACCCATTGATATACTGCTTACAAGAGATTCATTTTAGAACCAAAGACACTTCTACATTGAAAGTGAGGGGGTGGAGAACCATTTATCATGCTAATGGATATGAAAAGAAAGCTGGAGTAGCAATCTTTATATCAGACAAACTAGATTTTAAACAAAGACTGTAATAAGAGATGAAGAAGCACACTATATCATAATAAAATGATCTATCCAACAAGAACATCTAAACAGTTCTAAATACTTATGCCCCTAACTTGGGAGCAGCCAAATGTATAAACCAATTAATAACAAAATTAAAGAAACTCATTGATAATAATACAATAAATAGTAAGGGACTTTAACACCCCATTCATAGCAATGGAAAGATCATCTAAGCACAAGATCAGCAAGGAAAGAAGGGCATTGAATGACACACTGGACCAGATGGCCTTAACAGATTTATTCAGAGCATTTCATCATAAAGCAGCAGAATACACATTCTTCTTGAGTGCACATGGAACATTCTCCAGAATAGATCACATACTGCAAATCAGGTTTCAACTGGTACAAAATGATCGAGATCATACCATGCATATTTTCAGACCACAATGCTTTAAAATTTGAAGTTACCCACAGAAAAAATTTGGAAAGACCACAAATACATGGAGGCTAAAGAGCATCCTACTAAAGAATGAATGGGTCAACCAGGAAATTAAAGAAGAATTTAAAAAATACATGGAAGCAAATGAAAATGAAAACACAACAGTTCAGAACCTTTGGGATGCAGCAAAAGCAGTTCTAAGAGGGAAGTATATAGCAATACAGGCCTTCAAAAAAAAAAAAAAATAAAAGGTGCTTTTTCGCAACGAGTTTGCCGCCAGAACACAGGTGTCGTGAAAACCACTGCTCCAACCTAAACCAAAATGGGAAAGGAAAAGACTCACATCAACATCGTCGTCATTGGACACGTAGATTCGGGCAAGTCTACCACTACTGGTCATCTGATCTACAAATGTGGTGGGATCGACAAAAGAACTATTGAAAAATTTGAGAAGGAGGCTGCTGAGATGGGAAAGGGCTCCTTCAAGTATGCCTGGGTCTTGGATAAACTGAAAGCTGAACGTGAACGTGGTATCACCATTGATATCTCCCTGTGGAAATTTGAGACCAGCAAGTATTACGTGACCATCATTGATGCCCCAGGACACAGAGACTTTATCAAAAACATGATTACAGGCACATCTCAGGCTGACTGTGCTGTCCTGATTGTTGCTGCTGGTGTTGGTGAATTTGAAGCCGGTATCTCCAAGAATGGGCAGACCCATGAGCATGCCCTTCTGGCTTACACACTGGGTGTAAAACAACTAATTGTTGGTGTTAACAAGATGGATTCCACTGAGCCACCCTACAGCCAGAAGAGATACGAGGAAATCGTTAAGGAAATCAGCACCTACATTAAGAAAATTGGCTACAACCCCGACACAGTAGCATTTGTGCCAATTTCTGGTTGGAACGGTGACAGCATGCTGGAGCCAAGTGCTAACATGCCTTGGTTCAAGGGATGGAAAGTAACCTGTAAAGATGGGAATGCCAGTGGAACCACACTGCTTGAAGCTCTGGATTGCATCCTGCCACCAACTCGTCCAACTGACAAGCCCTTGCGTCTGCCTCTCCAGGACGTCTACAAAATTGGTGGTATTGGTACTGTCCCTGTGGGCCGAGTCGAGACTGGTGTTCTTAAACCTGGGATGGTGGTCACCTTTGCTCCAGTCAATGTTACAACTGAAGTAAAGTCTGTTGAAATGCACCATGAAGCTTTGAGTGAGGCTATTCCTGGGGACAATGTGGGCTTCAATGTCAAAAACGTATCTGTCAAAGATGTTCGTCGTGGCAATGTGGCTGGTGACAGCAAAAATGACCCACCAATGGAAGCAGCTGGCTTCACGGCTCAGGTGATTATTCTGAACCATCCAGGCCAAATCAGTGCTGGATATGCACCTGTGCTGGATTGTCACACGGCTCACATTGCTTGCAAGTTTGCTGAGCTGAAGGAGAAAATAGATTGTCGATCTGGAAAAAAGCTGGAAGATGGTCCCAAGTTCTTGAAATCTGGTGATGCTGCCATTGTTGATATGGTTCCTGGCAAGCCTATGTGTGTTGAGAGCTTCTCTGACTATCCTCCTCTGGGCCGTTTTGCTGTTGGTGACATGAGACAGACGGTTGCTGTGGGTGTCATCAAAGCAGTGGACAAAAGGCAGCTGGAGCTGGCAAGGTCACCAAGTCTGCCCAGAAAGCTCAGAAGGCTAAATGAATATTATCCCCAATACCTGCCACCCCAGTCTTAATCAGTGGTGGAAGAACGGTCTCAGAACTGTTTGTGTCAATTGGCCATTTAAGTTTAATAGTAAAAGACTGGTTAATGATAACAATGCATCGTAAAACCTTCAGAAGGAAAGGAGAATGTTTTGTGGACCATGTATTTTTTTTTGTGTGTGTGGCAGTTTTAAGTTATTAGTTTTTAAAATCAGTACTTTTTAATGGAAACAACTTGACCAAAAACCTGTCACAGAATTTTGAGACCCATTAAAACAAAAGTTTAATGAGAAAAAAAAATAAAAATAAAATAAATAAAATAAAATAAAAGGCTCAAATTACACAACTTAACCTTACACCTAAGGGAGCTAGAAAAAGAACAGCAAAATAAAACCTAAATCCAGCAGGAGAAGAGAAATAATAAATATTAGAGCAGAAATCAATGATATAGAAATAATAAAAAAAGAAAACAACAGTAGAACAAATCAATGAAACTAGGGTCTGGTTCTTTGAAAGAATTAATAAGATTGATAAACCCCTAGCCAGACTTATCCAAAAGAAAAGAGAAAGGACCCAAATTGATAAAATTATGAATGAAAGAGGAGAGATCACAACCAACACTGAAAAAATACAATTATAAGAACAAATTATGAGCAGTTATATGCCAACAAATTAGGCAATCTGGAAGAAATGGATACATTACTAGAAACATATAAACTACCAAAACTGGATGAAGAAATAGAAAACCTGAACAGACCCATAACCAGCAAAGAAATTGAAGCAGCAATAAAAAATCTCCCAACAAACAAGAGTCCAAGGCCGATGGCTTCCAAGCTGAATTCTACCAAACATTTAAAGAAGAATTAATATCTATTCTTCTAAAACTGTTTCAAAAAATACAGTGAAAGGAAAACTTCCAAATTCATTCTATGAGGTCAGCATTACCTTGATCCTAAAACTGAAGACCCCACCAAAAGGGGAATTACAGACCAATATCCTTATGAACAAGGATGCAAAAATTCTCACAGAGATACTAGCTAATAGAATCCAACAGTACATTGAAAGGATTATTCACTATGACCAAGTGGGATTTATTCCTGGGCTGCAAGGGTGGCTCAACATCCACAAATCAATCAATGTGATATACCACATTAATAAAAGAAAGGACAAGAACCATATGATCCTCTCAATAGATGCAGAAAAAGTATTTGACAAAATACAGCATTCTTTCTTGATAAAAACTCTCTGCCATGTAAGGATAGAGGGAACATACCTCAATATCATAAAAGCCAAATATGAAAGACCCACAGTGAATATCATCCTAAATGGGGAAAAATGGAGAGCTTTTCCCCTAAGGTCAGGAACATGGCAGGGAAGTCCACTATCACCCACTGTTGTTCAACATAGTACTAGAAGTCCTAGCCTGAGCCATCAGACAACAAAAAGAAATAAAAGGCATCCAAATAACAAAGAAGTCAAACTTTCACTCTTTGAAGATGACATGATATTCTATGTAGAAAACCCAAAAGACTCTGCCAGAAATTTGCTAGAACTTATATAGTAATTCAGCAAAGTTGTAAGATTGTAGGATATAAAATCAATGCAAAGAAGTCAGTTGCATTTCTATACACCAACAATGAGACAGAAGAAGGAGAAATCAAGGAATTGATCCCATTTACAATTGCACCAAAACCCATAAGATACCTGGGAATAAACCTAACCAAAGAGGTAAAGGATCTGTATTCTGAAAACTATAGGATACCCATGAAAAAAACTGAGGAAGACACAAAGAAATGGTAAAACATTCCATGCTCTTGGATTGGAAGAACAAATATTGTTAAAATGTCTATGCTACCCAAAGCAATCTTTCAATGCAATCTCTATAAAAATACCAATAGCATTTTTCACAGAGTTGGAATAAACAATCCTAAAATTCATATGGAACCACAAAAGACCCTGAATAGCCAAAGGAATGTTGAAAAAGAAAACCAAAGCTGGAGGCATCACAATTCAAGACAGTATGGTACTGGCACAAAAACAGATACATAGATCAATGGAACAGATCAGAGAACCCAGAAATGGACCCTCAATTCTATGGCCAACTAATCTTCAACAAAACAGGAAAGACTATCCAAAGGAAAAAAGACAGTCCCTTTAACAAATTATTGGAAGGAACAGCAACATGCAGAAGAATGAAACTGGACCACTTTCTTATACCATACACAAAAATAAACTCAAAATGGATGAAAGACTTAAATGTGAGACAGGAATCCATCAAAATCCTGGAGTAGATCACAGGCAGCAACCTCTTCGACCTTGGCCACAGCAACTTCTTGCTAGACACGTCTCCAAAGGTAGTAAGGGACACAGCAATTGCACTACTAGTTGTTTATCCTAAGGATAAAAACATAGTGATCCGAAGGGGTACGTGCACCCTGATGTTTATAGCAGCAATGTCCACAATAGCCAAACTATGGAAAGAGCCCAGATGTCCATTGACGGATGGATAAAGAAGATGTGGTATATATATATATATACAATGGAATACTACTCAGCCATCAAAACAAATGAAATCTTGCCATTTGCAACATTGTGGTAGGAACTAGAGGG
Organism: Eumetopias jubatus; assembly: GCF_037043125.1. Classification (NCBI taxonomy): domain Eukaryota; kingdom Metazoa; phylum Chordata; class Mammalia; order Carnivora; family Otariidae; genus Eumetopias; species Eumetopias jubatus. Next base: position 184,117,300 of record NW_028274810.1, read on the forward strand.
TATTATGCTAAGCAAAATAAGTCAGTCAGAAAAAGAAAAACACCAGATGATTTCACTCATATGAGGAATTTAAGAAACAAAGCAGATGAACATAGAGGAAGGGAAGGAAAGGAAAAATAAAATTAGAGGAAAACAGACAAGGGGGCAAACCATAAGAGACTCTTAACTCTAGGCCACAAACTGAGGTTTGCTGGAAGGGGTGGTGGGTGGAAGGATGGGGTAACTGAGTGATGGGCATTAAGGCGGGCACTTGATGTAATGAGCACTGGGTGTTATATGCAGCTGATGAATCTGTAAATTCAACCCCTGAAACTAATTGAAAAAAAACAAAGCCAATCAGCATGGAAAACTGTCAGCCCAGTATGATATTTCAGCTTTATTCCCTACCGCTTTTTTTTACACTTATGGAAGGAAAATAAATAGCAATACGGTTAACTTGTGGTTCTTTTCGATTTGGAGTTCGAGGGATTTTCCACATAATGAAAAAGCCTGGCCACCCAGGGCAAAGATATTCATTTAGTGAGCAGAAAATGTATTGTTTGGAGAAAAATGAACTGAGGGCTCCTTGAAAAAGAACTTACTACTGAAGACAGTTTCTCTTTTGGAACTCCGCAAAGCCCAGAGGACAAAGCCCAAGAGTCTCTGGAGGCCTGGGGGCCCTGGGAAACACAGGCATGGCTGTTTTGAGAATTATGTGAACAGAATTCCTCTGCCCGTGAAGTCTCCTTTGACCTCCAGGGCCAGACTAGATATTATGGGTTGAATTCTGTTGCCCCAGAAAAGATACTTCCATGCCTCAGAATGTGACCTTATTTGGAAAGAGGATCACTGCAGATGTAATTAGTTAAAATGAGGTCATCCTGGATATGGGTCCTAATCCAATATGACTTGTGTCCTTATAAGAGAAAGACTCTATGAAGACAGGGTGCTAAAGGACTGCCAAAGACTATCAGCAAGCTGCCAGAAACTAGGAAGAGGAAGGAACGATTTCCCTATAGGTTCCAGAGGGACTATGGCCCTGCCAACACCTTAATTTTGACCTCCAGCCTCAAGAACTGTGAGATAATAAATTTCTGCTGTTTTAAGTTAAAAAAAAAAAGGGTGGGAGTGGTAATTGTGTACCTAACTCCAGTCAATCTCACCTCTATGTAAAATAAAACTCATTTCACATTCCCAGCTTCTCGATTATTCTTAATGTTAGACCATCCCTTACTGAGATATTCTGAAATGGCCATGGTCCTACAGGGCCACTGCCTTCGTCTTTCTCTGTGGTCCCAAAGCCCTCCAAGGGACCCTTGGAAACTCTCATTCTATTCTCTTCCAAAAACAAACCTACCATCAGCCTCTTCAAGAAAAGGCAATTATTTTGATCCTAGCAGAATCTTCTGATTCGAGTTTGCATTTTCTCCACAAATGAGAGGTTGGAATCTTGTGAGAAAAGCTATCAACAAAATGTGTTTTCTTTAAAATAGGATTACCTTAAAATAGTCCAATTTAATGTTGGATCTTCAATGAGTCAGGGGCCTGTTTCATCACCAGGGCAGTCAATGCCGCTGAGTCTGGAGAGCTACCCACTGGCGTTCCCATCAACCCACTTCCACCCGTGTTCTTTCTAGGACACCTTGTCATTGCCGGCAGAAAGACGGATTTTCCAAGATTCATTGTGTATGAGTTGTAGACACACAAAATATAAATGCATTCACTATCACGTTTTTGAAAAGATCAACTCTAAAAAAAATCAAAATTTCTTATGCAGATAAAATTATAAAAGAAAATAAAACAAAACCACTTTCATTTAAACTACTTTGATACTTAAAAAAAATTTAGGTTTCTCCTTCTGTTTTTGTCTTTTTCTGTGTATATCTGCCCTCTAGTTTTGTGATCAGTGTCTAGTCACTAAGATACACAAAAAGTGGAAGAGAGAATTGGCAATGTGCTAGGAGTCCTGTGTGAAATACATGCCAATTGGAAGAAGTTCAACCAATTATAAATAGTTTTGCTTAGAATTTTTCATCCTGATTATTCACCTTCTTAAGAGAGTAGTGGTAGAAATAATGGAAAGTATTTCTGTCTAGTAGTGAGTGCTCAAGATAATTTTTACTCATTTCTAAGAGCCAAGGAAAATATAAAGCATGCAAGATTAAAAGGGTGAATATTTGTTTCTTCACTCAATCTCATCAGTCACAGTTAGTTTTAAAGTTTGTCTTTGTCCAGTTGTCTGGAATCCTGCTGTGGGACCTCAGGCTCTGGCCTGGCTTCCTCCAGCTTTGGAAGGGTGTTTTTCTCCCTGTGTCACCCAGATAAAGACTTCGATTTTCTGCCTCCATTTTCCAGTAGAAAGGTGGTCCTCTCTCATTAATACAGCAGCCTGCAGTCTGCTTTATGAGGGCTCTGAACTAATCTTGACTGCAGAGTGCACAGCACACAAATTACACAGACTTTGCAGATTTCAATGATCCAGATCAAAGGGCAAAAGAGGCCAGTTCTTCCAGCTCAGCTTGTTAATGTGATTTGGACTCTCAAAGCTGGACAATAAAGTAGCATTTTGTAAAATGATCATAGGTAATATAAATAAAAACAAAAAAATAATTTTTGAAAAAAACACGTTAACCTCAGTCAGGATTATTATTGTGCAAAATAGACACTTCAGAAATGAGATTACAGTAAAATACTTTAGTGTTCTTTGTTACATGAGGTTATGAAGGAAAAAAAATTCATCGATTTTTTGGCTACTACTTCTATATTACTGAGTAAATTACATGGTAGGACTCTGGAAGGCTGTGTTTTTTAATTCATTATTCAGGTGAGTTATAGGGAAGTTGTACGAAAAAAAGAAAAAAAACCAGATAGTTAAAAAGGAGGTTTTTCTTCACAGGGCTCTGTATAAAGTAATGTAATCAGAGTGGTGCTGCAGAGAGGACACTCTGGGAACTCCTGCAAGGTCTCACAGAGGGTACAATGGTGACTTTTGGACAAGAAAAAGTGAAAGTCCCCATTCAGAGGCAAGAATTCATCAAGCCATGACAACAGGATCATGTGTTCAAAGAAACCTGATTATTTTATTCACACACTATGCCAAGATAAGGAGCATCTTAAATCACTTAGTGAATGACCAATGAGGAGGAAGATCAAATGAAGTACTTTGTCATTGGCCAAGTTCCATTTTTCTCCTGTTGTTAATTATCCCCTAGGTTTCAGCTAAATATCCTTTCTTCAGTGAGTTCTCTGATGCTTCATAATCTGTTCCCACATTCTTTCTCCTATAAAACATATTTATTTTTCATTATGTATTAAATACTGGATTTATTTATGTACTGTCTCCTCCGTTAACCTGCAAATTACATGAGAGCATGGGAATCAATACATATTTATTGGTTGTAAGAAATATGAATTAATAAGTAGTGAGTAAATGCTTTACTTATGATTTGAAAAGAATAATCATTCTCATACTCTCTGTACAGATTCCCCTTCCCCCAGTCTTCAATGCGAGTAAACTTAAGAGTGTTCTTGGGGGGCGGGGGACATGCCTGGGTGGCTCAGTTGGTTAAGCATCTGGCTTTGGCTCAGGTCATGATTCCAGGGTCCTGGGATCAAGCCCCGAATTGGACTTCTTGCTCAGCAGGGAGTCTACTTCTCCCTCTCCCTCTGCAGCTTCCCCTGCTTGTGTTCCTTGTCTGTCTGTCTCTCTGTGTCAAATAAATAAATAAAATCTTTAAAAATAAAAAAAAGTGTCTTGGGAATTCCCAGAAAAAGTAATCCCCCCCAAATTGCCACATGGTTTATAATGAATACTGGACTATGCAGAGACATGACTAATTCCTACTCTGCCAATAACAATTACCTCCTTGAGTTCTAACAGCCTCTCTGGATCTTTGTGATCTTATCCACAACTCTGTGGTCCATAATTTTCCCCCAAAAGGCTTAACTAAATACCTTAAATCAATAACTTGTACAATCATTTTTCTAGTACTAACTTACCCTCCTTTCTGTGTCCCTATCTTAATGTGAATGGATGGGTTTCCTGTCAGGATTCAGCTATTCATTTCCTAAAAGCTGCCTGTATATTTAACTCTTGTAATTTGAATTCTATCTCCCTCACAATATTACTTTATGTTTCAGAGAAACTGTACACAATTATATTGATCTTTAATTGGCAGGAATTGCTGGTGTTTAAGCTTTAGATTTAGGACCAATATCCCTGACATTCCATGTCAAATAATTCATAATCAACTAAAGATTAAAAAGGAAAGAAAAAAGAAATAAAAAGAAAAGAACGAAAAACATAAGAGGAGTTGCATTTAAAGGAATTCTGCAATACAATGTGTAATATTTACAATGCAAATTTTGTAATAGGCATAACGTTTATTTCATTGATTTGGAAGCTTTGGGCTTTTTAGAGTTATAGAAAATCTATCCCACATATAGCATGTATTATATATTATCTCTATAACTTACATATTATATTCTACTGATTTATGTTTTACTTCTTGTGCTTGCTTACTCACTTGATTGCAAATTCGATACCTCCTATAAATACCAAGAACTTGGTGAGTAATCAATAATTAATTATAATTTTATAGCTATTTATGAAGTTATGGTTTCAACTTTTCATTTAATGCTATTTTCTATATGTAGCCAATACCCTCTAAAATTTCATTGATTTGAAGAGGATAACACATGGTTAGCCAAAATTTTCTGTTTTTCCATGCCCATTTTTTCTAATATTTCTCTTCCTTTGTTATTGCCCCCTTATTTTATTCTAACATTAAAGAAAAGTCCATGTAGCTGAAAAATCCACTGATACTCAAAAAATAATTCTTACAGTTACTTTAAAATTTAATTAGTTGGGTGGCATCCATAAAATAATGGAATAAAAGCCTCTGAAAATTATGTTCTCCAAGAAAGCAATTAGAAAGCTGCTAAAAATCATCAGAATCAAATTTTTCAGAACTCTAGAAATTAAGCAAAGGTTTCCAGCTATCTGGGGAGAAAATATTCCAGAAAGTGGATGAATCTGGGTAAGAATGGTGAATTTTGTGGCATTTCAATTTACCCAATTTAAATCCTTCCTTCTCCTCATCCACAGTAATCTTGGAGACCAATAGTCACAACGCAATAAAAATGGCAGTCATCAGAGAATGCAAAACAAAATTTAAAACTTCTTCAAATCCTCATTCTCCACCAAATGGTCATATTTTGACCTGTCTGATGGTTCCCTAGAGAATTCTACTTGCAAAGTTATCTTTAATCTGACTCAGAATTTACCCAGTGTAGCCTTTTTCCCTGGGAACATTTGTTGGGGAGGGGGGTGGAATGAAAGACAATTGTTAAATTAATCAGCTGCTGGACGAATGACAATTGAGGCAGACAAAAGACTAAGCAAAAAGCTTAAAAAGAAAATATAAGAGACAAGATGTCCATAGTGGCTTTGAAGAGCTCTGACACATTCTTAGGAATCTAGAAGGCCACTCACATATACAAGACTGTGCACATACTCGGGACTGTGAGCACTCTCAGGGTACACCTTGGAATGCCCTAACATCTCACCTTGGACTGATCTTGAGCTCTGCACAAGCAGGAAATGAAGGCTAAGTCAGAGAGGGCAATTACCTGGCTGAGTGTTGAAGCTGTGTCTCAACAAACACACAGAGGCCCTCAGCAAAGACTGGGGAGACTGGGTGGTCCTTGCAGCTAAAGGAAATCTCTGCCCAGTCATTAATCAAACGCTACACTAAGAAGAGACTTCAGCGGATGATACCATATGACCCAGTAATCCCACTTCTGGGTATACACCCAAAGGAAACTAAAGCTATATATCTAAGAGATATCTGCACTCCCATGTTTATCACAGCATTACTCACAATAGCCAAGATATGAAAATAATCTAAATGTCCATCAACAGAGGAGTGAAAAAAAATGTAATATATGTATACAATGAAATATTATTCAGCCACAAGAAAGAAGAAAATCCTGCCATTTGTGACAACATGGATGGATTTTGAGGGTATTATGCTAAATGAAGTAAGTTAGATAAAGACAAATACTATGTGCTATCACATACATGTGGAATCAGAAAAAGCTGAACTCATAGAAATTGTAGAATGGTCATTACCAGGAGCTGGGAGATAGGAAAATTGGGGAAGTGTTTATTAAAAGGTACAAACTTCCAGCTGTAAGATGAATAAGTTCTGAGGATCTAATGCACAGCATTGTGATCGTAGTTAACAGCACTCTATTATATGCTTGAAAATTGCTAATAAAGTAGTTCTTAAATGTTCTCACCACAAAAAAAAGAGGTAATTATGTCATGTAATGAAGGTGTTAGCTAATGCTAAGGTGGTAATCATATTGCAATACATAAATACAATTGACCTTTGAACAACAGTTAAGGATGCTGACCCCCTGCACAGTTGTAAATCCATGTATAAGTTTGATTCCCCAGAAATGTAACTACTAATGTTAGGCAGAAACCTAGGCATGAGTAACAGGAGGATGGACCTTAGATGTCCTGAGGGAGAGCCCCAAGTGAGGACCACTCAGGAACTACCCCATTCCACCCATCTAGCAGTCAGTTGGTGGTTACAATATCCCAGCAGAGGAAGAGTTAGGTTTTTGTGCTTGTTGCACTTGTGCAGAAAGCAACCACTTGTCTTTATCTGACCTATGTGTCTAGAATAGAAATAATGTTGCCATTTCTTACCCCATGCAGGTATTTTACTTTATTTTATTTTACTTTATTATTTTATTTTATTAAAGATTTACTTATTTGAGGGGAGGAGTGAGTGAGAGTTGGGGGAGGGACAGAGGGAAAGAATCTTCAAGCAGACTCCCTGCTGAATGGTTAACAGGGGCTGGAGGAAGATAAGAATGGGGTGTGACTGGTAACAGGCACCCAGTTTCTTTTTGGAGTGATGAAAATGTTTTGGAATAGATAGTGGTAATGGTTGCACAGCCCTGTGGATATACTAAAAACTACTGAATTGTACCCATGAAAGGTGAATTTTAGGTGTTGGAATTATATCTCAATTTTATTTTTATATTCTTTAAAGATTTTATTTATTTATTTGACAGAGAGAGACACAGCGAGAGAAGGAACACAAGCAGGGGGAGTGTGAGAGGGAGAAGCAGGCTTCCCGCAGAGCGGGGAGCCCGATGCGGGGTTTGATTCCAGGACCCCAGGATCATGACCTGAGTCAAAGGCAGACGCTTAACGACTGAGCCACCCAGGCGCCCTATATCTCAATCTTAAAAAGGAAAAAATTAAAATACAAATGTCAAATGGGAAAATACTTAAAATATATATTATATAAATACTCAAAATGATTAAATAATACCCTAGAATAAAAAAGAAATATGCTTAAAATCAATAGAAAATAAAAATCACTGTATAAAAAGGAGTGTAAATTTTAAAAAGAAAAAGTAAAAAATGAATACAAATGTTAATAAAAATGAAAAATTTTCAAGCTCATTAGTGATTCAAGAAATATAAATGTGAAAATAATAAAGTATTCTGGTTATATATTTATCAGAAATTCTTTAAAAGTGCTAATTTTGTGTTGACAAACAGTGAAGCAGAACTTCTGATATTGCTAAGGGAATCTTATTGATTATAATAGGGCAATACCTACCAAATTTTTTATTGAGATAAAATTGACATATAAAATATAATGAAATAAAATTGACATATAGTATATTAATTTTTTAAAAGTGTACAACACAATGATTCAATGTTTGTGTATATTGCAAAATGATCACCACAATAAATCTAGTTAACATCTATCACTACACATACATTTCTTTCTTGTGATGAGAACTTTTAAGATCTACATTCTTAGCAATTTTCCAGTAGGCAGTACATGCTATACATTACATCCCCAGGACTTACTTATTTTATAACTGGAAGTTTGTATTTTTTTGACCCCCTTCAATCATTTAACTCACCCTCAACGCCCAACTCTGGCAACCGCCCATCTGTTCTCTCTATCAATGGTTCAGGGTTTTGTTTTTTGTTTATTTTTCAGATTCCACATTTAAGTGAGATCATACAGTATTTGTCTTTCTCTCTCTGACCTATTTCACTTAACGTAGTGCTCTCAGGGTCCATCCATGTCTTTTCAATGGCAAGATTTCATTCTTTTTCTAAGGTTGAGTTATATTCCATATATATACACATATAGGCCGTATTTTCTGTATCCATTTCTTCATTGTTGCTCCCATGTCTTGGTTATTATAAATAATGCTGCAGTGAACATGAAGATGCATACATCTTTCAAGTTAGAGTTCTCATTTCTTTCATATATATAGCCAGAAGTAGGATTGCTGGATCATGTGATAGTTCTGTTTTTAATTTTTTGAGGAAACTCCACAGTATTTTCCATTATGGCTGTACCAATTTATCTCTTGTCTTTTTGATAATAACCATCTGACAGGTCTGAGGAGATATCTCATTGTGGTCTTGATTTTTATTTCCCTGATGATGAGTGATGTTGAGCACCTTTCCATCTGTATATTCTTCAGAAAAATGTCTATCGAGTTTAAAAATAATGATCATATCCAATAGTTCCTCTTCTAGAAATTAACTGAGGAAATAATTAGCTGTGTTCACCTTCATACCATGAGAATATGTATCACAGTCTTAGTTGATAGCTTCATATTAGAAATGACATAAATTTCCAAGTATAGAAAATACTGAATTATGACACATGTATACAATGGCATGTTCTGCCCTCATTTTAAATGATGTGCTTGAGGAATACTTACTGGCATGAGCAAATGCTCAAAATTTATTATTCAATTATAAAGTAGGACACAGGGCACCTGGGTGGCTCAGTTGGTTGAGCATCTGCCTTTGCTTGGGTCATGATCCCAGAGTACTGGGATTGAACCCCGCATCTGGCTCCCTGCTCAACAGAGAGTCTGCTTCACCCTCTGCCCTTCACCCCATTTTCATGCTCTCTCTCACTCTCTGTCTCTCAAATAAATAAATAAAATCTTAAAAAATTAATTAATTAATTAAAAAATAAAAACTAGGACACAAAAATTACATGGAATAAATCCAATTGTGAAGGGTTTATAGACACTTAAGAAATGACTGGAACAAAATATATGTTCCTGATAGTTAACTATAAGGTGGGATTATGGGTCACATTTTCCTATAGAATTCTACAAATGTCTTTCAATGCAGATACATAAATTTATTTAGAAATCTGCTATTAAAATCCCAAAATTACTTTTCTTCTTATGCTGAATGCCAATAAATTCTTTGGTAGCCCCTACATAATGTGACTCTGAACTAGAGAAAGCTCTCTCCTAGACAACCACTGGATGAGTTTCAGCCCATCCCTGACTTCTCCTTTTATTAACCAAATTGTCCTCTAGGCTAGCCTTGTTCGGGTTTGTTTTAGGCATTTCTAAGGCTGACACGTGGGCTATAGGATAGGCTTCAGTCTAACTTACCCTCTATCACTTTCACTCCCCATCCTTATGCTAAGATGTTACTGCATAAGGTACTTGTTAGAACTGAGACAGATTTTCTTGAATCCTTGAAAAAAAATGAAGAAATTGTATGAAAGAGTTATTTTATTATAATCATTTGGTTTTCGGCCCATATGTTCATATATTATATTCCCACATTTTAAAATGTATAGATGCAAATAATTCTTTAAGTATTTCAATGGATTGACTCAAACTATATATATATATATATATATATATATATATATATATATATATATAGTTCTAGGGCAGAGAGGAAGACTTATGTTAACATCAACTGTAATGCTTAGAAGAGTTAAAGAGGTTGTCTTCCATAATGTCACAATGAACTATGAAGTTGCAATTAAATGTAATAAATTGAACTCATATTCCTAACCTAATATTGGGTACATTATTTTCTTGCTGGTATGAAAAGCCTTTCCTGCTGTGGTTATTGTTTGCTTTTCTCAGGTTAGTAAATATCAGTGATCTTCCACACCAGTGCCTCAGGGCTGTGTTTTTCCCTTGAGTGGGTGTCAGCCTTCAGTTTTAGTATATACCTACATGGTTGCTTAAAAACAAATTTGAGTGATAATCCTGTAAAATTAAAAGAGACAGATAATATTGAAAACCTACCTGCTTGCTAAATCATCTATATAAATTCTACTATTCCCTAGTAAAAGAGAATAGACAGTTTTGCATAATTGCCTCCTCTCAAGCCTCCTTCCCCACATCCCAATTTCCTAATGTCCTCCATTAGTCTCTGGAAGTTGCCACAGGATCCCCCCCCCTCACCCAGAAGCTCATCCTGACTTCCACCATGCCCTGAGTTGAGTCCCTCTGTCACATTTCCAATCACTTGGTGCCATGGGTAGATCAGGGGTTGGGGGACCTGAAGTTTATGAATCCCGGGGGCCTTATTTTAAAAGAATAATTGAATAAATATAAAATTAGGCATAAGAACAAATACTTATTTAGAATGAGAAAATAAATCTCAGATATCACAAACATAACAAAATTCAGAGAAAGAGCATTACAATTTTACTAATTAACTGCCTGAAACTTGCTAAAATACTTTTGCCTACATTTTTTTTTTACTGAAGTCTCTTGCCTTTTTAATACCTAGAATGTTTATCATAATGTTCTCTAAGGAAAAAAAAAGGTAATGCCATCCTTCCACTAACACATTTGATCAAAACTTGTTTTTATGTTGGTAGTTGGGATGCATAAAATATGAAACTTCCTTCCCTTAGGTTAATGCATAAAACAGGAAACTTCACAAGTGGTGATAGTATTGCTATTGATTTGTACCCTCAAACACAAGAATTCTGATTAATTTGATTTCATGTAATTCAGAAAAGAAAAAAATGAATGTATTTTTGGATCAATTGTTCTCTGATTATAATTTTACAATCTGATTATGGGAAGAATTTTCCAGAGAGTAGCTGTTGGTTTCTTAAATTTCAAACTTTTAGTGTTGGACACTGTAAGATGCACTCTTACTGACCTATAGCTTTTAACTTCCTTTCAAACACCCGATGTGTCACCCGTTGGGCCGTAGGAATATTCCTGGAATATTCCACCCTGTATTAGTTTCCTATGGCTGCTATAACAAATGATCACAAACTCGGTTGCCTAAAACATAAACATTTACTATCTTACAGTTCTGGAGGTCAGAAGTCTGAAATCAGTATTAATGAGCCCAAATCAAGGTGTCAGCAAATTCGCCCTCCCTCCCTCCGGAGGTTCTAGGAGAGAATCTGTGCCTTGCCCTGCATTCCATCTTTGCATCTTGTGCTGCGTGGCCTCTCCCTCCATTTTCAAGGCCATTAGCATAGTATCTTGCTTCAGTGGTCACATTGCCTTCTTCCTTCTTAGATCTCCTTGAGATTGCATTTAGGGCCCACCTGGATAATCCAGGATAATCTCCCCATCTCAAGATTCTTACTTACCCTGTTTTGCCATGTCAGGTCACACTCACAGGTGCCAGGAATTGGGATCTGCATATCTTTGGAGACCATTATTTATCCTATAACACATTCCCTCCTTAAGAGTTTCATAAATGACTTTACATGGAAATAACCACAAACTACATAAATAGATCTCACTAGGGCACCTGGGTGGCTCAGTTGGTTAAGCGACTGCCTTCGGCTCAGGTCATGATCCTGGAGTCCCGGGATCGAGTCCCGCATCGGGCTCCCTGCTCAGCGGGGAGTCTGCTTCTCCCTCTGATCCTCTTCCCTCTTGTGCTCTCTATCTCTCATTCTCTCTCTCACAAATAAATAAATAAAATCTTTAAAAAAAATAGATCTTACTAAATCCAAGCTAACGTAGTCCCAACTTAAATTTTCTTTCCTGGACCCCCAAAATGCCTACAATTATTTCAATGTTGGCTGGCAAAAGGCGAAATGCAACAAAAGTCAGAATATAAGAGCTCTCTTCATCAATTGCAATTAAAATATCTAATTTTTGCCAATTGAACAACAAAAACAAAACAATCACGTAAACACCTTATTAGAACATTTCCAGTACTTTAGAAGCTTCAATTTTATCAGATTCAAGGTAAATGCCCCTCTGTTTTATCTATACCTTAATTATTACATTTAATGCTGTTATAATTGTCTCTTTCCTAGTCTGTCTTTGCCAAAAATTCAAAGTTCCTGCAATTTGGGACATCATTCATGTATGCCTCGTACATATTAAAAAATACTTGGTAAGCAAGTAAAGCAAATTAGTAGAGACAGCAGCACTTTGGATTTGAATCTGAATGGGAAGCCCAGATCTGATATAGGACTTTGCAGTTACTTACACTACTAAACTTCATTTTTCATCTGTGGCATTGTTAAAAACACCCACTAGGTAGGAATGCTACAGGATTAAAATTAGATCATACATAAAAAGAAAATTTCTTCCAAACACACACACACACACACACACACAAAGTGCTCACGTAAAGTACCAGAGTTCTGTGAAGCCATTTCTTATCTTTTTAGGAGATGATTTGAATTGTCTCAAATATGTAGAAGGTTGGAGCATCAAAGAACTTTTGAAATCTCTGAGTCTCGGTTTACTTTACTTATAAAATGGGAATGCCTAAACATTTTCTGTGACGATAAATTTGTGTAATTTCATAAAATACTTAGGAGAGTATTTAACACACAGTTGGTCTTCACGCACACTAGTTAATAATAATGGCTACACAAATATACATCTAATTGTATGGACTAGAGTTCCATGCTGCCTATAGAGCCATGTTAGTTACAGATAAAAATGAGCTGTTCAGGGAAGGTGAAGAGAGAATACTCTCCTTGCTTTTACATAAAGTATCAGAAAAGTGCCAGGGAATATTAATGTCAGATAAAAATAAGATGGAAGGATCTCACATGGAAACAGGAAGTATGACATGGTTATCCCCTACCTCCAATGTCACCTTCTTAGAGATACCTGTGCTGCCTGACCTCCTTCCCACCCCTCAGCCCCCAACACCCACCCATGCAGGAGTCTTCTTACTGTGGTCTATATTTTCATTTAGCATTTATCACTTTCTTACATGCTAGATACTTTATTTATGATGTTCATTTTCTTTCTTCATGTACTAGACTCCCCCCAAACAGGAATTATTCATTGGTTTTTATTTAAATTTTTGTCTCATCATGGATTCTATTTCTAAAAAATACCTGGCACATTGTAGTATGTAATAAATATTTGTTGAATGAATGAATAAATTTTCCTTTCTAAAAGATACATGTTCTTTTCTGGTATGTAGCCATTTGGGGGGGGAGTATAAGAATTTTGTAAGCTTCCAGTTATGAAAACAATAAATTACACTGAGGTTGATCTCATTTTAATAAATTGCTCAATTAATCAGTTAGCAAGCCTTGACTGAATCCACTTTGCAATAATCACTGTGACAAGCCTTTTATAAGGGGCACAGAAGAAATTATAAACAAGCTACTTATAATCTAGTTGAGGACACAAAAGCAACAAATTTGAAATGATTACTGCACGTTGCCAACTATTATGTAATTGTTTGACTTAGATAAAGTGTATCGACTGAACTCAGAGAACAGGGCAACAGTTAAGGACAAGAGTAGCAGGGAGGTCTCCATGGAGGCTGTAAGCACTTTTAATGATTGGGTGTAAAACTGTCCTATATATAACAATCTTGTCATCTTTATGATCAATTTCAGTGTTGAAATGGAGACATCTCCATTACCTCCACCTCAAAGTTCCTCTCCCTTAAATTTCATGCCTTTCATTTCATATTCATTCCCACCCCCATTGCTGCCTTAGCTCATATTTCTTTTTTTAATAAAATATAATTGACATATAATGTTATTTTAGTTTCAGGTATACAACATAGTGACTGAACAATTCTATACATTACTTAAGTGCTCACCATGATAAGTGTAGTTACCATACTATGTTATTACAATAGCATTGACTACATTGACTATGCTGTGCTTTTCATCTCTGTGAGCTAGGACTTTGAACTGCCTTCAAAGTTGTCACCATCCTCATCCTCACCATCATCATCAACACCAATCTAGAAAAGCCTGGTTGCAGGGATGCTGCCACCTAGTTAACAATGCAACATGCTGTGTTCACAATAAGAAGGTAAAGGAATAAAAGATCACAACATTTTTGGAGACATGGTATAACAAAATAATTGTTCTCACTATATTTAGGAACATCTATGGAGATGTAAACAGGAAAATAGATAATTAGGTGTTGTTTGGCTGCGTTTGATGAGACTGGACAATGAAATCACTTAGGATATAGTTGGGGCTGCCCAAGTCACGTGTCCCTCAGAAACCCTTTCTGTTGTAGAGAGCGAGCTGGGAGCTTACCCATGCTGTTCAGCTCCTCCAGGTCCCTGGGTTCTGAAGGTTCTAGCCCCACTGTTCCCATGAGATTAGCATTTTTCCAGAAGGAAACTTTAAAATGTAAGCAAAGGAAAATGAATATAATTCTGTAAGTGCAAAGACACGGAATATTTACAGAACATGTGCTAAAGCCAAGCTAAACCAGGCAGCAATGCTCATGGGGGACATAGTTCCTAGTTTCTTTTCTTGTCTGGATTTTTTTTTAAGATTTATTTATTTAGGGCGCCTGGGTGGCTCAGTTGGTTAAGCGACTGACTTCAGCTCAGGTCATGATCCTGGAGTCCCGGGATCGAGTCCCGCATCGGGCTTCCTGCTCAGCAGGGAGTCTGCTTCTCCCTCTGACCCTCCCCCGTCTCATGCTCTCTCTCTCTATCTCATTCTCTCTCTCAAATAAATAAATAAAATCTTTAAAAAAAGATTATTTATTTATTTGACAGAGAGAGAGAGAGAGAGCCAGAGAGAGAGAGCGCACGCATGCACAAGCAGGAGAAGCAGGGAGGGAGAGGGAGAAGCAGGCTCCCCGAGCGAGCCTGATGTGGGGCTTGATCCAGGACCCCGGGATCATGACCTGAGCCTAAGGCAGACAAGTAACTGACTGAGCCACCCAGGTGGCCCTTGTCTGGATTTTTGTGCAAGATTCATTACCTTAAGTATTTCAGGTATGAACTGCATTACAACCCGTATATAATAAATGAAATAAATCCGGATAGAAATGATTTCTTTTTCTTGTGTTAGTTGGTTCACTGTATGATTAGATTATACCTCACTCAGTTATTTTTCTAATGACAAGACATCAAGTGTCTAATCATGGAGGCTTAAAAACACAATTGCAGCTGTATCAGATTATTTTACTAGCCTCAGATTAAAACAAAAAGACAAAAACAAAAACCTCTATGAATCTCTAGCCTTTTGATTAACTGCCAATCATTCCATTACAGAGTAAAGCCAGGTTGAGTTTAAAGTACTGTAATCAGTACATCTAGTCAGTGAATAGCCTTTGGAAGAAAGTTAAGAACTAGCGATTGGAAGTAAGGCCGGATCAGTCATTTTAGGAATAGGTTGCTGGATAGAAAATTCATCTTCCAGCGGGGATGCAGAGAAAGGTGAACCCTCCTACACTGTTGGTGGGAATTCAAGCTGGTTCACCCACTCTGGAAAACAGTATGGAGATTCCTCAAAAAGTTGAAAATAGAGCTACCCTATGACCCAGCAATTGCACTACTGGATATTTAGCCCAAAGATACAAATGTAGGGATCCAAAAGGGTACATGCACCCCAATGTTTATAGCAGCAATGTCTACAATAACCAAACTATGGAAAGAGCCAAGATGTCCATCAACAGATGAATGGATAAAGAAGATGTGGTGTATATATATATATATATATATATATATATATATATATATACACAATGGAATATTATGCAGCCATCAAAAGGAATGAAATCTTGCCATTTGCAATGACGTGGATGGAACTGGGAGGGTACTATGCTGAGCGAAATAAGTCAATCAGAGAAAGACATGTATCATATGATCTCACTGATATGAGGAACTATTAATCTCAGGAAACAAACTGAGGGTTGCTGGAGTGGTGGGGGTGGGAGAGATGGGGCGGCTGGGTGATAAGACATTGGGGAGGGTATATGCTATGGTGAGCTCTGTGAATTGTGTAAGACTGATGAATCACAGATCTGTACCTCTGAAACAAATAATACATTATGTGTTAAAAAAGAAGAAGAAGAAGATAACAGGAAAGGAAAAATGAAGGGGGGGAAATCGGAGGGGGAGACGAAGTATGAGAGACTATGGACTCTGAGAAAAAAACTGAGGGTTCTAGAGGAGTGGGGTGTGGGGGGATGGGTTAGCCTGCTGATGGGTATTAAAGAGGGCACATTCTGCATGGAGCACTGGGTGTTACACACAAACAATGAATCATGGAACACGACATCAAACACTAATGATGTAATGTATGGTGATTAACATAACATAATAAAATAAAAAAAAGAAAAGAAAAGAAAACAAGTCTCTAAAAAAAAAGAAAATTCATCTTTCTGATTGTAGTTATAGCAGCACAATAGCTTGGAGGTACAGCTCCCTTGAGGAGAGGTCTAAATCCAACTCTGGCTTAAGACCTTTTTTTGTCGGGGGTGGGGGTTGAGGAGCAAAGTTAACTACCTATTATATAATTTGAGTCTTTTTTTTTTAAAGATTTTATTTATTTATTCATGAGAGGCAGAGGGAGAGAGAGAGGGAGAGAGAGAGAGAGAAGCAGGCTCCCAAGGAGCAGGGAGCCCAATGCAGGACTCCATCCCAGGACTCTGGGATCATGACCTGAGCCGAAGGCAGACGCTTAACCATCTGAGCCACCCAGGCGCCCTAATTTGAGTCTTAATACAATTCTCTGTGTTTGGGAAATTGTCTCAATTTCTCTTTTTTTAAGAGTATTTATTTATTTGAGAGAGAGACAGAGAGAGCATGGGTGGGGAAGGGGAGGGGCAGAGGCAGAGAGGGTGAAGCAGACTGCCCCCTGAATGCCGAGCCCACTGGTGGGGCTCAATCCCATGACCTTGAGATCATGACCTGAGCTGAAATCAAATGCTTAACTGACTGAGCCACCCAGGTGCCCCAAGTTATCTCAATTTCTCTGATACAGACAAGGAAAACTGAGACAGAAAATAGTTCGGTTTCACATTTGGCTAGTAACTCTGTGGACTAGATTAAGGTCCCTTGAACCTTAGCTCAGTGTTCTTCCCACACATCAACATTCACTACCTGATTAAATACATACTCAGTACAGTGAGGTGATGGCCCAGTGTGGCATGTCCTCCTGCTGGCTCACGGGGACAAAATGAAGGGGAAGATTTTACTTGTTCAAAAATTGTCACCAACATTTATTGAGCATTTTCTATGAGTGAGCGTACATTGGATCCTATATCTGAATCATAAGAGGCTTTCTGTTTCTAAAGAACTTCCCATTTAGTACAGCAAAAAGAGTACATCAAATGCAATCACTAACCAAATGACTGACTCGTGCTAAGCATCAAATGAGAAGTGCAATAAGAGGGGGCATGGATGGGCATAAAAGACCCCTGACAGGGATAGGCTGCATTAGAGGCAGTGGACTCTGGCATGCCGTCGAGTGTGCAGAAGGCAGGTCATAGAAGCTGCAGGTGGAGGTGAGATTTCCCACATAAAGATAATTTTTCTTGGAATCTAGAAAAAGAGTAGTCTTAGTGGTAAAAATAAGTTGACCAGCTTGAAAGCAGTTGATTTAGATTTCAATACAAAATTTTAGGAGCCTAAATGAATCTGGTATTGTCATCCCAGCCTTAAATTCCTGGACACTTTAAGCAAATTGTTTTGTTCCATGCTGTATAAGTAGTGTCACTAGGTAGTTAAACATTAAACATAATGAGATTTAATAAGCCTTTCTCTTGAGAATAAATAACAAATCAACTTACTAAATGTTTCTAGCACTACTTCTTTTGCATAGAATGTATAGTAGAGAAAAAACAAGATATTTGTCACAGGGCATTATAATAATATGCACTGAAATGCTTTCATAATTTATTTATTTCTAATATATTACAAATTACCTATTTTTAAAAAATTCAGAAATGAATTTTGTGGTTTAAAACATCTTCTGTATGTTGCCACATTGCTTCCTCACAGACATCATGGCAAATGGATGGTTTATATCAAAATTTATTGTTTTAATTAATTGACAACCTCCCATGATTAACTTTGAGGATCCCCAAGGACTTCAAGTTTGGTCACCATTCATCTAAATGGAATAATTGCATTTCTTTTTTTATGTTCTATACTTACTTGCATAGATGCATTCTTGAAACCTGGAATGATTTTTATGATCTGATTCCATGACACATGGAGAAGAACCAAACATGGAAACTGCAGATGGGAAACTGATGACATCTTGTTGTTAGGATTTTGAAATTTTTATGTGAAGCTCACAGATGTTTCTCTTACTAAAAATCAAGTTCTTAATTTTTTTCTTTCATATTGGAAAAAACCCATTTGGAGATCATCAAAATAGACTTATTCTGGGGAGCCTGGGTAGCTCAGTTGGTTAATCATCTGCCTTTGGCTCAGGGTCATGATCCCAGGGTCCTGGGATCCAGCCCTGCCTCAGGCGCCCTACTCAGTGGGGAGTCTGCTTCTCCCTCGCCCTCTGTCCCTCCTGCAGCTCATGCTTTCTCTCTCTCTCTCAAGTAAATAAAATCTTTAAAAAATAAGTAAAATAGACTTATTCTATTCTTGAATGTTTGCTTTCTCACAAAAGGGAATCTATAGAAACGGGAATTTGTTAGCTGGAAATAAATAGCAGACACACAGGATGAAGACTCTCTCCAGAGGTGTGGGCAGGCTTGAGGAAAGCAATTAAGCAATCTGAAGCAGTCAGGGTGGGGCTCAGTGGGAAGCCTACATCAGCAGGGTGGGGCATGCAGTGGATGAAGAGAGGCTGTGGCTGCAGCAGTGGCCCCTCTGACAGGAAGGAGCTCTGGCTCCTTCCAAACCCCAGGGCCACCGGAAGGAGCCAGGGGAGCAAACACCTTGACATTTCCCCACTTCTGATCTCTAAACTGCTAGTGCCTCTCACTGACAAAAACCCAACCAGAAGCTAGAAGGCAAGGAGCCCAAGTGATGTAGCACAGACAGCGGAGGAGTGGTGTGGCTCTTGAGGAGCAGAGAAGGATAAAGCATGGTGGTCATTAAATATGGGCCAAACAGAGGACATTCAGGTCAGTCCACTCCTTTTTCCCTCAGTGGCCACTCTTGTCTTTGGGATTTCCAGAGTTCTTTGTATGGATGAAAATAGTGTCCCCAGTGCAAAGGTCACACAAATTTCCATAGCACTGGAAGTGCTATTGTGAGATGAGGTCCATTCAGTCATATTCCCTTTTAAAACCTAAAATGTTAACAGCTCTAGTGATATTTATTATGTAAGGTGAGGAGAAGGAAGAAAACCATTCATTTACATAAAATGTTATTGCTCTAGTTCCTGATTTTGTGAGTTGGCTAGAAAGATCTAAGTTCACCATCATAACTGCGATTTTCTAGAACTCATCTTCCTGTTACTCTCTGCCAGCCCCTCAGCTGGAAAAGATTCTTCAGTTAGTGAGGTGACCCAAACCTTTATTCATGCAGGTCTGAGTTCTTGGAGGTCCTGTCTCTATAGAGTGACCACAGTTTTCACTGAATACAATTATTTGACAAAGCACTGACAAAAATCATCCCTGAGAATCCTCTGGATTCCTTACATGGATAGCCTTTCCCTATTCTGTATCAGCAACTCAGTTTCCTCTCTAAGTAATTAGAATTGAAATGTCTGCATTTCGGGGGCATAGTAAGAATTCCGAAGAGCCATGAAGCATTCTTGGCCTCTAATGTAATAAAACCAGGACTGTGAATTCTGGTGGAAGCATTCCTTCTTGGATATTTGAACCTTGAAACATACTTGGTCCAAAATGTTGGGGAAGGAAAGCAAAATTTTCTGATGTGGGTTGTATGATTTAATAGTGATAGAGGCCACTCTCATCTACTCCTCCTTTTGGTTTCAGACCTGAATATTCTGGATGTAGGAGGGATGAAACCATGAATTAGCCTCTGATTTAAGACACATACTGCATCTTATAAATAGTGTCTCAGTGTCCCAAACAGTTTCATTTCCTAGATGATAAAATAACAAACTTCTTTTTTTATTTTATTATGTTATGTTAGTCACCATACAATACATCATTAGTTTTTGATGTAGTGATCCACAATTCATTGTTTTCATATAACACCCAGTGCTCCATGCAGTACATGCCCTCCTTAATACCCATCACCAGACTAACCCATCCCCCCACCCCCTTCCCCTCTAACACCCTCAATCTGTTTTTCAGAGCCCATAGTCTTTCATGGTTCATCTCTCCCTCCGATTTCCCCCCTTCATTTTTCCCTTCCTTCTCCTAATGTCCTCCATGTTATTCCTTATGTTCCACAAATAAGTGAAACCATATGATAATTGACTTTCTCTGTTTGACTTATTTCACTTTGCATAATCTCCTCCAGTCCCATCCATGTTGATGTAAAAGTTGGGTATTCATCCTTTCTGATGGCTGAGTAATATTCCATTGTATATATGGACTAAGTCTTCTTTATCCACTCATCTGTTGAAAGGCATCTCAGTTCTTTCCACAGTTTGGCTATTACGGACATTGCTGCTATGAACATTGGGGTCCATATGGCTTTTCTTTTCACTACGTCTGTGTCTTTGGGGTAAATACCCAGTAGTGCAATTGCAGGGTCATAGGGTAGCTCTATTTTTAATTTTTTGAGGCACTTCCACACTGTTTTCCAAAGTGGCTATACCAACTTGTATTCCCACCAACAGTGTAAGAGGGTTCCCTTTTCTCCACAACCTCTCCAACATTTGTTGTTTCTTTCCCTGTCCATTTTTGCCATTCTAACTGGTGTAAGGTGGTATTTCAGTGTGGTTTTGATTTGAATTTCCCTAATGGCTAATGACGATGAACATTTTTTTCATGTGTCTGCTAGCCATTTGTATGTCTTCTTTGGAGAAGTGTCTGTTCATGTCTTCTGCCCATTTTTTGACTTGATTATTTGTTTTTTGGGTGTTGAGTTTGAGAAGTTCTTTATAGATCTTGGATACCAGCCCTTTATCTGTAGTGTCATTTGCAAATATCTTCTCCCATTCTGTGGGTTGCCTCTTTATTTTATTGACTGTTTCCTTTGCTGTGCAGAAGATTTTTATCTTGATGAAGTTCCAAAAGTTCATTTTTGCTTTTGTTTCACTAGCCTTTGGAGATGTATCTTGAAAGAAGATGCTGTGGCCTATGTCAAAGAGGTTATTTCCTCTGTGGAAAATCCAAAAGACTCCACCCCCAAATTACTAGAACTCATACAGCAATTGAGTAATGTGGCAGGATACAAAATCAATGCACAGAAATCAGTTGCTTTCGTATACACTAACAATGCAACTGTAGAAAGAGAAATTAGAGAAACAATTCCATTTACTATAGCACCAAAAACCGTAAGATACCTCGGAATAAACTTAACCAAAGAAGTAAAGGATCTATACTCTAGGAACTACAGAACACTCATGAAAGAAATTGAAGAAGACACAAAAAGATGGAAAAATATTCCATGCTAATAGATAGGAAGAATAAACATTGTTAAAATGTCTATGCTGCCCAGAGCAATCTATACCTTCAACGCCATCCCTATCAAAATTCCAATGACATTTTTCAAAGTGCTGGAACAAACAATCCTAAAATTTGTATGGAATCAGAAAAGACCCCGAATCACCAAGGAAACGTTGAAAAAGAAAAACAAAGCTGGGGGCATCACGTTGCCCGATTTCAAGCTATATTACAAAGTCGTGATCACCAAGACAGCATGGTACTGGCACAAAAACAGACATATAGACCAATGGAACAGAATAGGGAGCCCAGATATGGACCCTCAACTCTATGGTCAACTAATTTTCGACAAAGCAGGAAAAAATATGCAATGGAAAAAAAAGAGTCTCTTCAATAACTAGTGCTAGGAAAATTGGATAGCTATATACAGAAGAATGAAACTCGACCATTCTCTAACACCATACACAAAGATAAACTCAAAATGGTGAAAGACCTCAATGTGAGACAAGAATCCATCAAAATCCTAGAGGAGAACATAAGAAATAACAACCTTCTGCTGGTGATTTCACCATCCTTTCAAGTCAGCTGCTTCTGGGTGATAGGACATGTAGGTAAGACACATTAATTTTGTGGACATGAGCTCATTTGCAAAAAAAAATTGATCAGAGGCAATTTTGATTAAGGTATCATGTCAATGAAGGTAGCCTTCTCTAAGTTCACAAATAGTGCCACAGACAAGGAAGGTAAACTCAAATCGGAGGTATACATCTAATGAACCTGCAACCAGGCAGTCAGCCAGTTCCTCAGGGTGATGGAATCATATTGAAGGCTGTATTACCTCTGCTGTTTGCAGGCTGGCACTCAGTAGTGGCAGTCGTCAGATTAACCCCAGGGAGGGGGGATCCATGCTGAGTTGTGGATGAATGCATGGACTTCATCCTTGCCATCAAGACTTGTTTGTACATGAGCCCAGGAAGCAAACACCAGGGTGGCAGGAAAGGGCTGTCTGACATCAGAGGATGTTCATTTCATTCCCCCTGGCGACTGAGGCTACCTCCATAATGCATGCCTGCTGGGTGGCATTACTCAACTATCTTCACATTCTGAATCCATTCCAAGAGGACTAGCCATAAATGTTCTCCCCAGATGTCCTTGTTCTTCTCAGATCCTTTGTTTAATTGGACAACATATTAGCTACTGTCCTAAATCATTGTAGATCTGTACCTCAGACCATCTCTTCTATAGGCTGGCCAACCATATGTACTGCCTACAGCTTTCCCCAGTGGGATAATACCCTTTCATGACTGCCTTTCAGAGCCACATTGGAATGGTGCTCTAGAAAGATGGACATCACTTTTTGGCTGGGGTCATACATGTTATAGATTTATCCATACATAGGCCTATATTCTTTTCTGTTATTTGGTCATAGGGAACTTTTCTTGAGATGCTAAGTGTGGATTAAAGGAGAAATTGTGAAGCAGTTGGACAAGTCCATCCAGGGGGTCTTATGACCTTCATGAAGAATGCAGTCCCTCTATCTCCAAGCAGGTAGGTATCTGGGACATAAAAACTCTGATAGCTCTCTTCTAGCACCTCCAATCTTTCAATGCATCACTTGGCTGACTCAGCTGGAAGCAAGAAAGCAAGTAAGGTTAATGCCAGGCTACACAGCAATATATAGAAGAATGGAAAATCAATCTGCAGGGACCATTGAGGAAAATCTAGAAGAAGGAGGAGCTTATAAATCACATATTTCATCTTCTGCTTCTCCTTCTTTTCTTCCCCCTCCTCTTCCTCTCTGTGTCTCTTTCTCTGTCTTTGTCTATCTCTGTCTTTCTTACACATACACACACACAACACACACACAACACACACACAGGCACATTCATGCCTGTGTGAGCAGTAAAAGCATCTTGTTGATTACAAGATAAATGTCATTTGTTGCCTTCTGTGATGGCAAATGGACTTTTGAAGATCATTACCAGTGGCCTCCAACATGGCTCTTCTGAAAATTATGTGGAGCTTTTGTCTGTCTAAAAAGGAAACTTGCCTTTCCCAAACATTGCACTTTGGAATAGTCAGAGTTTAAATGCGGTGTCTCAGCCTAGTGATTTGAAATGCCCATGGGAAAACGTTTATTTTAGGTGGCACTCATTCCTTTGACAGCTTGTCTCATGGGGACTCAGCAGCAGCAGCATATTTTAAAATTCTGGAGCCATTTACACTTGTTTCAGAAGGTTTTAATTGAATGATAAATAATGGTGAGGTATTGGACTCGGGCTGAATTGGCTCCAGAGGTGATTGATTTTCTACAAAATGATTCAAAGAAAGTTTAAAAATCTATTCTGGGTTAACATAATTACAAGACAGAAGAATGATTTCAGAAGATGATTCAAAAGAGTATAATGAAATAGTGGTGAATGAGCTGAAGTTTTGAAGAGATTGCCAAAATTAGGAAAAAAGATAAACCTTTACATTTTAAGTCAATACTTTGATCACTATTCATAGAAAGCAAATGTAAATGAAGTGGGTGTGAACTTGCTGAGCAAAACATTCTCTTTTGTTTTGTTTTTCTTCAGAGCTCAGAGGTTTTAATCCAATACTGTTCTTAGATGCAGTTTATAAACATATTCCAATAAACAGATACCAGGAAATTACAAATTGTGCCTATTGTGATATTGCTTATGATATCAAGATAACTAAAGGGTGTTCAAGACATTACAAAATAAGCTGAGATTTATAATACTGTGGAAAGATTGTTCTACATGAGTTTAAATAAGGAGTGCAGCCCTCTGGGAGATACTGAGAACTGCACACAATCACTCCTCCAAACCCCTAGGCTGACACCTAACCAGCTTCTAGTAGCTTAAGGCTGCACTCCTGGGACCACCCAGCCCCCTTTTGAGTTCGTGTATGGAAAAGCTCGGGGTTGTCAAAAGAATTTATTGTTTGCTCTTGCCAACACCTGAGCATGGGCCCTTGACCTCTTAGAGCACTTGGGGCTTACAATTGTGAATTCTTCCTCTGTTTCTTTGAGATATATATGCATCTCCTACAACTTAGTAGTGTCTTTCTCACAGACCTGAAAACCATTTCTTTGAGATGTAGTCATCAGGCAGGATAGGGCCTCAAACTTCCATAAACTAACTGCCAGCGAGCAGATACAAAGGACCTAATTGCACCGACACTGACCACCCATTTGTAACGTCTCCCTTCCTTGACTCTACTGAAGTCCTGCTTACCAATCCCCCATCCCTACTCATTTTCCCTCTAAAACGCCAAGTCACCCCTATGCACATCAGAATGGGGCTCAGCTCTTTCTCCCATTGTCAGTAGTCACTGAATAAAATGTTTTCGCCACTTTACCTGAAGTTCAGCTTTATTTCTCTTTGACGAAACAACCTCTGGGCACCAGCAGAGAGGTCCCTCTGTAACCAGAAGTCATGAAATCTCCCCCTTTGAGAGTTTTATTAAATAGTTTTCTTGTGCTAGCTGCTTCCAGTTTATTAAACTTCAGAAGCAAAATATAAAATAAGAGTCTAAAAGCAACCCTGAAAGAGATGCGGATTTGGTTTGTAATTTTTTGCACAGAAGGATTCTGCTGTCAGTTTTCAAAACAAATGGCATTTGCAAACAATCATCTAGTTGATATGGAGAGCAAAAGAGAGAACCTGTAAAAGGTCTTTGGGAATTAAAAAAAAAGGTCTTTGGGAGTATTCTTTGAACAGAAAAAAAAAAACAAATTAATTAAAGAGAAAAAGCCTGGGAATGAAACCCTCATAACATCTTCTTGACCTTAGCACTTTCAAGGAAATAGTGTTCCCAGGAGATTTTAAGCCTAGCTTTCAGTCCCAGGCAAACGCAGAAAATCATCTCGCTTGTCAGGAATGAAGTGAGGTATTACAAAAATAGAAAAGTGTTGTTAAAAAAACCTGGATTTAAATTAGCATTTAAAGTTTCTAAGAGGCTTGTCAAATCTGACCAAACATTTTAAAGCTTCTCTCCTTCCCATCCGCTAAATGTGTAAGAGATCTACAATATGGGACTAATAAATTACTGTTTCTGACCACACATTTTCACTTCTCCACAAAAACTTGAAAGTCAACACAAGTAGGTATTTATTTGCAGTATTATATATTGATAAAAGATATTCAGAATGCTGATTCACATGCACTCGAAAAGAAAAATTAATTTATGTTTGATAGTTACAGTGTAATACAGAGGTGGTAAAAAATACTTAGTTACTGAGACATTTAGTAAGTTAAAATATCTAATTCCTAATTTCCCAGCCATCATGGAAAAATGAGAGTTTAATGTATTTACTTATCTATGATATCTGCTTTATAAAACAGTCCTTGTAGAGGGGAAATTGTTATATTAATCAACCATTTGTTATATTAATTAACCATATAAACCAACAAATCAATAATTATTATTAAAAACCCATCAAAAGTATTAACATTAGTCTGGGAGCTGTAGTGATATAGAAAAGTGGCAGAGACATTACAGGAAACAAAGAAGAACATCATACCAGCAATAGGAATATAGCATAAGAGAAGAAAAATATTTTTCCCTCTACCCATCTGAGTTCCTAGCTGAGATCCCTCTCATAAAGATTAACAAGAGTAAAACAAACAGAAGTTCATTCACATGTATGTCTCGTGAATATACAGGAGATACCCAAGGAAAAATGAGTAATTCTCCAAGGTGGCTTAGAATTCCAGCTTCTATAACATCCTCAACAAAGAACCATAAATTTGTGAAGAAAGACTGAAATAAGGAGAACAGGTTTGGGCTTCCAAAACCAGAGATAAAGGCTGCTTAGTGAAGTTTGTCATATAGATTCTTCTGTTGCTTTCTCTAGGCTGATAGGGTCTAAAGTTGTCTCCAGGGATTAACCTGTGTCCTTCCTGGTAGAGAGGGGGAAAGGACACCTTTGTAAATGTATGGCCTGCTTCAGATAAATAAGAAGAGGGAAGGGAGCTTTTCTAGTATCTGCTTCTCAATTGCCTTCAGCTCAAAATAATAATGCCAAAGTGGCACATTTTAGGATGGCCTAATGTGCTACCCTTCAATAGTGAGTTTGAAATATTGGGCAGTTATGTCATCAAAATGGCAGCATAGAATTTCTAGTCCTTGCCCACTCCTCAGAAACATCAATTTAAACAATTATCTGCATGTGAAAATACCTTCACAAGAGTCGAAGATTCCAGGTGATGGATTACAGCAACTGAGTGAACCACAGACATAAGAAAAGACACAATGAGAAGGGTAGAAATAGATTCACACTACTCCATAACCCCTCTCCAAAGCCAGGCAGTCCAACAAAGAGAGAGACTCTCACCCCATAGGAGAAGAAAAGTGAGCACCCAACTTCACCATGGACCCTAGAGATGGCCTGCGCCAGCACCAGGCCTACTGCTGTGGCCCGAGGTTGCTCCTTGAGGGCTGCTGTGAACTTAGGCCCCTGGTTTACACTTGCACCTGCCAGCTCAGGTGACCCCAAGTGGATCCTGCAGCCACAGGAGTTTCCCACAGCAAAAAGTGGCTCTTGCAGACCCTGGTGGGTCCCCCAGCACTAGGCTCCCAGCTGGCTCCCATGAAACCAAGATCTCCCTGGCACCTGCTGGCTTCAGCAGCCCTGGGTGGCTCCTTTAACTCCAAGAGATTTCCTTGGTTCCAGGCAAACAGAAGGCTCCCACAAACCTAGACCCCAGCCCACCTGGTCTCTAGCTGGCTCCAGCGGTGGCAGGTGGTTCTCATAGTCACAGGTAGCTCCTATGGCACCAGGCTACCAACAGGCCCCCATGAACCCAGGCTCCCAGACCACCTCAGTGCCAACTGATTTCCATGGCACCAGGCTCCAGATGAGCCCCTACAAACCCAGGATTCTAGATGGGCCCTGGCTAGGCCAAGTACCACAGAACTAGACTTTCAATCAACCCAGCACTGGGCCTCTGGCCCAACCTAGAACCAGATCAGCCCCCACAGACCTAATGATAGTAATCAAAAGGGTATGGTATTGTCATAAAACAGACACAGAGACCAATGAAACAGAATCAAGACCCTACTTTACATCATTCACAAAAATTAACTCAAAATAGAATAAAGACTTAAATGCTAAGACCCAAAACTGTAAAACTCCTAGAAGAAAACATATCAAAAAAATCTCCTTGACATTGGTCTTGGCAACAGTTTTTTGGATATGAAACCAAAAGCACAAAAGATAAATAAGTGGGACTATATCAAACTAAAAACTTCTGCACAGCAAAAGAAATACTCAACAAAATGAAAAGGCAACCATCTGTATGATAAAGAGTTACTATCCAAAAGACATACAACTCAATAGCAAAAAAAAAAAAAAAAAAAAAAAAAACAAAAAAAAAACAGTCCCATTAACAAATGGGCAAAAATAGGACCAACAGGTACATTTTTTTAAAAATGTTCAACATCACTAGTAATCAGGGAATTTCAAATCAAAACCACAATGAAATATGACCTTGCACTGTTAGAGTGGCTATTAGCAAACAGACAAGAGACAGACAAGAGATAACAAGTGTTGGCAAGGGTATGGAGAAAAGGAAACCCTTCTTCACTATTGATAGGAATGTAAATTGACATAGCCATTAGGGAAAATTTTGGCAGTTTCTTTAAAAATTAAAAATAAAATTGCTGTATAATCTGGCAATCCTATTCCTGGGTATATATCCAAAGGAAATGAAATCACTATCTTCCAGAAATATCTTCATCACCATGTTCATTGCAGCATTGCTTAAAATAGTCAAAACAAAGAAACAACCTAAGTGTCCACTGACAGATAAATGGATTAAAAAAGGTCACAATATATATCATATGTGTGTGTTATATAGCTATATTGCCTGACATAATGAAACTGTCACACGCAAGAGGCACTTATCCACATAATGATTAAATGTGATGTGGTATCTTGAATGGGATTCTGGAACAGAAAAGTGGTATTAGGTACAAACAAAGGAAATCTGAATAGATTATGAGCTTTAGTTAATAATAATTTATTGATTCATTAATTATAACAAGGGTGCCATACTAATATAATAATTTGGTGTGGAGTAAATGGGAGCTCTGTACTATATTCTCAGTTTTCTATAAGAAACCTACTTCAGATACACAGAGGCTAGAAGACTACAATTGCCATATTTTTGTTCTCTAGGTTTTGCTAATTTGATTAAGTAATATGATGTCTCTTTACACAAATAAATGAGAAATACAGGCAATCTATTTAAAATTGAATTTCAGATAAATAAATTTTTAGTGAAAATATGTTCCATGTAATATTTGGGACATTTTTATATTAAAATTATTTTTGCTTTTAATTTTATTTTTTTAAAGATTTTATTTATTTATTTGAGAGGGAGAGAGAGCACAAGCAGGCAGAAGGACAGAGGGAGAGGGAAAAGCAGACCCCCCACTGAGCAGGGAGCCTGATACGGGGCTCGATCCCAGGACCCCAGGATCATGACCTGAGCCGAAGACAGATGCTTAACAGACTGAGCCATCCAGGTGCCCCTGCTTTTTATCTAAACTTTAATTTAATTGGTATGTCATATTTTGGTGGAAACCCTAGATTCTGAACCTAGGTTCCCACCATGATTCTGCTCTTCCACCCTTGGTACATGGCTTCCATTCTCAAAGTCACTGTTAAGTCAAAAGACAGCTGCTGAAGCTCAAATATCCAGATTGAGGCAAGCAGGAGGATGGAATGAAAGAGCAAAGGACCCCAAACAGCCACTGTAGCCCACTTTAAAGAGTTTTCTGGGAAGATCTCCATGGTGGCTTCAGCTTATAATGGAGGCTGGGGAATGTAGACTTTTTTTTTTAAGATTTTATTTATTTATACATGAGAGACAGAGGCAGAAGGAGAAGCAGGCTCCTGGTGGAGCAGAGAGTCTGATGTGGGACCTGATCCCAGGGCCTGGGATCATGACCTGAGCCGAAGGCATACACTTAACCGACAGCCACCCAGGCATCCCAGGAATGTAGACTTTTTAGCTAGGCACATTGCCCAGCTCAAAAAATAAAGTTCAATGAACCTGGGGATCCATAAAGAAGAAAATAAGAACTCATGTTGGGTAAATAACTAAGTTTTTGCCATGCTCCGTAAAATATTTGCACCTGCCTTTATATAAAAAATGTCTTCCATCACTTAGAATTGATGCGGTAAAAGATGTACCACATTTACCTCCTAACTTCCAGTTTAAGAAGCACAGGCTAATGTACACTTAAAATTAGGCTCTGAAATCAGACAGCTTGTCATGTCTTGTTGTGATGATTAAAAAACTTAACAAGTGCTCTCACCCATTAAGTAGAGCTTTATCCTTCCCAACTCTTATCCTGGGCTTTTTGTCACAAATAATGGAGAGACCAGAAAAGGTCTGAGAAAAGGCAGAGATTTCTTTACAGAAGTGGAAAAAAAAAATGAGTGAGAGAAAATCAAGAAACAAAGAAAGAAAACAGGCAGGCTTCAGAGAAATTGGGACAATTTCTTAAATATTATTTATATTCATTATTTTTAAAATTTATTTAGAAGCTTTGCAAGAATTAAAAAGAATGGGGCAGGGGAGGAAAGATATTTGGAGAAGCGTTGCCATAGACTATAAGTTAAAAACTCTGTCGTGTCATATTGTTAAAGAAAATTTTCCAAAGGAGGGAATTCCTTTCAGCTCATTTGAGTGCTGTCCTGTGTGTGTGCTAGTTAACAAAGCAATGTTGTGTGTTCATAATATGAGGGTAAAGGAAGTAAAGCTTTGTCACACATGGTGTGACAAAATCCTCTTTTCTCAGTGTATCTCAAACTCTGGAGGTATCAGTGCTAAAACAGATACTTAGGTGTTGCTTTATTGCTTTCCTAAGAAGATTGGACTCTGCAATCGTGCAGGCCCAACAGAGCCCAGGCCACGTGACTCTTGGCAATTCTTTCTCTCAGTTTTAGAGAGCGGAGCTGAAGTGAAAGAAAAAAACAAACAACACAAAAAACACTTTTGCCCTTTTGGAAGGCCCCGCCCTCTATTCAGCTCCTCCAGTTCCCCGGGTCTGAAACTTTTCTAGCCCCACTGTTCTCATGAGATGAGCATTTTCCAGGAGGAATCTTTATAATGTAAGCAAAAGAAAATGAGTAAAATTCCACGTGTGCAAAGGCGTGGGCGTGTCTGTGGAGCACAGACAGTGGGGATGGACAGCTAGCAGAGCACCAAGGCCCTGGTTCCCTACCAATCCTGCAATACCATCCGGCGGCTGGACTGAGCCACTATCTTGAGGTTTAAATTGATTTGGGCTTTGGGGTACCCAGCTGGCTCAGTCAGTCGAGCGTCCAACTCTTGAATGATTTCAGCTCAGGTCATGATCTCAGGATCCTGGGATCAAGCACCGTATCGGGCTCTGTGCACTCAGCAGGGAGTCTGCTTGAGATTCTCTCTCTCCTTCTGCCCCTCCCCACCAAATAAATAAATAGATCTTTAAATTGAATTGGGCTTTGAGTCTGAGTTGATAGCAACTTAAGCCAAGTAGAATCCTTGAGCCTTCCTGAATCTATTGATCTGTAGTTGTGGATAAACTATTTAAGTCATTGGGCGCCTAGTTGCTTGAAGCTTCTCTCCTGGAACCTGCTCCTTCAGTCCAGCTCTTGCCATTCCAAGTAATAATGGTAATGCAAAAATAATAACATCAATATTTGTGCTAACTTTGTGCCAGATATCATCTCATTTTCCAGATGAAGAAAGAAAGGCTTAGTTAACTTGCTTCAGGTCCAAGTTTACTAAACAGTAGAATAAGGCTCAACTTAGATCTGTCTGACAACAAAGTCCATGCACTTACCTGACTATAGAAATCCAAATTCCTTGGCTTTGAGACTATTGTGGCCTGAATTTCCAATCCCTCCCACTCCTAGCAGTCTCCATGGTTCTGTGCCGGAAGGCTCACCCCACCCCTCGCCCTGTGCTGCTGAGCTAGCAGGTGTGAAGGCTGTGTCTAATTATAGAGGTGCTCAGCTACATCCCTGGTGTAGGCTAGCACCTTGCCCTTGTTGCTTGAGAAATGAGTAGTGTTGAAAGCGAACCCAGAGGGCTTGCCACCTGGAGTTCTTCAAGGAGACTCTGGTCAACCTAACAAAGACAGTCTTCTATTTCTAAAGCATCCCTATTTGGGCCACCCACTAAGTTCCTCTTTCTGGAATGCTCCCAGCTCTTGCTCATTTCCACAGACATGTCTTCCCCTGGCCTTCTGCTGATACTTCATCTCGTTCATCCTTTCCTTCATCCACAGGCATTAATAGCATCTTTTAATGTTATTCTTACCACAGGTAAAATTTTAAATACATCTCAGTATAACACCATATGCATTCACAAGCCCTGCAAATTTTCCTCCCCTTTCATAAAGTCAAAGTTATTTCATCCACAATATGCAATATTTAAGCCACATTTGATAGATACCAGGCACTGCGTGCTAAGTGTTAGAGATATAATAATGAACAAGAAACAAACCTACCCTTGAGGAATTGGTAGTCCAATGCTGAGGTAGGTCTGCAAACAATTTGATTTGACTTAAGACAGAATGACAGAAATGCTATAATAAAGATAAAAATAAAGGTAGTTTTGCACACAGAAATGGGTAACTTATTTCTATTAAATGCAATGCTGAATGTTGCAAGGATGTGGGTGGAACTGGAGGATACTATGCTGAGCGAAATAAGTCAGTCAGAGAAAGACATGTATCATATGATCTCACTCATATGAGGAATTCTTAATCTCAGGAAACAAACTGAGGGTTGCTGGAGTGGTGGGGGGTGGGAGGGATGGGGTGGCTGGGTGATAAGACATTGGGGAGGGTATGTTCTATGGTGAGTGCTGTGAATTGTGCAAGACTGTTGAATCACAGACCTGTACCTCTGAAACAAATAATACATTATATGTTAAAAAAAAGAAGATAGCAGGAAAGGAAAAATGAAGGGGGGAAATCGGAGGGGGAGACGAACCATGAGAGACTATGGACTCTGAGAAACAAACTGAGGGTTCTAGAGGGGAGAGGGTGGGGGGATGGGTTAGCCTGGGATGGGTATTAAAGAGGGCACATACTGAATGGAGCACTGGGTGTTATATGCAAACAATGAATCATGGAACACTACATCAAAAACTAATGATGTAATGTTTGGTGATTAACATAACATAATTAAAAAAAAAGAAAAGGCAGTAAATTTCAGGCCAATTATTTGGAAAAGTAGTTGAGCTCATGTAGCTAGTGACTTCCAACACAAGGGAAATGCACTTACTAGTGTAGAAGGTGGGTACATTGAATGGAGTGTCCAGTCACGGGCAACATTATGACCAAAGACCATCAAGAGCCATTGAAGATTGGGTTTCAAGAAAAAGCAGTTCTATTGATACCATGTAAAAGCATTACTTTAAAATATTCTAGAAACTATGGGTCAGGGCTCAGAAACGTCAATCCTCAATTAAAGAGAGAGAAATAAAGAGAGAAAAGTATGATTACCGTCTCAGACTTGTGAAGTCACCTCTTGAGAGGTAAATGGTATGTTCCCAAAAAAGAATGTATTCATTTTGCAAACAATATTCATAGAAGAGCGGAAAGCTCTCCACTGTGGCATAATTTTAGCAGTCCCCCAGGGCTCTATCTGCCTAACATGATATCTCCTGGCATGGAGTACCCCTTCTACCTTCTGAAATCCCACTGAAATTAGAGGCAGGCAGGCAGAAATGCCATTTCTCTATAATGGCATTTTTAAAAATGCATGTTGGTGCCTGAGGAGGAAGGTCAGTTAGAGGGACACTTGTTAAGAGAAAACTTTTGGAACATTATTAAAAGTCTCAACTTCCCTCCAAAGTCTGCCCCTTCTATCAGAGTGCCAAAACTCCTTCCAATGAATGTATACTTGACCACAAGAGTGGTTGCAACACTGTGGAGTGATGACAAAAGATTTTGTAAACACTACACATCATTGTAGAGCAGTTCTATTTTTAAGCTCTTTTGATTGGATAAATATAGCTTCCCAAGTTGGGGAAGTTTCCTACTATTCCCAATTTTCTGAGCACTGGTCTAATTTGTCAAATGCTTTTTTTCTGCATTTTGTTTTGCTTTGTTTTTTTAAATCTAATGACTGAGTGAATTATATTGATTGAATTTTTAATGTTAAACCAAACTGTTATTCCTGGGATAAACCTTACACAGTCATGATTATTCTTTTTGTATATTATGGAATTCGATTTGCTGATACTTTCTTAAGGATTTTTGCAGTTTCTGTTCACAAGAGATATTGACGTATAATTTTCTTTATTTGCAATATTTTTGCTGGGTTTTGGTATCAGGTTAATGTTGGCTCCATTGAGTTACTTGGGAAACATTCACTCCTCTTAAGTTTTCTCAAAAGTATGCATATAATCAATATTATTTCTCCCTTCCATATTTAGGAGATTCATCACTGGAGTCATTATGGTCTGGAGTTTCTTTGTGGAAAGGTTTTAAACTATGAATTCATTCTTTCTTTCAATAGATGGAGAGGTATTCAACTTATTTTTACTTCAGTGAGCATTATTTTATATCTTTTAAGAACTTTGCCTATTTTTCTAAGTTATTGAATTTATTGGCATAAAGTTGTTTTTTTTTTTTAAAGATTTTATTTATTTTTTGACACAGAGAGACACAGAGAGAGAGGGAACACAGGCAGGGGGAGTGGGAGAGGGAGAAGCAGGGAGCCCGATGTGGGGCTCGATCCCAGGACCCTGGGATCATGACCTGAGCCGAAGGCAGACGCTTAAAGACTGAGCCACCCAGGCGCCCCAGCATAAAGTTGTTCTATAATATTCTTATT
The DNA here is from genome assembly GCF_037043125.1 of Eumetopias jubatus. Taxonomy (NCBI): domain Eukaryota; kingdom Metazoa; phylum Chordata; class Mammalia; order Carnivora; family Otariidae; genus Eumetopias; species Eumetopias jubatus. The sequence continues at coordinate 184,151,678 of NW_028274810.1, forward strand.
ACCCTTTTAATGTCTTAGAACTGTGGTGAAGTCATCTTTTTCAGTCATGATGTTGGGAATTTCTCTTTTCTCTTTTTTTCTTGATTGGTCTAGCTAAAATATATTACTTTTTTCATATTTTCAAAAAACTCACATTTGGTTTCATTAATTCTGTTACTTGTCCATTTTCTATTTTATGGTTTTCCACTTTTATGTTTACTATTTATTTTCTTCTGCTTGTTTTAAATGTAATTTGTTCTATTTTTCCTGTTTAGTGAAAGCTGGTGTCATTGATTTAAAACCTTTAATTTTTTAACATAAGCATTTATGCTATAAATTTCTTTCTGAGCATTGCTTCAGCTCTAGCCCACAGAATGTGATATTTTGTAAAGTTCTCACTTTCATTATGTTTAAAATATTTTCTAATTCTCCTTGTGATTGCTTTTTTGACTCATAGTTTATTTAGTATTGTGATGTTTCGTTTTTAAATGTTTGGGGTTTCTAATTTGTTAAGACTTGTTTTAGGCCCAAAATGTATGGTCTAATTTAGTGGATGTGCCCCCAAGCATTTGAAAAGAATGAGTTATAGTATATGAGCTATAGTAAATGGAGTGGCACACAAAGATCAAATAGGTCGCGATGGTGGGTAATGTTGTTCAATCTTCTGTCTTTACTGATTTTCTGTCTACTTGTTTGATGACTTATTGAGGAAGGAGTCATTAAGTCTCCAATTCTAATTGTAGATTTGTCTGTTTCTTCTTTAGATTCTCTCAATCTTTATTGCATGTATTTTAAGACCCTCTGCTTGAGTCATACACATTAAGATAAGTACATTTTCTTGATTAATTGGCCCCTTTATCATTATGAAATACCCATCTATATCCTTGTTTTGAAATCTACTTTGTCTTGTCTCCCTTCAAAAATATACATTTTATGTTTATGTGTAGTGTAAGCACTTTGTAGCATTTTGCTTCCATTTTCCCCTCCTGGTTTTAATGTTATTTGTTCATACATGACATTTTTATATATGACTCAAAAACCAGACAGGACAATGTTATTATTTTGTTTGAAATAGTTGATTATACTTTAAAGACATTTAAAAGGAGGGGAAATATTTTTTATATTTATCCATATATTTACCATTCTGGCACTCTTCATTTCTTTGTGTAAATACAAATTTTCATCCTGTATTATTCTCTTACTGCCTCAGCAACTTCTTAACATTTCTTGTATTTCAGGTCCGCTAATAATGACGTCTTTCAGCTTTTGTTTGTCTGAAAGCTCTTTATTTCACTTCCATTTTGAAAGTATATTAAGCCTAAGTTGACAAGTTTTATTTCTCAGTACATTAAAAATGTTGTTCCATTTTATTCTGGCTTGAATTGCTTCTGATGAGAAATGGGCTATTCTTCTTTTCCTTATTCTGCTATGCTTAATGTGTCCTTTGTTCCCTCTGACCACTGCTAATATTTTCTCTTCAACACATGTTTTCAGCAATTTGATTATGATGTGCCTTGGCGATTTTATTTGTGTTTATTCCACTTGGTGCTAATTTAGCTTCTTGAACCTGTGGATCGATTTTATACATTCAACTTGGAGAATTTTTAGTAATTACTTTTTCAAATAATTTTTGTGCCCTACACACACACACACACGCACACACGCACACACACACTCCTTTCTGGGACCCCAATCACACGTACGATAAGTTGCTGGATGTTGTGCCACAGGTCACTAATCTTCTGTTCATAATTTTACAGGTTTTTTTTTTCTTCTCTGTGCTTCATTTTGGATACATTCTATTGCTATTTAATCAAGATCACTGATTATTTGTTCTAATCAGCTATTAATCCCTCCACTGTATTTTTCATTTCAGGTAGTCTTTTTCATTGCTAGAAATTCCATTTGAGTATCTTACATTTTCCATGTCTCTTCTTATCATGTTCATGTTCCCTGTAGCTCACTGAGCATATAGTTATCAGATTTATAAAACCAGCTCTTACGTCTTCATCTGCTAGTCCCATCATCATTGTTATTTTTGAATCTGCTTTGCTTATTAGTTTTTTCCCTGGTTATGGATTAATTTTCCTGCTTATTTGCATACTTGATAATTTTATATAAAATGCCAGGCATTGTGAATGTGATGTTTCTGAGTGCTGGATTTTGTTTTATTCTCTTAAAGAGTACTAACATTTATTTTGGCATGCAGATATATTACTTGGGGAATATATTAATTCCCCTGAGGCCTGTTTTAAATCTTTGTGTAGATAGGTCAGAGCAGTCTAAACTACTCCAGAATTAGCTGGCCCTAATAGAGAGTGCTATGGACTGAATTGTGTCTCCCCCCGCCACCAGATTCTTATATTGAAGCCCTAACCCCCAGAGGGACTGTATTTGGAGTTGGGGTTTTTAGGAGATAATTAAGATTAAATGAAGTTATAAGCGTAAAGTCTTAATCTAATAGGTTTGGTAGCCTTATAAGAAGAGAAAAAGACATCTGTTTCCATCTACACATATCAGGTGAGGCCCCAGTGGGAAGATGGCTATCTGCATGCCAGGAAGAGAGCTCTTACCAGAAGCCAACCCTTGCTGAAACTTGATGCTGGGCTTTGAAACTCTAGAACTGTGAGAAAATTAATTTCTGTTGTTTAAGGCCCCCAGCCACCCAGATATTTGTTATGGCAGCTCAAACTGACTAACACATTAAATGAGACTTCTAATCAACGCTCCCGTTTTACCAAGCTTATTTACTCCAGCTGCTGTGAACGTGAACTGTTCCCAGTCCCATGTAAGCTCTGAGAACTCTCTGACTTAATGTTGTTTGGTGTTTTTGTTTTTTAAGTTTTTATTTGAATTCCAGTTAGTTAACATACAGTGTTATATGCGTTTCAGGTGCACTGTTGTTTTTTTTAACACTTGCCAAAGGCTGAAGAGAATCCCTCTGTCATCTCCAGAGCTTCCTCTGTTGAGCTACCAGCTACCCCAAACTTTTCCCCTCAAATTCTAGCTACGTCAGCCTCCTTGAACCCTGGTCTCTCTTTCCCCTCACCTGTCCATGCCCAGAGGCCTGGAAGATGCCTCAGGCAGTAATCTGGGGCCATCATAGGGCTAACCTTGCTGTTTCCCTCCTCCCAGTCCTTCACTGCCTCTTGTCTGAATAAAAGTACTTCTTTCATATTTTTAATGGTTTTCTAGTTGTTTGTGGGAGAAGGCAAATTCCATAGCAATTCATTTTTTGTGAGTAAAACTGAATTTTAAAAGTTTCCCCATAAAAGTTGGGAGCATTTTTAGTTAAGTTAATTAATAGTTTTTGTTGCTAGCATCAATAGCACCCTACATGTTATTGCATGGAATAGTTAGTTACTAATAGGTGATTTGTATAACAGGACTTTCAATCTTTACCAAACAACTAGAATCAAGGGCTTAACTTGGGACAGTGTATGAAGTTGACTCTGGAATAGAGGGAGGACAAGCAATGGAATTAAAATGGAGAAACCTTTCAAGACTTTTCTAAATATTGAGAAATTTAAAAATTTGCTACTGTTCAAAGTCTAAAGGAATCAAGCTTACCAGAACATTTATTACAAAATGGAATATTTATCTATAATTGCTGTAGAGAAATACTGGGAGAAAAAATCTAGTTTTTGTTTTCCATAATCCTCAGAATTTTTGTTTATTAGCAATGACTTTACTTGATTAAACATTATTAAAGTTAAATATATAACACTATTTTTATGCAAAGTATGAACTAACTTTTAAATACCTTAGTTTATCCAATGTATAGATTGATTCTACTATAACGTTTAACTCACAAAAATCCTTTCTGGACTTCCTGAATCCTCAGCTACATAATCTTAAAATCTACCATTGGGTGGAAGCCTGTCTCTCATGCAGAACTATGAATAACTTCATTGCCTGCCATGTGGCTCAGGAGGCCAGTCAGCTGCAGAAAGAAGCCACTTGTCCTTCCTCTGGTGGTAGAATGCTCCACTGGCCTTGCTCACAGCAGGAGCAGATGGTTACCCAAATGTCATTTACCCCTTTTTAGAAGGTCTTATCACACACTAACTTCAGGTTCACAATAAAGCTTATTTCAAAACAGCTGTACATTTCAGATAGGACTTCGTAGGAATATTGCCAAAACTTTCTTGACTTTATCATAGATTAAAAACACGTTTAGCCTGGCCAGCATATACAGTTGTACAGTATGAAATGTCCCTTTGGCCTCTAATAGTTCAAGGGTTTACCAACCAAGTCCTGATAAATGAGAGTATGACCTAAGTCTGTACTGGAAAGGAATTGATTAGGGCACAAACTCGGTTACTTAAAACTAGTACCTGTTTTTGCTTTATTTTTTATTTATTTTTTAAAGATTTTATTTATTTATTTGAAAGAGAGAGAGAGCACAAGCCGGGGGAGTAGCAGAGGGAGAGGGAGAAGCAGGCTCCCTGCTGAGGAGGGAGCCCGACTCCCAGGACCCTGAGATCATGACCTGGGCCGAAGACAGGTGCTTAACTGACTGAGCCACCCAGGTGCCCCTGTTTTTGTTTTAAAACAAATCAATAGGAACACTCTCAGTCTATCTGGGCAAGTTTTCTAGTCCATTAGAATGTTTGCAAATAAAGTTAAAAATATAGACTTCAATAGTTATGCTGCTTTTTAAAATGTTTTTGTCTTTCTTATGTTATTTTCTTTTTTTAAAGTTTTTATTTATTTGACAGAGAGACACAGACACAAGTGAGATGGAGAACACAGCAGGGGGAGTGGGAGAGGGAGAAGCAGGCCTCCTGCTGAGCAGGGAGCCCCATGTGGGGCTCCATCCCAGGACCCAGGGATCATGACCTGAGCCGAAGGCAGATGTTTAACAACTGAGCCACCCAGTCACCCCATCTTCTTACGTTATTTTCTGCAGTTATCAGATTGTGATGAATTTGCATGACATAACTATTTTTAATTGATACATGAGATTTTCTTAAAGGATAATGTTTGTATTTTTTATTCCCTACCACCATCTTGTGGTTTTATTTATTTCAAAAACAAAGATTTTGTTAAATATGAAATATATAAAATGTGCTGAATACTCATAAAATAGTATTTCTGAGACATATGATAGCAGTGTTGTGCTATATTCATGAACTCTTTCTCTGTTTCAGCAAGAAAATATTAAAAAAAAGCTAATGACCTCGCCCAACCCCCAACCCATCTCTTCCTTCTCTCTTTAACTCCCTCACAATTATCACTAGACTTAGGTTGATGCCTATGGTTTCCATACATGATTTTGTAATTTTATTACATACGCTTCTATCCATAATCATATCTCTTTTTTGAAGTTGGCTTCAGAGTGAATGTTTCAATAGGATAAAGAGAATATGCAAAATGCTGGTGACAAATGATAACTACTTCTCTTTTCTCCCAAACAGAGCTCTCATATCCATCTTTGGTTTCCATAGAAATCACAGGCAAACTTACCCTAAGTGGTCGCAGTCAAATGCATATTAGGACTGTGACCTCTACCCTGTGGTTATGAAGTACAATCCGAACTACCACTGCTCCCTAGCAGGCATCTTCCCGGCAAAAAGTGAGTTACTTTGTGTAGAGAGATGAAGCTGGTTTTTTGTCATGGCAAATTATTCACCAAAAATTAGGTACATTTGTGGGAATTTCATTAAGAACTTTGTGCAATAGGAAGTAGGAAAACAAGTTAAATAGCATAAATTGGCCCTGCTATGCATCTAAGGGTTGAGCATGATTCATATTGGGTTATAATCAGAACAATTCAGAGATCAGTTAAAGCAACATTTAGGAAGAGAAACCTCAGAAAGGAAAATACACATGAAGTTGTACCTGGTGACTTGCATGTGTATGTGAGTGGTATTAAACAACAAAAATTTAAGCAAGTAAATTTTAAAGATCTAGTTGGCTTTACTCATCAATTCATGAATCAGAGAGCGTGCTATCCAGCAAGTAGAGGGGAGCTCCAAAGGGCAACAGAAAACGAAATGTTTTTAAAGTTAGGGAGGTAGCAGAAAAAAGGAAATTATTATCAAAGAATCTATTATTTTAGGCAAAGTTACCCTCCTGAGGGGAATAGAAGGGATTGATTAGTAATTTCCTAGTGCTGACCAGGAAATTCCCACATTGACTGGCTAAAGGTTATCTTTTTGGGGGGTTGAAACTGCAGTTAGGTTAGGTATTACGTCTTCCTTTACTAACCTGGGACTTAGCCTAAGTGATGCCATTTTGGGCCTATGATTTTTTTTTTAACAGTGTCCACACCGCATTCTGACTCCCCTCCTCACCCCTCACTACACCGTACCCTTATCCCCCACATTGGTCCTCAACACACTGTGTTCTACTCCCACATCTGCTCCTCACCCCAACCACTTCACATTCCAGCCTCATTCAGCGAAAGCTCGAAGAACCAGAGGAAGGGAAGCTACCTGCCCTCACTCGACTTTACAACTTCGACTTTACAACTTCACATGACTCAGTATTTATATCTGTGCAGTGTTCCATTTGGGCTACTACAATCTCCATTTCTATTTATCTAAAGAGAAATTGCTGCTTCATATTTACCATCAATGAGTTCCCTCCCCTGTACTCTGAAAGCATTTGCCACATCATGGCATGGTTATTTGTTCATGATTGTCTACTCTCCAAGGCTGTGAATTCTTCAGAGGCAGTGTCTCTTGTCCCTAAGAGTATTTCATCGAATGATAGAGAAGGGAAAGCACAAAAGTAAAAACCATTTGCATCCCTGATGAACGATTAGTATCTTCATTCAGGATGGTTCATACTTCTAGCACGCTCATGTGCATACAATCTACCCAAGAATATAAGCTGCTCCTTTAAAGACTTCCATATTTTTTAAAAAGCCTCCACAATTACATTAAACCTCAATACTTTTATCACTTATAATTATTCAAGGAATATTTTCATTTACCTATTATATGTGAGATATTGCTTGGCCTCTAGAGATGCCACAAAGAACAATTTAAGGTTATTGTCAACTGGTTTCTATTCTAGCACATGCTTCATTTTCCTTGGTATTATGTGCTTTGATTGTTGATCTGAAATAATTTCATTCATCACAATTGTGTTAGAGATTCCTTTTCTATGAAAATATTAAGAACTCTTTTTTAATAATTTATATCAGAAACAACACTTACAATGAAGAAAGTATTAGTTTCATCCATTCTTTATATTTTGTAGCCCTGATTGACTTTATTATACATTTAGCAAAGTGGAGAAGCAGATATCAAAAACTTATTTGAATTCTGGACATTTTAAATTATATATAACTTTCACAGTCTAGCAGAGAATATAAGCAAGAATATTAAATAGAATTGAAAATAGAGGGGCACCTGAGTGGTTCAGTTGTTTAAGCGTCTGCCTTCAGCCCAGGTCATGATCTCAGGGTCCTGGGATGGAACCCTGAATCAGGCTCCCTGCTTAGTGGGGAGTCTGCTTCTCCCTCTCCGTCTGCCCCTCCACCCACCACTTGTGCTCTCTCTCCCTCGCTTTCTCAAATAAATAAATAAAATCTTAAAAAGAAAAGAAAATAGATATATCACATTCCTCTGGTAGCCATTGACTATGAATTGTAGATTTTGCCCCACTCCTACATACAGGCTTCCAGATATGGAATGAATAAGTCACAGGAATAAAAGACACAGTACAAGGAATATTGTCGATGGTACCGTACTAGTGTTTGGCAGATGACAGCTACACTTGTGGTAAGCACAGCATAACACAGAGAAGTTGAATCACTCTGTTGTACACCTGAAACTCATGTAACATTGTGTGTCAGCTATATTCAAATGAAAAAATTAAAAATAGATAAAATAATTTTTTTACAATTATAAAAATACAACTTGCCCCACTCCTACTTCAGAGAAATGTTGTAAGACTCAGCAAGTTGATGAGCAGAAACATTTCAAATATCCATTCAAAATGAGTGACTGGATAAACAATAACAGGAATCTCAGGTCACACATACCCCTGCCTCCTGGTCTGCCTGCCGCCACCACCTCACATCCCGGCTCACCAATCCATATAAGTTATACTACCCTTTGGAGGAAGAGCTTATTTGCCTATAGCTGTAGTACCAGTATATTATCCTTTTTCTCAGGTAACGAGAACTGGGATAGCTTTTTTGCTTCCAAATCAGTCAACTTAAATTGTGCCAATTAATCACCTATTTTAGAATACTAAAAGATCTTAATTTTAGCTTTATATCTGGTACAGCTTATTGATGGGTCATTGAGAGGAGACTAATACTTGTAGTAGGTATTTATGAGATTTATTGTACAGTATAGATTGAACTTACTCAATTAGAAAAAAAAACTTGTCTGATACAGAATTTTAATAGCTTTCTACTACCTAAGTTAAAATCATTACCTGAAGTTGAATTAACATTTATAAATTGGCAATGTTTGATATTGAGGTTGTCAAGCAGATTTCTGAACTCCTCCTAAAGGAAATAGCATAAATGAGGACACTCCAGGGCAAGTTTAAAAGGTATCCAAAGGACAGTTTGAGCAATAATCTAAATGATGCAAGCAAAAAATAAATGACTTTTATTTTGTTTTGGTTTGGTTTCAGGTCTTTCCAAAGAGCACAAAGAATAAGTAAGTTAAAACAACTCATGGAAGGACGCCTGAGTGGCTTAGTTGGTTAAGCATCTGCCTTCGGCTCAGGTCATGGTCCCAGGGTCCTGGGATCAAGTCCCACCTCAGCAGAGAGCTTGCTTCTCCCTCTGCCTGCCATTCCCCCTGCTTGTGCTCTCTTCTCTCTCTCTGACAATTAATAAAATCTTAAGAAAAATTAAAAAAACAACAACCCAAGAAACGACTCATAGAAATAAGCATTTCAGAGCATTCCAGGAACCCATGTGCCTGACTCTGAGACACCAAGCTGAGGTCCTTCCCAGTGTCTGTCCTCAGGAAAATTGCTGTCTCATAGTGAGAATGATAAGCAACAAACCCTTGCCATTAAAAATGAAATGCACCTGAAAAATAATATAGTTGGCAATTTATAGGCTTTGGCGGAAAACTTTCAAATAAGGTTTTCAGAAATGGATGTTATCATATTATTGTTATACTAAATTTATTCTTAAAAGCTCTGACTTTCAGGGCACCTGGGTGGCTCAGTCAGTTAAGCATCTGCCTTTGACTCAGGTCATGATCCTGGGGTCCCCTGTAGAGCTCCCTGCTCAACAGGGAGTCTGCTTCTTCCTCTGCCCCTCCCGCTGCTCATGAGCTCTTGCACTCTCATGCTCTCTCTCTCTCTCTCTCTCACACACACACACACACACACACACAAATAATTAAATAAAAAATCTGCAGGGGGAAAAAAAACAAACCTCTGACTTTTAAAAATTTCTCCCACTAGAAAATATTCTACAGTCAGGGCTCTAAACTTTTTCTTTTTGCCTGGTGATCAGCAAGATGGAGGGGGTGAGGAAAGTAAGACTGTGCAGAGGGAGAAGTTGAGGTGCAAAGCAGCTGCAACAGAGCACTCAGGCACCTCTGGGCTGTGGGGGAGGGGCAAGGTTCTTAACCCAGATCTTAGTACTTCAGTGAGAACCTCTGTCCCCGTCCCTGACAGTCCAGGATTCTAACACCATGCATGGCTTAGTTCTGGCTGAGCCTCATTTTCCTCTTCTGTAAAACAGACTGGACAAGATTAGAAGTTCTGAACTGATTTACCCTTTGGAATCATCTGAGGTTGCTTATTAAAGACACAGACCCCCTGAGTGACATGTAGAGATTCCGACATGATGAATCTGAAGGGAAGGGGGTGGCAAAAGAAGGGGGAAGGGCCAAGAATAGTTATTTTTAACAAATGCCTTGAGTAAATTTGAGGCATTCTCCCAACCTAACGTCCTAACCTTCTCCAACTCCTGGCATATACAAAGCATCCCAGACATATAAGAAAATAGAAACAGGCACATAAGAAACTAGGAACTATTAGTCAAATACCATTGGGTGGGTTGTATTTGAAGTTTCAACTTCCACTTGCTCCACATATCAGCACAACCATGGGGGGAAAAGTAAAAAAAAAATCACCTTTCTGTTATACACACATACACAAACATAGATGGTGCCTATGACAGCCATTAAAAAATAATAATAATAAAATAAAAAATAAAATAATAAAATAATAAAATTTTAAAAATAATAAAAAATATATTTCTGTGAAAGTTAGATGATAATTCTAACATCTGAGTATTTTCATAATTTGGGAACACTAGCAATTCTTGTTATATCTTATCTATTTCATATCCTAATGGAAAGTTGTCAGAATCACAGCACTTTATTTCTGAACTTACAAAGTAATTCAAACAAGAAGAGTAGCAGGTTTCTCTAGTCTCAGTCGCTGTGATTTTCAATTACCTATCAGTTTCTGGAGGTGATTTGTCAAGAAAATGAAAGAATCTTAAGCCTCTTTCATTTTATGTAGGTAATAGATGAGACCATTTCCCATTCAAAATGATCACTTTTATGAAATGAACTTCTGAAAAATAATTCTGAAAATAATTACACTTTTAAGTTGAGCTACCTTATAAAGACGAGCTAAAAAATAAGAAAAAAAATAACCCTAATACCTACCCATTTGGAGAATGCTCTAAGAGTTTATCATTATGTACAAACTAACTTACACTGGGGTATGTGATTCTTTCAGTGAGCAAGCCGATCTACCCAACAAAACAACTCAAGCTTCTTCTTTCTTTTCACCCTGCATTCCTCCTTGCTGGGAAGAGGTTTGTAGCTGCTGAGATTTGTTACTAGATGCTATTAATCATTTTCTACCCAAGACTTTATCCACAAAGACCCTTATTCTCTGCCCCCAGTTGTAGGGTCCTAGACTGCTGTCTTCTGTATTGGCTCAGGGACCACATCTTCTTGGTACCATTCAGTGGGTACTCAGCAGCTAGCTATGCCTGGAAGACTGGCCAAGGTATGCCCAGGAGGGATGGCCTGAGGCTGCCAGGAAAGTTTTGCCACCCCCAAAGTTAGTGCTAGAGACTGTCTGGACCTGCTTCATTCTCACTTGGAATCCAGAGACTTTGTTTCATTAATTCCCATCAATACTGATGCTGAACTTTCTCTTGGACTTTTCTTTGTTCCAAAGCTCTGCTTTTGTTTCTTAAACTAGCTGGAGTGGTGATACATTGGGCCACTCCAATGGTATATCTTGCTCATTTGCTTCTTGTTTCCAGTTGCTCAGTTTTCAAATTAGTTGAGAGAGCAGAAACTCTGTGCTACAAACAAAATTTTCCTTATCTACTAAAACAACAATGACAACGAATTAAACCACCCATACAAAATGAAAAGTTTACCCAAAATATACTACAATCTTATTTTCTCTTTCAGTATTATTCATTAGGAGGAACCACTATTAAGTTAGGGTTATGCTGGAGACAAGGGCAAGCTACTTCTCCAGATTAGGATCAATTTACCATCCCTCCACATGCATCAAGGACTGAAGTTTGGCATCCTAACTGCAGCCTCCCAGCATTTGGTCCCCACAGGCCATCTGGTTCCCTTCCCCTCCCATGCCCTTATTATTACTCAAACCGACTTCACAATTCAACATCCTTCCCTAGCACTTTGCAGATTTTTGGTGAGAAGCAACCTGTAGTAAATGTTAGGAGTCAGAATCATCTGCTAGCCATTAATAAATAAATTTTAAGAGGTAAAGTTTACGTAAACACAGTGACTTCTTTTTCATTCTCCTTAGGGTTTTAAGCATATACTCGAGATATTAGGAATAGAAGGGAAGTTCCTCAACCTGATAAAGGACATCTATGAAAAACCCAGAGTTATCATCATACTTAGTGATGAAAGACTATATTCTTTCCCCTTAATATCAGGAATAAGACAGAGATGTTTGTTCTAGCCACTTCTATTCAACATTGTACTAGTTCTAGCCAGGACGATTAGGAAAAAAAGAAAGAATAAAAGCAAGAAAGAAACGCATCCAGATTGGAAAGAAGGAAGTAAAAAACTCTCTACTTGCAGATGAATAATCTTGCATATAGAAAATCCTAATATATCCAGTAGAAAACTATTAGAACTAGTAAAGGAGTTCAGCAAAGTTGTACATGGTGAATATACAAAAACTCTGTATTTTCATGCAGTGGCAAAGTACAAACCAAAAGTAAAACTAAGAAAAAAAATTGTCTTTTAAAATGGCATCATTATGTTGTACACCTAAAACAAATCTAACACTGTAAGTTAAGAAAAAACATCCATAACAAAATACTTGAGAACAAAAATTTTAGGGGCACCTGATGGCTCAATTGGTTGAGTGTCCAACTCTTGATTTCAGTTCAGGTCATGCTCTCAGGGTTGTGAGATAGAGCCCCACCTCAGGCTCTGCACTCAGCAGGGAGTCTGCCTGAGATTCTCTTCCTCTGCCCCTCCCCCAGCTCGAATAAATCTTTAAAAAAAAAGAACAAAAATTTTAAAACTTAGTTCTGGGCAAAACTTAACTCTGAAAACTGCAAAATATTATTGAAATAAATTAAAGCAACCTTAAAAAATGGAGAGACATCCCACTTCAAAGGATCAAAAGACTATATTGTTAAGATGACAAATCAATCTGTAGATTTAATGCAATCCCTATCAAAATTCTAACTGGCTTCTTTCCAGAAAATTGATAAGCTGATCATAAAATTCAGATGGAAAATCAAGGGAGTCCAAATAGTGAAAACAATGTTGAAAAGAACAAAGTTGCAGGATTCACACTTTCCAATTGTAAAACTTACTAAAAAGTAGCAATAATCAAAACTGTGTGATGTTGGTATAAGGATAAACTTATAGATCAATGGAATAAAACAGAGACTCTAGAAATAAATCCCACATTTACATTTATAGCTAATTGATTTTCAACAGGAGTGCCAGAACAATTCCATGGGGAAATAGTGTTTTCAACAAATAGCTCTGGGACAATTGGATACCTACATGTAAAAAAATTAAGTTGGACTTCTATCTCATACCATATTCAAAAATGAACTCAAAATATCACAAAACTAAATGCAAAAAACTAAACACCAAAAATATCTTAGAAGAAAATATAGACTTAAATCTCAGTGACCTTGGAATTAGGTAACGATTTCTTGGATATGACACCAAAAGTACAAGCAACAAAAGAAAAAATAGATAAATTGGATATTATCAAAATTAAAACCTTTGACATATAAACAATCATCAAAAATGATGACAGTTTACAGAATTGGAGAAGAATTTTGCAAATCACATATCTGATAAGGCATTTGTATCTAAAATACATTAAAAAACTCCTACAACTCAACAATAAAAAAGGCAAATAATATAATTTTTTAATTGGGCAAATGATCTGAATATGTCCGAAGATTGACAAATGTCCAATAAACACATGAGAGGATGCTCAACATCATTAGTCATTAAGGAAATGCAAATCGAAACCACAACAAAATTCCATCTCACATGCACTAAGATGGCTCTAATCAAAAAGACAGATGATAATAAGTGTTGGTGAGGATATGGAGAAACTGAGACCCTCATCCAACACTCGCAGGAATGTACAACAATGCAGTTGCTTTGGAAAAGAGTCTGGCAGATTCTCAAAAATTTAAATATAGAGTTACCATATGACCCAGCAATTCAACTCTTAGGTCTACACCCAAAAGAAATGAAAAAATACACCCACACAAAAACTTGTATGCAAATATTAATAGCAACATGATACACAATAGCCAAAAAGTAAAAACCTAAACATCCATGAACAGATGAATGAGTGAATAAAATATGTACATCCATATAATGAACTATTATTCAGCAATAAAAAAGGTACTGATAATAAAACATGGCTAAGTCTTGAAAGCATTACACCAGATGAATAAAACCAGTCACAAAAGACCAAATATCATATGATTCCATTTATATGAAATGCTCAGAATAAGCAAATCTTTTGAGACAGAGTATAGACTAGTTGTCACATAAGGCTGGTGGAGTTAAGGGGACTGGGGTGGGGACTGATGGCTAAAGAGTATGGGGTTTCTTGGGGCACCTGGGTGGCTCAGTTGGTTAACTGTGACTATTGATTTTGGCTCAGGTCATGATCTGAGTTATGAGATCAAGCCTCGTGTGGGGCTCTGCACTGGCTCTGAAGCCTGCTCAAGATTCTCTTTCTCCCCGTCACTCTCTGCCCCTCCCCACTTTGCTCACTCTCTCTCTCTCAAAAAAAAAAATATGCGGTTTCTTTTGGGATGATGAAAGTGTTCTAAAATTTATTGTGGTGTTGGATCCACAGCTCTGTGAATATACTAAAAATTATTGAATTGTATGGTGTGTGAATTGTATCTCAATAAAACTGTTATTAAAAAAGTTTTAAGGTGGGGGGTGGGGGGTGGCTCAGTTGAGTGTCCAACTCTTCATTCAGCTCAGGTCATGATCTCAGGGTCATGGAATCAAGGCCCATGTCAGGCTCCACACTCAGCTCAGAGTCTGCTTGCTCCTTTCCCTCTGGTCCTCCTCCTGCTTGGTCTCTGCTCTCTCTCTCTCTCCTCCCTCCCTCTCTCTCTCTCAAATAAATAAATAAAGTCTTTTTTAAAAAAGTTTTTAAGGGTAGAGTGACAGGATAAGACAGTTGGTTAAGTGAATAAATAAAGTGTTAAACTCCTGAGCCCTGTAAAGCAGTAAGGTAGATTTCTCCTCTCTCTTTATGAATTTCAAAGACTATACTGAAAATCATTAAAGATGCTGAAGAGAGGAAAAGGTGTGCAAGAGATAAATTAGACCTTGTTTTTTCTTTTTCAGTTATAACAAGAAACCAATAATACCAAATGAAAAAAAAATTTGTTCTCTACACGAAAAAAAATTTTACTAATGATTTTTTCATTGTTAACTTTTAAATGAGGCCAATATTCTCTGGTCAAAATATACAGTTTATATAAAAATTATGTCAACGTTTTAGAGGACAATATGACTGAAATTTTTACAAATTCAAATAACCTTCTAAATAAATTCCTGAAATGAGGTTTAAAAAAACAGAGCTTATTAAAAATCTACACAGGAGTCCAATTGCCGGAAGAAGAATGCACACCAATCTGTTTCCTTCTGACTGCTTCCCATTCTGCAATGCAACTCCAAATCTCATTTTGCCATACAAACAGCTAATGGTGGTCCTCTGTTGATACTAAACTGAGTCCTGGCTCTCTGGGCAGGTATGCCATCCTGGAAATTGTCCTTCTCTGGATTGTGTCATTAGGAAAAAGATTGAATAAGAGTAGAGACTGTTGACACTCTTTTTGACATTGACCAGGACACACTGATTAACAGTATTTAATTAATTCATATAATTGTCCTAACATTCATCCATAGCACTCAGCAAAATGAATGAGTTACATTAAAGAGTATAAGAAGAACCTAGTCAAAGGTCTTGCTAATGCTAGATAGACCTGTCAATCAATGTCTCCAATTCAATACACTTGTCAAAGATGTGATGAAATCAGTTGGGTAGGACTCTCCCTTAGTGAGCATTTGAACAACTTTTCCTCTGACTGTTTCCTCCTGCTTTTTAGCCTTGTAAATATGTTTGGCTAACATCCACCGCCTATATGTGCAGTCCTGGGTAAACCCTGACAGGAAGAGGCAGGAAGTCTTACCCACTCTCCTCCCACTAACACAGTCCAAATATTCTTTCTTGCCAACCAAACCTAACAGCCCCTGAACCTCAAAGGCAGAGTCAGTCCATGAGCCATTCTCCCTATCTCCTGCCCATTCCCAGTGTTGGGTCAGTCTAGAGATGAACTTCTGCCTAAGTTTCCCTGCACTGCTTCCGGGTACCATAACTAGTTCAGCTGCTCCTATCTGGTCCTTCCTTGAGCAGGAAACCAACAATCTGCCTGGCTCCCCCACACCTCTTCCCCTAGCACTGGATCCTGGCCTCTGTGCCCATAGCTCACAAAGGAACAGGGTTCCCAGCACCAGCCATCTTTCCTGAGTTCAAAATTGAAAGGGAATGTGGTCATATCCTTTTTATACCTGACTTTGCCTACCTTAATAGATTTCCTGCCATTTCCTGTAAAGGGCAAATGGCAAATTTCACTCTTGTCCACGCATCTATACCACCCTAGCAGGAATGTTTAGCTCCAAATCATTAGTTCTCTGAACTTAACCAACCGTCATGGAAGACTATTCATATTTTTTTAACTTGTTACTTTAAAATAATTTTAGACTTACAGAACAGTTGCAAAAAATAGGGGCAAGAGTTCCCATGGTTATGTTATACTGTAGAAGGGATTTTACAGATTTAATTAAGGTCCTGAACAGTTGACTTGGGTTCACCAAAAGCAAGATTATCCTGGCTGAGCCTGAACTAGGAAGTGGAAGAGACTCGGTTGGTCTTCCCAGAGAAAGCTATATGTGGTGGATGAGGCCCTGTGACTGGGAATAGAGCTCGCATCTAGGAGTTGAGGAGTCCGGTTGAGAGCCATCAAAAACACAGTTTTCAGTTCCATAGCACAAGGAACTGAATTCTGGCAATGCTCTGGATAAGCTTGAAAGACAACCCTGAGCCCCAAACGAGAACACATCCATCCTCACACCTTGATTTTAACCTGTGAGACTGAGCAGAAGACCCTCCCTGGACTCCTGACCCACAGAAACTGTGATAATGATTAGATGTTATTTGAAGCCACAAAGTTTGTGGCAATTTGATATGCAGCCAGAGAAAACAAATACATACACTATCTTTCCATTCTTAATTAATGAATATTTGGGGAGAGATACTTAGAGGCTATTGGGATATCCTGTTTCTTCACAAATTTTACTGATGAATTGTAGTGTCCCTCACTGGGTCTCAACTGCAGCAGTTATTATGATGCTGTTCTAATGGCTGTTTTTTATTTCCTCCACTCTCTTTATGCTTATTATCTGGAATTCTTTGGTAATAAAATGCTGTCCTTCTCCTTGTTTATTTATTTATTTATTTGGGACCACTGGATTTTGCCATCCAAAGAATAAAGTAGCAATGGAAAAGGAAGAAAATTGAGTTAGAAGATAATTTCTGGGAGAACACTGTATCATTCATGGAGATAAATATAAACAATTCATGTTTAGCTATCAGAAATAGCCAAATATGTTTCTTATCAATGTACTTCTTAATCAGTTCTCAAGATAAATGTCCCAAGACACACTGAAAAATGCTGTCCTGCTCTGTCTTTGCAGCATCGTGTAAAGGACTAAAGTCTTAAACAGGTTAGCTAAGCTATAGTTAGCTTTCCAAAAACAAAGTTAAAATCAAGGAGTCCAATTTATGCTTCCTGACAGAATGACACATTTCCCCCATATCATCTAGTTTACTTATTGTTCTTAAAATGGTAACAGCATTCCTTGGCTCTATGCACTAGATGCTAGTAGCACCTCCCAGCTACAACAGCCAAAACTCTTTGCAGACATTACCAAACGTCCTTCAGGGGGTTGGGGGTTGGTCCAAATGTCCCATGATTGAGAACCACTGACATAGATATATAGATGGTAAATAGGTGGGGGGGGAGTTTGTTACTTCTCCAGTTTGTCAAATTATGGAATCCTCTGAATTTCCCGTCGTTTTTTATAGGTGTGCCGAGGCAGGTCCCTTAACAAGGGTACAAGTGTTCTGCACTCATGAGACAGTATGTAATCTGACTTCTGTAAAGTGTAATGAGCTGTAATTGAAACTGTAAAGAAAGGTACAAAATTAAGAGCTTCTGAAGAGCAATTAAGTAAATAAAGGCAACTAAGTAATTCAGCTAAATAAAAATCCAATAGCTACAAGGGCAAAACAAAAGAGCACTCTGTAAACAAGAAAGCACTAACGTTAAATACAAAATGACATAGCTACCTTGGTAATTCCATTGCAAATTGGAATCCTGATACAGAATTAAGAAAAATGTAAATGGCAAACAACATTATGACTCACTTGCCGCAGTTTCCTGATGGAAGGAGCACAGGAACAGGAACCAAAGTGTCTGACTTGGAGCCCTGGCTGCACCATTTGTTGGCAAACCTGAACAAGCCTCTTGTTCAGTATTTTCAAATATACTGAGGGCGTTGGCTTAGATAATTTTTTATTTTCTCATTCTCTAAAATTCTATGACTCCACATTCAAAGAAAAGTAGCTAGACCTGAAACCACAGAAAGGACTAGATCCTTTTCTTTCTCAGTGTCAACAGAGAGCCAAGTTTCTGCTCTCCTTAGTTCTTCAGCCTGTAAAAAGAAGCAACCTTGATGGATACCTGTGGAACAAAGGTATGTTTTAAAAATGAACAGGTATGACAATGAGACAAAGACTATAGAGGCTGGACCATTTCAGTTGGCTATTTGAACAAAAGAAGCTCTGCCGTTTCCAAACTATGTGTATCATTGAAAAAAATGAACAAACAAACATGTTATACCAAACCGTCTGCTAACTCAGCTCAATGTAGCTCTGGTCTGAGAGACTGTAAGGCAACAGAGAAAGCAGATGAGTAGGCTGGCACCTGGTCTTCTAGCTACTGACAGTTGTATAACGTTGACCTAGATCCTAGCAGAGATACGTGTCACGCCACACCCATTTCTATAAGCACTTGGCACCACTGCTATCTATGTAGTTACCCATATAGGTGATGTCTTCCCTGCTGAAGTGTAAACTTTGAGCTTAGGGAACCCCTAACTCACCTCTCTGTCCCCCCACAGAAAGTCTGACAGTGCTTGGCATATAGGAGATGCTCCACAGATGCTTGTCAAATGAGTGAATAAATGTGTGAATGGATGAATGGTTAGAAAAACTTGACTCTGCGTTCAGGCTCCTCCATGGGAATGACCATAATGGCGTTTGTAGACCACAGCGTTTCATCTTCTCTCAAGAAGAAGGGGCACCCCTAGGAATTTATATGCCAGCCAAGCTCACAGCTTACTTGGCCCCTCTGGAATTCATACAGGCTAATGGATACCTAATCTGTTAACCGATCTGCATAGCTCCCTTCATCTGTTAAATATCTTCCTTTTTAAACAAAGTCGGTTAAGTTTCAGGCCTATCCTGACTTCAGTGACTTTGATGTATTTATAAGATATTTTACATCAGTGTTTGGGGCTGACCAGAGAACTAAATGTTCCATGGTAGTAATGCTTTTTAGCAAGCTGCATTCAGCCAGTTTCCCTATTAAAATGGCACACCAGTTAATTAGTTTTTCATTTATAGGTGAATGGGTTTATCACCAAATAGCACTTTTTTTCTCTCTGAGATTGGGAGGGAACATTTTAGAAATCACATCAGCCATTGTGATGCTTCTAAAACCCTTGAAAAAATACATGGAGACCCACTAATGACTAAAACAAACGCTATTTATTCTGAGCTTGCTGTACCAAGTAGTCAGTCATCATTGCTTACATTTTGGCAGAGACTCAGAAGCAGGCAGAGGAGTGGGGAAGCTTTATATAGAAAAAAAGGGGGGAAGGCTTTAGACATATCCCAACTGTGGAGACTGTTGGCTTAGGAAAGCTGCAGGTGAGCTGAGACCCAGGGTATCTTATGTGACTCAGAAGTCCATATATGGCTTTTCCCTGTTTGTTATTGTTCAGTTATTGCTTATTTTTTTCCATAAGTATTTTATTATATGTCTTTAAGATAAGACATGTCTTTAAGATACCTGTAGCCGCATACAATTCCCACACCTAACAAAAATAACTGTAATTCTTCAATATCATCTAATACTCGATCTATTTTCAAATTTCCCCAATTATCCCAAATGTCTTTCCATAGGTGGCTTAAATCAAGATGCAAACAAGATCCACAGACTACATGGGGTTGATGTGTCTCCAGTCCCTTGTGATCTATAACAATACCCTCTTCTTTCTCTAAAATCAATTGTCCTATAGCATATTGTCCTGTAGACTTTGTAGGTTTGGTTGATGACATCCCAGAACATCCTTTGTATGTTTCTCTTTGTCATATTTCCTGTAAACTGGCAGTTAAATTTAGAGATTTGATTAGATTCTGGTTTAATTCTTTTGGTGCAAATACTCCATAGAGGGTGCCACATGCTGTTAATTACATCAGATAAGGAAGCACAGAATGTCTGGCTACCCCACTCTCAGTGATGTTGTGATCGGTTAGTGAGGCTGTCAGCCTCTTACCCATCATAAAGTTCCCCATCAACACTTTATCTTTTCATTTGTAACATCTTTAGGATGTGCAGGCATCCCACTTCAAGAATATTGTCTTGCATTTCATTTAAATCTACATTTGTGTCTTTGAGCAATGTTTTATAGTTTTAATCATAAAGACTTTATACATTTTTAGTGAAACTATTCTCAGAAATTTTGTGTATATTTTTTTGCTATTGTAATGGTGTCTTCCTTTCATTGTATCATTTTTTCCAACTTTACCAAGATATTATTGACATATAACACATGTAAGTTTAAGGTGATTTGATACATGTATATAGTATGAAATAATGACCACAATAATATTAGTTAACACTTCTATCTCCTCACATAATGATCAACTTTTTTGGGAATAACATTTAAGATCTACTCTCTTAACAATTTTAAAGTATATAATACAATACTGCTCATTGTAGTTAACATGTTGTTTGTTAGAACCCTAGAGTTTTTTAATCTTTTTTTAAAGATTTATTTATTTATTTGAGAGAGGGTGCATGAGTGAGCAGTGGGGGGGGGGCAGGGGCAGAGGGAGAAGAGAATCTTAAGAAGACTCTGCACTTATGCACCCCAATGTTCATAGCAGCAATGTCTGCAGTAGCCAAACTGTGGAAGGAGCCAAGATGCCCTTCAATGGATGAGTGGATAAAGAAGATGTGGTCCGTATATACAATGGAATATTACTCAGCCATCACAAAGGATGAATACCCACCATTTGCATCGACATGGTTGGAACTGGAGGGGATTATGCTAAGTGAAATAAGTCAAGCAGAGAAAGTCAATTATCATACGGTTTCACTTATTTGTGGAACATAAGGAATAGCATGGAGGACATTAGGAGAAGGAAGGGAAAAACGAAGGGGGGAAATCGGAGGGGGGAGATGAACCATGAGAGACTATGGACTACAGGAAACAAATTGAGGGTTTCAGAGGGGAGGGGGGTGGGGGGATGGGTTAGCCCAGTGATGGGTATTAAGAAGGGCACATAATGCATGGAGCACTGGGTGTTATATGCAAACAATGAATCATGGAACACTACATCAAAAACTAATGATGTACTGTATGGTGACTAACATAACATAATTAAAAAAAGAGAGAGAGAGAAAAAAAAAAGAAGACTGCACTAAGCACAGAGCTGATGCAGGTCTCGACCTCATGACCCTGAGATCATGAGCTGAGCTGATACCAAGAGTCAGTCACCTAACTGAGCCACCCAGGCACCCCTAAAGCTTATTAATCTTATAGCTGGAATTTTCTACCAATTGAACAAAATTTTCTCATTTCCCCACCCCCATTTTTACTAATAGACCCAAATATCTTTTTAATCTTCTTGTAAAAATAAGAAACCAAAAGTAGATAAATTTAAACTTATGTCTAGCAATCAATATTTCAGTATTTTGTCTTATTTGCAAATGATCTAGATTAATTAATATCTATCTTTCAAATAAGTATAATTTCAAGGTTTAAAATTACCAAAAGGATTTTGAAAACTATTTTTTAATTTTATTATGTTATGTTAATCACCGTACATTACATCATTAGTTTTTGATGTAGTGTTCCATGATTCATTGTTTGTGCATAACACCCAGTGCTCCACGCAGAACGTGCCCTCTTTAATACCTATCTCAGGCTAACCCATCCCCCCACCCCCCTCCCCTCTAGAACCCTCAGTTTGTTTCTCAGACTTTGGAAACTATTTTTAAGCAGAAAAGTTCATTTACAAAATTTGTCTCATTTATATCCACTTAAAACATATGTTCTTAAAAATTATACTTGGATTGTTCATGAAAATTTCATGAGACTTTGGACAAAACTAGCCATTACATTAAGTTGTTTTCTTGTTCACAAATTTTGTAATATAGGCATGTTAAGCAAGCATCAAATATTGCAGAAGTTAAACATGTGATTATCCCCACCAACTTGTTTTTGACATATATTGAGCTATTTATTTTTATTGTACATTTTGTTCTTAGAATGGTTTTCTAATTTTATAGTCTCTAATATCTAATAGAGTTAACATAAGCTTATTTGACTAGTAAACCCAAGTAGAATATTAACCAAAGTGACGATAAAAGATTTGAAGGTAAGTAAAAGCATCATGGTTTATATTTTTAAAAAAAGCTGTAGTTCTTTCAATATTGAAGAGAATTGATTTTACTTTTTTTAAGATTTTATTTATTTATTCGTGAGAGACAGAGAGAGAGAGGCAGAGCGAGAAGCCGGCTCCCTGCAGAGCAGGGAGCCCGATACAGGATTCAATCCCAGGGTCCTGGGATCATGACCTGAGCCAAAGGCAGATGCTTAACCGACTGAGCCACCCAGGAGCCTGAGAAATGATTTTAAATATAATTCAGACAGCTCTGAAGACGTACATGTTTTAACTAACCCAACAATATTAAATTAGCCTAATTTTCCAAAGATTATCCCTGAAAAATATATAGGTTAGATTTGATATTTCTGAGATTTTTATGAATACTCAATTTATATATGTACTAATTTTTTTAGAATTTTTATTTATTCATTTGAAAGAGAGAGAGACAGAGACAGAGAGAGCATAAGCAGAGAGAGAGGCAGAGAGAGAGGGAGAAGCGGACTCCCCAATCCCAGGAGATCATGACCTGAGCCAAAGGCAAACACTTAACCATCTGAGCCTCCCAGGTACCCCTGTACTTATTTTTTTGTAAGTAAATTAACACAGAACTCTTTTACAAGTTAATTTTGATAATATCATCCAGAGGTAGAAAAATACCACTATAGATAAATATGTATATATACATACATAGGCATACATAACATACAGAGAGATGCAAATAGATATCCTATAGTAAAATTAAACTATCAGGACTACACCAAAATAAATAAAAAGCTTTTGCAATGTGAAGGAAACTATCTAAAATAAAAAGGCAACCTGCTGAATGGGAGAAGATATTTGTAAATGATATATCTGATAAGGGGTTAATGTCCAAGATATATAAAGAGTTTACACAACTCAACAACAACAAAAAGTAATAATGCAATAAAAATGGGTAGAGGTCCTGAATAGACATTTTTCCAAAGAAGACATACAAGTGGCCAACAGACACATGAAAAGATGCTCAATATCACCCATCATCAGGGAAACGCAAATTCAAAACACAATGAGATATCATTATGCACTTGTCAGAATGGCTAAAATCAAAAACAAAAGAAATAACAAATGTTAGTGAGGATGTGGAGAAAAAGGAACCCACGTGCCACCTTGATGGGAATGCAAACTGGTGCAGCCACTGTGGAAAACAATATGGAGGTTCCTCGAAAAATTAAAATTAGAATTACCATATGCTTTAATAATTCCACTACTGGGTATTTACCTGAAGAAAACAAAAACACTAATTTGAAGAGATATATGCACCTCTATGTTTACTGCAGCATTATTTCAATAGCAAGATACGGAAGCAGCTCAAGTGTTCATTGATAGATGAATGGATAAAGAAGATGTAGTATATATACTATGGAATATTACTCAGCTATAAAAAAGAATGAAATCTTACCATTTGCAACAACACAGGTGGATCTAAAGAGTATAATGCTAAGTGAAATAAGTCAGTCAGAGAAAGACAAATACCATATGATTTCACTCATATGTGGAATTTAAGAAACAAAACAAATGAACAAAGAAAAAGAGAGACAAACCAAAAAACAGACTCTTAAATATACAGAACAAACTAGTGGTTGCCAGAGGAGAGGTAGGTGCAGGGATGGGGAAAATAAGTAAATGAGATCAAGAGTACACTTATCTTGAACACTGAGTAATATATAGAATTGTTGAATGACTATATTGCATACCTGAAATGAATGTAACACTGTATGTCAATTATATTGAATGAAAAGAACATTAGCCATGACTCAGGTAAACATAATAATACAAACTCATTGGTCTATATGAAATAGTTAGATCCTATATGTTTCTGGCAGATGGAACAAATTAAGGTTATCCACTCAGTGGCAACTAAAACTTTTTACCAGTATTTGTGGAGATTACTTTTAAGATTTCCCCTGATATGTATTCTAATGGAGACTGTGGACTAAATTTTGGGCAAGGAATCTTTTAGAAATACCAAGTGGCTGTTCTGGATGTTTTTAAAGGTCATAGTAGCTGTCTGGATGTTTTAAAAGTCATATGAGTAGGTAATATATCCAATTTGTTTCCAGATAGCACTTGAGAATTTTTTTCCAAATGTATGCCTATTCCAAATGTGATTCAAAACTAAAACCAATAAGCTTTTTTTTATATATATATATAGCTTAACCATGAACACAAGAAGGTGCAAAAGAAGCAGTCCCCCATGATTTCAAGTCACTTCCAAAGATAACTAAAAGAAAAACCTAGCCAGACACTCTGAGAGCTGACAGTGGTCAGCAGGACATCAGCTGTAAGCGGAGTGAAACTCACATTTGCAGTACAAACCCCCACAAATTCTTAGTGCCCCCAACCTCACAGCCGGTACAGGCCCAATAAGCAGACCCTCGGCGGGTAGAAAGCTAGAGGGACCCAAGCCAACTCTCAGGATATAAAACGAAGGCAAAAGGAGAATCTTATCCTGTGATTCTCCTCTTTGTGACAAATGACACATAAGACATAAAAAGGAAAACATTGCTGTCCCTGGAAGGAAAAGAATCAGTAACCGATGAGGACCCCAAACCGAGTTACCCAAGAGTAATATCCATAGAACTAGTTCCTTCAAGTGTTTTTTCCTGCTAATGTAAATTTAGACAAGGAGAAGTTCTTACTGCCCTCATGTGATTGGACTCTGAGCAGAAATCAGAGAGGCTGCCTTGGTAAGAATTTTTGCTTTGTCAGATGTCCCGAGACTCAGCTATAGCTTCCCAAGAGAGTGGGATATCTGTGCCATCCCATCTGGGTCTCCAAAACTGCACAGGAGAGAAAAGCTTTTTCCTCTATCCTCTTAATTTCAGTAGCTAGGGTTTGAAAATTAAACTGAAAAAAGCCAAATTAACAGGATAAAATGTTCATTTCACATGTGTACAAAGGCTTCACAGAAAAGAAGTGAAAACCCAGCAGAGGTTAGACCTGGGAGCTTATAAACCATTTTCATAAAGCACAATAAATTGTGGAGAAGTGTTTAGACAGAGGAAACAGGTGTTGGGCTTTGGGGCGGTCAACTGGGAAAGTAGATATATGCAGAAACTAAATGGAAGACTAGGGTGATTTCATTGAGGTTGGTTTATGCAGACTCAAGCCATGCTGTCTCCAGTGACAAGAGTAGTCTCCCACGACTAAGAGCTGTTCTCTTCCTAGCACAGAAGAAGGGAGGGGGACCACCTCACAATGGGAATTTTATGCTCTAGGCAGATTGGGGAGGATGGAGAACTCTTTTTGTGTCTGCTGCTTCTGAATTGCCATCAGCTCAAAATAATCCTTGTGCAAACTGGCATATTTGGGGGTGGCACATTCTGATCCCCTTCATGACTTATATCAGACTTACTTGCAGTGTGGTTTGTTGTAGATAAGGTGTTGGTTTCCTGGGCAGGTTGGTGCAAATGGTGAGTCAAAGTTCTATTTTTATGTATGATCTGGCCATTGTTTGTGTATTTGGTCTCTCACTCTCTTCTGCTTTGTGACAACTGAGGACTTGATAAAGACCTAAAGAAGCACTAGAAGCCTTTAAAATTGTTCGATGTGGTCTGTCCCTACAAAATAAAAGATTAAGAATATTAAGGCAATTATAAAATGAATAAATTTGTAACTACTCATATAATTAAAGAAAAATTAAATTCAAACTCTACCCAATATTTTTATTGAAGCCTGTTTGGGCTGAATTATTGGGACAATCACAATTCTGGAGATCCAAAACAACTCATAAGCATCTTCCTCAGCATGTCAAGTACAAAGATCAAAAGACAAAGTGATATCGTTGTTGCTTCACTTGTACCATAAAATATTGTGGTATTCAGTTTTTATTGAGTGCAGCATAGTTGTGTTATGATGAGTGATAATAACATAATATCTAGAAGTTACTTTGAATTAAACAAAATAGTAAGATACTACTTCAAAACAAAGGCTGGTTATGATTTTATTCTAAAGTTTTCTTTATCATCTTTTGGAGTAAATCCATCATTTGTAAGGATAATGGAGTAGTTATGTACAGATCTCTGTGCAACAAAATACTAGTTAGCAGTACAATGCTAAGCTAAAATCTGTGTTGTATATGATTATATATTTTAAAAGCTAAGATTTTAAAAATTAGGTTAAGGATCATATTGCATATCCTGCATTCCGGTTGCTTAGGTGTTAATGTGGGATGCAGGCAAGTGTTTACATAATTTTACAGTGAACAGTTAACTAGTAGCATTGCTAACTCATTTGGGGAATGATAAACAGGTTCTTTTAGAAACTATCACTTGGAGATCTTGTGAAATGAAGAATTTCTCTCCTGTGGTTTAGTTTGTGCTTACAGTGAAGTCTGCACAGCTCTGAGAGAGATGATGGGCACCCTTGACTCTTGGCGTACCTCCAGAGACACACAAAGCAATGAAGCAATGGAGTAGCCAGCTCCTCTGCACAATTCCGGAAGCTCCACTTGCAAACCTGTATGAAAGCCACTAATTAGGGGAAAAACAGGGTCCCCAGTTTGGCAAAGATTTTAATAAAATAAGTCCTAGTTAGAGAAGGAACATTCTTTGTTTTGGAGAATTTCAATTGTGTTTACACATAAAGAAATTCTGAACCATCTCCCATTATCTGCATTCCTTAGACTGGGAAAAAGCTGTTTCCTCCCAGAGGGCATAATACACAGTCCCTGTAAATGCTGGGGCAGGCTACTGGGAAGAGGTGGGAGGCTCTGGAGACAGCTCACGGGTACACACAGCCATTAATAAATGCAGTGGCTTTGCTCCTCAAAATTTATTTTTGAACGTTGGTGTATGTAGCTCATAACAGTGTCATGTTGCCAAGTTAGTAAGTTGGGTGCCTTCTGATCTTGTTAGTCTGGTACAATACATGCTCTGTATGTTTCCCAGGACAAAGGGAAATGTCTGGCAGTTGAGATACTTTAGACCAGCAACCAAAACAAGGGAAGAGGTGATGCTCCTGCCAAGGAGAGCAAAGGTACTCTGGCATCTCTTACTCTACATGAGGATAAGACATGCATTTAAAACACTTCCAGGGGGGCGCCTGGGTGGCTCAGTCGTTAAGCGTCTGCCTTCTGCTCAGGTCATGATCTCAGGGTCCTGGGATCGAGCCCCGCATCGGGCTCCCTGCTCAGCGGGAAGCCTGCTTCTCCCTCTCACACTCCCCCTGCTTGTGTTCCCTCTCTCACTATGTCTCTCTCTGTCAAATAAATAAATAAAATCTTAAAAAAATAAAAAATAAATAAAACACTCCCAGGGTACTTTGAGGTGCTATGAATTTGAGCTAATAGTAATAAATTCCATTGCTGTTAGCACTTACCTTTCAAAATTATTTCATATACATTGTCTTGCCAGATCTGCAACTCAGTCCTGTGAGTTACATTAGGCAAATACCACCATCTGTGCTTTAGAAATGAGGGAACCAAAGTTTAGAGCAGGCTCTAGAATTGCCTAATGGGAATTTGCCTCTAGTGGAACAAAAGTCCAACCACAGACTCATGAAACCAAACACAAAATATTTGTCTTGTTTTGTTGTATTAAATTTTAATTCCAGTATAGTTAACATACAGTGTTATATTGATTACATTTTAGTGATTCAACAATTCTGTACATCACCCAGTATTCATCCCAACAAGGGCACCCCTTACTCATTTGAGTCAAAACTGGGATCTTTTTCAATAGCCATAAAATCTCAGCTTCTTGGGACACCTGGGTGGCTCAATTGGTTGAGCATCTGACTCTCGATTTCGGCTCAGGTCATGATCTCAGGGTTGTGAGATCCAGCCCTATGTCTGGCTCTGTGCTCAGCGTGGAGTCTGCTGGAGATTCTCTCTCTCCTCTCCCTTTGCCCCTTCCCCCACTCACTCTCTCTGTCTTTCAAATAAATAAATAAAATCTTAAAAAAATCCCAGCTTCTTTTTAATCTTTAAATCTGGTATTGAAAAATAATTATAATGAAAAAGTTTAAATAGTTTAGATAAATATTTTTTAAAAACACATTTTTAAATATCTGAACCTTTTAGCCATTCTATTCAAGACTTTTGACTATAATATTTATAGAATTTTTGTAATAGAAATGCTACCAACATACCTGTTTTTTAAAAATCCACTATCACGATACAAAAATTTTTCAGACAAATTATTTAAACCAAGCCAAATTCAACTCTTTATTAGCACAAAAGAAATAGACCATTACTGTTTTGGTTATTTCTGTACAAATGACTAATTAGGGCAACTGCTTGGCCATATAATTGTTTGGGCTCAGCTGTTTCATAGCAGAAAAGAGTCAATTAACATAATTGTTCGATGCATACAAATGCATTGATGATGAATATTAAGTTTAAATATTTTTTGACAGTTCAGGGAAGCCAAAAAGACAGTTTTCTGTGAATATTATGGCATTCTCTAAAGAGGGAACTAAATCTGCGTTTCTCCTGGAGAATCTCCTATTGGAGTGATCATTTTTCTATCATGTACAGACATGATGGGGAGTGTGGAAAACCAAGACCAGTCAAATGAGAACAAATAAATCTATTCATTCAGAGCTTGCTATAAGCAAGCCACCATCACTGTCATTTGTCAGAGACTTGAAGTTAAGCAGACGTGGGAGAAGGTTTATAGAAGAAAGAGAAGGTCTTGGGTGTGCCTTGGTTGGAAGCTGTTGACCTGGGGGCACTGGGGAGTTATAGTTGAGCTAATTAGAATTGGGGATCCTATTGATTAGGGGTGTGTTGGACTTTCTCTGGTTGGTCCTAAGTTGGAAGTGAGGACAAAAATTAGGAAAGCTATCAATTATTAATCAAGTCCTGGCCCTTTGGTGCTGATATCGCAAGGGTCTGACTTCCTATAAGCTGACACAAAGATAGCAGGCTGGCTTCCTAGTCTGGTTGCTGCAGATGATGGATCAGAGCTTTATTTTTAGATACGGTCTGACCATTCATTGTCCATTTGTTTATTCACTCTCAGGGACTTGCAAACCACTTTTATAATAAAACCACTTTGGCAAAATTCACTTCTCCTCTCAGTAACTACTTGCTAATGACACAATTCCACATCACCAGTGTGGCCTTTCTCCTCCATTCCTGGCTCATGGCCAACTTCCTGACACATATTTCCACTCAGGTATCTCAATTATAACATGTTCAAAATGGAGCCCCTAAGATTCCCACAAAATCTAGTTCCTTTTGCAGTTTTCTCTAAATCAATCAAGGGCATCTTCATTAAACTTGAAGTCATTCTTGACTTTCCTCTTCTTACACTCCATCTGGAGTCCATCAGTAAATGTTGTGAACTTTACCTTCAAACATATCAGGGACCTGGACACTTCTCACACTTCAACCCCTTGCCCCTACCTTGATGCAAGCACCATAACCTGTTAGCACTCTGGACCATTCCAAAATGATCTCCCTGTTTCTCTCCTTAACTCCTTCCTCTCTTTTCAATGTACTGTCAGAAGGATACAGTTAAAACCTAAGTCACATCTTGCCATGTCTCTGTTCAAAACTCTAATAGTTCTCTTTCAACTAAGGGTAAAATCCAAAGTACTTACTTTATCCCATAAAGTCTACCTAAGCTCTGGCTTCCCATCTATCTGCTCCAGCACACTGGTTTTCATATATTCCTCAAATACTCCCAGGGTGCTCTTGCCTCAGGACCCTTGCACTTTCTGTTTTCTCCTCCAGGAAAATTTTCCCCAGATATCTGCATGCTAAGCTCCTCATTTCCTCCCAGTCTGTCACAGCGAGCTCCTGCCCTATGCACCTTATCTAAAACTTCCACCTGCTCTTTCATCATTTTATATTCCCACTCTCTCTTCTGTTTTTTTTTCTCCTTACTGCTCATTCCTACCAACTCTCTCTATATTTTCCCTACTTACAGTATTTCTTTTCTATTCCCCCCTCACAGTGATGGCAGGCCATTTTGTTTGTTTTATTCCACTGCCAGATGCCCAGAATCTAGAACAGTTGTATAGCATTTTAGAATTTAAAAAGCATTCTCACAAAACTTCTATGATACTACTTCCATTTTACAAATCAGAAAGTTGATCTCAGCAACTGAAGAAACCAGTTCAGTCACATGGCTTGGAAGTGACAGAACTCAGGTTTCTGATGTCCATGCCCAAAGCTCTTTTGACCAACCCTTAATGTCTTTCTGAAGACCACACTTGTTTCCATTATTAGTCTCATGTTTTTTTTCCCACATAACTTCTAACTCAGACTATTGACGATGATGGTCTCCTTAGTGGTCTTCCACATCCAGTCTCTCTCTTTTCTATTCCATCTTTCCCTGCTCAAAAACCTTTATTGGAATGCCCATTCTCATTCTATCTGGCATTCAAAATCCACCAAAGCCCAAATGTAATCTATCTTTCCAGTCTTTTTTTTAAGCTACATACCCAGGTGGTTACACATTCAGCCAGACCCAGCTTTTGCAATTCCATAGCTAAGAGAGGCACTTTCATGCCTCCTTGTCTTTCTTTTTTTTAAAGATTTTATTTATTTTAGAGAGAGCACAAGCAGGGGAGGGGAAGAGGGAGAAGCAAACTCCCTGCTAAGCATGGAGCCCCATGTGGGGCTCGATCCAGGACCCTGGGATCATGACCTGAGCCAAAGACAGATGCTTAACAGACTGAGCCACCCAGGCACCACCCTCCTTGCCTTTCTTTAGTCCCTTTGTCTAGAATCACCTTCCCTCTCCTCCCATAATCCACTAAGATCCTTTCTGGAAGCTTTCTGTCAACCTTTCATCAGAATTAACATCTGGTTGTATGAGGGCACATCATACCTTCTTTGTTGTAGAGTGGGTCTTGTGTTTATTCTTTAGTGGATGTCCACATCCTTGATCATCTCTCACTCCTTCACCTGTCACACAACATTGCACATAAAAGTGCTCAGCAAATATTCATTTAATTAAAGTGAATAATGTTCATAATAGGAAAAGTAGATTCACAAGTTTCTCATCAGCAGGAAAGAAAAGCTTAGGCAAATCAGGGAAAGCAAATCTGAGAGACCTGTAATCCGCCTGGAACTCTCCTCTGTGTACATGCTCTGTGTATTTTCCCTTATATTTAAAATGATAACATAGGGGCCCAGTGTGCCATGGCTGCAAACAGTAGCCTCCTTGGTAGTGTATGCAGCCTGTTGATTGTATGGGTTGCCCTAAGGGACCTTGGAGACAGCCCTTTCCAGTGGTTATTGAGGTCTGACCTCATGCCATCTCCAATCTAGGCTGCAGACAGGTATGCAGGGCGCCTTTGGAAAGCCCCAGGGCACAGTAGCCAGGATTGGCCAAGTCATCATGTCCATCCATACCAAGCTGCAGAATAAGGAACATGTGATTAAGGCCCTACGCAGGGCCAAGTTCAAGTTCCCTGGCTGCCAGAAGATCCACATCTCCAAGAAGTGGGGTTTTACTAAGTTTAATGCGGATGAGTTTGAAGACATGGTGACTGAAAAGCGCCTTATCCCAGATGGCTGTGGGGTCAAATACATCCCTAATTGTGGCCCCTTGGACAAATGGAGGGCTCTGCACTCATGAGAACCTCGACACTGTCCCCTCCCTATTCATGCCCACCAATAAAACCCACTTCCTGTCAAAAAAAAATAAAAAATAAAATAAAATGAGAACAATTATGCCCCGTGCAGTCTGTCTTGTTGTTGGCTGGTGACAATGATGGGTTGTCAGGTAATATAAGATTCTTAAGGGAAAGAGCTAATTATACCCCAGAAGGGGTCATTTTATTCTTGAAGTTTTTCTATCCCTGCTCTTCTCTCCTCCCTGAAATAGCAAAGGGCAGAATGCCTAGCATAATGCCTGCCCAAGAGGGATCACTCAACCAACAGCCATTCCCTTCTCTTTTTCTATTTATTCTTGCTCCTTCCCACATTTCTTTTTCTTTGAGATTATTTTTCTCCTTACTTCTTAAGACAAAACTCAACATAATTAGCCAGATGTATATTTCTTTAAATGTTGACCTTATTTTCCACCCTTATAAAAGCTAAGGTCTATGTTAGTCATGGGAAATAGTAACCTTATATTTATACAAGAAGAAATGTTTACAATAACTTACCTACACTTTGATATTTTAATGATGCATTTCTATGCCAACCAAATACAAGTTTTAATAACTATGAGGTATTTTTCTTTCAAGTGACATGTCACTTACCTTTTTCATAACAAGCCATGGGAAACTAATTAATCACAAGTAGGAGATTCAAACTTACACCCATGTTGTCAGTCAAGTATGTGTTAGACTGTGTTAGTCTGACTAAGGACTGAATTTCTAGGTCCAGAGGTGAGCTCTACATGAGCTATTTTTTTCTCTAAATGAGTGAGGCTTTGCATTGAGATATGGTATGATTAAATACTACTAACAAGCTTTAATACCACCTCTTGTCCTATTCCTGGAGGGGTTAATGGTTATAAATCCTCACTATTCCACTATTCCAAACAGACAGGCACTGGTGGTAGGGAATGGAAGTGATTGTCCTGGAAGTTTGTGGGTCTCCAAAGAAACCCAACTTCTATCAGCTAGTCAAAAGGAAGGTCTCTCCAGAGATCAGCAGCACCAGCACTGGCTTGAGTGTACTTCACTGCCTCAGGCGTGGCCACTGCGCTCTCTGGATCCCAGGGGTACGAACACCTCTCCAATCTTTTATGAATAGATAGCTAAAACCAACCACATTCTTATTTTCAAACATTTCAAATCTAAGTGCCTACATTATGGTTATGTGTTATAACCAAGTTGCATCAGGCTGCTTTATATTTTTGGCTTTTGAGTTTGAAATAATTTAAGGGACACTCTGGCGATGGAAGAATAAGTCTCATTTCCAGATAAAACACATTCTGAGAGCCCGTAGTCCAAGAGAGGTTGTCCTTGGACTCCTATCAGCAGCAAGGCCTCTGAGTAGTCAGAACACGATGGGGAGAGGCTTTGTGGAGCCCACAGCCTCACACCCTATTAAGGGGTTCAGAAAATGCTACTCAGTATGTCACTTTAGCATAAGGACTATTTTGAGCTGAAGGCAATTAAAAAATGGCAGACACAGGAGTGGCTCCTGGCCCTCCTCCTTTCTGCCTAAAAGCAGGGCATAAATCTCCCTTTGTGTGAAGGTGTACCCCTCCCCTCTCCCATACCAGGAGGAAGAGAACAACCCTTATCACAGGAAATGGAAAGCAAGCACCAGCTTGAATCTGCATAAGCAAAACTTACTGAAATAATCTTTATTTTCCATTAGTTTCTCTCCATATATTTACCTCCCCACAATTTATCACCCCCAGAAGTCCAAATCCCCTTTCCTTTGTCTTGACACTTCTCCACAATTTATCAGCTTTTGGAAAAATGGTACAGGAGCTCTCAAGTCTCACCACTTCTTTTGGATTTGCATCTCTTCTATGTAAATCTCTTGTGTGCATATGAAATAAACCTTTTCTCCTGTCAATCTGCCTTTTTTTTTTTCAGTTTAATTTGAAAGCTCTGACTACTAAGCTTAAGAGGGTAGAGGAGAAATTTTTTTCCTCCTTTACAAGAGGAAGGGAAGGAGAGAGACAGAGAAGAAAGGAGGGAAGAAGGAAAAGTTTCCAATGAAATAAATTTTAATTTTCCCCTCATAATAAAAAAAGGAAATAGCTTTCTATATAGAGACAGACAAACAAGAGAAAATGTTTTAAACAGAATGAGCTAAAATGATCCTTACAAGAAAGAGCCTCATATAGAGTAGACTATACCTGTACAGTTATCCCCAGCTTCCAAGTAGCTCATATTCCCAAAGGTTGTTTTTACTTAGCTTACCTGGAATTGTAAATGCATTTTGCCCAGAGAAACAATGTTATAAATGGGACTTGGATCTGCAGGTTGGCTGTGGAAAATGTAGCTTCCTCTAAGAATTAGAATATTTCAGTTCTCTATGTCAACACTGGTAGGTTACTTGTCTGGGAACTCTCTATATTTCCTCAATAGGGAACAAAGAGCAATACCACCCCAAATTCCCAAGGAGGAGGGTAAAAATTTCAGGCTCAGATTCACCTACTACTCAAGAATAATTCAAGGGTAGTGTTGTCAGTCAGGAATTGCCTGATCTTCACATCAAAAGAAGAGAAAGCCTAGATAGTGAAGAAAGAGAGCTTACCATAAAATAACCATACACTGTCCAAATTGTGCATGCAGGTGATGAATGCAGCTCAGCACCACCTCTCCTAATGACATGTTTTCATGCGCTTTCCCAGCTATTACTTAATTTTCCCCCCATAAAATCCCATTAAGGATGGTAGCAGGACAGTAAGAAGGTATTAAAAGTTGCATTAGGAAATTTTTGGTGGCAATAGATATGTTCATTATCTTGATCGTGGTGATAATTTCAGCTTTATACAATTAGTAGAAAATGGGAAATACTTTACACATGTGTCAAAGATGATCACGTTGAACACTTTAAATATATACAGTTGATTGTACAACATACATCAATTAAAATTTTTAAAAAGTGTATTGACCTGGGAGGTGCCTGGGTGGCTCAGTCGTTAAGCATCTGCCTTCGGCTCAGGTCATGATCCCAGGGTCCTGGGATCGAGCCCCATATCGGGCTCCCTGCTCGGTGGGAAGCCTGCTTCTCCCTCTCCCACTCCCTCTGCTTATGTTCCCTCTTTTGCTGTGTCTTTCTCTGTCAAATAAATAAAATCTTTGAAAAAAAATGTATTGACCTGGGGCACCTGGGTGGGTCAGTTGGTTGATGGTTGGACTAATCATATCAGCTGGGGTCATGATCTGGGACACCAAGTCCCACGTGGTGCTCTGCCCTTGGTGCAAAGTCTGCTTGAGATTCCACTTGAGACTCCCTCTGCCCTGCCCCCTGCTCACATGTTCTCTCTCTCTCAAATAATAAATAAAATGTTTAAAGAAAAATGTATTGACCAATATACCTCAATTAAGCTTTAAAAAAATGTATTAACCACCCCCCAAAAAAACTCCCATTGAGGCAGATAAAAATACTTATCTACCCTACCTTGTGCTATGTTACCACCATGGGCTACTACATAGCATGAGCCTCAATCCGTGGGTTTTCTTGCTTAATTCACAGTGATGGCTCACAACAGTAATAAAAACTCTGACCCATAGGCATAAATATTTTTTTAAAAAAATTCAACAAATAAAACTTTATAAATGAAATTAAAATATTAACTATTATGAAGAAAAAATCTGAACAATTCATGAGATACATTATGTCCTTGACTAGGTTTAGTTTAACCTATTAAATCAGTGAATTCACATTGAAATTCTGTAGAACTTGACAGATTCTAAAACTGTATGGAAAATTACATTTTAAGAATATTTAACATAATTGAAAAGAAGAAAAAAATTTGAAAATGTCCTTCTTGACATTAAGAATTATTTTTTAAAAAGTCATGGAATCACTACATTGTACACCTGAAATTAATATAACACCTATGTTAACTACACAGGAATTAATTTTTTTTAAAAATCATAAAAATAGTAAAACAGCATAATAAAGGCACAGGTAGAGACAAAAATATCAATAAAATAAAATGGAAAATTCACCATATGTACTGCCAATAATATATGGATAGAAGATAAATAAAACTAGAAGAGTAGAAGGACTCACATCAAATTCATGTAAATGAATTGGAATGGCTTTGGAATTATAAAGCTAATTTCAAGTTCATTAATAATTTTTATTTTTCTTTAAGAAGTTAAAGAATTTGACAAAATGTTGATATGTATTAATTGTCTGTGTTGAGCAAATTGATGTTTTTAGAATAGACTTCAGAGAATTTAAAAATACTTTCCAACAACAACAACAACAACAACAAGCCACACCACAGTAGTGAAAAGGAGATTGCATCAAGTAAATTTTAGGTAGTTTTAATAGCCTCAGAAAAGGGAGAGATTGAGTTTCCTTCTTAAAGCAGCATGAGTAAAAGGAAACTCTCAAGAACTAGGAAAGTTAGGGGTAAAGAAATAAAAAATAGAAAATGCTAAAATAAATCATCAATATACTGGCAAGATATCTGGATGGAAGGAAGGTAAACTAGAAAAGAAAAAGTGCCTCCAGGAAAATGAGAAACTGTAATCCCTGTGACTCAGACTATTTTGATGTCAAGCAGACAAATGATCCTTGTCGACTAGGGCTGCAATAGGTGTTTTTAATGATCATCACACCATCCACTAATCTGCCTTTAGATCATAAGGACTGACAGCTCCCACACTCCAAGTAATCCCTGCCATGCTGTGATCCAGGATATGTGCCTCAATGGGGTAAAGGCTTGAAGGTCTATTTGGAAGAAAAATATTTTCCTGGATAAGGAGATGGACTGGCTGACCTTGCAGTGAATTTCCATCCCCTTCTCAAAACTCACATGCATAAGAATTCATAAAACAATCCCACTCTGACACACACTGGGAATGGATTAATCAATACACCACCTCAGTCAACCTTTGTTACTTGCACTTAATTTTTTTTTCAATTTATTTTGTTGCTAAAAGGTAATGTTGAACCCTTAAAGTATTAATTTGAATGATTGAAAGGTTTTTCTAAATTTAAAGTGAACTTTAAGAAATGTGCTCTATCACAAAAGAGATTACTTTAGGAAATCATTTAAGTAGGAAAATGAGCATAACACATAAATGTTTCAAATGTTACAAGTCCTAACATATTAAATAAACAGAGAAGGTAGAACAAGAATGTTTTAATGAGAGTTGCTACTTGATTTTCTAGATTGAGAAGTTGACCGTATGAGACTCAGATGGGGAAAAGAGATAAGATGGAGATATCATTACCTCGATACTGCAGTCACCAATGAGAGGTGATGATTGTTTTGATCAGGATGGTAGCAGTGGAGGGAGGAGAGTATGACAGATCCTTGGTATATTTTGAAGTTAGAAGTGACAAAACTGGATGTGAGATACTAGGAAAAAACAAACAAACCAGGAAGTCAAGGATAACACCAAGGTTTTTGGTCTGAGCAGCTGGGAAGATGGAGTCACCACTTACCAAGATGAGAAAGATTGAAAAAGGAGTATGTTTGAAGGAAATCACACCAAAGTTGAGAGGCATGTAAGACATCTGATGTCTGAAATGTCAAGTAAGCTGGTGTGTATCTAGGTCTGGAATTCTAAGGGGAGTCAGAAGTGGAATACACATTTGGAAATTGTGAGCATGTGTTTAAATGTAGATGGCATTTAAAACCATGAGACTGATTGGAGCGCCTGGATGGCTCAGTCGGTTCAGCGTCTGACTCTTGGTTTCAGCTCAGGTCATGATCTCGGGGTCATGGGATTGAGTCCTGCATAGGACTCTGTGCTCAGTGGGGAATCTGCTCCGAGATTCTCTCTCTCTCCCTCTGCCTCTCCCTCTCTCTCAAATAAATAAGTTTAAAAACAAACAAACAGACAAAACAATGAGACTGATTGAGGTTATCTAAAAGTAAGTGTAGCCTGAGAAAAGATGAGATCTGAGAACAGAATTCTGGAGCACTCTGATGTTTTCTGATAGTTAGCAGTCAGTATGGTGGAAGATTGCCATGAGAAAGTAGAATCCTTGAGCCAAGTGAAGAGTGTTTCAAAAAGGACTGACCAACCGTGCCAAATGCTGCTGATAGGCCAAGTAAGATGGGAATGGAGAATTAGTCACTGGATTTAGCCACATGGAGTCATTACTGACTTTAGCAAGTTATTTTGTTGCAGATTTAGGGGGAAAATCCTTGTTTGTGTTGGTCAAAAAGGGAATAAGAGATTTCTCTTTCTGACAAAGACCCTACTCCTACCTGTTCCTCCCTCTCACAACTAAAAACACCCTAGATATAACAAACAACAAGCATAGGAAAACTGAAAGGTAGAAAGAAGGATGGTAGCCTAGAGACCTTGAAACTTGAGGAGCAAAATGGCAGCAGGTCCCCTGGATCTTCTTATCATTTCACATACATCCCAGACTGGGTGCTCCAGAGCCTCCTATCCAGAACTGTCGATGGCACAGATAAAGAGAGCTCTGAGAATAGCCTGTTTCTCTGGCCAAAGGACTGGTATGGCTTAACAACAGAAAATCTTGTTAGCAATCCTCACCCTACTTTGGTCAACACCAACAGAAAAACTGTACCCCTTCTTTACTCCTCCACCCCTGTGGTTTTAACAGGACTGGGCAAGGGGCTGATTTCTCACCCAACCCTCCTGCCCCATGGAAGCAGATGGCAGTACTCTGATCCCTTGCCTAGTGGTGCCTTTGGAGTCAAGAGGGTAGTTAATCTTCCGTCCTCTGCCTGGCAGAAATAAGTAGCACCCAGATTCCTCCTCAGTGGAATTGAGGAACATAGGCTGAGATTCCACCAAAGGGATAGTATCAGGAGGTACAGCAGCAAGCTAAGCCTCCAGCCACAATGAGATTCTAAAAAGCTAGTAAAGAAGTGGGTCTAGTCACCACTGGGCTACTTCCTTTCCATGGTGTGTCAGCAGGGTTCATTTGGGAGCTGTCTCCAATCTGGCAGCAGTGACACTGAACAAGGTGGTACTAAGCAGGGCTAGTGGGTACTCTGCTTCCCCTATTCTGCCTTTCTAAGATTGGACGACAGGAAGCTGAGCCTCTACCCCACCCAGCATCAATAAGACTGAACCAAATGATACAAGATAGGGTTATTCAGTACTCAGATTCCCCCCTGCTGTGTGAGCAGGGCAGCTGAGCCTCAACCTCCACCTGTGATCAACTAGGCTGGATGAGGTAGTGGAGGGCAGATTACCATTCCTCCCCACTTCTCTCCAGATGTCCCCTGGTGAATCTCCTAACCAAGTGGTAGGATTCAACTCTTCCTTGCCCCCATTCTGGTGGCAGGAGGGCACAGAATGAAGACAAACTTACACCTCCATTCAGAGGCAATGAAGTGGTGCAGTTTTGTGTCCTACTTTCAGCAGGACCAAAGGAGAAGGTGAAATTTTACCCCAACTATTTGCAACAAGTATTTCACTTTTGTCAGAATGGTGTCAGCAAGGCCCAGCAGGAAGCTAAACATACACCCTCACTGGACCCTTGTGCTACACATCAACAGGAATGCCTCCTTAAAAAAATAAAGAGATTAAATAGGATTCAGAGTCTCATAATATAATATTCAAGATATCCAGGATACAATTAAAATCAGTTACCATGCCAAGAACCAGGAAAATCATGACATAAACAGGAAAAGAAAATCAACAAATAGCAACACCAAGATGAATCAGATATTACAATCATTCAGTAAAGAACAGATATGAAAGACCATTCATAAAACTGTATCGACAAGCAATTACAAATTCTCTTAAAATAAATTTTAAAAAATGCAAAATCCCAGCAAAGCAACAGAAGTGATAAAGCAAAACAAACAAACAAACAAACAAAAAAACCCACGATATATATACACAATGGAATATTATGCAGCCATAAAAAGGAATGAGATCTTGCCATTTGCAACGACATGGATGGAACTGGAGGGTGTTATGCTGAGTGAAATAAGTCAATCAGAGAAAGACATGTATCATATGACCTCACTGATATGAGGAACTCTTAATCTCAGGAAACAAACTGAGGGTTGCTGGAATGGTGGGGGGTAGGAGGGATTGGGTGGCTGGGTGATACACATTGGGGAGGGTATGTGCTATGGTGAGCGTTGTGAATTGTACAAGACTGATGAATCACAGATCTGTACTTCTGAAACAAATAATGCAATATATGTTAAGAAAAAAAAAAGAAGAAGAAGATAGCAGAAGGGGAAGAATGAAGGGGAGTAAGTCAGAGGGGGAGACGAACCATTAGAGACGATGGACTCTGAAAAACAAACTGAGGGTTCTAGAGGGGAGGGGGTGGGGGGATGGGTTAGCCTGGTGATGGGTATTAAAGAGGGCACGTTCTGCGTGGAGCACTGGGTGTTATGCACAAACAATGAATCATGGAACACTACATCAAAAACTAATGATGTAATGTATGGTGATTAACATAACAATAAAAATTATAAAAAAAAACCACAAGGAAACTACAGAACTGAAAAATCTAATCACCGAGATGGAAAAAAATACTCAGTGGATGGACTAAATAGCAAAATGGAGGAGGCAGAAGATAGAGTCAGTGCACTTAGATGATAAAACTCACTTGATCTGAACAGCAGACAGAATTTAGTCAATCCAAACAACAGAGATTTTTTTTTCAGTGAATGGAGACTCAGGGATTTGGGGACACTAACGAAAGAGCTAACATTAATTTCGGTAGAGTCCCAGAGGACAGGAGAGAATGGGAATGGAAAACTATTTAAAAAAGGAATGACAAAAAAAAAAAAAAAGGAATGGCAAAACTTCTCAAATCTGGCAAAATAAACCTCCAGATTCAAGAAACTGAATAAACCACACATAAGATAGGATAAAATCAAAGAAATCTATATCAAGACAGATCATAATGAAACTTCTTAAAAGTAAAGACACAGATAAAATCTTAAAAGCAGATAGAGAGAAATGACCTATTGCATATTGGGAAACACCACTTTGAAGAACATCCTATTTCTTACCTGAAACTGCGGATGCCAGAAGGAAATGACACAATATTTTTCAAGTACCAAAAGAAGAAAAAATCAACCATAAATTCTATATCCATTGAAAGGACCCTTTGATATTGACAGGAAATAAAAAACATTTCGAATAGAAGAAAACTAAGAAGATTTGTGTCATAAACCTATCCTTAAAGAATTGTTAAAGGAAGTTCACACTAAACAAAGTAGAAATGTTAACAGCAGTCTTGGTACTTCAAGGGAGAGAAAGAACATAAAAAAAAAAGGGAAAATATATAATAGATTATCCAATATACAATAAAATATATTATCATATTGCAATATGTAAGTGTATTGAATCAGACCACAGAGCTTAAATGTATGCAATGTTATATGTCAATTATATCTCAATAAAACTGAGGTGGGGGAAGATAGGAGTCTTGAAGAGAGTGATAGTGCAGGCACTGGCATCTTTCAGTAATGTGGCCAGTACAATGGGGCTGGGGATGACCACATTAAGAAGATCTGATGAGTAATATGGACCAAGAGCATAAGCTTCAAGCTGAGGCTTTTTAGGAGAGGGGGAGGGAGAGCCACCTGGATGTGGCAACAAGGAGCAGGGAAGACCTCTTTCCAAACCTACTACTGCAGAGGTGAATGAATTAAACATAGATATTGAATGAGAGAGCTACAAGGAAACAGGTATTCTCGGGTCATGTCTAAAAGGAAGAGGCCCACAGGGGGTTTGTAAGGAAGTTGCCTGTGGGTTCACATGAGCTAGCTGCAGAGGCTTTAAGGGATGTGTTTCAAGGGTGGAAAAGGGGTAAGAGATAGGAAAAAGAGGTAAACTCTGGAATGGTGTTCTGGGAACCTGGGGATTATTTTGGCAACTGATATAAATAGAAACAAAGAGCCTTGTACTATTATGTTTGAAGTTCCGGCACATTGAAGTGCTGAGGTTGTGAGTACTAGGGAGGAAAGGACAAAGGAGAAAGGAGTTGCCAGGACCACACAGCTTTCCGGAGGCAGGGCACTTAACTCCTGCCTACGGTAGTGTGGAGACAGGGAGAAGTGAGGTTCCAGGAACATAGGAGTTCGGGGACCGTTCTCAACTTTGCTGATGTCAGCGTGGAAGCTGAAGAAGTGAAATATCCCCATATATCTCAACGAGCCAACTTTGGATCTGAAGATGAGCAACTAAATATCTCAGATCTGGGGTTCTACCCCAAACTCTGTTTGCTAGGTTTCTGCCCTCCCCTCAGTGTGCTAGAGAATACATGTGGTAAA
Source organism: Eumetopias jubatus (assembly GCF_037043125.1). Classification (NCBI taxonomy): domain Eukaryota; kingdom Metazoa; phylum Chordata; class Mammalia; order Carnivora; family Otariidae; genus Eumetopias; species Eumetopias jubatus. The sequence continues at coordinate 184,193,755 of NW_028274810.1, forward strand.
GGAAAGGTCATCAAGTCATTCAACACACTCTTGATTGTAGTAGCAATAGGCTAGATGTTAGGGATGTGAGATGGCAGATAATGCCATAGGGTGAACCAGGGGAAAAAAAAAGAAAGAGCAGTTAAAAAGGGGGGTGGGGGTGAGGTAGGTTAAGGATTAGGAAAGTCTTTTAAGCTTTATACTTCAGCCAAAGAGCATTGGGAAACCACTGAAAGGTTATTATAGGCAGGGGAAAGGTATGGTCAGATTCAGTTTTCAAAAGGATGACTTCCCTTTGGCATCTATGGTCTTAGGTTTTCAAATATTTTATTTTTTTATTTTTATTGTTATGTTAATCACCATACATTACATCATTAGTTTTTGATGTAGTGTTCCATGATTCATTGTTTGTGTATAACACCCAGTGCTCCATGCAGAACATGTCCTCTTTAATACCCACCACCAGGCTAACCCATTCTCCCACCCCCCTCCCCTCTAGAACTCTGTTTTTCAGAGTCCATCGTCTCTCATGGTTCGTCTCCCACTCATATTCCCCCCTGCATTCTTCCCTTCCTGCTGTCTTCTTTTTTTTTTTAACATATATTGTATTATTTGTTTCAGAGGTACAGGTCTGTGATTCAACAGTCTTGCACACTTCACAGCGCTCACTATAGCACATACCCTCCCCAATGTCTATCACCCAGCCACCCCATCCCTCCCACCCACCACCACTCCAGCAACCCTCAGTTTGTTTCATGAGATTAAGAATTCCTCATATCAGTGAGGTCATATGATACATGTCTTTCTCTAATTGACTTATTTTGCTCAGCATAACACCCTTCAGTTCCATACACGTCATTGCAAATGGCAAGATCTCATTCCTTTTGATGGCTGCATAATATTCCATTGTATATATACCACATCTTCCTTAACCATTCATCTGTTGATGGACATCTTGGCTCTTTCCACAGTTTGGCTATTGTGGACCTTGCTGCTATAAACATCAGGGTGCACGTACCCCTTCAGATCGCTACATTTGTATCTTTGGGGCAAATACCCAGTAGTGCAATTGCTGGATCGTATGGCAGCTCTATTTTCAACTTTTTTATGGCGTCTATGGTCTTAGGTTTTCAAACTGAAATTGCATAGCTCCCATTACGCTTGCCAACTACAAACTGAATAACATAAGGCAACTTTTATAATAATAAAAATAATATGATCCCCCTAAGCCTTTAACTAGAGTGCCATAATAATGGGGATAATGTAGATAATACAGTGTATTTCTGAGGTGTTAGAGGATTAAATGGGTAATCCATGTCAAGGATTTCTGGTGTACTTCATACTTGGAGGTACCCAATAAGTGTTAGGTCTTTCACAAGACCCTCTTCTAATATGTACTTGTTGGAATTTGGATTTTGTTATTTGGTATGGGAAAACATCCATAGTATTTTCTAGGAAAAGACACAAAATGCAGACTTCTAGAAAACCACCCTTTGATCATACAGATAGCAATCTGTACCACATCCCTTAGTATAGATTTCTGTCTCTTGAAATAAAAATGCTATTTCAGACGAGTGGTAAGTTCTCAGGAAAAAAGTATCATTTATAAACATAAAAAGACTCTATTATTTGTTCTCCATCCTAGTAGATATAGTGAAGAGAAAATATAGTCTTCCAGAAGTCATCATTCCACTTCCCTAGTAGTGTTTTGAAGGCTGTCAAATAGCCCTGAGCCAAAGAGATCCTTTTCTACCTCTTCATCTTTTGATTTAAAAGTAAAAATTTAACACTAGAAGTATGAGCAACAAAAGAAAAAGATAAATCGGACTTCAACAAAATTTAAAACTTTGGTGTATTAAAGAACATTATTGGGGCCCTAGGGTGGCTTAGTCGGTTAAGCATCTGCCTTCAGTTCAGGTCATGATCCCAGGGGCTTGGGATCCAGCCCTGCATTGGGTTCCCTGCTCAGTGGAGAGTCTGCTTCTCCCTTTCTCTCTCCCTCTGCGTCTCCCACTGCTTGTGCTCTCTCTCTCTCTCAAATAAATAAATAAAAGCTTTTTTAAAAAATTCATAGAAAAAAGAACATTATCAAGAGAGTGAAAAGACAATCTGCAGAATGGAAGAAAGTATTTGCAAATCATATATCTGATAAGGGTCTAAGATCCAGAATGTATAAAGAACTCTTACAACTCAACAATAAAAAAGACAACAACAACAACAACAAAACAATTTGAAAATGGGCAAAGGAGCTGAACAGACATTTCTCCAAAGAAAGCATACAAATGACCAACAGGCAACTGGAAAAGATGTTCAACATCATTAGTCATTAAGGAAATGCAAATCAAAACCACAATGAGATACACTTCATACCCACCAGATGGGCTATAATTATTTTTTAAAGATTTTTTAAAGATTTTATTTAGTTAGTTGATAGAGAGAGAGAGGACAGGCATGGGGAGTAACAGGCAGAGGGAGAGACAGAAGCAGGCTCCCCACTGAGCAGGGAGCCTGATGTGGGGCTTGATCCCAGGACTGGGAATGGAAGCTTAACTGACTGAGCCACCCAGGCACCCCTATAATTTTTTTAAAGAGATAATAACAAGTTGGTAATGATATGAAGGAATTGGAACTTACACACGCTGGTGGGAACATAAAATGGTGCTGGAAAACAGTCTGACAGTTCCTTAAAGGGTTAAATATGGAATCACCTTATGATTCAGTAATTCCACTCACTTTTACCAGAGAGAAATGAAAACATGTCCACATAAAAATTTGTACATGAATATTCATAGTGGCGTTATTCATAGTAACCAAATGTAGAAAGTGTAAATAAGACATCAAATATCTATCAACCAATGAATGGGTAAATATGGCCAGTGGAATACTTTTCAGCCATATAAAGGAATGAAATACGGGATACATGTCATAATGTGGATGGATCTCAAAAACATTATGGTACGTGAAAGAAGCCAGACCACTAAGGCCGCTTATTGTATGATTCCATTTCTATGAAATATGCGGAATAGTTAAATCCTTAGAGACAGAAAGCAGATGGATGGTTGCCAGGGACTGAGGGAAGAGGAAATGCAGGGTGACTTCTTACTGGGTACAAAGTTTATTCTGAGGTGCTGAAATGTTTGGATGTAGACAGAGGTGGTGGTTGTACAACTTTGTGAACATACTAAATGACAATGAATCGTTCATTTTGTTGTTGAATTTGTAAGAATTTCACCTCAGATGAAAAAAATAATTAAAAATTTAACAGGCTTTGGCCTGTTCAAGTGACAAGATAAAAGTTCTAGATAGTAGGGCACGTGATGTGATGAGAACTGGGTGTTATATGCAACTGAAATTATTGAACACTACATTTGAAACTAATAATGTACTTACATGTTGGCTAACTGAATTTAAATAGGAAAACAAAACAAAACAAAACAAGAAACATTACTCAAAAAAAAAGTTCTAGATTACGTCTTGTAAATAATAGAGATTATCTCTTAAAATATTTTTTAAATACACCTAACATTTTAGGATGATTAGTTTCCCTATGTCTGTAGTGTTTATCAAAACCAAAACAGCCAGGGGTGCCTTAAGTCAGTTAAGTGCCCTACTCTTGGTTTTCAGCTCAGGTCGTAACCTCAGAGTTTTGAGATCAAGCCCTGCAACTGGCTCTGCTCTGAGTATGTAGTCTGCTCGAGAGTCTCTCCATCCCCCTCTGCCCCTCGTGCTCTCTCTTTCTAAAATAAATATATGAATCTTAAAAAAAAAACACCAGCCAATTATAAGTAGAACATTCTATCAATTTGCTGTTTTGTTTAAACGAAGCTCCTCAATTGTCAAGACTGTTTTTGGTTTTGTTTTTTTATATTTCATTGTCTTCCCCATTTATGAAACTGATGAACATGGAGGCTAGTTCTGTATTCAATTCTGTATAAACACACAGACTCTTTCAGCCTTCAAACAAGAATCATTTTATGGGCACCTGAGATAATAATGGGGTTTTGGAAAATGCCAATTTGTGATGTGTGAGCATGGAGAAATATGTACAATAAATGCAAGTGTAAGACTCAGTCAAATCAGTCCACAGGGAAGTGTAAGAAAAAAGAGGGGAGACCTACAGAATGAGTGGGAGGACCCCAGGGGTCAACCTGTAATACAGACAATTCCCAGCCTGATGTGAAGTCTGAATGTGGGGTCTGCCACTTTAATATCCAACTGTAGGATCTTGTTTTCTTAAGACTCAGGCAGTCTTAGAGTTAGATTTTAGGAAAACTAGAGGTGAAAGCAGAGTCCTGGAGACTCAGTCAAGAGAGGACCCTGCAAAAATTAATAAGACAGGAAACAACAAGTGTTGGCAAGGATGTGGAGAAAGGGGAACTCTTACACTATTGGTGGGAATGCAAGTTGGTACAGCCACTCTGGAAAACAGTGTGGAGGTGCCTCAAGAAGTTAAAAATAGAGCTACCCTACGACCCAGCAATTGCACTACTAGGTAATTACCCCAAAGACACAGATGTAGTGAAAAGAAGGGCCATATGCACCCCAATGTTCATAGCAGCAATGTCCACAATAGCCAAACTGTGGAAAGAGCCGAGATGTCCCTCAACAGATGAATGGATAAAGATGTGGTCCGTATATACAATGGAATATTCCTCAGCCATCAGAAAGGATGAATACCCACCATTTGCATCAACATGGTTGGAACTGGAGGGGATTAAGCCAAGCAGAGAAAGACAATTATCATATGATTTCACTCATGTGTAGAACATAAGGAACAGTGTGAAGGACCACAGGGGAAGGGAGGGAAAACTGAATGGGAAGAAATTAGAGAGGGAGAAAAACCATGAGAGACTCTGGACTCTGGGAACCAAACCGAGGGTTACAGAAGGGAGGGGGAATAGTGGGATGTGGTAACTTGGTGATGGGTATTAAGGAGGGTACGTGTGGAGATGAGCACTGGGTGTTATACACAAGTAATGAGTCGTTGAACACTACATCAAAAACTAATGATGTACTATACGTTGGCTAATTGAACATAATTAAAAAAGAGAGAGAGAGAGAGAGAGAGGGCCCTGGATCTGTTGGGTTATACTGGGTTTATATAATTGTCTGTCCTACAGTTGTGCAGTTAATGTCCAAAATGATGCATGTTTTTGACCTCAAATTGACAAAGGCTGCTATTGAGGAGAGGAAGAGGGAAGGAATGCAAAGACAAGGCCACAAAGGTGGCCAGCGCACCACAATGAAACCCTTTCCAGTCACAGGTAGTCCAGGGAAGCAAATGGTTCAAATGCAAGGAACCTGGGCGCCCGGGTGGCTCAGTTGGTTAAGCATCTGCCTTCAGCTCAGGTCATGATCCCAGGGTCCTGGGATGGAACCCCGTGTCAAGCTCTCTGCTCAGCAGGGAGTCTGCCCCTCCCCACACATGTGCTCCTGCGCTCTCTCTCTCTCATAAATAAATAAACAAATAATCTTAGATTTAAAAAATGCAGGGAACCTGGTTTTGCTTGCTTGTTTGTTTGTTTTACCTCAAATTCTTATTTATAAGTCAAAAGCTGCATCCGAATGTCATGATGTCTAATCATTTCCTTTTGTATTTTCTCTCTTCATTTTCTTTAACTGTTTCATTAATAAAAGGGCTCACAGGATCTCAGTGATACACTCTCATCTCTAAGACAAATGGTTGATGTGTGCTATAAACCAACAGATGAATAAAACATACTCAGCTTCATGCTATAAAGTGCTTCTTTCTGATTAAATGAAACACTGTTTTAGCTGCTTATTAAGATAAAACATTGTTTCAGATGTAGTTCCTAATGCATCCCCAGAGCTTCCTATGCTTGCCTCAATGGCAGGACATTTGGCCTTCTTTGGATGTGTCCATTTCCACCATGAAACCATGGGCTGTCTGGAAGTAGGAACCTTTTCTTATGTTTCTGTAACCTTAGTGGTCAGCACAATACAAAGAAGCAGAGTAGAAATCTTCATGATTCATGAAGGCAGAGACCCCACATGCCTTGCTTGCTGTTGTATCTTCAATAGATAGTTCAGATCTAGCACACAGCAAGTCCTCAGTTATGTATTTGTTGAATGAATGAATGAATGAATGAATGAGTGAATGAAAAGTTTATTTAAAAGATTCATACATTCAGCCATTTTCATTCCTTTGAGCTCTTTGCCAGTATTAAAATATCCAAATAGAAGTTTAAAAAAAAATAGATGGCCATTTGGATTTTTGTCAAACATCTGCATGTTGGATACATCAAGATATTTGATATTATGAATCTGAATGATTGAATATTAGACTTCTCTAGATATTTCGATGTGGTTAGGTACAGTCATTCTCCTTGTGATTACTATTTGTCAACCCTATTTATATAAAACTATATATACAAAGAGGATTTCTAATCTAGTTCTTTTTGAGATAAGAACCATTCTGTGCCAGGTAAATCAGCATGTTGAGTCCACATAATCTTCCTGCTTTCCTTTCTTAGCTGAAATGTCATTCTGCTCCAGGAAATGACCTGGAATTTCTGCCTCTCAGAACTTTGTGTCATCAGGGGTGACTGTGGCCTGCTTTCTTGCCTCTGAAGTAATTTTCTTTTGGTCAGAAATGTTCACATACTGTACTGTACCACACAAAGTAATGTTCTCTCACCCTTGGGAAACAGTAACAGAAGTAAACAGGGACACAGTAGAGTCTTCTAAGCTGTTTAAAACATCCTTTTTTACATTCACACTTATTGAAAAACTTACCAGATATTTTAGGAAACATATTTTATTAATTGGTAAGTTAATGGAAGCATAACAAAGTAATGATATTCAAACTTGTAACACTGTCTAGAGACATTATAAAATTTAAAATTCCTTTTGAATCATAGAAAATGTGTTATAAAATTGTTTAAGTATTGGACATACAGTGTTTTAGCCAAACTCTCAACTTTTTCAAATAGTTATAGTATAAATTATTGTGTGTATGTATAAACATACACACATGTAATCAAAACCTCAATTTTTTTCAAATACTTATGATACACACAATTTCGCATGATGTGCTTCTGAGATATTTGTTTCTATTTGTAGAGACTGGTGCACATTACCATTTGTATCTTTGGAAGTAAATGTTTGGTGGTTACTATGGCAAATGCCAAACCCATGACCAAGTCACAGAGTTGAAAAAAGTGAGAGTTAGGTATGGTCCATATATATATATGTGTGTGTGTGTGCGTGTGTGTGTGTGTGTGTAATTTTTAAGAACAAAAATTATTATTAAGAAACCTGTTTCTTGGCCTGCCAGAAAGTTCTGATGATAAAGTAGATAATGTTAATATATACCGATAACCAAAATTATTTTTTATCTGTAATAAATGCTAAAATATTAGGTTCTGGGGGAAAAAAATCCCACATTCATCTTGCCACGTTCTTTGCCAGTCAGGAATGTTTCAAGAAAATCTAAAGCTCACATTTCTTTTCTTTCTTTCTTTCTTTCTTTCTTTCTTTCTTTCTTTCTTTCTTTCTTTCTTTCTTTCTTTCTTTCTTTCTTTCTTTCTTTTGTTCTTTCTTTTTTTTTTGCATTTAGTAACTGCATATTCTTTGACAGAAGACTCTTGATTCTCAGCTTGCTTAATGGAGCCTCTCCAAAACTGTGCTTCTTGGGAGGGAAATTTTCCTTTGCCAACCTTAAACCAAATCTAGACTTACTTTGGTTACTATCTTATATATTTGAAAAGAAGATTTAAAATTAGGGCTAAAAGCAAAGGTGCCTACAGATACTGTTTCCAAATATACCTTTTCCAGTGTCAGTACTGTGAGCTAAATTAAGCAAAAGCAGCAGTGGTTAAGAACAGAGAAGAAAGATGTTGCTCCTTTATAGGACAAAGACATCCTAATAAGCCTTGTGAGTTGTTACTGTTATTTTTTTTCTCTATAGCTCCTTCTATGAGAATTAAACTAAAAAACTTTATGCCATCAAGGTTTTTGGAATGTCAGCGAATGCTGTATTTGTCATAACTCCACATTTAACTTCCAATTGTTAAGTATAAGTCATCAAAGAAAATCAAACGTCTATATAGATGTCGGAGAGTAGCATCCTATATATGCAGCCCTGCTCAGAATATTGGGAAAAGTTCTCAGTAACTGTCAGAGTTGAGATTCACAACTTTCTAAAATATCATCAAAATGCACTGTGTTGCAGTTTAATTTTCAAAAATGTAAAATCACCACTTTCATGTGGATATAGAATGAATATATGTGAAAGATTATTTTTAACTTAGTAATCACTGAAAAAGATAGTAACATGTTAAACCAAGTCCAAAAGCACTTAAGAATTGATGTCTATAGGGCACCTGGGTGGCTCAGTTGGTTAAGCGACTGCCTCCAGCTCAGGTCATGATCCTGGAGTCCCGGGATCGAGTCCCACATCGGGCTTCCTGCTCAGCAGGGAGTCTGCTTCTTCCTCTGACCCTCTTCCCTCTCGTGCCTTCTATCTCTCATTCTCTCTCTCAAATAAATAATTAAAATCTTTTTTTTAAAAAAAAGAATTGATGTCTATAGACTATTTGACAAGAAAAATGTCAAATGTTAGAATAAAATTGCTACATATACCTATAAAACGGGCTTAAGTCCAGCAAGCCATTGGCCACAATCTCTGGGGTAGCTGGTGAGCTGATAGAAGTTGTATCTCTATCAGGCAAAAATCCACAAGTTAACCTTTGCTTCCACTTAGACAACAAAAATCAAGCCCAGCACCATACTGAAAGAATGGCTAGTGATCTTTTGTCTAATTCCAAGCTTTAGATAGGAATAGTGTGTCTGAGGGGCACCTGGGTGTCTCAATGGGTTAAGCATCTGCCTTTGGCTCAAGTCATGATCCTAAGAGTCCTGGGATCGAGCCCCGCATGGCGCTCCCTGATCAGTGGAGAGTCTGCTTTACCCTCTCCATCTCCCCCAACTTGTGATCTCTCTCTCTATCTCTCAAATACATAAAATCTTAAAAAAAAAGGAAATAGTTTGGGTTTCCTCCATATTCAACCATTTCATTTCACCATGTTCCTAATTCTATGCATCCAAGTATGAGAAATATCCACATGACAGCAATATCAATAATCCAAGATAAATACTGTTTCAGAGAATTTAATTAAGATCCATTCATTCAACAAATATTTTAATAATAATAATAATTAGAGGTAACATTTATTGAGCTTTTCCTGTGTTCCAGAAACTGTGCTTTATATTTATTGTTATTTAATACACACCAAAACTCTATGGAACAGCTACTATTGTTATCTTTATTTATTATTATTAACCTCCATCTTTTAGAACTTAAATAACTTGCCCACAATTTTACCTGTAAGTGGTAGAACTGACATACAAGGCAATATCTGTGTGATAACAGAACCCACACTCCTAACTTGTAGAAGTGTCTGTCTTCTGAGTTCCAGCCACAACGCTTGATGGCTGAGAGCATAGTAGTTGATAAGACATTGCTCTTGCCTTCGAGGAGCTTAAAGTCAAATGCCTGAAGTGAATGAGCAACAGTTAATTATAAGATATAAGTGTTATGATGTGGTAAGTACAAATAGGAGGGTACCAGGGCATGTGGGAAAGGCTCTGAGCCCAGTTTGGAGGGTCCTGCAAGGCTTTTCAAGGGGATTTGGCTCAGTTGGGTAAGGGCGCCTGGATGGCTCAGTTGGGTAAGCGACTGCCTTTGGCTCAGTTGGGTAAGGGCGCCTGGATGGCTCAGTTGGGTAAGCGACTGCCTTTGACTCAGGTCATGATCCCAGGGTCCTGGGATTGAGCACAGCGTGGGGCTCCTTGCTCAGAGGGGAGCCTACTTCTCTGCCTACTTGTGCTCTCTCTCTATCTCTCTGTCAAATAAATAAATCAAATAAATAAATAAAATCTTTTTTAAAAAGGGGGGATATCTATAAATGCAATATTATTTAGTTTGGTAATGTGATTTGATTATATTGTTGTTTATTTTCTACATTTATTGAGCACACCATAACTAAACACAAAATTGCAACCCATTACCAGCCTATCCTCTTTATTTATTCCTTACCTAGAAAAAAAGGCAGGAAATGCTAATTAAAAATGTGAACTAGTCTGGGGTGCCTGGGTGGCTCAGTTGGTTAAGCATCAGACTCCTGATTTTGGGGTCCTGAGATCTAGTCCCATGTGGGGCTCCATGCTCAGCAGCGAGTCTACTCAAGATTCTCTCTCTCCCTCTGCCCCACCCCCTCTCCCTGCTCTCTCTCTATCTTTCTTTCATATAAATAGGTAAATAAATCTTTTAAAAAATGTGAACAAATCTTTGGGTCTTATAAATTATTTTGCAGTATTATATCTAAAAAATTATTTTTCAAATAAAAATTGATCATTGTAATACTTTGAATTTTTTGTAGTAAATTTTAACCCTTAACAATATTTTTGCAAGTTGGTTATTAGACATTCCATTTATGTATTAATATCAACTTAAATTTTACAATATGGATGAATACATCTTAGCTATTTTTGAAAAGGACATGTCAATTGAGAAATTACAACCAGTCCAAATGTGCAACTAAGGTACACTAAGTAGTACCTTCCAATCTTTGTAGATCCCAATACCTTCAATTAAGAGTTTTCCTTAAAATTCTTTTAGAGGAACTGTGATGATAATATGCAAGCCTTCTCAGCATGTGCTAAAGTACATGATTTTTCCTGGTCTTTCTGTATCACTGGCTTCTTTGTGCCATCTAGTGAGCTTGTACAAAGTATTAATAAAGAAAAAAAAATCCAGGAAAGTTTTGCTGGAGATATGCAATTTAATGATATTTAAGGCATATAATCTTTTTATAAAATCCATTTATCTTTGCTATTGCTGAATAAATATTAATGCCCTTTCCATAAAATTCACAGTCTCAAAATAAAAATTTATGAAACCTATATAGAAAATAAATTTTGAAACATCACAAAGGGATTTACTTTTATGAAAGAGCATTTCCATTACATTTTGCCTTTATCTTAGAGTTCTTTAATATTCACACTCTACATTTTTGTCTGTTATGACCTTAACTGAGTAGCAATTTCAAATAAAACAATTTTCATTTCTTTGCTTGACTGGGGAAGAATTTTTCATTTAGATTTTCTTACTTAATTCATTTGAATTTATTTATTCTACAGGTAACATACATACAAAAATATTGCTTAATGTCTTCTGAAGATTGTTGAGTTTTGATTCCATGTTTAGACGAATGTTAGTGGAATGGCACAAGAAGGCAAACCTCACTTTCTTATGCATTCCTTTTCTTCACTACCCCTCCTATTCCTCACACCTCAGGTTTGAAAAAGCTCCTCTTGACATAATTTAGCTTCATATTATCAAAGAAAAAGCCTTCTGAAAGGTATAGCATAACATATTCAACTAAGTATAACTTGTTATAGAAAAGCAAACTTCTAATATAGTCCTTGCAATGTCCTTTACACCTGCCTAGATCATCATTTTCCATGACACCAGGGGTGGAAATGTCTGTTTAAAAAGTATTCACTTCATGGATGCCTGGGTGGCTCAGTTGGTTAAACGACTGCCTTCAGCTCAGGTCATGATCCTGGAGTCTCAGGATCAAGTCTGGTATCGGGCTCCCTGCTCAGTGGGGAGGCTGCTTCTCCCTCTGACTCTCCCCCTTCTCGTGCTCTCTCTCTCTCTCTCATTCTCTCTTTCTCAAATAAATAAATACAATCTTTAAAAAAATAATAAAAAATAAAAAGTATTCATCTCAGCAAACAAGGAAAAGTGGGGAACTTCCTTAACTTGATAAAGAACATCTACAGAAAACCTGCACTAACATACTTATGTTGAGAAGTTAGAGGCTTTCCCACCAAGATCAGGAACAAGACAAAGACGTCCCCTCTCACCACTCCTTTTCAACATCTTATGGGAAGTCCTAGTTAATGCAATAAAACAAGAAAAGGAACTAAAGGGCATAGAAAGGAAAGAAGGAAGGGAGAGAGGAAGTAAGGATAGGAGGGAGGGCGGGAGGAATAAAACAGGCTTTGTTTGCAGATGACATGATTATTTATGTAGAAATAGAAAGTGGAATGGTGGTTACCAAGGACAGGGGTGGGGAGGTGGGGGGGGAGGAATCTGTGACAGGGATCTGGAGAATGTTGTTTAAGGCTACAAACTTGTAACTAGTAGATGACTAAGTCCTAAAGATCTAATGCACAGCAAAGTGATTATAGTCAAGATCCTATTTTATAAACTTCAAAGTTGCTAAGACACTACATCTTAATTATTCTCACAAAAAAAGATGTGATAATTATGTGACATGCTAATGCAATGGTGGTAATGATATTACAATAGACATATATACCAAATCAACATGTCGTGCACCTTAAACTTACACATTATATGTCAATTATATCTTAATAAAAACATTGACTTAAAATGGATCGTGAAACTATAAAACTCCTAGAAGATAACAAAGGAGAATATGGATTTGGTAATAACTTTTTAGACATAATACCAAAGGCATGATCCATTAAAGAAATAATTGATGCTACATCTCATTAAAATTAAAAACTTGCATTTTGCAAAACACACTTTCAAGAGAATGAGAAGATAATTCATAGACTGAGAGAAAATATTTGCAAAGACATACTCAGTAAAGAACTCTTAATCAAAATATACAGATAACTCTTAAAACTCAGGAAGGTGCCTGGCTGGCTCAGCCGGTAGAAATGCAACTTTTGATCTCAGGATCATGAGCTCAAGCCCCACATTGTGTGGAGAGATTATTTACAAATAACTTTTAAAACTCAACAATAGAAAAATGAACAACCCAATTTAAAAACTGGACCAAACACACCTTTCCAAAGATGATATATAGATACCAAATAAGCATATAAGGAGTTGCAAATTAAAACAATGAGATACTACTACATACTTATTATAATGGCTAAAATCCAAAACACTGACACCAAATGCTGGAGAGCATGTGGAGCAACAAAAACTCTCACTCATTGCTGGTGGGAATGCAAAGGCATACAGCCATTTTTTAGAAGACACTTTGGCAGTTTCTTACTAGTTTTGTAAGTTTAGTTTTGATCCAGCAATCACAGTCTTTAGTATTTAGCCAAATGAGTTGAAAACTTATATTCACACAAAAACCTGCACTCAGTTATTTATTGCAACTTTATTCAAAATGGCCAAAACTTGGAAGCAACCAAAATACCCTTCAATAGATGAATGAATAAACAAACTGTGGTACCTCCATACAACATAATATCATCAATGCTAAAAAGAAATAAGCTATCAAACCATGAAAAGACATGGAAGAAAAGTAAAAGCATATTACTTACTAACTGGAAGAAGACAGCATTAAAAAGCTACATACTGAATGATTCCAATTATATAACATTCTGAAAAGGGAAAACCATGAAGCTAGTAGAAAGATCAGTGGTTGCCTTGCATTTGCGGGAAGGGGGGGAATGGATAGGTGGAACACTGGGGATTTGGGGGGTGGTGAAGCTACTGTACTATTCTGTAATGGTGGGTACATATCATTATGCATTTGTCCAAACCCATAGAATAGACAACACCAAGAATGACCCCTAATGTAAACTATGGACTTTGGATGATGTGTCAATGTCGGTTCATCTCTTGTAACGAATGTACCACTTTGGCACAGGATGTTGATCTTGGGAGAGGCTGTGGATGTGTGGGAGCAGGTTCAATGTTGCCATGAATCAAAATTCCTCTAAGAATGATATGTCTTATATCTATAATACCATATGTATGTATGTATTTACATTTGTTTAGGATGGAGAAACTCGTAAGAGAATTTTTTTCCCTACTCAGAATAAAGAAAAAGCCAGATAAGCTACAAAATCATAATTTATTTGAAGCCATCAGAGAGATACAGGACATACAATCTATTTCATCTTTGGGAGAACACAGAGAAAAACAAGTCAGTCATAAAAATACATAAGAAGGAAACAATTGAAATTTTAACAAATTCTTCATAGCTGAGTGTGGGATAAACTGACAGTCTTAAATCCTTGGGAGCCAGGACACAAGAGGAGAGTGCACTATGTAGTATAAGTACTTGATATCAAGCTTTTTTTTTTTTTTCCTGTAAGTACCTGACATTAAGCTTGTGATTGCTGGGTCATCCATTTCAAAGACCTCCATCTCAAATAAACATATTGCCCAGCTGTATGACACAGTTACTACCTAAACACCTAGGTTAGAAACCAGGCTGCCCACACATGAAGTTCTCCTTTTAGAAAGCCATCTAGATAACTGGCTGCTTGAGTGACCCTGCTTTTCCCTTCCTGTGCCCTCATTGGCACTTTCTGCTTTAGATTTGCTACTAAAGAGTGACCCTTTGAAGTGCTCAGGATCCTACCCTTGACCCGATAAAGGCAGAGCCCCAGGGCTACATTCCTTCACTCTTTCTACCTGTGACCTAATTGTGTGGCCCTAAGGCATGTTATGTACCCTCTAGGACTTGTGAGTAATAAATCTTATTTTTCAAAACACCCTGAAGGTTGTTGCTGATCATAATAAATCATCCTGCAGTCATAATAAAACAAGGGCCAGTGCAGCCACAACATTGGCTCTGGTCAGGGAAACGTCTGTGGGTACTCACCACAATTATTAATGGTCCCAGGAGAGTGCCTTAGGCATCTCTGGCCAATAGCATCACTGTCAATAGGCTGAGACCAACACAACGTAGTCACTCTGATCCCTTTTCCACCAGCATCCTCCAGAGGTCCACCAGAGAGTGTGGGATCCACCTAAGCAGGCCTGAGAGAGCCACCCTTGTTGGAGCACAGGCGTGGGACATCTCCCCCATCACAGACCCTGTTCACATGGGAAGAAAGCTGTCTTCCGGTGAGAGAGGTCAGGAACACCTCCTTCCAAATTACAGGTTTAGGAACATGGCCCCTTGGAGAAAGGTGGAAGCAAACACCAACCTGCTTTCCAGTGAGGAAACACTCCCAATACCTGGTCCGGAGTGAAGACCCACGGTCACCTGGGTGCAGGAGAATAAAGCACCGCCTGTGGCTGTGGGAGGGCCCAGTGTCCTGCACTGCACAAAGCAGGAGTGCATTGCTGCTGGGGAGGAGCAGGAGACTGGCTCCTGCCCAAGATGCCCCCCAGTACAAGGCAGAGTGTGGCTGCCACAGGAAGCAAAGCAGGAAGACTAAGAAAGACCCGTCCCTAAGGCCCAGGTGCACAGGCCTGCCTAAGAATGAGGTGGAAGAAGAGACCCAGGAAAACCCCACCACTCCCCTAAGCACTGCACTGAGCACATGCCTCAGTAGTCTATCACTTTCGGAGACACAAGTGTGCAGTACCAGGGAGCTGGCCTGGCTGATGCTGAGATCCTGAGATCCTGCAGGAGCTGAGAAAAATCCTCCGGCACTCCGGCTCCAATTTTAGCACGGTATAGCAGCAGCCTATGGCTGGAGAAATTGGAAATCTATGGCCCCCTGGAGGTGATAAAGCACCAACCGATCCCAAATCCAGCTCAGTTACAGACCAGGTTGACTCAAACTCTCACACTAATGACTGACAGAGAAGAGGCAAGTCTATTTCCAAGTACAAATAGTACTTACCACAGTTTCTACTTTTTTATAAAACACAATTATCTGATATTCACTTACAAATTACAATGCATACTAAAAGAGCAAGAAAAAAAAGGACTCATTGACAAGAGATAAAGCAATCAACAGACCAAAAACCCCAGAGACGGCCCAGATGTTGGAACTATCAGACAGGAACTTCACAATCATTTTTATTAATAAGTTAAATGACCTAGAGGAAAGACAGGTAATGTGCAAGGAAATGTGGGGAATTTCAGCAGAACATGGAAATTAACCAGAAGGGACAGTCTCCGGCAGGATGGCCTGGAGTCCCACAAGGCATCCCTGACCCTGACTGACAGAAGATGACGTCCATCAGGAATGGGTGAGAGATCTCAACTGTGTGAACACAGCTTCCCAGGGCGGTCTCTGGCCAGCAGCCCTTTCCTGGCTTGCTCATGGCACAGGAAAAACCATCTCATTACAATGTCTCCAGGAATAAAAGTGGGACCAGGCAGGACATTCATTTATGGGTTGAAAAAAAATTGGACATTCCAGGAATTACACAGGGGTTGCCAAGAGAATGAAAAGCTTCCTTTTTCCCTTCAGTAAAACTCCAGAGAGACTGCAACTCTCCATAAAAAAGATCCTACAGGTATTTAGACAGGAACAGGAACCATGACTCACAAGGAAAAGGAGGGCATGATTGATAAAGAGAGTTGACGAATGGCGAAGATACACAGCCTGACAGGGGCCTAAATGGAGACAACTGGATTACGGTCGGTAACTGTTTACAGATTCAGAATCCCACAGTGCAAACACTAAGGACACATACTAATCCCACACAGTGTTTGCCAAGGAGGAAATGTAGGGCCAGGTACAGTAGCCTCCCCACTTCTGCTGCTGGCCACCTCCAGGTCCAGTGGACTCTCATTTTGACCAAACAGAATCGATGGCTTCATCTGCATAAGTGTGGGGCATCAGAGGGCTGAGGAGGCAAACAAGCCAGGACACTACCAGGATTCATACACGTTAACCTGACTTCTGGGGATGCATTTCTGAGGGAGCAGTGCCTCTCCCAACGTGATCCAGGGCCTTCTCTGGGCAGGCCAAAGAAACCCACTTTCATAACTTTCAGATTCTCTTTCTTCCCGGCTAAGGAATGTGTCCAGGGCACTCAGCCCTTAGGAGGAAAATGTAGTTGAATGTCCAATCAGAAGCAAAAATAAAACAAATGAAAAACTCATACATGATCAGGCCTAGAGTGAAAATACAAAATACAAACATACATGTACATGCAGACATACATACTCACACACATACCAACAAACACACTGTAAGTGTACATGTTCACAAAAATCACATCGCCTGGCTATATTTTCTTTGTAATAGTTACCAAGATTTAACATTATCTTGTTATTGATTTCTTCTTTATTTGTTTTCTATGTTTCTCTCGTCTAGAACATATGTTCCTTGTGCATTGGGTCCATATCTGTCTGGTCCATGAGTGTATTCCCAGTCCCCAGAGTGGAACCTACATCCCAGTATATGTTCCATAATATTTGTGGAATGAATCAGTGAATCGACACCCACATGTGTCTCCCACTATGTTCCAGATAACAACGAGTGAAAACATGAACGCGCCTTGACTGTGAAGAGAAAGAACCAGCAGAGGAGAGAGAAGAGACAGGAGTGAGGATAACTGACCAGAGTGTTTCATGATGGACATGGGACGATAGCACCGGCACCAGGGTCAGCTCAGGGAAAGGAAACGGCATCGACAAGCACACCAAAGCTGAAATGGAGGAGTGCTGTGGAAGAGTGAGACATTGAAAGAATCCCCACTTAATGGTCACAATTTAATGGAAATTAGAGGAAAGACCATTAGTTACAGGTAGAAGGGATGAGATGTTGGATCAGGATTTGTTTGTTTGTTGGGAATAGAGCTAGACTTTTTTTTATAACCCTTTTCAGATTATAATTATCAATTCAAAAATGTGATTATCTGCTATACTCTGAATGTGATCCCAGATAGCAGGAATGACGTCAACCTATTACTACTGCATCCCAGCACAGTGCACAGTGCCAGCACATAGTTAGGACTTAGTAGATACTTGTTGAATAAAATAAAAATAAAGGTGTAGAAAATCCCCTGAAGCCAATGGAAGTGGGGTGACTGTGATCACACAAACGGATTTCCAGGTGCGACTGAATACTCACCTGGGGGAGTCCATGGATGGTAATTGTGCCAATCTAAAGGCAAATGATCGCCGGGTCTTACCTCCTATGTAACCTTGGTTAATAAGGTATTCTAACTTGAAGCCTTGGTTTTATCCTTTCTAAAACAGGTCTAGTAAAACTATCTGCATAGGGATATTATATGGGGAAAAAAGATATATGCATGTAAAACTCCTAGGTCAGGACATAACACACGCTAATTATTGGTTTGCATGATGCAGTTTACTGAATCTTGATTATTTCGTATACTCTGTGAAAGCATACCAGAAGCAAAGAGCCAGTCTTAACCATCTCTGTGTCCCTAATGTCTGGTACGGTGGTCAGTCATACAAAAACATGGCAGAAGCTGCTGGCTGCCCCCACATGTCAATTCCCTCTTCCTTTTTCAAGGCACTGATTTTATTCCAGGTAAAGATGTGCATAGCTAAAGCATGCACCTTCCCAGACTCCCTCGCAGTTAAGGATACCATGGGAAATGGTCCCGAGACATATGTACAAATCCACTGGAGATCTCCAGGAAAACTGTGATTTTTTTCTATGAGTATGACCTCATCCTCGTTTTCCTTTCTTCCTGAAGGGAATATAGAAAACAGGCTGGATTTGCGGCAGCCATCTTGAGATGATGACATGGCAAGACAAAGGGCATATGATAGGGAGGGAAGAGTTTAAAGGACCTGGAACATTCACAACATCACAGAGCCATTGCATCAACTCTGAGCTGCCAGCCTCCAGACCTGTGAGAAAAATTCCCATCCATAAAAGGAGTTCTGCGGAGAATAACGTTACCCACTTGGTTTACCATTTATCAATTACTAATAGGCGAATTTATCTTGTAGTTAATCACCCAGGTTTATCAACATTCACATAACATAATTAAAAGGAGGTTATGTTTAAATTGATTGTATTTGGATAAGTCCAAATGTTTGAGGTAATGTAAAAATAACATCTAAATAAAGCTGTTGATAAATTTAAGTCCTGATGTTTTAATCATGTGGACATAAGTATAGAACTAACATTTAAGTTTCCTAACAGTTGTATCCAAACATATATCAAATTTGAAACAATAGAGAATATTAACATAATTACTGGAATTGTTACAGGTCAGAATTATCTTAATTACAGATATCTGGGTTAAGAGTCTATCTATGACTATCAATGTTTTGATTTTGGTGGGGTTAATTTAACTTTGTAATTTTGGCTTTAATAAATCGGACATAGCTACACAATCATGAGAAAATTTTCTCTTCTGAAGGAAACCTTGTGTACTTATATAAAAGAGCCAACCAGCTGGAATAATTAATAATGGAGTACTTTTTCTTAGAAAAATTGTCTCCGTGCTCCCTCTGGTGGTTACTCTCAAAAACAGACTTTTATCTACTCTGAATTTAAATCATTTTCAGGACTTCTTAAAATTTCAAAGAAAATTTACCAAAACTTTAAATTCTTGGTATGAATGACAAACCATGCAGGGAAGCTGCCTTAACCCTTAATGTCTGGATTTTAAGATATTCAGTCCTTTATTCAAAAGCAGTCATTGGGTACCTATTGTTGAAAGATAAACTGGGGCATATTAAAAAGTTTAAGAGGGGCACCTGGGTGGCTCAGTCGTTAAGCATCTGCCTTTGCCTCAGGCCATGATCCTGGGGTCCTGGGATCGAGTCCCGCATTGGGCTCCCTGCTCAGTGGGGAGTCTGCTTCTCCCTCTCCCTCTGCTGCTCCCACAGCTTGTGCTCTCTCTGTGTGTCAAATAAGTAAATTTAAAAAAATCTTTAAAATAAATAAATAAATAAATAAAAAGTTTAAGAGCTTATGTGAGAAACACAAATTTAAGTAGATTCTTAAATCAGGCAGTACCAACCTGGAGGTGGTCAAGAGCACTCCACCAAGAGGAGGTAGGGGGAAAACTCATATGGAGAAGAGGTAGAAGTAAAGCAAGGAAATCATTTGATTGGGTATAGCTTAAGCAATTACTCTATTTGGGAAAGCCTGTTTGGCTGTTTGTGATTGTTTTGACTTCTTAACTTTGAGGCATTAACAGGCTGAGGTTTTGATTTGCTTGCTCACTTAGGCTATTAAGGCATTATAAGCACCTCAGTCTAACGGCCTCTTTGCTTAATTAATTGAGCACCACTATGCCTCAGATTCTATTTTAGGTGTCAGGATTCAGTGGTAATCTGGAAAGTGCAATACCGACCCTCAGAGGGCTCACATGCTGGTGGGAATGACAGACAAAAGTTGAGTAAATGAAGAAACAAAATACCTAGAAATTGTAATAGAAAAAAGCAAGGAGTCAAAATAGAGAATAGGAACAACTATTATGGCAAGATCTTCTTTCTAAGGAGATGAAATTTAAGTCGACTTCAAGGATAAGAAAAAAAATTGGCCAAACCCAAAAAGTCAGAAGGACCGTGAGGCCCTGATTTCACGGTCTGTATTTGTACTGAAAATCAAGATCAGGTGAGCTTTTCCCTTCTGCTCTTCAGAAGGTTTGTGTCCTCCCATGTGAGAGCTGAGGAGGCTTCCCTGGCAGAGCAAAGAGCAGGTGGCAGACACAGCAGTGGGGAGGTGCTGGGCATGGTCATGGTGAAGGTCACAGCTGCTAGAGTGTGCTAAGGTGAAAAGTGGCCAGCTCATGAAGTAGAGTGGAATCCTGCAGTTCCTTCTGGGACATAGTAAGGAATTTGAATTTCAGTCAAACTGTGACTTAAGAGACTATACAGGGCAACAAATGAAACAATTTCTGTTTTAACAGTTCACTCTTGCTGTTACATGGAGAGTGGATGGGAGAGAAGCAAGAGTGTAAGTCAGGATCTCAGTTACAAGATTATTTCTGTAGTGCTGGCAAGACATGGCAGTAGGTTGTGCTCCAGTGATTTCCATTAAGAGGGAGAGGGTGGGGAGAGAGAGAGAGGGACAGAGAGAGACAGAGAGAGAGAGCTGAGCACTCATTCAAGATCTAGTTTAAAGATAGAATCAAAACCCCCTGCTGATAAACTGGATATAGGGGCAGAAAAAGGGCAAGAAACTGAAACTAAATGTCCAGATAGAGCTACATATAGATGTGGGGAAAGCAGAAGCACACGGGTTTAGGATGGGGTTGGAGTGGGGACAAATGTTCTGTTAGGGCGCTTGTTACACAGAAGATTGTTTTGAGACATCTGAGTAAGATGTTAGGTAGATGTCAGACATACAAGTCTAAAGATCAGGGGAAGTGTTTGCTGGACAGGAAATCTGAGCAGAATCAGTGAACTGAGGTACTTGACAGATTCATTCAGATCACTGGCAGAGGGGTATAAAGAATGAGAAGCTAGAACAGAGGAACGGCAATACTCTGTCAAATAAGATAGAAAGACCCAGGAATCTACACTAACAAGGAAGGGTGAGTAAGCTAGGAGGAAATTGTTAGGGTGAAAGATACTGTTTCAAGATGGACTGCTGAAAAATTGGGTAAGAGGAGGACAGTTTTCATCCAGGAGGACATACAGAGCTCGTTTGAGTGGATTGGCAGAATAGGTAGATAAGTTTAGAGGGGCCTGCAGAGCCGGTGAGGGAAGGAAGTGCAGACAAAATGGGGTGCAACTCTTTCAAGACTGGCTGTAGAGGGATGCATATAAAGGGTCAATAGATTCAGAGGAAACATGGTCAGAGACTATTTCTTCATAAGTTTGTATTCTCTTTCCAAAAAAAAGAAGTGTTTAAACATGCAAAATATGAAAAGTAGACAAACAGAAAGGCTTATGGAAGTGTCTAAATTTACAGAAAAGTTGAAAGAAGAGTACAAGTACCTGTTTTCCCTCTAACAGTAAATATTTTGAGGGCGCCTGGGTGGCTCAGTTGGTTAAGCGACTGCCTTCAGCTCAGGTCATGATCCTGGAGTCCCGGGATCGAGTCCCACATCAGGCTCCCTGCTCAGCAGGGAGTCTGCTTCTCCCTCTGACCCTCCCCCCTCTTGTGCTTTCTCTCTCTCTCATTCTCTCTCTCTCAAATAAATAAATAAAATCTTTTAAAAAAACAGTAAATATTTTGATGTATTTGCTTTGTTTGTATAGATACATGTACATATACATAGATATGGTGCCAAATAATTTGAAAGTAAATGACAGATATCATGACACTTCACCCTGAAATGTTTACGTCTTCATAGCCTAAGGATAGACAAATTCTCCTCTAAAACCACAATATTATTACCACAACAAAAGAAATTACAAAAAAAATCCCTGATAATTTCTAAAATCTAGTCCATATTTAGTTTTCCCAGTTGTTTGTGAATGCTTCTTTAGAGCTGGTACTCCAAATCATGATCTGGTTGAGGTGCATGCATTGCCTTTGGTTATTATTTCTCTTCAGTTTCTTTTAACCTGGAACATTCCCCCATCTTTTTTGGATGTGTGTTACATTGACTTTTTTAGAGAATTCAGCAAGACTTATAGAAATGCCCCGCATCCTAGATTTGTGTGATTATTTCTTCATGATAATCTTTTTCCTTTTCCCTTATCCCTAGTTTTTCTCTGTTAACCAGGAGTTAGTCAAATCCTTCAGTTACATGGTATACATTTTAGTGCCTGGAATATGTACATGTGTATGTGTCTGTATATGTACATGGATACATTACAATCCATGGTATCGGACAGCACTTAATATTAGGCTGTCATGTCATTAGTCATGCTAATTTGGTTACTTGATAATCCAATCAGATCTCTCCTTTAGAAAGACACATCCTTCACAATTAACAAGTAATCTTTGGAGTGCTGTCTTGGTACTATGCAAATATCCTTGTTTCCAATAAATCTTCTACCCAGTGGTTTTGGTATTTATTCATAAGCCTTGCCTGAATCAATTATTGCAAAGTGGTTGATAGTCTAACTGCAAAATGGTGACTTTTCTAATTCTGTCATTCTTTCTACATCTATTAGATGGCATTCATCTACAAAGAAAAATTTAAGGAAAACATTTTTTTAAGTGTTGATGTTACTAGAACCTTTAAACACCAATAAGCGTTGTGTAGTAGAAGGTGGATGTAGGTAATTTAGAAGAGGCTGGAGATAGCCAAAAGTAACGACTTGACAAGGTGAGAAAGAAAGGATTCAAGAGTGCACACAATGCAGGTGGTGGTGTTTGATGGAGGAGACACCCCCTTCATGTGGCAGGAAGAAGAGGAGGTAGGAGTGTAGAGCTTAGATGTGAAAAAGTAAGAGAGTAATTCTACTTCTAGCCATACTGTAAGGAAACAATTTTTTAAAAAATATAAAACATGAATGAAGTTGATGCCCATTGTAATAATAAGAAAAAATATTTAAAATAAGAATAGTAGGGGCACCTGGGTGGCTCTGTAGGTAAAGCGGCTGACTCGATTTTTACTCAGGTCATGATCTCAGAGGGCTGGATTCAGCCCCATGTCAGAGCGGGGAGTCTGCTTGAGGAGACTTTCTCTGCCTCTCCCTCTGACCCTCTCCCCACTCACTCTCTCTCTTTCCCTCTCTCTCAAATAAATAAATAAATCTTTTTAAAAATAAGAATAGTAAAGGAACAACAATAAAGAAACAGTAGAAGCTCTTATATTTTCACTGCCTATGAAATATTATGCTATGGTGAGCGCTGTGAATTGTGTAAGACTGATGAATCACAGACCTGTACCTTTGAAACAAATAATACATTATATGTTAAAAAGAAGAAGAAGAAGAAGAAGAAGAAGAAGAAGAAGAAGAAGAAGAAGAAGAAGAAGAAGAACAGATAGTAGGAAGGGAAAAATGAAGGGGGGTAAATCGGAGGGGGAGACGAACCATGAGAGCCTGTGGATTCTGAGAAACAAACTGAGGGTTCTGGAGGGGAGGGGGTGGGGGGGATGGGTTAGCCTGGTGATGGGTATTAAAGAGGGCACGTTCTGCATGGAGCACTGGGTGTTATACGCAAACAATGAATCATGGAACACTACATCAAAAACTAATGATGTAATGTATTGTGATTAAAATAACATAATAAATTTTTTAAAAAGGTTAAAAAATAATAATTAAAAAATCTGTCAGAAAGATAGGAACCCAGCAAGTGAAAAAAAAACAATATTTTTTCTGAAGTTTTCTGATGAGTACATTCTCATTTTAAAAAATAAGCTACAATTTTTTAACACAGTGGATTTTTTTCTGCATAAATCATCCTGAAGGTGGCAGGCAAGTCCACTTTGCACAAGCACCTTAAACAACTAGAGAGGAAAACTCTTGTAGGTTTATTTTAACAGTGTGGCTCCTCCTATTGAGAATAACAAATAAAATTAATAGAACCAGTTTACTTTTTCACTTACTAAGCATTAACTATTATTCAATACAAAGAGAATATTATTTTTAAGGTTATTTCTATTTCAATATATTAATACCGGGGGGGAATAGACCTTTGAAGCATGCCAGCAGGCCAAAGGAATAATTCTCAAATGATTTTTTTTAATCTCTACAATCAAGAGATGCCTCTGCTCTGGGAAGTCTAAACAGTCAATACTTTGATATTTTAGACACTATTATTAGTTATTCAAATGATCCTACTGTATTATTATAAAACAGAACTTAAACAATGATCAGGCAAGAAAAAGTGAAAGCTTCTGAAAAAGACTTACATAATGATAGGTAAGAATATAAACTCTTGTCCAGCACCTCAGTTTTACTACTAATGTCACACAGCTCAATGGCATACATGACAAGCATTCGTTCTCCAGAGAGATGTCACCTGAGTAGCTCTGCTCCACATGTCTCATTATGAAATCCACTCAGGGAGTTTTAAAGATGCTGACACTTGCAGAGAACCTGATTTGGCAGGTCTCAGAGGCCGCCTGGGAGTGTCTGAATAAAACTGTCTAGGTCAGCCGTGACTCAGCATGTGGGAAGCACTGAATTATTATAGAGATGCAGTTCTGCTTCAAGTGGGTTGGTGGGTTTTTTTAATTTATTTTATTATTATTATTTTTTTTACTAACACATAATGTATTATTTGTTTCAGGGGTACAGATCTGTGATTCATCAATCTTACACAATTCACAGTGCTCACCATAGCACATACCTTCCCCAATGTCCATCACCCAGCCACCCCATCCCTTCCACCCCCCTACACTCTAGCAACCCTGTTTGTTTCCTGAGATTAAGAGTCTCTTATGGTTTGTCTCCCTCTCTGGTTTCATCTTGTTTTATTTTTCCTTCCCTTCCCCTACAATCCTCTGCCTTATTTCTCAAATTCCACATATCAGTGAGATTATATGATAATTTTCTTTCTTTGATTGACTTATTTTGCTTAGCATAATACACTCTAGTTTCATCCACATCATTGCAAATGGCAAGATTTCATTTTTTGATGGCTGCATAATATTCCTGTGTGTGTGTGTGTGTGTGTGTGTGTACACACCGCATCTTTATCCATTCATGTGTTGATGAACATCTAGGCTCTTTCCATAGTTTGGCTATTGTGGACATTGCTGCTATAAACATTGGGGTGCACATGCCCCTTCAGATCACTACATTTGTATCTTTGGGGTAAATGCCCAGTAGAGCAATTGCTGGGTCACAGGGTAGTTCTATTTTCAATTTTTTGAGGAACCTCCATACTGTTTTCCAGAGTGGCCGCACCAGCTTCCATTCCCACCAACAGTGTAGGAGGGTTCCCCTTTCTCTGCATCCTCACCAACATCTGTCATTTCCTGACTTGTTAATTTTAGCCATTCTGACTGGTGTGAGGTGGTATCTCTTTGAGGATTTGATGTGGATTTCCCTGATGCCAAGTGATGTTGAACACTTTTTCATGTATCTGTTGGCCATTTGGAGTCTTCTTTGGAGAAATGTCTTTTCATGTCTTCTGCCCATTTCTTGATTATATTCTTTGTTCTTTGGGTGTTGAGTTTGATAAGTCTTTCTAGATTTTGGATACTAGCCCTTTATCTGATATGTCATTTGCAAGTAGCTTCTCCCATTCTGTTGGTTGTCTTTTGGTTTTGTTGCCTGTTTCCTTTGCTGTGCAAAAGCTTTTTATCTTGATGAAGTCCAAATAGTTCATTTTTGCCCTTGCTTCCCTTGCCTTTGGTGATATGTCTAGGAAGAAGTTGCTATGGCTGAGGTCAAAGAGGTTGCTGCCTGTGTATATTCTCAAAGATTTTGGTGGATTTCTGTCTCACATTTAGGTCGTTCATCCATTTTGTGTCTTTTTTCGTGTGTGGTATAAGGAAATGATCCAGTTTCATTCGTCTGCATGTGGCTGTCCAATTTTCCCAACACCATTTGTTGAAGAGACTGTCTTTTTTCCATTGGACATTCTTTCCTGCTTTGTCCAAGATTAGTTGACCATAGAGTTGAGGGTCCATTTCTGGGCTCTCTATTCTGTTCTACTGATCTATGTGTCTGTTTTTGTGCCAGTACCATACTGTCTTGATGATTACAGCTTCGTAATAGAGCTGGAAGTCCGGAATTGTGATGCCACCAGCTTTGCTTTTCTTTTTCAATATTCTTCTGGCTATTCAGGGTCTTTTCGTGTTCCATACAAATTTTAGGATTATTTGTTCCATTTCTTTGAAAAAAGTGAATGGTATTTTGATAGGGATTGCATTAAATGTGTAGGTTGCTCTAGGTAGCATAGACATTTTCACAATATTTGTTCTTCCAATCCATGAGCATGGAACATTTTCCATTTTTTTTTGTGTCTTCCTCAATTTCTTTCATGAGTATTCTATAGTTTTCTGAGTACAGATTCTTTGCCTCTTTGGTTAGATTTATTTCTAGGTATTTTATGGTTTTGGGTGCAATTATAAATGGGATTGACTCCTTAATTTCTCTTTCTTCTGTCTCATTGGTGTATAGAAATGCAACTGATTTCTGTGCATTAATTTTATATCCAGCTACTTCACTTAATTCCTGTATGAGTTCTAGCAGTTTTGGGGTGGAGTCCACATAAAGTATCATATCGTCTGCAAAGAGGGAGAGTTTGATTTCTTCTTTGCTGATTTGGATGCCTTTATTTCTTTTTGTTGTCTTATTGCTGAGGCTAGGACTTCTAATACTATGTTGAATAGCAGTGATGACAGTGGACATCCCTGCCATGTTCCTGCCCTTAGGGCAAAAGCTCTGTTTTTCCCTATTGAGAATGATATTCACTGTGGGTTTTTCGTAGATGGTTTTTATGATATTGAGGTACGTACCTTCTATCCCTACACTGTGAAGAGTTTTAATCAAAAAAGAATGCTGTACTTTGTCAAATTCTTTTTCTGCATCTATTGAGAGGATCATATGGTTCTTGTTTTTTCTTTTATTAATGTATTGTATCACATTGATTGATTTGGAAACATTGAAGCAAACTTGCAGCCCAGGAATAAATCCCACTTGGTCCCAGGGGTTGGTGTTTGTTTACAAGACTGCATGTAGGTATCTTCAAATAGCAGGATGCTTGTTGTCAGAGATACCTAATATTTTATATTACTTGAATTTATCATAGCATTCCCAGACATTTTATGACATTTTAGATGATGTATCTACTTTTATACACTGAGCTTTTCCCAAGTTACTGATTTCTTACTGAATTCTTCAGGTCAATAAGAAGATTCACTAAAATTTCATCAAGTCTGTTACATGGGAGTATGATGTCACAAAGATGGTGACACAGGTCATTTGTGACTTTGCACCTCCTCACAAGAAGAACTAACAGCTATTCCTGGACAAGACACCACTGAGAGAATCCTAGCACATGGGGGTGAGGTTGAGGCACCCCCTGCACCATAGAGACCAAGACAAACCACATTGGAAGGTAAGAGAAATGGCTACAAGCTGACTGCATTGCCCCTCCCCCCCATAGGCTTTGTAGCTCCACACAGAGAGGTCTCAGTCTATGGCTCCTCCAGAGGGAAAAGAGAAACCAGAGGGAAAAATCAGCATTGTGGGTTGCTTTGTGGTGCCTCTACTCTGGTCTTGTCCCCTGGGATCTAAGGGGGATCTGTAAGGTCGATCATTGGGAATCTGACTGTGTCTGTGAATGGGGAAGGGACTTCCTACTACCAGCACTCAGATCTTAGCAGATGAAGTTCATACTTACAGAGTCCAAGTAGTAGTCCCAACCAGCAGCTTCGTTCATTTACAAAACCAAGTCAGTGGTGCAGTCTGACCAGGGAACTGAGTGGGAGTGCAGGTCTGCCTGATTTGGGTCCTCAAAGGAGGGATTTTACCAGTCCTGGGTCCGGGTTTGCCCATGCCCAGGCAGAAGAGCTAAGTCATAGTCCTACCTGCTGTGGAGTGTGGGCCCCAGCCCCATCTGACAGGAAAGGCTGGCAAGGACACATGAAAGCTGAGTAACACAGTGGTGTTAGAGCCAAGAGGTGAGCAGGTAAAGATGATCTCCTTCAGAGCAAAACTAGGAACAGGCATAGAGGTTTCCCTGCTATGCCCAGGTAAAAGAGTTAATTCATAGTCCACCTCAGTGGAGATGGTTCCCAGCCCCTCCCAGCCAGAAAGTCTGTTTAAGAAAACTTGGGAGTTGCCTGAAGTAGGCTATTCCAGCACTGAGAAGGCAAGAGAGCTGAGTCATAGCTCCACTAGCTGCAGAGTATGGTCCTGGCTCCAGCTGATAAGAAGGGCTGACAAGAATACCTGGAAGCTGCTGTATAATCCAGCAACATTCCATCTGAAAAGTCAGCAGGCAGAGCTGATCATCCTCAGAGCAAAGCCAATGGCCCTGTTTGGCCAGGGAACTTGTGGCATGGGTCAGCTTGACTAAAGGCCACAGAGAGGCTTAGTGGTTTTGGAGATGCTTCTCTTGCTGCACTGGGAAGGGAAACTAATTTGTAGTCCCACTTGCTGCTGAATACAGTTTCAGCCTGTCCAACCACGGAACCTTACCAGAACACACAGGAAACTGTATAGCCCATCCAACAGAGCTGTTTACAATAGCGTCAGAATAGAGAGCACAGCCCATAGCTTTCCCTTTCTGCAGGGTAAACCCAGTAGCTTTACCTGATCATGGTATTCAGTGCACACTCTTGCCTGATGTGGGTCACCAAACAACAAGCTGTATAGGCCCTGGGTCCCATCCTGCTGCCCTGCCAGGGAAGGGAAGGTAATTCATAGACCCACCCACCACTGAGTCCCAACTGGATAGAGCCAGACCAGAGAATCCATGCCACCATGGAGCCCATCCTACAGCTTCACTTGGGCAGGGAACCAAATCAGCAATTCTATCCAGCTATTTTCAACTAGTGGCACACTCTCCCACCTCCAACCTCAGAGCTTGAACAGTTGCCTTGCCCAAAAATAGACCCTAATAGCAGGCCCTCTTGCACAAAGATGATGCCAGCAGACACATCGAGAAACCCAAACTTAACTGCCTGGTGAAAAACTGTCTCCACTGAAACAAAACTGCAAAGTCTGGAAGAGGAGATCACTTACTCAAATATTCAGATACCAATGTAAGAAATCAAGAATAACAAAAAAATCAGGTAAATGTCACACACCACACACCACACACCACACACACACACACACACACACACACACAAATAAAGTTCTAATAACTGGCCCTAAAGAAATAGAGATTTATATACTGTCAAAGAATTCAGACTAATCCCCTTAAGGAAATTTGGTGAATTACAGGAACACACAGAGAGACATTTAAATAAAATTAGGAAAACAATGAATGAAAAAAGAAACAAAATAAAACAAGAAGTTCAACAAAGAAATAGAAACTATCAAAAAATACAACCAAAAATCTTAGAGCTAAGAAATACAATAACTGAACTGAAGAATTCAACAGACAATTTCAAAAGCAGGCTCTACTATGCAGAAGAATCAGTGACCTGCAAAATAGGACACTGGAAATTAGCCAGTCAGAGGAACAAAAAGAAGAATGAAAAAGAATGGAAAAAGCCCACTGGACTTATGGGACACAGTGAAAGGAAACAATATTCATATTATGGAAATTCCAGAAGGAGAAGAGAAAGCAAAAGGGACAGAAAGTATATTTAAATCAATAATGGTTGAAAACTGCCCAAACCTGAGAAGAGAAATAGACATCCAGATCCAAAAGACCCAAAGGATCCCAAATGGGTTAAATCGGAATAGAGCTAACCAAACACCAAGGTATGTTATAATTAAATTGTCAAAAAACAAAGAAAGAATTTTGAAAGCAGCAAAAGAGAAAAGTGACATTCATGAGACTATCAGTGAATTTTGCAACAGAAAGATTTCAGGATAGAATGTGATGAGATCTATAAAATATTGAAAGAAAAAAAAACTGTCAACCAAGAATTCTATACTTAGCAAAGCCATTCTTCAGAAATGAAGTAGAGATAAAGACTTTCCTGACCAAAAAAAGCTGGGGGAATTTATTGCCACTAGACCTGCCTTACAAGAAATTCTAAAGAGTCTTTGAGTGAAAATAAAAGAATGTTAATTGGCAACAGAAAAACATAAGAAGGCAGTGTAAAACTCACTGATAATGGCAAACATAAAGTCAAAGTTAGATTCTGTAATATAGTAATGATGACACATAATTCACTTACAACTCTAGCTTAAAATTAAAAAAAAACAAATGTAGTAAAAATAATAATGACAACAAAAAAACCTGTTGTTAATTACACAATATAAAATATAAGTAAATTGAAACACCAATAACCTTAAATGTGAGGTGGGGAGAAGGAAAGGTGTAAAGTGGATAAGAATGTCATTGAAGTTAAGTTATTAATTTAAATGAGGTGCTATAATGTGAAAATATTTGTGTAAGTCTCATGGTAACCACAAGGAAAAATCTGTAGTATTGCACAAAAGAACATGACAAAGAAATCAAACCATACTGATTTCAAAAGACATCAAAACACACACACACACACACACACACACACACACACACTCACACACACACACACACACACACACGACAGCAAGATAAGAAATAAGAAACAATGGATCACAAAACAACCAGAAAACAAGGAACAAAATGGCAATAGTTAAGTCTTTACTTATCAATAATTACTTAAAATGTAAACAGATTAAATTTATCAATCAAAAGACATAGAATGTTTGAAAGAATAAAAACACAAGACCCAGTGATAATGTTGCCTACAAGAGATTCACTTAGCCTTAAAGACACATAAAGATTGAGAGAAAAAAATATTTGAAGCAAATGGTAACAACGACACAACAACTACAAAAGGGTAGCTATACTTATATCAGACAAAACAGACTTTAAAAATGGCAAAACAAGACAAGGAATGTCATTATTTAATGATAAAGTTGTCATTCCATCAAGAAGATATAACAATTGGAAATATTTACGGTCTCAACATCAGAGCACCTATATATAGAAAGCAAAACTAACCAGAGCTAAAAGGAAAAATAAACAACAATACTATAATAGTTGGGGATTTTAATACCTCACTCTTAACAACAGATAGATCATCCAGAAAGAGAATCAATGAGGAAACAGCACACTTGAATGATATAGACCAAATGGACCTAACAGACATACATAGAACATTCTATTCAACAACAACAGAATGCACATTCTTTTCAAGTGCATGAGAAACATTTTCTAGGATAGACCATATGTTAGGGCAGAAAACAAGTCTTAGCAAATTCAAGAATATTGAATTTATACCAAGTATCTTTTCTAACTACAATGGTATGAAACCAGAATTAATGACAAGAGGAAAACTGGAAAAATTACAAATACATTAAAATTAAACAACACTCTTCTGAACAACATATGGATCAAAGAAGATATTAAAGAGGAAATCAAAAAGCATCTTGAGACAAATAAAAATGGAAACACAACATACCAAAACTTATGAGATGCAGCAACAGCAGTTCTAGGAGGGAAGTTCATAGCAATAAATGCTTGTATTAAGAAGCAACAAAGATATCTAAATAAACAACCTAACTTTATACCTTAAGGAACTAGACAAAGAAGAAGATACTGAGCCCAAAGTTAGCAAAGTAATCTAATAAAGATTACAGCAGTGATAAATGAAATAAGAAACAGGAAAACAATAGAAAAGATTAACCAAACTAAAAGCTGGTTCTTAGAAAAAAACAAAATTGACAAACATTCGGCTAGACTGCAAGAAAGAGACAGAACCCCCCAAAAAATTATAAATGAAAAAGAGAACATTACACACAAAACTAGAGAAATAGAAAGGATCATAAGAGGCTACTATGAACAACTATACTATATGCCAACAAACGGGAAAATCTAGAAGAAATGAAAAAAATTTTAGAAACATGCAAACTATAAAGAAAGGAGAGATGAAGAAATAGAAAGTCTGAACAAAATAATTACTAGTAAGGAGATTCAATAAGTAATTTAATATCTTCCAATGAAGAAAAGTCCAGAGCCAAACTGCTTCACTGGTGAATTTTACCAAACATTTATTTTTTTATTTTTATTTTTTTTTAAGATTTTATTTATTTATTTGAGAGAGAGAGAATGAGAGATAGAGAACACGAGAGGGAAGAGGGTCGGAGGGAGAAGCAGACTCCCTGCTGAGCAGAGAGCCCGATGTGGGACTCGATCCCAGGACTCCAGGATCATGACCTGAGCCGAAGGCAGTCGCTTAACCAACTGAGCCACCCAGGCACCCTTTACCAAACATTTAAAGAATTAACACCAACTCTCCTCAAACTCTTCCAAAATAGTTGAAGAGTATGGAACTCCCAAACTCATTTTATGAGGCCAGCATTACCGTGACACCAAAGCCAGAAAAGGATACTACCAGAAAATAAAAATACAGACCAACATT
The DNA here is from genome assembly GCF_037043125.1 of Eumetopias jubatus. NCBI lineage: Eukaryota > Metazoa > Chordata > Mammalia > Carnivora > Otariidae > Eumetopias > Eumetopias jubatus. The sequence goes on from NW_028274810.1 coordinate 184,226,285, forward strand.
CCTGGTGAATATAGTTGCAAGAATTCTCAACAAAATACTAACAAGCCAAATTCAGTAGCACATTAAGAGGATTATTTACAATGATCAAGTGGGATTGATACCTGGAATGTAAGGATGGCTCAACATATGTAAATCAATCAATGTGATACATCATATTAATAGAATGAAAAAAAATGATCATCTCAATAGACACATAAGAAGTATCTGACAAAATTCAAAATCTGTTCATGATAAAAACTTCTAACAAATTAGGTGCAGAAGAAATGCACCTCAAAATAATGAAAGCCATATATGATAAGCCCACAGCTAATACCATACTCAATGATGGAAGGTTGAAAGGTTTTTCTGTGAGATCAGAAACAAGACAAGTGGGCTTACCCTCACCACTACTCTTCATCATAGAGCTGGAAGTCCTTGCCAGGGAAATCAGGCAAGAAAAGAATTAAAAGGAATCAGAATTCCAATTCAAAAGAAAGAAGTCAAATTGTCCTATTTGTATATGCATGATTTTAAATGTAGAAAATCCTAAAGAGTTCATTAAAAACTGTTAGATATAATCAACAAATGCAGTAAAGTGGCAGGATACAAAGTTAACAGACAAAAATCAGTAGCATTTCTATGTACTAACACTGAATTATCTGAGAAAGAAATAAAGAAAATGATCCCACTTACAATAGCATCAGAAACAATATAATGCTTAGGAATAAACTTAACCAAGGAAGTGAAAGATCTCTACTCTGAAAACTACAAGACATTGATGAAAGAAATCAAAGAAGGTACAAATAAATGGAAAGGTATCCCATATTCATGGATTGGAAATTAATATTGTTAAAATGTCAATAGTACCCAAAAGTCATCTGTAGATTCAATGCAATCCCTATCAAGATCCAATGCCATTTTTATAGTAGAAAAAACAATCCTATAATTTAAATGGAACCACAAAAGACCCCAAATAGCCAAAGCAATCATGAGAAAAAACAAACTGGGAGGCATGACCCTTCCTGATTTCAAGCTTTACTTTAAAGATATATGTACCCCTATGTTTATTGCAGCATTATTTATAATAGCAAAGATATGAAAACAACCCATGTCTATCCATAGATGAATGGATAAAGAAGTGATATATATGTGATGGGATATTACTGAGCCATAAGAAGGAATGAAATCTTGCCAATTGCAACAACATGAGGGTATAATGCTAAGTGAAATAAGTTAGTCAGAGAAAGACAAACACCATGTGATTTCACTCATACGTAGAATTTAAGAAACAAAGAAAAAAGAGGCAAACATAAACCAGACTCTTAAATATAGAGAACAAACTGTTGGCTGCCAGAGGGGAGGTGGATGGGAGAACGGGAGATACCGTTCAAAAACAAAACAAAACAAACAAACAAACAAACAAACAAACAAAAACACCTGAACACCTCTGCTGATAACCCAGTCTTTGTTAGAGAGAAAAAGATGCTTTGTGCACAAAAACATGCTGAGCTGACTCCCCAGGCCATGGTGCAATGGGACATCTGGTCAAAGATGGCATTTGAGGCATTTGCTGGGAATGCAAACTACTCTTGCTGCCAGTAGGTATTTGTCAAAAGAGAAAGCCTGTGCTGGATTGTGGGAAGCATGCAGTTCATCCATTTTAACAGTTTCTCAGAGATATCATTTTAACTTTTGTTCCCTTTCCCCATTTTTTAAATTGATGTGATATATTTTCATGTAACCTTATAAGATATGATATAAATAAATAAATGCACCTTGCCCTAAACTGAAGGACAGTGCCATCCATTGCAAAACTCTATTCTATATAAACAGAAGTACTATTGACATTCTATTTTTCATAAATGGTGCATCCTAGAGCACAAGTTCATATGTATAAAGCATGCAGATTACAGTCAGTTGAGGGAAGAATGCAGCCAGCCCTGGTCCAGAAATTTTTATTCTTATATAACCTTTAAGCAACACCATGCACCTTCAAGATTCTGAATTAGGATTGAAGTTCTATTAGTAAATCTTATCCCTTATCCTCCCTTTGTATCACATGATGAAATAGTAGGTATATCTTGTTTAATCCATTAAATATTTCAAAGACATCGATGTTTTCTATGGTCTAATAATTCTGAATTATACACTGCAACCAATTTCATCTCTGCTGGAACAGGATGAGACAATGCCTAAAAGAGGAAACAGATGGCTCTGATTGGTCTTGATTAGTCTTTGTGTGCCTAGCCAAATGGACCCAGTTCCTTGCATCTCAGTTTTCCTCTATATAAAATGGGACTAAAATGCCAGACCCAAAGCTATCCTAGTAAAGACCACTATGTGAAGCATTCTCTGATTCCTTCCTTACTCTGGATAAGCATAGATGAGTGCCATCCGTGGTGGGATATTGTTTCTTGTTTTTCAAGCCTGTTACTGAGGGAAGGGAAGCTTTCTCTCTCTCTCTCTCTCTTTTTTTAAGATTTTATTTATTTATTTATTTGACAGAGAGAGAGCAAGCACAAGCTGGGGAAGCGGCGCAGAGGGAGAGGGAGAAGCAGGCTTTCTGCCAAGACAGGGGCCCCATGTGGGGTTCGACCCCAGGACTCCGGGATTGTGACCTGAGCTGAAGGCAGATGCTCAACCGAGTCACCCACGAAAGCTTTCCCTAAATGTGAAAGGTTTTCTGGTTAGCCCCCTTCACCTTACACACATGTGAACCATGTCTGTGCTTACTGTTAACTGAAATAGTAACGGTGTGCTAATAACATAAGCAATTTCTCTCCCATTTCACTCTCTATATAAGTTGCTCAAATATTAAACAAACGAGGTTTATGATTATATGTAAAAGCTTATCATGCTTTTTCTGCCGGCATATGTCGCAGAGTTTTTGTGCTAATCAGCAGTTAAACACCATATTCACACTCAACTAAAATCAGTGGCGGGGGGAGTTCATTCTTAATCTTTCCCTGTCGAATACTTCTATTTATTCATTGCTTACCCATGAGATAACTTTTCCTCAAAGGCACTAAGGTGACTAACTTATGGATCCCATGTTCTCAAGCAATAGAATATTCACTTATCACACATAACACTTCAGCTTTTTTCCCCAGAATGTTTCAGCTTTTATTTTAAACTGAGCTTCTCTCAGTATGGACTAGCAGCATGTTTGCATTTCTCAAGTGAAAGATGAAGCACACACATTACATAACTAGTAAAGTAGTTACATATCTTAGTAAAAGATAACTAAAACCAAATAAACATTTTTAAACATCAGAAATGGTATAACCAAACAACATAGTTTACACAAAGACTGCAAGAATTCCACACAGAGTTAAGACATCATTTGCAATAGAATGATGTAAGTAAAATCTATTTGTACATGGCTGTTTTTTATTCTACCTAGTACCTAAGGCATAAAAAGGAAGGCTGAGACATACAGTTTGGATTTCTACATGCTAATATGAAGGCAACAACCTAGAAATGACAACACAATAGTTTATACAATGACTTAGAAAGCCGGGGTGAAACTGAACTGAGTCCTAATCCCCCACACACCATACTAGGACCCCTACCCATGCCTCGCTGTAGCCAACACAGCGATGTCAGTCCATCTTTTCCAACAGTCCTCTCCAAGATTCTGAGACAGCCCCCAGGTGAATCTGTGGCCAGGATGACACAGTAGACAGATGGATCACTCAGCTGTCCCCCACTCTGTGTCCAGAGAATATCAAAGTACAGCTATCTGTTTATGAAAACAGATGAGGTTTCAAATCCTCATGATTGCAACTGGCTGTGTTTGTGGCCAAATATCCACTTGACTCTTTGTCCATCACCTTAGATAATGTGGCAGTTACTCTAAGCTTAAAACTTTAATTTTAAAAAAAGTACTGATTCATAAAAGAATTTTGTGAATCATAAAGAAAATCAATAAAATGTTTCCAAGAAATTTGAAAGATACTGCAATGAATTCCAAGAGGTCTCTGAAGCCCACCAGCAAAGGACTGCTCAAAGGTACAACATTCAAAATGCAATGGAGACATAAAAAAACAAAGCTGTATTTTGCACAATTTACTATTATTGATTACTAGAGGTAGAAGGTTTCTAAATTTACATTTTTTAACTGATAGCTATGAATTACTGTTACTAATAACTCTGAGGGCTAAGGAATCAATTCTCATTCACTAAAATCAGAAAGGGAGTTTGCTTTCTCCCACCCAAAGGAGACTTTTTCCCTTCTATAGACTTTATTTTTATTTTTTATTTTTTTATTTTATTATGTTATGTTAATCACCACACATAACATCATTAGTTTTTGATGTAGTGTTCCATGATTCATTGTTTGCGTATAACACCTGGTGCTCCATTCAGTTCCTTCTATAGACTTTAAAAGATATTTTGTACCTAAATAATTGAGAAATTGAGTCACGCACATCAAACAAAGCAAGCAAAACCTGCCGGGAACACTCACACTCTTTTTCGCACCTAACACTGCACTATAAGAAACAAGCATTTCTATAAATTTTCATTCCTGTTTGGAATTAATCCCAAAGAAAAACTAACCCTTTGAAACACTGTAATCAAGGGCTATAGTCTGGTTAAGGCTCTGCTCTCATGTCTGAGGTGTAAACTGCAGATGGTTGGGTAAACCTAAGCCTCAGTCCTCTCTTAATCCATTTTTGTCTCCCTTAAGTGAAGATAAAAATAAAGATAGGGTGCTGGCCAGGCTCCCTTGTGATTACAGAACTAGATTATTTACCAGATTCACCGGACTAGCACTAAGGAATAGCTTCCTGTGGAAAGGAACCCAATAGAGGAAAATATGAAGATGTCAGTCATTTCAGCTTCCTGGCTCTCCTTCAGGCGAAAGGGATGAAGAATATGAGGAGAAAGGGATAGAAGGAACGGATACACATTTCACTTTCATGTGGTCCTCACAGAAACTTGTGAGATTAGGACATATATATATTTATAAAGTTCTCAGTCCGAAAAACAATGCACGAAGATTTGCAACGAACTGGTCCAAGCCGTATGAGAGATCACCTGGGGCAAAGGGACATAGCAGTACTGGTCAATTGTGGAAAGCGGCGAGGACTGGTAACCCAGAGGTGTTAAGATGCCATTTAGCGTGTGCAGAGCTCTATTTTCGGAGGCTCGGGGCCGGGCAGCAGGCCCCGCAAGGGGGCGCCACAACCGCGCGCCTGGGAGACTCCCGGTTCCAGGCCTTTCCTAGCAGTGCGAGCTGGGTTCCCCCAAAGTCTGAGAGTGGTGGAGCATTTTCAACAAAAAGTAGGAGTAGGGAAAAGGAAAAGCAGAGAGAAAAGGAGCTAAAACAGGAAGGGGGGATTATCACTGTTCTCCTCACCATTGTAGGTAGTCACAGCCAAGCTCCAACCACCTTCACCCAATCCCGCTAGATACACACGCATGCACATACACTCCCGCGCCCTCCACGAGACCCCCTGCACCTTAGAGCGCTGGGCGCCGAACCCAGGAGCCTTGACCCTTTTCCCCAGCGATTAGGACGAGCGGAGAGGCGCTAAAGGTCCTGACCAGGCTGCTCGCCAGTTTTGAGCAAAGGCGCGGGCAGTCGCTGCCGGAAACCGAAGTAGCAAGGTGCAGGGCGAGCGCGGAGCCGACGCCTGGGGGTATCCTCGAGCCTCTTCTAGACACCACCCCCATCCCCGCCTCCCCGCATTCCGGGATAGCGCAGAGGGCTCCACCTAGAGCCTGGGTTGCGAAGGCTCTGGGCGGGTGGAGGGGGGGGGACCGGCAGGGGGTTCCCAGGACCACTGCCGCCCTTCTCCCCTCTTCCTGCCCTCCCCTGTCAAATTCGGGGGTCAACTCGGTGGCCTTTGGCATTAGAGAGAGTTCCGCCTGGGTTCTCAGACTCAACAGTCCTTATACTTAGTGTGCTCTTGCATCATCTGGAGGGCTTGGCAAATTCAAATTGAGGGCGCAGCCCTAGCGCGTCCGATTCCCTATGTCTGAACCGGAGCCCAAGAATCTGCATCTTTAGCAAGTTTTCGGGGTTGGGGACAGGAGACTGCAGCTCAGGGAAGCCTCCAGAGCGCCGCGGGCGCCCGCTCCCTCTGCACCGGCCGGGGCTAGAGCGGGCAGGACTGGGGCGCAGGGCGCGCGGAGGGGGGCGGGAGGATGTCAGGCGGCAGCGCGGCAGGCCAGCAGCTGGCGGAGGCTCCTGCGGAAGCTGTCGTCTAGGAAGGCATAGAGAAAGGGGTTGAGGCAGCTGTTGGCGTAGCTCAGGCTGGTGATGAAGTAGGAGAGCGCGATGACAAGCGGCGTCTGCGGGAGGTCAGTGGTGAGCGCCACCACGGTGCTCAGGTGGTAGGGCGTCCAGCAGAGGAGGCACACGGCCAGGATCGCCACCACCAAGAGAGTCACCCGCTTCTTAGCGCGGTCCAGAGCCTTGGCGTTGCTGTCCAGCCGTATGGCGCGCAGCCGGCACAGCAGGATGCTGTAGAGGACGCAGATGGTGGACACGGGGATGGCGAAGCCGAGCACAAGCGTGTAGAGGCGGCTCGCCCGCCACCAGAAGGCTTCCGGCTGCGGGAAGACCAGCACGCACTGGCGCCGGCCCTGCTCGTCGTCGAGCCGGGCGAACACCGCGAAGGGCAGCACGACCAGCGTCACGAGCCCCCACACGGCCAGGCTCACAGCGCGTGCGGCGCTATACGTGCGGCCAGCCACCCGGCGCGACTCGGCTGTGGCCAGCACTACCAGGTAGCGGTCGGCGCTCATGACCGTGAGGAAGTAAAGGCTGGAGAATGTGTTGTACTGGTCGATGGCCACGATGAGCTTGCACATGAGCTCCCCGAAGGGCCATTGCTGCAGCAAGAAGTCAGCGATGTTGATGGGCAGCACAAGCGTGAAGAGCTCGTCGGCGATAGCCAGGTTGAGGATAAACAGGTTGGTGACGGTCTTCATGCGGGGCGCCCGCAGCAGCACGTACAGCACTGCCGAGTTGCCAGCCAGCCCCACTGCGCAGATCACCGCGTAGACGACGGGCACCGCCACCGCCAGCGGCGGCGGCAGTGGCAGCGGCGGCGGCGGCGGGCTCGACGCGTTGGGGCAGCCCAGCGCAGGGCCCAAGCACGACGTGTTGGCGGGCCCTAGCTCCGAGAATGATGCGTTGTGCATGTCGGCGAGGGCAGTGGGGCCGGCGACCCCGTTTCCTCCACCAACGCCCTGCGAGGCTCGCAGTTTCCCCAGCCGGCGTCTGCGCTGACCTGCGCTCCAAGTCCTTCTGTGACTTCTCCGCGGGAGGCTTGTTCCTGGCAGTCTTTTTAGCCCACCGTCGCCGCGCACTCCCGGGCTGCAAAACAGAATTGAAAGCACGGGTTACGATGATCGACGTGCAACTATATCCAGAGGTGCGGGTCCGAGGGGTGGGGAGGGGTGGCGCGGCGCCCCAAATCTGCCCCCACGTGATCGTTCTCTGCTACCTGTTGAAATCTTATTCTAACCAGATGAATACATCGAACAAAGTGCTACAGAGAAAAAGAGTCCTTACCCTTTATAGGAAAACTACAAACCAGTGTCCTCTTCTTTAAGACGCCCCTGGCCGACAAGGGTCTCCCTTGGTTCGGTGGTCCCTCCCTAGTAGCAAGTTCAGTAGCAGTCTCTCTCTCACCTAGCTGGCCCAGGGAAGGGGCTCCTTTTCTGGAGCGGTCAGGAGAGGAGGCCGCCGGCTGCGGGGACCGCTGCGGCGGCAGCCAGCCGGAAGTCCCCCTTCCTGCTTCTGCCCCAGGCGGCAGTTTGCGTCTCCGCGGGTCCAGCCTGCGCTCCTGGAAGCTTAGGGATGGCGCAGCCGCAACTGTTCTCCGCTGACCCGACCGCCTCCCCCACCACCCCCACCCCAGAGATGGGACAGAGAACCGCATTACTCATAAATCCTTTTTTCCTTCCATATGAACGTCACTCCATTTGAATTAATAAAAAGCTCTCCTGTTAAGAATTAAATTTAAGAGAAACAAAACAGGGGTATTGGTGGTGGTCTCTTTTAATAGAGCAATGTAGTTGAGGCTCCCATTCTATTTTTTTTAGATTTATTTATTCATTTATTTTTTTGGCAGAGAGACAGAGCACAAGTAGGCAGAGCGGCAGGCAGAGGGAAGGGGAGAAGCAGGCTCTCTGCTGAGCAGGAAGCCGGTCGTGGGGCTCGATCCCAGGAATCTGGGATCATGACCTGAGCCAAAGGCAGACGCTCAACCACTGAGCCACCCAGGCGCCCCTCCCATTCTATTTTTTAAAACACTATAGCCCAAATGGGCTAATGTAATTTTAAATTTTAAGTTACATTTATTCTACATAGCTATACAGAAGGGAGAAGTGAATGTAATTTTAAAAATGGAAATCACCCGTTTTCTAATACTCTGGTCTTCTCAGGATTATAAAATCGTTAATAACAAATAATGGTGGACAATTTGAGATACTTTAGTCTATAAATATACATATAAATAATGATTATTAACCAAGACAAACTGCTTCTGAAAGCCTTTTAGTGTACTACGACTTAATGCATATTTTGTAAAATGTTCAGGTTGTTCAACACACTGCCCTGAGTCTTATACACAAATTCCTGATTCTCCCGGTAAGAGAACTACTCTGCAGTAGTAGCAGTGGCCAAGCGAGGCAGAGCAGGGCAGATATGGGGCAGATCTGGGCTGCAATCTTCCCATCTGGCAGAGCTGGAGTCCTTCCACTACAGAAAGGGGAACTCACCGAAGGCACCTCACCTTTGAGGACAGAATGAAATTAACTCAATATTGGTTCTCCCGTTCCTATTTTCTTCCTCCACCTTCCCTTTGGGAGAGCAGCAAATCAAAACACAGGATTCTAATCTACTTCCCTCAAACAAATTTCTTTCCCACAAAAGCAGGCAAAAGTTCAAATAAAGTGCATTTTTTGGTCTTTATGAAGCATTTTTAGAGCAGTGGTCCTAAGACACTCAGAAGGAGACTGGAAGTAGCCAGTAGAAGAAGCCTCTGGGGGCAGAAATACAAATGCTTTTCTTTACCCACTCATTCTCTTTTTACTGGGATCTGCATAAATCGGCTCCCTTGCAGTTTTGCACTTTGTATAAAGAAAATGACAGGAAAGTCAGGCTATGTCCATGAGGTAAAATATGTGAGAAAGCATCATATAATGTTAAGTGAAACAAAAAAGAAAGCTTATACATAAAATATATAAAATGTATATATAATACATACAGATAAACATGGATGTATATCTGTGGGTATGTATGTATGTGTATGCATACATATATATGTATATAGTTATATAGTTGCTTAGTTTTCAAATATTTGGAGATTTTCCAGTTTTTTAAATTATTGATTTCTAGCTTAATGCTTAATTACACTGTGAACAGAATACATAATCAATATGATTTCAATTCATTGGTATTTGTTGAAACACTGCCCTACAGTAGTTATTTTTCTAATTAGTTCATGTATACTTTAAAATAATGTGTGTTCTGTATTTGTTGGGTGCCAAACTCTAGGTTATGTCAACTAGTCAAATTTACTATTATGTTCCTTAAATCCTCTCTCTCTATTGGTATCTTTATCTGATTGTTTTATGAGTTACTGAGAGATATTGTTAAAAAATACCAATCAATAATTAGATTTCTCTATTTTTTAAATTTGTTAATTTTTGATTGCATAATTTGATGGTGTTTTATTAGATGCACACAAATTTAAGATTGTTATTTTTTTTGTGGACTGAACTCTTTTCTCATTATAAAATATCCTTCTTTAACTGGGTTACTACTTGTATGTAGTCTCTTTTGTTTGGTATTATTAAAGCTATTTCTCTTAGTATTATCATGGAATATCCTTTCTTAAATCTTTTTACTTTAAACTTCTCTTTGTCCTTATGTTTAAAACATGTCCCATGTAAACATGATACAGGTTTTTTTGATCCAATCTGACAATATTTGTCTTTGAGTTGGAGTATTTAGCTCATAATGTATTTAATGTAGTCATAGATAATATTAGGGTATACCTACTATGTTATTCTTTGTTCTCTGTTTCTCCTATCTTGTTTTCACCCTTTTTTTCCTCTCTTATTTTTTCTGGATTAAGATTTATTGTTTCATTATTCAGTTTCCCACTCCTACATTCCTTTATTCAAATGGTTGAAATAAAAATTGGATATGAAATTCTAGATTTTCAGTATTTTTATTTCAGCAGTTTAAATGACATTCCATTTTCTTTTTGCCTCCATTGTTTCTATTGGAAAAGTGGTTTCCAGTCTTACTGTAGCTTTTTTGAAGGTATTTTTCCTTTTTTCTATAACTGTTCTTAAATTATGTCTCTGATTTTGTCTTTTGGCAGGCAAATAAGATGAGCTAGGAGTGATTTTCTTTCCATTTATGTAGGTTTGGATTTTTAAGATTTCTAAATCTGTAACTTGATCTTTTTTTGTATTCAATTTTGGAAAATCCTTAGCATTCTCTCTTCAAGTTACTGCTTTGTCTTCTTCCCTCCTACTGGGACTCCAATTACATGTGTGTTAGATCTTCATGCTCTTTTCTGCATTTCCTACCCTTCTCCCCCTCTCTACTTCAATCTGGTCCCTTAAGTCCTGGCTTTCTTGATCGTTCCCCAGTGTCTTCAAACGGCTGTCAGTTTTGTTCCTCAATTTCTATGGTAGCTCATAACAGGAGGGTTTGTATGATACAGCTAATTCATCATAGCTAAGAGTAGAAGTTAATATCTAAAGTTTTCTATACAGCACAATATATGTGTATGTGTGTTTTCATATACATAATTATGTGTAGATATGTGTAATTATGAAAGCATATACATTAAAATGTTAAAAGATATTTTGGTAGAATATAAATTTGGCAGTGATTTTTATTTTCTCTGTACTTTTGTGAATTTCCCAAACATTTTTTTATAGTGAAGACATATTACTTTTATATTAGTAAGAAAATAATATTTGTAAAAATCACCACAGTAGTACTTTGTGGTCATAAAATACTGACTATTGAGAATAAATTAAGAATATATAGGGAAGATATTTCTTCCAGCACTTGTGAAATTACTATAAACACACATACACACACAAGCAGTGAATAAACAGATTTATAAAATATATTTTTATTTAGAAACATACCTTATATACTCTGAAGTTCACATTAACCCAAAAGAGATTTCCAATAGCAATTTGTACTGCTTGAAGCAATTTCCTTATTAATAAGAAAATGTTAAATTCCAACCTCTTATTTTAAAAAGTATGCAATTAAATATTTGAATCATGAGTACTAAGAATATTAATATCTAGTATAATCACAGTGTCCTAGTTTAGTGTTACTAAAACTTTCAAAATTGTTTTTCCTCAGCCCAGAAAAAGAAGGGTATTCAAGGCAGAAATGAAAAGGTGGAAACATCAAACTCATAGAACTTGTCATGGTGAAAGACTGAATGTTTTGTTCCTAAAATCAGCAATAAGACCAGGATGTCTTCTCTCCACACTTCTATTCAACTTTATATGGCAGGTTCTAGCCAGTATAATGAGGAAAGAAAAATAAAAAACATTCAGATTGGGGACAAAGAAGTAAAACTATCATTATATGAAGATACTATAATTGTCTATTAAGAAAATCCCATGGAATCTACAAAAACACCAATAAAACTAAAATGAGTTTAGTAAGAATACAGGGTACCATTAAAAAGACCTATTGCATTTTTATATACTAATATGATCAGAAGTTTAAAATTATTTAATTTTTTTAATGTGATATGTGCTTTAATACCAACAGTGAATATACAATGTATGCAGTAGATATAAAGAATCAGCCCAGAAGTGTCAGAGAAAGCTGGGACAAGTGGTCATTCCTAGATGAGGACCTAGGAATATATCAGATGGAAAGTGATGGGAAGGAGAGTGCAAGTGAGGACAATGCAGGCAGGGTACATGGAGAGAGTTAGGCAATGTAAAGTGATTGTATTCTGTGAATTTATATATATATAGAGAGAGAGGACAATGCAGGCAGGGTACATGGAGAGAGTTAGGCAATGTAAAGTGATTGTACTCTGTGAATTTATATATATATATATATATTAGGGTAGGGTTGTGTTTTATTTGGGTAGAGGGTAATATACAAAGATTTCTGTTAATTTTAATTTTAATACAAGCATCAGGAGGGCAGGGTTTTCTTTTAATTTTTTTTAATTTTTCATTATGTTGAGTTAGCCAACATATAGTACATCATAAGTTTTTATTGTAGTGTTCAACAATTCATTAGCTGTGTATAACATCCAGTGCTTATCCCAACACATGCACTCCTTAACCATTTACCATAGTATCAAACAGTACCTAGGGATTAATCTTACAAAAGATATGAAAGATTTATACACTGAAAGTTACAACACATTGCTTAAAGAAATTAAAGACCTAAAAAAATGGAGAGATAGTCCATGTTCATAGGTCAAAAGACTCAGTATTGTTAAGATGTCAGTCCTCCCTAAATTGATCTTTAGATCAATGCAATCCCACTCAAAATCTTATCAGCTTTCTTACTATTGTTGTTTGGTGGAGAAAGAATGTATAAATTAACAAATTATATAGTTGATAAACTGATTTTAAATTCATTTGTAAATAAATTATCTAGGATAATTGCTAAAGCAATTCTGAAAAAGAAAAACAAATTCAGAAGGCCAAAACTATTTGATTTCAATACTTATTATCATGTAATTGAGCCATTCTACTCCTGGGTATTTATTAAAAAGAAAAGGAACTGTATGTTCATACAAAGCCTTGCACATAAATGTTCATGGTAGCTTTACATAAAATAGCCAAAAACTGGACACAATGCAAATGCCCATCAACATGTTAATGGATGAACAAACTATAATATAACCATACAATGGAATACTATTCAACAATAAAAAGGAATAAAGTAAAGATGCACACACTACAACATGGATAAATTTAAAAATGAGTATGCTAAGTGACAGAGCCCAGGCCAAAAAAAAAAAAAAAAAAGTACATTCTATATGATTGTATTTATTAAAACTCTAGAAAATTCAAGCACTCTATTGTGACAGAAACCAGATAAGTTTTTGCTTGAGGAAAGAGATGGAAAGTGCCGGGCAGGGAGGGACAGGAGAGCAGGATTACAAAGGAATGCAGGGAAGTTTATTGTGTGTCAATTATAATACCTTAATAAAACTAATTAGAAAATAACATATGGGGAAGTGCCTGGGTGGCCCAGTCAGTTAAGCATCTGCCTTTGGTTCAGGTCATGATTTCAGCGTCCTGGGATTGAGCCCCATATTGGGCTCCCTGCTCAATGGGGAGTCTGCTTCTCCCTCTCCCCTTGCCCTTGTTTGCACCCTCTCTCTCTCTCTCTCTCTCTCTCTCTCTCATGTGCGTGCTCTCTCTCTCTCTGTAACAAATAAATAAAATATTTTTTTAAAAGAAAATAACATATGGGAAGACAGGAGATGGGACTTGGTCATCTAGGGCAAGAAGTTGAAACTGAGACCCCTGCACACATACAACCGCTGCAGAGGGCTCTCAAAAACTCCACCCAGCAATTCAGAAGACAGGAAAGGAAAATTGTTTTTAACTTAGTTGAAGGAAACAAAAACCTACGCCAAACAGTATACTCCAACCCTTATTTCAAATGGATCTGGAGTCCAGATTTGCCCTAACCATTTCCAACAATCTCTATGCATTGAAATCAGTATGAATTCTGCTCTCCATCCAAAATAGTAGCCATAATTCTGAAGCTGATGCATGTCTTTTTCATCCATGTTTTCATACTTTTTTGTACATTTTTTGTACCCAAAATGCATCTTATATTGCTTTGAATATCTTAAACATTTACACAAATTCTTTCATCTAGGTATATTTCTTCACTATGCTTTTACCCAGATTTCCCTATTTGATACATTATTATTTAGCTACAGTTTTAATCCTTTATAGTATTTTCTTACATGCAAATGCCATAGCTTGTCTTAAAAATGCATTTTATCTCTATCCCTGACCCTCCTTTATTCCTTATATTCCTTTCATCCTTCCCATTCCTAATTTCATTACTTTTACTCCTAATATTCTTATTTGTACTTTATTTTTTCTTAAGAATTTTGCTAGACTATTTTCCAAGGTTCAGTTTTTTGTTATTCATCCTATTCTTTCTCTTTTTTTAAATTGAGATATAATTGACATATAACATTGTATTAATTTGAGGTATACAACATAATGATTTAATATATGTATATAATACAAAATGACTATCACAGTAGGCTTAGTTAACATTCATCTCACCTCATATAGTTACAAATTTTTTTCTTGTGACAAGAAGTTTTAAGTTTTACTCTCTGGACAACTTTCAAATATGTAACAGTATTACTAACTATAGTAACCATCCGGTATGTTACATTATATCATAGGACTTATTTATCTTATAACTGAAATTTTGTACCTTTTTACTACCTTCACCTATTTTGCTCACCCCTCACCCCCCACCTCTGGCAACCACCAATCTGTCCCCTGTATGTATGGGTTCAGTTGTCTTTCTAACTTTTAAATGTAAACTTTATATTTTTTAAAACATATAAGTGAGATCATACAGTATTTGTCTTTTTCTTTCTAATTTGTTTCACTAGGCATAATGCTCCTAAGGTCCTTCTTTGTTGTTGCAAATGGCAGGATTTTCTTCTTTCTCATGGCCAAATATTACTCCATTATATATATTTTTTCCCGTAGTGGTGCACTAATTTACATTTTACAATTATAATTTACAGCAGTGCATAGAATTCCCTTTTCTCCGCACTGCTTCCAATACTCATCCACTGCTGTTTTTTTTGACAAGCATTCTTTTTTTTAAGATTTTATTTATTCATTTGAGAGAGAGAGAGAGCATGAGTGGGGGGTGGGGGTGGGTGATGAGCAGAAGGAGAGGGAGAAGTAGGCTCCCTGCTGAGCAGGTAGCCTGACACGGTGCTTGATCCCATGGCCCCAGGATCATGACCTGACCCAAAGGCAGACTCAACCATCTGAGCCACACAGGCACCCCAACGACAAGCATTGTAACAGGTGTGAGATGATATATCATTGTACCAATCAACCTCCATCCTACAAGTTCTCATATGTACTGCTAGCATCAGTCATATATAAGTATTTTGTCATTTCCATGATTTTTTTTCACCCAAAAATTATTTGGAAATTTTTACAAAATTTTAAAATTTAAGATCATATGAGTTTTGGCTGGCAATAATTGGTTGTTCAAAGCAATTCTAGGAACATTGTATTCAATGATAATAGCTTAGAGATAAGTAAAATTAATGACAGAAATATAAAGAATGGGAGGGAGGAATTAGGAGTATTCTGTTATAAGGTACCTATACTACCCATAAGTGGCTATAGTACCATTTGAAAGTAGACTTAATTGTAAACTCTAAGGCAACTACAAAAAAAAAATTAAAGAACAATAATATGCTAAAAGAGGAGAGAAAATGAGATAATATAAAATGTACAATTAAAATCAGAAGTGGCAGAAATAAAGTGGAAGACTAAACAAGAAATAAATAAAAAACAAAGGCAATAAATAGAAAACCGCTACAAATATGGTAGATATTAATCCATCTATACCAATAATTACTCTAAATGAGAATGGTCTAAATATATCAATAAAAAGACAGAAACTGTCAGAATGGATAAACAAACAAGACCCAACTATATGTGATTTATAAGAAACTCATTTTAAACATAAAGGCACAG
The DNA here is from genome assembly GCF_037043125.1 of Eumetopias jubatus. Taxonomy (NCBI): domain Eukaryota; kingdom Metazoa; phylum Chordata; class Mammalia; order Carnivora; family Otariidae; genus Eumetopias; species Eumetopias jubatus. The sequence goes on from NW_028274810.1 coordinate 184,242,014, forward strand.
ATAGAGTAAAAGTAAAGGAACAGAGAGTGACATTAGCATCATGGTGACAAAAAAATGTCCCTCATTTTTTGTTTCCTTCATTTGACATCAAAAATTTGGCATCCATCCACAAACAGAAGTGCTTCTGTGGGATTTGTGGGACCATACACCAAGGGCCTTGGGAGGAGTCTTGCCCATTGGTGCATTAATTAATAGGCAAATGGAGGGCAGCACTAGCTATGGAACTACAAGAAACCATGAACTTGTTCTGCCCCTCTTGGCCACCATCTGGGAGTGTGTACACCACACTGACTTGGGTGGTGGCCTTAGGACAAGAAAATTTTTGTGGAAGTCCAGCAGTATAGGTTTCCAAAGGAAAAGTCCAGTATTTTGTTGGAGTAAATTTTGGACTTACTGGAATAGGTAAGAGGAACAGCTTGTCTTTGCTGGCATCACTCCTCACCCAAGGCAGTACAGCTTACAGCTAAACTAGATGACCTGTGATTTCTCTCACGGGGAAACTGAAAGCCAATGAATGAACATCCAACTTCCTGAACTATCTGGGATAATGCTTAGGAGACTACTTTCTCTCATGCAGCATCCAGAGCATTAAAAAAGAAGCTCTGTGATAGGGGAGGGAGCAGATAGGAAGAGCAGCATGGCATGTAGGATTCTCAGAAGGCATTAAAGGGATATGGTTCCTGATGATGACATTCTAGACTCAGTCAGAAAGCTTCACAAGACACAGGGAAAAATCTCACCTGCAGATCCCCCCAACTGTCCTGCAAGCACCCCCAGCTCACTGCATGCCAAACACACACTTCCTCCCACTCTTTGGCTGGCTCCCTGTGCATACCCCTGAGGGATGCAAGGTGAGCAAGCTCTGGCAGGCAAGGAGCACAGGCAGAAAGCAGGCCAAGGTCTGTGAGCAAAGGAGAAACCACACACTTGAGCTACAGTGCCACCTTCAGGAAAACATAACAGAAGTTAGCACCCAGTATGATTTGTAGGATCCAGAAAAGATGTACAACATTAATAATTCTTCCATAAGACGGATAAGGAAATGAAGAGTAGGTGTATCCATACAAGGTCAGAGAATGCCTCAGAATCCATAGCAGAACTGGGGTGGAGGAGCAAGATGGAGGAGGACTAGGAGACCTGGATTTCATCTGGTCCCAGGAATTCAGCTGGAGAGGGATCAAAGCATTCTGAACACCGACGAACTCAAAAGGAGATCAAAGAAAAGAATAGCAACAACGCTCTGAACAGAAAAGCGACCACCTTCTGGAAGGTAGGATGTGTGGAGAAGTGAATCTGAGGCGATATTCGGGAGGATAGATGGTGGGGGAGGGGGCCTTCGTCAGCCACTACTGGCAAGTGACAGAGCAGCAGAGCAAAAAATCGGAAATTTTAGAAGTCAGCTCTGCTGAGGGACGTCACTCCAGTGGCTAAGCAGGAGATGGAACCCTCGCTGGGATAGTGTGGTCTCAGGACCCTCGGGGTCACAGAAAGACCAGGGGTGCCTGAGTGTAGCAGAGCTCCCAGGTATCAGAGCAGGGAAGCTGGCTGCAGAGACGGAGCAGAGGAGTGGGCCTCAGCTTGGGGTTGCCATAAACTGTGATCCACGGCACAGTCAGGCCACTGCGCCTCCAGCAGGGACCCAACAAGCGGCAGATTGGGGAGACTCCCCTTCCTCCCCTGGGAGGAGCGGCGCAGGAGCACACTTCAGGGATCTGCTGGGTTTGGAGATGCCACATGGGGTCGTGTGCCAGAAAGAGAAATGCTCAGTCACAGGCCAGGCGAGCACGGAGTGCAGCCAGAGACCAGGGAGATGGGAGTGACTGGCTGCTTTTCTCTGGGGGCTCACTGAGTGGGGCCCCGGGTTCTCGGCTCCTCTGGGGCAGAGATTGGGAGGCTGCCATTTTCACTCTTGTCCTCCAAAGCTGTACGGAAAGCTTGCAGGGAACACAGGCTCCGGAGAGCAAACCCGAGCAGATTACTTAGCCCGGACCCCAGCAAGGGCGGGGCAATTCCACCTCAGGCAAAAACATCTGGGAACCACAGCAACAGGCCTCTCCACCAGAAGATCAGCAAGAAGAGTCAGCCAAGATCGAGTTAACCAATCAATGAGAATGGCAGAACTCCAGGGCTAGGGGAATACTGCAAATAGAATTCATGGCTTTTCCCCCATGATTCTTTAGTTTTTACAGTCATATTCCATCTCTTAATCATATTAACCCTTATTTTTGTACATATATGTTTTCCTTTCTTTAAAATATTGGGAGGCAATTTCTTCTAACAGACCAAAATACACCCAAAATCTACTATGCACCAGCCTGATCATATTTGATCATATTCTGTTTTCTTTGTTTTTCTCTTTTTTTCTCTTTTCTTTTTTCTTTCTTTCCCTTTCTTTTCCCCCAGTTTCAGGTCTCTTCTGATTTGTTTAGTGTGTATTTTCTGGGGATGTCGTTAACCTGTTAGCATTTTGTTCTCTCATTCATCTAAAAATCGCCTCAACTAAAAGAACAAGAGGCAGTAAAGACTGCCAGGGACCTAATCAATATGGACATTGGTAAGATGTTGGAAATAGAGTTCAGAATGATGATTTTAAAGATACTAGCTGGGCTTGAAAAAAGTATGGAAGTTATTAGAGAAACCCTTTCTGGAGAAATAAAAGAACTAAAATCTAACCAAATCAAATCAAAAAGGTTATTAATGAGGTGCAATCAAAAATGGAGGCTCTAACTGCTAGGATAAATGAGGCAGAAGAGAGAATTAGTGATATAGAAGACCAAATGATGGAAAATAAAGAAGCTGACAAAAAGAGAGAAAAACAACTACTGGATCATGAGGGCAGAATTCGAGAGTTAAGTGATACCATAACACGAACAACATTAGAATAATTGGGATCCCAGAAGAAGAAGAAAGACAGAGAGAGGCAGAAGGTATATTGGAGCAAATTATAGCAGAGAACGTCCCTAATTTGGGGAAGAAAACAGGCATCAAAATCAAAGAAGCACAGAGAACACCTCTCAAAATCAATAACAATAGATCAACACCCCAACATCTAATAGTAAACCTTACGAGTCTCAGAGAAAAAGAGAAAATCCTGAAAGCAGCTCAGGAGAGGAGATCAGCAACCTACAAAGGTGGAAACATTAGATTGGCAACAGACCTATCCACAGAGACCTGGCAGGACAGAAAGGACTGGCATGATATATTCAGAGCACTAAATGAGAAAAATATGCAGCCAAGAATACTGTATCCAGCTAGGATGTCACTGAAAATAGAAGGAGAGATAAAAAGCTTCCAGGACAAACAAAAACTAACGGAATTGGCAAACACAAAACCAGCCCTACAATAAATATTGAAAGGGGTCCTCTAAGCAAAGAAAGAGCCTAAAAGTAACATAGACTAGAAAGAAACACAGACAATATACAGTAACAGTCACCTTACAGGCAATACAATGGCACTAAATTCATATCTTTCAATAGTAACCCTGAATGTAAATGGGCTAAATGCCCCAATCAAAAGACACAGACTATCAGATTAGATAAAAAAAAAACAAGACCCGTTGATATGCTGTCTGCAAGAGACTCATTTTAGACCCAAAGACACCCCCAGATTGAAAGTGAGGGGGTGAAAAACAATTTACCACATTAATGGACACCAAAAGAAAGCTGGGGTGGCAATCCTTATATCAGACAAATTAGATTTTAAACCAAAGACTGTAATAAGAGATGAGGAAGGACACTATATCTTACTTAAAGGGTCTATACAACAAGAAGATCTACAAATTGTAAATAATTATGCCCCTAACACAGGAGCGGCCACTTATATAAGCCAATTAATAACAAAAGCAAAGAAACACATTGACCACGATACAGTAAAGGTGGGGGACTTTAACACCCCCTCACTGAAATGGACAGATCATCTAAGCAAAAGAACAACAAGGAAATAAAGACTTCAAATGACACACTGGGGGCACCTGGGTGGCTCAGTTGGTTAAGTGACTGCCTTCGGCTCAGGTGATCCTGGAGTCCCGGGATCGAGTCCCAGATCTGACTCCCTGCTGAGCAGGGAGACTGCTTCTCCCTCTGACCCTCCCCCCTCCCATTCTTTCTCTCTCTCTTTCATTTTCTCTCTCAAATAAATAAATAAAATTTAAAAAAAAGAATTCAAATGACATACTGGACCAAATGAACTTCACAGATATATTCAGAACATTCCATCCCAAAGCGACAGAATAAACATTCTTTTCTAGTGCCCATGAAACATTCCCCAGAATAGATCACATCTTAGGTCACAAATCAGGTCTCAACTGGTACCAAAAGATTGGGATCATTCCCTGCATATTTTCAGAACACAATGCTTTGAACTAGAAATCAATCACAAGAGGAAAGTTGGAAAGAACTCAAGTACATGGAGGCTAAAGAACATCCTACTAAAGAATAAATGGGTCAACCAGGAAATTAAAGAAGAATTAGAAAAATTCATGGAAACAAATGAAAATGAAAACACAGCTGTTCAAAATCTTTGGGATGCAGCAAAGACAGTCCTAAGAGGAAAGTATATAGCAATACAAGCCTTTCTCAAGAAACAAGAAAGGTCTCAAATACACAGCCTAACCCTACACCTAGGGAGCTGGAGAAAGAACAGCAAATAAAACCTAAACCCAGCAGGAGAAGATAAATAATAAAGATCAGAGCAGAAATCAATGAAATAGAAACCAAAAGAACAGTAGAACACATCAACAAAACTAGGAGCTGGTTCTTTGAAAGAATTAACAAGATGGATAAACCCCTGGCCAGACTTATCCAAAAGAAAAGAGAAAGGACTCAAATAAATAAAATCATGAATGAAAGAAGAGAGATTACAACCAACACCAAAGAAATACAAATAATTATAAGAACATATTATGAGCAACTCTATGCCAGCAAATTAGATAAACTGGAAGAAATGGATGCATTCCTAGAGATGTATAAACTAGCAAAACTGAATCAGAAAGCAATAGAAAACCTGAACAGACCTATAACCACTAAGGATATTGAAGGGGTAATCAAAAATCTCCCAACAAATAAAAGCCCAGGGCCTGATGGCTTCCCAGAGTAATTCAACCAAACATTTAAAGAAGAATTAATACCTTTTCTTCTGAAATTGTTCAAAAAAATAGAAATGGAAGGAAAACTTCCAAACTCGTTTTATGAGGCCACCATTACCTTGATCCCCAAACCAGAAAAAGACCCCATCAAAAAGGAGAATTATAGGCCAATATTCTTGATGAACATGGATGCCAAAGTCTCACCAAAATACTAACCAATAGGATCCAATAGTACATTAAAAGGATTATTCACTACGACCAAGTGGGATTTATCCCTAGGCTGCAAGGTTAGTTCAACATCAGCAAATCAATCAATGTGATACAATACATTAATCAAAGAAAGAACAAGAATCATATGATCCTCTCAATAGATGCAGAAAAAGTATTTGACAAAGGACAGCATCCTTTCTTGATCAAAACTCTTCAGAGTATAGGGATAGAGGGTACATATCTCAATATCATAAAAGCCATCTATGAAAAACCCATAGCGAATATCATTCTCAATGGGGAAAATCTGAGAGCTTTCCCCCTAAGGTCAGGAACATGGCAGGGATGTCCACTATCACCACTGCTATTCAACATAGTATTAGAAGTCCTAGCCACAGCAATCAGAAAACAAAAAGAAATCAAAGGCATTCAAATCAGCAAAGAAGAAATCAAACTCTCACTCTTTGCAGATGATATGATACTTTATGTGGAAAACCCAAAGACTCCACCCCAAAACTCCTAGAACTCAAACAGGAATTCAGTAAAGTAGCAGGATATAAAATCAATGCACAGAAATCAGTGGCATTCCTATACACCAACAACAAGACAGAAGAGAGAGAAATTAAGAAGTTGATCCTATTTACAATCTCACCCAAAACCATAAGATACCTAAGAATAAATCTAACCAAAGAGACAAAGAATCTATACTCATAAAACTATAAAATACTCAGGAAAGAAATTGAGGAAGACACAAAGAAATGAAAAAACATTCCATGCTCATGGATTGGAAGAACAAATATTGTGAAGATGTCAATGCTCCCTAGAGCAATCTACACATTTAATGCAATCCCTATCAAAATACCACCAACTTTTTTCAAAGAAATGGAGCAAATAATCCTAAAATTTGTATGGAACCAGAAAAGACCCCGAATAGCCAAAGGAATGTTGAAAAAGAAAAGCAAAGCTGGCGGCATCACAATTCCGGACTTCCAGCTCTATTAGAAAGCTGTCATCATCAAGACAGTATGATACTGGCACAAAAACAGACACAGATCAATGGAACAGAGTAGAGAGCCCAGAAATGGACCCTCAATTCTGTAGTCAACTAATATTGGACAAAGCAGGAAAGAATGTCCAGTGGATAAAGGACAGTCTCTTCAACAAATGGTGTTGGGAAAATTGGACAGCCGCATGCAGAAGAATAAAACTGGACCATTTCCTTACACCACACACAAAAATAGACTCCAAATGGTTGAAAGACATAAATGTGAGACAAGAGTCCATCAAAATCCTAAAGGAGAACAGAGGCAGCAACCTCTTCGACCTCAACCGCAACAACTTCTTCCTAGAAACATTGCCAAAGGCAAGGGAAGCAAGGGCAAAAATGAACTATTAGGATTTCATCAAGATAAGAAGCTTTTGCCAAGCAAAAGAAACAGTCCACAAAACCAAAAGACAACTGACAGAATGGGAGAAGATATTTCCAAATGACATATCAGATAAAGGACTAGTATCCAAAATCTATAAGGAACTTATCAAACTCAACACCCAAAGAACAAAGAATACAATCAAGAAATGGGCAGAAGACATGAACAGACATTTTTCCAAAGAAGACATCCAAATGGCCAACAGACACATGAAAAAGTGCTCAACATCACTCGGCATCAGGGAAGTCCAAATCAAAACCTCAATGAGATACCACTTCACACCAGTCAGAATGGCTAAAATTAACAAGTCAGGAAACAATAGATGTTGGCGGGGATGCAGAGAAAGGGAAACCCTCCTCCACTGTTGGTGGGAATGCAAGCTGGTGCGGCCACTCTGGAAACCAGTATGGAGGTTCCTCAAAAAATTGAAAATAGAGCTACTCTACAATCCAGCAATTGCAGTTCTGTGTATTTACCCCATAGATACAAACATAGGGATTCGAAGGGGTACATGCACCCCGATGTTTATAGCCACAATATCCACAATAACCAAACTGGAAAGAGCCAAGATGTCCATCGACAGATGAATGGTTAAGAATTTGTGGTATATATATATATATATATAATGGGATATTATGCAGCCATCAAAAAGAATGAAATCTTGCCATTTGCAATGATGTGAATGGAACTGGAGGGTATTATGCTGAGCGAAAAAAGTCAATCAGAGAATGACATGTATCATAATGACCTCACTGATATGAGGAATTTTTAATCTCAGGAAACACCTGAGGGTTGCTGGAGTGGTGGGGGGTGGGAGGGATAGGGCAGCTGTGTGATAGACATTGGGGAGGGTATGTGCTATGGTGAGTGCTGTGAATTCTGTAAGACTGCTGAATAACAGACCTGTACCTCTGAAACAAATGATACATTATATGTTAAAAAGAAAAAGGAAGAAAATAGCAGGAGGGGAAGAATGAAGGGGAGGATATTGGAGGAGGAGATGAACCATGAGAGACTATGGACTCTGAAAAACACACTGAGGGTTCTAGAGGGGAGGGGGATGGGGTGATGTGTTAACCTGGTGATGGGCATTAAGGAGGGCATGTTCTGCTGGAACACTGGGTGTTATATGCAAACAATGAATCATGGAACACTATATCAAAAACTAATGATGTAATGTGTGGTGATTAACATAACAATAATAATAATAATAATAAAAGGATCCATAGCACAACTGACGAAAGGTATTTCTGTCCTGAAGGCAGTTAGTAAAAGTTGGAGGAGATAACTGAATCTTTGAATACAACAATGCAAAACTCCAAAGAACATGAAAAATCAAAGAAACATTATATCACAGAAAGAAAACATGACAATCACCCAGTAACTGAATGCAAACATGAAATTCTGTGGGGGAGAAGTAAATATGGCGGAGGAGTAGGGGACCCTATTTCAACTGGTTCCCGGAATTGAGCTGGATATCTACCAGACCACTCTGAGCACCATGAAACCAGCTTGAGATATAAGAAGATCTGGATCTTTACAAACAGAATATCACAGGCAGTTGGTTTTGAGGTAGGAAGCAGGGATCCCTGATTCTGTGGACAGATATTGGACAATAAACCGCAATGGGAGGGTGCCTGGCCATGGGGATCCTACACCCTTGGTGAGCAACAGCCTCGTGCGCTGGGGACGGGGCACAGACTCACAGACCGTTAGTTGCAGGGAAAGGACATTAGGGCAGCCCCTGGGGCAAAAACCCGGAGTCGCGGGGTCACGCGCGCGACTAGGAGAGGCTGGCGGTTTTAGAAGCACAAAGGGCAGAGAAGTGCCTGGACCTGGAGGCAGGACTGGGGGTGCTGCAGAGGGTGTACAACACAGGACCTGCAGTTTATAGCAGCACAGACAGAAATGGAGACAGTGTGGCCTGGAGAGCTCACTGAAGAACAGACTGTGGTCTCTCTGCTCTGAGGCAAAGGGTTGGAAAGGTCTCTTCAGCTCTGACTCGCAGAAGAGACAGAGAAAGCCGCCAGGGTAAGCCGCCAGAGAACAAAGGCCCCAAAAACTGATTCCCGCTGAGCCCATCCCCTGCCACAGGGGGGCAGGGCAACTCTGCCCAAACTGGGTTGCCTGAGTAACAGTGCAGCAGGCCCCTCCCCCAGAAGACAGGCTGGGAAAACAAGAGACCAGCAACCCTAAGGTCCCAAGAAAACAGGTGCATCTTGCTTGGGTTCTAGCCAATAATTTGGACTCTATACGTTCCCTCAAACACCCATCAACAGAATGACTAGGAGGAGGAACCCCCAAAATAGAAAAGACTCAGAGATTATGACTTATGCTGCAAATTTACAAATGGATGAAGATATAACCAAGACATTGGAGATGGAATTCAGGCTAGCAATTGTGAAGACAATGGCTAGAATGGAGAAATCAATTAATGGCAAAAGAGTCTCTATGGGCAGAAATGAAAGCTGAATTGGCAGAACTTAAAAATGCTATCAATGAGATCCAATCCAATCTAGATAATCTAACAGCTAGGGTAATTGAGACAGAAGAATGAATGAGCGACCTGGAAGACAATATAATAGATAAAAAGGGAAAAGAGGAGGCCAGGGAAAAATAACTCAGAATCCATGAAAATAGAATCAGAGAAATAAGTGACACCATGAAGCATTCCAATGTCAGAATAATTGGAATCCCGGAGGGAGTGGAGAGAGAGAGAGGACTAGAAGATGTATTTGAGCAAATCGTAGCTGAGAACTTCCCTAATCTGGGGAATGAAACAAACATTCGCGTCCTAGAGGCAGAGAAGACCCCCCCAAGATCAAGGAAAACAGGCCAACACCCCAGCATGTAATAGTAAAACTTGCAAATCTTAGAACCAAGGAAACCATCTTAAGGGCAGTTAGGGGAAGAGATTCCTTACATACAGAGGGAGGAACATCAGAATAACGTCAGACCTATCCACAGAGATCTGGCAAGCCAGAAAGGCCTGGCAAGACATATTCAGGGTAGGGGCGCCTGGGTGGCTCAGTCGTTGAGCGTCTGCCTTCAGCTCAGGTCTTGATCCCAGAGTCCTGGGATCGAGCCCCGCATCAGGCTCCTTGCTCCACGGGAAGCCTGCTTCTCCCTCTCCCACTCCCCCTGCTTGTGTTCCCTCTCTCGCTGTGTCTTTCTCTGTCAAATAAATAAATAAAATCTTTAAAAAAAAAAAAGACATATTCAGGGTACTAAATGAGAAGAACATGTAGCCGCGAATACTTTATCCGGCAAGGCTGTCATTTAGAATGGATGGAGAGATGCAGAGCTTCCACGACCGGCAGAAACTGAAAGAATATGTGACCACTAAGCTGGCCCTGCAAGAAATATTAAGGGGGGGTTCTATAAAAGGATAAAGACCCCAAATATGATACACAACAGAAATTTACAGGGACAACCTATAAAAACAACATCTTCACAGGCAACATGATGACAATTAATTCATATCTTTCAATAATCACTCTCAACATGAATGGCCTAAATGCTCCCATAAAACGGCACAGGGTTGCAGATTGGATAAAAAGACAGGATCCATCCATATGCTGCCTACAAGAGACTCATTTTGAACCTAAAGATACATCAAGACTGAAAGTTAAGGGATGGAGATCCATCTTCCATACCAGCGGACCTCAAAAAAAAGCTGGGGTAGCAATTCTTATATCAGACAAATTAGATTTTAAACTAAAGTCTGTAGTTAGAGACACAGAAGGACACTATATCATTCTTAAAGGGTCTATCCAACAAGAAGATCTAACAATTGTAAATATCTATGCCCCCAACATGGGAGCAGCCATCTACATAAGCCAACTGTTTACCAAAATAAAGAGTCATATTGATAACAATACGTTAATTGTAGGAGACCTTAATACTCCACTCTCAGCAATGGACAGATAATCTAAGCAGAAAATCAACAAGGAAACCAGAGCTTTGAATGATACACTGGACCAGATCGACCTCATAGATATAGACAGAACATTCCACCCTAAAACAACAAAATACTCATTCTTCTTGATCGCACATGGAACTTTCTCCAGAATAGACCACATACTGGGTCACAAATCAGGTCTCAACTGATACCAAAAGATTGAGATTATTCCCTGCTTATTCTCAGGCCACAATGCTTTAAAACTGGAACTCAATCACAAGAAAAAATTTGGCAGAAATTCAAACACTTGGAAGCTAAAGACCACTCTGCTCAAGAATGTTTGGGTCAACCAGGAAATCAAAGAAGAACTTAAACAATTCATGGAAATCAATGAGAATGAAAACATGTCGGTCCAAAACCTATGGGATACTGCAAAGCTGGTCCTAAAGGGGAAATACATAGCCATCCAAACCTCACTCAAAAAAACAGAAAAATCCCAAATTCACTAACTAACTCTACACCTTAAAGAACTAGAGAAAAAGCAACAAACGATGCCTAAGCCACACATTAGAAGAGAAATAATTAAAATTAGAGGAGAAATCAATGAATTAGAAACCAGAAACACAGTAGATCAAATCAATGAAACTATAAGTTGGTTCTTTGACAGAATTAATAAGATAGATAAACCACTGGCCAGACTTACCCAAAAGAAAAGAGAAAGGACCCAAATTAATAAAATTATGAGTGAAAGGGGAGAGATCACGACTAACACCAAGGAAATAGAAACAATTATTAGAAATTATTATCAACAACTATATGCCAACAATCTGAGCAATCTGGATAAAATGGAGGCCTTCTTGGAAACCTATAAGCTGCCAAGACTGAAACAGGAAGAAATTGACAACATGAATAGGCCAATAACCAGTAACGAGATTGAGGCAGTGATCAAAAACCTCCCAAAAAAGAAGAGTCTAGGGCCTGATGGATTCCCTGGGGAATTCTACCAAACATTCAAATAAGAAATAATACCTATTCTACTGAAGTTGTTTCAAAAAATAGAAACAGAAGGAAAACTTCCAAACTCATCCTATGAGGCCAGCATTACCTTAATCCCCAAAGCAGGCAAAGACCCCATCAAAAAGGAGAATTTCAGACCGATATCCCTGATGAATATGGATCCCAAAATCCTCAACAAAATCCTAGCTAATAGGATCCAACAATACATTAAAAGGATCATCTACCACGACCAAGTGGGATTTATCCCTGGGATGCAAGGGTGGTTCAACATTCACAAATCAATCAATGTGCTAGAACACATTAATAAGAGGAGGGAGAAGAACCATATGGTCCTCTCAATTGATGCAGAAAAAGCATTTGACAAAATACAACATCCTTTACTGATTAAAACTCTTCAGAGTACAGGGATAGAGGGAACATTCCTCAAGTTCATAAAATCCATCTATGAAAAACCCACAGCGAATATCATCCTCAATGGGGAAGAACTGAGAGCATTTCTCTTAAGATCAGGAACACGTCAAGGATGCCCACTCTCACCACTATTGTTCAACATAGTACTAGAAGTCCTAGCAATGGCAATCAGACAACAAAAAGAAATAAAATGTATTCAAATTGGCAAAGAAGAAGTCAAACTCTCTCTTTTCGCAGACGACACGATACTTTATATGGAAAACCCAAAAGACTCCACCCCCAAATTACTAGAACTCATACAGCAGTTCAATAATGTGGCAGGATAAAAAATCAATGCACAGAAATTAGTTGCTTTCTTATACACTAACAACGCAACTGTAGAAGGAGAAATTAGAGAAACGATTCTATTTACAATAGCACCAAAAACCATAAGATACCTTGCAATAAACCTAACCAAAGAGGTAAAGATCTATACTCTAGGAAATACAGAACACTCATTAAAGAAATTGAAGTAGACACAAAAAGATGGAAAAATATTCCATGCTCACGGATCGGAAGAATAAACATTGTTAAAATGTCTATGCTACCCAGAGCAATCTGTACCTTCATTGCCATCCTAATCAAAATTCCAACGACATTTTTCAAAGTAATGGAACAAACAATCCTAAAATTTGTATGGAATCAGAAAAGACCCCGAATCGCCAAGGAAATGTTGAAAAAGAAAAACAAAGCTGGGGGCATCACGTTGCCCGATTTCAAGCTATATTACAAAGCTGTGATCACCAAGACAGCATGGTACTGGCACAAAAACAGACATATAGACCAATGGAACAGAATAGAGAACCCAGATATGGACCCTCAACTCTATGGTCAAATAATCTTTGACAAAGCAGGAAAAAACATGCAATGGAAAAAAGACAGTCCCTTCAATAAATGATGCTGGGAAAATTGGACAGTCACATGCAGAAGAATGAAACTCGACCATTCTCTAACACCATTCACGAAGATGGACTCAAAGTGGATGAAAGACCTCAATGTGAGACAGGAGTCCATCAAAATCCTAGAGGAGAACATAGGCAGTAATCTCTTTGACATCGGCCACAGCAACTTCTTTCAAGATACATCTCCAAAGGCTAGTGAAACAAAAGCAAAAATGAACTTTTGGGACTTCATCAAGATAAAAAACTTCTGCACAGCAAAGGAAACAGTCAATAAAACAAAGAGGCAACCCACAGAATGGGAGAAGATATTTGCAAATGACACTACAGATTAAGGGCTGGTATCCAAGATCTATAAAGAACTTCTCAAACTGAACACCCAAAAAACAAATAATCAAGTCAAAAAGTGGGCAGAAGATATGAAAAGACACTTCTCTGAAGAAGACATACAAATGGCTAACAGACACATGAAAAAGTGTTCATCATCATTAGCCATCAGGGAAATTCAAATCAAAACCACATTGAGATACCACCTTATACCAGTTAGAATGGCAAAAATGGACAGGGAAAGAAACAACAAACGTTGGAGAGGTTGTGGAGAAAGGGGAACCCTCTTACACTGTTGGTGGGAATGCAAGTTGGTACAGGCACTCTGGAAAACAGTGTGGAGGTTCCTCAAAAAATTAAAAATAGAGATACCTTATGACCCAGCTATTGCACTCCTGGGTATTCACCCCAAAGACACAGATGTAGTGAAAAGAAGGGCCATATGCACCCCAATGTTCATAGCAGCAATGTCCACAACAGCCAAACTTTGGAAAGAGCCGAGATGCCCTTCAAAAGATGAATGGATAAAGAAGATGTGGTCCATATATACAATGGAATATCACTCAGCCATCAGAAAGGATGAATACCCAACTTTTTTTAAAGATTTTATTTATTTATTTGACAGAGAGAGACAGTGAGAGAGGGAACACAAGCAGAGGGAGTGGGAGAGGGAGAAGCAGGCCTCCTGCTGAGCAGGGAGCCCGATGTGGGACTCAATCCCAGGGCCCTGGGAGCATGACCCGAGCTGAAGGCAGCCGCCTAATGACTGAACCACCCGGGCGCCCTGAATACCCAACTTTTACATCAACATGGATGGGACTGGAGGAGATTATGCTAAGTGAAATAAGTCAAGCAGAGAAAGTCAATTATCATATGGTTTCACTTATTTGTGGAACATAAGGAATAGCATGGAGGACATTAGGAGAAGGAAAAGAAAAATGAGGGGGGGGAATTGGAGGGAGAGATAAACCATGAGAGACTATGGACTTTGAGAAACAAACAGGGTTTTAGAGGGGAGGGGTTGGGGGTATTGGTTAGCCCAGTGATGGGTATTAAGGAGGGCACGTACTGCATGGAGCACTGGGTGTTGTATGAAAACAATGGATCGTGGATCACCACATCAAGACTAATGATGTATTGTATGGTGACTAACATAACATAATAAATTAAAAAAAAAACAAATTCTGTGATTTTTTTCCATAGATAATTCAAAATACTATTTTAAGGAAACTCAGTAAGCAAAAAGACAACAGAAACAAGTGAACAAAATCAGGTAAACAAGACACATCAAAATTTAACAAAAAAGTTAAAATTTAATAGAAATAGAAACTACAAAAAGGAACCAACAGAAATCCTAGAGCTGAAGAATTCAATAAGTAAAATAAAAAATGCAATAGAGATAATAAATAGCAGAGTAGACCAAATAGAGGAAAGAATTAGAGAAATAGAGGGTAGAAACTTTGAAATAATCCAGTCTGAGAAGAAAAGAGAAAAGAAAGGTGAAAAAGAGTGAAGAAAGTCTACATCATCTATAGGACACCATCAGGAAAACCAGTATCCATATCACTGGAGTTCCAGAAGAGGGCAGAAACCTTATTTAGAGAAATAATGACTGAGAACTTCCCAAACTTGGGGAGAGATTTGGAAATCCCAGTCTGTGAAGCTACATCTTCCATTATTTTAATTTGAAATGATTTTCTCCAAGACACATTACAATAAAACTGTCAAACCTTAAAGATTTTAACCAAGGAGGTAAAAGATCTCTGTGCTGTAAACTACAAGATATTGATGAAGGAATTGAAGAAGACACAAATAAATGGAAAGATATCCCATATTTATCAATTGGTATAATTAATATTGTTGAAATGGTCATACTACTCAAAACCATCTATAAGTTTGATGCAATCCTTACAAGATTCCAATACCAATTTTTTTTTTACAGTAGAAAAAGCAATCTTAAAATTTACATGGAACCACAAAAGGCCTCAAATATTCAAAACAATCCTGAGAAAGAAAAACACAGCAGGAGGCAACATACTTCTTGATTTTAAGCTATATTACAAAGCTCTAGTAATCAAAACAGTATGTCACTGGCATAAAAAGTAGACACATAGGCCAATAGAACAGAATCAAGAGCCTAGAAATAAACTGACATGTGTACAGTCAAATAATACCCAAGCCAAAATTAATCAATGGAGAAAAAGATAGTCTTTTCAATAAGTGGTGCTGGGAAAACAGGGTATCCACATGTTAGAGAATGAAGCCACACTCCTATCTTACACTACTCACAAAAACCAACTCAAAATGGATTAAAGACTTTAACGTAAGACCTGAGACCATAACATATTTGGAATAAAATATAGGACAAAATTTCTGGACATAGGTTTTTGCAATGAGTCAACGAGTTTTTGGATATGACACCTAAAACACAAGCCATAAAAATCAAAAATAAACAAGTGGAAGTAGATCAAACAAAAAACTTTGCACAGAAAAAGATACAACCAACAAAATAAAATGGCAAACTATAAAATGGGAGAAAATATTTGCAAATTGCTTATTTGATAAGGGATTAATATCCATAACATAAAAGAACTGATACAACTCAAGAGAAAAAAACTCACACAGATAATCCAATTAAAAATGGGCAAAGGACATGAGGAGACATTTTTCCAAAGAGGATATTTAAATGGCCAACAGATACATGAAAAAGTGCTCAATATTATATCATTAGGAAAATGCAAATTGAAACTACAATGAGATATTACCTCATGCATGTTAAAATGGCTATCATCAGAAAGATGAAATAACAAATGCTGATAAGGATCTAGAGAAGAAGGAACATTTGAGCACTGTTGGTGGAATTGTAAATTAGTACAGTCACTGTACGTACTGATATGGAAAATAATATGGAGATGCCTTGAAAAATTAAAAATCAACTACCATATGATCCAGCATTCCCATGTCTAGATACATATCCAAAGGAAATAAAATCTATATGTCCAAGGTACAACTGCACCCCCATGTTCATTGCAGCATTATTTACAATTGCCAAGACATGGAAACAAACTAAGGGCCCATCAATGATAAATGGATAAAGAAGATGTGGGATGGATAGGTAGATGATGATAGATGATGATAGATAGATAGATGATAGATAGATAGATATAGATGATAGATGATAGAGGATAGATAAAATGTGCACAAATTGTGGCACAAATAGATAAAGAAGATGTGATATGCATATGTATATATACACACAATGTGATACGTACATGTATGTATACACACACACAATGGAATACTAATCAGCCATGAAAAAGAACGAAATCTTGCCATTTTTGACAAAGTGGGTAGATCTTGAGGGCACTGTGCTAAATGAAATAAATCAGACAAAGTCAAATACTGCATTTTCTCACATGTAGAATCTGAAAAAGCCCAAATCTCAGAAACAGTAAAACAGTGGTTACCAGGGGCTGTGGTATGGGGGAAATGGGAAGATATTAGTTAAAAAGTACAAACTTCCAGTTAGAATAAGTTGGAATAAGTTCTGGGGATAGATAGTATTGTTATAGATAATAATACTGTACTATATACTTGAAAGTTGCTGAGAGTAAATCTTAAATATTCTCATAACTAAAAAGGATAATTATGTAACATTTTGGAGATATTAGCTAACACTGCTAATGGTGATCATATTGCACTATATAAGTATATCAAATTAACACATTGTACACATTTAAATTATAAAATGTGTATGTCAATTATACCTCAATAAAGTAGGAAAAATTAAAAACCATGACTACAAAAAAAAGTTTTGGAAATAGTGGTGACAGTTGCACTACATTGTGAACAGAATTAATGAAGAAAAAAGAAAAAAGAAATGAATCTAGACACAGACACAGATTTTATACCCTTCACAAAATGAACTCAAATGGATCATAGACCTGAATGTAAAATGTAAAACCATAAAATTTCTAGCAATTTATATAGGAGAAACTCCAGATGATCTTAAAAATTTCTTTTTTTCTTCTTTTTTCCTTTTTTTGCATGTGGATGTCTAGTCACTCAAGCACCATTTGTTGAAAAGATGATCCTTTCCCAATTGAATTGTCTTTGCTCCTTTGTCAAAGATCGTCCAACTATATTTGTGTAAGTCTATTTCTGGGCTCTTTATTCTGTTCTGTTGATCTACTTGTTCTTCTGCCAATACCACACTATCTTTTTTACTGTAGCTTCATAGTAAATATTGAAGTCAGGAAGTGTCAATCCTCTGACTTTGTTCTTCTATATTGTGTTTGCTATTTTGGGTCTTTGACTTTCTATATGACCTTTAGAATCACTTTGTTGATATCTACAAAATAACTTGCTGGGATTTTACTCCTAGGATTGAAATGAATCTATAGATTAAGTTGAATCTATAGATTAAGTTGGAAAGAACTGACATCTTAACAATATTGAGTCTTCCTATCCATTTATTTAGATCTTCTTTGGTTTATTTAATCAGAGTTTTATAGTTTTCCTCATATAGATCTTATATATACTATATTAGATTTTTGCCTAATTTTTAATTCCATGTTATTTTATTTTTGATGCTAATATAAATGGTGCTGTTTTTAATTTCAAATGCTAATGTCTCATTGCTAGTATATAGGAAATAAATTAAATTTTTAATACTAACCTTGGATACAACCTTGCTATAATCACTTTACTGTTGATTATTTGGGATTTTATACATAGGCCATCATGTCATCTGTGAAACAAGACAGTTTTAAATCTTCCTTACCAATCTATATACTTTTTTATTTCCCTTTCTTATTGCATTAACTAGGATTTCTAGTATGATATTAAAACAAGAGTGGTGAGAGAGGACATCCTTGCTTTGTTTCCAAACTTAAAGGGAAAGCATGTAGCTTATCATTAACTCTGATGTTAACTGGAGGGTTTTTTGGTTAATCTTCCTTATCAAGTTGATGAAGTTACACCCTATTCCTGCTGAGATTTTTATCATGAATGGGTGTTGGATTTTGTCAAATGCTTTTGCTGCATATATTGATATAATCAGGTGATTTTTCTTCTTTAGTTTGTTGATGTGGTACATTACACAAGATTCAAGAAAGAAAAAATTGATAAGTTGGACTTGATTAAAATGGAAAACTTCTGTTCTACAAAGGACAGTGTTAAGAGAATGAAAATATAAGCCACACACTGGGAGAGTATATTTGCAAAGCACATACTCGATAAAGGACTTGTATCTAAAATGTAAAAGGAACCCTTAAAATTCAAAAATAAGAACAAACCACTAAAAAAATGGACAAAAGATCTAAACAGAAATCTCACCAAAGAAGACATACAGATGGCAAATAAGCATATGGAAAGATGTTCAACACTGTAAGTTATCAGGGAGTAAAATATCAGTGTATTTGCTACAGAGTAAAATACCAGTGATATCACTACACACCTATTAGAATAGCTAAAATGTAAAACACTGACAGCACCAAAAGTTGGAGAGAAGGTAGAGCCACAGGAACTCTCATTCCTTGCTGAGGAGGATGCAAAATGATACAAACACTGGAAAACAGTTTGGCAGTTTCTTACAAATTTAAATATAATCTTACTATACAATCCAGCAATCACACTTCTAGGTATTTAGCCAAATAAGTTGAAAATTTATATCTACACAAAAGCCTACACAATGTTTATAATAGCTTTACTTATAATTGCCAAACCTTGGCAGCAACCAAGATGTCTTGCAATAGGTGAGTGGATAAATAAGCTGTGGTACATCTAGACAATGGAATATTATTCAGTGTTAAAAAGAAATGAGGTATCAAGCCATGAAAAGACATGGAGGAAAACTTCTATGAATATTCTTTAATAAAAGAGGCTGGCTGGAAATGCTCCATAATATATGATTCCAACTATATGATGTTCTGGAAAAGGCAAAACAATAGAAATAGTAAAAGGGTGAGGGATCTCCAGGAGGGTTTAGAGAGAGAGGGGCTGAGAGTGATGAATAGGAGAGGTGCAGCAAATGTTTAAGGCAGTAAAACTGTTCTGTATGATACTATAACTGTGTATACATGACCTTATGTATATGTCAAGACCCAAAGAAATGTAAAACACAAAAGATGAACCCTAATCTAAACTATTGGCTTTAGTTGCTGATAATTTATTAGTATTGGTTAATCAATTATAACAAACATACCACACTAATTCAAGATATGAATAATAGGTTAAACTATGGTGGCAGTGGAATACATGGCAATTCTCTGTACTTTGTGCTCAATTTTTCTGGTCTAAAAAATAAGACTATTAAAAAGAAAGAGAAAGAAAACCCTTTCCAGAAAACTGTAAATGTATTTGAGTTAATGAGTTGTTACAAAACATAGTGAACTTATATTTATATATATGACACAGGCCATATCATTTGTCATGTTTTCATTGATTTTGATTTTGTGAACACTAAAATTATAAGTGAAGGAATAAATTCCAAGAAAGATGATTTAAATTGGATGATCAATCAAGAATTGTCAAAGTTAAATCTTGCTAATTGCTTTATTATATTCCATTTCAGTGCCAAGCCAACATTCAGATTCAAATGTGAAATACATCTATCTAGTTTTTAGAATTATAATTAGGGTTTCATCCATTTCTTTCATGAGAGCCAAAGGAAAGAGAAGTGTAATTTGTAACCAGCCAATCAATCTTAGGTTAAACATTTTCCTTAAGAAATTTAGCAGTCAGTCCATTGATGGCTGATCTCCTATTTCACTTTAATGTTTAAACCTAGTCACACTTCTGACAAATAGCTTCAGGATGGAGGAAGTTCTCATGTGTAAGGAAATGATCTTTTTCAATCTCTGCAAACAAATTTCTGCTTTTGATATTTTGGAGGTATTAGTCCCATTGTCAAAGGTTACTTTTTACTAATGTTAATAGATCATTGTTTACTTACAGGATTGAAGTTTGAGGCTGAAACAGATGCAAGAAATCACTCTGACATCAGTTTGTTTTTACAGCTTAGAAAGCTAAGATGATGAACACAAATTGGTTAAAACACCACAAAATATGTCTTCATATTGGAACCCTGTGTGCCTAGAACATCATTAGGACTGAATAATGGACAATGAAGGTACTGTCAGCCTCAAGACTGAGGGCAAAAGTGTATGCATAATTCTGCTTTGTTTACACAGATGTTCCTTGGAAGACATTTCACATAATAAAATAAGTTGCAACATTTATCTGTGTTTGGTTTTTTTTTTTGGAATAAAGCTGCTTAGAGCTGCTCGGTTATGACTATTTCGAAATGAAATGCTTTTGATGACACTAAACAGATGACAGCACTTTCAGTTTCTCTGCATTTTGTTTCTGAGGGATGCACTAAAGGAAAGAGTGATCACAGCAAAGTGGTCACTAAGTTTATTAATCAAATCTCAGGAAAAATTATTCCTCTGACTCGTGTAACAATACTGACTCATGTAACAATAGATTTAATTTCTTATAATACAGTACCTACATGGTCTTATACCACTACCAGACAAGTTGTGGCAAATTGTGTGTCATCACAAGATGGCATATGAATGGACCATCTGTAGGAGGTTGATGCTTCTCTGACTGGGCTGACTCATCAGAACTTTATTCAACACAACCAATGCTGTAATTTTTTTCTTTAAATTTTTTATTGTTATGTTAATCACCATGCATTACATCATTAGTTTTTGATGTAGTGTTCCATGATTCATTGTTTGTGCATAACATCCAGTGCTCTACACAGAACATGCCCTCTTTAATACCCATCACCAGGTTAACCCATCCCCCCGCCCCCCTCCCCTCTAGAACCCTCAGTTTGTTTTTCAGAGTCCATTATCTCTCATGGTTTGTCTCCCCCTCTGATTTACCCCCCTTCATTCTTCCCCTCCTGCTATCTTCTTCTTTTTTTTTTCTTAACATATAATCCAATGCTGTAATATTTAATTTGAATAGTGGATCTCACCATTTTTACATCCACTTTCATTAAATCAGTGATAATATTTCCAAGAGTTTATAACTGTTCCATTTAAAATCCTGTGATGTAGTTTATTCATCTTCCTTACTTTTTTCACTAACAGTAGCCTTGAGCGGTTCTGATTTCTCAGTCAGCTCCCTCTGGTGGTAGTTTAATCATTTATTTCCTTTACTTCCTGATGGACTGGTTAAAGTTGTAGTGGAGTTGCCTAGAAGAAAATATCACCAACATGTCTGATATGTATCTGCCTCAGAGTGTGGATGTATGTACAGCACTTCCAACAATCAACAAGTAACCATAATGCATAATGCTAAGAAATATGAGAATGAGAAAGCACACAGATGTACAGCGCAAAAGTGTTCTGCAAGAGAATAGTAAGTAATAAGTAAAAAAGTAAAACAGGGTAAGTTGAGGTTGGATCAGCTTCTTTATTGCAGGTGCTCTCAGAATCTTCAGCAGGCTAACATCAATCAGGAAACTCCAAGACAAATAACAGTAGGCAAAATTCTCTAGACTTACATTACCTAAACGTGGATGCTTCCAAGGGATAAGCATTCTTCAGAACACACTTTAGAAAAGGCAGTGCAAAATAAAGTGGAATAAAGGCAAAGTAGTATTCAGGCCAACTGATGTGGAAGTCCATAGAAAGGGACTGTACTTTACATAAGGGGGAAATTAGGGAAGGCTTTATTGAGAATGTGACATTATAGCTAGTTTTTGAAGGATATCCTATGGGTAAAATGAGGATGAGGATATCTCTGGTCAAAGAGAAAGCATAAGAAAAAGAATGAAGACATGAAAGTGCATTTTTTTTCAAAAGAGTGATTTTGACATTTCAGTCCAAAAAGATTTGGAGAATGATGGAGCCATTTACCAATGATGGAAAAGAAGAAAAATGAACATTTGATCAGAAAAAGCTGGAAGATGAAGGGAGTGGTATGCAGAAGATAGATGTCAGGAGTTCTTTTGGACTTGTTAAATGTGTGATGAAGTTCTTGATGAAGCTTTTGAGAGAAAATTGGAAATCTGATCCTGCATATTAGAAGAGAGCCCTGAGATAATAAAGATTGATGGGATCTTCTCCTATAAGCAATATCCCAAAATATGAGAATAAAGTAGCCTATTGGAGATCAGCCATTGGTGACAAGACTCCTTACATTTCAGAGAGCAAATTACTTGATAAAGATATCAAAATCATGTCCATCTTTATATGACAGAGGATGAGACTTCTGAGCCTCATGTATGTAAGCTTCTTAAAGATGAAATGACTCTGTTTATATCATAGAACATGTAGCATGGTCAAACGGTGCACCCTCAAAAATTATAGTAAAATTTAATCCTAATCTCTTATTTCTTAGCCATCTTTCATGGCATTTGAAAGAAAACAGGTCTACCTTCTCTGGACTGACAGATGACTAGAAGTATCAATCTACATTATTTCACAAGCAGTAGCTAATGGATTGGTTGAACGGTAAGGGATATGGAAAGGACAGGATTGAAAGTCTAGTGACAAGGAAGTCAGGGAAAAAGATGTGTGGATAGATCTCTCAAAATGAGTATAGACTGTGAAGTTTGCTTCCGTACTAGTTATCTATTTCTATGTAGTTAAAGACTCCCCCAAAAGTTAGTGGCTTAAAACAATAACCCAGTAATGGCTTAGCTAAGTCCCCTGCTTCATGGTCTCATAAGGTTGCAAACAAGGTGTCAGCCAGGGCTGCAGTCTCAATGAAGTCTCAATCAGAAAAGGATCCACTTCCAGTTTCACTCACATGGTGGCTGAATCTGAATCTGAAGGCCTCAATTCCTCACTGAATTTTGGAGAGAGGCCACCCTTCATTGCTTAACAAGTAGCCCTCTCCATCAAGACAAGAATGAGAGAGAGAATGCCAGCAAGAGAGAAGTCACAGTCTTTATCACCTACTCTTCAAGTGGTATATCATCACTTTTGCTATATTTCAATTCCTAGAAGTAAGTCACTAGATCCAGCCCACGCTCAAGGAGAGGGGTTTACACAAGGACATAAATATCCAAATGTCATGAGGACCTATTTTGGGAGACTGTGTACCATAGCATTTCATGTAAAGACTCATTAATGGACACCCACCACACAGGAGGCCTTCAATAATCAGGTGGACAATGGTGTGCTCCATCTTCCCCCAGTGTCCCTGGTGATAAGGATGGAGACTATTCCTGGGCTCAATAACACACACTTGTTACAATAACTGACCTGGCTACCACTGCTATATAATCTGCCAATAGCAGAGAAAAACACTTTAGCCTCAAATATGGAACAATTCTCCAGGAGGAACAACCAGCTACCTAGTTGTATCTAGGATCTATTCCATCATGAAAGAGGCATTGATTTATCCTCATTGGATGTTAACTTTACAAATCAGTCTTTGGGTAGCAGAACTTTCAGTGGAAGATGACTGAATTCAAGGAGTCGTTAAAAGGGTCGGTGACAGATACAATCACTGCTGGAAATGTGTTTCTCCTCATTTGGGGGAAAGGGTAAGAATATCACTTGTAGTAAGGACAGCAGCATCTTGTTAGGTGGAAACATAAGTGGTTTTACTGCCATCTGGAAGTTTAAATGTATGAGGAAGGGAACATATGGAATCTGAGGAACCAAAGGGGTAGACAGAGCCACTTGTCAATTCATTCTTTCTAGATATCAAATCAACCCTTCTTTGCCATCTATTGTGATATTTTAGTTGGATCTTATAAAATTTCTTCTGTGCCAGCAGATATAATGATAGGCTTTGTCAATAGAAGGTACCAAAGAGCTTCTACCTGGACAAAGCAACATGGAGGATTTTTCCTGGTTTCGGCGAGCCTTTTCCTGTGGTGTGGCTGCCAGCCCCACTTCAGTGACACTACCAGACCATCCTGGCCAACCAGCACCCTCCACTGAGTTTCTCTGCCAGCAGCAGTTCACTTTTTGTGGAGACCTGCAGCCTGTGTCCTCCGAGTACACTTCTTCACCCCGTGAAGGCTGCATATACTTGTGGCAGCCACTAGCCTCTCTGATGAGGTCTGAATTCAACCTCAGGGAGGGCCCTTTTTCAAGTTATCATTAATTCATTATTTTCTTAGGCCTGCTTCATTCAGTTTCTATTGCTGCATTCCTTAGGTTTTTTTTTTTTAAACCTCCTTTAGTAGTTAACCACCTATCTCTAGTTAATAAATCTTAATGTTGATGTTCCCCACACCAAATTATTGCTGTGGTTTCTGTTTCTGATTGCACAATGATTGATACAAAGCTTCTCAATATTTAATCTTTGCTTTTTCATTCTCCAATTAGAGTCTTATTACATGGCTACTTATGTTTGGTATGCTATACAAATATTTTTATCAAGAAAAGTAAAATTCAAGAGAATAACCCTACAATGCTCATTCATAGAACATCTCATGTAGATAAGGTGGGATAGAAAAGGAAAGAGGAGGAGGGTACATTTGATATGCTGTTTCTTAGAGTCCTTCATTCCTATGGTTAGTATTTTTTGCATTTATTTTTTATTATATTATAGATAATATATATAATTATAACTAATATGTAATATAATTATAATATATAATTATAATTGTTTCATTATACCATATATTATAGCGTATTATGCATATACTATTGTTACTTGATAGCATAGAGTATAATCACCCCATGAAAAATCACGTATGAGTTAACAGATTTTGCATTTTCATAATTTTATCCCCCCATTTATTTACCTCATACAAAGAAATTTTCACTTTATAAACCTGCATTGAAACAAAAGGAACAGTCACATATAATGATACAGATTGAATTTTCTATTCTGCTTTTTTCTCTTAATAATATATAATAGATGTTTTTCTATGTTGCTATATATTTTTCATTGTATAATTTTAATATCTATCATATTCCATTTGAAAGAATCCATAATTTAGTTAAACTCCTTCCTTGATTGTTTGTTTTTTTAAATATCTTACTGGAGATTTTACAAAGTGATAGAAGGTATTTTGATGAGTGTTGGAGAGAATCAGAAAAGAAGAGAGGCATTTTAACTTCTCACTGAAGAGAATGGATTTATTTGAGATATCAAGGGGAAAATTGGGTTAAATCCAGAATCTTGCAAATTCATGGATGCTAAAACAAATAGTAAAAACTTAATCATAGATCCAGATCTATCTTCTTACACCACACACAAAGATAAGCTCAAAATGGATGGAAGACCTCAATGTGAGACAGGAATCCATCAAAATCCTAGAGGAGAACATAGGCAATAACCTCTTTGACATCAGCCACAGCAACTTCTTTCAAGATACATCTCCAAAGGCTAGTGAAACAAAAGCAAAAATGAACTTTTGAGACTTCATCAAGATAAAAAGCTTCTGCACAGCAAAGGAAACAGTCAATAAAACAAAGAGGCAACCCACAGAATGGGAGAAGATATTTGCAAATGACACTACAGATTAAGGGCTGGTATCCAAGATCTATAAAGAGTTTCTCAAACTCAACACCCCAAAAACAAATAAGTCAAAAAATGGGCAGAAGACATGAACGGGCACTTCTCTGAAGACATACAAATGGCTAACAGACATGAAAAAATGTTCATCATCATTAGCCATCAGGGAAATTCAAATTAAAACCACATTAAGATACCACCTTATACCAGTTAGAATGGCAAAAATTGACAGAGCAAGAAACAACAAATGTTGGAGAGGTTGTGGAGAAAGGGGAACCCTCTTACACTGTTGGTGGGAATGTAAGTTGGTACAACCACCCTGGAAAACAGTGTGGATGTTCATCAAAAATTTAAAAATAGAGCTGCCCTATGACCCAGCAATCACACTACTGGGTATTTACCCCAAAGACACAGATGTAGTGAAAAGAGGAGCCATATGCACCCCAATGTTCATAGCAGCAATGTCCACAATAGCCAAACTTTGGAAAGAGCTGAGATGCCCTTTAACAGATGAATGGATAAAGAAGATGTGGTCCATATATACAATGGAATATTACTCAGCCATCAGAAAGGTTGAATACCCAACTTTTACATCAACATGGATGGGACTGGAGGAGATTATGCTAAGTGAAATAAGTCAAGCAGAGAAAGTCAATTATCATATGGTTTCACTTATTTGTGGAACATAAGGAATAGCATGGAGGACATTAGGAGAAGGAAGGGAAAAATGAGGGGGGGATTGGAGGGAGAGATAAACCATGAGAGACTATGGACTTTGAGAAACAAACAGGGTTTTAGAGGGGAGGGGTTGGGGGGATGGGTTAGCCCAGTGATGGGTATTAAGGAGGGCACGTACTGCATGGAGCACTGGGTATCATATGAAAACAATGAATCGTGGATCACTACATCAAAAACTAATGATGTATTGTATGGTGACTAACATAACATAGTAAAATAAAATTTAAAAAAAAATATAGAGAGAGAATATGGCTACAAAAAAAAACACACAAAAAATAAAACTTAATCATAGAGATTCTTCCATAGTACCTGCCTAATTCATGAGGACCAAATTAAGCCTTCCTGAGAACTTCCTAGACTACAACATATACCACCCTCCCTGTCCACACACACACGCTGAAATAGACAACCCTTGAAGTTTAGATCAATGCACCAAAAAATCTGGAGAATAAAAGAGAAGATAAAGTCAATGACCAATATTATCTAACCACAATATAATGTAAGTTTTCCATTTTGCTTGCAATGCTATATGCAAAGCTGGTTTTTAATAAACGCTTTTGCTGTTAAAAACTGATGACTGGCTTCCACTTTAAATGACACTATTCATTACCATTTGTCATAGAGTCCTATTGTATTTAGTTGAGCTATATTTCTTTTTTCCCCCATTCCCCTACATTTCTGTATCTCTATGGTTCAGTAGCCCCACATGTAATTTACTCCACTTCATGACCTTCCTGATTTAATAGTAATACTTACTTTAAAATGTAGAGAAACACATCTTCTAATGCTTATGCATTTGATTTTCAGAACTGATATAAAAAAGAAATATGATCAGACTGCTTTTAGCATGCACGTTTCCATAGCAATTTAACACTGTTGACTCCTACTGCCTTCTTGAAATATTTTCTTCTCTTGGATTGTGTACCACCCTGCTGTGTTAGTTCTCCTCCTGCCTCACTGGCTGCATGTCTTTGGCCATATTTCCTGGCTCTTCCTTTCCTGAGCCTCGGTGTTGGATTCTCTCACCTCCCAGTTGTCATTCTTCCTCATCTATACTCACTTGCTATGTGACATTATCCAGTCTCATGGTTTCCAATGTCACCTCTACCCTGATGGCTTTTACATCTCCAGTGTTTCCCTCTTGGGTTTGAGAATCTCTGGTTAGCCTCAACACCCTTACCTTACAAGAGGTCCTTCAAATTTAACATTTACAAAATCAAGTCTTGATTTGATTCTCTCTAGCCCCAAATTTGCTTCTAGCCCATCTGGACACATCTTAGTAAATAAGAGCACAACTTGACCAATTTCTCAAGCCAAAATCTAAGGACACTCTTGTCTTCTCAGCACATATACATATTATAAGCCAGTCCTAATGATTCTACTCTCAAAATATAATGTAAATCCCACGATCCTTCACTTTTTCAGCTAAGCCATCATCACTTTACACCTTTGTTATTACAATAGCTTTGTAATTGATCTCCTCACCTTGCCTTTGTCTTTCTAGAGCAGGGTTTCTCAACAGCAGCACATTTGACATTTTGGGCCAGATAATTCCTTGTCATGGGGAACTGTCTTGTAATTTGTAGGATGTTTATCAGCATCCCTGGATTCTATTCAATAGATGCTGGTAGCATCCCCACACTCCTGCATTTGTGAGAACCAAAAATATCCCAGACAAAGTCCTGGTATAGCTTAATATCTCTTTGGGACAAAATCACACACACACACACACACACACACACACACACACACACACACACACCATTGAGAATCACTGCTCTTGAGTCTGCATTTTATAGCAGCTAGTGTGACCCTTTAACTAATGAATCATTGAAACACTACATCAAAAACTAATGATGTACTATACAGTGGCTAACTGAACATAATAAAAAAATAAAATAAAATAAAAATATAAATCATATAAAGTCTTCCCTCACTCAAAAGCTTCTGAAGTCTTCCTTTTATAATGGAACTAAAAGATATATTCCTCTGCAAGACCAATAAGACCTTCTATGGTCTGGCCTCTGTCCCTCCACACCTTCATCTTTAATCACCTACTTCATCTGTTTCACTCCACTACATTGTAGGTCTTCTTGATATTCCTCAGACACCCAAGCTTAGCCCTTCTCTTGGTACTTGGGTTTGGTATTTTCTCTCCCTATGATGCCTTTCCCAAATTCTTTCAGTGGGTTTTATTCAAATTTGACTCCAATATCTCCTCCCAAAAGAGGCCTTCTCTGGACATTCTATCTATATTAAACTTCTCTACATCTCTCTCTCTCCTTAGCCTACTCTTTTTTTCCACCTAACATTATACTATATTGTTTGTTTTGAGTTTATTGTCTGGCTGATGTATTAGAATGTAAGCCCCAGGAGAGCAGGGACTTGTCCTGGACATCTAGCCAGAAGAATGCTTGGAATAGGCCTTCAATAGATATTTTTTGGATAAATGTGTGATTTTATAGGATTTCTTGGTACCATTTTACTCAATACATTTATAACATAGAAGAAAATAAATATGTACAAATAATTATTAACTATTCATTTTTCTGCTGTCTAATGTTTCAAAAAATTCAGCCATATGTTTTATGAATAAGGATAAGAGATAGTGAATTCTAATTGTCTAATTATAGACAGTTTTTAATGTTTTTATCTTATGATTTTTTATCTATAATATTTCAACTAGAATAATTTCATTGATCTCCTCCAGCTTTTTATGAATATGTAATTTTTATATATGGTGATATTTTTTCAAGGGTGAGAGCATTAACATACAGCAACTAACAAAAGCCAATCTAAATCCAACCTTGAGGATGCTTTCCAAAAGTCCCTTAGAATTATTCTGGGAATTATATGAAACTCCATGTCTTCACAGAGAAAACAAGAAAGAGCACATTTGTATGCCTAACAATGAGAATATCAATGAAAATAATCCATATCAAATTTTAACTTGGTGGGCCCACCAAAAATTGTCAAAATAAGAATATTTTTAATAAAAATAGTTTTAGAAACTTTATTTTCTGATTTGATTATGCCTTTTAAATTATATATATATTTTTATACTGGTTAAGATCCTGATATAACCAACTAAATTTTAGTAAATGAACCTTATAAGTACAAGCAAATTGTCTTTTCAGGGCACACTGGTTGTATATTTTGCTTCAGGGTTATACTTAAGAAACATACAAAAATAACTAAAAGTTATAATCTGTAACTTCTGCACTTACAATATTCTGTAAAATAGCACTTGTCCCTTTTTAACATGGAGCCCTAAGAAAGAGGACTTCTTTCCAGGAGGAAAAGAGACATATTTTCAATGAATCATGTAATTATACACATAGTCTTGAAGTAGAAATGGCTGTTTCTATTGGAAGTCATCATAGCTGAATCATATACCTTGACTGCTTACAATGTGAATGAATAGATAGTAAATTTTAAAGGATTAACTAAGTTAGAATCCCTTAGAATAGTTAGAAGTAAAGATAGTAAATATAGAGAAATATGGAGTTTTATAATATAGCATTAAGCTTCAAGAGTCCTAGATGGCATTAACAAAATCATCAGAAAACACTATGGTTAAACTGTGGGGAATATGCATATAGTCTTTTTCCAAACTCTTACATTTTATTTGTTTTTAAGTTATCACAGTTTTTCTTTAAAAAAAATAGAAAAAATAATTTCCCGTAAATTCTATATTATAAGAAAATGTGTTCATATTTTCATAAAATGATGTTTGTAACTGCATTTGTAGCACATGTTATTTACTATCCAGACTTTGTCACCTTTTTTGGTAATATAACATTAAAAGGACTTAATACTCATGGCTCTGGCTACTTCTCCATATTGGTGATGCACGTAGCTCTGCCCTTCAGCCCAGATCTCTTTTGCCAAGTCCATGCATCTACATCCAAGTGCCTGGTGTCTACCTCCTTTGGCGCATCCGTAGGTAACTTCAACTCAGCTTTCCACAGCCTTACTGGTCCCCTTCCCCATCCCTCAAACATGATCATCAAATTCTCTATGATGGCACCAACATGCATATCCAGTCACACTAGCCAGAAACCTTTTCTCTTATCTAAATATCAAATCAGAACTCCTGCTGATCCTAACTCCTAAATACCTCCTGAATCCAATCCCTTTTAATTTTCTACTAACCTAGTGCAGTTTCAGGTCTTTATCATATCTTACACAGAGAATCACAGTAACTTCCTGGATTCCTTATTTCTACTTCACCAGCCCCAGGGCCCTAATCACTATTTTATGTGTTGCTTGGGTAACAGTTCTCAAACCCGAATGTGAAAATCTTTCAGTTGAATTGATTACTGTAAGAGAGAATTCAAACACCTTAACCCATCATCCATACTTAACTCCTTACAAGTTTAGGGGTCCCTCCTCTGTGTCCCCATGGCATTTTAACATCTTCTCCATAGCCTTCTGCACCCTGGACTCTGATGTTTGATTACTCTTTCACATTTCTGGCTAGACAGGGTGCTGACTGAAGGAGGTGGGTGTAGTTGCCTTCCTCTGTATTTTCAATGCCAAGCACATGATAGGTGCTCAATAAATGTTTAATGAATGAAACAATAAACTCAAGTTACTATACTAAAAGATACTTCTGAGTTAATCATGAACCTTCTCAGGTAATGCTTGTTGTTTTAAGTATTTCAAAAAAGATATTTCAACCCAAGGAAAGTCTTCAGATTTTCAGTTATTGAGGGGGCTAGTTGAGGAATATTTGCTACAAGGATGCCTCTGTTGGCTCTCAAATCAAGCCACTATGTGCTATCTTTATTGCATACACTTAGAAGTAGTCCTAGCTGTGCATCATTATTTATGGTTTTTCCATCATTATTCTTGTCCAGCCTAGTAATTTGTGAGGTTGTCTGTACAATTGACCATTTTTATAGCTTAACTCTGTCAGCTTGGCTTGCAGGAAATTTATGTATAGCCCAAGTTCCTACAACTTAAAGGTCACAGAACTTTAATAAAAAAACTAAAGACTATTATCATTCATCTGGTTTCTTTTATGGCTCTATGTGAGAAACACAGAGGTAATATTAGTAATTCGTGAGGTTCTTATTTAGGTACTTAGAATATAGTACTGGAATGTACAACTGGAAAGGTAGAAGATGGCATAATAACCATTGTTATATATATATGGTAATTTATGAAACAGAATTTACCATCTATAAAATGGGATTTTTCCCCTCCCTCTTTGCTGTGATTAGAAAGAGTTATGGGGCTGTGCTAAGTAGGCTGTCCTCAGACAACTCTGACCTTTTAAAATATTGCATCAAAGAATCAAAGATGGTGCCAGGCACACAAGACCTTGGCTGCCCCCTAAAGAGACCTGAGCACCAAAGCATGTTGTCATAAGACAACACTGTCCTAGAAGTATGTAAGAGTACTCTGAAAAACCAAAGCGATTTCAATAGTATTTTTTTAAGTTTTTTATTGTTATGTTAATCACCATATATTACATCATTAGTTTTTGATGTAGTGTTCCATGATTCATTGTTTGTGCATAACACCCAGGGCTCCATGCAGAACGTGACCTCTTTAATACCCATCACCAGGCTAACCCATCCCCCTACCCTCCTCCCCTCTAGAACCCTCAGTTTGTTTTTCAGAGTCCATCGTCTCTCATGGTTCATCTTCCCCTCCAGTTACCCCCTTCATTCTTTCCCTCCTGCTGTCTTCTTCTTTTTCTTTTTTCTTAACAAATGTTGCATTATTTGTTTCAGAAGTACAGATCTGTGATTCAACAGTCTTGCACAATTCACAGCGCTCACCATAACACATACCCTACCCAATGTCTATCACCCAGCCACCCCATCCCTCCCACCCCTCACCACTCCAGCAACACTCAGTTTGTTTCCTGAGATTAAGAATTCCTCATATCAGTGAGGTCATAGGATACATGTCTTTCTCTGATTGACTTATTTCACTCAGCATAACACCCTCCAGTTCCATCCACGTCGTTGCAAATGGCAAGATCTCATTCCTTTTTATGGCTGCATAATATTCCATTGTGTATATATACCACATCTTCCTTATCTATTTATCTGTCGATGGACATCTTGGCTCTTTCCACAGTTTGGCTATTACGGACATTGCTGCAATAAACAATGGGGTGCACGTACCACTTCGGATCCCTAAATTTGTAATTTGTGGTAAATACCCAGTAGTGCAATTGCTGGATCGTATGGTAGCTCTATTTTCAACTGTTTGAGGAACCTCCATACTGTTTTCCAGAGGGGTTGCACCAGCTTGCATTCCCACCAACAGTGTAGGAGGGTTCCCCTTTCTCCAAATCCTCGCCAACATCTGTCATTTCCTGACTTGTTAATTTTAGCCATTCTGACTGATGTGAGGTGGTAACTCATTGAGGTTTTGATTTGGATTTCTCTGATGCCGAGCGATGTTGAGGACTTTTTCATGTGTCTCTTGGCCATTTGGATGTCTTCTTTGGAAAAATGTCTGTTCATGACTTCTGCCCATTTCTTGATTGGATTATTTCTTCTTTGGGCGTTGAGTTTGATAAGTTCTTTATAGATTTTGGATACTAGCCCTTTATCTGATATGTCATTTGCAAATATTTTCTCCCGTCCTGTCGGTTGTCTTTTGGTTTTGTGGACTGTTTCTTTTGCTGTGCAAAAGCTTTTTATCTTGATCAAATCCCAATAGTTCATTTTTGCCCTTGCTTCCCTTGCATTTGGTGATGTTTCTAGGAAGAAGTTGCTATGGCTGAGGTCGAAGAGGTTGCTGCCTGTGTTCTCCTTTAGGATTTTGATGGACTCCTGTCTCATGTTTAGGTCTTTCAACCATTTGGAGTCTATTTTTGTGTGTGGTGTAAGGAAATGGTCCAGTTTCATTCTTCTGCATGTGGCTGTCCAATTTTCCCAACACCATTTGTTGAAGAGACTGTCTTTTTTCCATTGGACATTCTTTCCTGCTTTGTCGAAGATGAGTTGACCATAGAGTTGAGGGTCCATTTCTGGGCTCTCGATTCTGTTCCATTGATCTATGTGTCTGTTTTTGTGCCAGTACCATACTGTCTTGATGATGACAGCTTTGTAATAGAGCTGGAAGTCCGGAATTGTGATGCCGCCAGCTTTGCTTTTCTTTTTCAACATTCCTCTGGCTATTCGGGGTCTCTTCTGGTTCCATACAAATTTTAGGATTATTTGTTCCATTTCTTTGAAAAAAGTGGATGGTATTTTGATGGGGATTGTATTGAATGTACAGATTGCTCGAGGTAGCATTGACATCTTCACAATGTTGGTTCTCCCAATCCATGAGCATGGAACGTTTTTCCATTTCTTTGTGTCTTCTTCAATTTCTTTCATGAGAATTTTATAGTTTTCTGAGTATAGATTCTTTGCCTCTTTGGTTAATCTTATTCCTAGGTATCTTAGGGTTTGGGTGCAATTGTAAATGGGACCGACTCCTTGATTTGTCTCTCTTCTGTCTTGTTGTTGGTGTATAGGAATGCCACTGATTTCTGTGCATTGATTTTATATCCTGCTACTTTACTGAATTCCTGTATGAGTTCTAGCAGTTTTGGGGTGGAGTCTTTTGGGTTTTCCACATACGGTATCATATCATCTGCAAAGAGTGAGAGTTTGACTTCCTTTTTGCTGATTTGGATAGCTTTGATTTCTTTTTGTTTTCTGATTGCTGTGGCTAGGACTTCTAATACTATGTTGAATAGCAGTGGTGATAGTGGACATCCCTGCCACATTCCTGACCTTAGGGGAAAAGCTCTCAGCTTTTCTCCATTGAGAATGATATTCGCTGTAGGTTTTTCATAAATGGCTTTTATGATATTGAGGTATGTACCCTCTATCCCTATACTCTGAAGAGTTTTGATCAAGAAAGGATGCTGTCCTTTGTCAAATACTTTTTCTGCATCTATTGAGAGGATCATATGATTCTTGTTCTTTCTTTTGTTAATGTATTGTATCACGTTGATTGATTTGCGGATGTTGAACCATCCTTGCAGCCCAGGGATAAATCCCACTTGGTCGTGGTGAATAATCCTTTTAATGTACTGTTGGATCCTATTGGCTAGTATTTTGGTGAGAATTTTGGCATCCATGTTCATCAGGGATATTGATCTGTAATTCTCCTTTTAGATGAGGTCTTTGTCTGATTTTGGAATCAAGGTAATGGTGGTCTCATAAAATGAGTTTGGAAGTTTTCCTTCCATTTCTATTTCTTGGAACGGTTTCAGGAGAATAGGTATTAATTCTTCTTTAAATGTCTGATAGAAATCCCCTGGGAAGCCATCTGGCCCTGGGCTTTTGTTTCTGGGGAGATTTTTGTTGACTGCTTCAGTTTCCTTTGTGGCTATAGGTCTGTTCAGGTTTTCTATTTCTTCCTGATTCAATTTTGGTTGTTGATACTTCTCTAGGAATGCACCCATTTCTTCCAGGTTATCTAATTTGCTGGCATAGAGTTGTTCATAATATGTTCTTATAATTGTTTGTATTTCTTTGGTGTTGGTTGTGATCTCTCCTCTTTCATTCATGATTTTGTTGATTTGGGTCATTTCTCTTTTCTTTTTGATAAGTCTGGCCAGGGGTTTATCAATCTTGTTAATTCTTTCAAAGAACCAGCTCCTAGCTTTGTTGATCTGTTCTACTGTTCTTTTGGTTTCTAGTTCATTGATTTCTGCTGTGCTCTTTATCATTTCTCTTCTCCTGCTGGGTTTAGGCTTTATTTGCTGTTCTTTCTCCAGCTCCTTTAGGTGTACGGTTAGGTTGTGTATTTGAGACTTTTCTTGTTTCTTGAGAAAGGCTTGTATTGCTATTTACTTTCTTCTCAGGACTGCCTTTGCTGTATCCCAAAGATTTTGAACAGTTGTGTTTTCATTTTCATTTGTTCCCATGAATTTTTTTAATTCTTCTTTAATTTCCTGGTTGACCCATTCATTCTTTAGTAGGATGCTCTTTAGCCTCCATGTATTTGAGTTCTTTCTGACTTTCCTCTTGTGATTGAGTTCTAGTTTCAAAGCACTGTGGTCTGAAAATATGCAGGGAATCAACCGAATCTTTTGGTACCGGTTGAGACCTGATTTGTGACGTAGGATGTGATCAATTCTAGAGAATGTTCCATGGGCACTAGAGAAGAATGTGTATTCCATTCTTTGGGATGGAATGTTCTGAATATGTCTGTGAAGTCCATTTGGTCCAGTGTGTCATTTAAAGTCTTTATTTCCTTGCTGATCTTTTGCTTAGATGATCTGTCCATTTCAGTCAGGGGGGATGTTAAAGTCTCCCACTATTATTGTATTGTTGTCAATGTGTTTCTTCACTTTTATTATTAATTGCCTTATATAATTGGCTGCTCTCATGTTAGGGGCATACATATTTACAATTGTTAGATCTTCTTGTTGGATAGACCCTTTAAGTGGGATACAATGTCCTTCCTCATCTCTTATTACAGTCTTTGATTTGAAATCTAATTTGTCTGATAGAAGGATTGCCACCCCAGCTTTCTTTTGGTGTCCATTAGCATGATAAATGGTTTTCCACCCCCTCACTTTCAATCTGGGGGTGTCTTTGGGTCTAAAATGAGTCTCTTGCAGGAAGCATATTAATGGGTCTTGTCTTTTAATTCAATCTGATAGCCTGTGTCTTTTGATTGGGGCATTTAGCCCATTTACATTCAGGGTAACTATTGAAAGATATGATTGTAGTGCCATTGTATTGCCTGTAAGGTGACTGTTACTGTATATTGTCTGTGTTCCTTTCTGATCTATACTGCTTTTAGGCTCTCCCTTTGCTTAGAGGACCCCTTTCAAAATTGTTTGGAGGGCTGGTTTCGTGTTTGCAAATTCCTTTAGTTTTTGTTTGTCCTGGAAGCTTTTTATCTTTTCTTCTATTTTCAATGACAGCCTAGCTGGATATAGTATTCTTGGCTGCATATTTTTCTCGTTTAGTGCTCTGAAGATATCTTGCCAGTCCTTTCTGGCCTGCCAGGTCTCTGTGGATAGGTCTGTTGCCAATCTAATATCTACCATTGTAGGTTACATATCTCTTCTCCCGAGCTGCTTTCAGGATTTTCTCTTTGTCTCTGAGACTCATAAGTTTTACTATTAGATGTCGGGGTGTTGACCTATTATTATTGATTTTGAGAGGGGTTCTCTGTGCCTCCTGGATTTTGATGCCTGTTTCCTTCCTCACATTAGGGAAGTTCTCTGCTATTATTTGCTCCAATATACCTTCTGCCCCTCTTTCTCTTTCTTCTTCTTCTGGGGTCCCAATTATTCTAATGTTGTTTCATCTTATCATACCGCTTATCTCTCGAATTCTACCTTCATGATCCTGTAGTTGTTTATCTCTCTTTTTCTCAGCCTCCTTATTTTCCATCATTTGGTCTTCTATATCGCTGATTCTCTCTTCTGCCTCATTTATCCTAGCAATTAGTGCCCCCATTTTTGATTGCATCTCATCAATAGCCTTTTTGATTTCGACTTTGTTAGATTTTAGTTCTTTTATTTCTCCAGAAAGGGTTTCTCTAATAACTTCCACGCTTTTTTCAAGCCCAGCTGGTATCTTTAAAGTCATGATTCTGAACTCTAGGTCCGACATCGTACTAATGTCCGTATTGAGTAGGTCTCTGGCTGACGGTAGTACGTCTTGTTCTTTTTGCTGAGGTGATTTTTTTTCTTGTCATTTTGTCCAGAGGCGAATAGATGAATGAGAGAACAAAATGCTAACAGGTTAACAACGTCCCCAGCAAATATACTGTATACAAATCAGAAAAGACCTGAAACCAGGGGAAAAGAAAGGGAAAGAAAGAAAAAAGAAAGAGAAAAAAAAGATAAAACAAAAACAGAACAATACAAAAAAAGCAAAATATGATCAAATATGATCAGGCTAGTGCATAGATCAGTGCCACACACTAGATTTTGGGCGTATTTTAGTCTGTTAGAAAAAAGTGCCTCCTAAAATTTTAAAGGAAGAAAGACATATATGTACAAAATAAAGGTTGATACAATGAAGGGATGGAAGATGACTGTAAAGATGAGAATTATAAAAGATTTTATAAAAGGAATCGATAAGATAAGTTGTTTGAAAAAAGAAAGAAGAAGATTTAAAAAAAAGAAAAAAGGGAGAGAATGTGATCTGGCAGGAGACTAGAACAATCCATACACTAGTAATTTAGTGTATATTTTGAACTGTTAGAAAAAACTGTATCTCAAAATTTTAAAGAGGGAACAACTTATATATATATGCCAAAAATAAGGGCAACTACTATGAAGGGATAAAATATGACTCTAAAAATGAAAAATAAAAAATGCTTTTTTTTAAAAAAGGGATTGATAAGATGTTGGTTGAAAAAGGGAAAAAGAAAAATTTTTTTAAAAAGGTTAAAAAATTAACTTTGATGAACTAATGAATCATGGTAAAAAAAAAAAGCCATGAATTCTATGTGCAGTATTCCCCTAGCACTGGAGTTCTCCCATTCTCCTTGATCTGTAAACTTGGTCTTGGCTTGCTGGCTGTTCCTGCTGATCTTCTGGAGGAGGGGCCTGTTGTTGTGGTTTCCAAATGTCTTTGCCAGAGGCTGAATTGCCCCTCCCTTGTCGGTCAGGGCTAAGCAAGCTACTCGGGTTTGCTCTCAGGAGCTTTTGTTCCCTGCAAGCTCTCCGTACAGCTTTGGGGGACCAGGGCGAAAATGGTGGCCTCCCAATCTCCACCCAGAGGAGCTGAGAACTAGGGGCCCTGCTCTTCAGTGCGCCCCCAGAGAAAAGCAGTCAGTCACTCCCGTCTCCCTGGTCTCCGGCCGCACTCCGTGCTCACTCGGCCTGTGACCGAGCATTTGTATCTCTGGCACCCGACCCTGTGTGGACTCTCCAAACCCAGCAGATCCCTTCAGTGCGTTCCCACGCGGCTCCCCCCCGGGGGAGAAAGGGGAGTCTCCCCAGCTCTGCCGCTTGTTGGGTCCCTGCTGGAGGAGCAGTGGCCCGATTGGGCCGCGGATTACAGTTTATGGCAACCCTGAGCTGAGAGCCCACGCCTCAGCTCTGTCTCTGCAGCCGGCTTCCCCGCTCCGATCCCTGGGAGTTCTGCCGCACTCAGGCACCCCCATCTTTCTGTGACCCCAAGGGTCCTGAGACCACACTGTCCTGGGAGGATTCCACCCCACGCTTAGCCACTGCAGCGACGTCCCTCAGTGGAGCCTATTTCTAAAAGGTCCGGTTTTGTGTTCCGCGGCTCTATCACTTGCCAGAAGGGCCGACGGAGGCCCCCTCCCCTGTCATCTATCCTCCCGAATATCACCTCGGATTCACTTCTCCGCACATCCTACCTTCCAGTAAGTGGTCGCTTCTCTGTTCAGAGAGTTGTTGTTACTCTCTTCTTCGATCTCCTATTGAGTTCGTAGGTGTTCAGAATGATTTGATCCTTATTCACCTGAATTCCTGAGACCAGACGAAATCTAGGTCTCCTACTCCTCCGCCATCTTGCTCCGCCCCCCTCAATAGTATTATTAGAAAATATTATGTGAGTGGAGGACTGCCAGCATATCCCACCCACACTGTAGGTGTCCTAGAGAATCTGAATCAAAGTTTCCTATAACATATGTTTTTCTAATGTTTGACCTGTTTAAAGACTAGCTCATGTGAAGAAAATGGTCAAGAAGTCTTACATTTTTGACTGCTGAAGCTGAGATGCATATTTTATTTCACTTCCTGTTACAGCCAGAAGGAAAGTGGCCAAGCTTGGAGGTAAGCCAACAGAAAAATCACTTGTAGGAAAGATAACTTATATTATTGAATGTTTGTGAAGGTGCTGTTTTAAGTGGTATACCCATCTCAACTTGTCTGATTCTCAGGTTGGTGCTGTTATTGCCATCCCTATCCTCCAGATGAGAAAACTAAGGTATGCAGAATGAATCACCTGTTGAAGGTCACAAAGTGGTAAGCAGATCAGGTTGAGTTCAGACTCAGACCTTTTGGTGCAGAACCCTTGCTCCTAACCACTCTTCTAAACTTCATTTCCCCTTAAGTTATTGCCATAAAAGACCAGGAAACAAAATGTGATATCCAGAGATCCTTATTAATAAGTAACACAAAGGGAAACTTTTGCAATGAAAAAAAGTATTGATTATGTAACAAAGCATAGGAATTAGAGTCAATGGAACTGGATAGTTTGCCTAGTACTTTTCCAAACTGCAAACACTTCTGTTTATCAACTAAGACATTACTTAAAATTTCAGTTCTTGATAGTGCTTTGAAAGTTCTTAATAGTATGTCAGTAACATAGTAATGATCTTGAATCCAGATTGCCTCAAGCCATTTTGTGATAAACCAAGGGATAACACAGAAAACTGTGGGGGTATTCTATTTCTCTCCTTTCCCAATTTTCACTTATCAGGCAGAGATAACTGCTGATTTGCAGGTGTAAGTCAGCTTGTCTAAAAACTTATGTTAATTTTCAATTCTGTGAGGAAATTAATTTTCTGAAGATTTTTTTCTTTTGCAGATACATTCACTTAAAAGTTGGAATATGCACTTTTATAATACAAATGATTCATTTGTTTAATAAGAATTTATTGAGTGTCAGATATTCTGATATGGGTCAGCCATAGTTTTACATTAATATTTTATGATCTTTCTAGGAAATCTTCTAAATAATTAAATTTATTTCAAATTAAAATGAAGTTAAGACATAAACTCTGGTACATGAATTTGTAGTGAGACCTTAGGAACTAAAGTTTCTTCATTAAAATTAGTCTATTCTGTAAACTTGAAACCCTTTAAATCTAAGAAATGCTGCTGTCTATACTTCAAATTTGTTCAAGTTATACTTTAGACAGTCCCCATCAGGGATATTTGAAATAGCACACTCAATTTGAGAAGTTTTAATAGAAAGACAATGAAACATATAAAAATAAGTAAGAATTAAGAAAAAGTGTATCATGCAGCTAGCAGCAGTGGAGAAGGGGGAGGCATTTCCTCCAAATGACCTGAAACAAAATGAAATAAGAGAACAGTTCCTGGAACATAGAGGACCCTTGTGGTCAGGACTATGTGACAAGAACATGCTTGGTAGAAAGATGCTGGGATTTCCTTTCACTACAGGGAGGAGCCACCAGAAAACACCCCTCACTCCCTCCTGTCCTCTGACCTTCTGTAGAGCATCCCATTGGCCAAATTGAGTGGGAAGCCAGAGAGGAAGGAAGGTGGGAGTACAGCCCTTAGTTAGTCTCCTGGGCCCAGACACCCTGTAGCAGAAGAGGAGAAGGTGGGATGGGGGTCTGAGGAGATGAGCAGAAGATATTGCATGGAATTTCTGTTCTCTTTATGCTACAGGAATCTCAATAGTCTCAGGAAACATGGCCATTCAAAATTTAGTTGAGAAAATTAATATAATAATCTCTTGGATTTTCTTCCTTTTTTCTCTTCTAATTTCCTTGTTTTTATTTTAACATTTAGAAAAAATTTTATTTAGTTCAGAGAGAGAGAGAGAACACAATCGGCAGAGGTGGGGGGACAGAGGGAGATTGGGAAGCAGACTTCTCACTGAACAGGGACCCCCCTTCAGGCTCCATCCGAGGACCCTGGGGTCATGACCTGAACCCAAGGCAGAGGCTTAACTGTCTGAGTCACCCAGGTGCCCTACAAAGGTTAAAATTTTTTAAATGTTATTTATTTATTTATTTATTTATTTATTTATTTATTTATTTATGAGAAAGAGAAAGAGAGAAAGAAAGAGAAGGAGAAAGAGAAAGCTTGAGCGAGAGAAGGGAGAGGGAGAGAAGTCCAGCAGACCCTGCACTGAGCAGAAAGCCCTTCTGGGGACTGGATCCCCGGACCCCGAGATCATGACGTGATCTGAAATCAAGAATCAGAGGCTCAACTGACTGAGCCACCCAGACACACCAACAAATGTTAACATTTTGTCACATTTTCTTCTTCTGCAAAAATAAACATTTAATATTGCAATGAAACCCCTTTGTCCATACCCATTTCTTTCTCTTCATCCCTGAAGTCATCTAATTCATGAAGTTGGTGTATATCTTTGCTATCCATGCTTTATATCTTAACTCATTCATTTGTAGCCATAAATAATATATAACATTGATTTGTATGCTTTCAAGATTTACAAAAGATGATCCCATATTGTACATGTTATTTTCCCATTACCATTAGTGTTTGTTTACCCAATATACAGTTTTCAAGTTGTATTACATAGATATAAGCAGGTACAGCTGATTCATCAGTCTTATATAATACCCAGTGCTCATTATAAAACATGCCCTCCTTAATGTCTATCACCCAGTTACCCCATCCCTCCACCCCCTCCCCTCCCCTCCAAAAACCCTTAGTTAGTTTCCTATTATTATGAGTTTCTTATGGTTTGTCTCCCTCCCTTGTTTTCATCTAACTTCCTTTTGCTTTGAAATTAAGATAATTCTACAAATTTTAGGCTGAAATATTTGAAAAACAGATATCAAAATATTTTGTTTGCTATACCTAAATAATTATGCTAATACTGTACTTTTCCCAAATTATGAGTGAAAATACCAAAATAGTTTAAAGTAGCACAGGCAACATTTGAAATACATGTTAGAAGAAGGTAAGATGCATGTGTAAAATGAGAAATATGCCTGTTGTTTCTAAAGTATAATTTTCCCACGACATTTCCTGAAAACCATGTGCTGAATAAATGATAAATGAACAATTGAATGGACTGGATAGTACAACACATAAAAATGTAAGACCTAAGATGTTACTGTTCTAGCAGGAATAGGTCCTGATCTGTCTCCCACTGCTTCTTCTCTGACGCCCTTGATTGTATGTAATGTTACTTGTTTACATGTCTGGCTTTCAGAACAGACTGTAAATTCCTTGAGAGCAAGTAACATATCCTCTTAAGAGCACATAAGGAACTCAGTTCATGTCTTTTAATTAATAAAGCAGGAATTACAGCAATAACTGCCAACAGTTTAGCAGACCTCATGTTGACAATTATCCAAGCTATCTACACAGGAAATACTTGCTCTGTATAGTGAGCTGGTTGGTACAAAGGAAGTGAGAGAGCTACTAATAAAAGTACAGTATTGAGCTTCAAAGCAGAAATAGCACAAAGACCTATATTGTTAAGTACCAGTGGCTGAAGAGATCCTTAATAGAAATAGACTGACAGCAAAATAACACCAAACCCATATTATCATATATGATGCTTGTTTGTTTATGTTTACCATTAGTAAACATATATGTTTCACATATTTTCATGCCCATCTTTATTGTTATAAACATGAATAATGTTTACTATACATTGTTTTGACCCTCTCAATTCCCTCAAAAAAGTTGGATCCTTACCTCACTCCATCTATCACACAATTCTAGATTAGAAAAGCAATTATCAAACTCAAAATATCTTAGTTTACAGGTCAAAAGTTCTCACCACGCATAAAGAAAAATCAATGAAAGAGACTAACATCTAGATCTATCTTGTCTTGTTAACATTTATTGTTGCTTCAAAAATATATAAAATTTTACATCCAGGCAGATAAAAGAGATGAAATGATCAATTTGACTGCACATTTTTCATCAACGTTAAATTCAAAAGAAAATGTATCATGATTTAAAGAATATTGAGAAAAATATTTGTTATCCAGGAATTTTATACTCAATTAAGTTGTATCTATATGCATAACCAAGAAAATTAAAACACAAATGTCTAAATGGTACTATTTGTCATTTTAACCTCAATAAATATTTTGTGAATTGTATTTTAAAAAGATTGGAGAGTAAATATAAACACCAAAATCATAGAGAAACCAGAATAAAATATAAGTGAATATTTTGATGGTAATGAGATTAGTGCACATCTTTGAAGGACCCATATATGCTTGAATCCAGGAGGATCCAACCAACTGCTATTGTTGAGTAGGCAGGTCATTTTAACATTTCCCAGTTGGCACTGGGGCTAGAAGTAAATTTTACAAGTATCAGAGAAAGGACCCCATGTTGACAATTATCTAAGCTATCTACACAGGGGTACCCCTAACTGGGGTAATTTATCTTGTTACATAAGATATTCCTAGATATTCAGTTTTCTGTTTCGGGTTCTTAAAGGAAGATCTTTCTTCCTTGAAGAGCGTAGGTGACATAGATGATAAAACTAATTCCAAAAGGAACTATAATTATTTGGTCCTTAACTAAACTACCACTGGCAAACTAATGTAGTGATAATTTGTGCAATTCTTAAATAAATTTCAAAGTTGTCTGGGTAATACCTCCATTATTAAGTAATATATACAGAAAATTGCCAATATCCAGGCTCAGTCAAAAATAGACCATACTCATGAGAGTGAAGAAGCATTCTAGACAAAAAGATTCTGAGCCAGTCTTTCTATTTCTATTAGAAGAAAAAATAACTAGAATCCTTATTTAAAAATTAATGTTGTAAACTAGCTTTGAAGATGGGCTGAAAGAGGGTTCAGGCATGTTATGTCCTCTATTCTCCTGCATCTTTCTAACGATTTCCACTTTACTTTCCAATGTCACAATGATAATAAATTTATTAGTATCCTTACAGTCAAAAAGATGATAAACAAAAAGTAGTTCTACAGTGTCATTATCTAAACAATTATATTTTTCTTCCCTAAATTGCATGGCATAATATTTTGTATATTTATACTGATCAGGCATAAAGTAATAGCCAGCGTTAAGAAATTATGGGCTACTGCAATGAAATAAACAATGTTTATGTTATTTACAATTTTTCACTTTATACCATTTGTTTTCATTTTACATTTTTAATTTTTTAAACCTAGACTCAGTGCTCTTCAGGCCCT
Source organism: Eumetopias jubatus (assembly GCF_037043125.1). Classification (NCBI taxonomy): domain Eukaryota; kingdom Metazoa; phylum Chordata; class Mammalia; order Carnivora; family Otariidae; genus Eumetopias; species Eumetopias jubatus. The sequence continues at coordinate 184,286,330 of NW_028274810.1, forward strand.
TCTCAAACAGCAATGAAGGAATTTATATTCATTTAATTCTATTTTATAAAAACAAAGGTCACATACCTAGGGAATTATAAATTATCTATGAATGATATGATTGTATGCTTAGATAGTACCATAAAAAAGATTACTCACTAGACAAAATATACATATTACCTGATCACTGATAATGGGACTCTAAAATACATGTTCTTTTGAAAACTTTAGGATATATTCAGTTCAGCATATTTATGGTATGAACTAACTTAAAAACAGAGTTTAGTTCATAAATCATCATATTTACCTAAAGGAATCTTTTCACACTTAAAATAGCATTAACATGTTATTATGAAAGATTTGAAATGATTTGTCATAAAGTAAGATATTTTTTGCCCTTTTCCCTTCACCTACTCCCATTATGCACAAATTAGCCAAGTCCATGTATACCGTCTCCTAATCAGCCTGAAATGAGGACAGTTCTGAAACCCTGGTGATGAAAAGCTTCCAAGAAAAAGGTTACTTTGCCTATCACTTTGTGCATTGTCTGCACTAAGTACTCAATAGATGTGAATGTAATTGTATAAAAAGCCCTCAGCAATTATGAGAAAACTATTACACTCAGTATTATGGTTCTCTTTATTATTGTATACCAATTAGAATATGTATAAAGAATATGACAGAATAAAATCCAACTGTTCCCTGTCTGCATTCTACTATTAAAACTTCAATTAAGTGAAATTAACAAAATTTAACAGCCCCAAATCTCATAGAAATTTTCACATGTTTCAAATGCCAAAATATTTGGGGGGGAAAAAAACCTTCCATTCTCTACCTTCTTTTTTTCTTCTTAAATTACTATTTTATCTCACTAGTATCAAACAGTTTTTTTTTTAATGTATGCTTTCTCCCATTTCCAAGTCAGACAAAAAAATGCAATATAATACAAGGTACCTCTAACAATATAAAATACATTTTTATTATATATTTATAAATATTACATATATTTAATTTTGTCCATACACTAAAATTACCATAAGAAAATATTATGGGAATTTTAATGAAGAAGTTTTGGAAATGGCAGCTCTTTAATGTACGTAGATTACTCTCTGAGAAAATAATTCCAATGCTACACAGTATTCTTTAAACCTAATCAGGCAACTGCAAAAGTTTTCAAGCAAGGCTTGAAATAAAACAGAAGCAAGGCTTCTGGTTTATTATGCATCCATGTAGTTGCTGCAAAATTTTTTACCTTCAGGTTCACAAAGAAAATGGTTGTTTTAACATCCACAATTTTTAAAGGCAAATTTAACTTTTCTCCTTGTGATACTAATCTGGAGAACAGTTTCTATAATTACAACTTCTAAGATTTCTTACTTAATTTTTAGTCTACATAACTTTTAATGTGTACAAAGTATAGAGTGAATAAAAAATTAGAGAATAAGATGGTGTATATGAATAGAGCTACTAATTTACTGATTTTAAATAAGATTTGTCTTATTAAAATTTTGGTGAAAATATTTGACTTCATATACTCTATTATAGGAGGAAGAATTTTAGGCTTTTACCTGAAATGTCTTATCAAAATGAATGCATATGTGAGCGGAGATTTTATCTTATTTCTTTATTACCTATTTGATGTATAATAATCCTCATTCTCAGGAAAATAATTGAAATCTACTTAAATTGCTTCATGAAATGTCAGCCAAATTTCTCTTGATTTTTCACTACAATTATATTTTAAATTATATTTATTCTTGTCACTTAAGAAATAGAAAATTATTCAAAGGCAAACTGATTAAATGTACTTCTAATTCAAAATGGGCCTACTCTTCTCTTTGAGTTACACAGTTCAGTAGGTAAGAAATGGAACAACTGTGTGATGAGTCTGAAGGCAGGGACTTCTGCCTCTTTCATTCACTATTGTAACCATAAGGCTTAGAACAATGCTAGTAGTTGTTCAATTATTTCCTTCTGAATGAATGAATCAACCAAAGTAGATTGTCTTAGTCCATTTGGGCTGCTTAAACAAAAACACCATACATTGTGGGGGAGGAGCAAGATGGAGGAGGAGTAGGAGACCTAAAGTTTGTCTGGTCTCAGGAATTCAGCCAGATAGGGATCAAACCATTCTGAACACCTACGAACTCAACAGGAGATTGAAGAAAAGAATAGCAGCAACTCTCTGAACAGAAAATTGACCACTTTCTGGAAGGTAGGATGTGCAGAGAAGTGAATCCGAGGCAATATTCAGGAAGATAGACAGCAGGGGAGGGGGCCTCCATCAGCCACTTCTGGCAAGTGATAGAGCAAGAGCAGCGGAGCACAAAATCGGAAATTTGAGAAGTTGGCTCTGCTGATGGCATCGCTCCAGTGGCTAAGTGGGGGGTGGAACCCTGACGGGACAGTGTGGTCTTAGGACCCTCGGGGTCAAAGAAAGACCGGGAGTACCTGAGTGCAACAGAGCTCCGAGGTATCAGAGCAGGGAAGCTGGCTGCAGAGAGGAGTGGACTCTCAGCTGGGGGTTGCCAAAAACCATGATCCACGGCAGAGTCAGGCCACTGCTCTTCCAGCAGGGACCCAACAAGCGGCAGATCCAGGGAGACTCCCCTTCCTCCCCCCCAGGAATGCACCACAGGGATCTGGGGGTTTGGAGACTCCAAATGAGGTCATGTGCCAGAGATAGAAATGCTCAGTCACAGGCTGGGTGAGCACAGAGTGCAGCTGGAGACTGGGGAGATGGGAGTGATTGACTGCTTTTTCCTGGGGCCTCACTGAGGAGTGGGGCCCCGAGTTCTTGGCTCCTCTGGGGCGGAGATTGGGAGGCTGCCATTTTCACTCTCGTCCTCCAAAGCTGTACCAAAAGCTTGCAGGGAACAAAAGCTCCCAAGAGCAAACCTGAGCAGATTACTTAGCCGGACCTCAGCAAGGGTGGGGCAATTCTGCTTCCAGCAAAGACATCTGGGAACCATGGCAACAGGCCTCTCCCCCAGAAGATCAGCAAGAACATTCAGCCAAGACCAAGTTTACTTATTATTGAGAAAGGCAGAACTCTGGAACTAGGGGAATACTGCACATAGAATTCATGGCATTTTCCCCATGATTTTTTAGTCTTTCAAAGTTATTTTTTTTAATTTTCTTTTTTTAATTTTTTTTTCCTTTTTCAACCAACATCTTATCAATCCCTTTAAAAAAATTTTTTTTATTTTTCATTTTTAAAGTCATATTCTATCCCTTCATAATAGTTGACCTTATTATATATATATATATATATATATATATATATATATATATACCCTAAATCTCTAGTGTATGGCTTTGTTCTACTCTTCTGCCTGATCACATTATCTCCCTTTTTTTTAATCCTCTCCTTTATTTTTTCAACCAACTTCTTATCTTATCAATTCCTTTTATAAAATCTTTTATAATTTTCATCTTTACAGTCATAGTCCATCCCTTCATCGTATTTACCCTTATTTTTGTACATATATAAGTTTTTTTCTTTAAAATTTTGGAAGGCACTTTCTTCTAACACCAAAATACACCCAAAATCTAGTGCGTTGCACTGATCTATGCACCAGCCTGATCATTCTGGTTTGGGCTTTTTTTTTTCTTTTGCTTTCTTTTGCTTTCTTTTCCCCTAGTTTCAGGTCTCTTCTGATGTCTTTAGTGTATATTTTTCTGGAGTCGTTGTTACCCTATTAGCATTTTGTTCTCAAATTCATCTATTCTCCCCTGGACAAAATGACAAGATGGAAAAAATCACCTCAAAAAAAAAAAAAAAGAACAAGAGGCAGTACCGACTGCCAGGGACCTAATCAGTGCGGACATTAGTAAGATGTTGGAAATAGAGTTCAGAATGATGATTTTAAAGATACTAGCTGGGCTTGAAAAAAACATAGAAGTTATTAGAGAAATCCTTTCTGGAGAAATAAAAGAACTAAAATCTAACCAAGTCGAAATCAAAAAGGCTATAGATGAGTTGCAATAAAAAATGGGGGCTCTAACTGCTAGGATAAATGAGGCAGAAGAGAGAATTAATGATATAGAGGACCAAATGATGGAAAATAAAGAAGCTGAGAAAAAGAGAGATAAACAGCTACTGGATCATGAGGGCAGAATTCGAAAGAGAAGTGATACCATAACACAAAACAACATTAGAATAATTGGGATCCCAGAAGAAGAAGAAAGAGGGGAGCAAAAAGTATATTACAGCAAATTATAGCACAAAACTTCCCTAATTTGGGGAAGGAAACAGGCATCCAAATCCAGGAGGCACAGAGAACCTCTCTCAAAATCAATAAAAATAGGTCAACACCCCGACAGCTAATAGCAAAACTTACGAGTCTCACAGACTAAGAGAAAATCCTGAAAGTAGCTCAGGAGAAGAGATCTGTAAGATCTGTAACCTACAATGGTAGAAACATTAGATTGGCAACAGTCCTATCCACAGAACCTGGCAGGCCAGAAAGGACTGGCATGATATATTCAGAGCACTAAATGAGAAAAATATGCAGCCAAGAATATTATATCCAGCTAGGCTGTCATTGAAAATAGAAGGAGAGATAAAAAGCTTCCAGGACAAACAAAAACTAAAGCAATTTGCAAACACAAAACCAACCGTACAAGAAATATTGAAAGGCGCCTGGGTGGCTTAGTCATTAAGCGTCTGCCTTCGGCTCAGCTCATGATCCCAGGGTCTTGGGATTGAGCCCCGCATCAGGCTCCCTGCTTGGCGGGAAGCCTGCTTCTCCCTCTCCCACTCCCCCTGCTTGTGTTCCCTCTTTCGCTGTGTCTCTCTCTATCAAATAAATAAATAAAATCTTTAAAAAAAAAAAGAAATATTGAAAAGGGTCCTCTCAGGAAAGAGAAAGCCTAAAAGTAACATAGACCGAAAGGAACACAGACAAGAAACAGTAACAGTAACCTTACAGACAACACAATGGCACTAAATTCATATCTTTCAATAGTTATCCTGTATGTAAATGGGCTAAATGCCCCAATCAAAAGACACAGGCTATTAGATTGGATAAAAAAACTAAACCCATCGATAGCTGTCTGCAAGAGACTCATTTTAGACCCAAAGACACCACCAGATTGAAAGTGAGGTGGTGGAAAACAATTTACCATGCTAATGGACACCAAAAGAAAGCTGGGCTGGCAATCCTTATATCAGACAAATTAGATTTTAAACGAAAGACTATAATAAGAGATGAGGAAGGACATTATATCCTACTTGAAGGGTCTATCCAACAAGAAGATCCAACAATTGTGAATATCTATGCCCCTAACATGGGAGCAGCCAGTTATATAAGCCAATTAATAACAAAAGCAAAGAAACACATTGACAACAATACAATAATAGTGGGGGACTTTAACACCCCTCTGAATGAAATGGACAGATCATCTAAGCAAAAATCAGCAAGGAAATAAAGACTTTAAATGACACACTGGACCAAATGGACTTCACAGACATGTTCAGAACATTCTATCCCAAAGCAACAGAATACACATTCTTCTCTAGTGCCCATAGAACATTCTCCAGAATAGATCACATCCTAGGTCACAAATCAGGTCTCAAGCAGTACAGAAGATTGGGATCATTTCTGCATATTTTCAGACCACAATGCTTCGAAACTAGAACTCAATCACAAGAGGAAAGTCGGAAAGAACTCAAATACAAGGAGGCTAAAGAGCATTCTACCAAAGAATGAATGGGTCAACCAGGAAATTAAAGAAGAATTAGAAAAACTCATGGAAACAAATGAAAATGAAAACACAACTGTTCAAACTCTTTGGGATGCAGCAAAGGCAGTCCTAAGGGAAATCATATAGCAATACAAGCCTTTCTCAAGAAACAAGAAAAGTCTCAAATACACAACCTAACCGTACACCTAAAGGAGCTGGAGAAAGAACAACAAATAGAGCCTAAACCCAGCAGGAGAAGAGAAATAATAAAGATCAGATCAGAAATCAATGAAACAGAAACCAAAAGAACAGTAGAACACATCAACGAATTTAGAAGCTGGTTCTTTGAAAGAATTAACAAGATTGATAAATCCCTGGCCAGACTTATCCAAAAGAAAAGAGAAAGGACTCAAATAAATAAAATCATGAATGAAAGAGGAGAGATCACAACCAATACCAAAGAAATACAATTATAAGAACATATTATGAACAAGTCTATGCCAGCAAATTAGATAATCTGGAAGAAATGGATGCATTCCTAGAGATGTATAAAGTAGCAAAACTGAACCAGGAAGCAATAGAAGACCTATAACCCTAAGGAAATTGAAGGGGTAATCAAAAATCTCCCAAGAAACAAAAGCCCAGGGCCAGATGGCCTCCCAGGGGAATTCTACCAAACATTTAAAGAAGAATTAATACCTCTTCTTCTGAAACTGTTCAAAAAAATAAAAATGGAAAGAAAACTTACAAACTTGTTTTATGAGGCCACCAGTACCTTGATCCCAAAACCAAACAAAGACCCCATCAAAAAGGAGAATTACAGACCAATATCCTTGATGAACATGGATGCAAAAATTCTCACCAAAATATTAGGCAATAGGATCCAACAGTACATTAAAAGGATTATTCGCCATGACCAAGTGGGATTTATCCCTGGGCTGCAAGGATGGTTTAACATCTGCAAATCAATCAATGTGATACAATACATTAATAAAAGAAAGAACAAGAATCATATGATCCTCTCAATAGATGCAGAAAAAGCATTTGACAAAGGACAGTATCCTTTCTTGACCAAAACTCTTCAGAGCACAGGGATAGAGGGTACATACCTCAATATCATAAAAGCCATCTATGAAAAACCCACAACGAATATCAATCTCAATGGGGAAAATCTGAGAGCTTTCCCCCTCAGGTCAGGAATGTAGCAGGTTTGTCCACTATCACCACTGCTATTCAACATAGTATTAGAAGTCCTAGCCACAGCAATCAGACAACAAAAAGAAATCAAAGGCATCCAAACCAGCAAAGAAGAAGTCAAAGTCTCACTCTTCGCAGATGATATGATACTGTATGTGGAAAACCCAACAGACTCCACCCCAAAACTGCTAGAACTCATACAGGAATTCAGTAAAGTGGCAGGATATAAAATCAATGCACAGAAATCAGTGGCATTCCTATACACCAACAATAAGACAGAAGAAAGAGAAAATAAGGAGTCGATCTCATTTAGAATCTCACCCAAAACCATAAGATACCTAGGAATAAATCTAACCAAAGAGGCAAAGAATCTGTACTCAAAACTATAAAATACTCATGAAAGTAATTGAGGAAGACACGAAGAAATGGAAAAACGTTCCATGCTCATGGATCAGAAGAACAAATATTGTGAAGATGTCAATGCTACCTCGAGCAATCTACACATTCAATGCAATCTCTATCAAAATCCCATCGTTTTTTTCAAAGAAATGGAACAAATAATCCTAAAATTTGTATGGGACCAGAGAAGACCCCAAATAGCCAGAGGAATGTTGAAAAAGAAAAGCAAAGCTGGCGGCATCACAATTCCGGACTTCAAGCTCTATTACAAAATCATCAAGACAGTATGGTACTGGCACAAAAACAGACACAGATCAATGGAATAGAATCGAGAGCCCAGAAATGGACCCTCAACTCTATGGTCAACTCATCTTCGACAAAGCAGGAAAGAATATCCAATGGAAAAAAGACAGTCTCTTCAACAAATGGTGTTGGGAAAATTGGACAGCCACATGCAGAAGAATGAAACTGGACCATTGCCTTACACCACACACAAAAATAGACTTAAAATGGTTGAAAGACCTAAACGTGAGACAGGAGTCCATCAAAATCCTAAAGGAGAACACAGGCAGCAACCTCTTCGACCTCAGCCGCAGCAACTTCTTCCTAGAAACATTGCCAAAGGCAAGGCAAGGAAGGGCAAAAATGAACTATTGGGATTTGATCAAGATAAAAAGCTTTTGCCCAGCAAAATAAACAGTCCACAAAGCCAAAAGACAACCGACAGAATGGTAGAAGATATTTGCAAATGACATATCAGATAAAGGGCTAGTATCCAAAATCTATAAAGAACTTCTTAAACTCAACACCAAAAGAACAAATGATCCAATCAAGAAATGGGCAGAAGTCATGAACAGACATTTTTCCAAAGAAGACATCCAAATGGCCAACAGACATGAAAATATGTTCAACATCGCTTGGCATCAGGGAAATCCAAATCAAGACCTCAATGAGATACCACCTCACACCAGTCAGAATGGCTAAAATTAACAAGTCAGGAAATGACAGATGTTGGTGGGAATGTGGAGAAAGGGGAACCCTCCTACACTGTTCTTGGGAATGGAAGATGGTGCAGACACTCTGCAAAACAGTATGGAGGTTCCTCAAAAAGTTGAAAATAGAGCTACCATACAACCCAGCAATTGCACTACTGCGTATTTACCTCAAAGATACAAATGTAGGGACCCTAAGGGGTACGTGAACCCCGATGTTTATAGCAGCAATGTCCACAATAGCCAAACTGTGGAATAAGCCAAAATGTCCATCGACAGATGAATGGATAAAGAAGTTGTGATACACACACACACACACACACACACACACACACACACAACGGAATATTATACAGCCATCAAAAGGAAGAAATCTTGCTATTTGCAATGACATGGATGGAACTGGAGGGTATTATGTTGAGCGAAATAAGTCAATCAGAGAAAGACATGTATCATATGATCTCACTGATATGAGGAATTCTTAATCTCAGCAAACAAACTGAGGATTGCTGGAGTGGTGGGGGGGTTTTGAGGGGTGGGGTGGCTGGGTGATAAACATTGGAGAGGTTATGTGCTTTTGTGAATGCTGTGAAATGTGTAAGACTGTTGAATCACAGACCTGTACCTCAGAAACAAATAATACATTATATGTTAAAGAAAAAAAGAAGAAGATTGCAGGAAGGGAAAAATGAAGGGCAGAAATCAGAGGGGGAGACGAACCATGAGAGACTATGGACTCTGAGAAACAAAGTGAGAGTTCTAGAGTGGAGAGCAGTGGGGGGATGGGTTAGCCTGGTGATGGGTATTAAAGAGGGCATGTTCTGCATGGAGCACTGTGTATTATATGCAAATAATGAATCATGGAACTCTACATCAAAAACTAATGACGTAATGTATGGTGATTAACATAAGATAATAAAATAAAATAAAACAAAAAACAAAATACATACATTGTGTGGCTTAGAAACAACAGAAATGTATTCCTCACAGTTCTGGAGGCTGGGAAGTCTAAGATCAAGGCTCCGATAGATTTGGTGTCTAGTGGGAACCCACTTGCATGTTCATAGATGGATGTTTTTTGCTGTAACCTCACAGGGAAGAAGGGGTGGGGGATCTCTCTAGAACCTTTTTTATAAGGGCACTAATCCCATCAGAATCACTTTCCAAAGTCCCCACATCCAAATACCATCATATTGGGGATTAGGTTTCCACATAAAAATTTTGGAGGGACAAAAATAGTCCATCTATAGCACAGATCTTTCTCCAAGTGCAGATACTGAAGTTGGATATTATGATCAGATGCTATTAGATTATATGATAAATAAGAAAATAATACAGATTCTCTCAAAAAAGGCTCTTATTATAATTTTCCGGAAAGCAAACATTTAGGTAATAAAGCAAATAAATGTGGATGTTTATAATTTATTTCAATTCAAATCTGATAGATGATAGATTGATTGATTGAGTATAGGTAGATATATTTTGTTATGATGATATCATACCATGCCTCCTGGGTCCACATGGCAAGCTTGATGATGACTGGGGAAGGTAAAGGAAGTTTTGCCGATGTTTAACCAATAATTACCAGAGACCAACTTCAACTTGTATCTGTTTTCCACACTTGACTGATGATAAGATTCAGCTATGGGCTTATTTAAAATATATTTCAGGGATTCTCCATGAGGGGTCTGTTTCATTGGACCTACAGAGATCCCAGGAATCTGTATTTTTATAAGCATAGCAAATGATTTTAATAATCAACGAAGAGGGCAAAATGGCTCCATTTCTGTAGTTATTAGGAAATAACTGCACAAAAGCAGGAGAAAGAATAAATAAATATGAAAAAAAGAGTAGCAACTTGTAAAAATAAGAACAATATATGAATAAAGAAAGAAGAGAAAAAATAAGTAGACAAGTTCTGATAAATATCAACATCTGATAGAACAAATAAAGACTTTTTAAATGTCATTTTTAAAATAAAACTTTTTTTAAAAAGGAGCATTTATCCCTTACTTCTATCAGAAATTAGGTATTTTAGCATATTGGAACAGCAGCAACTTGTAATTATAGAGCTGTGTCTAGGGAAGGATATTGCCCAGGAAAGGTGATCTTTTATTTGGAAGTTGAATGAACATGCAGTGTCTGATAGACAATTTCAGGGATATGATTAATACGTGTAATTAAAGTGTTACTCAGCAGGCTGAGGGAGAGAAAAACCTAAAACTTTGAAATAAAGCTATGTCATTTTAAGGTCTCACAGATTTAAACTGCATAAGAAAAAATTAAATAAAAATAATTTAAATAATTTAAAAAATAAACTACATAAGAAAAGAAATCAAAATTTTGGAGGTGGTTTTTGGGGAAAATCTATTTGAGACAGCACAAGCCCGAGGTCCCTTATGTAGGACCTGCTGAGCGTGTTCTCCTGTGTTATGGGCGCTGCCATCAGTCAGGTCTCTGCCTCCTGAGCCGGGGGTACTCTGCTTGGCCTCACCTGCATCTGGTGCTATGGGAACATTGCCCTTGGCAGAGACCTGGAGGAAATGATGGTAGGGTGAGAGGCTCTCCTTGTGTGTTTCCCTTCCCTCAGATTAGTCTTGTATTGCCATTGTCCAAAACCTTGAAAAGAAGTATCCACTTTTATAGATATTTATAGGAAGAGGATGTCACATACTCTCTCAATTGGCAGAAGTAGAAGTCTACCATGCTTGTGTTTATTATAACTCACCTCAAATAATTTGGAAGCTAAGTGGACTATAACTAATAAAATAATAAAATGAGATAATATAGATAAACGTAGCAATCCATCCCCACTACTGGTTACATAACTCAAAATTACACAATACTCTTTCTTTGGTTACCAGTGACATCTTCATAGAAGGACTTATGTCATCATTTTCTCCAGGGTTTGAAGATGATCTGGTACAGATAATCAGTGGCCAATTTTATTTCCTTGGACAGGTTCCCTAGAGTACCAGCCACACTTTCCTGTGTTCAGTTAGTATACACTACAGGGTGCAAATGTATATGAATTTAGACCAAATGTCTTTCATATTCCTTAACATGATAATATTTCATTTTATTAATAGTAATAATCCCATGAAATATTTTATATCAACTTAAATAAAATAAACCATATACCCTAAAAGGAATGATGACAATAATAAAATAACTACTAAGATTTGTCTCCATGACAGCTCTTTCAGAATGCCCAGAGATTTAGAAGTTAGGATCCTAACACAGCACGCAACTGTTGTACAAAGGCACTTTAAAACTTTTATGTGCCATGGTAATTGACCTTGAGTGATCTTGAGTGTCTGAGATTCAAAGACATTTCAAACTGACCTCATTTGCTCAGCATAACTATTTTAAATTTTGGAGTAAATGACTCCAGTTACTGAAGATGAAAATTTTGTTCAACCTTGGATTCACAATTGAGTTAAGTATAATGCTAGTGTCTGTGGCAGACATTACTATGGTCATTGTCCTGCTTGTTCTTCTCAGTGCCCACCACCTCCAGTTTTCTTTCCCTCCCATGGGATGCAGGGAAAAGTGCACTTCCCAGACCCCTTGGGTCTATGTGGGTGAGGGATAGTTCTCTCAAATGATCCATTTAAAAAATAAAATCATGTATGTCTTTACACATTCTGGGCTGTAGCATTAAGGAGCTGGAGCACACTCCTCTATGCCCTCTGTTCTCCTGCTGAGCTTGTCATGGAAGCATCTTCATCATGAAGTGGAGATGTCATATATCAAAACATCTTGAAAGCTGAGCCAATGTGTGAAGGAGCACTGCCTTCAAGTCACCAAAATACTCAAAGCAGATTCTATGTGTGTGAGGAAACAAACTTTTGTTGTGTTAAGCCACTGAGATTTCAGGGTGCTTGTATTATAGCATTACCAACTTTATTCTGAATGACAAAAATATTGCCAGCAAGAGCTGAGAACTGCTAGAACAAGTATCCCAAAGGGGTTTGGCAATGGCTTAGTAATGAGAATATATATATATATATATATATATATATATATATATATATATATATATGTGAAGTTGATAAGGCTTAGAGGCAGATTATGTATCTAATGAACATGTAACTCTAGGGAAGAAACTGGAAACAGAATTTTAATAGTATGTATAAAGAATTTTAACTATATAGGGCACAATATTACATGAATAAGAGATGCTCAGAAAGAAACAACCAGTTTACAAGCAGAAATGAAGGGGAATAGAGAGATTTTAGAAATTTGAGTTCTTGCAAAGTTGAAAGAGCTAACTGCTTCTTTATTCCAAATAATATAAGGTGAAATGGAGGGGGAAATTTTTGAGTATCAAAATTCCACTAAACTTAGTGTTAGAGAAGATCAAACTAAAGTTATGACTTCTTACTAAATGTTAAATCTCACAATGGATTAAGGTGCCTCAGTGGAAAGAGCAAACAGGGTGTAGAAACCAGGACTTTCAGGACAGCTTATAGGTAATAAGACTCCCACACATGATGTCACTAGACATCACATGGAGAGGCTTGGCTTTCACCTTCACCCAGCAGTAGCAAAGCACCTCCCTCCTCTCTCTTAGGTTGGGTCAGCGGAGGCCTAGTGAAGAGTCAGGACTTTTACCACCACCCAGAGGTAATGGGCCACCCCCAGCCAGGGTGTTAATGGAGACCACATAGGCAACTGGGAACTCCCACCCCACCTAGCAGTAACCAGGAGACCCCACCCCCTTGGGTGTCAGTGGAGGCTAAGTGGGGCACCTGGACTTCTACCTCCACCTAGCAGCATTTAAATAAGATCCAGAGACTCATTTTGTAATATAAAAATTAAAAATGTCAAACTTTGAATAGAAAATTACTTTCATACCAAGAACCAAGATCTCAAACTGAAAGAATAAAAGACAATAAATGGAAGCAAAAACCAAAAATGACAGATATATTAGAATTATCTTACAAAGATAAAAGCAGCAATGTTAAAAATAGTTCAATGAGCAATTACAAAACACTTGAAATAATTGAAAAATAGAAAGCCTCAGCAAAGAAAAAGAACCAAGTGGGAATTTCAGAACTGAAATAAACACAGTAACTGAAATAAAAAGCTTAGTTGAGGGCTCAATAACAGAAAGGAGGAGACAGAGGAAAGAATCAATACACTGAAAAGTGAAAAGATAGGAATTATTAATCGGGACAAAAGAGAGAAAATAGGCTGAACACATAAGTGAACAGAACCCTGGGGACCTGTGGAACAGGAACAAAAGCTCTAATATTTTTGTCCTCTTATCTCAGAAGGTGAGAAGAACAAGGGTGGGGCTGAAAAAGTCCTCAATAAATAATAGCTGGAAACTTCTCCAATTTGATAAAAACTACAATTTGATAAATCTACAGTCAAGAGGCTGAGTGAACTCCAAATAGGGTAAATCCAAAGAAAACTATGTCAAGATACATTATAATTAAACTTCTGAAACTAAAGACAAAGGCACAACTCTCTAAAGCAGAGAGAACGGACACCTTTCCTGCAGGGGAAAAACAACGTGAATTTGTCCTCAGAAATCATTGAGGCCAGATGGAAGTGGCTAACAGAAAATAACAAGCCAAAAGAGAAGAACTGCCAACCCACTGACTATATGCAGGGAAGACATCCTTTAGGAATGAAGGAGAAATTGAGACATTCTCAAGTGGAGCAAAACTAAGATAATTTATTGCCAGTAGACATATATTAAAAGAGTGGCTCATATTGAAAAGATATATGCACCCCTGTTTATTGCAAATTGTTTTCAATAGTCAATATACAGAAGGAACAATGCAAATGTCTATCCATAGGTGAATGGATAAAGAATATGTAGTGTGGATATATATACAATGGAATATTACTCAGCCATAAGAAAAAATGAAATCTTGCCATTTGCAACAAGGTGGATGGAGGTAGAGAGTATTATGCTAAGTGAAATAAGTTAGTCAGAGAAAGACAAATACCATATGATTTCACTCATATGTGGAATTTAAGAAACAAAACAAATGAAAAAAAAAAACAGAGAAAAAAAAAGAGACCAAAATAACCAGACTCTTAAATACAGAGAACAAACTGCTGATTGCCAGAGGGGAGATGGGTGGTGAAATGGTGAAACAGATGAAGGCGATTAAAAATACACATTCTGAGGAGCACTGACAAACGTGTAGAATTATTGAATCAGTCCATGGTACACCTAAAACTACCATAACACTGTATGTTAATTTTACTTGAATAAAAATAATAAAATTAAAAAAATAAAGAATAAGGCAAGGGCATATGCAAGAAACCAAAGAAGATCAAATACATAGAGAGGGATGCTGCCATGCCCACAGTGGCACCAGCTGTATACCCTCTTAGTCCCTGCCACAGTCTTGAAGAATTGCCCCAAAGATTTACATCCATTTTTATATCTGATTACATCTGATTTACATCTTCTGTTATCATACTTGAAGGCAATGAACCTTGCAAGAAGCCACAATTTATCCAAGGTTGTAAATAGGAAGAGGTCAATGAAAATGTAACAAGATATTAAGTAGGGCTTTTGTTATACTAGGGCCCAAGTATAGGAAAAAAAAGAGGCACTATGACCTCATATTCTAGGCTAGAAAACAGTCAGACATTGTTGCCATGGGAAGTAGAATCTGCCTTCCCATTATTATCCCACCAACACCACCACCCCCAGGAGAGGGAAGGGATGGAATATCAGCATACTGCCTTTGGACCAGCAGGAAGGGAGAGGGCTCTTGGGGAGGACTCTAAAAGAATCATTGTAAAGTTTGGAGGTGCTCATTCAAAAGGAAAATTCCCATTTCATTCCCTGGTTTAGTATCTTCTTAGACAGCAGACTTTTTGACCTACATTTTACCTACTTGAACACTAAGATAGGAGAACTGAAGAAAAATGGTGGGGAGGAGAAAGTGACCCCATGGTACAGCTGCAGTGATCACCATTTGGTACAGCAAAGGATTCCAGAAGATATTTTAGAAAATAACCAGGCCTGAGCTATTTGCTGCTGCCTCAGAGGGGTAGCTACAAAGCAGGAACCTTTGAAATTACTGAAGGAGTGGCATCTGGGGAGGTAGGAAGCCAGAAGAGCCAGAGAAGGTAGATCCAGATCAGGGAAATGTGCAGACAGAGGCTTCTGCTATGTCCCTGGAAAACTCACAAATACAATCCACAAGAAAGCCAACATTTGGGCCTCTGGCACATAGACAGCATGTGGGGCCAGGTAGGATTTTCCAGAGAAGGATGCACAACCACTGGGGAATGGAGATCAATCATGGCAGTTAAATAGGAGATACTCCCGTCCTCTTCCTCTTCCCAGCCTCAACACTGGTAGTAACACCCAGAAGAGGGGTGGGGAGAGGATCCCAGAGGTCCCTCTCCTAGGCAAAAAAGTTAAAAAGAGAGTTGAACAACAAATAGTGAGTATGTCTCCATTGCACATCCCTCAAACCACAGATCTTACCGTCAATGCGAAGGTCAAAGCTTTGAATCAGTTATGGGATGCAGTTTTAAATCAGATGGACCAATAATAACTCAAGGAGCCAGAAACCCATAGGAATCTACCCAAAATATCATTAAGGAGTCTACAAGATACAGTTTAGAACTACAGAGAAATAAAACTATGTTTATATCCTACTGAGTTCAGAATGTTCAAGAATCTCATATGCCCAGTAAGTTTCTGATTTTAGAATTTGGAGGATTTGTTGTTTTTGTTGTTGAAGAGTTGTCAGTTCTCCTGGTGGTTCTTAGATCATATTTCCATATTTCTTTTTGTGTCTATAAATCAATGTTTATTTTTATGTAGGGCTTAATGGTTTTTATTTTTTAATATTTATTTGAGAGAGAGAAAGAGAGAACGAGAGAGAATGAAAATGGGAGAGGGAGAGGGAAAAGCAGACTCAATGCTGGACACAGAGCCTAATGTAGGGCTCCATCTCATGACCCTGAGATCATGACCTGAGCCGAAATCAAGAGTTGGATGCTCAACCAACTGAGCCACCTAAGTTCTCCCCTTTTCTAAAGATTTTATTTATTTTGTTTTAGAGAGAGAATGAGTTTTAGTTCTCTATAGTTCTAAACTGTATCTTGTAGACTCCTTAATGATATTTTTTAGATTGAATGTATTATATCAAATCCAAATAAAACTCCATACTGGGTAATAAATTCTCTGTGTTTGCAAAAATATCTTGCTACCCCACAACTGACAGTGTTTTTGCTTTTAAATTCTTATGAAATCACATGACAAAGTTGATAAGTGTGGCATGCTTCCAGATTGGAAGGAAAAATGATGTAGGGCACTTACAATGCTACAGATAAAGAGAAGATATGATTTGCTCCACTGTGGAGACATCGTGCCCTCCATTAACATCGTGCCCTCCCTCTCTCTGTCACAGAATGAAAGTATTTAGAACTAGATCACTCAGAAGAACTGAAACTCCAGTTCTACCTAAAAGAAAAAGCTTAGAAGATGACAAGCCAGGAATGTGCTCTTCTCTAGCACAGCCTGTCCTTAGATTTGAAGCGGGGGTAGGGAGATTGTGCTTGCCCACATCTTTGGTCTCACTAACACCCACTCTTCCTTCAAAACTCCCTCCAGCTTCTGTGCCTCTTGGAAGACCTGCACAGTCTGATCTACACAGTCTGATCTGGATGTTTCACTGTGGTCTCCATCTCTCACTCCTTCACAGTATATCCCAGACCCCCCAGCTATGGCTGATTTACAAGTCTGGGTATCTCTCCCACTGTGACCAGTAACTGCTACTAATGATTACTAAAATTTATTGAGCTTCACATGTATTATCTTCTTTAAACCTAGACCAAAGTTTATGAAGTAGATACCACTATTATATCCATTTCACAGATGAGCAAACAAAAGGCACCTGATTTGCCCAAGATCACAAAGCTGGTAAGTAACAGAACCATAATTTGGAACGAAAATTTATTTTCTTGTAGTTCTGGAGACTAAACGTTCAATATCAAGGTATCCTCAGTGTTGCTTTCTTCTGAGGCCTCTCTTCTTGGATTGTAGATGGCCATCTTCTCCTTGTGTCCTCACATAGTCTTTCCTCTGTACCTATCTGTGTTCTAATCTCTTACAATGACACCAGTCATATTAGAGCCCACTAATTATTTTATTTTAAAGACTATCTCCAAACTCAGTCACATAATAAGTTACTGGAAGTTAGAAGTTCAATATATGAATGGGAGCCTGGGGACACAATTTAGCCTATAAAATATCCAGAAATCTCTTTGGGGTTCACTGTGATAAGTCTAGAAAATGGAGTATGGGGTAGGGAGGAGGCAAATAATACCCTCAAACATAAACTTTAACAAGTAAAGATAAGGAGCTCAGATTTTTATTCCTGCTCTTCTCTTTTCTTTCATCAACTCCTAGCAACCTTTAGACAAGCAACTGGCAGGCAACCAGTTCTGACAGGGATTCAACAGCAGGACTCCAGTTTGGGGAGCAGGGGAGGGGAAGGCCCCTCTGGTTACAATTGCATAATTTTTCTTTCCAACCCTTTGGCTAAAGCCAAGCAAGCAGAAGATCATTTGAACCTCAGAGTATTTTGTCACTCTCTGGTACAGGCCCACAATGTACCATGTAATGACACCACAAATTGTCACTGGCTTTGAGGGAATGCTCTGCTCTATCTCGAATGTCACTTTTGGAAATGACTTGTGGTTATCAACATAGCAAACTATGTGCCCAAAGAATTGACAAATCGAAATGCAGGAGAATTTAATGAGTCACTGCTTTTTTCCTATAATTTGACTTTTATGATCTATAATCTATTTTTTGATCCAGAAAACAGCTGCTTCCTCTTTTCAGGGTGTCATTGCTTAATAAAATTCTTCAGTCACAGTAGAAAGAAAACAGTAACATGGTTGTAAGAGAAGGAACTAAAAGTAGAAATATCAGTATAACAGTGTGGCCTAAGGTGTGGATTCGGGAGAGAAGCAGACTTGGGAACCAGTCCCAGCACTGGCCTCACTAGATGTGACCTGGGGCAAGTGATTGAATACTATGAAGCCTCAGTTCCCTCCTCCTTAAAATGGGCACAATCTCAATGTCAACCTCATTAGAGAGTTGTACAGAGTAGATGAAATTGTGGACATTCTCAGTGCAGTCAGCTCCTGGTCCACAGTGACAGGTACAGCTGGCTGTAGTGTGAATTTTTTCCTCACATCTATGCACAATCATTCATGTACCCATATGCCCATGATTAAGAGAACAGATGCAAAGAGGGCACAGTGTTGGAGCTTGTTTATCCATTCAGTCATTCGGCCACTACCACTAGATCCTGGAGGAACTCACAGTCTGGGAAAGGACCAGAGCAGAATAGACACATACAAAGCACAGTGATAAGTGCTGTAATAGAACATGGGCCTGGTTAGAGCAGCACCAGGGAGGGACTGGCTGGAGGGGCTGGAAAAAGCTTCTTGGAGCGGCTGGATGAACTGAAGGAAGGAAGGCCCTGTACACACAGAAAACAGGGTCAAGGCAAGAGAAAGCCCTGATGCACCACAAGGAATTGGAAAGAATTTGCTTTGACTAGAGAGTAGGAATACCAATAAGAGAGACTCAAAGGAGGGGTAGGCTGGGCAAGGTCAGATATGAAAGGCATTCCTGTAATGATGCATTTTGACTGTATCCATTAGTGAGGGGTTATTAGGCAAATGTAAGGCTTTTATAGTTTTTTTTTAATAACTACTTAGGTGTTTTAGAATGAGTTGTAGGAGGCATATTGTGAATAAAACCCATTGTGGAAATGTAGTGGATTCAGAGGATAAGAGATCCAGCTTTCAGTCCTAGTTTATATACTACCCTGTTGTGTGAACTTGATCAGGTTTTAAACTTCGTAAAGTGAGAGGAGAATATTAGATGAGTTACAAAAGATCATCGGACTTTATATGTTGTTGCAAAACAGTTTCACTTTTCTAATAGTAAATTTATTATTATTATTATTACCATTAATTATTATTATTTTAGAAAGAGGCAACACATGTGCATGTGAGGGCAGGGGAGGGCAGGAGGGGCAGAGGGGGAGGGAGAGAATCTTAAGCAGGCTCCATGCCCGGTCTAGAGCCATTCACTGGGCTTGATCTCATGACCCTGAGATCATGACCTGAATTGAAATCAAGAGCCGGACACTTAACCAGCTTAGCCACTCAGGTGCCCCTCTAATAGTAAATTATTATTTAAGCTAACATTTTCTAGGTTATTCAGTGCTCCACTCTTTTTTTCTTTCATATCATGTTTTCTTAAAAGGTTAAGTAGAAATAAAATCATTTTGTGAGGGCTAATTTTAATGATAAAACTTGTAGGCATGTAAAATGTTTTGCCTAAATATTTGCTTCCATGTGCTTTACCTAAAAGTGGCACAAGTAAGTAATGCAAAGCACATTTGCAAAATCATGTAAATTTCTAAGGGCGCTGGTAAATGTGCATCATTTCATTTTATCTCACTTTATTTGTTCTTTATTTTGTTACTAAATGCCAAGGGAAGTTTAGCATTTAGAGTTTGTTGAAATCATCAGCAATATATGTATTTCTGTGTCTTCAGTTATGGTCACATGGTTGTAGGCTTGGAAAGTGGCTTCATATTTTAAATTTTTACCATTGCAGAGAGGCAGGTGAAGTTGACATCTTAATTTTGAAAGTTATTAGCAAAATGCATATAATATAATTTACATGGAAGCATATCTAAATTCTTGTATTAAGTTGTGATCAATTCTATGCCTCCAAAGGTTCTTGAGGGTGCAATGTTCAAGAGTCTTCAAGCTGTTTGGTCTGTGGGTTCACCTTTTCTATAATTACTGGCATTTCTGTGAAGGTTACAAAGGAAAAAAGTTCTTACAAATGAAGTTAATGAGTCTATTTTCTGGATCTCCAAAAGGAAATTGAGACGTTTGTCAGTTTGATGACAACTACCTGCCCTGTACAAGGATAATTAAAGTAATGTGCTCCCCTCATCAGACAGGCTCTTCACTGGTTAACCACTGACCTTCTGAATGGCTTTGAAGCCTTCAGGGAGAATATACCAAGTAGTATTTTTATCTCTGATCCATTAAGTGACTACATTTAAGCACACATCCTGACATTTACTTTAAAGGTGTAACCTACAAAATCCTGTCATTAATTTCATCAAAACCTGCTTTAAAGTGCTTATTTTAATGGGCATATTTTGGTTCTGCACCCCGAGAACTTAACTGTTTCAAGTGACTCATCGGTGAAAACGGGTAAAGGAAAACTGTCCTCTTCTCTCTAATTTAATTCAAGTCAGCAAGCATTTATTGAGCACTCACTATATTGTAGCCACTAGCTTAGGTAAGTTTTTCTCTCTTTTTCAAATTGAGATATAATTGACATATAACATTATATTAGTTTTGGGTGTACAAAATGATTCGATATTTGTATATATCATGAAATGATCATCACAAGTCAACATCCACTACCACACATCATTGCAAAATTTCTTCTCCTTTTGATGAAAACTTTGAAGATCCACTCCCTTAGCAACTTTCTATGTATCCCCACAGGCAAGCTCATCTGCTCCCATAAAAGTGTTCCTTTTTTTATATTCTTAACTTAATGAAACCACCACTTAAGTGATCATTGTTTACTTCACTTCCCCTCCCCCTCCATCTAGATCTAAGCACTTATCAAAATGTGCTGATTTTCTCAAGTTCCTGGCCTTCTTTCCAACCCATCCTCCATTTTTAGGCTTCCTCTATTACAACAAATTTATTATCATTCTTTCTGCCATCAGACTCATCCTGCTCAATTCTGGCCTTCACACAGATTCCAGACTGCTGTGCCCTTGCCACCATCCTCCAGCCACCCTTCCGTGGGGCAGCATCAGCTACAATGTCAGGGCCACAATATCTCCTTGACAGGGTCTCAACCCATTACTCGTTACTGTACTGCTTCCTGCCTCGCTTCACACTTCCAGGCCACCAGAAGGCTGGTGGGTTTTGGCATGAATCACACTGCTTTTCACCTTATTCATTCATTCATATAAGAAATATTTATTAAGCTACCTGCTCTATTCAAGGCTAAAAATGCTATGGTGAACTAAATATCTATAACACAGGTTAAAGTCTAGTGGATTCTTCTAATCCTATCTTCTCACTCCAAATCTAGATGAATTTTACTCATTGCTACATATCACCTACTCAAAGAGACTTCTCCTGACCAACCAGGCTCCCAACCAGGGATCCCAACCCCACCTGCTTCATTCATACCTATCTCTCTCTCCCCACCTCCCCCACTGTGCTGCATGACATGAATATATGAATGAATAGATCTGCTCTCAGAGACCTTATAATCCATGAGAGAAGATCAGAAATACATACATGTCCCCATAATAATGCAGAGAGCAGTCATGGAAACAAAATGTCCATATACTACAAAAGGGAGAGATTACCTCAAGAAACATTCCCTGAGCACTTGGTGAGACCCCACTGTGCTTGGAGATGAGAGGAAGAAGTGACCCATCACACTTTTGAGGGAATCAGAATCACGTGGCATTCAGGAGCCTGCATGGGGAGGAAGCATTTGCAAAAGCGAGAATTTCTATAGAAGACGGTGAAGAAAGGGTGAGCTTTCTAGGCCTGAGTTTGGATCTCCACAGCATGGAATGCTCTGCAGGGAGGTGTGGATTTCATGAGATAGGCAATGGGAAGCCATTTCATTTCTTGAGCATGGAGTGAACCAATCCCAGGTGTACTTCAGAAGGTATTGAAAGAGAGGGGTGTGAACTGGGGAGAGAAGAGTTCAGATAATTTTGTGATAATCCATGTGAAAGATGTTGAATGCCTGAGCTTGATGGTGGAAATAAGAATAGAAAGGAAAGAAAGAAAGAAAGAAAGAAAGAAAGAAAGAAAGAAAGAAAGAAAGAAAGAAAGAAAGAAAGAAAGAAAGAAAGAAGAGAAAGAAAAAAAGAACCAGAACTATAATAAAAAGAGACCTAAGAGCAAAAGAAAATTTGCATGAGTGATAAAAAATTTATTTGGAATGTGTCCAGACTTCTAAGAAACAATACAGTTGACTCTTGAACAACACAGGGGTCATGGCATATGACTTTTGCCTCCCCCAGAATTTAACTACTAATAGCCTACTCTTGACTGAAGGTCTTACTGATAGCATAAACAATTAACATATTTTATGTGTTACATGTATTATATATTGCATCCTTACAATAAAGATAGAAAAAAGGAAATATTATAAAGAAAATCATAAGGAAGGGACATGTGGGTGGCTCAGTCAGTTAAGCGTCTGCCTTCGGCTTAGGTCATGATCCCAGGGTCCTGGGATCTAGTCCCTCATCGGGCTCCTTACTCGGCAGGGAGTCTACATCTCCCTTTGCTGGCCAATCCCCCTGCTTGTGCTCTCTCTCTCTCTCTCTATGACAAATAAATAAAATCTTTAAGAAAAAAAGAAAATCATAAGGAAGATACATTTACAATAATGTACCATATTTATTGAAAAAGAATCCACTTATAAGTGTGCGGTTCAAACCCATGTTGCTCAAGGGTCAACTGTATATGTTGCTAGTATCTCTTTATACCTTCTAATCCCAGTGTGAGCTGGGAGCTCCTGGAGGGCAGGGACCAGACCTGTTTTAGCAACTTTGTGTCCTCAATACCCAGCAGAGTCCCTGGTTCCCAATGAACATTGAGGATAGTTCTGGCTTAATAAATTAGCTATCAATTAATTTTATATTCTATTCTCCCTGAAAAAAAGGTATCACTTAATAATCATGTAACCTTTGAAATCCCAGCCCATTTTCTTTTTATGTCCACTAAGAAGAAATATATTTAGGAGAATTGTAAATCATTCCTTTTTTTTTTTTTTTCAAAAATTCCATCTAGCATTTTGACTAATGGTATTGCCAACTATTGTCTTGAATCCATAAATTAAGCTGCTGGAGAACACCTTGATGTGTAGACTCAGACTCTCAATATTTTTGAACTGTCTTAGGAAGAAGTATAAAATATTGAGTAACTGCCCTGAAATGTATCCATCTGCTTGACTTTCAAACACAAAACAAGAAAAATAACTTTAATTTCTTCTGTTTGCCTAGTAGGTGTTGGTACCTTCTTTGGAAAAGTTTATGTGTACACTGGCTTGATATTTGTCTAGTTGGATATTTCTGGTTAATTTTTAGGCATTTTTATTTGAATGACTGATGTCACTGCCAATTCACTACAAAATACCAAACTGCTGATTTTTCTCCTTAAATCTTTCTTTTTTCCCCACATTTCTGTTGTTGGTGGTAAGAATCCATTTTTTAATCCTTGACTTTCAGGTTAATTTCTGGTTCCTGAATTGTGCTGGGGGAAGATATGTCTTTTTAGTTTCCCTCTCCTTTCGGTCTCTCTTCTTTCCATGTTTCTGCAGCTTTATGCCTACATGCACATGCATTCTCAACAATGAACTAATTTCATGCCTTGTATGATGGGAACAGTGATGACAAAGCATCAAAAAACTAGGAGCTAAGAAAAAGTTGATAAGCACTTAAAATTGTGACTGTCTAATCTGAAACTATTCTTTAATTTTGTTATGTACTGTTCTCTTCTTCCATAGAAAAGCAAGTTACATGTCATGCAAAATTACATCAGTTCAGCTTCAGACTAAAAAGAACAATTTTATATGTTGTTTTGGGATCATCAGAATAAAAGTTATGTGAAATGCATAAAATGAATCACAATCCAAATCAGTTGCTATGTATTTCTTATTTAGCTGAATAAGCTGCCTAGATTGAATCTTAATTGGAAGGGTGGCTTATTGTAGCAAGTGGAATTTCATATTTAGAATTTTTAAATGAAACACATTAATTTAATAGTTATTGCAAAAACATTCACTTAAAATTGTTATTTTCAGCAATCAATACCAAGTGCCTCTCTTTCTTCCACCACCACCATTTTAAGACCATATGATGTTCTTCAGTTGAGAAATGTTAATTTGCTCAGATCTACTTACAAGGCTGCAGTACCCACCTCCAAAAAGGGACACTCTCCAGCCAATGACTCTTTCAACTCTTTTCCATGTCAGCCAAGAAGACATAGCTAAATATTGTGCTAAATATTTTTCACTTTTAGCCATTTATCCTTGTAATCTCTGAAACTATGAACTTTATATGTTTACAGGATGTTTATATTGAGGGGAAAACACTCTCAAACAGTCCTCTGAGATAGTGCAAAGGCAATGACAGAGCCTTATGGTGGCTCATCTCTTCCCTGGACTCTGGATATGTGTTTTCCTTACCTCAAAAGATGCTCAGACCCCCTGCCCCCAGATCAAATGGTGCAATCTCTGAGAATGAGCCCAGGTATCTGTATTTGTTAAGCTCCCAAAGTGATTCTAACACTCAGAAAGGTCTTAGAACCACTGATATGACACAATTTCTGCATTTCTTAGCAGAATGTCTGCCTTCTTCCATATTAAAAAAAAAAATCCATTTTCATTAAGACTAATGACAAATTCTCCTGCTGCCTTTTTTTTTTTAATTTTAACATATTGGTAACACCCCACTAGCTCTATTCTTGTCTTTTTTCCAGTGAACTAAAATGATGAGTTCAAATTTTTGGCAGCTTGGTACTATTTTTTTTATGTCATAACTGTCTTATACAAAGAAAATAAGTAACAAGACACTATCTAAAAAGGAAAGAAGTTCAAACTCATCAGTAAAATATTCACTTTTTCAATGATATGAGTACCTACTGTGTGCTATGTCCTTAGCACATATTAGTGAACGCTGCATGTAGTCATGGCCCTGCCCTCATGGCAACTGAATTCTTTTGTTGCTGTGGTTGAGAGATGGGTGGGTAATAACAAGAGCTCATATTTATTGAGTGTGTCACTGCGCTAAATGCTTTTTCTACATCGTATTTTCTAATCTTCTCAGCAACCTGACAGGTGAGCATTATAATTGTGCCTTTTTTATAAGCTGAAGTTAAATAAATTTCCCTACTCCATTGTCCCCAGCCCCAGATCACAGACCCCAGAGGTGACAGTGCATCGGATTCACAGACGTGTGCTTCCAAAAACTAGGCTTTGCTCAAGAATTTGCAATAAATTCTCTGATGTGATATTGTTTGCACTTTGAGCCAAGTCTTCAGAAGTGCTTAACATCAACTTTTGTTGAGTAAAACCTACTCAAATAAAAGAATGTCAGAACCTGGGGGGGGAGTTAATTAATCACTTTAAGTTACATTTATTTAAAGTCTTCTCACTAAAAATTGTATTTCAGTTATTTAGTTATCAAAGTAACTGAAAAGGTAAAACAGTTTTCTCCCACTGGACTTATTTCCATATAAAATTTAAAATGGCCAGATTATTATCCAAATAATGTATCACCCGCACATTCACTGCCACACTTTAACCAGACTGAGTTCCTTTAACTGCTTTCCGGCAGCTCTGCCACATTTAGTGAGATCACATTTGCCCTCCCAATTCATTCCCAATCATTCTTCAAACACTCCATGTGTGCCTTGCATAGCAGGAACTGGAGACAAAGCAGGGAACAAGTCCAGCTTGCACAAATACTTACATATGTGTGTGTGATGGCAGTGTTGACAAAAGCTTCTGAGAGGAATAAGGGAGAGCAGGGCCATACACAATGCTGGGAGAGTTAAGATATGTTCTTATGTGAAGGATAGAAACTCTAATGAGGTGACATTTAAACAAAGTCATAAAAAAAGTGGAGGGGCAAGTCGTATGGGCTAATTGAACCAGGAATCAATACTCTCCCAATGAAGTAAAGCCCAGAACCAGATTATCTCCCTGGTGAATTGTACCAAACATTTAAAGAATTAATGCCAATCCTTTTCAAACTCTTCCAAAAGGAGAGAACACTTCTTAACATGTTATGAGGCCAGAATCACTCTGATACCAAAGGCAGACAAAGACATCATAGAAGGACTACCATTACAATATCCCTTATGAATATAGGTTTTAAAAATTCTCAACAAAATAGCAGCAAACTGAATCAGCAATACATAAAAGTATTATTCATCATGACAAAATGAAATTTTTCCAGGAAGGTAAGGTTGACTTAACATCCAAAACTTAATTAATGTAGCATACCATGTCAATATAGAAAAGAACTAAAATCACATGAACATCTCAATAGATGCAGAAATAGCACTTGATGAAATCCAACACCTTTTTATGATTAAAAAAAAATGCAACAAACTAGGAATGAAAAGGAACTTCCTCAATCTGATAAAGTCTATCTACAAAAAAGTCACAGCAAACATCACACTAAATGAGAAAGACTGAATGCCTTTCCCCTAAGATAAGTAACAAGATAAGGATTTTTATTGTTGCAGCTCTATTCAACATTATAATGTAGATTCCAGCCATGGCAACAAGAAAATGAAATAAAATGCACTTAGATTACATAGAAAGAAGTAAAACTTTTATTTATTTTGAGTCTATTTTTGTGTATGGTACAAGGAAATGGTCCAGTTTCATTCTTCTGCATGTGTCTGTCCAATTTTCCCAATACCATTTGTTGAAGAGACTGTTTTTTCTCCATTGGATATTCTTTCCTGCTTTGTTGAAAACTAGTTGACCATAGAGTTCAGAGTCCTTTTCTGGATTCTCTATTCTGTTCCAATGATCTATGTGTCTGTTTTTGTGCCAGTACCATACTGTCTTGATGATTACAACATTATAATACAGCTTGAAGTCCAGGATTGATGCCACCAGCTTTGCTTTTCTTTTTCAACATTCCTCTGGCTATTTGGGGTCTTTTCTGGTTCCATACAAATTTTAAGATTATTTGTTCCAGTTCTGTGAAAAAAGCTGATGGTATTTTGATAGGTATTTTACTGAATGTGTAGATTGCTCTAGGTAGCATAGACATTTTCACAATATTTGTTCTTCCAATCCATGAGCATGGAACTTTTTTCCATTTCTTTGTGTCTTCCTCAATTACTTTCATGAGTATTTTATAGTTTTGAGTACAGATTCTTTGCCTCTTTGGTTAGATTTATTCCTAGGTATCTTATGGTTTTGGGTGCAATTGTAAATGGGATTGACTCCTTAATTTCTCTTTTTTGTGTCTCATTGTTGGTGTATAGAAATGCAACGGATTTCTGTGCATTAATTTTATATCCTGTCACTCTACTGAATTCCTGTATGAGTTCTAGCAGTTTTGGGGTAGAGTCTTTTGGGTTTTCCACATAAAGTATCATGTCATCCGCAAAGAGTGAGTTTGACTTCTTCTCTGCCAATTTGGATGCCTTTTATTTCTTTGTGTTGTCTGGTTGCTGAGGCTAGGACTTCTAGCACTATGTTGAAAAACAGTGGTGAGAGTGGCCATCCCCGCCGTGTTCCTGACCTTAGGGGAAAAGCTCTCAGTTTTTCCCCATTAAGAATGATATTCACTGTGGGTTTTTCATAGATGGCTTTTATGATATTGAGGTATGTGCCCTCTATACCTACATTCTGAAGAGTTTTAATCAAGAAAGGGTGCCATACTTTGTCAAATGCTATTTCTGCATCTATTGAGAGGATCATATGGTTCTTGTTCTTTCTTTTATTAATGTGGTGTATCACACTGATTGATTTGCAGATGCTGAATCACCCTCGCAGCCCAGGAATAAATCCAACCTGGTCATAGTGAATAATCCTTTAAATGTACTGTTGAATCCTATTGGCTAGTATTTTGGTGATTATTTTTGAATCTATGTTCATCAGGGATATTGGTCTGTGATTCTCCTTTTTGATGGGGTCTTTGTCTGGTTTGGGGATCAAGGTAATGCTCACTTCATAAAAAGAGTTTGGAAGTTTTCCTTCCATTTTGATTTTTTGAAAAGCTTCAGAAGAATAGGTATTAAATCTTCTTTAAATGTTTGGTAGAGGGGCGCCTGGGTGGCTCAGTCATTAAGGTCTGCCTTTGGTTTGGGTCATGATCCCAGGGTCCTGGGATCAAGCCCCACATCAGGCTCTCTACTGGGTGGGAAGCCTGCTTCTCCCTCTCCCACTCCCCCTGTTTGTGTTCCCTCTCTCTCTCTCTCTCTCTTTAAAAAAAAAAATCTTTAAATGTTTGGTAGAATTCCCCTGGGAAGCACACTGGTCCTGGGCTCTTGTTTGTTGGGAGATTTTTGATTAATGCTTCAATTTCCTTGCTGGTTATGGGTCTGTTCAGATTTTCTATTTTTTCCTGGTTCAGTTTTAATAGTTTATACATCTCTAGGAATGCATTCATTTCTTCCAGATTATCTAATTTGTTGGTATATAGATGCTCACAATATGTTCTTATAATTGTTTGTATTTATTTGGTGTTGGTTGCAATCTCTCCTCTTTCATTCATGATTTTATTTATTTGGGTCCTTTCTCTTTTTGATAAGTCTGGCCAGAGATTTATCAATCTTATTAATTCTTTCAAAGAACCAGCTCCTATTTTTGTTGATCTGTTCTACTGTTCTTTTGGTTTCTATTTCATTGATTTCTGCTCTAATCTTTATTATTTCTCTTCTCCTGCTGGGTCTAGGCTTTATTTGTTCTTTTTTCAGCTCCTTTAGGTGTAGGGTTAGGTTGTGTATTTGAGACCTTTCTTGTTTCTTGAGGAAGGCTTGTATTGCTATATACTTTCCTCTTAGGACTGCCTTTGATGCATCCCAAAGTTTTTGAACAGTTGTGTTTTCATTTTCATTGGTTTCCATGATTTTTAAAAATTCTTCTTTAATTTCCTGGTTGATTCATTCATTCTTTAGTAGGATGCTCTTTAGCCTCCATGTATTTGAGTTATTTCTGACTTTTTTCTTGTGATTGAGTTCTAGTTTCAAAGCAGTGTGGTCCGAAAATATGCAGGGAATGATCCCAATTTTTTGGTACTGATTGAGACCTGATTTGTGACCCAGATGTGATCTATTTTGGAGAAGGTTCCATGTACACTTGATAAGAATGTGTATTCTGTTGCTTTGGAATGGAATATTCTGAATATGTCTGTGAAGTCCATCTTGTCCAGTGTGTCATTAAGCCCTTAAAGGCCTAAATGTGAGTTAGGAATCCATCAAAATCCTTGAGGAGAACACAGACAGTAACCTCTTTGACCTCAGCCACAGCAACTTCTTGCTAGACACATCTCCAAAAGCAAGGGAAACAAAGGCAAAAATGAATTATTAGTACTTCATCAAGATAAAAAGCTTTTGCACAGCAAAGGAAATAGTCAACAAAACCAAAAGACAACCGACAGAATGGGAGAAGATATTTGCAAAAGGCATATCAGATAAAGGGCTACTATCCAAAATCTATAAAGAACTTATCAAACTCAATGCCCAAAGAACAAATAATCCAATTAAGAAATGGGCAGAAGACATGAACAGACATTTCTGCAAAGAAGACATCCAAATAGCCAACAGACACATGAAAAAGTTCTCAACATCACTTGGCATCAGGGAAATACAAATCAAAACTACCATGAGATACCACCTCACACCAGTCAGAATGGCAAAAATTAACAAGTCAGGAAATGACAGATGTTGGCGGGGATGTGGAGAAAGGGGAACCCTCTTACACTGTTGGTGGGAATGCAAGCTGGTGCAGCCACTCTGGAAAACAGTATGGAGGTTCCTCAAAAAGTTGAAAATAGAGCTACCCTATGACCCAGCAATTGCACTATTGGACATTTACCCCCAAAGATACAAATGTAGTGATCCAAAGGGGCATGTGCACTTCAATGTTTATAGCAGCAACGTCCACAATAGCCAAACTGTGGAAAGAGCCAAGATGTCCATCGACAGATGAATGGATAAAGAAGATGTGGTATATATATACAATGGAATATTACACAACCATCAAAAAAGTGAAATCTTGCCAATTGCAATGACATGGATGGAATTAGAGGGTATCATGCTAAGCAAAATAAGTCAATCAGAGAAAGACAATTATCATATGATCTCACTGATATGCAGAATTTAAGAAACAAGGCAAAGTATCTTAGGGGAAGAGAGGAAAAAATAAAACAAGAGAAATAAAGAGGGAGAGAAACCATAAGAGACTCTTAATCTTAGGAAACAAACTGAGGGTTGCTCAGGGGAGGCAGGTGGGGGTTTGGGTTGGCTGGGTGATGGGCATTGGGGAGGGTAAGTGTTGTGGTGAGCACTGGGTGTTGTGTAAGACTGATGAATCACAGACTTGCACCCCTGAAAGAAATAATACTTTATATGTTAATTAAAAAAATAAATAAGGACTCATAGAAGTGAAAAAAAAAAAGAAAGTAAAACTATCCTATTGCGGAGGTGTTGGGGGAAAAACTATCCCCATTGACAGATGACATAATTTTATATATAAAAAAGGCAAGAAATTCACTTTAAAAAAAGAAAAAATGAGTGCAACAATATTGCAGGACATGAGATCAATCTGCAAAAATAAATTGTATTTCTCTGCACTATCAACATACTATCCAAATGATTAAATTAAAAAAATAATTCTATTTACAAGAGCATCAAAAATAATAAAATACTGGGCGCCTGGGTGGCTCAGTTGGTTAGGCGACTGCCTTCCGCTCGGGTCGTGATTCTGGAGTCCCGGGATCGAGTCCCGCATCGGACTTCCTGCTCGGCAGGGAGTCTGCTTCTCCCTCTGACCCTCCCCCATCTCATGCTCTCTCTCTCTCATTCTCTCTCTCTTAAATAAATAAGATCTTAAAAAAATAAAATAATAAAATAATAAAATAGTTAAATTTAATGAAAGAAGTATAGAACATATTGTGAAAACTACAAAACATGTTGAAAGGAATTTTTTTTAAAAAAACCTAATTAAATGGAAAAATATCTTCTAGTCATGAATTGGGATATTTAATATTGTTAAGGTGGCAATACTCTCAAATTTGATTGACAGATTGAACACAATCCATATCAAAATCCCAGCTAGTAATTTTTTTTTTTTGCAGAAATTGACAAGCTTATCTTAAATATATAAGAAATTTAGGGTAATGCAAATAATCAAAGCGATGTTGGAAAAAGTTGTAGGAGTCACACTTCCATATTATAAAACTTACTACAGATCTATAGTTATCAAGACAGTGTGATACTAACATAATAATGGACAAGTAGATTAATAGAATAGAACTGAAAGTCCAGAAATAAACAGTCACCTTTATGGTCAATTGATTTTCAGCAAGGGTCTCAAGACCTCTCAATGGAGATAGAATCATCTTTTCAACAATTGATGTGGGACAATTGGATATCCTAACTCATACCATATGCAAAAATTAACTCAAAATGAATCAAAGACCTAAATATAAGTGCTAAAACTATAAAACTCTTACAAGAAAACATAGACATAAAATTTGGTCATCTTGAAATACCAAAAGCACAAACAACAAAAGGAAAAAAAGTGGAAAATTTCACTTCATCAAAATTAAAAACTCAGGGTTCCTGGGTGGCTCAGTCATTAAGTGTCCGCCTTCAGCTCGGGTCATGATCCCAGGGTCCTGGGATCAAGCCCTGCATCAGACTCCCTGCTCTGCGGGGAGCCTGCTTCTCCCTCTCCCACTCCCCCTGCTTGTGTTCCCTCTCTTGCTGTATCTCTCTCTGTCAAATAAATAAATAAAATCTTTAAAAATAAATAAAAACTCATACTTCAAAGAATACCATCAAGAAAGTGAAAAAAATTCACACCATTGGAAAAAATATTTGTGAATTCTGTATCTAATTAGGGACTTGTATCTAGAATATAGACAAAGAACTCTTACAACTCTAAAATAAAAAGACAAATAACCCATTTAAAAATGGGTTAAAGATCTGAATAGACATTTCTCCAAAGAAGATACAGAAGTGGCTCATGAGCACATGAAAAATGCTCACTATTATTAGCCACCAGGGAAATACAAATCAAATCAAATCAAAACCACAGTGAGATGCCACTTTATACCCACTGTGATGACTCTGATCAAAAAGAAAGATAATAACTAGGATTGCAGAGGATGTGGAGAAATCGGAACCCTTATACACTGCTGGTGGAAATGTGAAATGGTGCAGCCTTGGAAAATAGCCTGACAGTTCCTCAAAAAGTTAAATATAGTTACCATATGGCCCAGCTAGTTCACATAAAAACTTGCACACAAATGTTCATAGTAGCTTTATTTATAACAGACAAAATGTGAAAAAAGTGTCTAAGAGGCAAACAGATAAATATGATAAATAAATACAATGGAATATTATTCCATAATATAAAGGACTGAACCACTGATACATGCCAAAACATGAATGACCTTGAAAAAAATTTAAGTGACAGAATTCAATCACAAAAGACCACATATTATATGATTCTATTCATGAAATGTCCAGAATGGACAAGTCTATAGCCAGGAAGTAGATTAGTAGTTGTCTAGCATGGGGATGACTTCTAATGAGAAGGGGGTTCCTTTCTTGGGTTGACATAAATGTTCTAAAACTGATTGTGGTGATGACTGCACAGCTCTGTGAATATAATAAAAACCATTTAATTGTACACCTTAAAAGTGTGAATTGTGAGCTATGTAAATTTTATAATAAAGTTGTTAAATAAAAATATATTTCCTCTCAGTATTTGTGTACACACATATAATTAATTTAAAATGGATTCTTCCTAAATATATGTTGTACATCTAGAAAAAGTTTAAGTAGCAGAAGAAATTGCAAATGATATTTATTTCATTTGTTATTATTTAGTTAAAAATTTCAAAGCTTATCATCCCTAAAAACCATGTCTCTCAGAAAACTGTGACTTGGGGTGCCTGGGTGGCTCAGTCGTTAAGTGTCTGCCTTTGGCTCAGGTCATGATCCCAGGGTCCTGGGATTGAGCCCCACGTTGGGCTCCCTGCTTGGCAGGAAGCCTGCTTCTCCCTCTTCCACTTCCCCTGCTGTGTTCCTGCTCTTGCTGTGTCTCTCTCTGTCAAATAAATAAATAAAATCTTTAAAAAAAAAAAAAAAGAAAAGGAAAGAAAACTGTGACTTGAAGAATTAGAGATATTGTGTCTATAGCTAACAGGGGAATGTTAGGAATGAAATCACTTCTAAAAGAACTTTATTTCCAAAAGCAGGTTTTTTTCCAGTTTTATTGAGAAATAATTGACATATATCACTATATCAGTTTAAGGCATACAGCATGATGGTTTGAATTACATATATTGTGAAATTATTGCCACAGTAGATTCAGCTAACATCCATAATCTCATTTGGATATGATAAAAAGAAAAGAAAAAGATCTATCATTTTGATGAGAACTCATAGCATGTACTCTCTTAACAACTTTCCTGTATAACATAGAGCAGGGTTAACTATAGTCACCATGTTGTACATTATCTATCTAGTACTTATTTATCCTATAATTGGAAGTTTGTACCTTTTCACCCACATCCTCCATTTCCCCATCCCCCCAACCCCCTACCTCTGGTAACTACCAATCTGATCTCTTTTTCTATGAGTTTGGTAGGGTTTTTGTTTTGATGTGTTTTGCTCTGTTTCGTTTTGTTATATATCCACACATAAGTGAGATCATACAGTATTTGTTTTTCATATCTGACTTATTTCACTTAGCATAATGTCCCTGAGTTCCACCCTGTTGTGACAAATAGTAGGATTTCCTCATTTTTTATGGCTGAATAATATTCCATTGTGTACATATACCACACCTTCTTTATCCATTCATCCATCAGTGGACACTGAGGTTATTTCCATGTATTGGTTATTGTAAACAATGCTGCTATGACCATGGGGATGCAGATATCTGAGTTAGTGTCTTTATTTTCTTTAGACAAGCACACAGAAGTGGGATTGTTGGATTATATGGTAGTTATATTTTTTAATTTTGTGATTATCCTCTATACTATTTTCCATAGTGGCTGTACCAACTTACAAACCCACCAACAGTGCACAAGAGTTCCCTTTTCTGGCCTCATAGAATGAATTTGTGAGTTTTCCTTCCTTTTCTATTTTTTGGAATAGTTTGAGAAGAGTAGGCATTAACTCTTCTTTAAATGTTTGGAAGAATTCACCTGTGAAGCCATCTGGCCCTGGACTTTTGCTTGTTTTGAGTTTTTAAATTAGAGATTAAATTTCTTTGCTGGGTATTGGTCTGTTCAAGTTTTCTATTTCTTTCTGCTTCAGTTTTGGTAGTTCACATGTTTCTAGGAGTTTCTCCATTTCTTCCAGGTTGTCCAATGTTTTGGCATACAGTTTTTCATAATATTCTCTTGGAATTGTTTGTATTTCTGTGGTGTAGGTTGTTATTTCTCCTCTCTCATTTGTGATTTTATTTACTTTGGTCTTTTCTCTTTTCTTTTTGATAAATCTAGCTAGAGGTTTCTTAATTTTATTAATTTTTTCAAAGAACCATCTCCTGGTTTCATTGATCTGTTTTATTATTTCTTCAGTTTTTATATAATTTATTTCTACTCTAATCTCTACTATTCCCTTCCTTCTATGAGCTTTAGGTGTCATTTGTTGTTCTTCTTCTAGCTCCGTTAAGTGTAAGGTTAGATTGTTTATTTGAGATTTTTTCTTGTTTTTTGAGATAGGCCTGTATTGCTACATACTTCTTAGGGCCACATCTGAGGCATCCCAAAGGTTTTAAACCATTGTATTTTCGTTTTCATTTGCTTCTATGTATTTTTTAAATTTCTTCTTTGATTTCTTGGTGGGCCCATTCATTGCTTAGTAGCATATTGTTTAACCTCCATGTAAATTTGTGGTTTTCCTAAATGTAAGTTTCACAGCATTGTGTTCAGAAAAAAATGCATAGTATGATTTAAAACTAGAGGCCAATATTTCTGATGAATATGGATGTAAATTTCTCAATATAATCCTAGCAAACTGAATCCAACAATATTTAAAAAAAACAAAAACATTTACTCTGATAAAGTGGGATTTATTCCTGCATTACAAGAGTGGTTCAATATTCACAAATCAATCAACGTGATACACCACATTAAAAAGAAAGGATAAGAACCGTATGATCTTCTCAATAGATGTAGATAAGGCATTTGGCAAAATACAGCATCCATTGTTGATAAAAGCCCTCAACAAATAGGTTTAGAGGGAACATACCTCAACATAATACAGGCCATATATGAAGAACCCACAATAAATATCATCCACAGTGGGAAACAATGAAGACCTTTTCATCTATGGTCAGGAAAAAGACAGGAATGTCCACACTCACCACTGTTACTTA